>NC_046300.1:58883916-61283916 GCF_004115265.2 Rhinolophus ferrumequinum
GTAAACGCTATGCTTACCTCCTCTCAGGACCACATCAATTACAACTAAACCACAGAACAACCATTATTGAGAGTTGCTTGAAGTCTAGCTGAACTGAAGCCCTACAGCTAAGGACATACAGAAAAACCCACCTCGAGACTGGTAGGAGGGGCAGAGGTGGGGAATGGGCTAGTCCCACACTCACATGTAATCATTAAAAATCAGGAGGAATATATCGGTTGTGGAGGACTCCCCATCCCTGCGAAGTGAGGGGTCCCAGCTCCTCCCCAAAAAGCAGAGTTTCAGTGCTGGGGAGATAAGTCCCCATAACATCTGGCTGTGAAAACCAGCAGAGATTGTGGCTGAGTGAGATGGAGGGTGGCTATACTCCCAGACGCTCCACTTAAAGGGACCACACATGGGCTTACTTACTGATGCATTCACTCACTCTGAGCTCCAGCACTGGGGCAGCAGCTCAGAAGGCACCAGAGAAATACGGGCAGGAACTGAATTGTCTGGCCTCGGGGTGATGGCTGGAGGGGCAGCTTTCTCCCAGAAGGAGAAGCTCATAGAAGCCATCATTTCTGTGTTATGCCCTCCCTCTCTCTGCACGCAGATGCAGGCAGACACACCTGAATCTCCATCAAACTGGCTATGACTTTTCATCTGCCCCACCCTAGGAGTTCCCTGAGACCACGCCCCACCCAAATTTTGGGCACACCCAAGGCACTTCCAGTGGCTTTTCTGTATAAACCACCTGCCGTGGCTCATGGTAAGGACTTTCCTAAAATCTCTCAAAGGTTCACAAAACCCAAAGAAGAAGCATCTGTCTTCAGCATTTCCCACACCTCTGGCTGAGCAGCCCTACGCCGGACTAGTGGAACCTAACCTTGGTTCACAGCTTGGCATCTCAAGGCAACTCCAGGCACAGTGCGCGAAGTGGCCATCTCAGGATTGTTTTGTGGCTCATGCGAAGTGGCCCCAGGCAGGGCACAGACTGCGGCTGAACTTGGTTTGCAGCAGGTCCCCTCCCATGAGGTACTGGGGCAGGAAGATCAAGCGGCCAGGTTCAGACTGGGCTGGAGCATCACCTGGCCAACTCCAAGGATGACACACCAAAAGGGCAGACTAGACAGGCACCAGAGCCCCGCCAAGATGAACCCTGCTCTGTAGGGTCAACCCCTGCACAACAGCATCTCCACTGTAGTCCATTCCAGTCCTCACAACAAATCAGCCTGAGGGTAAATCCCTGCCATTGATAACCAATGAACAATCAAATCTAAACTACAACAGAAGGGCACAAACAACCCATACAAGGGACACACCTGGAGTCACCTGGCTCTGGTGACTAGGGAGACTGCACCACTGGGTCCCAAATGATACCTACCATATAAGACCACTCTACTACGACCGCAAGGCCTAGCAGCCCTATATAGAAACAAACACAAGGAGGGAGCCAAAATGGGGAGACAAAGAAACATGTCTTAAATAAAAGAACAGAACAAAGCTCCAGAAAAAGAACTAAACAAAATGGAGACAAGCAATCTACCAGACAAAGAGTTCCAAACACTGGTTAAAAGGATGCTCAATGATCTCAGGGAGAACTTCCACAGAGATAGGAAACAGACAAATGGAGATAGAAACCACAAAAAAGAACCAGTCAGAAATAAAGATTATAATAACTGAATGATTAACAGAGGATTGAATCAGCAATTTAGAAGATACCAGAAAATACCCAATCAGAACAGCAAAAAGAAAAAAGAATCCAAAAGAAAAAAAAAATGAGGACTGTTTAAGGGGTTCTGGGACAACATCAAGTGTACCAACAATCATGTCATAGGGAAAGAAAAGAGAAGGAAAAGAGAGAGCACAAGGAATTGAAAACCTATTAGAATAAATAATGACTGAAAACTTCCCTAATCTGGTGAAGGAAATAGATATACAAGCCCAGAAAGCACAGAGAGTCCCAAACAGGCCCACATCAAGACACATCATAATTAAAATACCAAAGGTTAAAGACAAAGAGAGAATCCTAAAAGCACCAAGAGAAAAGCAGTTAGTTAACTACAAGGGAGCTCCTTTAGGACTATCAGCTGATTTCTCAACAGAAACTTTGCAGGCAAGAAGAGAGTGGCACAAAGTATTCAAAATGATGAAAAGCAAGGACCTACAGCCAAGATTACTCTATCCAACAAAACTATCATTTAGAATCAAAGGACAGATAAAGAGCTTCCCAGACAAGGAAAAGGTAAAAGAGGTTCTCACTGCCAAATCAGTATTACAAGAAATGTTAAAGGGACTTATTTAAGACCAAAAAATAAATAAATAAAATAAAATTAAAAATATGAATAATAAAATGGCAATAACTACATATCTATCAACAATTACTTTAAATGTAAATGAATTAAATGATCCAGTCAAATGATAGGGTGGCTAAATGGATAAGAAAAAAGACCCTTACATATGCTGTCTACAAGAGACTAACTTCAGATGAGAAGACACACACAGACTGAAAGTAAAGAGATAGGGAAAAGATATTTCATGAAAATGGAAATGAAACAAAACAAAAAAGCTGTAGCAATACTTATAATAGACAAAATAGACTTTACAACAAAGACAGTAACAAGTGACAAAGAAGGATCTAGTAATCCCACTTCTGGGTAATTATTTAAAGAAACCCAAAACACTCCTTTGAGGGTACGTGTGCATCCATATGTTCATTACAAGATTGTTTATGAGGGCCAAGATGTGGAGGCAGCCTGGGTGTTCATAGATGGATGAATGGATAAAGAGGAGGTGGTACATATATACAATGGACTATTGCTCGGCCATGGAACGGAATGGGTTCTCAGCACCTGCGGCGACATGGATGGATCTGAAGGGTATCGTGCTGAGTGAAGTATGTCAGGCAGCAAAAGACAGATGCAATGTGATTTCACTTTTATGTGGAATCTAAAGAACAAAGTAAACAAACAAAGCAGAAACAAACTTATACAGAGAACATTTTGATGGTTGCCTGATGGGAGGGGGATTGAGCATGGGTGAAAGAGGGGAAGGGATTAAGAAGTACAAATTGGTGTTACAACATAGTCATGGGGATGTAGGGTACAGTATAAGGAATATATAGTTAACAATATTGTAATAATTATGTATGATGTCAGATGGGACTTCGGGGGACAGGATGAAAAAGGTGAAGGCATTGAGGATGGGTGAAAGAGGGGAAGGGATTAAGTACAAATTGGTAGATACAAAATAGTCATGGGGATCTAAAGTAAAGCATAGGGAATAAAGTCAACAATATGGTAATAAATAAATACAAGGTTGGACAATTAAGGTCGTGAACTCATCCTAGAAAAAGTGCTACCGTGTTTCCCCGAAAATAAGACCGGGTCTTATACTGTATTTCTCCGAAAATAAGATTGGGTCTTATGTTAATTTTTGCTCCAAAAGACGCATTAGGGCTTATTTTCAGAGGATCTCTTATTTTTTCATGTACAACAATCTACATTTATTCAAATACAGTCATGTCATCTTCTGGAACATCATCATAACATACTAAATGCGTCTGTCTGGCTGACGATCTTAACGGGGGCTTATTTTCGGAGTAGATCTTATTTTCGTGGAAACACGAGTACATACCTCACTGCTGAATATCACTACGGTCACCTTCGAAGTACTCCCCTTGGGAAGCTATGCACCAATGCCAGCACCTAGTCCACCCTTCAAAGCAGTTTTGGAACTCTTTTTCTGGAAGGGCCATCAGAGTTGTCGTTGTATTACCCTTGATGTCCTGAATGTCATCAAAATGTCTTCCTTTCAATATTTCCTGTATCTTCGGGTAAAGAAAGAAGTCATTGGGGGCCAGATCAGGTGAGTAGGGAGGGTGTTCCAATACTGTTATCTGTTTACTGGCTAAAAACTCCCTCACAGACAGTGCCGTGTGAGCTGGAGCATTGTCGTGATGCAAGAGCCATGAATTGTTGGCGAAAAGTTCAGGTCGTCTAACGTTTTGATGCAGCCTTTTCAGCACTTCCAAATGGTAAACTTGGTTAACTGTTTGTCAAGTTGATACAAATTCATAATGAATAATCCCTCTGATATCAAAAAAAGTTAGCAACATTGTTTGCGAACTTAATTGTCAGACCTGGTATGTATAGTGCCAGGTAGATACTGTGTTTCCCCAAAAATAAGACATAGCCAGACAATCAGCTCTAATTCGTCTTTTGGAGCAAAAATTAATATAAGACCCAGTCTTATTTTCCTATAATATAAGACCTGGTCTATAACATAATATAATATAATATAATATAATATAATATAATATAATATAATATAATATAATATAGTATAGGGTCTTATACTAATTTTTGCTCCAAAAGACACATTAGAGCTGGTTGTCCAGCGAGGTCTTATTTTGGGGGAAACACGGTACTAGACTACTCAGGGGATCACTTCTTAAATTATGTAAATGTCTAGACACTAGGCTGTATGCCTGAAATTAATTTAAAATTATATTGAATGTCAACTGTAATTGAAAAATTAAAAAAGGTGAAGGGGAACAAGAGATCCAAACTTTAAGGTATAAAACAAATAAGTCATGGGATGTAATGTACAGCATAGGGAATATAGGCAATAATATTATAATCGCATGGTATAGTGTCAGATGGTTGCTGGACTTATAGTGATCAGGTCTTTAGGTCTATAAATGTTGAATAACTATTTTGTACACCTGAAACTATATTTCTTAAAAAATCTTTTAAAAAATCTGGCAAAACTCAAGGATTCACTAAGGAAGGGCACAAAATAGAGCTTTACTATCTATGCTCTGAGTAACTGGCCTATATAATTCCACAATACAAATTCCAAGTTAAAAAAGTAGCTCTTTGCAATAGTATAGAGGGATTTACTCTAGCATCAGGTCCAGAAGAGAGTGGGTTCAAATCCCAGCTCAGTCACTTCCTTCCTCTTAGCCCTCGGTTTTCCTCATCAGTACAATAGAAATGATGAACCCTGCCTTTTAGGGTTATTACTGTGTTTCCCCGAAAATAAGACCGGGTCTTAAATTAATTTTTGCCCCAAAAGATGCATTAGGGCTTATGTTCAGGGAACATCATCCTGAAAAATCATGCTAGGGCTTATTTTCCGATTAGGTATTATTTTGGGGAAAACACAGTATGAAGCTAGCAGGAGATGAGGTGAGGATTAAATGTTGATCCTACGTATAATTTGCCTAGTACTGAGTCTGGTCTACATATGTGTTAGTTTTTGTCTTCATGAATGAAACACTGCCCAGTAGGAACAGACACAACAGAAAGATAAAGGGTGATTTCTCTGAAGATGGGAAAGATATACTCTCTCTCCCTCCCTAACAGAATAGAAGGTCGTGTCTGACAGGGACTGGTGGATTTAGAATCCCAGGAATGAGCAACCTCTGAGAAGCCAAAAGAGACGGCAATGTGTTTCAAACATTTTGGATCACAACCCTCAGAAAGACATACATTACATGCTGTGAGCCAGCAACACATTCTGGTATTTTCCATTTGATTTGATTCTATTTCATTTAAAAAAAAAAGAAGAAGAATAAAAGAAATCTAGTCATGACTCACCAAAATGATCTCCTGACCCTTGGGTCATGAGCCACAGTTTGCCAAATACTAGGTTAGGGAATTCACACGCAAGTCCTTCCAGGAAGACTTCCTGGAAATTCTCGCCCTACGGTGGTTGTTCCCACACTTGAATTTCCTTGGCTAATAAGATTTCAGGCTGTGCCTCACTATGTATTCCTTAACTCTTCTCTTGCCTCCTTAGATACATTCACCATTGGAATGTCCTTTCTACTCTGCCCTGCTAGCCTCCTTCATTACGTTACATCCAGGAGACCTGATTTAAGAAGCTGGACCAGTGTAGTGGACCAGTGTAGTGGTGGTGGAGGTAGGGGCAGGTGACCCAGGAGACCAGCATCTGATCAATTAACCTGCATGGGCTGAGCAACAGCTCTGTGCAAACTTAGGAAGAAGATGGGACTTTCCCAGGTTCCCAAAGCCCTCGAAGCTGGGCATGAGCTCAGAGCGTAGGAGCAGAGCACACAGATTCAGGCGACACTTCTGAGAGCTCCTAAACAGACACGTGGCATGATCAGACCTTTGCATGTGCCTAAGAAGCTTCCTTAGCAATAGAACAAGACTCCATTGCCTAAGACAGAGGATGGCATGGATGTTCTTGCCAGGCTCAGCTTTGGGAACAAACCATTCACACTGAAGGTTTACCCCCACGTGTGATGTGCACAGAGAATCAGGTAGCTATTCCATGCAGATGCTTAATTCCAGCCAGCTGGAAAGGAATTGTCCTTGTTTCTGCTTGGCTGTTTAAGCTTAGAGTGGACATTTAAGACTGAAGCGGCTGACAAACCAACCCACTGCTGAGTTCCTACCAGCCCTGCTATTGTGGAGAGCAGCAGGTTTGTTAGCAGGCAGACAGCACTGGATTCCTGTTCACCGAGAACTGCTTACAAGCTGTTTGACTGTGAATATGTTTCCCTGGGCTTTTCTCTCTTCACTGTAAAATGAACTAATAATAATATCTGTAGAATAGGTTTGTCAGAAGCATTAAATGAGATGATGCACATAACGCCCCTAGTACAGTCCCAAGCATATCATAAGAATTTAATAAATGTGAGCCAGAGATAATATTTTTCAACACTCAATACAGCATCACTGAGGAGAAAAAGGAAGTCACCTAAAACAGCTTTTCCTTCATGAAGCCAAAAGGACATAGTTTCCTAGTGAGAAAATGTGGGTAAGTTAGGCCCTGATTGCTCCTGGCTCGCAAGAGATTTTATCTCAGGAGCCTCTGTGCTATGCTAACGTGCTGACCTTACTCAGCTGAGAATCTCCTATTAGCACCATAGACACTGTCAGGTGGCTCCTGGGCCTGCAGCTTTGGAAGGATGCCACTGGTGTCAGTCCCCTGCCCCCTGGGGACCTCCCAGGCTCAGAATACTTCAGCTCGCCTCAGAATCGCTTTGGTTAGGTTTATACTATCTGGAGGCCTTAGACGCCTGCTTTTCCCCCACCTCCTTGCTTCCCCACTTTCCCGGACAAGCCAGAAGCCCTACCTACCCCACTGGGAAAGCATACCTCTGTGCCACTACCTGTTTCAGTTCTAACCAACTCCCAAGTCCTTCAACCTCCATGAAATTGTCCCTGAGGTCTTTAGCCAGGATCAGTCTCTTCTTTCTCAGTGAAATTTCAGCATCTGTAGTAGTGTTTCCAAGAAAAATCTGAGTCGGATACATAAGTTCTATTTTCTAGTAGTCACTTTAAAGAAAGTAAAAGAAATAGGTGACATTGCCTTTAAGAATTCTGAAGTCTGGTGTGTATTGTACGCTTCCAGCACATTTCAGTTTGGACCAGCCACATTTCCGGTGCTCGGTAACTACGTGGGGCTCGGGGATTTTGAAAACTTAGTATCAAAAAAAAAAGGAGAGAAGTAAAACATTGTATAAATATTTTAAAATATTGATTACATGTTGAAATGATAATATTTTTGATATATTGGACTAGATACAATATATTGTTTCTATTGGACTCTCTCTGGCTCTTAGGGGTCATCTTCTGGGTCCTTTTACTAGAAAGTAAAGGCTTTAGTTCCACCCCTACCCCACCTCCATGCACTTCCCACAACTGAGTCTGCCTCTGAGGCAGTACAAGAGAGAAAAAAAGGAAATACAGTTATTTCCCCCAACTCTTCAACCTGCAGTTCCTCTGCTCAGAGAGGTCTCCCCTGACCCGAGCTCAGGGTTTTGGGTGCCTGCCCCAACTCTGCTGCTGCTGCCACAGACCAGGATTGCTGCTCTCAGGACTGAAGCTGGCCTGCAGGCTGGGGTAAGAGAGGAAGAAAAACCAAAAGAACACCCACAGGGGCTTACCCCCCCTCTCCCAGTCCCTTAGGACCCTACTTCACACTCCTTGGGCCAGAAGCAGGGGCTTCTCTTGGGGTTCTCTCTCTGGACTCATGTGCTATTTCAGGATTCATGCTGCCTTTGAGCCCAGGCTAGGAGTAAAGCCCCAGGAAACCCATGGTCTCAATATTACTTAAGAGTTCTGGTTTCCTTTCCCAATACAACTGCTACTATTTACTTTTCAGAGTCCTCAGATACAAGTTCTGTGCATTTTGCCCAGAGTTCCAGGTTGCATTCCATGGAAGAAACAAGGTGAAATGTGCTTACTCCATCTTTACCAGAACCAGTAATCCTTAGGAGATAGTTTTCTCAGTGTGTTGTATTGCACTCAAACTCTATGACACTTGATCATCCACAAAAGGTGCCTCTAGAAACTTTCGATTGGATCAATTAGGATACCGTATCCCCAGACCATACTAAGTCTCCGTTATATTCACATACTTAGAATGGAACAGACTGTGTTTTACATTGAGAACAGACACAAAGGAATTTCAACACTTGTCTCTGAGTGAGAAATGAACTGAAAATAGTGGTTTACTTTCATCTTTGTGAAAAGTTTAAACTTCTATTACCCCACATAACTGACTCTATCACATGTGTGTTTGAGTAATGTATATTACCTCCATGTTTTCTGACTACATTTTTGTAATCATCTGACTGGATAAGGCAGGTGTGGGTTTAATTTATTTGGAATCTCTGATCTTCACTCATAGTACCCTTACCTTTCCTTTTATGGTAGATAATAGATTTTGAAATTAGGTAATTAAGGGTGCATTTCCAAGAAGTACATTCATTTATATGGGTCAACTAATTTCCAAAAGTATTGTCCACTTAACCAAAAAGGAAGTGATCCACACCTCTAAAAATCATGAGAGGGCAGTTATTACTTTGGGCACATTATGTGCTCAAATAGTCACGCAGAGCTGATAATGCACTGATAAAGATGAGCTAAATTCCCCAAAACATTGTGAAATACTGTGGTTGTTAAGGGCATTAGAGAATACACAGTTATGGGAAATGATAATGTGGATATTTGAATAGTGATATGTACTGTACAAAATGTTTTTTATTCAATTGATTATTCATTCTTATAGTCATCATTTATTAAGTGTCTGTGATATGTCATCCATATGCTAGACACTCATATTCATAGTTTGTGAGTAACCCCACATGTGCTCTGCTTTAAGCAAACTTTATACACAAAGGTCTGAATTGAAAGCACATATATAGTGAGATCTATACAAAAAGAAATTTTTGAGTTCTTAAAACAACGAACTTTAAAATGCTTCCATTTACAAACATTAAAACTACACACACTTTTGGGGGGACTGTAGGCTCTAAGTATAGGGGCAAAAGGTGTGGGCTTTGGAGTCAGAAACACCTAGTTTCAAATCTTTGAAATTAATTGAAGTCATGCTTTGTCATCTGTAACTTTTGGAAGATAACGGCACCTTATGTCAAAAGACTGTGGTCAAGTATGTATGATATGATGCCCCTCAAAGTCAGAGCATCTGGTATGCTCTCAATATCTGTGTATTATAACCACTGGGTAATGTAAGACTTATTTTTATTGGCATATAAAATGAATTATTTCTCAGTGGTTGAAATATATGTGTATATTTCAAATATAATTTTGTTCTGTTACCCATGATGTTTAAGAAGAATGATTGCATTCTTCTTAAGCTTGATAAGGAATCTTATGATAAGCTTGATAGGGAATCTGCTAGCATCAAATATTTGAATTTTTATGTTTTCATGTTGTCACAATTTGTATCCCTTAAATGAAATCATGCTCATTTTCTTGAGCTATTTTTATCTTTATCACTTACTGATTTGTTTGAGGATGTACAGAACCCATGTGAGACATAATCCCTGCTCTCACAGAGTGTACCTGCTAAAAAGACAAAATGCACTTGAAAAGGCACTCTTTGGGGATGAAGATTATTTGTGTTTCTAAACTTTCTGCCAAAAAAAAGGCAAGTTCATTCACTCTTCTCTTCATGTCTCATTCGTTGTGCAGGGGATTTAATGAGATAAAAACATTTAACCATTTTTGTGCACATTCAAATAGAGTCGAGTCATTTGAGTGAGCAGAAAGCAAAGCTGAGATGCCATCACACTGAAATAATTTAGGAAATCAATAATCATTATAACATTATACTTCACATAATTTGTGAAGTATCTACTGAAGGCTGGGCTCTTTGCTAGGTGTTTTCACATTTAATCCACACAATAAGAATGTTTTATTACCCCCATTTCACCTCTGTGGTCAATGAAGCTTAAAAACGCTTAGCAAGTTGCACAGAGCAAAGCCCAGATTTAAACACACAATGTCTGCTTTTTCGATATTACTCCTTAGCTCCACTCAAGCATATGTAATGCTATAGGACGGAAATGTTTGCTCCTCTTAAATATCTTCCCTGTTATCCTTTCTTGAGTAGGTAAAGTTGTAATGATTAATGTGTAGCACTTGAAGCACAATCCCCTCACTTCAATTTCTGGAAGACATTGCTAATTGATCACATTGCTCTTTTCCAAAGAAACTGGACTTAGCCTCAGAATCCTTCTCAACACAGGACTCCAAAGCAGTCAGTCTCAACCAATTGAACATAATTAATACTAAAACTCTATTTGACATCTCTCCCATGGCATCTTGCTAATGACTCTATTAATAGCACATATTATACTTGTTTCAAGTATTTGCTTCCCTTTTAGTTTTAGTTGTGAGACTTCAGGAAAGGACCATTCGTCTTCCTAAATCCAGCCATCTATGCACATTCTACCAGACAACACAGTGAGCACCCAGGACAAATTTTGTTGGATTGAATGTAGGTAAATACCTGTAGTTTAAACCTATTTGACTGGCAAATGCTAAACATGTTATGGGCTGTCACTGAGAAAGCAGGTAATGCCATGGGTAAATGAAGAAGAGACACTCAGCTTTGCCTAAGAGACTCTCAAGTGGTGGAAAAGAAGCATCCAGAAGGGAAGGGAAAGACAGGAACACCACAAAAAGAATATATACCACATTATGCTGTGAGGTCTAAATCCAGGCATTCTAGGGACATGGCTATTGATTTCAAAGTCCTCGGTATGTACCTTTTATCCCTCTCAAAATGATTTGGGACCTTCCAAATAGAACCCCAGTTGGTCTGTCCTGGAACTCCAGAGTTCCAGGAGTTGGGCCTACTATTGTACATATGCTTTGTACACCAACACATGGAAATATTCTATTTATTTATTATTTTAATGCAGTGATTTATCACGGTTGTTGAAGGGGATCATGAGTTTTGAGGATTTTAGTGTACCTTTTACATACCCTGAGGGTCCAACTTCTGAAATCAATGAATGCCTCACGAGCATATTCTTTCAGAAATTAGACCTTCAAAAAGAGGCACATAACTTCCTCAATTTCCTATGAAAGACATTATTCAAGTGTCCTCAAGTGACAGATGGTCTAATAATCTGCAAAAACGTGCTCCTTACACTCTGAGGTCAGCTCTGTTCTACTTAAGAGTTTTCACTCACTCAAGTACCATCTGGAGCCCACATCCTCTAGTTTAAGCTTCAAATAAATCCTGATTTACCTCCAAAATGTTTGCCAAGAATCTGCTTGCTAGAAAAATTACCAGTTTCTCCTCTTTGAGGCACACCTTTGCAATCTATGACACCTGGTAGGCACTTAATAAATGACTGTCCATTGGGATACTCTTTAGGATGCTATAAAAGATAACTGTTGGGAACAAAGGCTGGAGAACTGTAGCTGAATTTCTCTCTCTCTCTCTCTCTCTCTCTCTCTCTCTCTCTCTCTCTCCCTCTGTGTGTGTGTGTGTGGGGGGGCAGTTTGGCAAGATTACACAATTTTCTTTTAGCCGGAACATTCTAATCCAAATTAAAGCTGCAGGTGCTGCATCAACATTCTGACTCAATACTGCTCAAGTTGCTTTACCAAACATCTTTTCAGCTCTCAGAGTTTGTAAGTCGGGGGCACATTTTGATCTGATGATGTGTGTATATGGAAGAAGAATGGATGGATGCTTGAAGATGAGCGTCAAATCCTGAAGGGATCATGTGCTGTTGTGTTCCTTGAAAACCCTGAGGAATGCTTTTGTTGGGTCTTCCCCCACAGCATGCTGGTGGCATGTTTGTGGCTAACACCTTGCAAAGGGGAAATAGGGCTTTGGTACTCCTGCTTTCTTTCTGGGACAAAAACCAAGGTGCATATAGGATTTCATGAATAATTCCAACGTGTTATCCAAGCCTAGTCCTGGGTCCAGTGCACTATGGAAAATGCCTTAACCATCTGAGCTAAGCCACGGAGAAAACCAAGGAAGCTAATCCAGCTCCTCTTTTTTGTGCCAGCCATTTGATCCACAGATGCTCTCAGCAAGGGTTCTCTTGCCATGACTGGAAGTGGACCACTCCTATACTTTTGCTCTGACGTCCCCCTGAGAGCAGGAAAGCAACCTTTTCCTCTTTAAAGTGGACCAGGATGCAGAGTCAACTACTTTAATTCTTTTTTTTTTTTTTTTCAAGCATGAATAATAATCTTTTAAGTCAATTCCTGGTAGGAGGTGGGTCCTGCATATATATATATATATATATATATATATATATATATATATGCACTTTTTTTGGAAATAGGGAAATGAGTAATTCCAAGTTTGGGGCCAGGAAGAAAATCTGGAATTTTACCAGGTTTTTCTTTTTTATCTTTTGGGAGAACAATTATAAAATCTTTTACATAAATTTATTCAGAAAATTACCCATCATTCCATTATCTAACAATAATGTTTTTACCATTTTTATTATTAAAAATCTAGTCTTCTAATATTTAAAAAAGCAAAAGAGGGATAATGATACATAAAATTTTGCAGAATACATTTTCTTACTAAAATCTTGTGATTTTTTTCCCTATATACTTAACTTCTATATATTTTTCAAAAACTTGATCTTCAAGTGTCACCTTATAATCCACAATATCCCCATTGAGAATCTCTATGTAAAATCAAACCAGGAAACATATCATGGCAGTTAGTAGGGAAGGCTCCAGTAACGAAGACACTCATTTGAATTCTGGTTCTCCCCATAACCAACTTAATTAGCATAACAATACATAAATAATTAATGTTATAATGTGTATTGAACACCTTGCTATTCAGCAGGTATTAGGTTGATGCAAAAGTCATTGCAGTTTATAAGGTTGAAAATAATTGCAAAAACTGCAATGACTTTTGCACCAACCTAATACTTTGCTGAGGGCTCACATGTATTAATTTCACTTAATCCTAGAACCCCCTTGGCGGGTACTATCGTTATTCCTATTTTGTAGCTAAGGATACAAAGGTTAAGAAATGTTTACTATTTAAGCTCACAAAGCGAATACATGAACTTGACCGGGCCTGTATCCACGTGCCCAGATTGAGTTCCCACTCTTGTCCTCTCGCTATCAGAGATCTGGTCCCCCGGTCAGTTCCCCTAATGCCTGGCTACTTCCCACTCCTCCATTAGCAGCACCTCCCACATTCCTCTCTCCTCTTCAGCTTTCACATCTCCCTCTAAATGCCACTTGCTCCAGGAAGCCTTACTGGTACACCATTACACACTCTCCTGGCAACCTAAAGTTTCATTTTAGGGTACTTGTGGGAATCAATTCTTTTTGTAACTGTGAGTTCGGTATCCATCTCCCCTGCTAGACGGAGGTTTCACGATGCCCTCACATCTGTATCCCACCGCACAGTGTGAATAATTGAGTCATTAGTGACATGTCATTCTCAATTCTTTAACCATCAATATACTCGGTTCCCATCAGCACATTTCTAACCCTGTGGCTTTCAGCATGACAAAGAGGAAGGACAAGAGATGAATGAAACTACTCAGTTAAGTTGTAGGACTTTGTGTGAGTAACCTTGAGAAGAAAGGGGTTTTGAAAGCCTTGTCCAGTCTATGTTGCTTTTAGAACAGAAACGTGAATCTGCACAGGCCATTTTTGCCAAGAGAATATGTGAGTGGCTGTGGGGGCGGGGTGCCATTGCATTCGTACCACTTCTTCACCTTTCAGCCCACAGAACTGCTGCTAAGGAAAAGTTTTAACATGCTAGGTCTCAGCCATGGAGCTTCTCCTACCATGGGGAGTGAGGGAAGAGGAGTGGAATAAGTGATTCCTAAAGTGTGTTGTTCTAAGGCTTACTGATTTCACACACTTCCTCATGTAAAGGGGCACCAATGCCTCAATCTCCCTGGCCAAATAAATAAAGGAAATGCTGCAACAAACCTTGTCTTAGAAATTCACAAGAGACATTAGCACATTAGAGAAGCCGAGTGGTCCTGCAAGGGGGAAAAAAACATAACTATTTAACTTTGTTCAGTTCCTAAGTTTATTTGCCCATATTTTGCCATAGAATGCTTTCTTGGATTTGATGGCACCAGACGCAAACTCTGAGATAAGGATTTAAGTGCAAGCACGTTTTTATTTGGGAGGTGAATTGATAGAAAGCGCCAAGAACAGAAACAGGAAATGAGGTTGGAAAGGGAAGGAAGCCAGTCCAGGTGCATTACTGAGCAGATTTACCTCTATGGCAACTGGGACTCCACTGTGCTGGGGACCAATGGGAAGAACACGTCTCAGAGGAGTCCCATCTCAGGAGTGAGGAAGCTGGATATTTGTCCACCATCTCACCGGTCATAAACTGAGGGCTGCTTAAAAAGTGCCCCTAATTCCCTAGTACTTCCAGTCTGCCCTGCGTAGCATCTAGAGAAGGACCTCAGACAAAGATTAGCAGGTGCTTGTGACAGAGCACTCCCGTGATGCTGAGGGAAGGCAGATGGGAATTACAATACCTGCTGCACAGGTGCCTCCTCTACCTTCTATTTGCATGCAGGACACCCATTTATACCTGGTAGAAGTAGTACTTGAGAAACAGAATTTGGAAAACATAACACCCAAGACATTCAAGTCGTTCAATGAATCCCAAAAAGCTATCCTTGAGCTGGATACACAGAACCAACGCTATGCTACAGCGGGTAAAACTCCAAAGGGAATTCCTGTACATGCCACCAAATGCCAAACACATAAATCTCAAGACTCAGCAGAAACAGCCTTGGAAAATCATAACTTATGGGATGCTATATCACAGAGCCTTCTAAAGATCCAAACTTAGAATCAGGTCCTAACTTGGTTTGTCTGTGAAAGAGAAAAGTCATCTTTCCTACAGCCAAGGGAACAGAGGATGGCATACTGTGTCCTACGATGTAATGACAGGCTACATCCACAGTCATACAGAGATAGACAAAGACATAGACATTCAAGGATCCCATTCTTATGGAACTTACATTCTAGCCAAGTAAGACAATATCAATAGAGAAAATAATTGTAGATGGTGGTAAGGGTTATGAGGGCATTACTTTAGCTAGGAGAGAATTACTTTAGGTTGTGTGATCCAGAATGGTGTCTTTGAGGAGGTGAAATATGAACCGATACCTTCTTGATTCATTAGAACAGAAAGAAGGGCATTTCAGGAGGAAACAGCAAGTGCAAAGTCCCTGAGATGGGAACAAGACTGTAATATTTGAGGGCTTGAAAGGACCTTGGAGCATCATGAGTGAGGGGTGGAGCACAACTAGAAAAGGTTGACAAGGTATGCCATGGCTGGGATTTGTTAGATGGAAATTTGGTATATTTTCCTGTCAGTTTCCTTGTTCTTAAGGATATACCTTCAAAAAGCATCAGGGGACATTTGTTCAGTATCAAATGATGACCCCATGTTTCTAGATTTCTGAGAACCTTTGAAAGACACTCTTCGAAGTCTGTCTCCAGGCAGCCATCCAAATGGTCTCATCCCATTCTTCAACATCTTTCACGAAGATCTCAAGTGGCTTCACAAATTAAAACCAGTACCTAAAAGCTAAATGTCAACCTGTTCTTCAAAGGCCTTGTGTCCCAGTCCCAAAATGCAGGAATATAAAGAAATAGGGCACAGTGTCGCCAGGGCCCACTTCTTGTGGGATGGAAGTCTCCTGGGTCTACAATATCTGACCTCACTGGTGGCCGCAGTCCAGCTGCTCCAGGCATCCCCAAGGTCCTCTTCTGGACTGACATTCTCTGTACCCAGTGGTACAGCCACAAGGCTCAGCCAAGCCTGGCCTCTGGGGACAACATTGGAGGGTCTGTGTCAGGAGTACACTTAGCCTGGGATCGTAAGAGAAGGTGGATTCTTCACTCTCTGACAAGATGACGGTCAGGAGAAGAGAGGGACAGGCCTTTGGGACACGGACATCACAGCACGGACATTCAGCAGAGTGTCATCTGGGAACCAGGACAAGCCTCAAGCTTATTGCACAAGTGGTAACTGGGCGCCTGACATGTGCTGAGAAGTGTGCTCCTACAGAAATGGGTAAACCACAGGCCCTGCCCTCCAGCTGCACTCTTGTTTCTTCTTAGAAAGAAACACTGACCACTCCTTACAATACCAGGCAAAATGAAATCTGTGTCAAAAGAGACAGTCAAACAGAGAACTTCAGGAGAGCGAGGGAAAAAGAAATTAATAAGCTCACTGGCTTTCTCTGAACTTTGATGGAGGTTAATTGGACAAGCCAGGTGTGTATAGGACTATATGTGTCCTTTGTCACACCTGTGAGTCAGACTTAGGAAGAGGAACAATGTGTCAGGCGATGGAGCATTATTGTCAAAAGACCCGGGGAAGCCAGCTGGACAGGACAACCGCTCATGAAGAGGTTGAATAATAGCCCCTTGTCCCTCAGGATAATAGACGCTCTGAGGGCTGGGTATTTGGATGTTGTCTTGGAGGAGGATTCTCTCTCCCATTCTTACTACCTTCACCTTTTACTTATGCTGTTCCCTCTACATCTGGGTGCTTCTCTCAGGATGTTGTTTTAACATGCCCTAGACAGACATTTTGTTTGGATATGAAGATCAAGTCTTACATTTACCTTGGGCACATTGATTCACTTCTGTGTGCCTCGGTTTCCTCATCTGTTACAGGTGGATATGAATAGTACCTCCCTTAAATGGATTTTGTGAGGATTAAATGAGTTAATGCAGATAGGACGATGCTATTTCTCTTGTTAGGCTAGGGTGATTATCTCTGGTCCTACTAACTGTGGCCAGTGTAACAGGCTCTTGTGGACAAACTGGCTATTTACTAATGTCCATTTACTTGGAAGGCAACTAGGGATATTAGAAGTGTAAGGTCTCCTGGGTGTTTAGACTCTCTTAATTCCTTTCCTCTATATCACAATATGTTTCAAAATAAAATTTTAAACTTTTCAATCTTATAAAATAATATAGGTTTGTTAAAAATTATTTCGAAAAGAATCACAAAAAGCAGATGAAAACCACAGAGTCAAGGACGGGTAATTTTTCTCTTGCTGCATTCCTCCCTTTGGGAACCAACTGTCCCGACTGCACAGTAATTCTGCTCAATCTATGCGGTTTGCATGGAGCTGACCTCTGCAGGCCTGAGCCAGGGGACCTGCGCATCCTCCTCTGGGGCTTCGCTGCTGCGACTGAAGGAGGCTCTTTTCTTCTGGGACTTATGAGACATATGATTAATATACTTGAAGCTTCTGATGGTAAAAAATAGAAAAGAAAGCAGATTCTAGCTTTCTGGATGGAGGGGAAGAAGGAAGGGAAATGAGAGGTCCCCAATGGCAGTTTGAGATCCGCAGTGGTGCCTGAAACTATAACCTCTATATATGGGACAAAAAGTGATATGAGCCTACATGTTTCTTTTATTTTTATATTTTTTTACTTAAACTACTTTCAGCTGAGGTTCTGTTACTTATAAGTGAAATAATTTTGACCAACCATCCAGAAATGACCACATTGCCATTTATGTAAATATTCTTCCAGTCTTTATTCTCTCTCATTCTCTATGCATAGATTTTTAAAAATGAAAATTTAAATGAAAATTTTAATACTTTGTTACTTCCTGATCCTGTTAACAAATTTTCTTGCCTGTGATTAGCAAGTCTTTTTGAGAATAGGTAGAGTAACTTCTGCTGCCCTGACCCCCACTCCTGTGACCCCTCTGCTCCCAGGCAGATATTTCAGTGGGCAGGGCCTATCCCGTGGCACCCACCAATGGGCAAGTCCTTCCACGTGGCTCATCAGCTTTGATAGAAACTTTGGCCTTAGGTCAGCTGGACTCCTGCCCGGTCTTTCAAAATGCTTTCCTTTTAAAGTCTCCAAATCCAGCATTTTCCATAAACATCTGTATTTTTTTTTAAGAGGAAAGAAATCCAAGGATGAGCATACTGTGTATTAATGGTGGTCTAGAGACATACAGCATTGGCAATAGTTTCAAGCATCCAAAAAGAAATGCACAGAATACGTTGAACTGCCAAATAACCATTTGGAGTATAATTGAAAATTGAAAATGCCATAATAACATGGTAGGAATTATACCTGTGAGTCCTAAAGAAAATCTTAGGTGAAGTGGCCTTTGCTTTATAACTAGCAGGATGAGATAATATAGGCTACAGAACATTTGCTAGCAATTATGGTGCTTCCTTACTCTGCTTATAGCTCAAAAATAACAGCAAAGTTTGTTTTGCTCATTTCTCCCCTGGATTTGTGAATTACTTGTTTTTATTATCTTAAAGATAAACTGGAAAGAAAAATCCAATGCATGGAGAATTTTCATAAGACAGAACAGCCGAGTTGTCTTTGGATGTGGACACCACACTTAATTTAATAAAAACCAAAGCAGATCATGCTAGAAGCTGTAATGGAGGAATGTGTTTATAATGAGGGAAATGCCACAGGTCAGGAAACAAACATGGGCTTTGAAACCAAGGATGATGGTCATACCCACTCTTGCTTATTCTGCTGGGTGATTCTGAGCAAGTCGTGTCACCTTTCTGGATTCTGAGTTCCCTCCTCTACCTAGTGGTGGCAATCATACCTGATCTGCCCACCTCAGAAGATGTGAAGAAAAACAAAGGAGATAATACACTTAGGTCTATTTAGATTTTTAAAATAAATATAAATAATGAACTATAACATTGTAATATTCTTATAATGTTCTCTAGAATTTATAGAGTGCTCACACATTTAACACATGGTGTAACTATTATAATTCCTAGCCATCTTTACTGTATACATCACAGATCTCAGCTACTTTAGGAGGGGAAAGAGATTTCATTTTAGAATAAGTCAGAACTTCAGCTCTGGCTGTGTGACCTTAGGCAAATTAGCAACCTCTCTGGTCTTAGATACATGCTCTGCACAATGGAGATAAGGCACTTGCCTAGCTGCTGGAAACTTTCCTGGTCAATAGATATGCATTACCTTCATTACAACAAGCAATAATACTCAAATATCAGGGTCTGATAGACTGATAGATGAGTACAGCAGTGACAATAACATCATAATAGCTGCCATTTTTTGATTACTTTCTCTGCTTTAGGTACCAACCTAAAACCTTCACATGTATTAACTCAGTGACTCTCACAAGAGTTCCATGAGGAAGAGGCTGCCGTTCTCATTTTATGAATAAGGAGACTGAGGTATCAGGGTGAAGTATCTCGCCCAAGGCCACTCAACTAACAGGTGCAGATTTGGTGCAGAAAGTGTGGCTCCAGAGCCTGCCCCTGTAACCTTGGTACAGCATTGTCTCTCTAATTGCTAACACTGGGTAAGCAGTTACTATATGAACATAGTTCCATCACTCTTCTCGGTGGTTTATATGAATTAACTCTTAATAATTTCAGCAAATCTCAGAGTTATTGTTTAGTTAAAAAAAATGATGCCCAATTAAGTGTGATTTTCAGATAAACAACAAATAATTTTTTATTACAAGTATAGACCATGTAATATTTGGAATGTATTTATGCTAAAAATATTATTTACCTAAAATTAAACTGTCGTGCGGGTGGCCTGCGTGGCCTCTGGTCCCGCTCCCCACATAAGAACGCAGGATGTGGCTAGGCCAAAAAGGAACACCCACGGAGCCATAGGTGGGGGAGTCAGACCCCTATAACCTCTCTGGCGGCTGGGTGAGACACACGAAGTAGGATCCACACAATCCGCAGTCCGCCATTCACATCTCTGCCTGCCAACCAACCAACCAATCAACGCAGCCCCGCAGTTACATCAATAGCCAATTGGCTAACCGGTTACAGCTGGTGGCCAACCAATCACAGTTGACGGTCATCCACCACCCGAGCCAGCACCTCCCCACGCGAGGCTGAGAGCCTGGAAACTGCTCTCTGGGACTCTGTCCCCACGTAAACTTAAAATGTAACTGGGCATCCTATATTTCCCCTGGCAATCTTTCCCTTAGATGAGGAGGGCACTATCTAGTTCCTAGCGCTAAATGGACCTCAAAAAATAGTAACTCCTCCCATTGTTAGTCAAGTCATTTTGCCATTTGTTTTCAATTGTTCCTCTATTCCAAATAAAATCAGAAGCTCTATATGAAGAAACAGAATAATTATGAAATATTAATAAAACCTTAAGATAACAGTGCCTCTGTAACTCTTTCACAAAGATTCTCTGAATGGAAGTTATTGACAATCCTGTCCAGTAAGTATTATGCCCATTTAATATTGAAAACACTGAGTCCCAGAGCCATTAAATAATATGCCCAAGGGCACACAAATAAAACATCTAAGTGAAGCATCGTATTGTGGACCTCAGGGTATGACAGCCATGTTATTGCATATCAGGTTTTATCATGAAGAAAATAGGTGGTAGTTTGGAGTCTCGCCCCAGTTACTACAAGACACGTCTGAAAACTCAAGGCATAGTCAGAGCAGTAGAACCAATTAACATCAAAAGAAAAGACAGAGGGAGAAAGCATCTTCAAAACCACTGTTACATCTAGCAAGAGGATCATTACACATCCTTGCTGTTTCCTTGGCCCAGCGGTATTTCAGTGGTGCCACAACATGCAGTGATATTGCTGGGTAGTTTCCATTTATTGAGAAGTTGTAATGTTCCAGATACCTTGATAAGAACTTTACTACCAACCCCACCAAAAAAAACCCCTAGAGATAAAATTCTCATTGCATATATGAGAAAACTGAGGCTCTGGAAATGAAGTCGATTGCACACGGTTTCACTTGCAGCTAGGAAGTGCAGAGCTGAGCTTGCACCCCAGTCTTTATAACTCCTCAACAAATGCATGACACACGTGCCACCATGCTCTTTCCCACACCCACTGCAGATGTTACTAGTTAGTCATGGTGCTCTTCCCATTTGGGCCTGGAAATGACCACAGAATCCTTCTACACAAATTACTCCAGGCAGCCCGAGTCATTTCTAGTCCACAGCAGTTAACATTCAATGTCATGTATTAAGCTACCCCTGCCATCACCTCCTCCTGACGAACACCCTTACCTTGATGGCTACAGTGAAAACTAGTCAACTCTGCATGCTGTGAGAAGAATGCTACTTTACAAAGACTGTTTTGTAACTCCCAGAAATGGAATGCATCTGAGATGTGATGGTTCAAGGCCACAGCCCAACTGCTACTTATAAAGAGAGAGAGGATGCTGTGTGAAGAGCCTGGGGCCCTCTGCCACCAAGCTAGTTGTGAAGCCACCGTTTCCATAGTCTTGATGCTGCTTTGATGGTCTGTTGCTTCCCACAAGAGGAAAACTGCACTCTACTCCATGCCAACAGTGAGGCCTAGAACCCTGCCTCCCCTCGGAGGGGTTAGGTTTCCTTCTCAGACAGCATGCTCTCACAAGCGTAATGACTGGTGTGAGCCTGGGAGTGCCCAGGGATCATGACACGGTACAGATTTAGGACAGCAACAGGTTGTTACCCTGGCTTCCCAGTCCTTAAACCAAGCCCAGGTGGTTTACCTCTTTGTACCCCTCGTTCCCCCACTATTCCCCCTCCAGACCATATACAATGATGCTTTTCTTCTTTTTCTTTCTTAAGAGAAGGATTTAAGAGCTGCATGGACACACCCAAGACACTGTTAGTGAAAGTTCAGAAAGAGACCATGAACCCAGTTAGGAATGAGCAGAATCAAAATTAGAGCAGGAGGGAGAAAAAAAGGAAACATTATGCTTTAAATATGCCTATTTCTAAGGTAATAGAATTTGTAGACCTCACCAGTAGTACCTCTAAAATGTATTGAGCCTCTACCTACCCCCATCGTTGTCAAAACTAGCATAGAACCAGATTATTAGGGTCAAATACACCTTGAGAGAAAGGAAATGCTATTCAGAGTCCACAAATAAAGCAGGGCTGTGACAAGATTGGGAAGGTAGTCCAAGGGTACGGTAGTTGGAGGTGGGGTACACGAGAGGAAAGGGAAACAAGTCAAGGTCTAGAGCAGACAGCCAGTGAAAGAAGGAGGCAAGTTTGGAGGGAATTAGTGCCATGTACCATTACGAAGAAGGAGAGCTGGATTTGTGAACACTGGCATGGGTAGTTGCTAAGAGAGTAGACTCTAAAGCACAACTCAGAAGATTCTATCTGAGCTCACCTCCTGTTAGCTGTGTGGTCGCAGGCAAGGCACTTACATTCTCTAAGTCTCAATTTCCCCATCTATAAAATGGGTACATTAATAGCATTTGTTTCATAGTGTTGTTTTGAGAATTCTGAGAGATAATTCATGTAAAGCGCTGAGCATGGAGTCTGGCACCTAAATAACTCAATACTTGTTAGTCATCCCTATTATCTAAATATGTCCATAATATATCACTGGGGTTTTTTTTAACATTACTTATACTATTTATTAAATGAGCCCATTTATATAAAACATTTTCTTCATACATAGATACTTGCTTACAAATGGAAAAAATAAACATAAAAGCTTTGAAAGATACGGACCCAAAGCTATTAACCGTAAAGGACAGCAGGATTTTCTTTTCTGATTTATATATTTCTGTATCATTTAGTATATGTCTTTATAATGAACATATTTTTATAAGAAAATAAAGATAAGATTATAAAAAAAATAAGTCATATGACTTCCGACCCTGAAGCTGGAGGTGTAATGTGGGTTCTACAAGGAACCAGGGTAGCAGATATTCCCTGCCGAGGCAAACATTCATGACAAGAAAGACGGAATACTGGTGAAAAAAAAATGAAAATGAACAAGAGGATGGAAGTGCTCAGTGATACGAAATGGGACAAAATGTGCAGGGTGTGAGGTGGCAACACAACACTTAGTATTTTTCATGCCGAGAGTAGATATCATCCGCTTTCCACCATTTTTAATGGAATAGGTGCTTTGTGTTGTTTTCCATGAAGGTAAAGTTTATTCCTCTGTCCATGGCTCTGTCTGGACTACATATCAGGTGGTTGAAGTTTGGAGAACTAGACGTATGTCTTGAAGGGAAATTTTAGAGCCTATTTACCGTTATTATGGCTGCTTTTGACTGAAGTATTCTGAGCATTAGAAAATAATTGTGAAAAATATGAAAACAGGCCTGCTGATTAGATTGAGGTGTCTGAAACTAGAAATTAATCCAAGAGCTGATTTTAAATAAATAGAGAGGGAATAAGGAATTTTTTGTTACTCTCGTTGCAATGAGTATTCAAAGTATGATTTTTCAACCCACATTTGATGAGCAAAAATAACTTTCTTGGCTAACTTTTGAACAGGATGTTGACAAGGTATGAAGCATCTGAATGCTCCTCTATTGTATTCCAGCTTCCGCCTGGGTCAATGAAACCCTGAACTTAGTTTTTCAATAATTTCAGGCTGGAGGATCCACTTCCTAGGTGGCTCATCCATGTGGCTACCAGATGGTGCGGGCAGAGGCCTCAGTCCACTTCCATGTGGGCCTTTCCATAGGGCTGCTGGTGCGTCCTCCAGCATGGTTGCCAGATTTGGCTAAAGAAAGTTGTCCAAGAGACTAAGGCAGGAGATGCAATGCCTTTTATGACTTCACCTCAGAGTCACACTCTAGCCTCCAATGTGAGTATAGGCCAGCACCGATTCGATGTGGAGGCAAATATACAAACTAGTAAATAAAAGGAAGAGAGGATTATTGAGGGCCATCTTGAAGGCTGGCTACCATAGACAACCATACATACTGATGGTTTTTAGAGCCCATTGGAAACAATGTTGGACAGAAATGATACTGTTGGCAGAGGTTGTCAGAGCCTGCATTAAGGGTTGGAAGTTTTGAATAATCACAAGACCAGATTGTGAGGCAGAGGATGGACAATTTGACCTCTAAAATGTAACTGGATTCTAGCTTGGATCCATTTCCTAGTTATTGCTAAGCTTGAGACCCTCTGCCTAAGGTTAAATGGAATGCTAGTGAATGACTGATTCCTTCAACAAAATATTTATAGAGGACCTACTATGTGTCAGACACAGTGCTAGGCCTTGTAGCTACCCCTACCTGACTGTGCCTATCCCAATGAAGACTATAAATACTAACCCTGATTAATGAATTATAATTCTTTTCACAAAAAAAAAATCATAGGATGCCGTGAGCACTAAAATTAGCCAGGCCGTGTCAGGGAAGTGATACTAAACTGAGAAATGATGAGTAGGAGCTATCCAGAGATACAGGAGTGAGGAGTGAGTTGTAGGCAGACGGGAAAGCATGTCCAGAGGCCACGGCCTGCGAACGTGACAGCGAACACTGAATCCTGAACTGCTGAGCGTATACTAGGAAGTGACTGATTACTAATTCACTTAACTCAGTGCTTGATTATTGGGGGGAAAGTCTTCATCGTTTAATACCAAATTATTTCTTCTTTCAGTTCTGGACAAAGACATGCACGTTGTTTTCCAGGTACCCAAAGAAAACATCAAGTCAAAATTGTGGAACATGTCTTAGGATAAGAGAACTTCTCTTACATCTCATAGAATAGGAAAGATATCTGAATTAGAACAGAACATATAACTGAGAGTTTTATCGCTAAAAGCTCTGGTTCCTTTCAATGCCTGAAATTAAACTGAGCAGTTCAAGAACTATCGTGAAGTGCGTACTTAAATCTCATAACCATTAACATCACAGCCATCGTTTTACACAGGCAGATCATTACAAGGGGATACACAGCTCTGTGTATGGATGATCAACTTCATTCCTTTTCTATGCTCTGAAATAACCTCAGGTATAAAGCTCGTAAATGAACAAAAGCAAAACACGTAATGGTCCCTTTAAGATAAAACTGGCAGTGTTTAACTAGAAATTACTGACTGTTCCAGAAATGACATTCTGTGTTCTGCAGTAAGAAGGAGAGCTTTTTTGTGTGTGTTTTCTTCCCTCCCATTCGGTTACAACAATGAGTCACCATTACCTGCAAAGCTAGACATGTAGATTTGCCTCTTGTGCCAGAAAGGCAAGACACTAGTTGGCTGGGATTTAAAATGAGAAGGGTGAAAATGTTTAATTTACAGATTTAATTAAACATGAAAGCATCCAGGGAGGAAAACATGTCCCCCAACCCCCATCCCTCACATTTTAAACTGTCTTCATTTCAAAGAGGCTGCATACATTAGAAAACCGATTTTTAATGATTTGTGTAAAGCATCAGTTTGCCCCAAATCAGAAAGACTGTGTAATGAGGACTGGTACAGACAAAACTCACAAGTTTTGTCTGACCAAACCACACCTCACAAGGAAATGTATTTGAACTTACTTATATAAAGGCTGTCTCTTGTGCCCACCTGTCTTTGGCCTCCACAAAGCACAGGGAAGGTGACGTAGTGGAAACACAAGCTCAGAGGTTTCCTAAGAATATGATTATGTACCATGTACTCCAGGCCTGAATTGCCACTTAAGACAACCCCTCTCCCCATCCCTTTCCCCCAAGCCAGGTCTTCCCAGCCAAGAAATCTGACTTATTTTCATAATGCTTCAGGCATCCATAGCAAAGAGCAGCTTGTTTTGTTCCTATAGTTTAGACAAGACCCCTCTATCTGAGCTCAAAAGTTAGAATTTCACCTCTTTGTGAAACTGAGTAGTCAGAAAGAAAACAAGAGGGTAAACTCATAGTACATGTTTCCAAAAATAAAGGAAAGAGTGAATAATGAATGTGAGCACATTTAAAAATATCTCTCTATGAAGTGAATATAAATATGTAAATATTTCAAGACACCCCCGGGGCTCTCTGGGCATGGAGGGACAGCCTTATGACTTATTCGATCTTTTCTTTAGTGCCTGCATATTCAACTCTACTTATGCTTCAATACCGAAGCCCAATTTTCTCAATTTTAATGAAATGTGTCCAAACGTGACTCCCATGCCTAAGTGACAAAGGAAGGATATGCTTTGGGGTATTGGAGGTGGTAGTAAGATAACAATATCATAAAGCTGAAAAGACCGGGGTTTTAAACCCCAAATGAAGAGGGAGCACATTGTGTGTGTGTGTGTGTGTGTGTGTGTGTGTGTGTGTGTGTGTGAATCAGTGAATCTGTTTTCGAAGAACATGGGAGACATTTTGACTGTAAGTGGGAGAGTTTTCAGTCTCTCTCTAAAGGGATTTTTCAGGGGCATGTCATTCAACAGAACATATTACCTAAATGAGACTGTTTGTCTAGTAGACCAGAACTGTTTTTAATTCTATGTTCCGCACTGTTAGCACTCAACAAATGAGCAGCAATATTCCAATGGTGATAAGAAGTCGAGGACATTAATTATTCCAGTATCTCTGCATTCAAGGTTGCTGTCTTGAACACAGATAGTCATAATGGACAAAGGCAGGCTCTTTAAAGGGGACAGTGTCTGAGTCTGCTTATATATTGCCACCCGCAAAAAGACTTCTATTCTCCTTTTACTTTTCTGTTAAATTTTTCTAATATCTTGAGCTTCATTACCACCTTCTTCATCTTTACTTTTATAGGGATTTTTTATAATTTCTCAAATTCATTTTCATAGAGAAGACAACGACATCCAGAAAGACACTGAATTTGCCATTCTGCCTGCTCAGCACACCTACCGTCATCAAAATAGAATCCCCTTTATTTGGGAAACATTCCCTCCCTAGCTTTTGCTTCTAATGGGGGTGGCCAATCAGTTTAACCACCTACCTGTTTACATGATGAGCATGTGACCCAGCTCAGTCAATCCCCCACCTGTGATTGGCCCCTGAGATCCCCATGTGATCAACTGAAGCCAAAGAGCGTCCTGTTTGGAATTGATACAGAGGCACCCTCCTGACTCTGGTGACGAAACTGGGAAGAAATGAGCCTGAAAGCCACCATCAAACCTGCCTCTGGACAGGAGAGGAAGCTGATTGAGGAAATAGAGCCAACACTCAAAAAGAGGTAGAACCAAGAGAGGGAGAGAGTAGATTTTGAGTCCCATCTCTGACATTGTTCATTCAGTTCTTTCTTCAAATATGTGAGCTACCCAAGATTCTTCCTACTCGTCAACTTTTTTTACTCCTTTCGTAGTTCAGATTGGGTTTCTGCCACTTCTGGATTAATGCACGTTCTAACTGCATCAAAAAGCAACTTGCACAGTGGTCTGCACAGAGTGGTACCTACTGTATGTGGGTAAATTAAAGGGCAACTGTTTTTTGTTTATTTTTATGTTAACTAATGAACTTTAGAAACTAGAAGAGGGAATTTTAAATTGGATGACTCTGCATTTTAGTGTTATGATTAGCACAGTGATGTTATGTCAGGTCTGCTAACATTTCAGGTCTTACTAGGTGAAGTGATTAAAAATATAGACCAATACAGTCTATATAGAAATACAACTCGAGTCACATGTACAATTTTAAATCTTCTAGTAGCCACATTTAAAAACTAAAAAGAAAACAAGTGAAATTAATCATAATATTCTATTTTATTTAATCCAATATATCAAAAACTTATATCATCATATAATCAATATAAAATTATTAATGGGATATTTTAATATCCTTTTATTTTTCTGTACTAAGTCTTCAAATCCAGTATGTATTTTACACTTGAAGTACATTTCAGTTTGGACTAGCCACTATTCACGTGCTCAGTAGCCACATGTGGCTTGCAGCTGCTAAATTGGACAGCACAGTTATATTCCCTGACTTGAAATCTTGTTCTTCCACTAACTAGTTCTATCACCTTGGGAACCCTATCTGATTTATTTGAGCCTATCTCCTCATCTGTAAGATGGGTGTGATAATAGTCATCCCTTCACCATAGGGGGGATAAAAATATAGACAAGTGGGTTGGATGAAGTTCCTGCCCACACTGAGGTATATTTTAGTGGGGAGCATGGAAAACATTGTTATGAATACAGGTAAACAGAATAATGTCACATAATTCTAGAAGACAATTTAACAGGTTATTGAGATAGCAAGTAACTATGCAGGGGATGGAGACAAAGGGGCTGCTTCAAGAGGATTATCAAGGTGAGCCTCTCTAAGAAAGTGAACAGTTACCTGTGAGTTCAACAGTGAAAGGGAGCCAGCCACATCACCATCCAAGGTAGGAGGCTAGGATCTATGTTCCAAAACTTGCCTTCCGGAACAGAAACACAGGAATAGGCATCATAGCAAAGATCCTGTGCTGTAACCCATATGCCATCAACTAGCACCAAGTCATTTTCTAAGTTTCAGTGCGGTGAAATGCTGGCAACGGCTGGTAAGAGTCCTGCATACTTTTCTCAGGCAGCCCTTGCAACTGTTTTGCCCACCTCGAGAGAGAATTAAAGAGAGAAAACAAATACTGTTGACAAGAGATGTGGGCCTCGGTAGCATGAAAAAATCAGAGCAAAGTAATTTCAGGCAACTGTGGGTTTGGAATAGGCTGGTACAGGTGCCATGGAACAACCCTGACGGATCTCCCCCATGAGAATAGTGTTTCAGGACGGCCCTGAGCTTGTGAGGTCCTGCAGAGACACACTCTCTGGGCGGTGCACCTCCAGCCGTTGCTGCTGCCAAGTGCCAAATTGTCCTGGCTCACGGCTGGGCCTGCTGCTGGCTGTCTTGTTTTTACTCCCTCTACCTGTTTCTCTTTGAAAGCAAATTGCCTCCCCAGGCTGTTTATGACATGTCTCAGGCAGCTGGCCTGGCAGCCTCTTGAGTGGTTTTGAGTTTGCCATGTAGGTAAGAAAACTTGAGAAGGTTAGCTGTTTATCACATCAAGGGGTTCAGAGGGGCGGCCAAATGGCTCAGTTGGTTAGAGCACGAGCTCTTAACAACAAGGTTGCTGGTTCGATCCCCATATTGGCCACTGTGAGCTGCACCCTCCACAACTAGATTGAAACAAGTACTTGACTTGGAGCCGATGGGTCCTAGAAAAACTTAAATAAATAAAAGTTTTTTAAAAGAGAAAAAAAAAAGAAATGGCAACCATAATAAAAAAGGGGGGGGAGGTTCAGAAAAGGGTTCATGCCAAACTCTTGTTCAGTGCCTTATATATATTAACAACCCCAAATATTACTACCTACATTTTGCAGTAGAGGAAACTGAGGCTCAGAAAGGTTAAGTTATTTCCTCAAAGCCACACAGCAATTAAGTGGTAACTCCAAACTCTGATATTTCCCCTCCTTTATGCTGAATGGGAAAAGTTTTAGCTGGAGAGAAGGGAAGGATACAGAGTGTCATGTGGTAATCTATGAGTCTTTCCTAGGTAAGAAACTCAAGCAAGGGAAGAACTTGAACTTGATTTTACCCAGACAATGACTTCACACGCCCAGGTCACCATGTATTGGTTTTTCATTTTGTTCCCAAGTCTGCTCCAAAGACAACAGATAATGCGTGGAAAAGACGCACTATAAGGGCATAGGGAGTGCATCACTGAGAACAAAATCCAGAGAAAGGGAAGGAAGAATTTGGATCAGCACTGCAAAGCCAGGTGCTGAATTCATTAATACATGCCTTTAAGAGAGTTTTTAGAAGCATAGGATCATAAGATTACAACCAAAAATCAAATGAGAAATAGAAAGTAAAAACAGATTGCATTATTCATCCTCAAAAGGTCATACTTCCCACCTGCAGCAGTAATTGGAATTTAAATTTGGTTGCATCATATAGGTCTACATATACATCTCTGGGAGCTTTGATACGTGCCCTTTCTACCCCACCACACCCAAGCTTACTCACACTGCTTCCTTGTCAGATTCCATGCTTTCTTTTCTCTTGTCAGCCTTGGTTATCTTTGATCTCCCTGCCACATTTGACAATGCTTGTCACTCCGGCTTCTCAATGTTGTGTGCTCTCTTGCCTTCTGTGACATCATACGAGTATAACAGTGTCTTTGTTCTATGCTACTATGTAATAAATTAGCCCCAAACTGAGCGGCTTAAAACAACACACATTTCTTATCTCAGTTTTTCAGGGTCAGGTGGCCAGACAGAGCTTAATGGAGTCCTCTGTTTGAGGGTCTCTCACAGGCTACAATCAAAGTGCCAGTGGGAGCCGTAGTACTCCCAGCCAGGGCTGGATCTGCTTCCAAGTGGTTGGTGGCAGGCTGCAGTTCCCATATGTGGTAGGATAGAGGCCTTCAGTTGTCATTGGCTGATCACTGGAGCCAGCCCTCAGTTCCTTGCTATGTGAGTCTCTCCACAGGGAGCTTCATCAGAGCAAGTGAGAACGCAATGGCAAGACAGAAGTAATCATGGAAGTGAAATCACATTGCTTTTCGGTATTCTATTTGCTAGAAGGAAGTAACCAGATCCAACCCACACTCAAGGGAAAAGGAATGCACAGGGGTATGACTACCCAGAGGTGGGGACGATTGGTGCCATCTCCGAAACCTGTCTATCACAAAAATCGTGTGCAACATCTCTATTTAGTATCATACCTGATAAGTCGAATGCCCAGTAAACGATGGCTGTGTTCAACATTACGTTCGCCTGCTTTCCTATCCCACTGCCCTTAGGTTCACCACCAGAGAATGGAATAATCATTGTGGCATTAGAAATAAGAAAACATAAATATCCCTCCCCTACCCCACTCCACACACGTTTTACCCCACTGAGAAGTTCAGAGTAACTTTCTAAAACCAAAATCTGATCACATGTCCTCTAGCTCAAGACCTGTCAGTGGGTCTCCAACATCCTTAACCTGTCCTTATCATGGCTTTGGAGGCCCTGTGTGTTAGACCCAGATCTACGCCTCCAATCTCATTTCTCTCCACATTCCCTCTCTCCTCTCATGTTTCAGCCATATTTACTTTCTTTTAGTTCTTTAAACGTGCCATTTTCTCTCTCTCTTTTCTATATTTACCAAATATACTCCCTCACTCCAAGCCTCTGCACGGTAAGGAACGGGGGACTCCCTTCTCTTATGTAGAGCCTCCATGAGGGCAGAGATCATGCCCGTTAGTTTATCACCCTTCTTTAGTACCCAGCGCAGTGCATGGTGGCAGACAATAGCCATGGAGGAAAGACAGTACCCTATGGAAGATGGTGGAAGAGGTTTAGTTTGCCCTGACCTCACCCCATAGGCAGAGGGGTTATAGGACTTCCTAGGTTCAGGATTTGCTTCCCAACACCTGCCTCCTAGACTCTACCTCATCAGGGATAACCTCCTTCAGAACAGAAAGAGGTGACACTATATCTTTAGGACACTGTGTTTTTAGGGCAGCAAAATGCATAAAGAAGCATTTATATGAAGTGCTTTTGTATGAGGATTCCTGACATGTGTTCTTGAATGAATGAATGAATGAATGAATGAATGACTTAAGAGATCCACCTACAAAGAACACCTGTCAGTCTTGCAAATGACATTAGCCAACATTCATTAAATACTTATGATATGTCAAGCACAGTGCTGGGCAGGTCACATGTAGTAGTCCCTCATTTAATGTTGACAACACCAGGAGTAGATATAGTTGGATGAGGAAAATGAGGCTCAGGGAGGCACAGTTACTTGTCTACAGTCATGCAGATAACAGGTAAGGTGAACTAGGACAAAATCATGAAATTACAACAACTGTTAATTAAGCCTTTACTATAAGTCAACTTTTTAGCAGTACTTGAGAAGAGTTCTCTTACTTGATACTCCTAGCAACCCGTTATAATGGGTACTATCATTATCCCTAAATTAGAGATGAAGATGTTAAGGTTCAGAAAACTTAAAAACACTCCTGTTTACACAGCTAGAAAGAGACACCACTGGCATTTACATTTTTTCAACACATACTTTATCATGGTGATATTTTAACAAAGAATTTTATTTCTAAACATGAAATATGTCAATGAGTATGTTAAGACCACAAGATGATAACAATAGCTAAGGTTAATCTTTTTTTTCCTCTAAGAAAAAAAGGCTGGTGTAAATATTTAAGAGGCTTGAAATCATCACTTTAAGAAAAATATGATGATTCAAGATGGCAAAGTAGATTAATGCTGTGCTCCTCTCAGGACTATATCAAAATTAAACTAAACAACAGAACAACCGTCACTGAAATTCACCTGCAGTCTAGCTGAACCTGCAGTCCCTACAACTACGGACACACAGAAGAAGCCACCTCGAGACTGGTAGGAGGGGCAGAGATCTGGAATGGGCTGGTCCCACACACTCATGTGATCATTAAAAATCGGGAGGGATATCTTGGTTGTGGAGGACACCCCCCTGAGGAGTGAGGGGTCCCAGTCCCTCCCCAGTCCAGGGTATCAGTGCAGGGGAGAGAAGTCTCCATAACTTCTGGCTGTGAAAACCAGCAGAGAGTGTGGCTGAGTAAGACAGAGGGCAGCTGGAGTCCCAGGTGCTCCTCTTAAATGGATCACTTTCAGACTGCTTGCTGATGGACTCACTCACTTTGAGCTCCAGCTCTGGGGCAGCAGCTTGAAAGGCACCAGGAACATAAGGGAAGGAACTGAATTTTCTGGCTTCAGGTTGAGGACTGGAGAGGCAACTTTCTCACTGCTGGAGGAGCTGGTAGAAGCCAATGTTTCTTTGTTGAGCCCTCCCCGACCCTGCTTGCAAACTCACGCAGATGCATCTAAAACTCCATCAATCTGACTGTCACCTTTTGTATGCCCCACCCTAATGATTCCCTCAGACCACGCCCGACCCACATTTTGGGCACATCCAAGCCGTGTCCAGTAGCTTTTCTGTATGAACAGCCTAATTTGGCTGATGCTGTGGACTTTCCTAAAATCTCTCCAAGGTTCACAAAACCCAAACAAGCAATATCTGGCATGACCTATACCGCTGGCTGAGCAGCCCTAAGCCCAGCACTAGTGACAGCCAGCCTTGGGGCCTTGGTTTGCAGTTTGGCCTCTCAAGGCACCTCCAAGTACAGCAAAGGCAGCAGCCATCTCTGGACTGCTCTGTGACTCATGCCAGGTGGCCCCAGTCAGAGCACAGACTGCAACTGAATCTGACCTTCAGTGGGTCACCTCCCAGGAGGCCCTGGAGCTGGCAGGCCCAGTGGCCAGCTTCAGACCGGGCCTGATGATCACCCAACCACCTCCAAGGACAACACAACCAAAGGGTAGACTGGGCAAGTACCAGAGCCCCACTAAAGCAAACCCTGCTCTGTAGGGTCAGCCCCTGCACCATAGATCCTCCACCGTAGTCACAGGCAGTCCTCACAACCAATCAGCCTGAGGGTCAACCCCTCCCACTGACACGCAAAGTACAACAGGTAGGCACACACCACCCACACAAGGGACACACTTGGAGCACCCAGCTCTGGTGACCAGGGAGATTGCACCACTGTGTCCCACAGGACACCTACCATATAAGACGATTCAAAGACCAGGAGGCATGGGAGCCCTACATAGAAACAAACACAGGGAGGAAGCCAAAATGAAGAGACAAAAAAAATGTCCCAAATAAAAGAACAGAACAAAGCTCCAGAAAAACAACTAAACTAAATGGAGACAAGAATTCTGATAGAACTCTTAATCTATCAGACAAAGAGTTCCAAACACTGGTTATAAGGATGCTCAATGATCTCAGGGAGAACTTCAACAAAGAGATAGGAAACATAAAAATGGAGATAGAAAACATAAAAAAGAACCAGTCAGAAATAAAGACTACAATAACTGAAATGTATAAAGAATACATTAGAGTGAATCAATAGTAGATTAGATGAAACAGAAGATTGAATTGGTGATTTAAAAAATAAGGTAGCAGAAAACAACCAGGACAGTAAAAAAGAAAAAAAAAATCCAAAAAACAATAAGGATTGCTTAAGGGGACTCTGAGACAACATAAAGGGTACCAACAATCACATCATAGGGGTACAGAAGTTAAAAGGAGAGAGTAAAGAATGAAAAACCCATTTAAAGAAATAATGATGGAAAACTTCCCTAACCTGGCAAAGGAAATAGATATGCAAGCTCAGATAGCAAAGAGAGTCCCGAACAGAATGAATTCAGAGACACCAAGACACATCATAATTAAAGACAAAGAGAGAACCTTAAAAGCAACAAGAGAAAAGAAGTTAGTTACCTACAAGGGAGCCCCAAAAGACTGTCAGCTGATTTCTCAACAGAAACTTTACAAGCCAAAAGGGATTGGCAGGAAATATTCAAGGACCTACAACCAAGATTACTCTACCCAGCAAAGCTATCATTTAGAATCAAAGGACAGATAAAGAGCTTTCCAGACAAGGAAAAGGTAAAAGAGGTTCTCACTGCCAAATCAGTATTACAGGGAATGTTAGACGGACTTAAGACAAAAAAAAAAAAAAGGATCATAAATATGAATAATAAAATGGCAATAAATACATATCTACCAACAATTACTTTAAATGTAAATGGTTAAATGCTCCCATCAAAAGATAGTGGGGCTGAATGGATAAGAAAACAAGACCCTTACATATGCTGCCTATAAGACACTTCAGATCTAAAGACACACACAGACTGAAAGTAAAGAGACAGAAAAAGATATTTCATGAAAATGAAACAACAACAAAAAAGGTGTGGTAGCAATACTTATACCAGACAAAATAGACTTTAAAACAAGTGACAAAGAAGGACCCAGTAATCCCACTTCTGGGTAATTATCCAAAGAAACCCAAAAAGCTACTTCGAGGGGATGTATGCTTTACTTTGTTCATTACAGTATTGTTTACAATGGCTAAGGTGTGGAGGCAGCTTGGGTGTCCATTGATGGATGAATGGATAAAGAGGAGGTGGTACATATATACGATGGGATATTGCTTGGCCACAGATGGAAATGGGTTCTTGCCATCTGCAGAGACATGGATGGACATGGAGGGTATTGTGCTGAGTAGAGTACGTCAGACAGAGAAAGACAGATGCAACGTGATTTCACTTACATTTGGAATCTAAAGAAGAAAACTAAGAAACAAACAAAACAGAAAGAAACTCATATATACAGAGAACATTTTGATGGTTGCCAAATGGCAGGTTTCAGAATGGGTGAAAAAAGTAAAGGGATTAAGAAGTAGAAATTGGTTGTTAGAAAGCAGTCATGGGGATATAAGGTACAGCATAAGGAACATAGTCAATAATGTTGTAATAACTATGTGTAGTGTTAGATGGGGACTAGATTTATTGGAGTGATAGATGGGAGGGGATTTGGGGTACACAGTGAAAAAGGTGAAGGCATTAAGAAGTACAAATTGGTAGTTACAAATTGTCATGGGGATATAAACTAAAGCACAGGGAATATAGTCAATAATATGGTAATAACTATGTATAGTGCCAGGTGGGTACTAGACTAGTCAAGGGGATCACTTCTTAAATTATATAAATGTCTAACCACTATGCTGTACACCTGAAATTAATATAAAATAACACTGAATGTCAACTGTAATAGAAAAAGTTTAAAAAGGGAGGGAAATGATGAAGGGGAATAAGAGGTTCAAATTTCCAGGAATAAAACAAATAAATCATGGGGATGTATAGCAGGTGTACAGCATGGGGAATATAGTCAATAATACTGTGATACCATATTATGGTGTCAGACGGCTGCTGGACTTATGGTGATCACGTCTTCAGGTTTATAAGTGTTGAATAACTCTTGTGTACACCTGAAACTAATATAATATTGTATGTTAGCTATATTTTAATAAAAATCTTTACAAAATAGAAAAGCATGAAATATATCTTATAGTGAGTTTTAAATCTACTTGATAGAGAAATCAAGATTAATCTAAAGCCAGATATTCATATGTTACTTACCTGCATGTTATTCAAGAAAAGAAAACTACATTAATAAATTAGAATACTAAAATGTTTTTGCTTTCTGTTGTCTTGAAAACAATTACCAAAATGTAGTTCAGGATTTTATTTCTCTAACCAGGCTTCTCACTTGTATCCTGAAGGTGATCGCACAGACATTAGAACATCATGACCTACTGCTCGTGTCTTTCTAGTGTCATGTCCCATCCCTCCCCAGCACTGGGATTTGAATACAGGCTTGCCTGGTGCCCAAGCTTATGCTGTTATCATCACAAAACCACCTACTCAGGCTATGGTACCAACCACAAAGCGTGGGGAAAATTTGTCCCTCAAATGCCAAGATGTTTGAATACTGTTGGGTGCTTGCTCAAGGAAAGGCCACAAAATCTCTGGATTCCAGAAGTAATTACACCAGGCTGTCATCTGGGTCCTTGCTGGGTAACTCATCCGGAAGACTTTCCAAGCTTTCATGGCAGACTGAGATAATTAGAATCATCTGGAAGGTGCATAAGATACATATTCTCAAGGGCCACCACAGACCCGTGGACTCAGGCTCCCCAGGCCCAGGGCTTAGGAGTCTGATTCAGGAAGCTCTTTCAAGGATTCTGTTGGCCAGCCCGATGGAACCTCCCCAAGTCCCTGCTCTCTAGAAGAATCCCACCCCACGAGGCCCCCAAGCTGGCCACTTCCCCCTTCATAAACTCTAAAGAAAAATGCTCCATTGCCAGCTGCTGATAAGGAATAAGAAAGGTCAGCCTGAAGAATGACAGGAGGACTTTCCATTTCCTTGGAGAGGTAGTGTATCATTTACCTACCCTGTCACATGTCAGGTCCTATTGCCTACTTCGTTTAATTTCACCAAAACACATATTCTTTTCCAGACACCGCTTATAAACTCCCTTTTCTAACACTAAATATAAGGTGATGATGATGATGATGGTATCTACAGCCATTTATGGAACACTTACTCTGTGCTTTATATAAATTATGTGTAATCTGTGCAACTCTTACAAAGTACATTTCATTCTCTCCAATTTGCACATAAGGAAACCAAGGCTCGGAAAGGTTAATGTGTCCAAATATGTCCATTCAACGAATGGCAGAAACAGGATTCGAATCCAGAGGATTTCAGCTCCAGAGCCCAGGTTCCTTCCATTCCCCACTAACCGTGTCATCTTGGGCAAGATGCCTTAATTTCTTTATTTGTGCAAAGAAGGAAACAAAGTACCTAACGCAGTGTTGTTTAAACTCTTAGCACAGTAATGTTAGATACTACAGTAGCTTTTTACCCCAAGGTTTCTCAAACATGTCTTGGAAAGCACTCATCTCCTCTAAATGAAAAGTTGTAAATAATTTCAGAGTGTACTGCAAACTATATTTACCTGTCAGTGATTCTCAATGCTTACTGTGATGTTAAAGACGCTGAGAAGTTCCATAGGAAAGAATCTATTTCACTCTACTCCACGCTAGAAGATACATTTATTTAAATCATTTAATTTCCGTCTGATATTTTCATCCTACCAAGAAGGAAAAGAGCCTTTTACGCCCGATTTGGAATGGAACTGTTTTAATAATCTCACTCTCTGCTAGTGCTTGCAAAAGGCCCTGCTGGAAGAACATACCGTTAAGAAGTCCTTGCTTTGATACTGGCTGCTAATCCCATGGCCCAGCTTGACATTGTCTCTTAGCAACGTCCTGTCCTTTTCCCCTTTTCATTCTTGTGCCTCTAAGGACACTTCCTCTGCTCTGCTTTCTCTTCAGCCTCTGGCTTTCACAGCCCCTTAAGCCTCGTTTACACAGAGAGGCAGGAGCTGAAGGCCCCGTGAGCATATTTATGTTAATAGTACTGAGGGGAGAACAGCCTGTTCTGGGGGCTGCTTTCCAACTGTCACATAAATCAGTCAGAAAAAAAAAAAGTTACTATTTTCACAAAGATACTGCCAAAGCGGAGCAGCAGGTCTTGGCAACGCATCATCTTCCCCACCCCCACCCCCTTAAGTACACGCCTTCTGTAATGTCTCTCCCTGAGCTGTCAGACAAGGGGGGATGAAGGATTTCATAGACGCACAAGATTTTCAAATCAGAAGGGACCTTTGAGATCATCTAGTGCTAAATCACGCGGAAACTTCTAGTAAATACCTATCCCTGGATCCTTTCCTCAGAGATTCTGGTGCTGTTGTTTGGAGGTGGGGCACACGAATATTTTTAAAGGTTTCCAGGTGACTCTAACCCACAATGAGGGCTAGAAGTACTGATGTAGTCATAGCCCCATGAAAAGACAGGACTAGAGAATCCGAGACTTCTCTTAAATCAGGCAGGTAGCTAGTCATATGGCAGGGCCTTGATATCCAGTCGCAGTTTAGTCCATGTCATGCTGTCACTAGGTTCTGGAGAAGAGCAGCAGAAATACCAACAGTGGTATTATTACAGCTGTGCATCCAAATCACTTGTAGAGCTGTTTGAAAGTCACCTTCCCCAGCACCACCACCACCACACCCATCCCTACTCCGCCTGGGCAACTGCATCAGACCGTAGTGGAGCTCCAGCACACAGGTTGTGAAAAAGCCCTCAGGGGCCATTTTACATGTATCACAGTCTAAGAACGCTACCAGACTAATGAAAACAAGACTACCCATTCTGGAGTTAGAAAAACCGGGGTTCAAATCTGGAGCCCATCAAATATTAACTGTGGGTCTTTGGACAAGTTATGGGAACTCTCTGAGCCTCAGATTCTTCACCTACAAAATGGCACTACACTGCTGACACTCACTCACTCTCCAGTTTTATAGATCGAAAGTCGTTTCTCCTTGGAAGTCCCGGCTGAGCTGTCAGAGGAAGCCGCCGTCCCAGTACACGCTCTCCCAGAGCACACCCTAAACTTCTACTTCATAACGCTGACTACAATTTATTGAATGAGTAGGCTAAGCTTAATACATGGTTGCTGAGTGAATGAACAAATAATTAATAATGATTAAGTACATGTGCAAGGCATCCCTCAGTCTATCTCCACCACCAGTATTTACGTTTGATGCGACAAAGGGTTGAGCTGCCTTCTTCACTGCCGCACCCACAGCACGCAGCGTGAGACAACACTCAACAGACTTTGGGCTGAACCAACCAAAGGCTGAACAAATAGCTAATAGGTATTTATGAAGCACCTGGCATACCGTAAACACGCAACGAGTGCTGGCTGTTATCACAATTATCTTCAGATAAGCCCAGTGTCTTGCCCAAACACACACAGCAGTGCTGAGACTTGAACTCAGTTTTCTCTCTGAACTGCCAGTCTTGTTTTTAATGGTTTAATGACATAAACCATTATGTCAATCTGCCTTATGGTTTTCATACTGGGGAGAGTGAAGTGAGGAAAAAGTGGCAGGCGGTGTTTGCCCGCTAAAATGAGCTGGAAACCCAACTGGTCCCTGCACGCTCCCAGCCTCCATTGATACAATCCAAGCGCATACACACACATTTGCACACAATGACTATTGGCATGGAGTTCCTTGGTCCTCTCTGGAGAAAGTTTTGAATCATAAACTCCTTGAGGGCTGTAACCATGGTTTTGGCTCCCACCACAAGATAGACCCATAGGAACTCTACTGTTTGCTAATGAAAGGTTTGTGGCAACAACCTTGTTTTGTTCCAGCACCAGTCAAATCATATATACGATGGGGCCAAATACCTGTGATGATTTCCAGATTTCCCCATTGGCCATCATGCTGTCTGTGACTTGGGGAAAGAAGGTGACTGGAAGGGCACAGAGACGAGCTGGAATTCACATTATTGGCTGCCTAAGCACACAGTGGGGAAGGGAGCTCAGAATAAGATTACGGGTGTGTGTTTCTGGGAATAATTCTGGGGGATCCCTTGTCTGTCTACATTAGCATGGAAATCAAGAGATTTTCAAATTTTTATTTTAATAATTTTCATTTAGTTCGAAGTTACCGTGCCCCAGATGCTATGCCAAGTGCTTTACAGACATAATCTCATTTAATTCTTTTGACTCTGAGGGGTTGAGATCATCACTGTCAGTATCTCACAGAGGAGAAAACAGGCTGAGAGTAATTCGCTCAAGATCCCAAACAGCAGGAGCCAAGACCCGCACTGGAAGCAGGCCTAACTCATCATCGCGGGGCCTTCACCCATTCAACAAATACTTATTGACCATTACGAGGTACCATATAGTTTTCTAATTGTAAAGAACATATTACAGACAAAGGTGCATATCCTTGGGGGTCTTAGGGTCCATCAGGAAGAGACAAACCATAAATAATAAATTATCTACACTAAGTTATCTAGTCTGTTAGCAAGTGATTGTGCTATGGGAAAAAATAGAGCAGTGCCAAAAGGATGGGAGTGGGTTGAAAGGTGTGTGTGTGTGAGGGGTGCGGGTGGGGGTGCTGGGGGTGGGGGTGTCTATGACACAGGTTAGCAATTGTCAATACGGTAATCAGGAAGGCCTCAGTGATAAAGTCACATATGAGGAATGAAAGAAGGCCTTTCAAAAGGCCTAAATTACGCTATGTTCATTCTGCCCCCCTAAATTGAATAGATGGATGAATGAATACAATACCAGTTAAGCAACTGTTATGTGTCAGGTGCGAAGCGCTTTGTCCACAATTTCTCATTGAATCCTAATAATGACCCTATCAGAATAATATCATCTGTGTTTTTCAGATGAGGAAATTGAGACTCAGAAAGGATAAAAACGTTGTCCAAAATTATTCAGCTAATAAATGATGGTGCTGGGATTTCAGCTTGGCTCCTTCAACGCCAAAGCCCCTGCTCTCTGATTACCGTGCTGCTGTTGAAGAGTGTGGAGCAGCTCGGGCTGGGGGTAGGGCGGCACAGCATTGAGCCCAACCCTGACTTGAGAACATCACCCTGCAGCACTCCCCTCCAGGGCAGGGCGACTCTGGTCGTGTGCTCCTGGTGGTGCTGGGTGTTCACAACCGTAGGTGGCACAGTTGACCTGCAGCGTCCCCTCTGTATCACATCTCCCTGGTATGTCCTCATGGTTTCTTCCCACAGGGTTTTGAAATCTATTTCTTTAGTAGTTAGAGCAGACAGATGTAGAGAAGTAGTTCCTGAAGCGCTACACCACTGGCAAATTTCAGAAAATGCATTGTTTCTGGAAGTTTCCTAGGAGGACTGTTCCTTCACAGAGGAACAGTGGCACGCCAGGCACTGGAAGTCAGAGGCAAAGCATCTTTCCAGGGGGCTTTTGAAGGAACTGTTCATAAACTTGACTGAGTCCTGTTCTTGACTTGGCAAGTGTGGTTCTCGTGAGTAATCTCCCCCAAGTCTGGCCTCATTTCCTCACATTGCAGTTTCTCTTTCCCATGGAGATTAGGAGCTCAGCGGTCTAAGAGGACTGTACTTGTTGAACGCAGTTCTATCCAGCCTACAACGTATTTGTCTCCCTCCAGCCTCATGACGGTAACAATGTAGTCATGTCGAATGACATCCGTTTGGAAGTCTGTGAGCAAAAGAGGTGGGTCTCTTCAGTGACTTTGATCACGCAATAGTGAGATGGTGAGGCATGAATGTGAAACGGCTGATGTGTGAATGCTTTGAAAAGTTAGAAGCACCATGGAAATACATTTTGGAGATGATGAGGAAAAGGAAGAAGAGGAGAAGAATGTTAGAATCTTTCTGGTAAGGCCAGAATTTCACAGCCTCGTCAACCCTTTGATCCCAAGCTGACTCCAAAGCATAGATTCTGTCTGTTGCACCCATCGTGCATACATATACTGAATATTTGTACATAACAATGACAACTAGTATTTGTTAACATTTTTATGTTTTGAAAGCCCTGTTTATGGGCATTGACTTGTTTAATTTCATTCAAGTGACAAAACAACCCAGTTAATGGGATGTGGTGATTTAAATCCCTTTTTACAAGTGAGAAAACTGAGGCAACAGACTTGCTGACTTGCCAAGGTCAGAGCTGGGGAACGATGGGAGTGTAACTCAAGCCCAGGTGCCCTGAGTTAAACTCTCATTTCCTCCCTGACAAGGAAAGGATGTTTGGTACCAGATTTATTCAGAACAAGAACAGTATAATCACAGTCTACCTGTCTCTCTTCTTCCTGTGTCTCTGTTTACTCAGGGTCTTTATTCCCTCTTCCCTTCCCTTCCTACTCATCCCTCCTTTCTTTTCTCCTCCTCCCCTCCCCTCCCTTCTCCAGCCGTTCTCGCTATCTCTCTTTCTCAACTTAAATTTAAGCTGATTCCAGGGTAAAATGTGCAGAAAAGCTTCATTACAAGGTGGTCTCACCTACAACGTGACCCTATGGCAGGAACCCGAAGAGGGACACTGTTATGAGACCTTAGTAAGTGACACTGGAGCCCTGACCTGGCCGCATGACCTGGTGCCTCACAGGAGGTAAAAATTCTCATTAGGAGGAGCATCTAGAATGGCATCCCATGACAGGGTAGGCTCCAGGTCCTACCCTGTCGGCTCCATCTCTCCAGGAGAGATGATCCAGGTCCCACAGAGTCAAGCCCAAACTCTAGTGCGTCAGGGCCCTTCCTGGAACTCCTTTACATTCATCACTCTTTGATGTACTTGCCTGTCCAATACCTGTCTCCCCACTTGACTGAGCTTTGTACAGCATGCGACTCTAAGGACTGGCTCTGCCTTGCTCACCACTGTCCCCTTGGGTCATCGCACATAGCACAGTGTCAGACCTTGGGTAAGCCCTTACAGATATGTGGGAAATAAATAAATGGATGAGCAAATGAAGAATTGATGGACTAACAATAACTTAATATGTCATTTTCCTCAGGAACACTTGTGTGTGGAAAGAAGATTCTAATCAAGGATGCGTCTTAAGCTCATCAGAGTTTCCATGGAGAAGGAATTCCACACAGAAGGCCCTTCGGGAGTGAGTGTGATGAGAAGTGCGTATTTCCAGCTTTTCTCAAATGGTACCCCAGCAGATGCCTTGGCATTAAATCACTCTCATCACTAAAACCAAGAGTGGTTGGACCTCAAAGAACGGGAACTTTGAAGAAGCTGAGGAAAAAGGCAGCTGGTGTTTGACTTCGTTCCACCCAGATGTCCTGTGAGCCTCTGGTTATTCTCTCCTGAATGCAAGGCAAATGTGTAGAGGTCTCGAGTCATAGCCTAGAAAGCCAAGTTCTTGTGGGACAATAAAAATCCGAACCAACTGCTGGCCCTGCGGGGTCCATCTGTTATTGGAATTATGTCCCTCTTTTCATTTTATTTAAACTGAAGAAATTTTCTGGCAGGGTGTCAGGTTTCAAACAGAAATGTCAGCCAAGGACTCATGAGACCAAGGTCTGCGCAAACTTGAATCAATTTATCTTTGGGTAAAATTCATATGGAATTTAGTGGTCTGGTGGGTCCATTTGTTAAGTGCTCCTCATTTGCATGTCCTGGATTAAATCTGGAAGGGGCTTTGTATAAAATCAACATCAGAGCCAATGTGACTTCTTCTACCCAAAATGGGGGTACATCTATAGATGAGTGTGAAGGGCATACATACTAAAGTGATTTTCTTCCCCAATATAAAAGCAGAAAATTACTTGGACATGTTCTAAGCTTCAATTCAATCTATGATTCAGTTAAAACTAACCCTGCTAATAATAATAATATTAATAATAATAACAACCTTTCTTGAATATTTAATATATGCCAGGCTCTGTGCTATGCACCTCACATTTAGTGATCCATTAATCCTCTTGATGATTCCACAAAGTAGGTTACATTATTTGCTCCATTTCATAATTGAAAATGAAACAGAGGAGCAGAGATTCAGAGATTCAGATTCAAAAACGTGTGCCCGCTTGCAAGCCAGTAAAGACCAGGATTGAAAACTGGACAGCTTACCTTCAGAACCTCTGCTCTTAATATTGGTCAGGGACTGGCTGGGTAATGAATCCAACACGCAGCACTATACACAAGATGCTCATATAGGTGTAGTTGAAGTTTCATACCCTGTACCAAGGTAGGTAAGCTACATAGTAGAACTTTTTTTTTTCCCCCGTCCAGTTTCTGATATAAAGAGAAAGTACTGAGATAATTCACTGGAAAATCTAGTCTCCAAATGGATTTTACTTTGTACCAATATGCGGGGCAGCTCAAGATTCCCACTGTATCCTGGGATGTTGAAGACATGTTTAAATCACTTCTTTGCACTATTAGCTTTTGTGGGGAGATACAACCAGGGACTGTCTAAGATTCCTACAGCCTTGAAGATCAGAATAAAGAACAACATGGCATTAAGGAGATGCCCTGGTAGAGTTTTGGCCGGCCTCACCCACCCACTAAATGATTTACAACTACACACGTGCTCTTTGCAGCAGGCTTGAATCAAACCCAAACCTAATCAACGGATAGGTGAAAAGATGCCCCACTCCAGTAATATGGATGGAATACAAATTAAATGACTTTTTTCACATATTACTTTGGCAAAACTTCTAAGTTTGATAATATCAGTCATAGCAATGATGCGAGGAAACAGGTAGTTTCTGCTGATGAATGTGTGAATTAGAAAGGCCATTTTGGAAGTATTAAAAATGTACACTGCCTGTGAGTTAGCAATTCTTTTTTTTATATATCTACCATCAAGAAACATTTACACATATTCTTAAGAATGTTCATTGCACCATTTGTGGAATCAAAAAATTAGAGATAGCTGAAATGTAATATATCCATACCATAGAATTTTACACAGCTCATTAAAAGGTAGGTCTCTATGTACTGACAATAAAAAAATGCTTCAGACATATCATTAATTTAAAAATCCATACAGCAACCTATCATCCAATGATAATAACACACACACACACACACATGCATACACACAAACACACACACCATGTATAGTAAAAAGGAATGGAGAAATACAAACTCAGAGATGAGATTACCTCTAGGAAAGCTCCAGGGATGACAGCAGAGTTATGGGTGCCAGTCATCATTCATTCATTCAGCAAACATTGTCTAGCAGCTTCTGTAACAGGCAGTGATGCTGCTTTGTGATCAAGAAAAGAGACAAAACCCTTGCAACCATGACACCTATATCCTAGCATTATTGCTTTGTTAATATGTTTATAGAATAAGAAAGTATTTATATATTATTTGTGTAGTTAAAAATAAGTAAAAAATAAAAGCAAATTAAGAAAACGCATTTTTTAAATATTAACAAAACATCAAGTGACTATTTATTTTGGCTTTTGTGAGTCCTTGCAAACAGTCCTGACCACAAATGTGGTATTCGTGACTGTTGTGGGTACTGTAATTCCCCAAATGGTTCCTTTTGGATGGTTGGCACAGACAGGGGCTCAGTGACCACCTCTTATAGCACAAAGACTTGCACAAAGTTTGTACGTTCCTTCCATCAACATTTCTTGGGAGCACCATTAGGCACAAAGTATGTGGAAACCCCAATCTATTATACATATATTCACCAAAAGACATGTACAGGAATGGTCTTAGCAGCACGATGCATAACAGCCCCAAATTGGAAGCTACCTACATGTCTATCAACAGTTGAAAAGATGTATAATGTACGACAGTCACACAAAAGAATACTATACTGCAAACCAAATGCAACAACATTGATGAATCTCTCCAATACTGTGTTGAATGAAAGAAGCCTGGTTCAAGAATAACCTACTATATAATTCCATTTATGTGATGTTCGATAATAGGCAAAAACAACACATGCTACTAGAAGGCAAGGTAGTGATTACTCCTGGGAGGAAACAGTGCCCAGAGTGTATATTGGAGACATTGCCGTACGCTAGCGATGTTCAGCTTCTTGCTCTGTGTGCTAGTGATTGGGTAGAGCTAGTTCATCAAAGTTTGTTGAGTTGTACAGTTACGATTTGTGACTTTTTTGTAAGTATGTTCTCCTTCCATCAATAGTTTACAAAAAAACAAAATTAAAACATAAAATCCTAAAATCCAATCTGTATTTTTTGAATCTCATCTTTGACAAGTCACGTGCCTTCTCTGGACTTCAGTTTTAGTATCTATAAAAAGGAAGACGGATTTGCTAGTTGATCTGTAAGGTCCTCCCAACTGTATGGTTCTGTGTATTACCTCTTCTGTTCCAGCAGTCCATTTCTGAAGCAATGGAAAAAAATAGAGAATGAGCCTTGGGTCATTTGCTATTAGAATTTGTAGAAGGCTTACAATATCACATGTGTCCCATTTTCAAGGCATTTGTTGTAAATTAAAGACACAATCAATGAACAAGGGAAATTCTGTCTTCCAGGAAAATGCACATACTAATTCTTTCCCCAAGTGCTCATGGGATAAGTGTGAATATGCCAAATGCTGCTTCTGCCAAGCTTCTTCCTGTCATGCTAATTCATGTACCCTACGATGGAAGAGTCAGCACTTGCAGAGATGGGGCTGTTCCTGGTAGGAAGGAGGCAGCTATCATGCTCACGACCCACCGTTGTTTGAATAGGCACTTCCTTTCTGAGGGGAGTTGGTTCGTAATTTTCCTCTTACCGCCCCTGGAAGTCCTTGAATGGCAACATCACAGCTTGTACGCATTCACAACAGGAAAGTTTGACATCCGCAGGCGATTTTGGCATGAGGAGTAGAAATCCAGTCCTGTGTGTCAGCTTCAATCTTAGAACCAGGAAAATGATTTCTATAGTGTAGACAATGGTAATTTCTCTAGTGTCGACCCGGAGATGTAGCAGGGAAACTTTTCCTAATTACATTCAAGCCTCGCTGACATTTGCGAGGCAGGGACCCCAAGGAAGGCAACACTTTAAGGCCCCGAAGAGACACACAGTGTTAACTCTAACCCCAAGGAAAGGCACTTTGGGAATGGGAGACAACATCTGGGAGTGAGCTCACTGTAGGGGTGTTACCTGTCTGCTTCGGAGAGCTGGGCCTCAGGGGAGAGATCAGTTCTCACAGAAACGCTAACGCTATAATAGCAGCTGAAAATAATCAAGCACAAACTATCATAGGGGCATTAAAGGTGCCTAGATTTGTTCTTCTCAAATGGTCAGGTGAAGGACCAGTTTTCTTGCTTTCTGTCATTTTGTTTGGTTATTTCTAATCATTCACCAGTCAATACAGTTTTAACAATACAATAACAACAAATGACTGAAAATGGAATAAAGAGACAGGCAGAATACAAGCCCTAATTTTTTATTATTAATTTCAACAGACATTATTCTGTCAAGTGGCTACAAAAGTTTATAAATGCTTCTTGATCCTGATGGATACTGGCAAATAGATGTGTTTATGAAAATCTGTTGCTCTGTATGCAATGTCTACACATACCATTGTGAGCCAGTGGTGGTCTGTGGATTTTAGGAGCTTTGTTCATTGGAGGCTTTCTCGATCTCCCAAGAACACTCTTCTTTGGGAATAAATAGAGTTAATACAATCCCCCAAATGGCGGAATGGACTAGGGAACAGGGTATTGTGATGAGGATGGAGACTCAAGATAAGAGATAGAAGAACAGATAGGAAAGGAGATTTCTCTCAGAAATCAAGATTTCAGTGATGAAGAAATGAGAGGAACTTACTGTAGAAAACCATGGACGTTAGTAAATAACCAGACTAGTTATTTAGAAGGAGGCACAGAAGTCTCTGCTCATTGTGTTCCGTCAGTCCAGATGCTAAAACAAATATGCACCATATGAGATATTAAAGTTCTTATCCAGGTCACCCTGCGGATACTGGCCAGGTAAAACGTCAATTCTTTCCACTCGTTTCCTATTCACAAATTGCAGAGGGAAAACCGATTTTTACAAACACAATTTTCCTATTTCACCAAATACCAAATATAAGAGCTCATGTCGATATAATGGCAGTTAATGATTCTTGAAAGCAAATTTAGAATTATGGACAATTACAACAAAACATTAGAAGAATAAGTTGTAAAACAATTTATTTAAAGTTACAGGCATAATTTCTTGCTGAAACAAGCCAACTATTCTTTTATTGTTTTGGTATTTTGGAAAAGAGACAGATTTAAGTAGGTAAGGCAAAAGCCTGAAATTCTACAAGCATTTTAGTTTCCAGTCCAAGACAGCTGCTGGGTGATATCACCCTTTGTGAAAACAGCCATGCGTGGAGGGAATTAGCAGATGAAAAGTGAGCAAACTCGATATGGGGCGTGTAAGCGTGCTTTCTCAGTCTCTTTCAATTCTCCTTATAGATAGACACACCTAAAAGTGAAGTTACATATGTGGATGTTTATATGAAGCAGAAAGGACCCAAGAAAGGGCCTGAGACATGAAAAACGGTCGAGGAAGATAAACATTTCAAGATTCAGATCATGTTGCTGCCCCAATTCAGTGAGTCTCTAAAGAAATAGCTACAAGGGATATTCAACTCTCAGCCTCCTTCCAAGGAAGAGAGAGTTTGCTATGAGAAAAGGAAGTGCCAAGAAAATGTCAGTTTGTGTCACACTAACATCTTTCTTAAAGCTGACCATGGATATTGGCTACAGTGAGTACAGACAGCCTTGGGTTCGATATTAAGTTCTTCAGAAGGTTGAGGGAATTCTGAGACGAGATCAAATTAGACACTCACTAATTACAAAATGCACTGACACCAGAGTTGTAGTTGCAATGAGTGCTGGGGTCAATCTTTCCATGACACCTGAGGGGCACTCAGAAAAATGGAATCGCTAAAACCATATTTGGAAATGATTTCACTGGTGAGAGACAGAGATAGATAGGAACTGCTAGAGGGAGGAAGAAGGGACAACAGGCAAACCTGTGAGATTCTGTCATTGAGAAGACCTGGCAGGAAGAAATGGAGGAACAGAATGGTCTAACTTTCCTGCTCAGACAAAACAACCTTCAAAGGCTACCTGCCTCCTAGCCGGTGGGGTGAAGTTGCTTAGAATTACCGCCAATGCATTATACATATCTGAAACTCTCCTTTCTGGGTTTATAATTTTCATAGAGGCAGTTTCCTGCGAACTTAAGTAATGAATGTAAGATGATGCTCCTTTGGGGGGTTGTAAAGACAATCTAAGAACAAGTCATTTCAGAGTAACAAACTTCACAGCCGGAGATCATTTCCATTGCATAATGTTCTTACCCTTGAAGCTTTCATTGTTTCACTCTTACCCAGTTGTGTCATTATTTTACTTACCTCATCGGGGAAATCATTGTTTAAAAAACCAAATATAAACGGTGAAATAGTTTTCTACTTATCTTTTCCAGAATAATAGCTTCCCTCCCCCACTTCCCGCCACAGAAGGGTTAGACCCATGTGGGTGACGAATTGCTCCAAAGAGTCTGACAGTCCCAGAGAGAGGAATGAGAGTAAAAATAACTAGCTGATTACCAATATGGAGCAAATTGGCCACTTGAGAATTCAGTGGCTAGAATGACAAATGGGAAAACGAAAATCCTCATCAAGAGACTAGACTTTCTGATTAGTCCAAGCAATGATGACCGCTTTCCGTGCCTCTCCCTCCCTGCTGTGTGATGATTTACATCTAATTGGACATCATTTTGTATTTGGAGCAGTCATTTCTAAAAGGGTGTTTGGGAGACTTTGAAGTCCTTAATTATAACCAGGAGGCATTTGGGGGCTAAGCAGTGAAATGGAAGATGCTCTGTCTTGGGCTGTGGAATGTTCATTTATAGAAGGAGCCCATGTCTGGTTGGTTTGGTCTGGTTTTTCATTCCATCACCCTATAAGGCAGCCTTCCAAGGTTTTCTGGACTCTGGAAGAAAATAAAAACGAGAGTATTCTTGGCGAAGGGATTCACATTCAAGGCAGATTCAAGGATTTCAATATGTGGATAGACTGGGCTTTCTGTTAATAGTCAACTACTAACAATAGAAATAATTTGGGATTCCTTTGAAGGGAGGCCATTTTTACCATCCCTCATTTGAACAAATCTATCAAGTGAATGAGGGTGTATAATGAACCATAGGCATGTTAGCTGTCCTCAAAAAGCTTAACTAGATCAGCAGTGTTAAGTCATGAGGGCATGAAGAGATAAAATAAGACCATCAGGAATCAGCCCCCCAGTTGGGCATTGCCCTATGAGCTGTAGGAATTAAGAGGAGACAGAGAGGGATTTTGAATTAGGTAAACAGGATAGGATTCAGGGAGGAAGGGCGATATGATCCAGGCTTTGAAGGATGGATAAAACTACAGTAAATTTCTGGGTGAGAATTGCTTGAGTGACCAATGGTTCTGTTTGGTGTTTTAAAAAATGATTCAGTGCAGAGTGAGTAGAATGGTTTGTTTTGAGCAAAGAGGTCTAGAAAGATGAGTCTGGACATAAGTTCCCATGTACGCATGGGCCTTTAACACCAGGCGGGGAACTGGGCTGGTCTCAAGAGCATCAGAGGAACGTTAAGCATTCTGAGTAGAGTTAGAACTATTTTAGAGGTCTGTTATCTTTATCTGATGAAAAGAAAAAGCAGAACAATGTTGTCTGGAACTTCACCAACAGGCCATATCAACAGGTAAGATCGCCACTTTGATTCTTTTTCAGATTTAACACCTGTGCTATGGAAGAGAAGCATGAATAACACAGTGCCTGGCACATAGAAGGACTCAACAAATGTTGCTGAATGTTATTTAGAACTGGAGTACTATTGTTTCCTAGAACAGGTGAAGAAGACCTGAGGTCAACTCGGCCCTCTCCAGAGTCACCAAGGAATCATTGGAAGAAGAGCAAGTTAAGAGTTATGTGAACCTGTGCATTTGCCTTCACATTGTTGGGTCTGTACTTCCTCATCTGAAAAGACAAGGTAAGTTTTAATGATGGGCTCTAACTGGGGGAAGTTTTTCTGAGTGTATTTTTTGGGAGAGAGATGCCACACATAGCTTGTCTCGCATGCTCAGAGGAGCTAATGATCCAAGACAATGAGAGCCCAAGGATGATTTTCCTCCCTGTAAGGACAATTGGAACATCTGACACCACAGCTCTGCCAATTTTATCACCTTGTAGGAGGCCTATGGCTGGTTGGTTTGACTGAAATGAGGAAAGGATTTTGTTCCTAACTGTCAACTCAGTCTCAGATTCCCAGCAATTTAAGTAGCATTATTGATCTGATCAGCCATGCTGGGGTGTCACCATCAAAAGAGATGAATCATTTAAAGGCACTTGTTCCCATCAGAACACGACATTGGCAACATGTAACCACTGATAGTTGTTTTTTTGTTTTGTTTTGTTTTTGGTAGAATTTGTTTTCTATTTCTACTTTCTTTACAATTGTCTCTGTCATAAGGTTATTGGAAAGAATAACTAGTTAATGATGGGAAAAAGCACTTGAGAAGATGATATGCTTTTGTTCTTATGGCAGTTGTTCAAAACAATATGCAATACTATTTGTTTTTGAATTGACACACTCAGTAGTCACTCTGATTTGGGGACTTGTCAATGATGATAAGATAGTGATCAGATAAAACATGAGCATTTAAAGAAAATGTTATCATGCCCCAGAAGTTATTGTCAGTGTACAGCTCCAGCATGGAAAGCTAGTTCTGGTGATTCGTAATGAGGCAGGACTCTTAATGATTTCTGGCTTAATGTATTAATGAATAGAGATCTGACGGATAAAGGACTTACAATGTAATAAGGAAAACTCAAGATAAGATTAGGCTCTAATCAAAATAAATTGTTTTTAGACTGTTTTTAATAAATTCAACCCTGTTTCCCTTTATTTATTCAAAAAAGAAATGGATTGTGGTAAGCTGATTCATATCATTGGGGGGAAAAAGAATGAATATTATGTTTTGATATAATATTAATAAACTGAAAATACAAACTTACAAAAAGAAACCATATACAGGCAAGAACAGATTTTTTGGAGAAAAAGTTTTGCATATAAATGTCATTAATTTCTTTTCTGTTTTTGAATAGTACCAGTCAGGTTTAATTGAAGAGTTGATTAGCACCATTGAAAAAAGCCTAAAATGGTGGTGTAATGAATAATGGCATTGAAATTTATTATGATTGCCTTTTCTTTCTATTCTTCCTATTTTACTTTCTTCTACTTCTCTAAGTAGTATAGGGATACCATGGAGATATTGCGGGTTCAATTCAAGATCACCGCAATAAAGTGAATATTGCAATAAAGCAAGTCCATGAATTTTTTTGGTTTCCCAGTGCATATTACAGTTAGGTTTACACTGTACTGTAGTCTATTAAGTGTGCCATAGCATTATGTCTAAAACATGTGCATAACTCAATTAAAAAACTTTATTGCTAAAACAAAGCTAACCATCATCTGAGCCTTCAGCAAGTTGTACTCTTTTTGCTGGTGGAAGGTCTCGCCTTGACGTTGAGGGCTGCTCACTGATCAGGGTGGTGGTTGCTGAAGGTTGGGGTGGCTGAGGCAATTTCTTAAAACCAGACAATAATGAAGTTTGCCACATCAATCGACTCTTCCTTTCATGAATGATTTCTCTATAGCATGCAATGCTGTTTGATATCAATTTACCCACAGTAGAACTTTCAAAATTGGAGTCGATCCTCTCAAACCCTGCACCTGGTTTATCAACTAAGTTTATGAAATATTCTAAAATCCTTTGTTGTCATTTCAACAATCTTTACAGCATCTTCACCAGGCGTAGACTCAATCTCAAGAAACCACTTCCTTTGCTCATCCTTAAGAAGCAACTCCTAATCCATTAAAGTTTTATCATGAGATGGAAGCAGTTAAGTAACATCTTCAGGCTCCACTTCTAATTCTAGTTCTCCTGCCATTTCCACCACACCTGCAGTTATTTCCTCCACCGAAGTCCTCAACCCCTCAAATTCATCGATGAGGGCTGGAATCAATTGCTTCTCGGCTCCTGTCAATGTTGATATTTTGACCTCTTCCCATGAATTAGGTATGTTTTAATGGCATTTAGGATAGTGAATTCTTTCCAGAAGTTTTTAAATTTATTTTGCCCAGATTCTTTAGAGGAAATGCTATCTATGATAGCTATAGACTTATGAAATGTGTTTATTAAATATTAAGACTTGAAATTTGAAATTACTCTTTGATCCCTAGGCTGCAGACTGGATGTTGTGTTAGCAGGCAAGAAGAAAATCATTGATCTCGTTGTACACCTCCACCAGAGCGCTTGGCTGAACAGGTACATTGTAAATGAGCAGTCATATTTTAAAATGAATCCTTTTTTCTGAATAGTAGGTCTCAACAGTGGGCTTAAAATATTCAATAAACTATGTTGTAAACAGATGTGCCGTCATCCAGGCTTTGTTCCATTTCTGGAGCAGAGGCAGAGGAGATTTAGCCTAATTCTGAAGGGCCCTAGGATTTTCGAAATGGTAATGAGCATTGGCTTCAACTGAAAGTCACCAGCTACATTTGGCGCTGATGAAAGAGTCAGTCTATTCTTTGAAGCTTTGAAGCCAGTCATTGACTTCGCATGGGCTATGAAAGTCCTAGGTGGCTTCTTCTTCTAACACAAGGCTGTTTCATCTACACTGAAAGTCAGTTATTCAGTGCAGCTACCTTCATTAATTACCTTACCTAGATCTCCTGGGTACCTCCTGCAGTTTCTCCATCAGCACCTGATGCTTCACCTTGCACTTTTATGTTAAGGAAACAGTTTTTTTTCCTTTAAACCTCATGAACCAACGTCTGCTAGCGTCAAACTTTTCTTCTGCAGCTTCCTTACCTCTTGCAGCTTTCCTAGAGTTAAAGAGAACAAGGGCCTTGATCTGGTTTAGGCTTTGGTTTAAGGGGGTATTGTGGCTGGTGTGATCATTTATCCAGACCACTATAACTTTCTCGGTATCAGCAATAAGTCTGTTTCACTTTCTTATCATTTCCGTGTTCACTCGAGGAGCACTTTTGATTTTCTCCAAGAACTTTTCCTTTAAATTCACAAATTGGCTAACTGTTTGGTACAAGGGGCCTAGCTTTTGAAATGCCTTTCTCACTAAGTTTAATCATTTCTAGTTTTTTATGTAAAGTCAGAGACATGTGACCCTTCCTTTCCCTCGTACACTTTGAGGTCATTGTAGGGTTATTAATTGGCCTAATTTCAATATTGTTGTGTCTCAGGGAACAGGGAGACCAGAGGATAGGGAGAGAGATGGGGGAACAGCTGGTCAGCAGAGCAGTCGAAATTTACACAAAATTTATGGGTTAAGTTTGCCGCCTTATATGGGCATGGTTCGCAGCATCCCAAAACAATTACAATAATAACATCAAAGATCCCTGATCACGTATCACCATAATAAATATAATAATAATAATAAAGTTTAAATATTGCAAAAATTACCAACATGTGACACTGAGACACAAAGTAAGCAAATGCTGTTGAAAAAATGGCGCCAATAGACTTGCTCGATGCAAGGTTGCCACAAACATTCAGTTTGCAAAAAACACATTATTTGTAAAGTGCAATAAAGCAAAGCACAGTAAAGCGAGGTATGGCTGTAATGATACTCCTTACCTTCATTAGGCAACCTAAACTGAGAGGAGACAATTTCCTCCAAGAAAATGCATTAAGAACTTCAGTTTACTTCACTTACAGAGTTTTATGGAGAATATTGTCAAATAGTCAGTCGAAATCACTCTTTGTAGCACCTAACTATTCTAGACTTATCCATACCTTAACATTTTATCTTTTCAGTATGAAAGCAGAAACTTCTCCATCTGTAATTTTCTTTCTTCTGACAACTTAGAAAACAATTAACTAGCACCACCCAAATCTCCATCTTCTACTGAGCTTAGTAACTGTTTCCAGTTGCCCAGATATGAAACCTATGGGTTCACTCCGGAGCCCAGTACAATACTATAACATACTGTAGGTTATTAGGAACAAAATGTTTACCTGAAGCTCCCATGGTATCAGCAATAGGGAGTGCCTGATAATAACTTTTTAAGTAGAGTTGAAAAGTGGCCCAAGTTGCAGTCCCTTTCCTTTTGCAAGTTGTGTGGAACTCTATGGTGTATCCCCACTCAGGGTCCTGTGGTTTCCCAAACTACCTAATCTTCTTTCATATCATTGCTTACGTTGTGAATAGAGTTGCTTCAATGCGTGTTTATTGTGAAATCGATTTGCTATTATAAAAATGATTACCAGACATAATAGTTTTCTTTCCTTCTTTCTCTCTTTCTTTCCTTCTTTCTTTCTGTTTTTGTTTTGTTTTGTTTTGTTTCGCTTTTTAACATATCGACCTGATTCTACTGTGGTAGAATCTGGGGTTGTACTGGAGTCAAATTCTTTTCCTGGGAACACCGAAGGGGCAGCATGAAGACAGTCATAAAGGATATACCTAGGTTCGTCTCTGTTAAACTCTCATTGACTTCCTGAGGATGAGAGGATCTGACTGTAGGTGGTTTACTCAAAAAAAAAAAAAAAAAAAAAAACAAGGGCATTTATTAAATGCCTACAGCCATTTAGGTTATGGTATATTTAAATGCCAACAAGCAGTTTAGTTTTCAGGGTGGTGTAGAATCACTGGCATTTTCATGTCAGGGCAATGTTTGCACATTTGTCTCATGGTAGATGTTAATGAAACCTGTAATATGATTAGAATCACTGCTGGAAACTTTGAAAATTTTGTGGTGGTTCTTCTTTGGCACCTGAAACACAGCATGGTGATTTCACTCAACTCTCCAAAATTGCTTCTTTCTACCTGTAGAGGTCAATTCTCATTGCAAAGACATTACATCTTAAATGTTTCATGGTGCCTTCAAGGGGCAGGAGAGTGTGACTGAGATTTTCAAATGAATCTGATGGGCTCCAGGTATTATACAAGCTAAGCCCTAAGGAAAGAAGCTCCTTCTTTCCTTATCATTATGCCTCCCCCAGAGTGTGGTTCTCTCCATTTCACAGATGAAGAAACTAAGATTCAGAGAAGTTAACCAGTCATCCACATGACACAGCTAAGATACAGTCAACCCAAATTCGTTCTATTGATTCAGACTCTTGAAAACTGTCTACCAGGGTTCCAAAAAGACTGCACTCTTGTAAGTCTACTTTGGAGGCTCCCAAAACAAGATAAAGATTTAGTAGCATGAGAGAAGAAGGAGAAGTAACACAGTGCCTCTATAATGTTGCTCTGTATATGGTGGGGGGTAGTTTCAGCTCTGTTACTGTTTCTCTGACTTTGGGGAAGTCTCTGTTCATGTCCTCGTTTCCTCATTTGCCAAATTGGTGAGGCTAAGAGTGAGAGGATACAGTTGAACCGCATGCATTTTTAGGGCTGATGTTGAAAGATTCCAAAGTGTATGTTTACACAACAGCATGATCTGTAAAACCCAGGAAGAAATTGTAGTTTGAGAGTCTCTCAAGGTTGAGAATCTCCCTCTCAAGATTCTTTCCCTCTCTCTAACCTCTAAAGTTGAGAATTCCCAGTGTTCCATCCAAAACCGTCTGTTCTTCTCCAGCACTGCTTTTTCTTCGAGTGCCTGACCCTTTTCTAGCTCTTGTTTTAAAGTCTATTTTGTCTGATATTACTAGGTTGCTATTTGCATGGTATAGCTTTTCCCATCCTTTTGCTCCCAAACTATTTGTATCTTTGAATCTAAAGCGTTTCTGTACACAGCATATAGCTGGAACATTTGAAAAAACCCATTCTGTCCAAGAGAGATCCCCAAGCTAGGGAGACCCTCAAGCTATCCTTTTTAACTGGTGAATTTAATCCGTTTTGATTTAAAATTAGTACTGATAATGTAGGACTTAGTTTTGACATTTTGCTATTTATTTTCTACATGTCTTCTATACCATTTTTGTTCCTCAGTTCCTCCAATATTGCCTTCATTTGTTTTGATTAATTTTTCTCTAATACCATTTTGATTCTTTTTCATTTCTTTTCCTGTAAAATTTTTAGTCATTTTCTTAGTAGTTACCATAGGGATTATAGCTAACACTCTAAATTTATATCATTCTACTTTGAATTGATACCAACCTAGTTTTAATACAGCATACATTAAATCTGGTCCTATCCACTTCTCCACCTTATGTTATTGTCACAAATTACATCTTTGTATATTGTGTGCCAATTAGCATAGATTTATACTATTGTCTTATGCATTTGCCTTTTAAATAATCTAGAAAACAAAAAGAGGCATAACAAACCAAAAATATAATAATAATAGCTTTCATGTAGCTACCTTTACTGTGATGGGATTGTACCTACAGGACTCCCGTTAGTATTTTTTGTAGGATAGGTCTAATAGTGATGAACTCCTCTGGCTTTAATTTATTTTGGAATGTCTTCATTTTTTTTTTCTTCATTTTTAAAGGATACTTTTATCAGATACAGAGCTCTTGGTTCACATCATTTTTTTCTTTCAGCATTATAAATATGCCACTACCTTCTAGCCTCCATGGTTTCAGAGGAGAAATTGCCTGTTAATCTTACTGGGGATTCCTTGTATGTGATGAGTCATTTCTCTTTTGCTACCGCGTTTCCCCAAAAATAAGACCTAGCCAGACAATCAGCTCTAATGCGTCTTTTGGAGCAAAACTTAATATAAGACCCGGTCTTATATTACATTATATTATATAAGACCTGGTCTTATATTATAGTAAAATAAGATGGGGTATTATATTAATTTTTGCTTCAAAAGACGCATTAGAACTGATTGTCTGGCCAGGTCATATTTTTTGGGGGGAACATGGTACTTTCAAGATTCTTTGTCTTGGCTTTTGACAGTTTGATTAGAATGTTTCTTGGTGTGGATTTCTTTGAGTTTATTCTACTTGAAGATTTTTGAGTTCATTCGGTATGTATATTTATAGATTTCATCAAATGTAGAAGTTTTATTTTATTATTTCTTCAACTATTTTTCTTTTCTCTCTTCTCCTCCTAGGACTTCTATAAGACATATATTGGTACACTTGATGGAGTCCTATAGGTCCCTTAGATGCTGTTCATTTTTCTTCATTCTTTTTTTCTTTTTGCTCCCCAGAATTGGTATTTTCAATTGCCTTATCTTCAAATTTGAAGATTTTTCCGGGTGTTTAAATCTGCCATTAAACCCCTTTAGTTAATTTTTTATTCCAACTTTTGTATTTTTTGGCATCTCTATTTGGTTCCTTCTTAAAATTTCTGTCTCTTCATTGACGTTTCCTATTTGTTCATACATTGTTCTTCCAATTTCCTTTAGGTCTTTGTCCATTGGTTCCTTCAACTCTTCACATATATTAACACAGCTAATTTAAAGTCTTGTCTGGTAGGTCCAATATCTGGGCTCCCATTGGTTATTTTCCCCTGTGAACAGGCCACACATTTCTGACTTTTTGTATGTTTTGTAATTTTTTGTTCAGCACTGGACACTTTCAGATCATAATGTGGTAAGTCTGGGAATCAGAATATCCTCTTTCTCCAGGAATTGCTGATGCTTCTTGTAGAGAGGTATACTCATCTGTTTTAGTACGTTCTCCAAATTAATTTTGGGAGGATTGTATTCCTTGTCATGTGTGGTCATTCACTGAAATCTCTGTTCTGTCATCTCAGCAGTCATCTAATGGCCTGACAGTTTCCTGAATGCATGGATCCAATAAAGAAAAAAAAAAAGAAAAGACATTCTGTTCTTTTAATTCTCCCTGACAGATACTGCTAGGTAAACTGCTTCAGTCTGAGAGGGATAAAACAATGGCCAATTCCTACACTGGTCCCTCAGTGATCTGACAGGCAGACACCCTGATCCTTGGAAGACAGAGTGCTTACTGTTCAACCTGGTAGCTTCAAGGCATGCCAGGAACATAGGTTACCATCCCCATGGACACCTGTCGCAGGTCTTGGGAATAGAGGATAGTAGCTTTCCTGTAAAATGCAAAATTTACCAAAATTTACCAGCCTCTTACATCATTAAGCCCTCCCCTGGACATGGCTGGTGTTTGATTAGACTCCATATTTGCCAAATAGTTGCTTCTGACTATTAATACCTACTCAATAGTATTTTCTTTTTTGCAGTAACAGGACTGGTTCTTGGAGTTTCCTACTCCATCATCTTCCATGACACCATTATACATTTTCTTTTATAATTACCTTTACTGACACTCCTTGTTTTTTCATATGAATCAAAATTACTTCTTTTCACACTAAAGAACTTCCTTTAGCAAATGTTTTAAAGCAAGTCTGCTATCAACAAATTATCTCAGCTTTTGTTTATCTTGGAATATATATACATGTATATGTGTGTGTGTGTGTGTGTGTGTGTGTGTGTATGATACCTTCATCTTTAAAAGAGTTTGCTGATTATTGGTTGACACTTTTTTTTCTTTCATCACTTGAAGTATGCCATCCTATTGCCTTCTGGTCTCCATTGCTTGTGATCAAAAGTTGGTTTATATTTTGTTGGAATCCTGGTATGTGAAGAGTTATTTATCCCTTTCAAGATCTCTTTATATTGGAATTTCAAATATTTTACTATTATGTATCTGAATTTGGTCTATTTGTGTTTATCCTACTTCTTGAACTTCTTGGATGTTTAGATTAACTTTTTAATTAAATTTCAGAAGTTTTCAGGTATAATTTCTTTGAATGTTTTTCTGCCTCATTTTCTCTTTTCCTAGTATTTCCATTACATATGTTGATTTGTTTAATGATGGCCTACATTTCTCTGATGCTCTGTTCACTTTTCTTTATTCTTTTTTTTTTTACTGTTTTTCAGACTGAGTGATTTCTATTGAGTATCTATCTTCAAATTTATTCATCCTTTTTTTTTCTGCCAGATAAAATGTATTTTTGAAACTCTCTAGTGAAATTTTCATTTGTTGTTATATTTTTCAATTCCTTAACTTCTATTTGGCTCAATTTTATAATTCCTATCTCTTTATTAATATTCTTTATTGGTAAAACCATTGTCCTATTAACTCCCTTGAATTCTCTAGACATGCTCTCTTTTAGTTCTTTGAACATATTTATAATGGCTGCTTTAAAGTCTTTGTCTGCTAAATCCCACATCTGGATTCCTTCAAAATAGTTACTAGTGTCTGTTTTTGTTTTTGTTTTTTGTGGGTTTTTTTTTTTTTCTGGTTGTACAGGTCACACTTTTGTGCTTCTTTGAATATCTTGTAAATTTTTTGTTGAAAACTGGACGTTTGAGATAATACATTGTAGCAACTCTGGATTTCGATTCCAGGTCTGCCCCAACCCCCAGGGAGTTAATATTGTTGCTGTTGTTTTCCATGTCATTGATTTATTTGTTTAGTTAGTTGGATGAATTAACTCTGTGAAGTCTGTTTCCCTCCAGTGTGCATTCTGATTCCTTCAGAGACTCCTCCTATTTTTTCCTTGTTTTTGCCTTTTACCCTGGTATTTTGTGGTCAATCATGGCATGGCATGAAACACTTATTGGTCAAAGGTTATGCTTAAGCCCTGTTGGCAATTAGATTTTTGCCTTCACCACTGAATATATGAGTAGCATGGAGGCTACTATCACAGGTGAAGGAATTCACATTTTTGCCCCTTGTTAATCCAGGGACTAGTAGCTTTAATTTTCCCTCTCCATTCACTACTGAGACAGTGCAATCTTGGGCATGCATACAGTTCCAGACTGCCAGGAATACATGTGATTTTATTTATTTTCCTTTTTTTTTAATTTATTGGGGTGAAAATTGTTAGTAAAATTACACAGATTTCAGGTGTACAATTCTATATTACTTCATCTATAAATCCCATTGTGTGTTCACCACCCAGAGTCAGTTCTCCTTCCATCACCATATATTTGATCCCCCTTACGCTCATCTCCCACCCCCCACCCCCCTTACCCTCTGGTAACCACTAAACTATTGTCTGTGTCTATGAGTTTTTGTCTCTCATTTATTTGTCTTATTTTTTTGTTGTTTTTGGTTTATATACCACATATCAGTGAAATCATATGGTTCTCTGCTTTTTCTGTCTGACTTATTTCACTTAGCATTATACTCTCAAGATCCAACCATGTTGTCACAAATGTTCCTATATCATCTTTTCTTACTGCCGAATAGTATTCCATTGTGTATATAAACCACAACTTCTTTATCCTTTCATCTATCGAAGGACATTTTAGTTGTTTCCATGTCTTGGCCACCGTAAACAAAGCTGCAATGAACATTGGAGTACACGTGACTTTATGGATAAATGTTTTCAGATTTTTTGGGTAGATACCCAGGAGAGGGATTGCTAGGTCATATGGTAATTCTATTCATAATTTTTTGAGGAACCTCCACACTGTCTTCCATAATGGCTGCACCAGTCTGCATTCCCACCAACAGTGTATGAGGGTTCCTTTTTCTCCACAGCCTCTCCAACACTTGTTACTATTTGTCTTGTTGATGATAGCCATTCTGACTGGGGTGAGATGATATCTCATTGTGGCTTTTATTTGCATTTCTCTGATGATTAGTGATGTTGAGCATTTTTTCATATGTCTATTTGCCATTTGTATATCCTCTTTGGAGAAATGTCTCTTCAGGTCCTCTGCCCATTTTTCAATTGGTTGTTTGTTTTTTTGTTGTTGAGTTTCATGAATTTCTTGTATGTTGTGGATACTAGCCCCTTATCGGAGGCACTGTTTGCAAAAATCTTCTCCCATTCAGTTGGTTGCCTCTTTATTTTGTCGATGGTTTCTTTTGCTGTGCAGAAGCTTTTAATTTTCATATAGTCCCATTCGTTTATTTTCGCTTTTACTTCCATTGACTTTGGAGTCAAATTCATAAAATGCTCTTTGAACCCAAGGGCCATAAGTTTAGTACCTATGTTTTCTTCTATGCAGTTTATTGTGTCAGGTCTTATGCTTAAGTCTTTGATCCACTTTGAATTAATTTTGGTCCATGGTGACAGATAGCAGTCCAGTTTCATTCTTTTGCACATGGCTATCCAATTATCCCAGCACCATTTATTGAAGAGGCTGTCTTTCCTCCATTGTATGTTTCTAGCTTCTTTGTCAAAAATTGTCTGTCCATATTTATGTCGTTTTATTTCTGGGTTCTCAATTCTATTCCATTGGTCTACGTGTCTGTTTTTCTGCCAATACCATGCTGTTTTGATTATTGTAGCCCTGTATTACAAGCTAAAGTCAGGGAGTGTGATACCTCCAGTATTGTTCTTTTTTCTTAGGATTGCTTTGGCTATTCGGGGTCTTTTGTTGTTCCAAACAAATCTGATGATTTTTTGTTCTATTTCTTTAAAAAATGCCTTTGGGATTTTGATGGGGATTGCATTAAATCTGTATATTGCTTTGGGTAATACGCCCATTTTAACTATGTTGATTCTTCCAATCCATGAGCACAGAATGTCTTTCCATTTCTTTGTGTCTTCTTCAATTTCTTTCAAAAATGTCTTATAGTTGTCAGCGTATAGGTCCTTCCCATCCTTGATTAAGTTTATTCTTAGGAATTTTATTCTTTTTGCTGCAATTGCAAAAGGAATTGTTTTTTGTATTTCTGTTTCTGAGATTTCATTGTTAGTATGTAGGAATGCAATGGACTTTTGTACATTGATTTTGTAGCCAGCAACTTTACTGTATTCGTTGATTGTTTCTAATAGCTTTTTGGTGGAGTCTTTAGGGTTTTCTATATATAGCATCATGTCATCTGCAAAGAGTGATCATTTAACTTCTTCATTCCCAATTTGGATGCCTTTTATTTCTTTCTCTTGCCTGATTGCTCTGGCAAGGACTTCCAACATCATGTTGAAAAGCAGACGTGATAGGGAACAGCCCTGTCACGTTCCTGAACGTAGAGCAAAGGGCTTCAGTTTTCTCCCATTAATTATGAGATTAGCTGAGGGCTTGTCATATATAGCCTTTATTATGTTAAGGTATTTTCCTTCTATACCAATTTTCTTAAGTGTTTTAATCATAAATGGATGTTGTATCTTGTCAAATGCTTTTTCTGCATCAATTGATATAATCATATGATTTTTGTCCTTTATTTTATTTATGTGATGCATCACACTGATGGATTTGCGGATGTTGAACCGTCCTTGTGCCCTGGGGATGAACCCCACTTGGTCGTGATGAATAATCTTTTTAATGCATTGTTGTATTCGATTTGCTAGAATTTTTTTTTAGGATTTTTGCATCTGTATTCATCAGAGATATTGGTCTGTAGTTTTCTTTTTTTGTGTTGTCCTTACCAGATTTTGGTATCAGGGTAATGTTGGCCTCATAAAATGAGTGAGGGAGTACTGTCTCTTCTTCAATTTTTTGGAAGAGTTTGAGCAGGATTGGTATTAGATCCTCTTTGAAGATTTGGTAGAATTCACTAGTGAAGCCATCTGGTCCCAGACTTTTGCTTTTGGGAAGGTTTTGGAAGACTGATTCAATTTCGTTACTGGTGATCGGTCTGTTTAGATTTTCCAGTTCTTCATGGTTCAGCCTTGGAAGGCTATATGTTTCTAAGAACTTGTCAATTTCTTCTAGGTTATTGAATTTGGTGGCATATAGTCCTTCATAGTATTCTTGGATGATCCTTTGTATTTCTGTGGTGTCCGTGATAACTTCCCCTTTTTCATTTCTGATTTTGTTAATTAGTGTCTTCTGTCTTTTTATCTTAGTTAGTCTAGCCAAGGGTTTGTCAATTTTGTTAACCTTTTCAAAGAACCAGCTCTTTGTCACATTAACTTTTCTATTGTCTTTTTGTTCTCTATTTCATTTAGTTCTGCTCTGACTTTTGTTGTTTCCTTTCTTCTGCTGACCTTGGGTTTCATTTGTTCTTCTTTTTCTAGTTCTTTAAGGTGTAACATGAGGTTTTTTATTTGGGATTTTTCTTGTTTCTTGAGATAGGCCAGTAATGATATAAATTTTCCTCTTAAAACTGCTTTCACTGCATCCCAAAAATTTTGGTAGGATGTGTTTTCATTGTCATTTGTTTCTATGCATCTTTTGATCTCTCCTCTAATTTCTTCTTTGACCCAGTCATTCTTTAAAAGTATGTTGTTTAGTCTCCATGTATTTCAGTTTTTTCCTGCTTTCTTTTTGCAGTTGATATCCAATTTCAAAGCCTTGTGATCAGAGAACATGCTTGGTATGATTTCAATCTTCTTAAATTTGCTGAGGCTGATTTTATGTCCCAATATATGGTCTATCCTTGAGAATGTTCCATGTATACTAGAAAAAAATGCATAGTCTGATGTTTTAGGATGAAGTGCTCTATATATGTCAATTATGTCCATTTCATCTAATGTGTCATTTAGGGCTGCTATTTCGTTATTTATTTTCTGTTTGGATGATCTATCCATAGCTGTCAATGCCCCTAGTATAATTGTGTTTTGGTCAATTTCTCCCTTTAGTTCTGTTAGTAGTTGCTTGGTATATTTCAGTGCTCCCTGACTGGGGGCATAAATATTGATGACTGTTATGTCTTCTTGTTGTATAGTCCCTTTACCATTATAAAATGTCCATCTTTTTCTCTTGTTATCTTTTTCACCCTGAAGTCTGTTTCATCTGATATCATTATGGCTACACCTGATTTTCTCTGGGTACCATTTGCTTGGAGTGTCAATTTCCACCCTTTCACTTTGAGTCTATGCTTGTCCTTGTAGCTGAGATGTGTCTCTTGGAGACAGCATATGGTTGGGTTTCGTTTTTTGATCCAATCTGCTACTCTGTGCCTTTTTATTGGTGAGTTCAGTCCAGTTACATTTAGGGTGATTATTGATATGTGAGGATTTCCTGTCATTCTATCTTTAGGTTTCTGGTAAGGCTGTGTCTCCATTGTTTCTTTGCCTTTTTGTTGTTGTCTATTATTTCTGTGTGGTGGTATTCTATGATGTTTCCCTCTGTTTCTTCTTTATTACAGTATATATTTCAGTTCTGGATTTTTTTTTTTTTTTTTGAGTGGTTACCCTTAAGTTTATGTAAAAGAAAGTTTGATATTTAGAGTATTCCATTTTCTTCAGCACGCTTACTTTCTCCATTCCCATATTCCGGTTCAGGCCTTTACTCTCCCCCTTTTTATGTTTTGGTTGCCACAGATTGTCCCTGTTGATGGTGGTCGAATAGCCTCCTTTAGTATTTTTTGTAGTGCAGGTCATGTATTAGAAAATTCCCTCAGCTTCTGTATGTCTGGAAAGGTCTTTATTCCTCCTTCATATCTAAAGGATATCTTTGCTGGATATATTACTCTTGGCTCATAATTTCTCTCTTTCAATATTTTGATTATTTGGTTCCACTCCCTCCTGGCTTGTAGAGTTTCTGCTGAAAAATCTGATGATAATCTAATGGGCTTTCCTTTGTAGGTTACCGTCTTCTTTTCCCTGGCTGCCTTGAGGATTCTTTCTTTGTCGTTGATTTTAGACAGCTTCAATACAATGTGCCTTGGAGAAGGCCTGTTGGGATTGAGGTAGTTAGGTGTTCTATTTGCTTCTTGCATTCGAGGATCCAGTTCTGTCCACAAGTTTGGGAAGTTCTCATCCACAATTTGTTTGAATATATTCTCTGTTCCCTTCTCTCTTTCTTCTCCTGGCATATGCCCATTATTCTTATATTGCTCTTTCTGATGGAGTCAGAAAGTTCTTGTAGAGTTCTTTCATTTCTTTTAAGTCTCAAGTCTCTTTCTTCTTCCATCTGTGTCATTTCCAGGATTCTATCTTCGATGTCACTGATTCTTTCCTCCATCTGGTCAACTCTACTACCTAAACTGGTTATTTCATTCTTAATTTCTTCTATTGAGTTCTTAATCTCCAGAAATTCTATTTGGTTCTTTTTTAAAATTTCAACGTCTTTCGTAAAATGCTCATGTTGTTCTTTGATTGTGTTTCTGAGTTCATTAAACTGTCTTTCTTTGTCTTCTTGCCTCTCATTGAGTTTTTTCAGAACTGCAATCTTGAATTCTCTGTCATTTAAGTCACATATTTCCATATATTTAAGTTCCTTTTCTGGAGACTGTTCACTTTCTTTCTGAGCTGTCTTGTTGCCTTGGTTATTCATGGCAATTACTGATTTATTATTTCTCTTCCTAGACATCTACAGGAGTGGCTTCTGCAACAGGTTGATAGGAAGAGATCTTTCTTTTGTTTTCCAGTTCTTTTTGGTAGAATGTTTTATTTTTCTCTCCTATGCAGCCTTTTATCTCTCTCACACGGTAGTGGCTATGTTTTCTCTGCCTATTCCAGCTTCTCACACAATGGCGGGATTCCCTGGGAGACGGGCTTCTCCTCTGTTAATAGTTTGCATGGGTCACAGGGCGCAGTGTCCGTGTGGGTATGCGGAGAGCTTTTGAAGTTCCAAAGCTCTTTCTGCACCAGATTCAGATCCCGTGTGTTTCAGCAGTTCTGTTTACTCCTGCAGGGATCCGCCCAGATAGGTAGGGCCAGGGGCGGGGTGAGTTGTGAGAGGTGGCCCAGAGCAATGGCAGCGACCACCACCACAGCCAGTCCTGCTTCCACAGCTCCCTCCCCTTTGCCGGAACTAGTTGGGCTGGGAATCTGTGTTTGCAGTCCACCGTTCTCAGAATAGCAAATATTCTGTTCTTTTGATCTGACACTGCCACTGTTCCGCTTCTAGCACCGGGTGGGGGCAATGCAAGCTCTGGGAGGGTAGGGAGTGAGTGGCTAGTCTCAGTGCCTAAGTCTTCCGTTCTCTGCTCGGCAGTGAGGGCTTAAACCACTGTTTTCAGCCTTCTTCCCTCAGTCTTTTCTCCAAGGTCTCTGCCATGAGTGTTGGTTTCAGCTGTGTTATATGCTGCCCCCTCAGCCCTGTGGGCCATAAGCAGAGCCCTAGCAGTCCGAGTTCTTCCCTCTCCCGCAGCTGCGGTAGCTCCGGGATGCAGCGAGCTCAGAGCACTGAGCTGGGTCTGCGTCCTGCATCCGCCCACGCGGCTCCGTCTCCGCACTTCTCTCTTCCCTCCTCCCCCACTAGCACGATTCACCCACCTTTAGGTGAATCCAGTAGTGGGCCTCTTGTCTTCATCTTGCCTGTCTGGTGTGCAGGGAGTCCTTTGTGGAGTTATTGTTGTTCAATTAGTTGTAAATTCCAAGGGAGCTTTACAGAGGCTCACCTCACGCCGCCATTTTGATGACATCCCTGATTTTATTTTTAAGCCTATCTTCTTAGGAGTTGCTCTTAGGTTGGAGTAGCTTATTGCTCAGCCAATGTTTGGCTGGAGGTTGTCCCTAGTGCCAGTGATAGCTTGCGCCCTCTGTGATGGATTTGTGCGCAGCTTGGGAAACGTTTTCAAGTGTGATCCATGATCTGTTCTGATTGCTCCTGACGGATGCAATCCATGACTGTGTACAGACTTTCCAGCCCCAAAGTTAACTGTAATCCCAGGAGGGCTCTTCTTGGTTGTCTCTTCCCATGTTCCTCTTTGTTAAATTTCTGATTGCTCTACTTTTTTCAGTCATTGTTGCCAATACTGTGGTGCAATGAGCGTCCTCCTTCTTGCTCTCCATCAAGATCTCCATGGTTTTTGGCAACACCATAGGCAAAGAATGATCATGCTTTGCTTCAAATAAGGTCACTCCCCTCAGGAAGAGTTATAATGGCCTGCCTTTCCTCCTGGAAACTCCTATGCCACTACACAGAAGTTTAGAATGGGGAGAGAGGCCCACTTCTCTTGGAGTGACCCACTTGTTCTATAAGCAGCACTGGAGAAGGATGGTGACCCTTGTTCTTCTTGGGTTGACTTTCCTGGCATGGGACTCCTGCTCTACCAGGAGGTGCTCAAGGATGACTGGAGTCCAACATTGTTGGCCACCATATCTGACATATAACTTCTATCCCACAAGTGAGTGCTAGGTGGAGGAATAGAGCCCTAGTCTTCTCTGAATAGAGCTTCTGCAAAATGGGGTTTTGGGAGGATGAAAAATGCTGGTAGCCTGTCCCTTCAATGTAATTCCATAGATGTAGCTGGGATGGGGATCTCATAACTCAAATATCACAGACTTTCACTGTTCTTACTGAAATTTAGTAACTTATTTGAATGACTATTTCTCCATTTATGTATGCCCTTACGACAGTTTCCAGAGACTTACAGGACTTTATGTGAGATATATATGTATAATTTTATATATATTTTATATAATACTGTATATTTATAGAATTTTATTAGAGATAGACAGATGTATAGATATACAATGTGTTATCAAAAATACAGTGAATGTTTCAATAAAAATAATTATTACAGTAAAAGACACATTGCCATTAATTCCCTTTAAAATACTCCCCCTCGCTTTGAACACACTTATCCCATCATTATTTCCACTTTCTGAAGCAGATCTGGAACTCCTCTTTCATGAGTGTCTTTAGTTGCACTGCCATGGCTGTCTCAATGTCCTGAATCAATGTAAAATGTTTAGCTTTCGTGGTCATTTTGACTTTGCAGAAGAGCCAGAAGTCGTACAGTGCCACATCCAGTAAATAAGGTGTATGAGAACACGCTGTAATGTTTTTATCTGACAGAAATTGATGTACCAGAATTGATGTGTGACACAGAGCCTTTCCACTGTAATCAAAACATACAGTGAATGCTGGTGCCGAGTGCCATCCAACAGAAAGGCAGGGATCTTCAATATGGGAAGTAGCACATCCCATGTAACGTAGTAGAACCTTAGTTACAGTGTGTGATAAATTTCAACTTGTTCCATGCAGCTAGTAGGGTGTGAGCTATGGTTGAGAGATGGTGTGTTTTAAAGTGTGCCGTAAATCATCCTCTATCATGACAATACTCCGTGTCACATATCGCTTCTGGCATATGGCAATTTCTGTCAAGTAAAAAATATTACATTGTGTCCTCATCCACTTATTCACCAGATCTGGCACTGTGCGACTTCCGGATCTTCCCCAAAGTCAAAAGGATTCAGGACATCGAAGCAGCCACAACAGTGCAACTAAGAACACTCACAAAAGAGGACTTCCAGAACTGCTTCAGAAAGTGGTAAGAATGATGGGATAAGTGTGTTCAAAGCAAGGGGGAGTATTTTGAGTGGGATTAACGGCAATGTGTCTTTTACTGTAATAAATTTTTTAAATTGAAACATTCACCATATTGTTTAATCACACTTTAAACAATGTGTGATAGGTATACATAGATAGGTATGTATCTTGTACATAGATAGGTATATATAACTATGTAGATAGGTAGGGAGGGAGGGAAAGAGAAAGAGACAGAGACAGAGAGAGAGGGAGAGAGAATAGATAGATGATAGATTTTCTTCAGTTAAATGGTTATTTTGTTGGGAAGAAAATTTGCTGTGCTCCTTACTCCATCTTCTAGAAATTGGTCTCCTATTTTATCTCTCAAATCTGATCTATGAGCTAATGATGCCCATGTGCCTATCTCTAACCCAGCCTTTCATCTGGACACCAGATTTCCATATCTAACAGACTACTTGTCATCAAGAAATTTTGGGTTTTCTTCCTCAAAAATGTTCTCTATGGGTCTTCATTTCAGGAAATGAAACTACCATTCACCCAGTTAATCAAGTCAAAATCCTGAGCATCAGCCTGGATGTCTCCCTCTTATCAACCACATGTAATCCATCAGCAAGTCTCATTAATTCTATCTGTCAAATATATCTAGAAACTGCTCATTTCTCCTCACTTCCGTGCCTATTGCTCACGTCTAACTCTTTCCCCCTCTCCCTGGTCTCTTGAAATAGCCTTCTAATGTACTCTGTTTTAATTCCTGCCCCCCTCCTCCAATTTGTGCCTCACACAGCTTCCAGAGTGATCACTTTACATATAATATAAATATAGTCCCCTGTTATATACTCTTTATCACTGGCTTCAGCCCTGTATATACTGGTTGTTCTTTACCTCTCCTTCCCTCCTTATCTGGAGCTCCTCCTGTGTCTGCTGTTATAATCACATTAGCCTCTTTCTCTGCCTGGGGTTCTTGATCCTCCTTCTCCCTTTGCATGGCTGCCATCTCTCCTCTTTGTTCCCCTATTTTTTTTTTTGTTTAGCTTAAACGTTACCTCCTCTAAGAAGTTTCCTAGCTAACTTTTCCTCTGTTGTTCTCTGTTACTTCATCCCATTTCTTTCCTTTGCAGTTTTCACATAGTTTGTGATTATTAATTTGTTTAATTATTTATTGTCTGCTCCTCCCATTAGATGGTAAATTCCAGGACCACAGGAACCATAGTTGTTTTGTTCATCACTCTGTAATAATACCTACTACTACTAATAAGAGCTCCCACTCACCAACCACTGAATATATACCAGGACTGTTTTAAGATACATAGGAATATAAATATATATGCATACACATACATATACAAGGTCTGACAATGAAGTTCATGAACTCATCCTAAAAAAAAAGTGCTACATACCTCATTGCTGAATATCACTATAGTCACCTTCGAAACACTCACCTTGGGAAGCTATGCATTGACACCACTGCCTATTCAACCCTTCAAAGCAATTTTGGAACTCTTTCTGGAATGGCCATCAGAGCTGTCATCATATCACCCTTGATGTCTTGAATGTCATCAAAATGTCTTCCTTTCAATATTTTCTTTATCTTCAGGTAAAGAAAGAAGTCATTGGGGGCCAATACAATTATTTGTTTACTGGCTAAAAACTCCCTCACAGACAGTGCCATGTAAACTGGTGCATTGTCATGATGCAAGAGCTATGCATTGTTGGCGAAAAGTTCAGGTCGTCTAACTTTTTCACACAGCATTTTCAGCACAGCCTTCCAAATAGTAAACTTGGTTAACTGTTTGTCCAGTTGGTACAAATTCATAATGAATAATCCCTGCTATCGAAAATGTTAGCAACATCATTGAGAAGAAGTTTGCAAATTTAATTGTCATACCTTGTATATGCATACACATATATATACTCATATATATGCACACACACACATACCTTTATACACACATGCAAACACACTCATTTAATCCTCCCAACAACGCTACGAGATAGATAACTTTATGATGTTCACTTTACAGCTGATTAAACTAAAGCACAGGGAGATTAAGTGCCTTGCCCAAGGTTACATAGGGAGTGAGCAGCTGAACCAGGCTGTTCTAAAATCTGTGTTCTTAAACATTTCCGAGATGTCTCAGTGTGGTACCAAGACCAAAGTAGGTGCTTAGTTAATGTTTGTAGAGTGAACAAGGAGTGAAACAAATGAAGAGGTCATCATCTCCTAGAGCAGTCTGTCCAACAGAGCTTTCTGAGATGATGGAAATGTGCCACATCTGCGCTGTCCCCCACAGCTGTGAGTAGGGATATGTGGTTGCTGAGCACCTGGACTGTGGCTAGTGTAACTCAGGAACTGAATTTTTAATTTGTATTTAATTTTAATGGCCACATGTGGCTACTGACTACCGCACTGGACAGTGCAGGCCAAGACTTTTATGAGGTGGTGTTGCTTTCAACGCCTTGACGTTCATACAGACTTGATGTATTTAACTCCAAAGATGGAACACAAAATTCCTGTCAGCACTTCTTTTTTCCACAGTGCCTTCCGCCCCCAGTTTTCCAAACATCCTTCATCCTCACACTGTACTTCATTCCAGCCTGTAGAACCAAGCCTCCTCCTTCATGTGCAGCTGCAGTAAAGCCATTTTCTCAGTAGTAGCCTAAACAGTCCTCCAAAAGTATTTAACTAGTCAACAAACATCTAGAACCTACTTGGATGGAACACTGGCCCAGGTCCTGGGGAGGAACGGAGGAGACACAGGACAAATTAAACAAGGTCCCTGTCTGAATATGAAGAGGGGTGGTGAGACTGACAAACTCACCCATAGTAGGTCTGCATGAAGGGGGTGGAGTATGTGGGTGGGGGAAGACTGAGCATCGTGGTTTGCAGTCTTAGGTTTCCAAATTGAGACTCTGGAGTGTCCACTTTGAAGAAATTGCTGTAACATGGCACCAATTCCACTAGCACCTGGACCGGGAGAATCAGTGGATGGAACCAGATGTCCTTTGAAAACCGAACTCATGATGGACATGAGAAAGTCCTACTGATGTCTAGAAAGAGACAACTGGTCCAGATGAAGAAAACTGCAGTTATATTTCACCCCAATATCTTGGGCTTGTGGAAGACGGAGCTAGTTCTTGGAACAACTTATACAGAAAAAGAAATAACCAAAGAAATAGTAGATAAAAATCAGGCTGAGACCCAAATTTTAAAGAAGAGGAAGAAGGGGAAAAAAAGTGGTGCACATTAATCATCCAAATTGTGGCCAATTACTACTCATGTTCTAAACAATATCCAATAATTGGGGTAGTGAAAATGCATTTCTCTCCTCCCACCATTTGCATACTTGGAATCTCACTTACATTGTATGTAGGTTAGAGCAAAAAGATGTTGCTTTGTTTGGCTTTTGCTTCTTCTGTGGAATCCATTACAAAGCAATGTGCTTTTGTGTGTCAAAGAGCAGACCAGCCCCACTTCCTTTTTTCAAAAGGACTTGGGCAGAAGTCCACTACTTTATTTACTCCGTGCAGCTCTCCTTTTGATTATTAGATGTGTACTGGTTGTAGATGGCACAGAAAAACAGTGAATTTTCTCACCACAAAGGATTTTCTATCTTAGGATGTATCTTACAGTGTCATGCTTCTGAAAGTGAAATTTTTAGTCAGTCATTTAAATGTCACTCTACAAATAGAAAGCACTTAAATACGGGGAAACACCAAGATGATGCCTAACTGCTTCATTTTTCACCCACATATCTGCTATCAGTACACAGGTGGAGTGACCATGTCTTTCATTTTCCCCAAACTTCCTCAATTTACTCTTGTAAGTAAAAGCAGTTCATTAAACGCACAATGAAATGAGATTTCATTGTGATGTCTCTCTAACACTTTCCTTATAAATTACATCAAAGATCAGGAAATGAAGATATAAACAGAAAAGAACTAGATCAACTGTCCTTGTCTACTCTAGACTGATGGAAATATTGCCTAAGAATTTAGCTTCCTGATTGTGAGTTAACTCCACACTTTGCCAAAGTGTGTCCTGAGAATACTAGTTTCATGACCTGTACAACAAGGAAAACACTACCGTGTCTCCCCAAAAATCAGACCTAGCCAGACAATCAGCTCCAATGTGTCTTTTGGGGGAAAAATTAATAGATGACCGGGACTTATATTATATTATATTGTATTATATTATATTATATTACATCTGGTCTTCTATTATAATAAAATAAGACCGGCTCTTCTATTAATTTTTGCTCCAAAAGACGCATTAGAGCTGATTGTCTGGCTAGGTCTTATTTTGGGGAAACACGGTACATGGTGAGTGCCCTAAGAACTTTTGGCAAAATGGTTTGGTTGTTTTCACACTTATTTCCAGCTTTCAGGTGTATCCTCCATCTCACATCCCTGTTGCCAAATAAGAAGTCCTAATGTGAGCGAGCCTTAGACCAAATTCTGCCAAACACACACATGTGTAATAGCAAATAAGCATGAAAAATGGAAATGCATATAGTTCTTTTAAGCTCTGGGAAGTCCCAGTCTGTGTTTAGGGTCTGGTATAAACCCTTGCTTAAAATTTTCACTCTGCTTAGGACAAGCTGAAACCCCAATCCTCTGGACCAGCTAACTGTAGGACTGTCAAGAGACAACAGTGGTATAGGACCTTAGGACCAAAGAGGTTGGGTGACTGGCTTCCCTGGTTGGAAAGGTGATGGGGCCACGCAATCATTCTGGCTTATAACATATCTGAACACCACTAATTTTAATAATAAAAAAGCATTCTATTTCCCTTTTGAAAATTGACAAAATCTATCATGTAGATTACAATAGTGGCAACCAAAAATTCTGAGTAACTACCCCTGACGTTAGATTCTTGCTGAGGGTGCTTTGAATGTTGATTTTTCCTATTGGTTAGGCTAACAGTAGTTTACACATGCATGTGCCCACATATGAAACATTACTCTGTTATGTTAAATGTGTACTAAAGTGAATCACCACATTGATTCAATAATGTATGCTTGGGTAAATTTGGAAATCACCTTGTGAATTCATAGAACGTGTAAATATGCTAAGGGTTCTGACAAGTCTTACAAAAAGGAAAGCTTGGCTAAATCCAAAGATTTCAATTTATTTGGTCTTGGAAACGTCAGGACACAGCATCTGAGGAAAATACTGATTTTGTGTTCAAAAGCAACCTGCTGAACTAATATTGTTTCCAAAGTGAATTCTGAATAAGTACTGATGTTAGATGTCATTTCAAATCTAATGAATTCTTTACGTATGACGAAATGGACATCCTGATTTGTTGATTATTCTCTTTTGAGTCTAATGTGCAATGGGATATTCTCAGAGTTTAATATCCTCTGTCTAACATGGTAAAACTGAGTTTCTGAATAAGCGAAATTGACAGGTCATAGCACCACTTCACTGAGGTTGTAGCATAATGTATACCAAGAACATACTATGATAAGAACATAACATCCATCATTCAATTTACTCCTTTCAATAATACATAAAATAGATAATACTACCATCCTTTTATAGAGGAGGAAACTGAATCAACTGAAAGGCGAAAGAAGTTTCTAAAACTATTAAGCAAACCAGTCGCAGCATTATAATACAGACCAGGCCTATTCAAAAGTGTGAAGTCGGCTTCCTCTGAGTCTAAGGTTCAGCAGCGAACCAGTCGCCCTCAGCCAAAGCTAACTTTGCAGACATGTAATCTGTGCAATTGTACAGGATCCTGCGCTTGGTTTAGTGCTTTGTTCTTGCCATCTTGAAATTCTTATTTATTTGTTTTTAAAAAGGAGCCCTACATTTTTATTTTGCACTGAGATTTACAAATTACATAGCCAGCACTGTCCGTAGCCCATAAGCTGTTGTTGACAAAAGCATTAAAAGCTGTATAGAGTTCAGCCAACATTGCTACCTAGTCTGAAGGAAAGTCCTGAAAGCTAACTTTGGAACATATTGTCGAGTCTTAGGTTATGAAAAATATTTGCCTTATTACAACTCTAGAGGAAACAGATAAGCCAATTTTCAGTCTATTAATTTCTCTGGGAAGAGTTTTCAAACTCATGAGCAAGAGGACAGGAATTCCCCAGCCTCCGATATGTGACCCCATTCTATGTGATTAACTCCAACAAACTGGCCAATTAATGATTATATGGTCACAAATGATTGGTCACAATACCTAGTCACGTGGTTAAGGACGCTCCAAATATATCTGTCACACTCTTTCAGACTGTGGCAAAAACTATGGATTAGATAGCACAAAGCCATTTCTATCTCCTTTGTACATTTTGTACATTTTGCCCTAAAGAAGTTAGAAAAAAGTGGGATACTTGCTTGTTTCCTGTCTTCCTTTCTGGATGTCTCATCATGTGATTAATACTGGATAATGAGATGAAAAGGGAAGGGTTCTGGGAGACTTCTGGACGAAAACTTTTCCCTTTGTTACTAAAAGGAGTGCCACTACAGGAAAAGTCTTTTTCACTCCCACTTTACTTCCCACCTTAGTGTTGTCGGGAGCCACAGCAACCATCTTGTGACAATGAGGGAAAATGCATGACTAGGAACTGCCAACAACTGAGATGGCAGAGTAGACAGACAGAAGGAGACTGGTGACACTGGAGCAACTGAAACAGTGATGTTAACCGCTGGTCAACCCAGTGCTTACCTAAACCTCTGTCATGGTTTCTTTTTTTTTTTTAATTTGTAACCAAAGGTTTCTTCATTAAGTACGCAATTTTGCAAAACCTGATCCCTTTGATTAGAGAACAAGTCTTCCACTACCTGCTAGAAAAGACCCAATTCACTGGCAGTCGTGGGTAGCTCAGACTAGGTCCCTTGGCACGTCGGCATACCCTCTACTTCAAAACTCAAAACACTGCCCTACACGTGTCTGTATTCATATCACCAAACTGTGTGCATTCATTTGGAGCTGTCTGTGTCTTACCACACATCTCAATGCCTAGCACACAGCCTGGCACCAGCAGACTCTTAGGAAATCTGTTGAATGAACCGATAATGTAGCATTCTGTCATATTCCTCGGTGACAAAATCTCACTCTTCAAAACTTTTGTGCTTTGCAAGTGAACTTAAAAATGAAATACTTACCATTTAAAGTTTTATTAGGTGATGGCCTACAAAAATAAAAGGGACAACACTATTGCATAATAATTGAGGAACACTGAGTTTAAAATGGATTGGGTTCCCGTGGTTCTGGCCAGGGACTGCCAGGACGGGTGTGGCATGGCATGCTGTGTGGTGTGACCCAGAGGTCAAAGCAAAGGTTGTGGAGCCAAACTACCTTCACTCAGCTCTCAGTGCTGTCACTCACTTATTGGATGGCCGTAAGCAAGTGTCTTCTCAAAGCCTTGGTTTCCTTATTCTAATATGGGGATGGTATCTAACTCTGGAAGTTTGCATGAGGATAAATAAATGAGAGGATGAAAACAGGTAAAACGCTTAACACAAGTCATGGCACTTAGTAATCAGTCAATAGGTTTTAGTTATTGTTGCTTTTCATCTCAGGTGCTATCTGGGAGTCATTTCTCAGAAATTCTTAGAGTATTGCATGCATCTAATGTCTAGCATGTAGAAAGTATACAAAGATATTTAATGAACAGTCATTTTTTAAAAACAGCAGGTTAGCACACCTATTAGAATGGTCAAAATCTGGACGTAGACAACCCCAAATGCTGGTGAGAAAGTGGAACAAGAGGAACTCTCATTATTGCTGGTGGGAATGCAAAATCGTACAGCCACTTTGGAAGACACATTGTGCTTTCTCACAAAACTAAACATATGATCTAGCAATCACACTCCTTGGTATTTACCCAAAGGAGTTAAAAAACTTATGTCCACACAGAAACCTGCACATGGGTGCTTCTAGCAGCTTTACTCACAATTGCCAAAACTTGGAAGCAACCAAGACACCTTCACTAGGTGATGGATAAATAAACTGTGATACATCCAGACAATGGAATATTATTCAGTACTAAAAGGAAATGAGCTCTCAAGCCATAAAAAGATTTGGAGGGAGCTTAAATATGTATTATTTAGTGAAAGAAGACTATTTGAAAAGGTTACATACTGTATGTTTCCATCTCTATGACATTCTGGAAAAGGCAAAAAATTTAGTGGTTGCTAGGGTTGGGGGTACAGTGGGTAGAGATGAACAAATGGAGAACAGAGCATTTGGGGGATTTTTAGTGAAAATACTCTGTGTGATAGCATAATGACAGATACTTTTGTCCAAACCCTGGAACATACAACACCAACGGTGAACCGTAATGTGAACTATGAACTCTGGGTAATAACGATTTGTCAATGTAGGTTCATCAGTTGTGGCAACTGTACCAGTCTGGTGAGGAAAGGCGATGTGTGTGTGTGTGTGTGTGTGTGTGTGTGTGTGTGTGTGTGTGTGTGTTTGTGTGTGTTGGGGGGGATACATGAAAAAAATTTCTGTACCTTTCTCTCAATTTTACTGTGAACATAAAAATGTGCTAAAAAATAAAATTACAAAAAATAGGAGGTAGCAATGGATAATTTCTGAATAGCCAAACTGATCATCGCAAAAGACCTATGTAGCATATTAGAGCTTGGGACCTAGGGTCCAATGGCCTGAAATTCCCTCATGGTCCAGCTTTGTCACCAAAACCCAGTTAATCTCACAGTTCCTCAGTTTCCATAACTGAAAAAATGGAATAACAGTCCCTTCCCTATAGGGTATTTGGAGGAGTGAATGGGTTCTTTCCAGTACCTGACACTTAGCAAGCAGTCAATAAATGTTAATTTTAAAAAATAAACCCGATAGAAGGTTCTGATGCACTGTGCTGAAGAAAATATACATATTAAAATGTCCCCTTTTTGGTGTCTGAGGATATTTCCAAATGTTGTGACATTCCGCTGTCCACTGAGCAGTGGTCAGTCTGGGAGGTTCTCCACTATCTGTGTAACTGAGAACTTGAACGTGCTAAGCATATAACACACACCATGTCATTTCTCATTTAATAAAGCAAATTGCTCCACACAAGGGTAGTGATTCTCATTTGTAAACTCATATACGATTAGCTCTTTAAGTGAAATTTGCAGATGGGATTCAAGCAAATCATTCTGGTGTACTGCTCAGGTGAACTCAGATGTACTGCGGGTCCATTCTACAGTTTGCCAGAGAATGTTTCCCAGAAAATCCTAGAACAAGCTCTTCCTGGCTGCTTGCAACGATAGGCATTGACCTTCCTTCCACAGTTATAAGAGGATTGCGAGACTTAAGTGACAACTTACGGAGATTAAGGAGGCAAAATGGAGCCAGTGTGACAAAAAGAAAATCTCTAAGTGACACTTAATCACAAGGGGAGAGACAGTCAACAGCTAGAACTGAGATGTCTCTGAGGTTCATGTGGTACCGAAAAAGTAAAGGGTGGCCAAAGGAACACCATTTGTGGGCAAGACTCAAATCTCTTGTGGGTAGCTGATAACGGTGTGTGGAAGAATTGTCTTCTAGGAAAACGGGACATAAAGCAGTAATGGGAAACAGAATCCTGAGTCAGAGGAAAAGAACCTAAGGATGTTCACTGCATTTCCCTGCCCAGGGTCCATGCCCTCCTCTGTTGATATCAATGTCTCTGTTTCTGTTGGGGAGTCTTCTAGTCCATGCAGGTCAGGTGATGCTGAGACCAGTCCCTTGATGGGTGAACATGGGAGGGACAAGTGACCCAGGTCCAGCCAGAGGGAATTTTCAGAGCTTTTGCTTAAACACTTTGGAAAATCATTTTCTGTATGGATGCCAAGCTGGCAGGATATGAGCCCAGCTACCCAAATGGGGAGCCTGCTTGAGAATAAAACCAACACAGAGATATGAGAGTAAAGAGGTAACTGACCTCCTTAGGTCACTGACTGAGAATCTACCTCCATCCAGCCATGAATCCTCTGGAATTTTCAATTACAAGAGCCAGGGAATTCCCTGTTTGCCTCCACTGGTTTGAGCTAGTTTCCGTCACTTGCAACTGAAAAAAGTCTGACTCATTACTGAGGTAAAGGGGAAGTCACCCACTTTTAATATAAAGTACATTTTCCTCAAACACTAGGTACCTTGATATGATCCCTATATTGGTCTAGTCCATCATGGTCATATTTTCCCAACCACAGCCCCCTAAAATCAGCATATCTGCTCAGACAAGTAGAATTTTATTCATAGAACAGAGCAGAATGTTTGAAAATCAAAAGTATTCTGAAAACCTGGAATATATGAAGAAAACACACTTCCTGATAGTAATAAACACTGAGTCTTGTTTCCCTAGTGAACTCCTGAGGCATGCATTTCAAACGCACGTTTCTCCATTTAGTAATCAAGCTAAAAATATCTTTCCTACACTCTCTGGATAAAGATTGAAACACATTGCTCAAAGCTGTTGCACCACATATCTGCAGCAAACTCTGAGCTGCTTAGTCAATATTTGGACCCTGCGGAGAGAATCCCAGGGGAGAGTTCAGCCCACCCAATCCTCTTGCCATCTTGTCTGTTGGGAGTGACCCACCCCAGGCCCTTGATTCCTCAGTATGTCTGTAACCATGTTATTATAAAAGGGAAGGACACACCTTATGCTGTAGAAAGGTTCTCCTGAGAAGTTGAGCAAACTCAAGTTTTTTCACCCCAGACCTACAGTCTACTCATATGTAATTTACACAAGCTCATTTCAGAGATGATCCATTTCCAATTCTTAAGGATTGGTAGTTATCAAAGGATTCTACTGCTGTGGCTTCTGGAGTGACTGATGGACTCATTATCTTGCTTTGGTAACCTAGAGAGCTATCACTGGATTTAGCACATGTTATGTACCAGACACCATGTTAAACATGTCACATGCACTGACCAATTCAATATTCATGAAACCCCAGGACATACGACGGTAGATCTATTGATGTCTCCAATTTACAGATAAGGAAACTGAGGCTCAGAGCAGTTGAGCAAAAGTCTCACAATCTCACACTTAGTAAATATTGGAGCCAGAGCTAAATTCTAGGGCCATTCCCTCTACTCCCCAAAGTCCAGCTCTGAATGCCTACTGTATTCCGATTCTTATGAGAATGTTGGTATTTTATCTGGGAACATCAATTTTCATTTTTATAACTTGAAAATATTTAATAAGATAATTTGAAGATCATTGATTAGGCACAAGCATAGCAGGAATACACAACGGTCAGAGTTACTAAGCACATTCCCTGTGCCAGGCACTGCTCTGAGGATACAGCAGAAGCCAAGAGAGACCTGGTCTCTGGCCTCAGGAAGCAGCACAGACAGAAATGCAAGGACAAAGAAGGTGCAGGGTATTCTGGGGGAAGCTGAGGGTTAGCAAGTCTGATATTTCTGTTTTGGTGTTTGCTCTGCTCTGCTGCCAGCTGGTGATGGGCACCTGGCAGAGCTGTTTGCCCTTTGGGAACTCTAATCAATAAAAGAGTAAGGTTAGGCTAGGTGATCTCCAAACCCTCCTCCAGCCCTGGCATTTGCTGACTCTCAGGCTGTCTTCCTGGGTCTGGAAGGGTAAGATATACAGACAAACATGCTAGAGCATAGTTCTCTAATTTGCAAACATCAGAAAAAGCTAGGGAACTTGTTAAAAAGAAAGACTTCCAGACCCACAACCAGAGGGTTGCATCCAGGATGGAGCCCCAAGATCTGCATTTTTAATAAGTCTCCTTGAGTGGGGGATGTGTTGATATACAAATTGTGATTTGAAACCCTGGTATTCAAAGCATTGGCAGCACTTGGGAGCTTATCAGAAATTCAGATCGTGAGTCCCAAGATCCACTGAATCAGAACCTACGTTTTTCCAAGGTCCTTGGGTCAAGCTTGTGTATTCTAAAACATTCTTAGAAAGGGGCCCTTAATCTTGATACCATGCTCAATCTTGATACCAAAGAAACCACAGTACACCCTTACCTATTTCTGATTAACTTAATTTATCTTGTGGTACATTTTCTCAATCAGGAGAGATCTATAATTGCTACTCCAAAAAAGCATCATCTGGAAGAATGTTTTTCAAGTTAAATTTGGCAGAGCCTTAGGCTTCAGTCCTCCAGAACCATCTGGGGGTAGGGATTGTGTGAGGCAGCCTGGACTGAGCTGGCCTCCAGGCTACAAACTCTACTTCAAACAGAGCTGCTCCACTTTGATCAGTTTTAGGAATTGAGATTACAGTTTTATTTCCTTTGAAAAGAGGCTTTTGCTGCTTCAATTATTTTTTCAACCAACCTCATGCTACATAGCGCCCATCAATGCCATTGGTACCTTCCCCATGTTACCCAAAAGATGGGCTTAGGGAATAAACCTGGCTCTGTTTTCCTATACACTTCCCTTGGGGCATAGAAGTGACCTTCAAAATGTCAAAATCCTATCCAGTTCCCAGGGGGACCGTTAAGTTACTTTCCTATTCTACTTTAATATGAAATGACCAAGAAAGACACAACTGTGGAAAATACTGAATTTGGCTTATATGCCATCCCTAGCTCCATGTATCTTTTCTTATAAACCAAAATGTTCCCACCAGTCAATGGGAATTTGATCCTTAAGGTAAACATGAGCAGTGCAGATCTTTCTTTAGACCAAGTATTTTGGAGAATATCTTTAATGCTGGTTGGCTGTAGAGAGAGTCTCAGAGTTTACTTAACAAAGAAGTCACAAGAAACTCAGGAAAAGATTACTTCCGTTGCAGTAACACCTAATAAGTCATTCTCAGTTGGGTGCTCATAATACTCACCTAGGGAGCTGTGAAAAAACTTGACGCCTAGACCACACCCCAACAAATTATGACAGAACTTCTGGAAATTGAACTCATGCTTCAGTGGGACCCTAGACAACTGCACTGTGCCATTGAGGTTGAGACCCATTGACCAGTGCATAAGATTTGGGAGCACTGGAAACAGAGTCCTGGAAGCACATGCTCACACAGGACTTCTCTGTCCCCTTCTCGGTGTCCAGATGACCATTTCTTCTTTATTAAGCAGTTATTTATTGAAAATCTATTATGTACTCATATGGAGCTGGGAATTAGATATTCAAAAATCCTGTCCTTATGAAGCTAATAGTATTACAAACAAAATAGATTTTTTTTTTATGTTAGGTATTAATAGGTACTATAAAGAAATTAAATAGGGTGTGTAGTAGGCAGGCATAGACTCTCTGAGAAGGTGACATCTGGGTTGACATCTGAATGTGGGGAAGGACAGAACTCCAGGAAGATATGAGAAATAAAATCTTAAGTGGAAGGAATAATAAGTACAAATGCCCTCAATTGAGAATGTGCTTGGTAAATTGAAAGGACAGATTAAAAAAAAAAAAAGTCAAAGTGGCGGGAGCAAAATGAGTGAGGCGTAAAGTTAAAGGAAATGAGATCATAGTGGTAGCCAAGAACCAGATGGTGTAGGTGTTTATAGGCCATAAAAAAGAGAGAGGAAGAGATAATTTGATCAATAACTATAAAAGTGAGAAAATATCTACATGAAAGACCATAATAATCACATGAACAATAGCCTATATTGTAACATAATGGTTTTCATTTTAGTTTAGTTTTTGGCAAGAGAGGGGGCAGATTCGATACTGTTCTTTGGGGACAAGTATTAGAATTGCCTGGGAGAAGGCTTCATTAAAGTTGTATGGCACAGATTGTCCCTTTTCCTCATAGGTCCAATTCTCTTCAACTCACCAAAAGGTGTGACCCCTGCCAGTGAACAACTACCACCAAAAGAAGGGGGCCATATCCAATGGTGTCAAAAACCAATAATGCACACACTCAAGATTTTCAGGTCTATACCTTCACTCCAATTCATTCATCCTAAACTTTAAACATCTGCATTCTATGAGTATCTCTATCAGGATGTCCCACAGCACCTCAAACACAATACAACCCAAACTGAACTCATCTTTATTTATAGGCGGGCTGATTTCATTTCCTATAAACTCTATGTTAGTTTGTATCAAAGGATGTCGGTTGAGGCTGCATCACCTGATAGATCCACCACTTACAATGTCTGGTGCTCGGACCAACATGGCCAATGTAGCTGAATGGGACCTAGTCAGATCTTTCTGTTCCCTTATAACTGACTTTGGATTCCTTGTGGCATGGCAGTACAGTCTCAAGATTTTTGGACTTTGTATATGGCAGCTGGCTTCTCCCTGAATGAGTATTCCAAGAGACAGGAAGTAGGAGTTAACAGTCAGTCTATTAAGACCTGGGGCTGAAAACAGTCAGAGCATCACTTCATCCACATCTTCCAGCTCAAAGCAGTTCTAGAGCTCACCCAGATGTAAGGGGAAGAGTCACAGATTCCCCTCTCAATGGGCAGAATGTTGATAAATTAGTGGCTGTGTTTTGTCCACCAGAATATATCACACACACACATACTCACACACATACACAAAATCTAGTACATATTAAGTTATAATCTTTCAAATAGAATCCACTATACTAGTAACTAAATGTCATCCTAGTCACTTTATAGTGATATCCTCCAATCTTTTCAGAAACTTATTGTAAGATAAGATCAGCAAATGTAAGGGGAACACAGGGAAAGAGTAACCCATATAAGCCCTGAAAAGAAACATTAACTTCCCTGTCAGATGCATGAGTCACCCTGCATTTGTTGGGTACTGTAGGACTGTGGGAAGTTGCTGCCATAATCCTTCCAATGCAATCATTGTGAGGTCGCATACTAGAAGGGGCTTGGTACTTTGGGCCACCCTGTAAGAAGTCAGCTACCCAGCTGGAGAAATCTTGTGGAGGCCACAGAGAAAGAAAGAGGTCCAGAGACAACAGGGAGAGAGCCTAGCCACACCAGCATCACAGCTGCAGCGTGACTTCCAGCTATTTTCACCAAGGTGCCAGACATGTATGAGCCATTTGGGACCTTCTAACACCAAAGGTGAGCTTCCAAATGACTCCAGCCACAAACACAACCTCACTGCAACTACATGAGCTCACTCAAACCAGAGAGGCAAAAGAACTACCTTGCTTAGCCCTTTCAACTCACAGACGTGTAAGAGATAATAAAATGGTAATTCTTTTAATCAACTAAATACTGTTATGGCTTGCTACAAAAGAATAGATAACAGACATTAAAAGAGAAATTCATAAATTATCACAAAATATACAGAAATGCAGAAAAAGCATTTGAAAAATATTCTGTGTTATTCATGATAAAAAAGAATAAAAAGGACCTAAATCCCTTAACATGATAAAGGAGATCTACAAAACAAAACAAACAGCAGTCATTATACTTAAAAGTGTATCCCCATTTTGAGATCGAGAAAAATATAAAGATGTGTACTATTACCACTTCTAATCATAATTACACTGAAGGTTTCAGTCAGCACAGTGAGGAAAAAATAAGAAACCAAAAGCGTAAACATTAGAAAGGAAAAAACAAATCTGTCACTTAAAAATGATATGACATATACAACCCCAAAGAAACCACAGTATGTTATTTGGATCAATAAAATAATTAAATATATTTTCTAGATATAACATCACTATAAAAAAATCAATCATACTACTATATACTAGCAAACCAAAAATGAAAATTTTTAAAAGATAGCATTCAGAATAGCATCAAAAATATGCAAGAATAAATCTAACAAAATTTAAGACTTCTAGTAAGTAAATTATAAAATATTATTAATGGACATTAAAGAGGACCTAAATAGATGGTCATAGATTGAGAGCCTCGGTATTGTAAAGATGTAAATTCGCCTCCAAAATTACCCCAATCAAATCCCCAAATTTTTCAACAATATGATAAGCTGATAATCTAAAATGTATATGGAATTGCAAATGATGATAAAATGCACTATGCACTAAGAAGAATGACAATATGGGAGGTGTGCCCTATCAAGGATCAAGGATTACTATGATGTTAGAATGAACTGTGGATCAGGGAAAGGCAAACAGACCACTGCAACCAAACAATGAACCCAGAAACAGTCCCAGGCGCGTACTATGGACATTTGCTACATGACAGAGGTAGCCTGAAAGTTGGTAAGGAAAGACCAAATTTCAATAAATGTTGCTAGGACAATTGAGTATTTATATTTTTTTAAAAAGAAGATACAAATTATACCTCTACCTTACATTATATACAAAATAATTCTAATTAGCTTATGATCCAAATAGGAGAGGATAAACTTTAAAACTTAGAAAATAAGTAGAAGAATATTTTCATGGATGTATGGTAGATAAAAGTGTCTTAAACAAAATACAGGGAACTAAAGGGAAATTTGTATAGTTCACTATATTTTTTAAAACTTTTTATCAAAAGACACCACTAAAGAAGTGAAAAGAAAAGCTACAGATTGGAGAAACACATATAACCAACAAAGGGCTTGTTTTCAGAAGATATAAAGAACTCTTCCAAATAAGAAAAAATAAATACTATAATAGAAAAATGTCTGCAAAAGCCTCATCTTTTGCTTTACAAAAGAGAAAATCCAAATGACTAATAAATATATGAAAAAATACTCAACCTCATTAATAATCTGACATACGCAAATAAAAATGAAAATGAAATACTATTGTACATCTAGTATATTGACAAAAAATTTTATACTCTGAAAATACCAAATGTTGGGAGAGTGTAGAACATTGAGAATCATTATACATACCTGGCATAAATAATATAATCACATATTTTGGCCTTATCTACTCAAGTTAAAGATGTACTTATTCCATGACTCAGTGATGTCAGTCTTGAGCATATACCTTAGAGAAGTGGGTACACATGTTCCATAGAAATATTGCAGACTGTTTGTAGTAGTGTAAACCTGAGATGCCATCTTTACTAGAATGGATGAATTAAGGTAATTATATTCATTCACTGGTACGGATTCAACAATGTAAATGAACAAACTACAAGTATAAATTTCATAAGCATATATTAAGCTAAAGAAAGGTTTTTTTATTGTGGTAAAAATATACATAACAAAATTTACCATTTTAACTATTTTTAAATGTACAGTACTGTCACATTAAGTACATTTATATTGTTATGCAATGGTTGTTCATTTTTATTCAACTAACTGTAAAAAAGTTTTATGCTTTGTTTTGTCTATTTGTTTTTGTTTGTTTGTTTGTTTGTTTGTTTGGCTATCTTGTATTTCACAAGAAATGAAGCAAAAATAGTACAAAGTCAAAGGTGTCTGTGCCAAGGCTTAGTTATCAGGTTAAACCATAACGCTATTTATAATAGGAAGAAAACAACCTGCAACATTGAACCACTACTTTGGATTACGTGAAGGAATGGATCAAACATATATATCATCACACATGGAACCACAGAAGGGGAGTTCACGTCACCTCCAGAAATGATATCACAGAATATTTCATGGTATGTAAAGACAAATGAGCTGTATAGTAAGGTTGGAAAGGATGTTTATGACACATTATGTACAGATATTCTGATGTTTTAAAATAAACTAAAAATATTTATGCAAGGAAAAAGATTGGGAGAAACACAGTATGATGTTAATTATGATTCTATTTGGGTGGTGGTTTTATGAGTGATTCTTTTTGTTTTGTTCATTTGAAAAATTTCAATTCTGAGAAATTAATATAGATTACTTTTTAAGAGACTAAAAGGGAGACAATAAGAGAGATCCTAGATGGCAGAGTAGATAAACACTGTGCCTGTGTCCTTCCATGAACACATTAAAATTACAGCTAAATTATAGAACAATAAACCGGGAGAACCATTTGAAGTCTAGCTGAACAGAAGTCCTATAACTAAAAATATAAAGAAGAAGCCACATTGAGACTTCTACGAGGGGCAGAGACAAAGAACAGGCCCCAAACCTCCCTATGTTAGTTGAGAATCAGGAGGGATATTTCAGCCACAGAGGTTCCCCCAGAAGAGTGAGGGAACCCCATCCCCCAACAGCAGATTCCACAGCTTGTAGTACTGTAGCCAGGAAGAGGAACCCCCACAACATCTGGCTATGAAAAACAGTAGGAATTCTGAGCATTTGGGTGGGATGGAAAGGTTCAGGAAACCCAGACATCCTCTTAAATGGCCCATGCAAAGACTCATTCACTCGCAGATACTCACCCTGGGCTCCAGCAGAGGGAGAGTGACTGAGAGGGCCTCAGAGACACCTGGAGGGCTGACTAAGGGGTGTGCCTACAGGGGAAGGACTGGAGGACAGCTGGCATTTTCCTGGTGAGGGGTACTTCTCCCATGCAGCTGGCAAGAAGGTACCATCTCTCTTATGTTGAGCCTGTCCCCTCTGGCCAATTCTGATTTTGATTGGCCTGGTGAACTCTGCTGCTCCTTCCTACTCACTCAGCTGGGACCCTGTCCTACCTTATTCACCCACCACTGGAGGCACTTTCTGTGCCAGCAGCCAGCCCCTCCCACATTGCACTCTTTTAGAAAATTATCGTAGTCCACGGGCCATGGGCAGGCAGCAACTGGTCTTGATATGCTCTGAGACTTATGCTGAGTGGCTCCAGGCTCAGCACTGGAACCCAACCAGAATCTACATTAACCTGATGACCACAACTCTTCCCACTCTAGTGACTCCCTGAGACTCTACCTCACCTAACTCACATACCATGCAAGGCTTTATCAGTGGCTGAACTTTAAGTAAGCTGGCCGATGGCCACAGGCCTCCAGGTGTCTTGGCATTTCACAGAGTTACTCCAGGCCTGTTCCTGGTGGCAGCCATCCTTGGTTCACAGTGTAGTCTCTCCCACATGCCCCCAGGGTTAGCACAGGCAGAAAACAACTGTGGATCACTTTGTAGCCCCTACCAGATAGCCTTCAGCCAGTCATAAGCAGTAGTTGACCAGGGCCTGCATTGGAGCCCCACCTAAGAGGACCCAGAACCAACATACTTGGAGGGTGGCTTCAGATCATAGCAGAGCATAGCTCAATTAGACCCACAAAGGGTGGTTTCATCAGGCACCAGAGCCCCCTGGGGCAAATACCACTCAGTAGGGCAAGCCCCCTGCACAACTGTCCATAAGCTATGAACGTGGCCAAACCCCACAGCCAGTCAGCCTAAGTAAGTGTCAATCCCACTCACCGACATGCCAACAGCAACCAAGGCTCAAATATAACAGAAGGGCACACACAAGAGACACTCCTGGAGCACTCAGCTCAGGTGACCAGGGAGATTGTGTCACTGGGCCTCAAAGAACACCTACTACATAAGGTCACCCAATCAAGACGGGTAGACATAGCAGATCTACCTAATACATAGAAACAAACATGGGAGGCAGTTGAAATGAAGAAACAATGAAATGTGTCCCAAGTGAAAGAACAGGAGAAAACTCCGGAAAAAGCACTAAACAAGATAGAGGCAAGCAACCTACCAGAAATAGAGTTCAAAATACTGGTTATAAGGATGCTCAAGAAATGTAGTGAGAACTTCAACAGAGTGATAGAAAGCATTAAAAGGGGCATAGAAACCATAAAAAAGAACCAGTCGCAAGTGAAGAATACAATTACTGAAATGTAGAATGCACTAGAAAGAATCACCAGCAGACTAGGTGAAGCAGAGGACTGAATCAGTGATTCAGATAAAGTAGGAGAAAACACCCAATTGGAACAGCAAAAAGAACAAAAGAATTTTTTAAAAAGTGAGGATAGTTTAAGAGACCTCTGGGACAATATCAAGCATAACAACATTCGCATCATAGGGGTGTCAGAAGCAGAATAGAGAAAGCAAGAAACTGAGAACCCATTTAAAGAAATAATGACTTAAAACTATCTTAATCCGATGAAGGAAATAGATATACAAGACCAGGAAGCACAGAGTCTAAAACAGGATGAACCCAAACAGGCCCACACCTAGACACATTATTATTAAAATGACAAAAGTTAAAGACAAAGAGACAATCCTAAAAGCAGCAAGAGAAAGGCAACTAGTAACTTATAAGGGAGCTTCCATAAGACTGTCAGATGATTTCTCAACAGAAACATTGCAGGCCAGAAGGGAATGGCAGGGAATATTTAAAGTGATGAAAAGCGAGGACCTACAACCAAGACTACTCTAGCCAGCAAGACTATCATTTAGAATTGAAGGACAGATAAAGAACTTCCCAGATAAGAAAAAGCTAAACGAGTTCATCACCACCAAAGAAGTATTACAAGGAATGTTAGAGGGACTTCTTTTAGGGAAAAAAAAAAAAAAAAATCAGAATTGTGAATCAAATGGCAATAGCTACATATCTATTAACAATTACTTTAAATGTAAATGGATTAAATGTTCCAATCAAATGATAGGGTGGCTAAATGGATAAAAAAACAAGACCCTTACAGAGACTGAAAGTAAAGGGATGGGGAAAAGATATTTCATGAAAATGGAAATGAAACAAAAGCTATGGTAGCAATACTTATACCAGACAAAATAGACTTTACAACAAAGGCTATAACAAAAGACAAAGACGGACCCAGTAAGTAATCCCACGTCAGGGTATTTATCCAAAGAAACCCAACATGCTACTTCAAGGGGACATGTGCTTCCATATGTTCATTGCAGCATTGTTTACAATGGCCAACATGTGAAGGTAGCCTGGGTGTCTGTCGATGGAGTGATGGATAAAGAGGAGGTGGTACATATATACAATGGAATATTGTTCGGCCAGGGAAGGGAATGGGTTCTTGCCATCTGCAGTGGCATGGATGGACCTGGAAGGTATTATACTGAGTGGAGTATGTCAGACAGAGAAAGACAGATGCAATGTGATTTCACTTATATGTGGAACCTAAGAACAAAATTAACAACAAAACAGAAACAAACTCACAGATACAGAAAATATTTTGATGGTTGCCCGCTGGGAGGATGGGGGTGTGGGTGAAAAAGGTGAAATGATTAAGAAGTACAAATTGGTTGTTACACAGTAGTCATGGGGATGTAGGGTATAGCACAAGGAATCTAGTTAGTAATATTGTAATAACTATGTATGATATCAGATGGGTACTAGATTTGTTGGGGTGATAGATGGGAGAGGTTTGGGAGGCAGGGGGAAATGTGAAGGGATTAAAAAGTTAAAATTGGTAGTTACAAAATAGTCATAGGGATGTAAAGTAAAGCATAGAGAATATAGTCAACAATATGGTAATAACTATGTATAGTGCCAGGTGGGTACTAGACTAGTTAGGGGATCACTTCTTAAGTTATATAAATGTCTAACCACTATGCTGTACACCTGAAACTAATATAAAATAATATTGAATGTCAACTGTAATTGATAAATTTTAAAAGGGGAGTGAATGGTGAAGGGGAATAAGAGGTCCAAATTTCCAGGAATAAAACAAATTAGTCATGTAATGCACAGCATGGGGAATATAGTCAATGATACTGTGACAGTGTGGCACAGTGGCAGCTGGTTGCTGGGCTTATCATCGTGTTCACTTCTTTGAGCATATAAGTATTGAATAACTATGGTGTACCTTTGAAACTAATATAATACTGTATGTCAGCTATATTTTTTAATAAAAATCTTTTTTAAAAAGGAGACAATGTATTCTATTGGGAAACAATAACCAAAAAAAGAACCTAGAGATCTCAAAATGGGAGTAAGAAATGTGGTGTTAGCTAATAGGTGTATCTGGAAAACACTTGGACTCCTACCAGCTCCCACCAGTGCATTTAAACATAACTTTTCCCTGCCAGTTACCTCTTTTCTACCTGGTTACCTTTTCCCCAGAGTCCTACCTCTGATAATGAAATCAAATTCTGGCTGTTTGCTTTGGAAGCCAGTAGGACAGTGGGGGATCAGGGTATCCTCTGGGAACAGCCTGCTCCTAATTGAAAGGAAGTAGAAATCTTCCAAATGTTGTGGAGTGAGTTGATAGGTCATCCTTCAGTTCTCCATCTGGGCTGCTGCCTTTTACAGAAACCAAGACAGGAAAAATGAAGTGTACCTAACACAGGAAATGAGGGTAGTCATTCGGATGATGTAGCACCAGCTCCCCGTAAAATGTTTGGGGAGGGGTGGGCAGTGAAACAAAGGGCACCAGTCATAGCACTCGCTCGTATCTGACTTCACACGAAGTAGGCACCTGAAGATACCAAACAAGGGGCAAGTAGAGAAGACTCCACAGTCAGTATACAAATATTCCCAATGCCGGGGTGGGTTCTCTTTGTGCATACCTGTTAGCTCATTAGAGTGGAACCCCCAAGTGGTGAGCTGTGGTGCAGTGGTTTCTCCAGGCTACTGAACCCTCCCGCTCTTGGGGCTGGGGCCTCCTGTCTGGGCCAGTGCTTCATAAATTTAGAGAGTAGAAGAACTCACAGAATATTTTATGGCAGGTAAAGATAGTCAAAAAACATTAGTGGAGAAAATATGTTAATAATTAACTACGTATATGTGTGTCTCACAACTACTATAATTTGTTTTCTATCTGTCTATGGGTGTCATGATATATAAAAGATTGGAAAGTGTTGGAGTTACTATAGATCATCCATGCATTAAATAAAGTCTGAAAAAAAGAAAAGCTAGGGAGTAGAGATAGGAGAGGGGTTTGGGGATTGAGGTACTATTTTTCAATGAAAGTCTAGTTATTATTAATAGGTATGCTGTAAAATAGAGATCAAACAAATTTAGGGAAATTAAGTTAAGTAAGAGTAAACATGGTTTTAGAAATTCTTAGGTCTTTAATTAGCTAAAATGCATTGTGACTCTCCAAAAGTAGAAATAGTATGGCGTTATTGTGCAAAACCTTTTTGACCATGGAATATCATCTAAGGAACGCACTTTGGAAATTGCTTCAGTAAAGGAATCCTTCTCCTGCTGCTTTATCCACACAGGAGAGAGATGATATGCTTTCCTTTCGCACAGATTTCATTGACTATATGGTATAGAATGGGTTTCTCTCCACAGAATGTCTCAATCCTTTTCTATCTGATGATATCATTGTCCCCACACTGGCTTTTTCCTGCATTTATGGCAAGTGATAAACCCAATAAAGCTCAAACTACTAACAAGTATCGGGGCTTTCATGAACCAGACTGAGTCCACAGCCTTTGCAGAATGACCTCCCAGAAGGCAGGTAGTCTGCTGCTGAAACTGTTAATATTATACTTGCCAGAGAATACACTTTGTCTTTGTTTTCAATGTATTTTCTTCCCCATAAGAAAACAATGAATAGAGGAATGTGTAGAAATACCTTAAAAATGGCAGTTCCATAGCTTGCTAAATAAATGAAAACAAAACCATAATTTATCTAGTTACATTCAGATGTTCGTCACATAAAACTGTCATTCTATACGGCACCCTTGATTTTCTTTTCAAATAATGCAATGTAAATATTCAGTCAGAGGGATTGTGCTGTAGAGTTTAGTTAAGTTGTAATAAGGACTAAATTAATTAAGACCATGGCTAAGAATTATGTTGCCTTCTTACTTCACTTTTGCTAAGTTTCCAGGTAGCCTTTTATTTTGCAGTAATGGAAACTCCAGCCATGTGAGCAAAATTCAAATGAAGTCAATATGCCAAAAGAAATAGAACTTAGCATTTATCCTCTGTTCCTGCTTCCACTTGGAAAGTGTCTTTTCCCCTAAGAAACACTTTTAAAAGAATATAAAAGTGGCTTTCTATTTTTGGCCAGAAAATGGAAGACAATGGAGAAAAAAAATATTAGCTCAGCTTTCCCAGACTTGAAATAATGTGTGATTTTTGCCGTTTTTCCAACTTTTTCTAAGTCTGGTAGAGTGCTTAGTTCATTCAGCTGGTGAATCACCTTTCCTTTGTGGGAATACTAATGCCAAGCTAAAATTTCTCCATATGAGAAATGAAAAAAAAATTTAATGCAGCAAAGCTGGGAGTAGATGGACAAATAAAATAATTCTGTCTCTACCTCATTAATTCCCCCTTCATCATCTGGAGGTCCTGGGGGCTGCCACGGTGCATCATTTAAATGGTACCTTCAGCTGTTTCATGGAGACCTAATTAAAATGGATGTTGTCATCTGACATTTCCTTGTTCAATTTGTCTAATTCCTTGCAAATGGCAAAACAGAGCCTTCGTTATGAACTTCGTCTTTTTTCAAGAAATTGCCCAAGATTTCCTTGAGGTTCTCTGGAAAACAGGTTTGGCCAACTGGTCACCAAGTTCTCTGCAGGGATTTCCTTAGCGATATAGCCACGTGGTCCACTTGAATGGACCTGATATGGCAGGCAAGTAAGTACCCCCAAGACATTCTATTTCATAGTTGAACAGCTTTTATGAATTTTTAAAAAGTCTTACATTTACTTATTTCCGCAAACGATATATATATATTGGTTCATACTATGAACCTCCTAGAGGCAGTAAGGCTACAAAGTCCCATCTCTTAGTGGATCTCAATCTAGCAGAGAGGCAGACATCAAACTAGCAATTAAACATAACGCATAATAAACACACCAACAGGACGTAACCAGTGCTGTGGATTTAACCTAAGGGTCAGGAAGGTCACCCTCCCTGAGGAAGAGAATTCAAGAAACCTCCTGAAGGATGCTGAGTGAAGATGGGCCTAAGGAAGCTATGAACTGTAGATCATTGGAAATAAAGGAGCTCTGCACTTGCTTTCTGTCTTTCATATTTTGGTCCTAGTTTCGCCTTTAGTTTGACGTAGACTAAGACCACTTTCTTTTCATAGAAAAAAGACTATCAATAAGATTCAGTTTTCTACCATTTTCATTTCTTTTGTGTTTCTTTAGAACACAACAACTTAAAAATAAGAGCTGCTATTTTTTGAACTTTCACTTTGTGCCAAGCCCCTTGAATTCTCACACAACCTTTTATTTTATCCGCCTTTGAGGTAAACTGGGGTTCAGAAGTTTACCCAACCAGGCAATGGCTGAACAAGGATTCAAAGCACAAGATCTGAGATGTGTGAATATAGGACTTTAACCATTTTAATGGGGTTTATTTATGTTCAGATCTACAAAGTCTTTCATCAAAATGATTGGGATGGTGGAGGTATGCGGTGTTTGTTAAAAAGACAGAGTCCCAAGGCTCACGCAGCTGTTGTGAGTCTGAGTCTCCGAGGATGTGGTCTGGGAATTTGCATTTTAACAAGTTCCCCAGGTGCTTCCCTTGCATTTGAAAATCACTGAACTTCATCCCAGTTCCATGCCCTAGTGTGTAGAGAGGAGGGTGATGGGGGAAATAGGAGGGAAAAGGAAGGAGGAAAGAAGAGAAAGGAGACAGACTATTGTTAATGAAGTTGACTGTACTCTTATCCATGTCCTTGGAAAGCTCTCCTGGCCATTTGATGAAATGCTACAACGCAGAATGGTTATGATTTTCAAACTGCAAATAATTTGGCCTCACACATTGGCAAGATGTCGAGGAGGCAGGGCTCTGAGAGTGGCTTATTCAAGCTTCAGCCAAGCTGTGAAAAGTAAGGCTTTTTTAGAGGAAGTGAGATAAGACAAAAACTTACAAAAACAAACATCCTGAGGCTGGTGTTCAAAAGGCCACTGCAAAATCTATAGTCTAATGCGAAGTGAGCTAAACAAACACATTACAGGGCCATCCAGGAAACGTGAAGCAGATGCCTGGAAGAGAATGTGTGTTTTCAACCCGGGTAGAAATATCCTGGGGAGTGATGATATGGAATCAGACACAAAGTTCAGATAAAAACAACAAGGGGGATTTGCAGCAGGCAGTGTATCCAGGCTGGACAGGAGGTGCTCCAGTCAAGTGGTTCAGAGCAAGTTCAGGGTAGGAGGCAGACGTGTGCTCCAATCTCATTTAAAGTCATATGCCTACTTTTCTCCTCCTCATGGGAATTACCTGGTGGCAACTAGTTAACTAAGGCGTGGGGGTGGCAGTGGGGGTGGGGGATCCAGAGACCAGGGCCAAAGCTTGAATACTGCGAAGAATCGGGTGCTGTCTGCCCCCTCCCATGATGTAATTTAAAATAAAACAATACCCATTGAAAATATGAACAAAGGTAGTTCAGCAACATCCCGGGTTTTCCTCTGAGACTAACTCAATGCTTTTTTGGAAATGCAAAATATCAATTTCTGGCCAAAAAAAAGGCGGGCGGAGAGGGGAGGCGGGTGTTCTTTGCTGGTATTCCATGCACAAGCTTAACCTGGTGAGAGAGTGTACATAAAATGCTTATCAAACTCCTTGGCACAGAGGAAGCACTTACTCAGTGCTAGTTATTATTATTTTTAATAATAGCAACATATGTTCCCAATTACATTGACTGTGGCTTCCTGCCCTTTAAAGGCACGCTAAGGCTCTCCCTTCTGCGGATGCATTTTTGAGAGTATTTTATTATTTGGCAGTCTGAACCTGGTCCCGTGAAAGGAGGAACTTGCCCCTTGCTCCCCTCTCCTTAGAATCAGAGCCCAATTCTCTAATCTGGTTTTCCACTAAGCCAGCCCTTTCCTACACTTTTCAGTCCCATCACGACATTTAATTAGTTATCATTTTTTTTCGCTTGCTTTTAATTAAAGAAACATTGTTTGCACTCATCCTGGAATCATTCACTGAATGTCATGTAACGCTTGACATTTATTTAGGAAACAGCATTTTACAGAGTTTTTATAGCATGAATATTGGATGACCAGAGGAATTCAAGGCCCTGTCCAAACAGGCTCATTTCTCTTCTTCTATAAGATAATACCAGTCAGGTCAACCTTTAAATTCATTATGACTCCATTACATTGAAATTTCAACTGTATTTTGGATTTACATTACCAGTACTAATTGGGAAAATTATATTTTAAGATATACATATCATTTATGCCTTGAAAAATTACATATATTTTCTCAGAAAAAAAATTTTCCTTGAGAAGTGATTTCTTTAGCTACCAGCAATTTTTAAACATTGCAGTTGTCATGGTGATATCGAATTATTATTGCAAATAAATTTTTCCAGACCTAGATCTGGGTAGAGAAGATATACTCCAGGAAAAAAAAGAGAGAGAGAGAAAAGCAAAAACTCTTAGCCACTATTTCCTTTGTTAAAAAGTTGCATTCAGGTCATTTAATCCTACTCATGACATCAAGGAGGCCAATTTTTATGAAAAGCTGGTTTTACAGCAGGAAAATTGGCCCTTTCGTTTTGATGCCTAATGATTCATGGTTGTTAGAAAACTCTTTCACAGAACAAAGCAGATTGGCTTCAGTTGGTGGAGTCTGCATTCCATAGCATCTCTTAGGATCGCTATGGGGGTCAGGAATTTAGGTCTTGGAAATTGTGTTTGGGCTCCAAGTTGTCCAGTCCCATTTTCTGCAATCTCTGAGGACAATTGTAAAACTGGTAAAGCAGCAGCAGTGTGAGTGGAGACAAGGACACCACTGCCCATGGAAAGACCCACAGGCCACTGAGGGTCTCAGTACTTCTTAACAATGAGGCTGCGATGCTGGCTAAGGGATTGAAGCACGGGCAGTAAAGAAAGGTGGCCATAATGGGAGTGACCAAAATGCATGTAGCATGGTTTGAACATTTAAAAATTACTCAGGCATGGTCTTGAAGTCGACCTTGGGAGAGCCAAGGCTTTTGGGCCTCAGAAGCATCTCATGGAGGGCTGCGAGAGAATTCTCTCCTGTACACATGTGCTGGTCTCACCTGCATTCCTGATTTGTTCATTTTGGTCTGTATTTAATGGCCAGTTTTGGTCATCTTGGGGCAGATCATATTTTCACAAACTTATTCTGAGCGATTACTACATCTAGACTGGTAAGTGCCCTACTTCCTGAATTCTACAAAGGTCATCCACCAAGTTCACACTGGACTGTAGGGAGAATACAGTATTGATATAGAAAAGTGTTTACCCAGTTCAGAAACTTTAAAATATAAAGAGAGAGTTATCTTAGAATAAAATATTGTGGGATATTCAGGAAAACAGTTATGTTGACAATATGGCTTTAAATCAGACGAATTTAGGTTTAAAGGCGGGCTTCACCATGGATGCGCGAACTCAAACAAGTTCTTTAACCTCGCTATGCTTCATTTTTAAATTGGGATGATGGGAACTACGTCACAATTTTTTGAGAGGCTGAAAATAATGTTAATAAAGCATCAATATCATCATCATCGTTCTTCTCAAGTCTGGGCTAGAGATTCAAAGCGTGACGCTTGTCAACATACAGGGACTAGGTAATTAAGAATTTGGAATTTAATACCTGGGTTTCAATCTCAGCTCTGCTACTTCCTAGCTACGTAACCTTGGGTTTACTTAACCTCTCAAGGCCTCAGTTTTCTTCTAGGTAAATGGGAATAACAACAGCACTGATTTCCAATAGTTAATATAAGGATTAAATTAATGACTATACATAAATTGATTAGCCTAATGCTTAGTAAATGGTAAATATTAAATAATGGCAATTTTTCTTATTATTATATTATGCTTATTTTTAAAAACTTTTACCATGGTAAAATATACACAACCAAATTTACTACTTTAACCATTTTTAATGGTACAATTCAGAGTCATTAAGCACATTCACACTGTTTGTAACCATCACCACCATCCATCTTCAGAATTTTTTCATTTATCCCAAACTAAAATTCTGTACTCGTTAAGAAATCACTGTCCATTTCCCCTTGCCCCAACCCCTAGCAACCACCATTCTGTTTCCTAGCTCTATGAATTTAATTCCTCTAGGTTCCTCGTATAAGTGGAATCATACAATATTTGTCCTTTCGTGCCTGTCTCATCTCACTTAGCATAACGTTTTCAAGGTCCATCCATGTTGTCGCATGTATCAGGATTTCCTTCTTTTTCAAGGCTGAAATGGCATTCTGTTCTACGTATTTACAACATTTTGTTTATCCATTCATCCACGGACGAACATTTGGCTCTTGTGAATAATGCTGCTGTGAACACTGGTGTACATACAATGTACTAAGATACAGCATCAGGGAGCATGAGAGAAAAGCAGTGGGCCATGGAGAAAACCCTGGGGACAGGCAGAGGAAGACTTATTCCTTTAGGAAAGTTAGATTCTTCGAAGGGTTTTAAGTAGAGGGAGGGTTTGCCACAATCAGAACTTCCCAGCCCCATCAAGAAGGATTTGCAGTCCTCAGGTGCTTCCAATGTGCCTGGCACTGTGCTAAATCCATTCCATTACACCTTCAATCCTCTCTGCTGCTCCAGAGTACCATCCCGATCTAGCTGGAGGAAATGAGCATCAGTGTGTAACTCCTGTGATTCCACACAGCTAGCAAGTGGTCCAACAAACATTTCAGCCCAGGTCTGCCTTCTGCTCAAACCTGGGTTCAAAAGCAGTGCGCTCTGTGCCAGTTCTGAACGAGGTAAAAAACTCATTTCACATTCAGCAAAGACTCTTCTGAATGCTTGTCTCTTGGCACTGTCTGTCTTTCAGACATTTCCAGAATCAAAGGTGGTCCTTTGATTGTCTAATGGCCTTGACATGTTTATACTCATAGATTTTAAAATTGTCCAGGAGATCCACACAATAACTCAGCATCTAATTCCCATCCCCAAAAGAATATCTATCACTGAGTGAAAAGAACATTTAGATCTTTTCTCCTCTAAATGTTCAACTTATGCTCTGTGGATCACAGCATGGAAAAGCCATACAGAGAATAGATCAGAGGCCAGGAATTTTGCCTGATCGTAACCCTCTTCTGTTTCTGGTTCTGTAAAACAAGGCAAACCAAATAAGAAAATCACTTGTAATATCATCTGCTGCCTTCTGAAAATATGAATTTTTATAAATCAGATGCGTGGCACACTTGTGGCATACCATACAATTTACTACTTCTAAGGCAATCCCTGGAGTTCCATTTTCCCTGTAGGTGAGTTCACTCATGCTCAGTGAGAGAGACATGAGCCCCCCACACTCTGAACATTTCCTTCTGGAAATACTTCACATGTGACAGGTTTGTTGGTGACTCCTCAATAATTAAGATGTTATAACAACTTGAAAAGCCATTTCAAGAGGCTCAACAGGCAAAAATAATTCTCTTTCTTTAAAATGGTTATGATACCGGCTATAACTTTTTAACAAGATTGAAGTGACAACCATGGTGGCATATGTAAATCTGTTTTACACATTATAAAGTACCTTGTATATGTAAGGGGTTATTATGATTTTTCTTACAAATAGACCTATTTTACATCTGATGTTATAAACCAGACAGCAATTGGCATCAGAAAGCTACTGAGGTACCATGTTGAAATCGAACTTAAATGAAATTTTCAGCTTTTTCTTTTAGCACGCCTACAAACCCAGGAAATTGCCATGTGTGGTTATGGGACTACAGGGGTGATATAGACGTGGGTTTCTCAACTTTACCACTATCACCGTTGACATTTTGGTCCAGATAATTTTTGTTGTGAGGACTGTCTGTGCATGCTTGGAGTTTAGAAGCATCTCTGGCCTCTGTCTACCTCCACTCCTGAGTCATGACAATCAAAGGGTCTCAACATTGTAATGTCTCCTAGGAGGCAAAATTGCCCCAGATTGAGAACCACTGCTCTCGACAATGGAGTTGGAAAGGTTGATCTTTCCATAGATCTTCCAGTGTTGTTTCTGTTTTATGGGACAAACTCAATTCAATGCTTCTCCTTGACAAATCTGAGAAATTAAATTGAAGTTTCTATAGAGTGGCACTAAATTGTATGGCTGACTGCTGAGGCTTTTAGGGGATTAGCCATACTTGGCTAAATTAGCATTTGGGATTATGTCAGCATGGGCACTCAGAAATGAGCAAAAGTAAAAGCGAATGAGGTCGGGCTTTCTTTCTCTGTTCCAAATGTTTTATATTTTTGGTGTTAAAAACAAGAGAAATGACCAACATTGCGTGCGTGCATACACATACACACACACACACACACACACACACACACACACACACACACACTCTCAAAAGTCCCCAAAATCCTGTGCTCTTGTCTTCTGGGTGCAACAACAAAAATTCAGAGCAAATCAGCCTGCTGAGCAGTAATTTCTATTTTGAACCCAAAACTTCACTAAGTTCTCAACCTCTAAGGAGAACTTTATCAAAGATTCTTGCTGCTGCTACCGATTAAATAAGATACCAAAGTCTTTGGAGTTATCAGTTTAGAGACATCTGAGATATAAAATAGGTGTCATATTTGCCACTTCAGTTACATCTTTTCTTGATACGCTGCCAAGGACTCCATAGTTTAATTAAGCCTTCAAATTTAGAGAGGGCAACAAAAGACGCAGACTATGTGATTCACGCAAGGTCATATAAACGGAAAATGACAGACTAGAAAGTGAACACCAGAGGGATTTTACAGTCCCTTTTCCTAAGTTATTTTCATCCCTCTCTCCTAACTTCTATCTTTTTTTCCTTATCTTGCTTCCCATAGCTTATTACTGAGGATTCTATCAATATACTCCTTGGGTCGTAATAGATGCTCAAGAAATATCTATCACTCAGTGAAAGAAAGACTCAAACAGATACCAAGGGAAATAAATTGAAACAACTTCCCGTTGAAGATATTTGCCTTAGAAGAAATAGCAGTGTGACTGTTTAAAAGCAAAAAAGCTGATTGGCAACACTTTTTTTTTTTTTTTTTTAAGATTTTATTGGGGAAGGGGAACAGGACTTTATTGGGGACAGTGTATACTTCCAGGACTTTTTCCAAGTCAAGTTGTTGTCCTTTCAATCGTAGTTGTGCAGAGTGCAGTCCAGCTCCAGGTCCAGTCGCCATTGTTAGTTGCAGGGGGCGCAGCCCACCATCCCCTGCGGGAGTCGAACCGGCAACCTTGTGGTTGAGAGGACGTGTTCCAACCAACTGAGCCATCAGGGAGCTCAGCAGAAGCTCAGCTCAAGGTGCTGTGTTCAATCTTAGTTGCAGGGCACAGAGCCCACCATCCCTTGCGGGAGTCGAGGAGTTGAACCGGCAACCTTGTGGTTCAGAGCCCACTGGCCCATGAGGGAATTGAACCGGCAGCCTTTGGTGTTAGGAGCACTGGAGCTCCAACCGCCTGAGCCACCAGGCCAGCCCCCTGATTGACACCACTTTAAATTAGTAGCCACAGGTCTCAAATGGATATTCAACAGTGCCTCGCAATCCTACTGTATAGAACGTCCAATTTCTTACTTTCTCCAAAATAGCAAGTTCAACCTCAGAAACTCCACAGAAATCTTTGATGGATAATCAAATACTAAAAGTAAAAACAAATTTACAGGCAGAGGTAGGCTCAGTACTGCTTAAAGTACAGCTTAGGTAATGCAGTCAATAATATTGTAATGACTATGTATAGTGTCAGATGGGTACTAGACTTAATAGAAGGGGACCACTTCGTATGTTATATAAATGTTTAACCACTATGCTGTACACCTGAAACTAATATAAAATATTAAATGCCAACTGTAATTAAAAAATAAAAAAAACATAAAAACCAATGTCTGGTTTTGATGGAGCCTACCTACAAGCAGTGGCTAGTCAACAATCTCCACTGGAGCTTTAAAATTAACAAATCTTGAGCCTCCACACACTGCCATTTGAAATCAGATGTCATGCCTTCCTTCCTTTCCAGATGTCCCATAAGCATACGCACAGAAAAATCCGGAAACTCATTGAACTGGTTATGCTCTGCCTTCTCCATTCAACCTCATGTCAAGAAAATGGAAAAGAGACCAAGGGCAAGTGTACTTCCTAATATCCTTTCCTGAGGAGCTCATTCCCATGGCAACAACGTGCACCACACGTCACACTCAAACACACAGAACTCCAGTAGTTCAAGCATTTTTGCACATTGTTATAATCACTGTGCTTTGGGCATTTGCAGTCTCTGGCAACTGACAAAGCCTCAATAACTGAAGCCTCAGTAAAGGCCTTCGGGCTTTCTTAATTGTTCCTTTCCCTGAGGATGCTTCATAGAATTCATGCAATACAATCAGATTTATACAAACATTTTGCACTCATATCAGTTTTGACGGAGGTCCAAATGAGTACAGCCAGTGAGGAGGGAACCAATAAATAAATACATCTCATTTTTGTTCCTCTGCCCTGCTGCATTTGAACTCTCATAATCGCTCACTATCTCAGTTCCTGCTTCCACTGTACTCTTTTCCCAACTCATCTCCTCCCCCAAATAGTGTGAGCATTGTAGCTGGAGGGATATTTCTAGAATGTAAATCGGACCATGTCACCTCTTTGTGTAAGACTCTCCAGTGCCATTTCGTGGTCTGGGATCATCTGGCCCCTGCTTGGCCATCCCCCCAAAGTCCCAGTACCCTCTCGACATAGGCTCCCATCAGCCCAAGAGCTTCCCTGTCTCAAAGGCTTCACAGGAGCAGCCCCCAGCCAGAGAAACTTGGCCCCTGGCAGAGTACCCCAATTATTTTCTTCATGTCTCGGTTTGTAAAAGTTGTTTATCTGGGTGGCCAAATGGCTCAGTTGGTTAGAGCACGAACTCTGAACAACAGGGCTGCTGGTTCAATTCCCACATGGGCTGGTAGACTGTGCCCTCTGCAACTAGATTGAAGACAAGCAGCTGCCACCGAGCTTCCAGAGAGGTGGCCGTATGGCTCAGTTGGGTAGAGCACGAGGTCTTAACAACAAGGTTGCTGGTTCAATTCCTGCATGAGATGGTGGGCTGTGCCCCTGCAACTCAAGATTGAAAACTGCGACTGGACTTGGAGCTGAGTTGCACCCTCCACAACTAGATTGAAGGACAATGACTTGGAGCTGATGGGCCCTGGAGAAACACACTGTTCCCCAATATTCCCCAATAAAAATTTTAAAAAAAAAAGTTTATGAATTGTTGTGTCCACTTATATACATTTCCTTATCTCTTCACTCCAAGACTGTAAGAGATTGTGTCCTTTTCACTTTCTGCTCTAGAGAAAGTTTCTAACTGTGCCGGACATGGAATAAGCACAATAGATGTTGCTGATATGAACATACATTATTATACAAAGAGGGTGACAACTTTAAAGAGACATGCTCAAACGAGGAGAGACCAGATTTAAGCCTTCTGCCCAATGATTACAGATACTCACTTAGCCCTCTTTGTCTTTCCTGCTCTGTCCTCTGGCCCTTTAACCAAATTTAGGATTTACAGGAACTCCGGGTTTTCCAATGTGGTAAGGCTCGAGGAAACCTACTTATGTTTCATTCACAGATTTTTGACCCCTGTAGATTTTAAAAGAAATCTAACCTTGATTCATTTAAAGTTGGTGGAAAATATTTCATCTAATTGCCCTCAATTTTTTAAAAATCAAAACCTTTTTTCGCTGACACAGGAAGTCATATTTTGTCAAGACTAGATGAACTTGAACCTAAAGAGGTTTGAATTCTACTGCAACCTCGAAAACCACAAAAATGGGAGACATTCGGGAAGTCAAATGTGTCGTGCCTCATCGATAAGGCCAACCAAACATTTTGTTCATTTGGGGATTTGTGTTACCAGTTTCACCTCTTCCACAGTTTCTTGGTACCGACACATGATACCAAGACAGGGGCCCGTGACTTTTGAAGGCGGTTTTCACAGCAACCCGTTTGAGCCTTTTGAGTTTCTAACGTAACCTTTGAGAACAGCTGGTCCAAATTCCATCTTGTCCCGGACCCACACAGACCTCCTCTGCATTCTGTTCAGTTTGAAGACAAAGGAAGTTCGGGGAGGCGCACGCAGCTGGATGTGACGTGGCCAAGTGATTACAGCTGCTTTGCAAGCAGCCACCCAGAATGCAGATTTTATTGTTGTTTTGGGTTTTTTTTTAAACCTTAAATGACTTATGGATCTGTATACTTTTATACATTTTTCCCCAAAGCTGAAATAGATGGTTTAATCCTGCTGTGTGTTGTTCTACACATTAAACTCTCGACATTCACAAAGGATACCTCCTCATGACCCGGTTAATCCCCAGACACACAAAGGTGACGAGAGCCGTAATTTCTCTCAATGAGGTACAGTAAAATTTCACTAAATATCTTATGTGACACCTTCCAACTTTGAATGAGAGTCATAGTAGGCAATACAGTGTAAGAGATAAAAGATCTAGCCTTGAATCTGGAGTCAGACAGTCTTAGGGTGATATCTTTGCTCTTTCATCTATAAATTATATTATGTTGACCTCAGTTTTCTCATCTGCAAAGCAGGGCTACGTAATAGAAACTTACATGGCAGAGGGTTATTCGGAGGCTCAAAGAAGTTCATGCAATAAAATACTTAGCACATAGCCTAAGTCTTATATACTCAATGAATAGAAACCAGTATCATTATTGCCCAGCCCACCCAGCACCATGTGAATGAAGAATAGGTCACAGCAATGCTGTCTGAGGTAGAATCTGACCACTTGATGGGGATCATTCAGGAGTTAAGCACACACGGGTGTGCATCAATCTTGGTACATACAGTTCAAATTTCTGCTTCAGAAAAATGGTGAGTGATTTTCATAGCATGAATCTTAGAGACTGCTTTCAAAGAGACTAAACTGGAAGTATCAGGTGTCTACTATTTTTAAACTTTTATGTACTGGAATTTCACATATGAAACTAATTAAAATTCAACTACATATGAAAATATTTTTTTTTAATCCCCAAATGAAGAGTTTCCCTTAAAATACCCTATTTGAAAGATATGAGAAAGAGGTATTCCCATACACAGCTAGTGGGAACAGAAATTCGAATAACCATATTGGGAAATGGTACAAAAATATTTATCGAATTTAAAGCTTGTGCGTCTCAATACCTAGTAGCCATTCCACTTCTCTGTCTTTAACACTAGTGAAACTCTTGCACCCAAGAAGACATGTACAAAATATTCAAAACAGTGTGGTTTGAAACCAGAAACAACAAAACGGTTCTTTCATGTTTAAGTAAGAGAAGCTAACCCCTATAAAAATAAACCTGAATAAATATTTCAACAGATTAATAATTTGATGCAGGGTTCATGGACAGCCTATGGGATGAATCAGTGACCTGGTCTTCTTTCATCCTGTGGCTCTGCCACCCTGTAAGACCTTGGAATCTTCTGCTAAATCCTTTGCATCTAGCTGACACATGAGGGATAAGAAAAGGCATGGAAGACTTTATGAGGCCTGGAAATATCATATATCACTTCTTCCCACAATCCACTGGACAAAACTTAGTAACCTAGCTATAACTAATTCACAATGTTGTCTAGATACTGGTTCAGGAAGAAAAGGGAACCAGGGCTGTAATGAACAATTACCTAGCTTCTGACACAAATAGTACAAGAATATTAAAAGAATAAGGTAGATCTATGTTTACTAGTAAATGAGACTTCCAGGACATAGCATTGAGTGAGAAAAGCAAGTGACATGTCACTGGATGGGTACCTTAGAAAGCACACTATGAGATGGCGTTTACTGTGTAGGATACATACTTGTTAAGGGATATTCTTGCTATTAACATCTGAGGAAGCAGGATTGGGCAGGGGGAGAAGTTGAGCTGTGATGCAAGCCCGACAGCAGCTGTCACCTCATTAGAGAGCTCTGAATCTCGTAAGGTCTGAGTTGCCCCAAGTTGAGCCTATATAGCAAGACATTTATCATTTTGCAGTGAGCTTGCATAAGAACTTTGTATTGGTATCCAATGGAATTAAATCAGTTTTTGGATGTTGGCTGCCTCTGAAAGGGGCGAAGCTGAGGTCTGAGGTGCCTCTGTAGGACTAGAAAGGAAGGGGCCACAGCTGAAGGCTGTGTGGTGACAAGATTCCCCTGAGGCAATGAGTCCTTCACTGAAGAGGGATTTGGGCAGCGCATTAGTGTCTGCTACAGAGCCAAGCAAAATAGTCTATTACTACTGTAAAACAAAAGGACATGCTTATTTTCTCCGACTAAATTTCTATATTCATACACAGAAAAAAACTGGATAGATGAAAAACCAAAAATTTTATATAACAATAAACAAGCATCAGGATTGTTGTGTTCCTTTTGAGAAAAGGAGGCAGATCTGAGACTGAGGGTAAGGTCAAAGAAAACCTCAACCCTATCTGTAACATTTAATATTTTTAAACAAACAAAATGAATTGATATTTTACTTACATAATAGGACTTTGATAATATTGTATTTGAGATGTGGTGATTGTACCCGTGTATGTGATAGGGATATCAATCAAAAGAATATTCTACGAGGAGCAAGACCTTCTATTTCAAAAGCATCACATTAAAATAGTTCCTATTGTTTTCAAGGATTGATCGACTTTCCTTCTCTTTTATTCCTCCCACAGCTCTTTGGCCATTTCATTGCTCACTGACATCTCCATTAAAGGGTGACTGGGGTTGGGGGCACTGGGTGTGGGGAGGAAAGGAAGGAAACTAGAACCAGCAATTTCCATTACTTGCTAGCAACTCTGGTAAATAGGTTTAGTGGGGGAAATGCTGAAAATCAGTTATTTGGATTATCTGAGCCTGTCAACCATCCATGTTACACCCTCTTCCCATTAGCACAGACTCATGAGAATTGGCCATAATTGCATTTGCAGTGATGGCGACAGAAACAAGATTGTTTTCAATGATTATGTGGTTCCGATTAAACTATTCTTTTTTCTCTTTCAAATGGCACATCTTAACAGAACATTTTGAGGAAAGAGACATTTCCTATAGCATTCTCACCTGTTACACATCTATACATTATTCGGATGAGATAGTTAACCTAGGTGGACCAAGACAATTGCCTTGAATTCAAAAGGGAACTTTCTCTTTGCTTTTGGTCTGGTAACAGAATAGAGTTTATATCGGATGTCCAGGTATCACAGGGGCATAATGTAATCAATAAAAGGACATACAATAAATATTTGAATAAATATTTCAATTTAATGGAATTAAACAATTTTATAATGCCAATGTTTTACTCTGTCCTTAAAATTCTCTGTATCATGACTGCTCATACACTAGGTTTTAACCATATAACTCAAGCTAATACAGAGATGAACAATTTTCTCTTGGAATTACAACACTGTGGTGGAAAAACCTTGGAATAAAATTCAAAACACTAGGGTTCCAATTCAGGCCATGAATTAATTTACTTAGTAATTTTAAGGCAAATTCCATACACTCTACCTCAGTTGGCTTGGTTATAACATGAATATATAAGGACAAATCCTATGCTTAATGTTTTATACATATTTTTGTCTTCGTGATTTTTACCTAATACTGACGTTAATGAGTTTCACTGGCATCAAATGGAACTGAATTTGACTTAAACGCATATTAGCTGTTTGATGTTAGGGAAGCTAAGTGAGCACTCCAAAATTCTTTGTCTATATCCTCATTTGTAAAATCACACTGGTTTGCCATGAAGGACAAAGTGAAAAAGCATATTAAGTGCGGAACACAATGCCTGGGACATAGCAAGTCCATAATAAAGGGAGTTATCCTCAAGTCTCAGCTATCCTTCTAATAAGACCCATTCTGTTTTTCTCCTTTTCTGAGGAAAAACACATATTGTAAAATAAGCATTCTTCAAAGACAACTTGAAGACGTCTGGGAATTTCAAAGGCTGAAAATTCCATGAGTTCATACAAGCTTTCATTAGTTCCACTGAAGTAAAGACAAAAAGGAGAGTCCACTGTGAGCCCAAACTCCTTCCTGATGAGCTCTTCCATCCTACCCTTTCTGCCTTTCTGGGGGTGTTTGTGCCTGTAAAAGGCATCGAAGCTGTCAGGAGCAGAGGTAGCTTTCAAGATCGGAATGTCACAATATAGTCTTCTTTTCCTCACACCAGAAGGGGCTTGCTTGGGTAAGAGTTTCCAGGTCTGAAAAGAGACAGAGCTGAGATATAGAAACTGATACAGATAAATAGCACAAACACCTTGGGAGAGTGATATATCAAGAGAGCTGAAAATAGGGCAGGAACAAGATCATGAAGCCAGATGAGATAAGAAACCAAAAGACCCTGTCTACAAGCTTTAATGCATGTTGCAACCAGAGGCTGACTAGATCCTAAAGAATTCCAAATTACATAATTATAATGGGTAACGGGCATTTTCTCACAAAAAGCGCGGAGGTTTGTTTTCCCTTTTATGGCTAAAGCAAAAAGCATCAAAAGTAGCCCCATTAGGAAATAGGAAGTGTTATCCTGAGAGATGGGATGTTACAGGTGAGCTAGACTGAAACAATTATTAAACTGGGTCGATTTAGAGTAAACCCTTATTTCTAAAGATGTTGAGGGACAAGATGGGGACAGGTGCTGTCTTTTGTTGTGAAGAGGTCATTAAGTAATATGCTATTGGACACAGAACCAAAACAAAAAGGAGTTCTATTTCTCAGTAGAATGTAAGCTCCAAGAAGGCTTCTCTGTTTTCTTCAGAGCTCGTTGATAACTACCTGCTGAATTAATTTACCAGCTATGAGGCCTTGGAAAGCAACCATTCCATCTGTAAGACTGTTTCCTCATATGTAAAATGAGGGGGTTGGATTAGACATCCTCTAAGCTCATTCTTGTTGTAAAATTGTGTGGTTCTATCAGAAACCATACAAAATCATATGAAAAAAATGATCATTTTTTTAAAAATTTCCATCACCTATGTCACATCTTCATTCAATGCCTCTGTGATCTATTCCAGTATGACTAGGTTCAGAAAAGTACCGCTGATGGGATAGAAGATGCCTTCAGTAGTCCAAAGATACATCTTGTTCTCTATTTTATTTTATTTTTATTTTTTGGATAATTTTTTCACTTTATTTATTTATTTTGACATTCAATATTATTTTATATTAATTTCAGGTATACAGCATAGTGGTTAGACATTTATGTACTTTAAGAAGTGACATTTTGTTTATTTTTAAAGAGTTATTTGCTTATTTTAATATGTGTTAGAAAAATACAGTTAGTTTCTCTTGATTTATGATAATGCTGTAGTGGTTACTTTTCGAATAAATTTAAGTTACAAATGAGTCAACTTAAAAAAAACATTTTACATGACATAGAATGCAAGTGGTCCACAGCAAAAATCACAAAGGTGGCACACTAGCAACTGCTGTTTGGGAAACAGTCATCTCCATCAGTGCTTAAGGCATCTATCTTAAAGCCTAATTTTGACTAGTACTCTCAAAGGGAATAAATCACATGAAGTCATCATAACATTTTGCTGGGACCCGTTAGCACTACATCCCTGTTTGTGGTACAGTAACTGCCTTAGTTGTACTTTTAAAAAAGTAACACTTGTTCTGCTTCTGGCCATGATGGACAAACTGCCATTGAAGAGACAACCCACCATAAACAATTATAAAACTGAAAACAAACAAACAAACACGAAATTATTGTTTTCAGACAGTGGACAATAGGCAGCACCAGGCTATGATCAGTGAGAGAAAAGAGACAAGTGAGGCGGTAACAGCCCAGACTTTTTTGCCTGGAGAGACAATCCTCCCCCTTATCTGAAGGGGGTGCATTCCTAAACCCCCAGCGGATGCCTGAAACTGTGGACAGTACCAGACCTTATATATAACGTGCTTCTCTTATACATACAGACCTATGATAAAGTCTATAAACTAGGCACAGTAAGAGATGAGCAACAATAACTAACAATATAACAATTATAATAATATACTGTATTATTAGGTTGGTGCACAAGTAATTGTGGTTTAAAAGGTTGAAAATAATTGCAAAAACTGCAATTATTTGTGCACCAACCTAACAAAAGTTATGTGGATGGCTTTTGAGCCTTTATTAAGTAAAATAAGGCTGATCGAACACAAGCACTGCCATACTGCAACAGCTGATCTGATACCTGAGATGGCCACTAAGTGACTAACGGGCAGGTAGCCTATACATCATGAATCAACTGGACAAAAGGATAATTCATGTTCCAGGCGGACAGAGCAGAACAATGCAAGATTCCATCATGCTACTCAGAATGGCCGACATTTAAAACTTATGAATTGTTTATTTCTGGAATTTCCTATTTAATATTTTTGGATCGTAGTTGACCGCGGGTAACCGAAAACGCAGGTGCTAAACCATGGATAAGGGGGGACTACGACTAATTGTACTTTCCAGACTGCCAGTCAGGGAATGGAAACCCAAGTAGAACATGGGCCTTGCTGAGTAGCAGAGACAGAGATCAAAGACTGAGGACACTGAAGTGACTGGCATTTGTAGGGCAGAATACTAGAAAGGAAGAAGATATGTAGGGGAAAAGAAAGAGTTCAATAAATATGCTGTCTTTGTCTGATAATAAGCTGTACAGGGTAAGATTCCACAAGGCAAAGAACAACTACTGGGAGAAGAACAGTAATTGAAGAACTATAAACTAAAGGATTACCAAATCTCACATTGGGCAAGGATACGTTAAATAAAGTTCCAGCCAGCCAGAGTGAAGACACATCGCTGAACCTATGCAGCATTCAGTAGGGACCCCAGAACGTCCATGTCTCAGGAGTGAAGCAAAACTGTGACTAGGATAAAGACTACTCTGTGTCTTCCTTAATAAGTCTCAAAATGATTAAATTGATCAATACAAAATTTTACTGCTTGCCAGATCAAAGAGCAACGCTCCCTAAAGGAATATAATAAAATCCATATATTCAACAATGTAATATCAACTAAGCCAAGCATCCAATCAGAAATTACTAGACATGCCAATGATTATGGAAAAAACTTTTTCTCCTATAGCCAGGAGAAAAATTAGTCAACAGAAATAGATCCAGAAGTAAAAGAGATGATGGCGTTAGCAGACAAAGACTTTAAAACAGCTATTATAAGTAGTTTAGTTATTTTTTTAAATGAACGCAGTAAGAGAAATGAAAACTTTTAAAAATAACCAATGAAACTTGTAAAACAGAAAAATATAATATCTGAAGTTAAAAATTCACTAAATGGTTGTAATAGCAGTTTGAGGCTGCAGAAGAAAAGGTCAGTGAGCTTGAATAGAACACAGAGAGGGGGAAATCTTTTCAAAATTTGGTGCTGTAACAATCAGATGTCTGTATTGAAAAATATTAACTTTGAACCCTACCTCTTACCACATACAAAAATAAACTAGAAACATATCATAGAACTGAGTGTAAAAATCAAAACAACAAAACTTTGTGACTTTGTATAGACAAAGATTGCTTAAAACACAAAAAGTACTAACCACTTTAAAAAACTGATAAATTGGACTTTCTCCAAAGTAAATTCTTTTGCTACTTAAAAGATGCCATTTAAAAATAAAAGATGTCAACTCAAAAATTGAAAGAAAATATTCACAATATAGCTCTTAACATAAAATTATATCCAGAATATAAAAGAACTCTTACAACTCTACAATAAAAAGACAACCCACTTTTTAAAATGAGCAAAAGATTTTAACATACTTCACAAAAGAAAAAAATGACTAATAAAAACCAAAAGATACTCCACATCATAGGCACCATAGCAATGCAATTTTAAACCAAAATAAGATACCACTCTACACCCACTAAGATGGTTGACATGAAAAGACTGATGTTACCAAGGCTTTGAAGGATGTAGATCCGCAAATGTCACACATTGGTGATGGGAGTACGAAATGGCGTAAATATCTCAGAATACAGTTTGGTGTTTCTTACCATATAACCCATCAATTCATCTCTTAGGTATGAACCGAAGAAAAATGAAAAACATATGTCTACACAGACTGCTTGCATATTTGTATATGAATATTTGTTGATGCACAGAATATGAATGAATTTCAAGAACATTTGGCTGAGCTAAAGCAGCCAAACATGTAAGAGTAGATACCACATGATTCCATTTGTCTGTAGATCTAAAACAGGTAAACCTAATCTGTACTGATAGAAATGTAATGGCAGCTGGGGTTGGGTTGGGAGGTTATCTGCGCAGGGGCAGAAGGGAGTATTTTAGTGTGCTGAAAATTTTCTGTCTTTACTTCTATGATGGTTACATGTATTTATGCACATATAAAAGCTCATGGAACTGTACATTTAAAATGAATACATTTTCTTGCATGTAAATTATACTTCAATAAATTTAATAATATATGCATATTTACACACGCATAGGACAGTTATTGTAGGTTTCCGCCTATAAACCTTTTGTATCATATATCTTTTTGATATTTCTTTTGTATCAGATTTAAGTTGCTCTGTGTCTATCCTTTCCTACTCCTGGTAAGTATCAGCCTCTGGCCCCATCATGTTGTATGAACAACACAGACTGACATATTAAGTGATAGCTGTTGTCATGTCTATAAATACCTTCAGCTGTACAAAAAGAAAACATCACAGACTGTTCCCAATTTGGTGGTTCACCTATAAAAGGTTTGTGGTATACCAAATGAGACCTACAGATCTATAATCTTCTGGCTCATATTCATGCCATAATGCTTACATTAAGTTTTTCATTTTTCATTTTTATTCGGTTAATTATTCCTTAAGCAGATCTTTAAAAATTCTGCTTTTTTTTTTCTTCTACACACAGCAAATTATGGGTGTTATCCCAAGTCTCTGCTCCTGAATGCCATGCATTGGTGAAGGGAAGTGGGAAGAAGCTTGAAGTAACACTCAACATGCTTTTCATCATCTGAAAGCCTGTTTGGACCAAAGATAATACAGACTGTGGATTTGGTTGCCAAAGACATCAGATTTTTGGTTTCAGCTCATGATCCAGAAGCTGAAACTGTGTCAACTGGGTAATAGTATCCAGGAATAATTCAGCCCAGCAGTCTTTGTAGAGTGATGGACAAAATGAATGTCAAGAACGTTCAACAACCAGAAAACAAAAGTACATTGTCAGCTAGCAACAATAAGAGAATCTTAACAGATGTAATTTATAGCACTGCTGTTGATGAAGTTAGTAACCTTTAGCAAGGAGACAAAGAATCAATAGCTGCTTGAGAGTGTGCAGCTACAGAAATTTCAGTGGGGACTGACCAAGAAGTCAAGTGAAAGAGGTGCTGGCAGAATATTTAAACAAGATGAAAAAAAATTAAGATTAATTATAAATAAGTGACCAAAAATGTGGCATGAGACTAATTTCTTCAACTTCGTAGAAAAACTGAACCAATGTTTATTAAAAGTATAGCAAATTTAGAGAATTATACATTGATAGATTCATGGAAAGGACTTTTAGGTATTTAAACTATGGCTTTGAAAGTGCAGAATGGGAAAATATATTTTTAAAGTTCAATGCATGCACGTCTATTTATCAGTGCACCCTCTATTTCTTTGCTTAGGTTTTATGGTGTTTTTGTTGAAATGCTTATCAAACAGCCTGCTCAATTGGACCATGGTATATCGATGCACAGAGTTAATCAACAGACTAGATAAGTGATAAGACCGCAGGGAAACCGCACATTAGAGCTCGATTCCAACACAATGAGCTGCCAACACCCTTGGGAATGTATACTGTTAAACAAAACAAAGAGGCCATATTGCTCAGTGAATTCAATGGTATCTAATGGGAATTTCAGAGTAAATTTACTTTCAAGATGTGTAGGAAGCTTAGTAATTCAAAGTGATTTTTCTATCCCAAAGCAAATCATTCCACCACATCTTTTCATTCAACACTGATCAGTTTGCTTAATGGATTATGAAGGGAGAGGATGCACTCCAAGTCGTGATCCTTCTTGTCTTTAATTTTGCATTTGAAACTCCTTCACTGCCTTCTACAATTCTATATTATCTCTGCTGTCACACTTAAGTGTATCTTTTGGCTTCAGGAAATTTGGGGGGAGGGCGCAGTTTAGGATGCTCACTTTTCACAGTATAAAACATCTCTACAAACAAGCAAAGGGCTCAACAAAAATAGAATGCTATCAAACTGACAAAATAATCAGGTAATTTTGAGTGAAGTTCAATACTTAGTGCAGTAAATGAGATATGCTACATTCTCAAACATTCCATATTCCTGTTTCCAGATGCTTCTTTAAAAAGTGATGCTAAAATAAATCTTGATGATTTACAATGTTTTGCTGTTTATCCCCTTACCTATCCCCTTACCTAATAGGTATATCAACTCAAAGGCAAGTGAATAATGTCCTGTGAATTTTAGAAAAACAGTAACTATTTCATTCGATATTCAAGGTCCAAAGACAATTGGACCTGACTCTGAATAACTGAGTAACATTCCATAGAAGGCTTTCTCACTTTTCATTGTCTTATTCAGAAAACACAAATAAAACATTGCATTGAAATGAAATTAAGAATGACTTTTATGAAAGAGGATGCAATTTTTAACAGTGACCTTTTTGACTTGGGAAGGTTGAGGGTTTGAATGCTCTGTGATGCACAGTAGCTCTTTCCATGAGGCCAACTCCATTGTTGGCTGCCTACAATTGTCCCAGTAATAACGGCAACCGCAACTACAGGCACTGTACTAAGTCCTCTACATGTAACTCACTGAATTCTCTGAATACTTTTATGCATTAGTCAGCATCATCTCCATTTTGCTATTGAAGAAAGTGAAGCACAAGGAATAATTAAGATCACAGAGCTTAGGACGAGATGAAATGGGTTTGAATTCTGTTCAGAACCATGTACTTAAACGCTCAAGGAACACAACAGGAGTGGGTCCATGAAACACCACTTGTGGACGTCCTTCAGCTAAAAGTAACAGCCAGGTTGAAACAGCAAAAACCTAATCAACTGGTGATCAGGAAGGGTCAATATCTTTCTATGTCCAATTGTAGAACTGAAAAGATGTCTCTTAGAGTCTACATAAATTTGTGTTAAAGAAGGAACAAATTCTAAAAGCATGACAGAGTACCTTTTGAAATACAAGAAGGAAATTTTAGAATCATTGTCTTGTTGGTACTTCTTATTGCTAAAAACTGATCTCCATCAGAAAGCAACTTTAAAAAATCACCAACAGTTTGTGGCTTACTAAATGGTGAGCTGGTCAAAGATGACGGATTTTGTGGTCTATTTTTATGGAGTGCGGCGTAGTGGATGTTTGCTAAGCAGGCACTGAGATCGGCACTTTACACGTGGCATGGCATGGAAGGTTAGGAATTATGTCCTCTTTACAGATTTGGAACCTGAGTCTCGAATGTGTTCAAGGTCACACAGCTCCTAGGAGGTAAAGTTGAGATTCATCTCCTGGTCTATCTGATGACAAAAGCTCTCACTCTTTCTACTATCCTAAGGTTTGAATGCCATCCATCGCAGAAACCCTAAGTACAAATAAGAACAGATATTATTGTCCAAGATGAGTTTCAATTGTCAGCTCGTTTACTGAGGTAGACATCTGGACTTTGGAATGGAAAAAATCACTGGTTGTTAGTCTCTCACCCTATTTTAATCTCTTCCTTTTCAACTTACATGAGATGAGGACCTGAAAATTTGAATGTCTGAAAATAAATCTGGTGATATCAGATGAGCTATAGTTTTCAAACATATATAGGAGGGATGAGAAAATAGCCTGACCTTGTTCTCGAGATGGAAGATGCTTAAAGTCATGTGTGAAAAGCCCCTAGGGGGGAATATTCACTATTTTTACCAGTTCAGCTCTGGTTCTGTTGCCTAATCATTTTCTTATCAGCAAATATTATGTATTTACACAGGTGCTTCTCCAATTTAATTGTCCGGAAGCAGTCACGGCAAGCAAAGCTACGTGACTCAGCTTTGGTGACGCAGTCCAGCTGGGGGCTGCCAGGTAAATAATTACCACTCATCAAAGTCGAAATGAATTCAGGTTCTTCAAAGTCAGATGGGGAGGTGGGGAAGGAAGTAGGGGTTATAACTGAATGTTAGGGATATCAGGAGGAATAGGACTCGGCATTCTAGTCTTAGATGAAAACAACAAAGAGAAGAGTTAACAATAGTAAGACCTTGGCTGCCTTAGGTATTATAGTGCAAAGACCTCTGCTGAAGCTCTCTTATTCTCCATTCCAGCATAAGCAGCTTGTGGATCCTAGAAGCCTGTCTGTAAAATTGAGTTGGATGATGAGCTAGGTCCTTTTTAGTCCTTGCAATGTATAATCTCATGATTTCATCATGCAGAATTCAGATTTCTTTCTTTCCCTTTTTTTCTTTTTAAAGATTTTATCGGGGAAGGGGAACAGGACTTTATTGGGGGAACAGTGTGTACTTCCAGGCTTTTTTTTCCAAGTCAAGTTGTTGTCCTTTCAATCTTAGTTGTGAAGGGTGCAGCTCGGCTCCAGGTCCAGTTGCCGTTTCTAGTTGCAGGAGGCGCAGCCCACCATCCCTTGCAGGACTCGAGGAATTCAACTGGCAACCTTGTGGTTGAGAGCCTGTGCTCCAACCAACTGAGCCATCTGGGGAGGCAGCTCAGCTCAAGGTGCCGAGTTCAATCTTAGTTGCACGGGGTGGAGCCCACCATCCCTTGCAGGACTCGAGGAGTTGAACCAGCAACCTTGTGGTTGAGAGCCCACTGGCCCATGTGGGAATCGAACTGGCAGCCTTCGGAGTCAGGAGCATGGAGCTCTAACCGCCTGAGGCACTGGGCCAGCCCCAGAATTCAGATTTCTTGACATAAAGAGGGAAAAATTTCTTTCTTTGGCCTCTGTATCAGTAAGTACTACTTAAAATAAAAATTAAGAATGAACACATTTGCTCCTTAAGAGCAAACCATATGCTCTGAGTGCTAAGTGAACAGAGTTAGGTGGGAGGCTGTCCATCGTCTAGGGGTGAGTGGCTTTCAGTGGAGATTTCCTTGGAATCATTATGAAGGATGCCTTCCCCAAGGTCTGAGTTTCTACATGATATATTCATGATCATTGAGGACATTTGTTTAAAAGTCAGCCTGCACTGGCTCTAGAAAGCCTCTCAGCCTTTTCTGACGGTCTTTTTCAGCTTTTTGGTAATGAACAAAACAGGTCTGATAATGTTCAACAATATACTCAGGAAGTGTGTGGTGCGGGTGTGCAGCTTTCAAGCAGTTGACACAGAAATCTAGTTTAATCAGCATTGGGAGCCATGGCTGAAGACGCCTTCTGCGTTTTGGGACCAGCCAGGATGGCTGCGTGAGCCACAACAAGGCCATATTTTGACTGGTTTTCGTCAATTTGACTCAGGCTATTTTTTTCCCCCTGCCTTTTGTAAAAGCATTTGGCTTCAAAGCAGCTGAAGAATTTTTTCGTTGTAACTCAGAGTACTCTCTTATTGTCTCTCATAAAATGTGGGTTGGAGGATTTACCTTTTTGGTTTGGCTCCTGGCGAGAAATAAGCAAGAGTCCAACATCAGGGGAAAATATTAATTGAGCACTTGAGTTTCTTGTTTAGTTTCTTGTTTAGTCTGGAATTGTGGTGCATACCCCTATGCCCTGAGAATTCCCACCCTGACCTTGAATGTGGGTGTGGGAGAAACATAGGCTCTCTTTTGTCGGAATGAGCACCCCAAATATCACAACCCTGAAGAAAAATACCAACATCTTAAGGAAATGATTCTGACTGACTGAGGTCTTCCACGATGCAATACTATGCGCTGACTCAGGCAAGCTTAGTTTAGGGCAACATGCTGAAAACATTTGCAGGCCTGGAAAATCACTGGTTTAATAATTCAAGATGCTTTTAAGTTACAAAAAAATACATAAAAACAAATAAAGCTCCCTTTCCAAAGTTATGTTGTAGGGTAAGCTACTCCTGAAATGAAAAAAACAGAGCCCGCAATCAAATGCAAATTCAGCTTTGTGAAACTTTTAAACAATTGACAAAGAACTACACCTCAAATAGATGAACGCAAATATCTATTACACGAGTTCAAAATATTTTTATGAAAAGTGAAATATTTAGTCAAGACCCCAGATGTAGTTTCATCTGCGTGTCACTCATCTCAGTGCTTCCAAAGGGATTTTCCAAATGTTTCATATTCCTAGACGATTTTAGGATCTTTTTCTTTTTGTATTGCTACACAGCAGACACTAGTATATATACACCAACATTTCCTAATCTTGGCACTATTGACACTCTGGGCTGGATGGTTCCTTGCCGAGGGCGCTGTGCACTGTAGGATGTTTCAGATCACCCGCAGCCACTACTCACTCGATGCCAGTCACATGCCCCCACTTGTAACAACTGAAAATGTCTGCAGACATTGCTAAATATCCCCGAGGGTGGCAAAATTGCCACCAGTTAAAAACAGACTTTACTTACTTTACTACTTTCATCCCAAATATACCTTATAAGGTTGGAGTTATTCTGATCCTCTTTCTTATCATTTATAAATTATGAGAATGTGGCTTAGAGTGCATTAGGTGACCTGTTCAATTTCAGTCTAGTCGGTGGCCAAGGAAAGACTTCAACCAGATCTGCAAAGTTTGTACTCTTTATTCTAACACTGTGAACACCCAAATTTTGAGGTGAACAATACTGTAGGTGCTTTCCCTATAGTCTAAGAATTCTGAAAATACAGAAATGAATGAACACTTTCTTGAAAGAGTCTCAAAATGACTGCTCAAATGTCCTCCCATTCAAAGATGTTTGTTATAAGGCGTGGAAGGTCCACACAGCTGCATAGCTGGACGGAGGTGACTGAGCTACAGGTATTTACTTCCATTTGCTCTTTTCCTCTTGCTAGTTATTCTAGTTACTTGAATAGATAGATAACTCTACAGAGCTTGCCAGATTCACCATAAAGCAGACTGCCATAACACTGCTTGGTAATAACTACCCTGTGACAACGGAAAGAGAATGGAACTTGGGAGTTGGGAGCAGAAAACACCTAGGGTTTTCTGCTCAATAGCTCTGGGAATTTGGAGACATTGGTTAACTTCCTTTAGCTTCTGATTCCTTATCTGAAAAAGGACAATCATAACTAGTGCTTGTAAGGAGAAGTTAATATGTGCACAGCCAGGACATAGAATTTGATATGTAACAGGAATGTAATACACGGCAGCCATTATCATGGTTCATGTAATGGTTATGAAACATAAAAGAAAATGTTTAATTTTCATTAGGCAGTTGGTGAGGGATAGGGTCTTGATAGTATTTGTTGAGCTCTTAGTATATACTAAGCACTGTGCCAAGTGCTTTATATGAATTATTTCATTTCATTCATGAAGTTCATTGCCTGCTGGATTTATCGGGCACCCCTTCTTTGGTTTACTTATCTGTCACCTTCACTTACAGGAGAGCAAGGAATATGTCCACTTAATTCACTGTTGTAGCCACAGTGGCTCATACATCAATGTTGATTGAATTCATTAATGAATGAATCAGTGAAAGAAGAAAGATCACCCTAGGAAGGATCTTTGACTCTGTCCTCTTATCAAGCACTCCTGATTCTTTCATGCCTACATTTTTGGTATTTATTTATTTCTCCTCATTCATATAGCTTCGAGCCTGCTCCTGACCCTCGCTGCCTTGAATTGGAACTATTGCAGCCACATCAGAATCCTCGTGGGGTTTCTACCTCCTCTCACTCTGACCCGTGCTTCTCGCTGCTGCCATGGGCTCTCCCTCACCCCCCGCCCCCATCAATGAATCACTACTGACCACGTCCAGGTCAGAATGTTCAAGTAAAAGCCGAGTCTTTCATACCTGATCCCAGCTCGCCCTGACCCAGCTCACCTTCTGCCTTTTCCCGATGGTACCATCTATTCCAGGCAGATCATTATCTACTTGAACATTCTGGGATGTGAACTTGAAAATCATCCCACCATTTCTTTAGCGTGCCTCCTTTGTACCAGGCACTATGTACTACGTGTGCTACAACACAAAACATGATAAGAGGAGTTGCCCACTCTCTCTGAAATTGGCCCCTGTACAATTAGTCAAAAAGAGCCCCAAGTGTCTAATTATATCTTTAGAATGTAGAAGTCAAGTTAGAATTGATCACATCATGGAATTGAAATGAACTGAGTAAATAGCACCCCCTTACTGATCTCGTGCCGTGAGGCCTGCCGTGCGCCACGTACTTGATACCCATTAGTTCCTCTAACGGTAACAACCACAGGGCAGCATCACCGGGTTCCAACATCAAGGGGCTAACGTATGGGGAAGGAGGCCTGTGGCATTTGTGGGTGAGGAGGAAGCATCGCAGTGATGAGACTTGGGTTATCTTTCCTAGTTACCCATCATCTGATCGTTGGCATTCCAGCCATGTAGGGAACACATTCACTCGTTGCTTTAGTGTTGTTTCCTCAACATTTGAACATTTTAACCAAAACGACTACCTTGTGAATATATTACCATAATATACGATTGAAAATATGCCACTCCTTGAGAACGCACTCAAGGATATCAATTTCCCACCTCCTCCCTTCCTTTCAGATATTCGCGAAGTAGGTAAGATGAAAATAAAATGCATCAAAGAATGCATCTATGGAAATCTTTGCAGGAAATAATCCATCAACCTTCGAGACAATCAGTCGGTCTCTTAAACCAGGGTGACTGCCTGCATATAAAACCATAATTAATATCAAATTAGAACACACCTAACACCAGGTACTCTCAAACAATGAAAGAAACGGAACATAAGGAGAATTGGATTTCAAAAGCTAAGTGGGGACTCAGAATTAACCAAGAAAACAGGTGTTCTGATTTTAAGCACTGTTCCTTGTATCGTCACTAAGATGTTCTCGGCATAGACGAAAATGACACGACAGCAAGGATGCGCCAGGGGTACAGAGCTTTAAAACAACACTTGCCATGATTTTTAGTTTAAGGTCACTCTGCATCCTTTCGCTGCAAAGGTTAGTTTCCAGAGGGAACTTACTCATCAGTATCCACTACCAATCAGTGTACTGCCCCTGGGGAAGAGAAAAACAAAAAAAAAAGCTCTCATCTTAGATGACAAGGTGGCCGGGTGGGGTAAAATGAACTTCAGAGACCAGCAGAACTGGATTTAAGTCCATGCTCTACTACTTCCTAGCTGTGTGTCTTGGCAAGTTGCAAAACTTCTTGGGGCTTGTTATTCTTCATTTGTAATGGGAATAATAACCAGTACCTTGAAGGCGTACCATGAAAATGAGAGTTAACAGGTGTAATATGCTGTCCTGCAGGGTCTCAGCTCCCGCTCCCCGCACAAGAACGCAGGACATGGTGAGGCCAAAAAGGAACAACAGAGCCACAGACAAGGGAGTCAAACCACTATATTCTCAATGACGGCTGGTCGAGACACAAAAGCAAACATCTGCCAGTACCCCAACGAGGGGTCTTCCTGCACCCCAGTCTTGCTGGTGGCCGGGCGAGACACACGAAGTAGGATCAACATGATCTGCAATCCACAATCCGCTTGCTAACCGCCCTTGCTAGCCGCAATCCGCACTTGTGTAGCCACGGTAGTTATGTTAGTGGCTAATGACTAACTGGTTACAGCTGATGGCCATCTACTAACCAAGCCAGCACCTTTCCATGAGAGGTTGAGAGCCTGGAAACTGCTCTCTGGGACTGCATCCCTACACATGCCTAGGATTCAGGTTGGCAAAGGAAGGCATGCCATATACAGTAACCATGATAACGGAGTGGTATTCCAGTGAATTGGTTTCCTTGAGCTGAAACACAAACACCACCCGCCCCTTAATACAGGGATCTGTTACAAAGTGAGTTTCTGAAACTGCAAAGCTGTGCATTGTTCTGTAGACATGCTCAAGACTCAGTTAAAAATAGGCTGCCACTTTCAACAATCTCTACTGTGGTACAAAGCCTTCCTTACTGTTTAGTAGCACACATTGTCCTGCATGGGGATTTTCATCTTTTTTGTTGCCCCAAACTCCAAGAAATCATGTTTTGAGACTCTCGTACATCAAACAGATGGCACATATTAAGTAATAAACTTATTTCCCCACCCTATTACTCTAATGCATAAAAAGTCACAGGTTTTGAATTGGCATCATTCATTCAGCAATGAATATCTATAGAATACAATGTGTTACATGCCAGTGACCCAACGCTGACCAGGACTTGGTTCCTGCTCACAGTTTAATGGGGAGACAGACAAGTTAAAGGACTGAAGAATAAATGAGAGATAGCCAAGGAAGGAGGCACAGAAGAATGCTTTGGGCCAAGGGAACAAGTGCACTCTTGATTATAGGAGAATTATTTTCAAAGCTTTGAGGTGAGAGAACAAGGTGAGCTCCATAAAGGGCGGGTTTTTGGTGTGGCTGGAGCATGACCTTCCCAATGTAGTTAGTCCTGCAATGCCTCATGTTGGTAAAGCATTTGATTTCCATTAGACTTACTGCAAACTTCCCCCAGACCACTGATGCTTTCACAGACCCCTAAGGATTTGTAGACTCCACCTGAGAGTAATAAAGGGCTGTAGGCCACACAAATCGAAGCTAAACTCCCAGCTCCACAGTTGAGTACCTACACAACCCTGGGCAGGTCACATGTCATCTTTGAGCCTCAATTTTGACATCCACAGAAGAAGAAGAACTACCTTGTTGAGTAGTTGTGACCATTAGATACAGCCATGGTTTGGTTAAAGCACCTAATGTGTGCACTGACACGTGGTCGACAATCAGGCATAGCCATTAGCCATCACCAACAGCAGGACTCCACCAGTTTTCAACTGGCAAATACTGAAAAAGTACCTGTGGTCAGAAACCAGGTATATCAAATTTAGAGTTTTATGTTTTGGAGACCAAAACCCCTTATTAATAATAATCATACAATGATAACACTATTGAGTACATGGGCCAGACACCATGGGGAGCACTCATCTGAAATTCTTAATCAACTCCTACAACAATCCTATGAGGTCATTTGCATTTCATGAAACACTGCTCCCATTTTCTACAAAAAAAAAAAAAGTTCATGAGCTCAAATGTATTTTGACATTTTAGATCAAAGAAAGTTAAACAGGTTTATATCCTTCAGAACTTCTCAAGGACTTTAATTTGACAACATGCATTATCAAATCCAAGATAGAGAAAAAGAGTCTAAAAGGGTTTTCTAAATGTATTTGACCATTAAATTCCTTTTTGGTTGGATGCATATTAAAATACCTTTAAAACATACTTTGTGAAAGGCTAAAAGAATTATCAGCTCCATTTTATACCTCAGAAAATGGGGGCTCAGAGAAGTTAAGTAACAAGCCTGATGTCACACAATTAGCAAGCTAGGTGGGTCATGACTTGATATCAGGACTTTTTAGCTAAAAAAAAAAACACCCTCTTAATCACAGGACAATTATCTTCAACATTGCCCCAGTTCTTGGAAACTCTTTAGGATGCAAACTAAGCTCAGGCTATTATGGATAGAGTGACCTCCTAAACGAAACCAAAGAAAATCTTAAGACATCAAGTAGGTCAGCACTCTGAGTCCAACCACATAGGAGTCATCCCCCGCACTGTGGAAACCCAGGAAGAATCTCAGCACTAATTATCTTGTGTTATAAAGTTGTTAATCACCAGACAGCCCAACCTATGTTAGAAATCTAACATTATTACCTCTTCTAGCTGTCACCCAAGGCTGCTTCTCCCTCTTGTAACGCTCATACCCCACTCTCTATGTGGCCCAATTCTTCTTCATACCGCTCACTATTTTAGTGGTGGTTAGTGACAGGTCACACCTGGCTGTTCCCTCGGCAAAGGCAATTGCAGGCCACCACTGACATATTGTTTAAGTAAATAACTCACTTAGCCGAAACCTAATAATCCCTCCACAAAACTCAGAGAATATGAAAAAGAATTACCCCATCCAGTTCCCTAGGCATTATGGGAACAGGCGAGACTTTCATTGACTCCAGCAGTCCATATGTTTGAAGGTCAAACAACACCTGGGGATTTCTTTGAAATACGCTAATTGAGCCTGGATGATTTAGAGTCAGTCTTGCTGAAAGGCTCATGGATCACCAATGGTAAGGCAAGACCTGGTTTTGAAAACTCTGGCTTCTCCAACCCTAGCTCTGTCAATTGGCAATGAATATTTGATGCTGTTCGAAGATAAGACCTGGACCATACTGAGTAAAGAGAAAAAGAAAAGACTGCTTTCAAACTGTGCTGTGAAAAGGAGACTTGGCCCCAGGTGTTCAAGGTGGTAAAGGAATCAGAACCAGCCAAAGGAAAATCAGGCAGAGGGCCTAAAAAGGAATGATTTTCTCAACCACTAAATCTACATATGCAGCACCTGGGAAATATGTTAACAAAGGATTTCCCAGCTGGCCTTTTCCTTTTGTTCCCCTTTTCGGTGGTTTTCATGGAAACCTTGTTTTCAAGAACAACACAGAATTACCACATACAGAGACCAGTTTGAAATAGATTGGGGAAAAATAAAAAAATAAAACTGTACGTGACCTATCTGGTTCACAGCACACACCACCAGGTAGTTGGTTTGCTTTGTGCACAGGCAGCTCCTACCTAACAGCCAAAGGTGGGCCCGGGGGTGGCAGAGGCCCTCCCTGTTTCAGCGGGCCTCTGGGTTCTCACACACACACACACAGCTCCTGGTACTTCTCCTTAGAACTCATAGCATTGGGGTGGAACATTTCTTTTTCCCCACCAGACTGTCAACTGTATGAGGGCCACACCCATCTTGGTCACTGTTAAATCCCTGCAACCTAGCATGGTACACCTAGGTGCTCCCTAATTATTTGCTGAGTAAATAAATGAATGGCATGGGAAACCAATGACAAGGCTAATAAGAATTTCCTGGAGAAAAAATATTGAAAGATAAATTAATTCTTGAGGAAAAAATTGAGACATATTGCACAGGCATTCGTTTTCATCTAATAATTTAAAAATGTACATTTGTGCCAAGAATTACACCATTTGGTTTTAACCATTCTCAATCATTATGATTGCAGGAGATTTTGGAAAATGGAATAATGATAACAATGGAGTCGTAAAAATAATGATGATCAATAATGACGATGAACTGGACTTGTATGCCTGGACCTGTGTCAGGTTTTGTCCATGTATTATCTCATTTAATTGTCTCAATAGCCTATTGAGGTAGGTATCCCCATTTTATAAAATGAGAGCACTGGGAACTAACTATGAGAAATCCAGTCTGTGTGTGTTCTCAAACAGTATTCAGATACTGTATGGAAAAGTTTGTTGATTTCTGCATTCATTCATTCATTCAGTGAACAAACACCTGAGCACAGACTCTATCCTAGTACTAGACACCGTAGACAATAAGGAAAAACAGATGCAGTACCAATTCTTTTGGAGTTTACAACCTAGTGGGAGAGACAGAGGTTAATCAGCAACTATACAAATAAGAGACAAACACAACTGACTGCTAGGAAGGAGCAGTATATAGTATCAGGAGGGATTAGCCCTGGTCAGATTTCTTGAGCTAAGACCTGAAGGAAGAGTAGAAGAGAATCAAAAAAGAGGGAGAAGCTTTCAAGAAAGATGGAAGAGGTGTGCCAAGGCCCTGTCCTGGAAAGACACATGGTGCTAAAGACGGGAGTTAAAGCAAGTTATGAGAGGTGAGAAGGGAAGAGCAAGAAGCCAGATGTAGCCAGAAAGGTAGGTTCTAGAGCAAGTGATTTTCAAACTTGAATGTAGACATCAGATCATCTGGAGGACTTGTTAAAACACAATCTGCTGGATCGCATCCCCAGTTACTGACATATTAGATCTGGGGTGGGGCCAAGGCTTTACATTTCAAAACACACCGGGTGATGCTGCTGCATTCTGAGAACCACTGCCCTGCACTATACAGCACCTGGTGGGCCAGGGGCTGGACTTCTGCTTCTGTCCTACAGAGAATGAAAAATCACGGAAGGAGAGTCCAAGCACAAAGATGACGTGGCCCTGCTTATATTTTGGAGGGAAGAGAAAGTCGCTCTAGCTGCAGGGTGGAGAAAAGAGTATATGTGGCGAGGCCACTGTGGGTGCAGGCAGACCAATCAGAAGGCATGAAGTTGTTCAAAACAGAGATAATTGTAACTTGGACTAGGGTATGGCAGTGGAGACAGAGAGGTAGGTGAGCTTGAGACAGACTTAGGAGGGTGAAATCAAGAAGACTCGGTGAGGAATATGAGTTAAGGGAGACAACAGCTCCTTGGCTTCTCCTTGAGCAACTAGACAGACAGTGGTGCGTTCACGGAGAGACCCTGGATGAGGACCAGGCCTGGAGGAGACGAGCTCAGTCTAAGACTTGATGAATGTGAGGTACCTCGGAGGCATTCAAAAGATGGCAAGCAGACAATTCATAAATATATGGGTCTGGAGTTAAGTGGGGAGATCAAGACTGCAGATAAAAATTGTGAGTCATCTGAAAATATGTGTGATATGGAACAATGGGGGTGGATGAGGTCACCAGGCAGAGAAGTCAAAGTAAGAAAAGCAGAGGGCCTAGGACCCCAACATTTAACCTCTGGGTAGAAGATGAGCCCATGAAGGAGAAAGACAAAGAGCAATCATAGGACAAAACTCAGAAAGAATTGTGCCCTAGAGCCAAGGGAAGGAAAGCAGCCCTAGGCAATAATGCAAGTACTTCTGGAAAGTCAACTGAGAGGAGGACTGAGCAAGTCAGTGTGATTTAGGAAGGTGGAGGAGACCGTAATGAAAGCTAATTTAGCAAAGGCAGAGGGGAGATGTGGGGACCAGGCTATAGGTGAAGTTGGAGAGACTGTTTCATCCCCAACCTTCCTTTGGTATTAGTTTCACTCTCCTCCCTCTCCACTCAAGCCCAAACCCATTATTTCTCCTCCCTATTTACTGCCAAGTAAATCAGGAGTTCACTCTTTCCTTTTCTTATTTTTTACCTCTCGTTTTCTCTTTCTACCACTCTAATTTGACTTGTGGTCCCATTACATTCTTATTAAATACTATATATATTTTTAATTTGTTGTACCAACGCACAGAATAGTTGCAAAAATTGACCTACTCTGAACAAGAAAGATCCCATTTCCTAATTTTTGTTAAAGGAGATCTCAAGAATGCAAGGCCCCATGCCCTGTTCTTATTACTCTCACTGAACTTTGGAGAATGGACAATCATAGAAAGATTTGCTGACTAGGTCAGCAGAAGGTAAAAGCAACATACAGAAATGAGAGGAGTCTGTGTCTACATGGGGAAAAAAATTTTTTTGGGGGGAGGCCCAAATTACTCCCTGCTTAACTAGGACACAAACCTTGGCTTGGCAACTTACCAGCTGTGTAATCTTAGACAAGACACTCAACCTCTCTGAGACTCATCTTTTACTCATGCATAAAATAGACACAAGGATAGATACCTTAAAGTATGGTTGTAAAGGATTCATTCTTTGGTACAATGCCTAACTCATGTAAGCAATTAACGCATTACAATAGTGACTATAGTGGGCCAAGCAAACACAGAAAAGGATGTAAAGCAGTCCTTCAAGATGGTATTGTTTTCCAGAAGTTATCCTTAAATCCTGAGTATTTAGTTGGGCTTTTCTACACTAGTGCCTTTAAAGAACTTTTAAATCCATTACACTTTTAAATTCATTCACTATGGATTGTGACTTCTTTGTTCAATATTGTACTCTTCCCAGAAAAGAGCTTGTAGAAGGTGCTTTTTAAAATTAAATACTCCCAAGTTTTTAATATTTAGCTTCTATTTAAATAAACAAGACATGAGGTGGGTTATAAAACAAGGAGAAGATACATGAACTGAACTCATTGGTTTTGTTTAAGGATAGGCAGATAAAACAAACATAAGAGGGGGAAAAAAGCATGGCCTAGAATGTTTCCCTAGGGAAAAGAACCAGAATAGACAATGAAAGTGTATATCATTCATTCATTCATTCATTCAACAAATCAGCTCTGAACACTTACTTAGTAAAACAGCCCTGGGGTAGGATCACAACCAAAAGAATCAGATTTTATTGTTGTTTTTTCAACTCTTATCCTGTCAGATACAGCCTTGATTCATTGTTTGAAGTAGAAGTGGAGTCAACAGATCAGATGCCAAAGAGAGAAGAAATGTGATTTATTGAAGGATTTTTCTGCAGCTTGTCAAAAGGAAACCATGAAATTACTGCATCAGAAGTTCCACATCAAGTTCATTATCTGCCTATTGCCAACAGAAATGTTTTCCAGAAAAATTTCTCCATCCAGTAGCACCACTCAGCAACTCACAAGAATAATAATAATGATGATATAAACGTTTACGTTTAGTGTTTTAAAGCAGTGTGCATGTGTTTGCCTGTGTTATCAACTGTGCAGCCACTACGTAAAATGGTTTGGAGGTTCTTCAAAAAATTAAAACTAAAGCAATTCCACTTCTGGGTATTTATACAAAAACATCCAAAACACTAATTCAAAAAGATGTATGTACCCTTATGTTAATTGCAGCACTATTTGCAATAGCCAAGATATGGAAGCAACCCAAGTGCCAGTCAATAGACGATTGGATAAAGAAGATGTGGTTACATATATGTAGTAGAATATTATTCAGCCATAAAAAAGAATGAAATCTTACCATTTGCAACAACATGGATGGACCTAGAGGACATTATGCTAAGTGAAATAAGTCAGACTGAAAAAGACAAATTCCATATGATTTCACTTATATGTGAAATCTAAAGAACAAAATAAATGAACAGGGGCGGCCAGTTGGCTCAGTTGGTTAGAGCACAGTGCTCTTAACAACAAGGTTGCCGTTTCCATCCCCACACGGGCTGCTGTGAGCTGTGCCCTCCACAACTAGATTGGAACAACTACTTGACTTGGAGCTGATGGGTCCTGGAAAAACACACTTAAATAAATTTTTAAAAAGTTAAAAATAATAAATAAAAAATAAGAAAAGTAAAAGAGCTTATAAAAAAATAAATAAATGAACAAACAAAACAGGAATAGACTCATAGATACAGAGAACAAACTGATGGTTGCCAGTGGGGAGAGGAGTTGGGGAGTTGGGTAAAGAAAAGGTGAGAGGATTAAGAAATAGAAATTTGGTAGTTACAAAATAGCCATGGGGATGTAAATTATAGCATAAGGAATATAGTCGATAATATTGTAATGATTATGTAGAGAGCCAGATGGGTACTAGAGTTATTGAGGTGATCACTTCATAAGTTATACAAATGTCTAATCAATATGTTGTATACTTGAAACTAATATAATATCGTATATCAACTGTAACTGAAAAATAAAACTTATTTTTAAAAAAGAAACACAAATTGGTGGTTACAAAATTGTCACAGGGATGTAAAGTACAGCATATAGATATAGTCAACAATGTTGCAACAACTATGTATAGCGTCAGGTATGTACTAGACTAGTCAGTGAGAGACACTGCATAAGTTCTATAAATGTCTATCCACTATGCACCTGAAACTAATATAAAATGATATTGTCAACTGTAACTGAAGAAAACAAATAAACAAGTATTTTTTTAAAAACCCTCATGGAAGGGACAGATACTATTATCCCCATTCTAGAGACAAGAAAACTGAAGCTAGGCTGATTTAAGAAATTTGTCCAACATCACAAAGGTTAAGAGGCAGAACTGAGAACTAAAAGCACGTGCTCAATGATATAACCTCCCTTTTTAAAATTAACTTGCTTTTGGGTTCAGAAAACCTTCTAGTTTTGCATTTTAAAAATTCTACATTCTTATGTACCCTGCCCATATAAATCAAGTGTGAAACTACCTTTTCTCCGCCAGCACATTTTAACTTTTTTTTTCTTTTTTGAGCTTCTTTGCAAAGCACCATGGGTACCCAGCTCATTTTTCATTTTCCTAAACTCTTCTTCCCTGCCACCTCTCCACGCAGGGGGGCCCCATCTAACTGGCCCGTGAGAACTTTCTGCAAAGTAATCACTCTGAATCCTGAAGCTCAGAAAAAAGTTTCTCATTCTATCCCAAGAGCAACAACTATTTCTGGCACCAAAAGAATGTTTTCACTCACTACCTTGAAGGCCACTGAGAATCAAAGGAAATGGCACGACTATTAACTGTGACTTCATCTGGTTTTGGCGGCCGGAGACCGAAGGAAAAAGGATATTCTTTCCTTGGGGTAAGATTTTTTTTTGCCATAAACTTGTTCCTTTATTGTAACCACTGTTTTTTCAAGGACAGTTATCTTCCTAAGGAACTTTTTAAAAAGGCTTTCATGGATCATTTGGAATTTTCACTGAGACACAACCCTGGTTATCTAAGCATCAAATTTCCGTGCTATTTGGGGGGTTACTTTTTAATACAAGATCTAATCATTTCATACTAAGGGTCTGCATGCTTTGTGAAGTTCTGAAGGCCAGTAAAAACACAAAGATACTGTTTTCCATGTAGCATAGGTTGTATTTAAACCAAAGATATTTTTCGTTTAAATTTTATAAACTTTTTGGAGCATTTATTATATGCCAGTTTCTGTGCTAAAAGATCCCATATACAATTGCTCTGAAAATCCTTACAAGAACTCTTGGATGTTTGAATTATTATTATAGTAGTCCCCCCTTATCCTCAGTGGATATGTTCCAAGACCCCCAGTGGATGCCTGAAACCATGGATGTACAAAACTCTATATATACCAGGGGTGCCAAAAAAAATGTATCCAAGTGGACACTTTGGTCAACGTTGCTCAAGCAGTAGTTCACCGTAATCAGAAGTGTCTGGACACAGATGGTAACCACTTTGAGCACCTCTTGTAATTGCAGAAGTCAAACGTGACTTGTATTCATCTTTTGTTATCGGTATATATTGAGTATTACAAGTTTAATACAGCTTTCCTTTCTTAAAATGAGTATACATTTTTTTGACACCCTCTGTACTATGTTTTTTCCTGTACATACGTTGCTGTTACAAAGTTTAATTTATAAATTAGTCACAGTAAGAGATTAACAACAATAATTAATAATAAAATTTAAAATTATAACAATATACTGGAATAAATGTTATGAATGTGGTCTTTCTCTCACTCTCTCAAAATATCTTATTGCACTGTATTTACCTTTTCACTTTTCAGCTTCTCTTTGGCGTATCTGAATTGCCAGCATCATTACTCTTCTGCTTCGGGTCCATTATTAAGGAAAAAAGGGTTCCTTGAACACAAGCACTGTGGCACCACTGAGCCAGCTAAGTGACTGATGGGTGGGGAGGGTATACAATGTGCGAACACTGGACAAAGGGATGGTTAACATACAGGACAGGACAGGACAACAAGGTTAGATTTCAGCACGCTGCTCAGAACAGTGCACAATTTGAAATTTATTAATTCTTTATTCCCAGAATTTCGCACTTAATATTTTCGGATTGCAGTTGATCACAGGTGACTGAAACTGCAGAAAGCAAAACTATGGATGACGGGGACTACTGTATTCTCATTTTACTGCTGCGAACATTAAGTAACTTGCTCAAAATGACAATTTCTGAAGTTGGGTGATGGATACATGTAGAGTTTATTGTACAGCAGGTTCTTGAATAACATTGTTTCCTTCAACATTGTTCTGTTATAATGTTGGTCAGAACAAATAATCGAATCCCATCGGTGCCACTCACTTGTCTGTGTGGAGTTCACACATTCTCCCCATGTCTGTGTGGGTTTTCTCTGCAGATTCTGGTTTCCTCCCATGTCCCAAAGATGGTCACGCGAGGTGAACTGGCCTGTCTGTGTTATCTCAGCCTGAGTGAGGGTGTGGGAATGGGCGTGTGCCTTGTGATGGAAGGACTTCCTGTCCAGGCTGGTTTCCCTGAACTGGAATAATTGAGTTGCAAAATAATTGTCTTGCTGGTTTTTAATAATCTTTATTAAATGTATGTACAGCCCACATTTATTTTAATGTCTAATAGTAAAAATGTTTGGGGTATGTATTTAGAAGTTTGGTGATATTTTTGTGACCAGAGATATGCTGTAGAAACTTAACTCTTGTTCATATCAATTAACCTGTGATAAAATTGGTTTTATTACACATAATTTCGCTTGAGTCTCATTTTCCAAGAACCTATTAATGATGTTAAGTGAAGACTTATTGTACTATTTTCTCTCATTTTATTTGCATTTAAAATATTTCACAATGCAATATTGTAATTGCTATTGATTTTATATTAATTTCCCCAAAGGCATCCAGCTCATGAGTAGAGCTTGTGGTTTTGAACCCACATCTATGAGCCGACAAAGCCCAAGTTCCTAAACTTGACCATAGTGTTGACTATTGCCCAGTGGATAATATTAGCCACTGGATTCCAAAACAACTTCCTAGAAAACTAAAAAGCCAAACGAAAATTAGTCCATTTTATGTACTCAGCAGCAGACACCCCTAGTAAAGTGACACTGGAATTGAAATATTGGGTGTACCATGTTACAAAAAACATTTCCTAGATAAAATGGATGAGAGTTTTTTAAGACCAATCAAAGCTGCGTGCTCACCATGAATAAGCTTGCGTGCGTGCTTTATTTATTTATTTATTTTGTGTGCCATTTGTGGTATAAACAGCCCCTACTTAATGGGTATTGCAGACCCAAGAAGAGCAAACATGGTATCTGGCTGCAATTCCTGGAAAAATGTTAGCTTCACATTTGCTGTTTCCTGGTTATTTATCCCTCAAGAGAGAAAATCATCTCAAATAACGACCAGGGGATCTTTGAGAATGGGTCTAGATGATTCTTTTATCGAACACCTAACAGCATTACACAGTTCATTCATATTTCTATAACTAATCGCTATTGATTTTATTTTATGGTTTCATTCTTTCATTTCTTAAAGTGACATAGAAAATATATTTGTTTTCTAAGCAAAGGCAATGTTTATTTTCCCTTGGTAGAATCTCATAAGCCCCTACGATACATGCTGCCATCCTCAGATACTGGGAAATCAGAGCTGGGGCTTACCCTGGCACCAACTCTCTAACATTTATGAACAACTTGTAGCCCCAACTGTGGAGACTTTATGCCATGCTTTGCCATTTCATTATGTCCTTGAGGAAACATGAGATTTCTCTCTTTTGCCAAAGTTTGGTTTAAATGGACCTCAGACTTGCCTGAGGAATAGTTTCTGGAGAAGCATGGAGTTCTGGGAAACATCAACCATATGTCAGGGAGTGGAGAAAGCATTACTGTTTGTAAAAAGAAGAGAAACGCTGTAGAGCTTAAAAACATAAACTGGTGTGTGTGTGTGTGTTGGGGGGTGTGATGCTGTTGGGGTGCGTTCTTTACTTATCACTAAAATGGCTTATTCAGATAAATCTCAGTGGAGACCCCTCTGATACTGTGCTTCCTAAACATGAGGAAAACATTTTGAGCCACTGAAAATGCTGATAAGGCCATCTTACAACAGCTGTTTACTTGGCCAAATCTGTTATTCCAGAAACATCCATATCAGATATAAGTCATTTAAATATTGCAAAAAATATTAAAAGGCCCATCTACCTCTTGTTAAAACAGATGACTAAAAGTTGATATATTTGAGTAAATATTATCTTGGCGCTAGGGAAGTAAGATCAAAAGCCGAACAAAGGTTCACCTCCACTCCATGCCCAGCCCAGCCCCGACTCCCAGCGAATTTAAGCAAATGTGTCCTTGTAATTCTCGGGCCTGATGTCTTAACCCAGGAGTTTTATTCTTATCAAACCCTGCATCCCATTTCTATTACAAACTTTTCATATCATAACCATACTACACACACCGTTCGAAAAATATTAACATGACCTCATTACAATACAGACGATAAATAAAAATAATTTATAATAAAGTAACACATTTTAAAGTATAAGTACTCAGGCATGATTATACTAAAAATCATACTGATGCTTTCATCCACTTAATATCACATTATCTTGGATTTCAGAAAAGTTAGTGTGCTCACGGAATGTGTCTGTTCTTTCTCTTTCAGTTTCACATTTTGAAATGAAAACTAAATAAGTACATTTATATATACATGCATATAATTACTATGAGTGTGACAGCTACAAACAAACTGATACTCAAAACCAAATTGTCACCAGTAGCATTGTCATCAGTGATATGATTTTGCTGAGCGAGCAACGCTTGGTAAATGTCTGAAGTTAATTAACTATAACCTACCCTATGTAGCTGCATTCCTGGAAGATATAATAATATGAAATCATTATCTACTTATCTATCCATCATCTATCTATCTATCTATCGATCTATCTATCTATCATCTATCTATCATCTACGTATCATCTACTTACCTACTACCATCTATCCAGTCTAGGTTCTACATAAGACAATCATATGCAGGTTTTTCAACCAAATAAATGTCCAATAGGATATTTTAAAGTTATACAGCACACAGGAAAATTTCCTATTTTGTGTGTCCACCTCATCCACTGCAGGCTGAATAGCAGCCCCAGACGCTTCCTACTAAATGCCAGTAGTGTCTCCCCAGTTGTGACTGTCTAAATTATTCCCGCAAATTTCCAAAAAGCTTCCTGGTGGTTATGCTCCATTTGAGAACTCACGTCTAATGTAAACACCAAGGCAAGACCCTCCAATGCTTTCCTGCACAATTTGTCCTGTGGTTGCCCAAGGGATGCCCTCTTTTCACCTTCATCCTTCATCCCTTTTAGAGCTCTGACAAGTCAGTCTCTCACCTCTGATTTTACCTGCCACTAACCCTTTTATCTGCACCAGATCTCTCTTACCTCTGAATTCCCATTCCATTGGTTATCTCTTGGGTTTACATAATTCATTACCTACTAACTGATGCTGATATTTGAAAATTTCATGCAAACATGTCTTGTCCTTCCAAATCAACTGCGAACTCCTTAAAAGCAGTCTTTGGGGTATTTCTATTAACACAATTCTGTAGAGACACCTGTGGACTGAAGTTGAGTTAAAAAAGCTAAAAGTCTAGGGATGTAGATTTTATACTTTTGGGACCCATGAAAATGCAAATTTGGAGCAATCCAGACTGTAATTCAAACTTCCAAGCCGTAATTCTACCTGAATATTATTCTCATAGTACAAATTCACTCTGATCCCAATTCACAGTGCCTGGCACTCTTACTCAGACACATTTTGAACTTATTTTTATGACTCTCAGATACCATCTACATTCTCTAAAGCAGTTTCTCAAATTGTGGTCTATTTATACTTCCTGTGCCAGAATCAACTGGAGATACTTGCTGAAAACAAGATAAAACAAACAAAACAAACAATCAATATTGGGTGCTCACCTTAGAATCTACAGTGTGGGGACAGAATCCCAGAGAGTAGTTTCTAGGCTCTTGGCCTCGCGTGGGGAGGCGCTGGCTCTGGTGGTGAATGACCATCAACTGTGATTGTTTGGCCGTCAGCTGTGACGGGTTGGCCAATTGGCTACTGATGTAACTGCGGGGCTGCGTTGATTGGTTGGTTGGTTGGCAGGTAGAGAAGTGAATGGCGGACTGCGGATTGTGTGGATCCTACTCCATGTGTCTCGCCCAGCAGTCAGCAAGAATATAGTGGTCTGACTCCCCTATCTATGGCTTGTTTCCGTGGGTGGCTCCTGCGTTCTTATGTGGGGAGAGGGACCATAGACCCCCCTTGATACCCTGCATGACACACATCTTGAGTAACACAGTGCTGTATAATATACATTCTTTCAATTAAGCTAGTTTCTTCATCATAATCTATGTTTGTTGAATGTAAAGTAAATAGGGAATCCAGTCAAAGTGGTAAGACAGCCTCTAATACCACCCTTAAAATCCTACAGTCCACAACTCTCATGAAAACCAAGGTCAAAGAGTGGAATCATTTTTGCACTTGACTTTTAGTTACACTGACTAATTTATTTCGGGGTTATAGCATTTGACATTTGCTCATTATGCCATCCGTGTTTTGCCTATGTGATGCATCATTCTGCTAGTCAAAAATCTATATTTCGTTACCTGATACACTCAAATATGTAAACTTGAAAAAAACAAATTTATGCCAAAAGTACTTCAGGAGACAAATTCCAGGTGGGGTGATGGTGGTGGTGGTGGTCAAAAATGGGTAATTCCCTGCAGTGCCCTTCTTCAGGACTATCTATCCTGTTACTCCTATGCCCTCTTCCCTACTTGGGTCTGGCATATATTGGACAATTCATAAGAATGGATAAATGAAACATTCATATAAAAATCTGGACTGGAACACAACATTAATAACAAGTGAAAACTCATTCATTTGATAGGTATTTGTACATTTACTGTGTGGATTTAGCTTCCTGAGGCCACTGCCACTGTTCGCGAGAAGTTAAACCTTCTGATAATCACAATAGGTTACATTTGCGGAGTATTTAATCTGTGTCAGGTGCTGTGTTGAGTGTTTCACAGGTATTATTTAATTGAATCCTTATAGCAACCCCAAGGAAGCAGCCACTACTCTTCCCATTTTGCAGGAGAAACTAAAGCTTAGAGAAGTGAAGCATCTTTCCACGTAGAAGCAGAATTCCAGCCCAGATCTGTCTACCTCTAAAGTCTGTGCTCTTAATCATGTCACCCTTCTGTTCCCAGTTGGGGTGATGGGAGATGTGTGTACCAAAAAGGACAATGATCAGAGAGCTGGAGGTCACAGGGACGCACAGGATTGGTAATAATAACCTTATAAGGGATGAGTTCAGAGTCAGTAGTGATGATAGAAAGTGGCAATGAAGGTGTGGGGTTGAGGTCACTCTTGGAAGGAGAGTGGGATATGTCAAGTAAGAGGGCATTCTGGGAATGGAGACCGAGGAGGAGGCAGCACTGTGCCCACTAAACATACAGGTGGGAGTAGAAGCCTGTGGGGAGGGAACAGTGTATGACTCAGAAGCTTGCAGCATATTCAGCTGGAAGCAAACACCACCAGGAGAGCCCACACAGCTGTCTGTACTAAAGCCTCATAAGTTTCCACAAACAACTCGCATGCACCTCGCGTCAGCCTGTCGCCTTTGTTTCCTAGCTCAGCCAACCAAACTTTGAACATTACACCCTGGCTCCTCACATCTGTTCTTAGCCAGTTGTCTGCAGCTATCAAAAAGGAGGGAAGATGAAAGATGAAATTACCTATCTGGACTTCACTGCGGGCTGGGCCAACTGCCATCATTGATAGGGAAACCTCTGGAATTCAGGCTCAGTTCAGAGAGGCACCAAGAAGTGGGTGGGTTACAGCTGCAGAGGGCTATGTGACCTACCCCAGCACTATGGGCAGGAAGAGCTGCATCTGAGGCAAAGGACTACCTCTAGATGAGCTGTGGAACAGTCACCTGAGAGTCTTTGTCCCTCCTTAGCCTAGAGAGCCATTGATGCCATTTCTTCTCCCTGCCTCCTCCCAAGAAGACATGGCCTTCAGCCTCCCTCGTCAGGCCTGTTTGAGAAACAGGAGGAGATTTGGGGCACGTATCAGAGCTGTGCATGAATGTGCGCCCCTGCTAAGCTCTGTGCAACAAGGTGAATCCCTCACTTACCAAGAAGTCACTTTTCCTCCAGTAAAAATCTCCAAATCAAATTTAATATGACATGCGATGCTAAATGCTCAGGCAAAAGGCTCAAAACATCTAGGTCAGGCCCAGTATTAGACAGTTTATATGGATCCATCTTATGTAATTATGATCACAACCACTCTAAGAGGCTGGCACTATAATCATCCCCATTTACAGCTGAGAGAACTGAGGCAGAGCAAGGATAAAAACATGCAGTTCTACTATAATGCTTCTTTACTCCAGCATAACTGATAAGTTAGGGAATAATTGAAGCATAATGTGAATTGGTGATTTTTGTGTTTGCTTATGCTCAAGCCTCACTACAAGAAACATGGGGTGAATGCAGAACACTTGGCCAAACAGGGCTGCATGCAAATGCACAAAACGCACACCTGCACACCCTCAGTCATCTGCCATCCACCTCAGTTCACTTCGTGTGTGATGAGCTACACCACCCATATCTGGCACCTCACCTTTCCGCCCCATTTCAGATAACCCTGCTTCCAGCACTTGACAATTGCTTGAAAGCTTTGCCCCTTTCAATGCCCACTTCCATGAGCAAACACCAGGTTTTTTTCAGGGCAGAACATTTATTGTCACATTTATTTCCCAGCTATTTAACAAGTGTAAACTACTATTTATTAGATTTCTATCTTTGTTTTATGTATCACTAACAAGTTTTTATGTGGTGTCCCTAGGCTCATTTTCCCCATAACCTCTGTAGTTCTTATTGCCCAATTTTGCAAAGTGCATGATTTTTAGGAACATGTATGTTGTGTTATAGCATAACAATCTGTAACTTGCCCAAGGTCACATGACTAAGTAGTGGACCAGGAGAGATTCAGACACAATCCACTAAGGGACCCAGCCTAGCTTCTTAACACCTGTGTTTTTCTGCTTTGACATACATGATTTCTTCTAATTTTCGCAGCAGCCTTAAGGAGATTTCATAATTCCCATTTTACTGCTGAAAAAACTGAGATTGAGAAAGTAACTCACTCCACAAAACCCTGGACCCAGTAAACCGTAATGGATAACTCTGAGATTCACACTCAGGTCTGTTTTTCTCTAGGTACATACCAAGATCGGGATTCCACAGTCTGTATAAATAGGAAGACTTCGTGGTGAAGGGTAATACCACAGGCCTCAGCAGGTCCTCACGGACAGTTCACTAATTCAGTCCTCCTGGATTAGGTAAGGAAAAGGTCCTCAACATTTGGAGCCATTATGTGCACTCTTGGCTTATTCACTTGTCTTTTTGTTGTTGTTCTTTTATTCATTCCTTTATTGAGCAGTATTCTGTTCCCTCTGTCTAAAATACTCTAATTCTAATACCTGACCTTTAGGTCTTACCTTGGACATCCCTCGCAGGGCTGCCTTCCACAGACCAGATAGGAGGTTCCCTTATTCATAGCACCTTTTCGAGTCTTCCCGATACTTGCTACTAGCAAAGATGGCATGATTTTTTGATCATTTCCCCCCAGGTAATGGCAAGTTCAATGAGAACAGACCATGTTCAACTTTACTTCATGTGTACCCAGCATCCAGTGCCATACTACAAACATGGTAGGTACTCAGTAAACACTTGACTGTTTGACAGATAACTTTGGACCTGGCAATGAGAACATCTTCAACCTAGACAGGCACCTCTTCAGCAAATTAAGTTTTAAAGGTTATTGAAATTCTTGAGCTGGAAGGATACATCCCTGCAGTGTGTGCACAGAAGGACTGTAAAGAAAAAGTAGCTGACAGACAGAAAACTGATCCAAAACAGCTTCTATAAACGGACCATGAAATCAGCAGGTTCCTTAGTCTTTTATTTGTTTCTGGATGGAATCCCAGGCAGGAAACATAACCTTCGTCTCAGAACAATGTGGCGCATCATATGTAAATGTAATGAGATGATGAATTATTCCAGTCATTATGCCCATGATTTATGGGGAGACATTATCTGCTAAAAGCCCAGACTGAAAGAATATTGATTTCACTTTTACTGAGACAGTCATTTCAAACTTTTTAAAGACAGCAAATGATTGTTTAAAAGACCAACTTCAAAAAAAGGCCAGTTTCAAACCAGTTGGTAAGGAGGGGTGGGAAGAAGCAGAAACGGTGATACAGCTACTTTAAGAGCCAGTTTGACAAAATTAGGTCCTCTCACTCTAGATGCTTCTGGAACGCCTTGCACTTCTTTTCAGCATTTGCCTGCACTCACAGGATTTTGTATCTAATTTTGCTTAAGGACCACTTGTAGGTTCAAAGCTGAATTTTACTTTTTTCTGTGCAAATCATTTTCTTTATCCTCCTCACCTGATTTATTCTGAAATCTAGAAGCCCTGGGTTGATGCTTTTTGGTAGTGGTGGTGGTAGGGAGTTTTCCTTTCTCCTTTAAATGAAATAACGCAGTTTTCTAAATCACATACTATTGTGCTAATAGTAAATTATGCTTCCTCCAGAATGCAAGGATAACATACATGGTGAATTTTTAAAAACGGGAAAATGATAATATAGAACAGGATGGTAGATTTGGGTCTATGCTAGTGAATTTGAAGAACTATTTTCTTGTACTCTATAGCATCTTAAACTGTATGGCTGGGTTTTCTGCCACACAAAAGGAAGGAAGGAAATTAATGTTTTTTGAGTACCTTCAATATGCCAGGTGTATTTTTATAGCCCTAATCTTCCCAACACATTTTTAGGATAGCTTTATTGTCTTTATTTATAAATAAGGCAACAGAGGCCTGGGAATGGTGAGTCCAAGGTGACAGTAACAATTGACAGAGCCTGAACTGGTACCCAGGACTATCTAATTCCTACACCTCTTGCTCTTTCCAGCACCTTCTTTGCCTCTCAGTTCATAAGATCAGGTACCCTCTCCAAGGAGGAAATTTTAGTCTTCAGACAGTGTTGTTTTAAGTTTGGAGTTAGCAAACAATTTTTTCTCTTTATCTACCTGGTCAATTAGGCATATCTTTTATTCCTCATTTTCCCATAATGTTGGTCAGTAGACTATATATATATTTTATTTTACATATACATAATCAACTCATCACCTGTTGGTCCTATATACTAAATGTTAATTCCCTTTTTTCTGGGTCTGGCTTCTTTAATTTCTGCCTTAAAATGAAAATCCTGAAGTTGAAGAGGCTCTTAGGCAGAATCTATTTTAAGTATCACCAATTGTTCATATATGGGCTGAATATCACCCCAGGCCTGTTTTTTGTTGTTGTAGTGGTTTACTGGTCATTCTCTTTTAGTTGGTATAGCCATATATATATACACACACAACGAGGTGTGATTACAAAATACGGTGACTGTTGCTGCTAAGTGCCATCCAACAGAAAGGCAGGGATCTTCAATAAGCGAAGCAGAGAGTCGAACCTTAGTAACTGTGTGACAAGTTTCAACTTGTTTGTGTGAGCTACGTTTGAGAGAAGGTGTGTTTTGAAAGTGTGCCATAAATCATCTTCCATCATGACAATGCTCCGTGTCACACGTCACTTCTGGTATATGGCAATTTCTGTCAAATAAAAACATTATGGTTTGTCCTCATGCACCTTATTCACTGGATCTGGCACCATGTGACTTCTGGCTCTGCCCCAAAGTCAAAATGATTCAGGACATCGAGGCAGCCACGACAGCGCAATTAAAGACACTCATGAAAGAGGACTTCCAGAACTGCTTCAGAAAGTGGCAAAAAATGATGGGATAAGTGTGTTCAAAGTGAGGCGTAGTATTTTGAGGAAGATTAGTGGCAATGTGTCTTTTACTATAATAACATTTTTTCATTTAAACATTCACCATGTTTTTATCACACCTCTTGTGTGTGTGTGTGTGTGTATAGTGATTGAGATATAATTCACATATGACACAATTCATCCATTTAAAATGTACAATTTGATGATTTTAGTATACTTACAAAGTTGTATAACCATCACCACAGTCAGTTTTAAAATATTTTCTTGTATCAATCAATAGTCATTCCCTGTTTATCCCCCACAACCAAATCCCCTAGCCCTAGGCAACAAGTAATCTAATTTCTATGTCTTTATATTTGCCGATTCTGGACATTTCATATCAGTGGAACCATACAATGGTCATCTGTGACTGGCTTCTTTCACTTAGCACAGTGTTTTCAAGGTTTATCCATAGTGCAGCATATTATTATCATTTATTTTTATGGCTGAATAGAATATTCCATTGTATGAATATATCTTATTTTATTTATCCGCTCGTCAACTGATGGACATTTGGGTAGCTTCTGCCTTTTGGCCATTATGAACAAGGCTACTATGTACACTGTTGTTGTATGAACATATGTTTTCATTTCTCTTGGGTGTGTATTTAGGATCAGAATTGCCAGACCATACGGTAACTCTACATTTAACCTTCTGAGGAACTGCCAGACTGTTTCTCCAAGTGACTTAAAGTCTTTAATTTCCCCCAGTAATGCATGAGGATTTTCATTTCTCCACATCCTCCCCAACACTGTTACTGTCTATTTTTTTTGTAGTCATCTTAATGTGTGTTAAATGATATCTCATTGTAGTTTTCATTTGTATTTCCCTGATGGTTAAAGATCTTTGCATGTCTGTTTGGCAATTCATATATTTCCTTTGGAGAAATGTCTATTTAAATCCTTTACCCATTGTTAAATTTGATAATTTACCATTTTATTGTTGTAAGAATATTTTATATAACTTAGATGCAAGGCCCTTATCAGATATATGATTTGCAAATATTTTCTCTCATTTTGTGGGTTATCTTTTCATTTTCTTGAAGGTATTCTTTGAACACAACAGTTTTTAATTATGATAATGTTAGTTAGGTGGTTTTGGTGTTGCTGCCTGAATTTTGATGTCATATCTAATAGTCCATTGCCTAGCAAAGTCATGAATATGTACTCCTATATTTTCTCCTAAAAGTTTTATAGTTTTAGCTCTCGATCCATTTAGGATCACAGGATCCATTTTGTGTTAATCTTTATATATGGTATGAGGAAGGGGGTCCAGCTTCATTCTTTTCTGTGTGGACACGAAGTCATTCCAGCACCACTTTTTGAAAAGACTATTTTTGCTTCCTTTGAATTCTCTTCATGACATAGTAAAAAATCAATTTACTGTAAAGATGAAGATTTACTTCTAGATTCTCAATTTAACTCTATGGAATTATATATTAATATTTATCCTTATGCTAGTACCATATTGTCTTGATTACTAACTTTGTAGTAAGTTTTTAAAATTAGTGTGTCTTCCAGTTTTGTTCTTCCTTTTCAAGGTTGTTTTACCTATTCTGGATCCCTTGAATTTTCATACAAGTTCACCTAGTCCACTTCTGAGAAAATGCCAGTATGGATTTTGAAAAGAATTGCACTGAGTCTGTGGATCAATTTGGAGAACACAGTATTACATATTCTTAACATATTGTTAAGATGGTAATATTCTCCAATATTATAAATTATTCAGTACATGAACATAGAATGACTTGCCATTTATTTTGGTCTTCTTTAATTTCTTTCAGCAATGCTTTGTAGTTTTCAGAGTGTAGGTTTTGTTCTTCTTTTGTTAAATTTATCCCTTAGTGTCTTATTCTTTTGATGCTACTGTAAATGGAATTCATTTCTTATTGCCACTTTCACTTAGCCCACTGCTACTGTATAAAAATACAATAGATTTTTGTATATTGCTCTGTGTCTCACAAACTTGCTGAACTCTGTTAGTTCTTATATAGTTTTAACTTCTTGTAGAGTTTTCTATATACAAGAGCATGTCATCTGCAAATAGAGATAGTAACTTCTTCCTTTTCAATTTGGATGCCTTTGTTTCTTTTTCTTACCTAACTTTCCTGACTAAAACCTCAAATATGATGTTGAATTACAGTGGCAGAAGTGGACATTCTTGTCTTGTCCCTGATCTTAGAAGGACAGCTTTCAGTCTTTCACCTGTAGTATAATATTAGCAAATTTTTTTTCTTTTTTTCTTTTTTCTTTTTTTGTAGATGCCCTTCATCAGGTTGAGGAAATTTCTTTCTAGTCTTAGTTTATTGAATATTTTTGTCATGAGAGGTTTTAGGTTTTGTCAAATGCTTTTTATACATCTATTGAGATGATTTTGTGTTTTTCTGTCCTTGACTTTTGATATAGTATATTACATTGATTGATTTTTGGATATTAAACTAAACTTGCATTCTTGGGATAAATCCCACTTTGTTATGATATATACTACTTTTTAATATTGTTGGATCCAGGTTCCTAGCATTTTCTTGAGGATTTTGTATCTATATTAATAAGGGAGTGTTCTTTTCTTGTGATGTCTTTGACAGTTTATGGTGTCAGTGTAATACTGGCCTCACAGACTGAATTTGGAAATGCTCCGTTCTATGTTGTGGGAGAATTGTGAAGAATCGGTATGAATTCCTTACATTTTTGCTAGAATTTGTCAGTGATGCTCTCTGGTCCTGTGCTTTTCTTTCTGGGAATTGTTTTACCTACTAATTCAATCTCTTTACTTGTTATAGGTCTAATCAGATTTTCTATTTCTTCTTGAGTCAGTTTTGGTAGTTTGTAGCCTTCTATGAATTTGTCTATTTCATATAAGTTGTATAATTTCTTGGCATACAGTTGTTCATAATATTTTTTCTAATCATTTTTATTTCTTTAAAGTTAGTAATAACATTCCCTCTTTTATTCTTTAATTTAGTAGTTTGTGTTCCCACTCTTTTTTCTTGGTCTGACTTGCTGAAGTCTTATCAATGTTGTGGGATTTTTCTAAGAAGCTAGGGGAGAATCCATTTCCTTGTCTTTTCCAGTTTCTAGAGCTACATTATTTGGTTTATGGCTCCTTCCTCCATTTGCAAAGTCAGCAGTATAGTATCTTACTTCAGTCAGCCCATCGTCTTCTTTCTCTGCTATAGTCAAATCTCCCTTTACCTCCCTTTTCAAGGACATTTGTGGGTACATTTAGGGTTTACCTGCATAACCCAGAATAATTTCATTTTAAGATCCTTAATTTCATCTGTATTTTAAGAGACTTATGCTCTACCGAGTTAGCTGGGCATCTCCTCTGTATTTTAAGATCTTTAATTACTTGCATCTGCAAAGTACCTCTTGCTATATAAGGTAACACTCACAGGTTCTGGGGATTAGGATGCCGACATGTTGAGGGACTATTATCCAGCCTCTCACAACCTTCTGCTTGCTGGATTCAACATGTAATGGCTGAAACTCTAGAAGCTACTTGGACTATGAAGATGAGGACCACGGCCTAGGGATGGCTTAGCAGAAAACCCGGAGGAATCTGGTTCTCTAATGAGTTTTCAGCACCACAAGAGCAGCTTGGGACTATAGCAAAACCTAATCCTAATATACTATATTAGTCGCTTGATTCAGTGACTCTTGGTTATCCAACTGCTCCCTTTGTAGATAAGGAAGTTGAGACATAGAGAAGAGAAATAACTTGTCTGAGATCACTTCTACTACAAAGAATGGGGTCCGGCAGCCAAGTTTCCTAACTCCAGGTCATCTTTCCTCCATTACTTCATGTGAATTCAATAAAAGCACATTCATTTTAATATATTCCTAAGCTAAACCTGAACACAAGTTGAAGCAACTGTAGCAGCTTGACTACATAAATGGCTGTAGGTCTTCATTTCTCCTTGACTCAACACCCTCTGCAGTGTGACTGGATAGCCCTTCCTATTGAGAAGCACAGTCCATTCCCTTATTTCTTGAGTATGAGCTGGCATAGCAATTTTCTTTGGCCGATAAAATATGGCAGAAGTGAGGTGGTTCCAGTTCCCAGCCTAGGCCTCAAGAGACCTTGTGGCTTCTGCTTTCTCTTGGAACCTTGAAAATTGAGAACAAGCCTAGCATAGCCTATTAGAAGATAAATGACATGTGGTCCAGTCAATAAATTTACCCCAAGGCAATAGCCAGGCAACGACCAGAGATGTGAGTAAACCCATCCTTGACCAGCCAGCTCCAGCCAGCCTGTCAGATGGCCATGGACATGTGAGCAAGCCAGCCAAGATCAGTCAAACCTGGCCCAATCAGCAGAACCACCCGGCTGATGCACAGACCCTTAAGTAATAATAAATGAGTATTGTTCTAAACCTCTGAGTTTTGAGGAATTTGTTACATTGCAACAGCACATTGATAAGGTTGCCAGAAGATTAGCATCAAAGTGTGTTATACATAAAACATAAACAGTCTGGGGATTTTATGCAATTTTGAATTATCTTTACTTGTGACCTCATTTAAATGTGACAGTCCTACACTAGTGGTATGCAAGATAATTTAAAAATAACATGAAGAAAAGTGTAAAAATTTAATAGGTATGTATTTAGATTAATGTGCATTAGAAAACACTGGTTTGCTGCAAGTAATAATCATACAAAGTTATTGCCCTAACTAAACTTTTTAAAGAAAAAAGTATTCCAATTTAAGATATTGAGTAAATGATGGTACAAGTGGTAAACAGAAAGAGCAAAATCTGTGAAGGTGGAAAACAAATGTCTGAGGTTTGGAAAACATTGTAGGAAGGCAGGTGACCTGAGGTTGGTTGTGACTTTTACCATTTAACCAAGGAGCCTTACCTAACAATTTGGCAATCCTTGGAGAATACTGGCCTGAAGGAATGTATGTTCTAGATATGGGAAAACAAAGCTAACATGAGGTAGGTTGCTGTGATGAAGAAAACGATTTTGTCAGATAATTCGGTTTTGTAGACCCAGGTCTGTATCTGTACGTGGTAAGTATGTACACAGACGAACATTACTGAGTGTTTACACAGGATCTTATCTGAAGATCTTATTACCCTTCACAGGCTTTAATTAAACCCCACAATACTGAGGAAACAGCTATTATTTTAGATGGGTAAATTGAGACACTCTTAATCACGACTTCTCAAACTGATGAAGCAATCTGCCTAAGGACAAGCAGGAAATAGTTATCTAAGCTGCGAACAGAAGCTGCTCATCTCTCTCCTTGGTTCTGACTCTAACCACTTTACCGCAGAGCCCGAGGGAGGAGAAAATTACCCTTTTATAACCGTTTCTTAGGGTAGTGTGAGATTCTCTCTCTCCCTGGGCCTTACTCATGTTAAAGTAGGAAGAACAGCTGGCTTGTCTTTTGTCTTTTCATTTTCTAGTCACAGATAAATAAGTTCCTTATTCCTCCCCATGGAGAGTGTCCCAAACAAAGGTCTTTTTCAGAAGTGTTCTGGAATGATCTACCAGTTGCCTTAAGGCAGACACCAAGACTCTGCTTTTAGGGAGTATTTTAATTCCTTATTTTAAAAAGCATTGTCAGTGTAGACAAGCTTGATGCTATACATTTTGCCTGCCAGGGGTACTAATCCATGGCCAAGCATTATCTTTGGCTCATTGAGACTTCCGGGAACCATGAGTTCAAATTCTGCCAGGTCAGCTTGGGCCTTCATCCTTCCAAATTAGATAAATGCAGCAAAAGACAGTTTATCACACTGGATTTCTTGGCTAAGACTTTGGAAACCAAGAGTCTAATTTAAAGTTCTTGGGATGTTTGTTCTAGAAAAAATGTTGTTGACTTTACCTTGGATCAGTAGATCAAAGCTAAATGCTGCTAGGTAAGCACCTCTTTAAAAGGACTAATAATATTTTCTTTTGGAAATTTTTGCCAGGTTTGTGTTTTTTTTTAAATAATGTGATGGTCTAGATTATCGGATTATTTTTCTTACATTGTTTACCTTGCACTGAAACACACACACACACAAATAATTTTTAATACACATTACTTATTTACTTATATCTTTTGTTAAATGTTAGTACCGAACTGGAACCAGGGACTCACAGAGGCTTATAGGAAACAGTCACTAGGATCCAAGGGCAATGTAAGGAGAAAGATGGTTTTGATTGTGACCCTTCACGTCACTTTCATTGACTTTGGAGAAGTCTCTCACTAATCTATATCTTAACTTCCTCATATAAACTGAGGATGATAATCATTGTCCATCTCACACAGTGACTATGAACAGAACGCATGCAAAAGCATTTTGGGAGCCATGGAGAATTATAGAGCTATAGAGGTTAAATATTTAGGTAATGATTCTTAGTGCATAAAAGTAATGACTTCTATGTTAATGGATGTTATCAAAGTTTGTCTGAACGAAATGTGTGTTCCTCCTAAGTAATCCAAACTCTTCCTCTGGAGTTTTACACAGCACACTACTTTGGTTGTAGTAGAAATTTACTGTTTAATCATTGTAAACTGTTTTAAACACAGGGAGTTGTTTGGCTTGTGGCAGAGCCTGATTCAGTGATCAACAAGATGTAATTGGGATAACCGAATTATTAATTTTGCTGAGTGTTATTATTGTAGTTATGTTTTTATGTAGTTATCTGATGGAGATACAGTACCAATGGAGAAATGAAATCATATTTGCTTTAAAATACTTCAGAAAAAAAGGGGGGGAGAAATATTGAGGAAAAGGAGGGCTATTTGATAAAATGTTGATAATTGCTAAACTTGCATGATGGGCATAAGTCAGAGTGGGAATTTTACTATACTTATCTCTCTGAAACTTACTTTGCAACTTATGAATATTTGAAAATACTCATAATAGTAAGTTAAAATATAATATTTTTAAATGCCACCATCAAGAATAGGTCACCACTTCTTCATCCTTAGCTCTGTCTTCTTCACTTGGTTCTGTTCTCTCTGAGGTGATCTCTCTCCTTTGACAACAAACATAGGATACTGGGGGCTGACATTGTTCATGGAACTAAGGACACTTGAGAGAAGATGGTATGATTTATTTCCCCCATTGGCTTCAGCAAAATTCCCATAAGCATCTAAATGGGCAGAGTTGGGCCACACCCCCTCTCGGAACTAACCATTGTGGTCTCGGGACAAAAGTGCTCTGATGTGATGGCCCAAAGATGTGAGGTAGGAGAGTGCGATGGTTACATCAGGTTGGACAACCCAAATTCAAATTCTGCCTCTGTCACTCATCATCGCTGGAAAAAATTATTTAATTTTTTGGGACCTCAGTTTTCTCATCTGTAAAATAAGGATAATAATAAAAGTACCTACCTCATGCTGTCCTTGTGAGGATGAAACAAGTTACCCATACCAAGTGATTAGGACAGTGCCTGGAATGTAGTGAGCCTGTTAATATTAAATATATTAAAATATATCATTATCTGTTAATCTCTGTAGTGTTAAAAGGTTAAAAGTAAAGTCATTCCTATGAGGACCATGTGAAATCGGTTACCATGGGTAACACGAAGGTTAGTTTCCAGGAGATGGAACTATGAGAAAGCATGCTGATCACATAGAAATTCTCCAGATTTTAGATACCACACCCTCATATGCACACGCTTCATCAGTGTAGAAATCTTTTCTCTGCTCCTTGCTGTAGGAGCTCTAAGAGGTGCATTCTCAGGGCCAGCACATCTAGATTGCTGTGTCCCTAAATTGTTCCAGGCGAGAAAGGACTGGGCCTCTTACATCATGAGCTGCATCCAAATGCAGGCAGACCTTGGAGATAGATATTACGGGTCCAGTTTCAGACCGCACAATAAAGCGAATATTGTAATAAAGTGAGTCTATGAAATGTTTGGTTTCCCAGTGCATATTAGGTTTACACTGTACTGTAGTCTATTAAGTGTGCAATAGCCTTATGTCTAAAATATGTACATACCTCAACTGAAAAAAACTTTATTGCTAAAACAAAGCTAACCATCATCTGAGCCTTCAGCAAGTTGTACTCTTTTTGCTGGTGGAAGGTCTCGCCTTGATGTTGAGGGCTGCTCACTGATCAGGGTGGTGGTTGCTGAAGGTTGGGGTGGCTGAGGCAATTTCTTAAAATAAGGTAACAGTGAAGTTTGCTGCATCAATTGACTCTTTCTTTCATGAATGATTTCTCTGTAGCATCAATGCTGTTTGATAGCAATTTACCCACAGAACTGCTTTTCATTTCATTTTAAATATGGTGTTGGAGGAGAACTGTGGATACCCAGGACCACCAGAAAGATGAATAAGTGGGTTTTTGAACAAAGTAAGCCTGAAACATCACCGGTAGCAAAAATGACAAAACTGAAGCTGTCCTACTTCAGAAACATCATGAGGAAGAGAGGGTTCTTTGGAAAAGACAATAATGCTGGGGAAAAGAGAAGGCAGCAGAAAAAAAGGAAGACAAAATATGAGATGGCTTGACTCCATAAAAGAAGCTAGAGGCATGAGTCTGCAGGAATTGAGAAGGGCTGTTGAGGACAGAACATGGTGTGTATCATTCACTCGTAGGGTCACCAGGCATTACAGCTGACTCAATGGCGTGTTATGCACAGAATTTCTTTCAAAATTGGAGTCAAATCTCTGAAACTCTGCTATTGCTTTATGAAGTAAATGTATGTAATATTCTAATCTTTTGTAGTCATTTCAATTATCTTTACCAAGAATAGATTCCATCTCAAGAAACCCCTTTTCTTTGCTCATCCATAAGAAGCAATTCCTCATTCGTTAAACTTTTATTATGAGATGGCAGCAGTTCAGTCACATCTTCAGGCTCCACTTCTAATTCTAGTTCTCTTGCTATTCCCACCACATCTGCCATTACTTCCTCCACTGAAGTCTTGAACTCCTCAAATTCATCTTTGAGTATTAGAATCAATTTTTTTCCGACTCCTGTTAATGTTGATATTTTGACCTCTTCCCATAAATCACAAATATTCTTAATGACATCTAGAATGGTGAATCCTTTCCAGAATGTTTTCAATTTACTTTGCCCAGGTACATCAGAGCAATCACTATTTATGGCCCCGATAGCCTTATGAAATGTGTTTCTTAAATAATAAGACTTGAAAGTTGAAATTACTCCTTGATCCATGCTCTGCAGAATGGATGACATTGTATTAGCAGGCATGAAAACATTAATCTCATTGTCCATCTCCATCAAAGTTCTTGGGTGACCATGGACATTGTCAACGAGCAGTCGTATTTTGAAAGAAATTTGTTTTTCTGAGCAGTAGGTCTCAACAGTGGGCTTAAAATACTCAGTAAATCATGTTATAAACACATGTGCTGTCATCCAGGCTTTGCTGTTGCATTTATAGAGCACAGGCAGAGTAGATGTAGCATAATTCTTAAGGGCCTTAGGATTTTTAGAATGGTGAAAGAGCATTAGCTGCAACTTAGTCACCAGCTGCATTAGCCTCTGCTACTTTCAAACTTTTCTTCTGGAGCTTCCTCGCTTCTCTCAAGTCTTCATAGCGTTGAAGAAAGCTGGGCCTTGCTCTGGATTAGGCTTTGGTTTAAGGGAATGTTGTGGCTGGTTTGATCTATCCAGACCGCTAAAACTTTCTCTATATCAGCAATAAGGCTATTTTGCTGGCTTATCAGTCCTGTGTTCACTAGAGTAGCACTTTTAATTTCCTTCACGAACTTTTCCTTTACATTCACGAATTGGCTAACTGTGCGGCACAAGAGGTCTAGCTTTCAGCCCTTCTCGGCTTTTGACATGCCTTCCTCACTGAACTTAATCATTTCTAGCTTTTGATTTACAATTGGAGACATGCGACACTTATAGGTCATTGTAGGGTAAATAATTGGCCTAATTTCAATATTGTTGTGTCTCAGGGAAAGGGAGAAAGATGGGAGAACAGCCCGTCAGTGGAGCAGTCAGAACACACACAATATTTATCAATTACGTTTGCTAAATATTGATGATATGGGCCTTTCCACACTGTACACTGTCACTGCAACAAGGTACTGTCAGGTTTTCCCATTCCTGAGCTCTGCTCAGACATATGTTCTTTCTGCCTGGAGTGAGTCTACTCCAACCATTTCTCCAGATCCATTCCTTCAAATTTCCACCTAAACGTCTCTCCACAGAAGAGTAGTTATCCTACTGGATTCTTAGGTCTTTATAATATTGTCTTTTTTGTCTACTAAACATAGGAACCATGAAGGCATAGGCTGTATTTCTCTCACCATTGTGTTCCCAGAGCCAGGCGTAGAGCCAGTTAATATTTCTTGAATAAATGAACACTTTGTGTCAGATATGCTAAAATAAAAAAGATAAATAATGCAGTCCTTCCCTTCAATATGTTTAAAACCTAGGACAGGGTTCTCAGCACAAGGTGGTATGAAACAATTGGAATTAATGAATTATCTGAATTAAAGGGTTTTCAGAAGACTTGAAGTTTCAATTTCCTAAGTTAAGGATCAATAGCCAGTAGGATATTAAATGAAAATTCTACCAAGCCCACTGTAATAGTAGATAAGACAAATGTTAATGAATGTTCTATCTGCATGTAAATGAATAATCCTAGGAGGGCTTTTAAATGACCTCTAGGAAAGTGACTTTCGTTTACACCCTTCTAATTTGGAATTTGAGGTGATTTCACCAGGGAGCACACCTCACCTCATCATAGGTTGTAGCATTTAAGCTTTGACCTGCCTACACGTTGCCCTGAGGCCGTTCTTCCCATTGGCTCCCAGCCAACGACTGAGCACAGCAGGCACACAGAGGCAGACGTGGTCCTGGGAGATGGGAGCTCTTCCGATGGGCAACTGCGGCTCAAGGATTCCCCTCCTGCCATACTGAAGAGTCTGGACTGCGGTCTGGACTCTTCCTACCGGGGCTTCCTTCCTTCCCTCTTTTCTCACAGTGTCAGACTTGCATGCAATCTAATGGCTCTTCCCACCTCCCCCGTTTTCCTTCACAGGCATTTCCCTCCATAAAGTGCTTGCACATCTAATCCTGTCTTGGTGCCTGCTTTTAAGAGAATCCAAACGAACACTTCAGACAACCATATATGTATCTTATCCTATAAAGGGAGATGGCATAGTTATAAATATTTTTTCCTGTTAGTCAGTTAGGCATAGATGTGGAATACCAAAGAATATTTAATGAGTTCTTTTCTTAAGGCAGGAGAAATAATCATAGGCCAGATTGTAGAGGGTTTGAAACCCAAAAGATAGGCAGAGAGAAGAGATAGGTGAAAGGGAAGGAAGGAAATGAGAGGAAGGCAGGAGGGGAAGGGAGGGAAGAGAAAGGAAAGGGTAGAGAGGCAGAAGGGAAGAGTGGGAGGAGGGAGAGGACAGGGGAAGTTGCAAACAAAAGAAGTTTGGTGGAGGGGAAGGAAGGAAAAATATAATGTCCTTATTTATTCTGTTGGGATGACAATCTCTTATCCTTGGAAGGCCCATTCTTCTCTTTAGGGAGAAGGTTCCATCACTGTAATAGAAGGAACTTGTGTGATCACTTAAGTCTAGCATAGAGAGAGGCACTCTTTTAGGAAAATGATGTACAGGAGACTAGCCTTTATATCATAGAGATTTATAAATCCAAAGAGTCTAACTTTTAGAGTTTAAACTACCCCCATTTTCTTTATCTTTATGGCATTCCTTTGGAAGCCAGGTCACCTGGGAATCTCTTTCCCCACCTTTCCTTTCAGGGTCCAAAAATCCCTATCCAAAAAATCAGAAGCAAAATGTGAGGGAAGTGAAAAGGATGACCATGTATGCCGGATGGCAGACCCAAGAAGAGATTTAACCTAGAGAAGTGGGTGTGAGGATATGAAATCTGCAATGTCCACTCTGTAGGCCACTAGCTACATGTGGCTATTTACTTTGAAACTTAATTAAAATCAAATAATATTTAAAAATCAGTTCCACAGGCTCACTAGTGACATTTCAAGTACTTAATACTTGATACTTAATAGCCACACATAGCTAGTAACTACCATATTGGATAACATACACGGAAACCATACATGGAAAACATTTTCATCATCAGAGAAAGTTTTATTGGACAAAGCTGTGTTAAACAAACAAAAGTGCAGTTGGGAAAGGAAGAGGGGGATGGAAAAGTGAGGGTCCACGGGAATATTCCTCTTTGAAAACTGGATTAGCCCCATGCCATGACCAAAAATCAAGGAGAAGTAACATAGATTAAGAAAGTCCCTCCCATATATTTAACTTGTCATGGGTTCTCTGTAATTGGATGATATAACTTGAACCTTAACTTCAAATGTATGAAATATTCTTAGGTATTCTGTAAATCATCTAACGGAAACAAAAAAAAATTAACTGAATATGGCATATTTTTCTTCCAGAACACTTTCTTGACCTTGGCACTATTGACATTTTGGGCCAGATAATTCTTTACTGTGGATTAATTTTTTTGTTGTGAGGTTATTCTGTGTATGGTAGGATACTTAGCAGCATACCTAGCCTCTACTCACTAGATGCCAGTAGTATTTCACCTCCTTTTTGTAACAATTATAACTATCTCCAGACATTGTCCAGTGTCCACTGGGGGGCAAAATCACCCTTCCCCACTGTTGAGAACTATTGATCTAACATATGATATATAGTGTCTGTAATATATTTGCCACTTCCTACCCTGAGCTGAAACCAATTAGTGACCTTTGATAGACTTGGCAAAATAACACTTTGTTTAGAGGAAGCTCATAAAATAATCTTGGCCAGGAGGATGAGCTAACCTCATACTAAGAACTTGAAGAGAGAAATCCACCCCCCAACGCATGATGTGTACCACGACTGGGATTGACTTAATTAGGGTGAAGAAATTATAATTTGCTGTCTACATGTATGTAAGTAACCCAAATGCATGTTTCTTTCCTTAGTATGAAAAGATAATTCTAGAATAAAATTCATTGTCACAGTCATTTTAAAGTACATCCACACTGTCAGAACTCTAAACAACTACATTTTTCACTGTCCTCTAAAAATGGAAATCACTAAATAATACAACACTGTTTTAACCTGACGATTTTCATACTCAGTTCTAACTCAAAAATACACCTGCTGACATTCGTGCTTTATAAAATAATTCCCATGTTATAATTATGTACCTTGAGCAGAATTACCAATGCATTTGTCTTGAACACTTACATATTCTACGGGACGTATCTTGAGAATTTTCAGTGCTGTCACTGCCAAGTAAAAGAGATATTAACCATTCAGAATGAGACAGTCACATGAGATTTTGTGCATAAAGAAAACCACAACTTAGACTTTAAGACTTAAGTAGATTTTTCTCCAGAGCCTACAATAGTTACTACTATTGAAAGACTATAGATTCCTGAAAGATAGGAACTGTGAGTTCTCTCAATCCCTCTAAAAGGGTCCTGCACATATTAGGCACTCAATAAATTATTTTGTCGTGAATACACTAACTCAGAACTAACCTTCTGAGTATACTGCTATAAAACATGGACCAGGACATAAGTCTCTCAATTCCCAACCTATCTTGTTTTACAATGTAAGCAAAGAGAAATTATGATTAAGAGACTGTACCACTTTGTATCTAAGGGCCCAAGTCTATTTTTAGTTTCCCTGCTCCCCCCATTGGTTATGCATTAGGTGACGTTATGAGTTCCATATTTTTTTTTTTTTGTCTTTCAATTTCCTCACCAATAAATTGAGACTAATTAATAATGCCATATTATTTTCAAGTTCTAAATGAGAAAATCTATGCAAGGCTTTTAGCAGACATACTGCCTGGCACATAAATAATGCATTCTAAATGTTAGCTATTATTTTTTATAACTTATTTTTCCCATATAACCAAAAAGACTTTTATTTTTATTAGAAAATGATGGTTGCATTTTTAAACTATTACTTTTTATCTTTTGGAAGTTAAACTTCCCAACACTTAGCTTGAGACTTACAATGAATTTAGGAATCTGAGAAACAATCTTTCCTAGATACAGGTATTTTAGAAACAATTACAGTGGCAATGAGAGGCCACATTTTTAGTAAAAATCTATTTATACCCTTTTAAAAGATGTTTAAAAAGAAACCCATATCAAGTATATGTTTAATGTTAAGAAGAGATGGGGTATAAGTAGTACAGCCTTATTACATACAGGAATTTAATAATCTCTTCTAGGTCTTTATTTTATATACTTTATATAGCATTGAATTTGTAGATCAATTTGAGGAGTATTGATATAGGGATGACAATGAGTCTTGCCATCTAAGAATGATTTCTCATGTACTTAGGATTTTCTTGTATTTTTGAATAATTTTTAAATTATTTTCTCCTTAAAGTTCTTGCATATCTATTTTTAGGTTTGCTTCTAAGGATTGCATAGTTTTTATGGATTTGTGAGTGTGATATTATTATTGTTATTACATTTGTATCCTGCAAACTTGCTGAACTCTAATTTTTATTGAATAGTTTGCAGAATCTCTTGTATTTGCAAGGTTGGCAATCATATTCAAATAATAATTTTGTATCTTTTAATTTTTATGTATATTTTTTTGTTCTCTTACTTATTTGGTAAGAATGTCCACTTAATAGTAAATGCAAATAATATCCAAGGAAAATATTTATTTCTATTTTTTCCTGATTTAAAAAGAAATGCTTCTAATGTTTAACCATTATGGAATTTGCTATAGATTTTTCATTTGTTCGGAATTCTTTTTTCTGGTACAAGTGTTCTCCATCATACCATTGGATACCTCCTTAAATAAATAAGTAAATAAACAAACAAATAAATAAATAAATAAATGTGGATTTCTGAAGACTTGTACAAAGAGCTTTCAAGCAATGAACAGAGTTTTAGCTTAACAGTAGAAAAAAAGGAAAAAATGACAGATGAAAAAGTCGAGAAAGTACAAGAGATAGAAATGGCTACATTAGTGGTTAAAAGAACATTTCATTTCTGTTCTTTCCTAAAATGTCAACCTGGACTAATTCCTTCTCAAGGAGTCATTTCTGGGTATTGAGCAGACGTTGATAGAGTGCCTGGTATTGGGTGACAGGCCCGTATTGCACTATTTTTCCATTTTCAGTATTGTGAGACCAAAATGTGTTCTAAAACATGGCAGCACACAAGAGATTTTTGGATTGGAATGACTGCTTTCCTTGCTTTCTGTATCTACTAAGAAGCATGAATTCACTTGAGTTTAGTCTATAATTCTGCGTATCAAAAATTGCCAAAAAAAAACTATGTTCAATAGCTGGTTCCCTGTGACTTCTTCCTTTCAAATTTAGCCATAACTGCCACATTCTTCCCTAAGTGTGGGTCATGCTCACATCTTCCCCTTCAACACTCCTGCATACCAGGCCCTACAGTGTGCTAGCCTGACCTACACAGGGTAACTTCAGTTCTCCCCCACTCTAAGTCTCAAATGAACTCTTTTGAGCTACTTAGGTGTTCCTTTATTTATCATGTTATCATTCCAGCAAACATCTCTAGTTGCCATTCCATGCATCTTCTCTCTTCTGGAGGCCCCAGCCCAACCTTTCACTCTTGAGACTCAGTAGACACAGTGACTGACTTCATGAAGATGGTGGCCAGCAGCCTTGTCCATAGGTCAGCCTGTGTTCTCTGTTTCTTCTCTTTGGGTCAAATTTAGAAGTAAAATGAAACTCCATGCCGGCCCCTGGAGAGAATGAATTCCTCAGAAATCCTTCAGATGGAGAATTAGTTCAAGAAGAGCTAGGCCTTCTGGGACCACTTAACCCAGAAGGAAATCTTTCTGTCACTTGCCAATATTTAAGCTTCTAGGATTGAGGGGCAAAATGAGATTTTCTTGAGCTGTTCCACTTGCCATTGAGTTGCCTCCCTCTAGATTTATAGCATATTAGGTAGAAGGTTGCTCTTTCTCAGAAAAAGAAATTTCTGATGCTATAACTAATATGTACTTATGATAGAATTTTTTAATATAAAAAATATAAGGAAGATATTAAAAGGACTAAACACTTTATAAGCATTATCTTATTCTGTTTTCCCAAGTCAGATGTAACAGCCGTTCATATTGGTGTACTTTCCTCAAGACTATTTTTTTTTAAATAGACTTTCTTAGAACAATTTCAGATTACAGAAAAATTGAGAAGATAGTACAGAAAGTCCTCAGATAACTTGAAGCCAGCTTCCCCAATTATTAACATCTTATACTAGTATAATACATTTGTTATAATTAATGAACCAATATTGATACATTATTATTAACTAAAACCTATTATACAGTATCTTTAGATTTCCACAGTATTTACGTAATGTCATTTTTTGTTCCATCCACATGACCACACGCTAAATAATCATTATTTCTCTTTAGGTTCTTCTTGGCTACAATAGTTTCTCTGACTTCCTTTGTTTTTCATGGCCTTCAGTTTTGAGGATTACTAATCAGGTATATTGTAGGATGCCCTTGATTGGAATTTTCTGAAGTTTTTCTCATGATAAGGCAGGAGTAAGGTTTTTTTTAAAATTATCATTAATTGGAGATGAATTGTGTGATTTTTGTGTGTGTGTGTGCTAGTGAAACAATCATACAGTGTTTCTCTTTGCTTTGGCAGTGAAGTACATTATCAGATTTCAAATGTTATACTGTCTAGAGTCTTAAGATAAACCTAGTGCATCATAATGTCTTTTTTAAACTAGGACTATAATTTTCCTCTCTAATATGATCCTCATCTGGCTTTATTATTGTCTTTAATCATGATCCGCGGGAAGCAAACTCTAGGAAAAATTTTTATATGCAGGAAATTTATTGGGGAGCCTCTCAGGATCAATTCCTATTGGAAGTGAAGACAAGGGGATGAGTGAAACCAATGAAGCTACAGCAGAGTCCTCAGAAATGCAACTATGATTGTCCTTCAATGTTCTTCCAAATTAATTCAATGGGTCTGGATTCTTGAACACTGGCATCTACCAGTCTTGTGTGTAGACTCAAGGACAATTCCTGGAAAGGACTTAGTTGTGAGTGGTCAGCAGCCACCATTCTCAGTGGCTGAGGGAATGTATGCTTTGGTCCTGAAATGGAGACCTAGGAAGTTTGCCATAGTATGCACTACAGTAATAAAGAATATGCTTTCTTCAAAACAGGATTTAAGGGAGAGTTCCAATCAAGATGGCAGAGTAGATAAACACTGTGCTCACCTCCTCCCATGACCACATCAAAATTACAACTAAATTATAGAACAATCATCCTGGAGAACCATCTGAATAATAGCTGAACAGAAGTTCTATAACTAAGGATATAAAGAAGAAGCCACTTTGAGACTGGTAGGAGAGGTGGAGATGTGAAACAGGCCCGACACCCATGTGTGCAATTGATAACTGAGAGCGGTATCACAGCTACAGAGCTTCCCCCTGAGGAGAAAGGGGTCCCCACACCAGGCTCCCCAGCCCAGAACACCAGTGCTAGGAAGAGGAGCCTCCATAATATCTGGCTGTGAAAATCAATAGGCATTCAGTTCATCCGGGTGAGACAGGAGGCTCCTGGAAACCCAATTATCCTCTTGATGGGCCTATGCACAGACTCTTTCACTCTCAGGCACTCATCCTGGGCTGAGGCAGAAGGACAGCAGTTCGGGGGGTACCAAAGACATACAGGGAGAAACTGAGTTGTGTGGCTTCAGGGTGAGGGCTAGAGTGACAACCACCATGGTACCTGTGTTACGCCCTTCTTCCACACAACAGGAAGGGAGGAGCCATTTTTCCTGATTTGAACTCCCTACCCACACACATGGCCAAATCTGAATCTGCATTAGCCTGGTGAACACCACTTACCGCATCCTGACAACTCCCTGAGGTCCTGGCCCACCCATCTCTCACAGCACCAGAGGCTCTTTCAACAGCAGGCAGACAACCTCAGCCCACACTGCAGTCTTTCTTAAAAATCTCTCAAAGGTCCTCAGGCCCATGTAGGTGGCAGCTAGCCTCAGTGTGCCCTCTGCCTTTTGTTGAGTGCCAAATCTGAATCTGCATTAACTTGGTGAACACCAATTACCCGACCCTGATGTCTCCTGAGACCCTGCCTCAACGAACTCATGTACCACCTGAGGCTCTGTCAGCACCTGAGATTTTCAGGAAGCTGGCAGGCAGCAGCAGGCCTTGAGGTGTTCTGTGCCTTTTACTGAGTGGCCCCAGATCCAGTACTGGAGGCAGCAGTCCTCAGTTCACACATTGGCCTCTCCCATGTACCTTCAGGTCCAGAAAAGGCATCTACCATCCATGGATCTCTTTATAGCTGCTACCAGGTAGCCCCAGGCTGGTCACAGCCAGTGTCTGACTTTGACCTGCATTGGAACTCCTCCCAAGAGGCTCTGGAACCAACAAACCCTATGGCTGGCTTGAGACCACAACACAGCACCACCCTATTACCACAAGTGGCACACACAAAGGGTATTCTTGGCAGGCACCACAGCCCAAAAGGGTGATTTTGCTTCCTCGGGTCAGCCTCTGCACAGCAGCTTATATGCTGTGGTCATAGCCAATCCCTACAGCCAGTCTGTCTGAGGGTCAATCCCACCCATTGATGTGCCAAAAGCAATCAAGGCTCAACTACAATAGGAAGGCACATACAATCCACAAAAGTGATCTTCCTGAAGTATCAAGTTCAGGTGACCAGGGAGATGGGATTACCGGGCCCCACAAGTCACCTACTATTTAAGGTCACCCTACCAAGCCTAGGAGATGTAGTAGATGTACCTAATTAGAAGCAAACACAGAGTGGCAGCCAAAATGAGGAGACAAAGAAATGTGTCCCAAATGAAAGAACAGGAGAAAACTCCAGAAAAGGAACATGAAATGGAGACAAGCAACCTATCAGAAACAGAGTTTAAAACACTGGTTATGAGGAATTCTCAAGGAATTTAGGGGAAGAATAGATTAACTCAGTGAGAACTTCAACAGAGAGACAGTAAGCATAGAAAAGGACATAGAAACTATAAAAAAGAACTAGTCAGAAATAAAAAATATAATAAATGAAATGAAGAATACATTAGAAGGAATCAACAGTAGCTTAGACGAAACAGAGAATCGAATCAGCAATTGAGAATACAAGGTAACAGAAAACACCCCTTCGGAAAAACAAAAAGAAAAATGAATTTCTAAAATGAGGATAGTTTAAGAGACTTCTGGGATAATATCAAGCATAACAACATTCACATCATAGGGGTACCAGAGGGAAAAGAGAGACAGCAAAGGATTCAGAACCTATTTGAAGAAATAATGACTGAAAACTTCTCTAACCTGGGGAAGAAAACAGACATACAAGCTGAGGAAGTGCAGAATCTCAAACAAGATGAACCCAAAGAGGCCCACACCAAGGCACATCAAAATTAAAATGCCAAATATTAAAGACAAAGAGAGAATCTTAAAAGCAGTGAGAGCAAAACAATTAGTTGACTGCAAAGGAGCTCTCAAAGCTGTCAGCTATTTCTCAACAGAAATTTTGCAGGCTAAAAGGGGTTGGCACTAAATATTCAAAGTGATGAAAAGCAAGGACCTATAATCTAGGGTTTCCTGGCAGGAATTCCCACCCATTCTCATGAATTTTTTTATCTTTCCCATTCCTGAATCCTGAGAAAAGTTGGTTGGGAAATTGGGAAAATCAGCTCCCTTGAACCCAGTAATACCCACAATGGGAAATAAGCATATTACTCACAATGTATCTCTTAGACATTTTTCCTATTTATCGCTAGGGTTTCCTGGCAGGAATTCCCACCCATTCTGAGGAATTTTTTTCACTTTTCCTTTCCTGAATCCTGAGGAAAGTTGGTTGGGAAATCGGGAAAATTGGCTCCTTAAACCCAGGTGGTTGGTAGTATCAGCCGTCACTTTGTGGAAACAATTCATCATGGAGAACAGAAAACAGTTTATATTTCGGGATTTGGGAAAGGGAAAGCGAAAAAAATTCCTGAGAACGGGCAGGAATTACCACCCGGAAACCCTACTATAACCAAGACATCTCTATCCAGCAAGTCTATTATTTAAAATTGAAGGAAAGTTGAAGAGCTTCTGAGACAAGAAAAAAATTAAAGAAATTCATCACCACCAAATCAATATTATAAGAAATGTTAAAGGAATTTCTGTAAGAAGAAGGACAAATAATAAGTGAATAAATAAATATGAATGATGAAATGGCAATGACTGCATATTTATCAATAATCACTTTAAGTGTAAATGGACCAAATGTCCAATCCAAATACATAGGGTAGCTGAATGGATGAGAAAAAGAAGACCTATACATATACGGTGTACCAGAGACACATTTTAGATCAAAAGACACACACAGACTGAAAATATAGGGATGGAAAAAGATATTTCATGGAAATGGAAATGAAAAAAAATCTGGGGTAACTATACTTATATCAGATAAAATAGACTTTAAAACAAAGGCTATACAGTAAGAGATAAAGAAAGACATTTTATAGTGATAAAGGGATCAATCCAACAAGAGGATATAAACCTTGCAAACATGTATGCACCCAACAGAGGAGGAACTAAATATATAAAACAAATATTGACAGACAAGGGAGATATTGACAGCAATATAGTCATGGGGACTTTAACACTTCATTGACATCAATGGATAAATCTTCCAGATAGAAAATCAACAAGGAAACAGCAGCCTTAAATGACACATTAGACCAGATGGATTTAATTGATATTTTAGAGCATTTCACCCTAAAGCAACAGAATAAACATTATTTTCAAGTACACATGGATCCTTTTCCAGAATAGATAATATGTTAGGCCACAAAACAAGTCTCAGTAAATTTAAGAATACTGAAATCATATCAAACACCTTCTCCTATCACAATATTATGGAACTAAAAATCAATTATAAGGAAAAGAAAAACAAAAATAAACCCATGGTGAATAAATAACATGCTACTAAACAATGAATGGGTTAACAGTGAGATCAGGAAGAATCCAAAAAATACCTTGAGACAAATGACAATGAAATCACAATGACCCAAAATCTCCACGACACACCAAAAGTAGTTCTAAGGGGGAAATTCATAGCAATACAGGACTACCTCAAGAAACAAGAAAAACCTCCAATAAATAATCTAACATTACACTTTAAGGAACTAGAGAGAGAATAGCAAACAAAGCTCAAAGTGTGTAGAAGGAAGGAAAGAATAAGGATGGGAGCAGATACCCAGGAGAGGGATTGCTGGGTCATATGGTAATGCTATTCGTAATTTTTTTGAGGAAACTCCACACCACCTTCCATAGCGGCTGCATCAATCTGCATTCTACCAAAAAAATCTGAAAACATTTATCCATAAAGATATATGTGCTCCAATGTTCACTGCAGGTTGATTTATGGTGGCCAAGACATGGATACAACCAAAGTGTCCTTCGATAGATGATTTGATAAAGTTGTGGTATGTATATATATATTACACTACAATTTTATATATATATATATATATATATATACACACACACACACACACACACACACGCACACGCACACACGCACACACACACACAATGGAGAACTATTCTGCCATAAGAAAAGATGAAATAGTATCACTTGCGACAACATAGATGGATCTTGAGATTATTATGCTGAGTGAAACAAGTCATACAGAAAAAGTTGAGAACCATATGATTTCCTGATATGTGGTATATAAAACTGAAAACAACAAAAGAACAAGATAAACAAATGAAGAAACAAAAACTCAGACACAGACAATAGTTTAGTGGTTACCAGAGGGTATGGAGGGAGAGGATGGTAGATGAGGGTAAAGGGGATCAAATACATGGTGATGGAAAGAGAACTGACTCTGGGTGGTGAACATACAATGTGATATATAAATGATGTATTACAGAATTCTACACCTGAAATCTACGTAACTTTACTAACAATTGTCATCCCAATAAACTTTAATTAAAAAAAATAATAAAAATAAAGTGGGGGGAATAATAATAATAATAATAAAAAAGACGAGGGCAGAAATCAACTAAACAGAATTTTTAAAAAACAATATAAAAGATCAATGAAATGAAGAGCTGGTTCTCTGAAAAGATAAATAAAATTGATAAGTCTTTAATCATTCTTATCAAGGGAATAAGAATGAGGACCCAAATAAAATCAGAAATGAAAGTGGAGAGATGACAACTAACACTATACAAATACAACAGATAATAAGAAAATACTATCAACAATTATATGCCAACAAACTGGACAATCTAGAAGAAATGGACAAATTCCTAGAAACATAAGTCACACAATTAAGTTCATGAACTTATTGCAATGATGTTGCTAACCTTTTTTTTTTGATATCAGAAGGATATTCATTATGAATTTGCACCAACTGGACAACAGTTAACCAAGTTTACTATTTGGAAGTGCTGAAAATTCTGTGAAAAAGTTAGACAACCTGAACTGTTCGCCAACAATTCATGGCTCTTGCATCATGACAATGCACCAGCTCACACGGCACTGTCTAAGAGGGAGCTTTTAGCCAGTAAACAAATCACTGTATTGGAACACCCTCCCTATTCACCTGATCTGGCCCCCAGTGACTTCTTTCTTTACCTGAAGATAAAGAAAGGAAATATTGAAAGGAAGACATTTTGATGACATTCAGGACATTAATGGTATTCCAACGACAGCTCTGATGGCCATTCCAGAAAAAGAGTTCCAAAATTGCTTTAAAGGGTGGCCTAGGCTCTGGCATCAGTGCATAGCTTCCCAAGGGAAGTACTTCAAAAGTGACTGTAGTGATACTCAGCAATGAGAATGTAGCACTTTTTCTGGTATGAGCTCGCAAACTTAATTGTCCAACCTTGTACAATCTTCCAAGACTAAATCAAGAAGAAACAGAAAATCTGAATAGACTGATTAGTACTAATGGAATTAAGTCAGTAATCAAAATACTTCCCAACAGACAAAAGTCCTGGACTGGATGGCTTCACCAATGAATTTTACTAAACATTCAAAGAAGAATTAACACCTATCCTTCTCAAACTCCAAAAAATTCAAGAGAAGGAAAGACTCCCAAGTTCATTTTACCAGGCCACCATTACTCTGATTCCAAAACCAAAGACATCTTCCTCCCCCCAAAAGAAAGGAAGAAAGAAAGAAAAAGAAAAGAAATTGCATCCCTCATGAATATAGTTGTAAAAATTTTCAACAAAATATTAGCAAACCGAATTCAGCAATATATAAAATGATCAAGTGGGATTTATTACTTGGATTCAAGGTTGGTTCAATATCCACAAATCAATTAACGTGATACACCATATAAATGAAGGATAAAAATTATATGATCATATCGATAGATGCATAAAAAGTATATGACAATTCTAACATCCACTTATGATGAAAATTCTCAGCAAAATGGAAGTAGAAGAAACATATCTCAACATAATAAAGGCCATATCTGACAAGCCCAAAGCATAACATCACACTCAATGGGGAAAAGCTAAAATCATTCTCCTTAAAGTCAGGAAGAAGACAAGGATGTCCACTTTCATTACTTTTATTCAACATAGTGTTGGAAGCCCCAGTCACAGCAATCAGACAAGAAAAAGAAATAAAAGGCATCCAAATTAGAAAGGAAGAAGTAAAACTGTCATTGTTTGCAGATAACATGATACAATATATAGAGAGCAATAAAGATTCCACACAAAAAAACTATTAGAACTGATAAATGAATTCAATAAAGTAGCAAGATATAAAATTAATATTCAGAAATTGGTTGAATTTTTATATACCAATAAGAAACTATCATAAAGAGACATTAGAACACAATCCCATTTACAATTGCACTAAAACAAGCAAACAAACAAACAAAAACAACAAAAATACCCTGAGAATAAATTTAACCAAGGAAGTAAAAGACCTGTACTTAGAAAATTATAAGACACTGAAGAAGATACAAATAAATGGAAGCATATATCACACTCATGGAAAGGAAGAATTAACATCATTAAAATGTCTATACTACCCAAAGCAATCTATGGATTCAGTGTAATATCTATCAAAATACCAATGGCATTTTTCACAGCAGTAGAACAAATAATCCTAAAATGTATATGGAACCATAAAGACCCCGAATATCCATAGCAATCTTGAGAAAGTTGAACAAAGTTGGAACTATCATGATACCTGATATCAAATTATACTACAAGGCTATAGTAAATAAAATGGCATGGTACTGGTATAAAAACAGACACATAGATCAATGGAACAAAATAGAGAGCCAAGAAATAAACCCATGCCTATATGATCAGTTAATTTATGACAAAGGAGACAAGAATATACAACGGGGTAAAGATAGTCTATTCTATAAATGGCTTGGGAAAAACTGGACAGATATGTGCAAAAAAAATGAAATTAGACTACCTTCTTACACCATACACAAGAATAAAGTCAAACTGGATTAAAGACTTAAATGTAAGACCCGAAACCATAAAACTCCTAGAAGAAAACATAGGCAGTAAACTCTGACATTGCTGTTAGTAATATTTTTTCTGATATATCTCCTCAGGCAAGAAAAAAATAAACAAATGGGATTATATCAAACTAAAAAGGTTTTGCATAGCAAAGGAAACCATCAACAAAACAAAGACAACCTACCAGCTGAGAGAAGATATTCGCCAATGACACATCTGATATGGGTTAATTTCCACAATTTAAAAAGAACTCATAAACCTTAACACCTAAAAAATTTAAAAATCAAATTTAAAAATGGGCAGGAGACCTTAATAAACATTTCTCCAAAGAGGACCTACAGAGGGCCAATACAGATATGAAAAGATGCTCAACGTCACTAATTGTAAGAGAAATGCAAATTAAAACCATGAGATATCACCTCACACCTTCCAGAATGGCCATCATCAATAAATTAACAAACAACAGGTGTTGGTGAGGATGTGGAGAAAAGGAAACCCTCGTGTACTGTTGGTGGGATTGTAAATTGGTGTGGCCACTATGGAAAATGGTTTGGAGGTTCCTCAAAAAATTAAAAATAGAACTACCTTATGACCCAGCAATTCCACTTCTGGGTATTTATCCAAAGAAATCCAAAATATATATGCACCCCTGTGTTCACTGCAGCATTATTCACAACAGCCAAGATATGGAAGCAACCTTAGTGCCCATCAATAGACAGCTGGATAAAGACGTGATATATATATATATATATATATATATATATATATATATATATATATATATATATAAAATATATATATTATATATATTATATATATACACACATACATATATATATTACATATATATATTACATGTATATATTACATATATATAATGGAATATTACTCAGCCATAAAAAAGAATGAAATCTTACCATTTGCAACAACATGGATGGACCTAGAGGGTATGCTAAGTGAAATAAGTCAGACCGAGAAAGACAAATACCATATGATCTCACTTACATGTGAAAGCTACAGAACAAAATAAACGAACAAACAAAATAGAAACAGACTCATAGATACAAAGAACAAACTGATGGTTGCCAGGTGGGAGGGGGGTTGAGAGACTGGGTGAAAATGGTAAAGGGATTAGGAAGTACAGATTGATAGTTACAAAATAGTGACAGGGATGTAAAGTACAACATAAGGAATATAGTCAATAATATTGTAATAACTATGTATGGTGCCAGGTGGGTACTAACTAATCAAGGGGATCACTTCATAAATTATATAAATGTCTAACCACCATGCAGTACACCTGAAACTAATATAAAGTAATATTGAATGTCAACTGTAATTGAAAAGAAAAACAGGATTTAAGGAGGTTTTTCTTCTGCAGAGTGTTAAACAATTCATAGAAGCTAGAAGTTATTTGTTCGGTTGACGGTGTGGTAAAACTCAACTTGAAAACCATCTGGGACATGAGTGGAGGTGGGGGGAGAGGTCAGGGTGGATGGATGTTTGACTCCGAAATCAAGTGCTTTCACAGCTTTAGAAGGTCTTTTTCCCTGCTGAAATCAATGTTGGTAATTTATATTTTTTCTAAAAAATATAAATTTTATATAAGCTCTCACACTTATTGGCATAGAATTATTCATATTAACCCTTACAATGTCACTATTCTATATTCAGTCATGTCCCCTTTTTTCCCTCAGTTTTTGTTTTGTGTGCCTTCCTTTTGTTTTTCAGTCTGTCCAGGTGCTTGTTCCCTTCATTAATCTTTCCAAAGAACTGTCCTTTGTTTTTGCACATCATCTCTATTGCTTGTTTTCATTAATGTTTGCTCTTATCTTTATTAGTCTCTTCTTTCACTGTCTTTGGATTTATTCTCTTCTTTTTCTAACTCTTGAGGTGAGTTCTTGGCTCATTATTTTTCTATTGTATTTTTTTAATATATGCGTTTAAGATTATAAAATTTCCTTCTGAGCATTGACTTAGCTGCATCACATATGTTTTGACTAAATATAATAGATATTTTCAGTTGTCCTACAATTTCCATCTTACTCTTCTTCCTTTAATAAAAAAATAAAAACACTCAATTTTAAGATGATCATATGACTTCCCAACTAAAGATAAAATTTCTCAGCCTCTCTCAGCTAGAATGGCCATATTCTGAAAACAGGTAGTGACCTGGGCTCCCAAGGCATTTGTTCCAGGACTTTCTGAGGACTAGGCCAATCTGTAAGCAGAAATGAGTTACAACAATCCCAGGGTGGTCAGCCAGACATACTGTCTAGTCAGCTTTGAGACCTGGGAGCTTTATCAGGCCAGGAGAGTGCAGGAAAAGTTACTGGCTACATCCCAGGACTGCTGCAAGGGAGGCTGCAGAATGTAGACTTTTGCCTAAAAACCATTTATCCAGTGAAAATTTGGGGAGTTCATTACTGAAGAGAGAAGGGAAGAAGGGATATTGGGTAACTATTAATGTCGGCCTTAACAGCATGTCAGCACGCAAGGAATGCAGCCGCATGATTTTACTTTGGACAAGGGAGATGTGAGCGAAGTGATATATGTACCCTGCAATTCATGTCTTTAAAGAGAATGAGCATACCTCTCTTTCCCTTTTTCTCCACCTTACTGGCTGAGAGCACGATGACTGGAGCTGAAAGTGATGTTGTAACCTGAGATAAAAAGAGCGTTTGAAGATGGTCGAACTATAGGCTAAGGGCTCTGAGAAAGACAGGACCTAGTGAGAATCCTCCTGGGGAGCCTCCCTGGACTTTCCCAGCTTAAGAAATGGGTGTCAAGCATTGCCAGGGTGAGCCTCAGGAGCTGGTCAGCATAGGGTCCCAGCAGAAAGGGCTGGAAAGAATCATTCTAGTGGTGATAGACAAAGCAACCTACAGTCTTACCTGCAATGTTTTATTTTATTTTTAAAAGAAAAGTTGCTTATATATTGCTTGCAACATAAATATTGAGTTTTAAAACCTAAAAGAAATCCAGAAAGAATGATTTGAAAAGAAGATATTCAGAAATCTATCTGGCATACTTCGGTTACATAAGTTATAAATGTAGCATCCTGGATTGTAGCATGGCGAGTGTACAGGGCACTCCCAATGCAGCAGAGTGTTCAAACGCTCTGATACCTGAACAGGTTCTGCCACCTCTTTCCAGCTTTGCAACCACAAGGAGCCTTCTGTTTTCCTGAAGCATAGGGCTATTTTGAGGTTTGTAATGATTTTGTAACTATAAAGTGTTTTATTGTGCCTCCCTCACAGTGAATACTCAATTAGTGACAGCTATACTTATTTCCAGAACTTTCCAGAACTTGTCCAGCTCTGGAGTCTTCTCCTTGACCAATATTGTCTCAAGCCTCTTAGCCTCCTTTCTCTTTTTTCCCCTTCCAACATTGACCCATTCTTGCAACCAAATTCTCTCTCTTAAAGTTTTTTAAATTTAAGGATTTAGCTTCTAAAAAAAAAAAAAAGAATCAGTACCGCTTTATGGAAACTTAAGGATCAAATTTCTACAAAACAGGTTTACACTTAATGACAAGTACCTGTGTCATGAACATGTCATTGTTAATATTTGTTGCTATGGTGAACTGCACTGAACAATAAGGTATTCAGAAAATAACCCGGTGTTGTAGGGGAAAAAAGCTTTCTTTACTTATGAATTCTTGACTCCAAGTGCCCTTTGCACCTCTTGGCTCACCATTAGATCAGAGTAGTTATTATTATTACTGAAACATAAGGTTAACATTTCCATCATCACTGGGGTTAAAATTTGCATACTTCTGCATAATTATTGTGCACAGCTGCGTGTATGCTTCGTCTTTTATCTTGGTTTGCACAATTCATCTGGAATTTCTTAAAACTAGACTATTCATAATAACAGTCTTGAAAGAACTTCAGGAAGAATGTTGAGTTCAACATTTTAGCAGCATCTTTCACTTAAATAAAAAGTTTCAGAGCCTCCTGAAAGACATGAACAGTTTTGACTGAAAAGTCTAATATTAACCACATGGGTTAAATTATTACAGAACAAATTTTTTAGTGCATTATAAATCTGCCGGAAACAACAACAAAAGAGGTCATCAATGTCTTCCTCACTTCTTGTTGGCATTTTGAAATTACGGTCTTTTCTTTCCTTATCTCCCAAAGACATGGTATTCAACATTGTCACAAATTCTGTTTGCCAATGATGTTTAGTAAACTGTTGCAACTCGTAGGTCAGATGAGAAGAAATCACATAAAAGCTGAAGCCATTTTTAAAAATCAAGATTGACTGAAAGGACTAAATGACTTCCACTTTACAACAGAATCAAAAGAAATTGGTCAACAGCCATTATGTGCAATGAAGGAAAGGCAGCATTATAGAATAGCTTAAAAGGAAACACATCTGAATTTTAGCTCTGACTTTGTTTAAAACTTGATGCATTTCCTTTAGCATATCACTGAACTTTGCATTAGTCAGGCCTCTTGGTTTCAAGAGACAAAAGCCAACCATACGGCAAAATAACAGGTAAAAGCAGAGGCTCCACACAAAAGGTCCAGGGTTGTATTTGATGCATGTGTGGTTCAATCAGGTGCTTAAATGATATCATTGAGAACATGTTTCTCCCCATCCCTCTGCTCCTTTTCCTGTGGGTTGGCTCCAGTCTCGGGGAGGCTTTGCACATCCTGTGGAAAGACGGTTATCAGAAGATCTAGCTGTTCAGCAATCCCAGGGAAAGAAGGCACCACTTCCCACATTATTCCGTAAAAGTCCAATGGCCTCTGGAGAACCCCTTGGGTCTCAGGCCCAACCCTGAACCAATGGAAAATGTAAATTGGCCCAGTCTAGGCTACACATGCCATACACCACGTGGACTAAAATTTGGGAAATGGCATTTGCTCAAAGGAAACTGTTACCAGAAAAAGTGGGGAATGCATGATAAACGGTGGGCAAGCAAAAACAATACATTTCCACTGCAACCACTCTTGGATTTCAAAGTACTCAATAAAATACAGAATTTAGAGTTGTTGATGTGAAGCTTTTTACTCTAAGATTCAAACTACACCATTTCCATGAATCTTCTGAGGAGGAGATGCCTGATTGAAAAAGAATTATCCATTCTCTTCCAGACACCAGAATCTGGGATATTCAAGGAGACTCTCCTTTAGAGCCTCGAGAAAGAGTGCAGCCATATCAATTTTAGCTCAGTGAAACTGAGAGAACTATGAGAGTATACATTTCTGTTGTTTTAAGCCACTAAATTTGTGGTAATTTGTTATAGCAGCCATAGGTAACTAATATAATAGAGTTCTGGCAAATAAAATATGAGCAGAAAGGGAGGTGTCCAACTTCCAGCTTCCATGCCCTTGTGGGGAAATGTGTGAGCCTGCCTCCCTCTGTCCTCTATCCAGTTGGGTGGTATGCAAACGTGCTGGTGAGCCATCTTATGCTACTACTCATTATGTTGGAAAATGGTAATATGCTAGGATGGTAGAACAACAAGATCGAAGGAGCCTGGAACCCCAATATCCATCTTGAAATCCAAATTTGAAAGATAAATACAATTGTCTGTGGTTTAAGTCATTGTATTCTAGGGACTCTTATTAGAGTTAATCTATAGCTTAATGAAATTACCATGTTTGTCCAACATGAGACTTCACTTCAAAGACTTCCAACTATGAGTATAATTAACTAAAACCTAAAGATTGCAATCTGAAACCCACCACCACGTTTGCATCCAGCCCACTACTTCCCTTAAACTGCTCCCACAATCTGGGCATGGTGAGGATACTAAAGCTGTCCCATTCCTGGGAGACATGGGAATCCTCTAACAGCCAACTTTGGTTCGAAGACTCCTCGGTGGCTTTGCCAAACCTTCCTTAGATGGCATGGCAAACTAAGATACTTCCACCCACCCTTTCTTCCCTCTTCCTTCACTTGGGGCAGATGGTTTCACCATCTGATAGTACTCCCAACCTTAATAGTTCCATCCCCATTTTCTCTCACAGATGTTTCCCTTAATTAAATCCTTGTTCATTTAATCCCATCAGGCATCTGCTTTTCAGACTAACACACCATCTTTTTTCATAAGAACAATGAGGTTCTCTGGGAAAGTCAAAACAAAAACAAACAAAAAAACAAAACCAAGAGTCTTATCAAGTAGTAAAAATATATTGTCATAAACATATTTACACAAGGTAACTCTCTGTGACTTGGCCATTTCATACTTTACTTTCCCCAAATAACCTCTTGATTACTTTCAAATTTTCTCCTGTCATTTGAAAGTAAATTAGGAGGGCAATAGAGTCTTCTCTCAAGATTCAACAAACTACATATTATTGCCTATTCCAAAAAACTGAATGAAAAGTAAAATTCCATCAATTATACAATTGATTTGTCTAAATATCAAACATATTGATGGTGAGCAAATAAAGGATTCAGGATGACTGCATTTTTCATTAATCTATGGCCTGATTTAACCTATGTAGATGCAGTCCGTTAGCTCTGAATTTCCACATGTCTGGTATGTTTTCATCTTGGTGGGTGCTAATTACTTATCTTAGGTGTGCAAGTGTCCATACAATATGAAGTCTTGCCTAAACCCCCCACTTAGAAGTTACTGTTCTATTTCACTTCAGTCCATCATTTGCACCTTTAGTTATAACATTTCTTTCTGCTTCATATGTTTGTCTCTTGGATTGTCATAGTTTTTATTCATTTTAGTAGTGTCATAACTATTTCTTGCACCTCTGTTTTCATCACATATTTGCTGAACTGAATCAAACATGAAAAGTTGAGAAATAGTGTGCATTCATATTACTGGAGACTAACATTTTTTCAATAAATTCTGACACAGGAATTGGGAATGTCCTACCAGGAGTGATTATTGGAATGAGAAAATATGCCATTGAGAGGATCTCAAGGAAGGAAATGTCTGTTCTTTACAAAGGTTTTGAACATAAAACAGAGCAGGGAAAATTTGAATGATGAGTTCTAATCCTTCCACATATGGTATATTTATAACTGTGCCAAATGAGGGAAGACTCTCAGAAGCAGAGTCGGTGTTGGCTGGAAAGGATGTGTGAGTGTGTGTTTGTGTGTGTGTGTGTTCTGAGGAGGAGGGAGAGTTGTGTACTGCTCTTTTGTATACTGTCAGAGAAAAAAACAAACTTTTTCTACCATACTTCTGAAAAAAGATTAGATATTTCCTTTTAAATGATTACAATGGAGAACTCTTACTGACATCGCTCCCAAATAAACATTTGTTTAGGTCTCAAAGGTTGTTTTGTTTTGTTTCGTTTTAATATTAAAGGAAAACACAATATCTGTTCGTGGTAATAAGACAATGTTATAAGCAAAACAGTGAATTCTTAGAATTTTGGTGTATTAGTATTTTAAACTGGGAGATAAAAAGCAGAGATTCTGATTTCTAGTTCTGAGTCTGCCATAAACTAACAATGAAACCTAGGATTACTCACCTAAACACTCTTATACTTGTCAACTTTACCTATATAAATGAAAGAATTGAAATATTTCAGAGGTGAAAAATTCGTGGGTGATGGGCCAAGTACAGCTTAAAGATATATTTTCTTTGGCTAGTCAGAATTTTTAAAAATGAATTAGTTGCTTAAATATAAATCAAGACCTTTTTTCCAGAAAAAAATAAAATTTCTGGCTTATTTTGAAATACCAAAAGATGTGACCAACTTGATCCTATATTTCCAAATGGCAACCATTGGGTAAAGCCAATGTCCCCAAGTACATCTGGCCCATTGCATTCATTTATGCCTGACTACACTTGACAGCCATCTGAGTGCACGACTCATACACTCCATGACCAAAATGGCCTGTCTAGTTCTAAAAGTCCATGAACCTGGAATATAATTAAGAATCCAGAAACAAACCCATATATTTATAGTCAATTGATTTTTTAGTAAGTGTGTCATGACAACTCAGTGGAAAAATAATACTTTTTTTCAACAAATGATGCTGGGACAACTTGATAGCCACATGCAACAGAATGAAGCTGGACCCCTTCCTCACACTGTATACAAAAATTAATTCAAAATTGATCACAGACCTAAATATAAGAGATGAAACTATAAAACCATTTGAAGAAAATCTTCTCATTTGTGAATATGCTAAACAAAAATACCACACTGAATTGTACACTTTTAAAGGTAGATTTTATGGTGTTTGAATTATACCTCAATTTAAAAATTACACGTGCCTCCTCTAAGGATCTGTATCTTCATCTCCATTATCCTTGTTAACATTAACAATAGCATCAAATTAGTTTCCCAGTCATAGATCAACCAGTATGAGCTATTCACTTCATGTTAGCATAAAACATAGTAAAGTATAGTTAATGGTGGAATAAATTTTACTTATGAAAGACTAAGACTTGAACAGCTGGTCCAGATAGCAGAGCAGGAAAACGATGTGTTCACTTTTCAGGTCCACATCAAAATTACAACTAAATTACAGAACAGCCATCATTGAGAATCACCTGAAGTCTAGCTGAACTGAAGTCCTACAACTACAGACGTACAGAAGAAGCCACCCCCAGATTGGTAGGAGGGTTAGAGACATGGAACGGGCTGGTCCCACACCCGTGTGTGACAATTAAAAATCAGGAAAGATATTGCAGCCGTGGAGGTATCCCCCAGAAGAGGAAGGGGTACCAGCCATTCCCCAGCCCAGGATTTCAGTGCTGAAAAGAGAAGTCCCTATAACTTCTGGCTATGAAAACCAGCATGGATTGTGGCTGAGTGAGAAAAAAGGTTCTGGAGTCCCAGGTGCTCCTATTAAAGGGACCACACCAGACTTGCTCATGGAATCACTGGCTCTGAGATCTAGTGCTGAAGCAGCAGCTCGAAAAATGCCTGGGACATACAGGGAAGAACTGAGCTGTCTGGCTTCAGAGCGAGGACTGGAGGAACAGCTTTCTCCTGGATGGAGGAACTGGCAGAAGCCATTGTTTCTTTGTTGAGGCCTCCCCCCTCCTGGAGTGCAAACACAGGCAGCCATCATATCTATGTCTGCATCAACCTGGCTAACACCATTCATTCACCCTGCCCTGGTGATTCTGAAATCTCACCCCACCCAACTTTTGGGTACAACAAAGTTGCTTCCAGTGGCTTTTCCATACAAGTGTCCTAACTTGCCTCATGCTTCAGACTTTCCTAAAATCTCTCAGGGGTTCACTAAACTCAACAAGCAGCATCTGGCTTTGGCATGTCCCGTACCTCCAGCTGAGCAGCCTTATGCCCAGCACTAGTGACTGCTGGCCTCGGCTCATGGCTTGGCCTTTTGAGGGACCTCCAAGAACAGCACACATGATGGCCACCTTCAGATTGCTTTGTGGCTCAGGCCAGGTGGTCCAGGGCAGGTAGCACAGGCTGTGGCTGAACTTGGCCTGCAGCAGGTCCCCTCCTAGAGACCCTAAGACTGGCACACCAGGTGACCATCTTTGGACCCAGCTGGAGCATCGCCCAGCTGCCTTCAAGGCTGACATACCCAAAGGACAGACTGGGCAGGCACCAGAGCCCTGCCAAGTGAATACTGCTCTGTAGGGTCAGCCCCATCACAACAGCTTCTCCACTGTAGTCATGAATCCTCACAACCAATCAGCCTGAGGGGCGAGCTCTCCCATTCATATGCAAACAGCAATGAAGTCTCAATTACAACAGGAAGGCACACACAACCCACACAAGGGATACACCTGGAGCATCCAGCACTGGTGACCAGGGAGACTGTGCCACTGCATTCCATAGGACCCTACTACATCAGGCCATGCTACTAAGACCGAGAGATATAGCAGATCTACCTACTACGTAGAAACAAAGACAGGGAGGCAGCCAAAATGGGGAGACAAAGAAACATGTCCCAAATAAAAGAAAAGAACAAAGTTCCAGGAAAAAGCAAACAAAATGGAGACAAGCAATATAGATGCAGAGTTCCAAACACTGGTTATAAGGCTGCTCACTGATCTTAGGAAGAACTTCAACAAAGAGATAGGAAACTTAAAAATGGAGATAGAAAACATAAAAAAGAACCAATCAGAAATAAAGCTTACAATAACTGAAATGAAGAATACATTAAAGGAATCAACAGTAGATTAGATGAAACAAAGGATCAAATCAGTGATTTAGAAGATAAAGTAGCAGAATACACTCAATCAAAACAGCAAAAGGAAAAAAGAATCTAAAAAAATGAGGACTGTTTAAGGGTCCTCTGGGACAACACCAAGCATACAACAATCACCTCATAGGGAAAGAAAAGAGAAGGAAAAGAGAGAGAGCAAGGAATTGAAAACCTATTTGAAGAAATAGTGATGGAAATCTTTCTTCACATGGTGAAGGAAAATGATATTCAAGCCCAGGAAGTGCAGCGTCCCAAAAGAGATGAACCCAAAGAGGCTCACACCAAGACACAAATGCCAAAAGTTAAAGACAAGGAGAGAATCTTAAAAGTGACAAGAGAAAAGCAGTCAGTTACCTACCAGGGAGGTCCCGTAAGACTGTCAGTTGATTTCTCAACAGAGATTTTTCAGGCCACAAGGGGCAGAGGCTCATTTCATGCCACTTCCCACCCCCCACCTCTCTACCCCACTACCGTAATTAAACAGTACAGGTAAATGGCTAGTTGCTTTATGATATGACTATGAAAAAATGAATCTACTAGTTGAAGGGGAGGTATGTAAGCAAGTGAATTGTACCATTGTCTCAGTAGTCCTCTCTTATACCTTGGCATAACTGAAGAGACATGAATCACCATAAGAAACCCCAACATTTTCTCTCTTTAACATGATTGAAGAAAAGTATCTTCTCCCTGTGTTGACCAAGCATAAAAGGTAGCAAATTATTTAACATTATCCAACCAATTTCAGCAAAATCTAAGCATTAAAGGTGAAATATGTTTGCCCATAGAAAGGAGTTCATATGGAAGTCACTACGAATACAAATATACATACATGCATAATGAAAAATGGGGAAAATATTATTTTCTAAGTTGGCAGCTCTTTGAATTGGACTAGAAGGAGTACAGTCCTCTTCCATAGCAGCAAATTTCTTTTTATTTAGAAAAACACCCTTATATGTCTCCTCAACCCATCTTCCAGCCTAGATAAGAGTGATTCAGAAAGAGAATAAAGTTAATTTATATAATAAAATAAAAGCAGTTCCTTAAAAAGTGATTTCCAGTGGTGTTGGGCAGGAGGGTTCCTGCAAACCCATCTGTCTACACTGCCCCATTCTGCTGTGTTTAACCCCCTCTGTGGAGACATTAAAAACACTCCCTGGCCCACTGGCTCCCAACTGGGTTCTGCCAATAGGATGTAACCGCCAAAAATGAGAGAGTGGGAGGAGGGAGAGGCCAGGGTGTTCGGTCCACAGGCTCCTTTACGCTAGGTCTCTGGCTAGCAGAAGCCTAGCAACGCTCTTCTACAGGGCCCTTCTCCCTCAGGGTTCCAGAGACTGCTTTTTTGCCCTCATCCTTCAGGCCTAAGAGTGTAACAGCTCTCCTGTTGCCAGCCTCAGAGTGCTTCAACATACAGTCAAGTTGTGCTTTAAGTAACATATGTGTTCTTGAAATTCATCATGTTATGCAAAATTGTGCAAGGAAAACCATGGGGCTTATGGGGAAGTGGGGTTAGAGGCACACACACAAAAAAAACTGCATCTGTGACATTTAGAAAAGATAGGAAACTAAGAAAAATGGCATTACACTTGTTACACGATTAAGAAATACCTAAATGCAATAAATACTGCATTTTACCTTGAAAAATACCTAGAAATGTGCTTGTGAAAGTGAGCTCCAGAAAGGCTACAGCTTGTGAGCCAGTGTGAAATGGCAACAGGAGGCTTATCTGAAAAGGGACTGAAAGTTGTCGCACTGTGTGGGGATGGTGCAGTATCTAACAATGTGGTACACTGAGGTGGACGGTGGAGTTTTGAGGGTATGCATTTGGGGCATTCCTTTATTGCTTGGTTCAACTGGGTGCAGATTTCTGTGTTCTCCCAATGTTTATCACAAATGAAATCACACATAAGTGAATTCAAAATGATGCTCGAATTGTTCCCAAATATATCAATGGTGTTGAAACAAATCGATGTTTTCAAAACAAATGTTGCAACACAACTGACTGTACATACGTGTAGTTCGTGTGTCTACACCTGGCCTATGACCTCATAAGTAATAGTCCCCTCACTGCATTCTTCTCAGTGACCACATTGGACTATGTCCCTTTTTCCTGTCAAAACACCGAGAGACAAAAGTAGGGCAGTCAGGATAAGAGCTCTGGCAATATGGTGGGAGTTCAGGACCGGAGGCTCCAAACAGCCTGTTAGAAATTCCTACTGGAAGCAGTTGCCAAGGAACTTTGAAGATAATGATGTGTGTTAAAATTGTAGCTGCTTCATGTTCTATACTATCTTGCAGTCCCCGCCATTGCCTGCCCCACCTCCACGCCCGTTACATGCAACAGCACTGTGTTAGTGGGGCTTTGGGAAATGAGAGGGAGGAGAGTGGTATGTGGACCGTGAAGATGAGCAGAAAGGACAGGGGTCACAACTGCTGAGAAAAACAACTGAGACACAAACCCTCTTCCTCAGAATCAACCAAAGAAAAGTCACCTTTGAAAGGCACCAGGCAGGCCCCATTCTGCTAGGATGCTTGCAGTTCTTCTGCTAGAGGCTATTCCCTTGATAAAGAGTTGGACTCCGTATACAGGAATAGTGAATATGGCTTTTACTTCCACATTTTCCGCCAAGAAAAGCTTCTCAACAAGAATTTCCATTCCACAGACACTCGTTCTGCAAGTAACAAAAATCTAGGAGTGAAAATATTCAATGTTTTCTCCCCTCAACAAGCTCTTTTATTTTTTACCTGAGCCAGAACATAAATATAACCTGGTCTTTGCCCAACAATATTACATTAGCTATAGGAGCACACCCACATGAAGGGATTATTAATCCTCAAAAAAGCCTTGGCAGAATTTGATGAAAGCTGAAATGTATTTTCACAGATGGTTGTGCTATGGTATATTTGATTTGAAAAATATTAAATAAAGCAATACCACATTTCTGTTTTATTCCCTGAAAGCAATTATTACATGAAAAGGTAGACAGGCAGGACACAGTTAACAAACAAAGACTAAAGAGTTGTCATCAGCTTAGAAATGTTCTGGAAAATAAATGAGGGCTACTCGCCAATAATATGACTGTAAAATACAGAAATGAAAAATTTGTATTGTGAACATACACATACCTATAGCCCACATCACAGTTTGATGAGGCAAGAGATAAATGGCCCAACATTGATTGTTTTTACAGGAATATGACAACCTCCCAAAGAAGAGAAACAGAACATCTCTCCCTTCACATAAAAAGCAAATTACAGCTGGGAAAAAAAAAAAAAAAATCCACTACTCTCAGAGCAAGATTCAATTAAAAAAATATGTCTGGCTTTGACAGGGCAAATTCCAGGCGTAGTGTATTTTCATAGAACTTGGTCCTAAAGGAAAGATTTGAGTGCTACAAAAGCCTATGGAACTTTTCACGGCTTGTCGTAATTTCTCTGCAATATTAAGCAAGGATTTCTGCCTCCTGAGCTCATAGTTTCCCCCTAACTGATCCTGCAAGGTGTTGTTATGCTTTTAACAATGTATTTCCTTCCAGAAAATCACATTGTGTAAAGCTGCACAATAGATACTGAATAATAATACTGCCTAAGAGCAATGCCACAATGTACAGTGTGTACAGTGGTGTGTGTGTGTGTGTGTGTGTGTGTCTCACAGAGAGTGAGAGACAGAGAGAGGGAGACAGGGAATGCGTGGGTAAATGGCTGGATGTGGAAAGGAAGATCAGAAGCAGCTCGCCATGTCCCATGCAATGCTACAAGGACAGCACAAATGGCATTATTTAAAGAGAAGACAATTCTAACTCTGGGTATCCATTTTTATCTTCAGAAACATTAGGCAGGAACTATTTATTGTCTTTGTGTTTTTCAAAGTTTGAAGCCAACAAAGAACTTCTGAAAGTCCCACGATTTTTAAGCCAAAACTTCGGCTCACACTCCCCTCCACCTTGTCACCTTTCATCCACTTTGTACAGAGTATCATTAAGTGTTTGTAGACCTCAAATTCTAGATCTTGTTATAATGCTCAGAATGGCTGTCAGCAGAAGGAAAAGGAGCTCCAATAGTCAGGCTTGAACTGTGTGAATAAATACATGCATTTGGGTGTTATCAAGCTGTTCCATTTGTCTTATCATTTCATTCTTCAGTTGACATCGTGACCCTTGGAAAACCAAAGAAGGCGTTTCTTCAGTTCTTTGCCCTTGACCTCAGGGCAACTGGGCCTTTATTCTCTGTCCCCTCTTGCCCTTTGGAGATAATTGTCCACATTTGGGTGCCTATATTACATGTGTTTCAACCTGTTCTCCAATCGTTAACTATTTGGGATTAAAATAGTTTCTAAGAAGCATTTTCAGCCTTTCCTTGAACTCCTGCCAATCTATGGCTCTGTACAAAAAGGAATATGCTGAGCATTGAAAACAAAATGAGGATTAGTGGGAAGGAGATAATAAATAGCACATTATTCCATGTGGCAGAAGCAAAAAAAAAAAAAGGAAAAAGGAAGAAAAACAACAACAATTTGTTTGTATTTTAATGGTTTAACCATGATGACTTCGAGATCTTAGTAAAGGTCACAGGAACATCAGCTTGTGTTAAGAAATAAGAAAAGATAGAAGAGCTTTACCATGAAAATCATATCATATCATCCATATAGTTTATGCAACCAAATTGAGAGTCATTTTAAGTATTCCAACAATGCATTATTTGCAATGCACATATTAATTGAAGTAATAAATGAGGTAATAAATCACAGATGAGGATGATAACAAAGCTAGGAGTTAGACTGAAGTCTGCAGGATGCAATTCTCTGAATATTATGCTAGCGAAGGGGTGGGACAAACTCTATTCAGACCTTTGTCAGAGTTTCTGTAGGTTGGGGTGGAGAGTGGCTTGGCTGCCCCTTGGGAAGGGAGAACCATAGTGGTAAAATAATAACAAATGCCACCACTGCAACCAATTTAAACTTAAAAAAAAAAAAAACCCTATGAAGTTAATGTACAATTGTTATCCCCAGATTAGATGAGGAAATCAAGGCAGAAAGAGAGGTTAAGCAACTTGCCAAAGGTTACACAGTTGATAGACGGTGGAGCAGAGATCTAATCCAAAGCAATGTAGCTCATAAGAATACCTACTCAACCCCACACTCTTGCCTGCATGAATGAGCTGGGAAAGTTGTGGCCTTTATACCACGGATCACTACAGAAGTAGTCATTTGGCAAACACTCATGTGCTCCACAAATACATACTGAGCACCCACTATGTACCAGGTGTTAATGCTGGAGACTGGGGGTTCATTGATTCATAAGCAGAGGAACTCCCTACTCTTTTGGAATTTACAGTCTGGTTGGGGAGTTTGTTGGAAAAATACAAGCTGCCTATAAAGCTTTGAAGGGGAGTACACTAACTTGGCTCTGGAAGTTTAACATGCCTCAGAATTGCCAAGAAGGCTTATTAAAACACACATTGCTGGATCTCCTCTCCACAGTTTCTGATTCAATCAGTTTGTGTTTAGACCCCAAAATTTACATTTCTGATAAGTTCCCAGATGAGGCCGATTACAGTCGGAGTAGGAGCTATGCTTTGAGACCAGTGCTCTAAAGAGTTATTTGGTTGGGTGACAAATATTTATGCTGTACTGTGCATCTATTGAGAGTGCTCTCGTGCTGAGAAAGAAGTCACTGACCTACACAGATATAATTTGAGGCATACCAGAAAGTGTATCTCAGCCTGTCTTAGAATGTCAAATGCTCCCTAGCCTGGGTACAACACCTAGCCACCAACAGCCATTCGCACATGGGATCTGACAGAAGGAGACATAAATTATGGTAAGTTTTGATACCATAGAGTTGACAGGAAAGTAAAATATGAGGCCAGAGGGTGATGTCTTGAGAACATTTTTGAGGAATGGGAAGGTAACAAGATATTGACACTAAAGGGACGGGGTGCGAAGGGGAAGATGAGAACCACTGCAGGGGAACAGTTTACCTGTCAGGCTAAGAAACAGTTTCCTTCTTACAGATAATGGTACACCACCATTTAATTGACGTGATGACTGAAATTGCCTCCAATTTCTTGGGTCTGGTTTCAACGAAGGTGAAAAAAAAAAGCCGAACTATTTCTTGCCTGTAAAAGGGATTATCTAGATTCATGGCCTCCTGTCTATTGGAAAGGCCCATGGCAAGAATGAAAGAAAGTACTGGGAAATGGTCAATTTTTTTGAAAACAATATGTGGATATAAAAAGCAGCATTATCAGTGAGCAGAATAATAATATATAGTATATATATAGATAAATATATAGATAAATATATATATAGATAAAACATATATATAGATAGATAAAACATCTATATATATATATATGTTCCCCCTCCCCCAATGAGAGATGATAGACTGGAACAGGACTTCCAACGCAGAAAGGAGAAACATAAGTGTTGGCATTTGGCTAACCTTCCTTCCAGATCAAGTAGAATAAACTTCTAACATCAGGGATGCTATTTTTTTGTGCTCTGCAAAAGACCTTATGCTAAAGTCATGAAAGAGAATTACTAGTTGGGCAAATAAATATCCAACCTTAAAGACAAATGTAAGTGATTTGGAAAGTCATTTAGGAATTTGTCGTCTGTAATACCAGCTATCTGGTTACTCATATTTAGTCTTGGCCCAGGTAATTAAATCCAGGCAGTTTTGTTAATAACCAAGTTCCTAAGGTGACACCCCATAGGCCAGAACTGATCAGTGGATGTGATTTGTTTAACTTGCGTATTTCACTCCTTGTTGCTGTGCATTTAAATGTTTAACTTGAATGTCTTTAATGGAACTCTTGCTTTCCTGTTTGCCACCTTGCCCACAGCTCTCAAATATCTTTCACCTGGACTGGGTGACACCTTTAAGTGACTGGCCAATCCCATGGAGATGCTTGAGGTTCTGACCCCAGCTATATAATTTACAAAATCTCCCTTCAACTACAGCATTACTTTCCTATTATTTCTAACTACCTCATATTTTTTCTTCATTTCACTAGGGAAAGGACAGTTTTTACCATAACAATTTTAATTGTTCCTGTGTGGGTGATGTAATATTATAGGAAACTTTGGGAAGAAATAAGATTTTCAGGAAAAGTACGAAATTATCCTGTTGTAGGATTCATAGTACTGTCCAGATTGTTGATCTGTTTTCGATAAGCTTGGAAACTTTGAGCCGATTCAATGAAACATCAAGACTGAGAAGTGTGTTGATTTTAGCAAAATGGGCATACCACCACCAGATATGAATTAGCTCAGAGAATCCATTACATTTTAGGAAGTTCTGAGAGGAGGCTTTAAGAAATACAGTAGCGGGGCCAGCCCGATGGCTCAGGTGGTTAGAGAGCTGTGCTTCTAAAGCCGAGGTCACCAGTTCGAGTCCCACATGGGCCAGTGCGCTGCACCCTCTACAGCTAAGACTGTGAACAACGGCTCTCCCTGGAGCTGGGCTGCCATGACCAGCCAGAGGTCGGCGTGTGCTGCTGTATGCTGCCATAGGCTGCTGTGTGCTGCCGTGGGCTACCGTGTGCTGCCAGGAGCAGCTGGTGGCCAGTGTAAGTGGCCGGCAGCCAGCGTGAGTGGCCGGCACCCATCATGAGCAGCTGGCAGCAGACGAGAGCTGCCGTGAGCTGCTGTGAGCGGCAGACCGATGACTGGCAACTGACTGCCTCAGCCGGGGGAGCGCAAGGCTCATAGAACCAGCTTGGGCCAGGGAGCTGTGTCCTACACAACTAGACTGAGAAACAATGGCTTGAAGGGGAGTGGGGAGGGGAGGGAAGCAGAAGAAGGAAACAAAAAGGAAAGAAAACCAGTTGAGAAGGCTGAGAGGAGGCATGTTCATTTTTATTCTGCAATGAATAGGAAATATACTGCAGTAAAAGCAGAATTACTGATTCAAAAGCAGCTGGAGATATTGAAACAGAAATTAATCCTACTTACCTAACTCTTAAAATTGGCAAAAGGGGACAGGTGGGGTTTAAAGCCAGCACCTCAAGGAAAATAGAAGGGTGACATTAAGAAACTGTGACCAGTCATTTGTAGGTCACTCATACACAACCACAGCAAAACCCATTGTAGCAAATCTCACGAATTAGGAATAACTGGGGTGATGGACACTCAGAATTACTGTGAAATCTGAAGTGTAGACACTTTTTAAGGAAAAATAGCGGTATTGTTTTCAAGGGCAAAGATGAACAGCAAATGACTTTCCAAGGACCTCAAGGTCCCATTGGAGCTGCTAAGGGGTAAAATCATTTGCACTTGGCACTTTCATTATTGGCCAAGGTCTGCTGTTCAGGTTGTGTCAATCATCCAGTAACAAATTGATGTTAAAAAGCTAAACATATCTCCTGCTATCTTATCTATGTTATTTACGTGACCATTTTATTCAAAGAGGATAGAAAAGTTTATTTTATCCCAAGCTCTTTCCTGAGTGACAAATTTCTCTCTATTGGTTGTCCAATTGGTACTAAAGTTGTCCCAATGATATTAAAAGGTCTTACTGTTACAATTGGGAAAAGGCTAATAATTGGTGTGTGTGTGTGTGTGTGTGTGTGTGTGTGTGTGTGTGTGTGTGTAAAACCTACGTTTGCCATCTTCTATATTGCTATAACTTTTTTTGATTGAATAGACTAAATTATAGGAGGCCAATTTGTCCTCTAATTCTTCTTTGTGGTTTTTTTTCCCTTGGGCTTATTGGGAAGCTACGGGCCTCCTGACCGAGGCCTTTCTTCACTAATAATTTGCTGGTGACTTTTGAGCTAACAGATAATTCATCTGGCAGCTCTATTCTACCATCATATATATCTAAACCTATTTTGGATGGGAAAACTGTATTCATGTCCAAACCTATTTCAACATCAGCTCTTAAACCTTAAAAAAAAAAAAAAAAAAAAAGTCTTAATAGAATTTCCAAGTCCAAAGTGCTTGTTTAATTCCATACCCGGTGACTTTCAAGAGTGAGGTGCCTGTGAAATAAAACACCAACTCAGGATGTTTGCAAATGTCTTTGTGTGTTTGGTTGGGGTCAATGTACAAATGGCTTGCTCAGAGATCCTGGTGAAGAAGACTGTCTGGGACTCTCTAAGGAGGAAAGAAAAGAACTCACATCAAGTACCCAGGGCCTGAATGATAAGCTTTATGTTTGTAATATGTGAAATGTCGCCTTCTTAGTGAGCCTTTGCTGACCACCTTCTCCTCCTTAATTTCTCTCTTTAGCTTTTGTCACTTTACACTATAAATGTTACATATTTTGTTTATTTTCTGTCTTCTTCCAGTTAAAAACAAGCTTCATGAGGGTAGGAATTTTGCCTGTTTCTCACTGATCAATCTCTGGTGCCTAAAACTGTCTGGCAGGTAGTAGATTCTCAACAAATAGTGTTGCATAAGTGAATGAATGATTGAATATAAATGTCTATGGATATAATCTCATTATCTTGTATGCCAATGGACTCTGCACCAGGAAGGCCTGGGCTGGCACTCTAGCTCTGCCATTTATAAGCTAAGTAGCCTTAACAAGTGACAGTCTCTGAGTCTCAGCTTCTTCATACCTGAAAGACAGATAGTGATAGTTCTTTCCCCACTACATTATTGTAATGACAAAAAGGGGCATGCTAAGATACCCTTTGGCACACTGTAGGTTGTTGGCTGTTATTATTGCTGTTGTCTTTATTCCTAAACCATAAACTAATGCAAATAATAATTCAGTGAATATATAGAATTCCACACCTACGTATTTTTCTCCCATCTTTTCTAAGAGTTCTGACATAGGGCTACAAAGAAATTGATTGGTGAAGAAGCTGCCTTATACTTGCTCATATGTTACAAATCCCTTTCCTGGGGGTTGGGGAGCATGGGCGGGACTCCACATGTGACCCCAGGAAGGGCAGTATGAAGCAGCTGGCTGCCTGCCTCTGAGTTGCGTGCTTTGTAAATCAAGGGCATTTGGGTCTTAGCCTGTTCACTCTGTTACCTTCCTAAAGTCTTAAATACACTTTAAAAGTAATTATTTTGCTTCTAGCTTTGGGAAGGAGGACATGAAGAGAGGCCGGAGTGAGGCAAATCTCGTATTTCAAGGCATGTCAGGAACAGAGATGGATGATGTGCAGATAACAATGGAGATGGATGTAAAACATAACCTCAGGTAGACACATGAGCAGGCCCACACAGGGTTCTATCCCGCTTCAGAATCCAGAGAAAATAGAGTCACAAAATGCTGGCACAGGAGCACAGAGTTTCAGAAGAAAGCAAGGCTCCCTAACACTCGGTATGTGAAGTTCCTGGAAATAATGGTGATGACTCGGCTTTGTGTGGCTCTGGGATTTGGGGGACAAAAATGCTTCCAAATGGTATCTGTTTCCTACTTCTTGTTCTCTATATGTAATTGCTTAGTTAGAGTTAAAAGTAAGGGTTACTTTTTAAAAGCACTTATTCTATATCGAAGTGCTTGTTTGGTCCTTTCAACAAGCCATTGAAATAGGAAGTATGTATTCATGTGCCCATTTCACAGATGGGGGTTTAAAGAAGTTAAGTCTCTTTTCTGTGGTCATAAAGCTAGTAAGTAGCACAATCAGAATTGGCACCAGGTCTATCTGATTCCATCTCCTGTACAATTAAACACACTGCTCTGTATCATAAATTCACCAATTAAATTAGGTCTCCTGTCATACTCTCATAGCTCCTTGTACTTTTTCTTCATAGCACTAAACTTAATTTGTAAATAAATATACTATAAGTATGTGATTATTTGCATAATACCTGACTCAATACTAAACAACACTTTTTTTGGGGTATCACTTTATTTGCAACACAGAGCACAAACCTAATTCATGACAGAAGCTCAGAAAAATATCTGTTAAATATGTGAATAAATCAAAGGGGACATAAATTGAAATTTCAGGTTAAGATTGAAATTCATTGATTTTTTAAAAATACGTTAAAAAACACTCAAAACTCATTTATGCAGTGCTTTTCCCTCTTCTAAGGATAAAATCAATGTGTAAAACTTTGTAATAATCCTTCTCATATTTATTCTACAATAACATGGGAAATTCAAATAATTGTGCAATTTATCTATTTGTTTAACTTTTCCACTAAACAGCTCTCAGTATGTATCCATCTTGTACTCTTTTACCTCTTTTTACTTCTTGTTCTTAGTAGACGCTTAACTAATATTTGAGGAACAAACTAATCAAAAATACTGCTGATATTTTAATGAAAGTAAAAATGCCGGCACCTTTCTAACCATATATAAATCTTTTCTGATCAATATAAATTTAGACATTTTCAAAGAGAGTTACTTTGTGACTATAACATTCAAGACACAACAGAACAACATCAATCTGATTCAAGGAAGAAACTCCGTGGTCATGAACCCGGGCTAAAGAGAAAAAAAGCCTTGCAGTTTTAGTTTGGTTTTCCCAAACAAAGGTGGGAGGTAAGCCACAGCTTCTGACCACGTATTTAAACATTTGGAAAAGTGGCTGAAATTGCTTACATGTAAACAGCAAGAGATTAATACTGTGCTTTGGAAACTGACTTTAATGAGTTCTGTGAGATTTCACCACACAAAAAGCTAAAATGATTGTTCCCAGAAATAAATAAAAGGGAAGTAATATAAGAATATATCATATCCTTCATTTATCCTTCTCTAAGCAAACAAAAACAAAACAAAAGCAACAACAACAAAAACCCAAACCAGACAAAACAAACAAAAGGAAAAAGAACAAAAGAATCTGGGAGGAACAGAGTGGTGATGAAGTATAAGAATGGAGAAATGTGCTATGAAGCAGGAAGAAAAGCATTCCAGTAAAAAGAAAAGGAAATGCTGAGTGAGATACAGTGTGAGAATCAAGGAATGGAAAGGGACTAGATACAGAAGTAGAGGAATCAAACTCCTGGCTGGTGAGTCAAATGCTGCAATAATCCAATTTTAATTATACATGAGTCTCATCTCTGCCATTTGTTTAATTTTATTCCCCTCTGCAAATACAGAGACAGCTGTTTCCCTTTTGACACAATTATCTGTGTCTAAAGCTTTTGAAATGTCCCTTTGAAAGACTTGCAAAACTTATAAGAAGCCTGAACATATTAAATGACAGATCTTTTGGATTTTAGACAAGGAAAGCATTTCACTCAGTGCTTGAATCTAAAAGCCTTGAATCTAAAAAGAAATGGATCAAGCATGATGGAATAAAACACTTTGAGATTCAAAGTAGGATGAATTGAAGCATTTATTTGATATTGGAAGTCAACAACTTGATCATTAGCTTAATTATACTAAGAGTGAAAAATTGACTCAAGGTGTCAACCCATTGGCTGACCAGCAACCAATCAGACTGTGATTATTGAGACTTTTTACTAAGCTATTCAGAATCTATAGTCAGCTGTTGATGGGCACTGGAACATAAAGTCAAATAGATTTAGTATGAGTGGTCAGGTTGACCATGTTAGTCAAAAGCCAGAAAGAAAAAATTGAGGCAATCAGTCAAGAGGGAGAAGAGACCAAAAGACACAAGGGGAGAAGACCATAAAGGAGAAAAAAAGACTGAATGTAGGGCCCCAGAGAGATAGAAGTATCTTCCATTCCTATTAACTTTCCAACTCCTGTCTCACAAAGACTCAGTATCCAAATTGGTAACAAATAAGTAATTGCCAATATTATTATTGAGCACATACCCAAGATACCACTGTTTCATTTCCTCCTCAAACAATAGTAAGAACTATTATTCCCATATCATAGATGACAAAACGGCTTTAGAGAGATTAAGTAATTTGCCCACAAGTCTCATAATTAGTGACTAGTAGCAATAGGATTAAAACCCAGTTCTGTCTGATTCCAAAGCTGTCATTCTTAAACCTAAATATATACTGCTGGTTGTATCCTTAAATTACCTTCCTCTTTTCTTGAACAAACTTGAGAGTTTCTTTTTAGAGAAATCAGCCTCATCCCTGATTAAGACAGAAATCAAAAATTGAAGACACTGGGCAAGGAGGGAGCCCTCACTGGATATTGAGGTTGTGACACGGAGGCAATTCTGTGGCTTAAAAGCCCATTACCAACTATAGAGACAGTAAAAAGACGAGTGGTTGTCAGGAGCAGTAGGTGGGAGGGATGAATAGGTAGAGTGCAAAAGATTTTCAGGTCAGTGAAACTGTTCTGTACAATACTGCACTGGTAGGTACATGTCATTTGTTCAAACCTATGGAATGTACAAATCCAGAGTTGAACCCATATGTAAACTATGCCCTTGGGGTGATAATGACAAGTCAGTGTTGGTTCATCATTTGTAACAAATGTAGCATCCTGGGGGGGATGTTTACAATGGAGGAGGCTGTATGTGAGAGGACAGGGGGTATACAGGAACTCTCTATACTTCCTATTCCATTTTGCCGTGAACCCAAAACTGCTCTAAAAATAGTTTATTAATTTTTAAAACTGCTTTTGGGTATAAAGATTCTGTTTTTTTAGTATTATTTTCTACTTCACTTTCCTCATTTCTAGGTTTTTACATTTAGCAAGTTGATTTGTATAAAACACTTCTTACTAAACTTGGTATTCTGTTGTTCTCTCCAAATAGTGTTCTGACACTTTAAAGAAGATATGAAGTAATTTAATGAAATTTTTTTAACTGGGTAGAGGAAAGACAGGGAGAGAATTATACTTTCAGTAATAAAGTACATGAATCTGAGAGAGGTCGATGCTTATGTTTACTACCAAGTAAATGTCAGAGGCCATTTACAATTGCCAAGTTCTTTACATGTATATCTTTAAAGATGTCCAGCTGCATCAGATGAACACAGCATGACAATGGTCAAAGTCACTGCTCTGTATTTCACTTCTGTACATTGGATCAACTGGATGTAAATGATGGCCAGAGTGTTCATTTAAATGTGGTACTGGGTGTGCTTTTTGAACAAAATGCCTAAACAAATATTCTTTTGCACACACTTGATTTTCCACCTCTTTGGCAAAGTAGGATTTCTGTTGTAGAGAAATTAGAAGAAATTTGAAGGAAGTGAAAGAATATTCAATTTGGGCCTGCAGTGGCCATTGGCTAGCTGTGTGACCTTGAGCCAGGCACTTGCCTCCTGAACTTGAAAACCATATTATTTACATTACAGGGTAAGGTAATATAGTCATCCCCCCTTATCCTTGGGGGACACATTCCAAGACCCCCAGTGGATGCCTGAAACCATGAGTAGTACCAAACCCTATATAAATGTTTTTTTTTCCTATTCATACATGACTTTTCTCTGAAAGGAAGCACTTTATGGTTTCTGTTTGGCATATCCAAATTGCCAGCATTACTACTCTTCAGCTTTGGGGCCATTATGAGGCCCCATTATAAAATAAGGGTTACTTGAATGCAAGTACCGCGATACTGTGACCGCAGATCTGATAACCTAACCTAGTACCAAGTGACTAATGGGCAGGTAGTGTGTACATCGTGGATATGCTGGACGAAAGGGTGATTCATATCCCAGGTAGGACAGAGGGAGAAGGCTCGAGGTTTCATCACCCTATTAAGAATGGTGAACAATTTAAAACCCATGAATTGTTTATTTCTGGAATTTTCCACTTAATGCTTGGAGACTTTAGTAACTGAAATCAAGGAAAACAAAACTGCAGCTGGGGGGACTACCATAATAAGACTATAACTGGGATAGAGATATCATGGATTATCATTAGCATCTTTAAATGTTTGTGGAATTTATTGGATGATGTTAAAAATCATTTCAAGGAAGACCTACTTATTTTAGCTCCACCTTAGATTATGTCACAAAAATGGAAACATGAAGAGTGCTTCTTGAAATCTGCCCTGGAAGTTACAACAAATTGAACGGCTATAATTCAACAAAGAATAACCTAAGCAACACACAATCGTGTCTGAGAGATTCATGCATCATATCATCTGAAGGTGGGCAAATCAGGCAAGCAGAGGAGGAGGGAAGGGAGAAGTGCAGAGACGCGAGCTGTGGCCCCAGGATGTAGTCCGGAGCTCACTGCTGTCTCGGGAAAGGGAAGAATCCATTTGTGTGAGAGAAAATAAAAGGCTGCAGCAGGAGAGAAAATAAAACATTCCAGCAACACCTACTGGAAAGCAAAAGGAAGACCTTTTTGTATCAACCTGCTGCAAAATCCACTCTTGTAGATGCCGAGGAAGAGAAATAATTCATTAATTGCCATAAATAACCAAGGAAAGAAGGCAGCTCAGAAAGAAAATGAAAATTCTCCAGAAAATGAACTTAAAGACATGGAAATATGTGACTTACATGACAGAGAATGCAAGATCACAGTTCTGAAAAAGCTCGACGAGATGCAAAAAACACAAATCGGGAGTTTAATGAACTTAGAAACAACATCAATGAACAAAAGGAATATTTTACCAAAGAGATTGAAATTTTAAAAGAGAACCAAATAGAAATTCTGGAGATGAAGAACTCAATGAAAGAAATGAAGAATGAAATAGCCAGCTTAAGAAATAGATCTGACCAGATGGAGGAAAGAAATAGTGATACTGAAGATAGAAATCTGGAAATGACATAGATGGAAGAAGAGAGAGACTTGTGAGTTAAAAGAAATGAAAGAACTTTACAAGAACTTTCTGACTCCATCAGACAGAGCAACATAAGAATAATGGGTATATCAGAAGGAGAAGAGAGGGAGTACAGAACAGAGTCTATTCAAACAAAAATCGATGAGAACTTCCCAAACCTGTGGAAAGAACCTCGAATCGTAGAAGCAAACAGAACACCTAATTACCTCAATCACAACAGGCCGTCTCCAAGGCACATTATATTGAAGATATCAAAAATTAATGACAAAGAAAGAATTCTCAAGGCAGCCAGGGGAAAAAAAGCAGTAACCTATAAAGGAAGGCCCATTAGATTTTTCAGCAGAAACTCTGCAAGCCAGGAGGGAGTGGAATCAAACTACTGAAAAGAGAGAAATTATCAGCCAAGAATAATATGTTTAGCAAAGATATCCTTTAGATATGAAGGAGGAATAAAGACCTTTCCAGACATACAGAAGTTGAGGGAAATTTCTAACACATGACCTGCATTACAGGAAATACTGAAGAAATCTGTTCGACCTGAAACAAAAAAAATCAAAAGAATACAAAACCATAGGCAAGATTACGAACAGACAGACTGAAGCAGGAAATGGCAATCCCTACACAAAATAGGGCACTATACACTAAAACATAACATAAAGGACAAAGAAGATAAAAACATTTTTAAAATAAGGAAAAAGAGAAAAAAAGACAACTTGCTACTGCAACACAGAAATCAACTCACAGCATAAGTATGGATAACTTGTGACAACAAAAACATAAAAGAGGAGAGAGTAAAGGTCTGAATCTGTGAAGGGGAATGGAGATAAGAAGCAAGCTGAAGAAAAAGGACTAGTGTATATAAGACACTTTCTTTTACACAAAATTAATGGTAACCACTCAAAAAAGAAATCCAGAACTGAGGCATATAACATAAAAAAGAAGAAACACAGGGAAAAAATCATAGAATACCACCACACTAAAATAACAGACAGCAACAAAAGGGCAAAGAAACAACAGAAACACTGAGATACCAGAAAACCAAAGATAGAATAGCTATAGAACATTTTTATATATCAATAATCACCCTAAATGTAAATCGACTGAACTCACTAATAAAAAGGCACAGTGTAGGAGAAAGGCTCAAAAAACAAAATCCAACCATATGTTGCCCCAAGAGACACATCTCGGCTACAAGGACAAATATTGATTAAAAGTGAAAGGGTGGAAATTGATATTCCAAGCAAATGGTATCCAGAGAAAATCGGGTGTGGTCGTATTTATATCAGATGAAACAGACTTCAGGATAAAAAAAGGTAACAAGAGACAAAGATGGACATTTCATAATGATAAAGGGAATAATACAACAAGAAGTCATAACACTTATCAATATATATGCCCCCAATGAGGGAGCACTGAAATATATAAAGCAACTACTAACAGAACTAAGGGAGAGATTGACAAAAACACAATTATAGTAGGGGACCTAAATACATCACTGACAGCTATGGATAGGTCATCCAAACAGAAAATAAGTAAGGAAATATCAGCCCTAAATGACACAGTAGATCAAGTAGATATGATTGACATTTATAAAGCACTTCATCCTAGAACACCAGACTATACATTCTTTTCTAGTGTACATGGAACATTCTCAAGGATAGATCATACGTTGGGACATAAAACTAGCCTTAGCAAATTTTAAAGAGATTGAAATCATACCAAGTACATTCTCTGATCACAAGGCTTTGAAATTGGATATCAACTGTGAAATGAAAGCAGGAAAAACCACAAATATGTGGAGATTAAACAACATGCTATTAAAGAATGACTGGGTCACAGAAGAAATAAGAGGAGAGATCAAAAGATACATAGAAGCAGGTGAGAATGAAAACACATCCTATCGAAATCATTGGGATTCAGTGAAAGCACTAATAAGAGGGAAATTTATATCATTGCAGGCCTATCTCAAGAAACAAGAAAAATGCCAAATAAACAACCTAACATTACACCTTAAAGAACTAGAAAAAGAAGAACAAATGAATCCCATAGTCAGCAGAAGGAAGGAAATAATAAAAATTGGAGCAGAACTAAATGAAGTCGAGAACAAAAATACAATAGAAAAACTAATGCAACAAAGAGCCGGTTCTTTGAAAAGATTAATGCAATTGACAAACTCTTAGCTAGACTCACTAAGATAAAATCAGAAAAGACACAGATAAACAAAATCAGAAATGAAAGAGGAGAAGTTACCACGATACCACAGACATACAAAGGATCATACAAGAATACTATGAAGGACTATATGCTACCAAATTCAATAACCTAGAAGAAATGGACAAGTTCTTAGAAACATATAGCCTTCCTAGACTGAATCATGAAGAACTGGAAAATCTAAGTAGACCGATCAACTGTAAGGAAATTGACTTAGTCATCCAAAAACTTCCCAAAAGCAAAAATCCAAGACCAGATGGCTTCACTAGCAAATTCTACCACATATTCAAAGAAGACCTAACACCTGCCTTCCTCAAACTCTTCCAAAAATTGAAGAAGAGGAAATACTTCCTAACTCATTTTAAGAGGCCAATGTCACCCTGATACCAAAACCTGGTAAGGACAACAAAAAAAAAGAAAACTACAGACCACTATCTCCGATGAACACAGATGCACAAATCCTAAACAAAATTCTAGTAAATTGAATGCAACAATGCATTAAAAAGATTATATATCATGACCAAGTGGGGTTCATCCCAGGGATACAAGGATGGTTTAACATATGCAAATCGATCAACGTGAAACACCACATAAACAAAATAAAGGACAAAAATCACATGATTATATCAATAGATGCAGAAAAATCTTTTGACAAGATACAATATCCATTTATGATTAAAATACTTAATAAAATGGGTATAGAAGGAAAATACCTTAACATAATAAAGGCCATATATGACAAACCCTCAGCTAATATCATAATTAACGGTGAAAAACTGAAGCCTTTTGTTCTACATTCAAGAACAAGACAGGGTTATCCCCTATCATCGCTGCTATTCAACATAGTATTGGAAGTCCTAGGCAGAGCAATCAGGCAAGAGAAAGAAATAAAAGGCATCCAAATTGGGAATGAAGAAGTTAAATTGTCACTTTTTGCAGATGACATGATTCTTTGTATAGAAAACCCTAAGGACTCCACCAAAAATTCCTTTGCAATTGCAACAACAACAAAAAAGAATAAAATACCTAGGAATAAACTTAAAGAGTGTGAAGGACTTATACACTGAAAAATATAACACATTTTTAAAAAGAAATTCAAGAAGACACAAAGAAATAGAAAGACTTTTCATGTTCATGGATTGGAAGAATCAACATAGTTAAAATGGCCGTATTACCCAAAGCAATATACAGATTTAAAGCAATCCCTATCAAATTCCCAATGGCATTTTTTTTTAAAAAGAAATAGAACAAAAAATCATCAGATTTGTATGGAACAACAAAAGATCCTAAATAGCCAAAGCAATCCTAAGAAAAAAGAACAATGCGAGAGGTATCACACTCCCTCACTTCAGCTTGTACTACAGAGTAACAATAATCAAAACAGTATGGTATTGGCAGAAAAACAGACGCACAGACCAATGGAATACAATTGAGAACCCAGAAATAAACCCACATAAATATGGACAGATAATTTTTGACAAAGAAGCCAAAAACATACAATGGAAAAAAGACAGCCTCTTCAATAAATGGTGCTGGGAGAATTGGAAAGCCACATGCAAAACAATGAAACTAGACTCCTATCTGTCACCATGTACCAAAATTAACTCAAAATGGATTAAAGACCAAAAACAGAAGGTCTGAAACAATAAACTCCATAGAAGAAAGCATAGGTACTAAACTTATGGACCTTGGGTTCAAAGAAGATTTTATGAATTTGACCTCAAAGGCAAGGGAAGTAAAAGCTAAAATAAATGAATGGGACTATATCAAACTAAAAAGCTTCTGCATAACCAAAGATATGATCAACAAAACAAAAAGGCAACCAACCAAATGGGAGAAGTTATTTGCAAACAAATGTCTCCGATAAGGGGCTAATATCCAAAATATATGAAGAACTCATACAACTTAACAACAAAAGCAAACAATCCAATTTAAAAATGGGCAGAGGACCTGAACAGACACTTCTCACAAGAAGACATACAAATAGCCAACAGATATATGAAAATATGCTCTACTTCACTAGCTATTAGGGAAATGCAAGTCAAAACCACAGTGAGATATCACCTCACCCCAGTTAGAATGGCTATCATCAAGAAGACAAATAATAGCAAGTGTTAGAGAGGCTGTGGAGAAAAAGAAACCCCCATACATTGTTGGTACAATCACTACGGAAAACAGTATGGAAGTTCCTCAAAAAATCAAGAATAGAATTACCATACCCAGGAGAGGGATTACCCAGTAATCCCTCTCCTGGGTATGTACCTCAAAAATCTGAAAACATTTATCCGTAAGGATATATGAGATCTAACAATTAAGTTCATGAACTTAGTTGTTGCACTGTTGCTGCTAAACTTTTTTTATGTCAGAGGGATTATTCATTATGAATTTGCACCAACTGGACAAACAGTTAACCAAGTTTATTATTTGGAAGTGCTGAAAAGGCTGTGTGAAAAAGTTAGACCACCTGAACTTTTCACCAACAATTCATGGCTCTTGGATCATGACGATGCACCAACTCACACGACACTGTCTGTGAGGGAGTTTTTAGCAAGTAAACAAATAACCGTATTGGAACACCCTCCCTACTCACCTGACCTGCCCCCCAATGACTTATTTTTTTTTACCTGAAGATAAAGGAAATACTGAAAGGAAGACATTTTGATGACATTCAGGACATCAAGGGTAATATGACGGCAGCTCTGATGGCCATTCCAGAAAAAGTTCCAAAACTGCTTTGAAAGGTGGACTAGGTGCTGGGGTTGGTGCACAGCTTCCCAGGGGGAGTATTTCAAAGGTGACCATAGTGATATTTAGCAATGAGGTGTGTAGCACTTTTTCTAGGATGAGTTCGTGAACTTGTCAGACCTTGTGTGTCCTACAATGTTCACTGCAGCATTATTTACAGTGGCCACACATGGAAACAACCAAAATGTGTTTCAATAGATGACTGGATAAAGAAGATGTGGCATATATACACAATGGAATACTACTCTGCCACAAGAAAAGATGAAATACTGCCATTTGTGACAACATGGATGAATCTTGAGATTATTATGCTAAGCGAAATAAGTCAGCCAGAAAAAGTCAAGAACCATATGATTTTACTCATGTGGGGGATATAAAACTGAAAGCAACACATGAACAAGATAAACAAACAAATAACAACTCACAGACAGAGACAACAGTTTAGTGGTTACCAGAGGTTAAGGAGGGAAGGGGACGGCAGAAGAGGGAAAAGGGGATCAAATACATGGTGATGGAAGGAGAACTGACTCTGGGTGGTGAACACACAATATGATACATAGATGATGTATTATAAAAATGCACACTTGAAACCTATATAATTTTACTAACCAATGTCACCCCCAGTAAATTTAATTTAAAAAAAAAATGATTTTAGAAAAAACAAAGACTGCGGCTGCTTTTTCTAAATTTTAGTTGCTATGCTTTATGCTGTAATTAAATTGAATTCAAATTGTCTCAATAAATAAAGACACTTAAAAAAACAACAATCCGGGCCAGCCCGGTGGCTCTGGTGGTTGGAGCTCCGTGCTCCTAACGCCGAAGGCTGCCTGTTCGATTCCCACATGGGCCAGTATCAGATGGCTCAGTTGGTTGGAGCAGAGGCTCTCAACCACAAGGTCGCTGGTTTGACTCTCGCAAGGGATGGTGGGCTGCGCCCCCTGCAACTAACGACGGCAAATGGAGCTAGAGCTGAGCTGTGCCCTCCACAACTAATTGAAAGGACAACAACTTGACTTGGAAAGGTCCCGGAAGTGCACACTGTTCCCCAATAAAGTCCTGTTCCCCTTCCCCAATAAAATCTTAATTAAAAAAAAAGTTATATAAAACAACAACAACAACTCCATCTTAGCTGAAGGAACAAACGTAGGTATTTACTAGTATGTGTGTACCACTTGCCTTCTCTTGTGATGATGTTCACGCTCTTAAATGGTCACACTTTAAGTTTGGTCCTTTGAATCACAAAATAACAGAGGATGCTGCACATCTAAAGATGATTGCAATGAAAGGAGTTACCCACTCTCTCCCTGCCTCCGAATCTTCAGCCTCAGGTCCCTGTGCAGAAATGGAACAGGTTCCCTCTGCAAAGGGAGGATGACAGAGAGGAAGGACACTTGCATTGCCTCTGGGTCCCAGTGGTTGTGACTGAGAGCAAAGAGGGTTTGCTTTTCCTCCTGTAACTGGGTCTGAATGGCAGGTTTATTGTCCCAATCTTACATTCTTTTGTTTGTAACATTGGAGGCAAGTTTTTCATAAGTTATTTAGAGACACATACACAATAATATGAAAAAAGACATTTTGTAAAAGAACAATGTTTGAAACAAATGAAACTTTCAGCAGAGAATATCTAGGTATTCAATGTTCTCCTCCCAGCTGGCAGGTGAACAGCCTATTTCTAAGGAAGGGCACCCAGCTTGAGAACATTTGTTATCATTTGTGATCATCAGCTTCTCATGAAAGGAAACAAAATCACGAAGCCAGGCCAGGGTGTCTCAAAACCAAAGCAGAGAATTTTCTTGAATCAGAGGGTTATGGGTATATAGAACTGAGGAGAAAATGCCAGAAGTCACACCCAAAGAGATGACTGAGATCGTCCCCAAACTAGGGCCCCTATGTGGGCTGTGGCCATCAAGGTATAGTGACTTAGTTGGCCCGAGAAACCCAAAGATGAGTGAAGGGTATCACAGTGAGCAGAGCGTTATCTACAGCATCTACAAGGGCCTATGAAGTTCTGCAGACGCTTTGGCATTAGAAGGTGCCAACGCAGAGGAGTGGAGAAAGCTCGGGGCATCACGTGGCACTTGGTGTCTCAGGAAGTGATCCTAAGTGGAGATATGAGGCCCAATGAGAGATGGGGATAAAGAGGAACAGAAGACTAGGGACGCCATAGAATTTGTCATCCAGATAAGGCCAGGACAACTTGAGAGAAGTAAGCACTGTTAATAATTATATCAGGCATAAACTGGACTGTCCTGAGCAACTTGGGACACATGGCTTCTCTACCAAAAGCAAAACAATTGGCCCTCATCAAGCCATCAGGCTAAGAGTTAGGACTTTGGGGTCAACTGCCTTCATTCCAACCCAACACTACGTTTACTGATGGAGTGATCTTGGGCAGGTTGTTTTACTTCTCTGTGCTGAGCTTTCCCACTTGCAATAGCAGAACCTGCATAACAGTTGTGGACAAGATTAAAGAAGTTAGTAGAAAAGGCTGAGCATCATGCCTGGCACTTAGGAGTCACTCAGGAATGACAATATTATTATCGTAAGTTTAGTAAGTGTTTTCATGCAGGTATACGTATGGTTCCTGGAATCCCCACTGAGAAATGTTTAATTCAAATGGTTTGGGGGTGGGGAGGCAGTTGAGGAGTTAGGGGAAAAGAAAGGTATCAAAAATTTTCCTAGAAAAAAAGGTGACATAATACTTCATGGATTATGACAAACAAAAATCTCATTAAATTCCACTCTCACTAAAAAAATTTTAAATTGTGTGGCTACTTTAAACAAGTGTGAAGTAAAGTTATCAATGCAAAATTTATGATTATCATGTTTGTAAGTATAAATGTACAATAACCCAGATTACAGTAGGAAAAATTAAACTCTAGGAAAAAAATTTCTATGCCTTGTAGGATCAGTATTTCAACATTCATACTCAGTGTTCCACCATTTCATCAAAGCAGGAAACCCTAAATGATGAGGCAAGGCTTTAGCTGGTTTCAGAGTACCGACTGCCCATGAAACACATGAAATCATCTTCTTTCATTTTGGCATTTCAGTAACTCAGTCTGATTTCCTACCACTTTTATTCTTTCACCTCTTCAGTTTATGAGCACTCACTCTGATAACAGTAGTCAAAATTCAGCCCTGACAATGCGCAGCATTTATGAAGCAATTACTGTGTGCCAAATGGAATGCTAGATGCTTTGTGTACATTATTTCAGTGAATCTATCGTGTTGGGACAATACCATCCTGATTTTACAGGGAAAGCATTGAGGCCCAAGAGCTGTGTAGTAAGTCACTCTGGGTCACTGAGCTAGGAATCAAACATAGTTCAGTCTTAAACCAAACGCGGGCTCCTAAACCCAAGCACAGGAACTGGGCTATGCAATCAGCTGCAGACTTTGTCAGGTTAGCCATTATGAGCAACTCTAGATAGACCTATACATACAAGCTTTAACTATTTTTCTCCTTGACCAGTATGTTTGGAATCACAAACATATATATCTCTCCCTAACTTTGTAATGCCCTTGAGCGATACCCCTCCCCCACCAAATCTCACTGTGGAAGGTTTTACTTAAAATCTGCTGTTGCTTCTACCAATAATTCCCCTGCTTACAGATTGTTCTCTTCCTGGCCACAGAAAGAAGGTATCTGTTCGATTTTAATGACTCTCCTTACAATCCCAGCTTAAGGGGATACAAGTAAAAACAAGAAACAGAGTCAATTGAAAAGACAAAAGTTCTTGGCTCCAAATTAAAAACAATTCTGAACACTTTACATCTGAAAAACGTGCAAATGATTCCTAGGTGGAACTTGGAAAAGAACTTGCTTCTTACAGTAATATATCAACTGTCAGCTTCTTAATATTGGAAGTTTAAAGATACATGCTGTTCTGATTACTGAAGGCGTGTTCTTGAGGGTACATCCCTAGTAACTTATGACTACTTCAAAATCAGTACTTGCAAATTTCATCTATGTTTAAAATCCAGCATTCATGTGTGTTTTAGGAGGCATATAAAATGATCTAAAATGAGATGATATGTGTAAAACCAGTGAAAAGTTACAAATGCAAATATTGTTATTATTGGAAGAACAGTTACGTGATGTATGTCAATCTCTTATACAGCATTCTCCTGGAGAAATGGGTTATGCTTTGAAAACTATTCTGGTAAATCTGACTTTAAATGAAATATAGACATTATTCTAGTTCTTTTTTCCATTCTTTGAGTGTTGACATATTTCAAATCAGTGAGTGAATCCATAAGGTGCTCAAATGAAACAGTGTGCTCTTCTCCTCCCAGGTCACTGTCACCAGTTATCCACAACACGTATAGCTGAGCAGGACAAGAATCACAGAAAGTAACTCTTTGTTATTATCTGTGCAGACTTTGCAGCTCAGACCCCACTAATCTGAGCATTTCAATTACTGAATTGAATCTGTGCTGAAGTTTTTCTTTCTGCTCTCTCTGATGAAACTAGTTGGTAAAACTAGTTGATAAGCAAATTTTCATATAAATAAAATGAGAGTTCAGAAGAGAAAGTTAATACTTTTTTAAGTTTTGAATACATCCCCATGCAAAAGATCAAGAAATATAATGATTAAATATAATCAATCTCGTATTACCTAAATTTTTATACCTTTTAAAGAATTTTTAGTGATTGCCCATAGGTTTACAATATACATGTTCAATTAATCAATCTGCCTTCAAATATTATAAAATTACACTGCATCATATGACATGCAAGATGGCATTTAAACTGCTTTCCTTATCTAATAGATGGAAATGAAATATAATTTGAGTTATAATGCTCTACATGTCAGTCTATTTTCATTAATTCCGATTGACCCCTCACTTTCCCTCCCTTTACTCTTACTCTTAGATTCTGGGGTACAGGGAATGTTCTATGTCTTTATTTAGGTGATGGCTACATGGGTGAATACATACGTAAAAAAATATTGTGTACTTTATTATATCTATGCTACACTTCAATTTTAAAAACTGTGATGCACAGTCCAATTCTTCATCACTGTTCTGCCAGGTTAGTGCCACATTATGGAAAATATGGATGGAGCACATTTGGAAGGCTGTTTGGGCTCCCTGTGTCAACAACTCAGAGCTCAAGAGGCTGAGTCTCTGTTAATCAGTTTATCATCACTCTAATCTAGAATGGCTTTGAATCCTGCCAGCCAGATTACAGATGCTCTCTGTTGCTCAAAAAATCCAGAGTCCTACCAAGGAAAAAGTATCTTAACCAATAAAACAATATTAAGTGTCTTAACCAATAACACAGCCCACATTGCAACTGGGGCATGGTGACAGGTATTTTGTATTCCCATCAGGTATGAAGAATGCCATCTAATTAATGATGGAAAATCCCAGCAAATGGAAAATCATTCACATTTACTTATTCATTGAGCATTTATTGCATGTCCATTATGTGCCAGACTCTGTGCAGAAATGCAGTCATTACTTCTAGGAGATCACTGTATTTGGGAATATACAAGCAATTATAACTCAGTGACATGCTAAGTGTATGACAGGGAATTGCAGAGTGCCATCGCAGGACAGAGTTGGGACTCTCCTCAAGCTGGAGAAGAGCAAAGGGCAATGATATGGAAGTCTTCTTAGAGGACATGAAACATGGTAATTGGAAATGGTCTATCAACCTAGTACCAAAATTCTTAATTTCCATCTTCTTCCCCTTCTAAACACATTCCTCCCTTGTTGGATTTACCGTAACTACACAATTATTGCTAAAGTAAAAAATCTAGGAGTCCTGCGAAGGTGCACAAAGAACTATTTAGGATTGGTAGAATATTCTGTATGTCTATATTGTGTTGGTGGTTTCACAAATGTATGCAGCTGTCTACACTCATCTAGTTGAACACTTTAAAAGGATGAAGCTTGATCACTAAAAGTTGATTAAATATCTGTTATCCATGATTAATTCTTTCCTCTCATCCCAAACTTATCCGTAAGTGCAGTCCATTTGATATCTAAAAAATATCCCAATCTATCCACTCCTCTCCATTACTAGTATTTTTGTCCAAGCCACAACATGACGGGTAGCTTTGTGGCTGATCTTCTGCCTTGATTCTTGTTCTATAATCTATTCTCTATATCTGTTTATAATGTAAATCTGGTTATCTCATCTCTTTGCTTTAAATTCTCAAAGGTCTTTCAATTATACTTAGAGTAAAACCCAAATTCTTTACTGGGCCTTTAAGACGTTACATCAACAATTCTAAAACATTTTGGTCTCAGGATACTTACACTCCTAAAAATTAGTGAGAAACACAGAATTGGGTTATATCTATTGATACTTACTACATTAGAAATTAAAGCTGAGATATTGTTGTGCCTTTTTAAATATAGCTTTTAGTAGTTGCTGTAGAATTTACAAGCTATATCTTTAGAATACCTTCAAATAACATTATACAGTTCATGTGGCATGTAAGGAACTTAAAACAGTAGTCTTCTAGTTCTTCTTCCTTCTTTTTGTGTTATTGTTTTATACATTTTACTCATATACATGCTACAAATACAAATTACTACTTGCTTTAGAAAGTAAGTTATCTTTTAGAACAATTTAAAGTGGAGAAAAATAAAAATGAATTTCATATTTACCTACATTGAAGTCATGTCCAGTGCTCTTTATTTCTTTACATAGGTCCACGTAAATTCTTCTGCTTGAAGAACTTCCTGTAACATTTTTAGTAGAACACATCTGCTGGTAATGAATCTCTCAGTTTCTATTTGTCTGGAAAAGTCTACTTCTCTTCCATTTTGAAAGATATTTTTGCTGAGTACAGTATTCTGGGTTAAGTTTTTTTTCAGTGCCTTAAAGATGTTACTCTATTGTCTTCTGACTTGCAGAGTCCTGATGAGGAGTCTCTTGTAATTTTTATCTTTGTTCCTATTTATGTAATGTCTTTTTTTCTTGTACTGCCTAAAGATTTTATCTTTATCTTTAATCTTCAGAAGTTTGAATATGATATGTCTAGGTTTTTGTTTTTGAGGGGTTTTGTTTTGTTTGTTTTTTAACCAGTTCTTAGTGTTCTCTAAGTTTCTTAGATCTGTAGTTTGGCATTCTTCATTAATTTTAGAAAATTCTCAGCCATATACTTCAAATATTGCTCCTGTCCTGGTTTTTTTTTTTTTTTTTAATCTTTTCTCTTTCTAGGATTCCAATCATTTGTACATTAAATTGTTTGATATTGTTCCACAACTCTTGGATGCTTATTTCTTTTTCTTTACTCCATTTGTGTTTCAGACTGGGTCATTTCTATTGGCCTATCTTCAGTTTCACTGATTCTTTCCATAGCTCTATTGAGCCTACTGATAAGCTTGTCAATGGTATTTGTTATCTCTATTTTTTTATTTCTATCATTTTCATTTGATTGTTTTCTATAATTTCCATCTTTCTGCTAAAATTCATCATCTGTATATTGTATATTGTCCATTTTCTCTACTAGACCCTTAAACATATTAGTCATATTTAAATTTCTTGTCTGATAGTTCCAACTGGAGGACTAGGTTGGGACCTTATGCCTTTCCCACAGAGATTGTTGTTCCCCTCCTCCAGGCTTGCAATCACCAGTGAAGTTTGCTTTAGACTCTCAGTCTGCTTCCAATCTTTCTTAAGAGTACCCAGTGAGGACCATGAAAAAGAGCCTGTGAGTGTGTGTCAAGTCCTCTTGCGTCTGAGGCTCTCATGTTAGCTATGCTATTGGCCAGGCACATCAGCCTTTAGCTTACTCATTAAAATGTCAGCTGAAATTTTTCCTATCAGCTTGTATGGCTCATGTGTCTTATCTTCTTGGAGGCACAAGTTTCACCTTATATTTCAGGATAATTGGTTGCCCTAAGACCTCAGAAATTTAAGGGATTCAAGAAAAGTTATGTGTGACTTCTGGAAAGCTAATACGCTAATCATTACGCTAATCATTAGCTAATACGCTAATGATAGGATGAAAGTGAAAAGAGAAAATAACACTTAGTATTATGATGAAAATCATTTTAACATTGTGGACGCTTTTCCAGTTGAGTGTTTGAGGCCTTTTGTGCTATGTGATTCAATTTTCACCCACCTTTTTGACATTATCACCAAACACTCTCCCGCTTTACTCACTACACTCAGCAATGCTGGCCTTTTAATTTTATCTGCACACCCAGCTCTCTGATGACCTAATTTTTGGCACTATTTCCCCCACATAGAATGCTGTTCCTTGGGCCTTTGCATGACTGGCTTCTCATTATTTTCCAAATTTCAGCTTGAAAGGTATCTCCTTTAAGAGGTCTTTCATGATCACCTTGGTCTAAAGAACCTATCTATATACATATACCCACTCCAAGTCATTTTCTATCACATAATGCTATTTCTTTTCTTCTATCAAAATGATTTTGATTCTCAATATATTTATTTATTTTCTTATTTTCTATCTTTCTCAACTTTTTGGCTCGTTTGCTATAATAGCTAGCATCTGTTGTACAGTAGCTCTGCAAAATATGCGTATATGTGAATAAAATATCTTAGACTATCTTAGCGACCAAATTGTATCAATCATTATCAAGCTAACTGTGCTTTTTAAAATCATTAAAAACAACAACAACAAGATTCCCTTCGAGTTGTTTCACTGGCCAGGTATAGTTAGTATATAAAGGTGCAAATAGTCTTTGAACTAAGTTGGATTTTAATCTAAGCCCAGTTGAACTCACTTCAGAGACAAGTTTAGCCATCAGAGACATGGAAGCATGTCTGAGAATCTAAAATATGATTTTAACACATGATAAAGCAAGGCTGTTCCAACGGCGTGAGAGATGCAATCCTCTGAACACCCAACACTGGCTTTCGATATCACATTACCTGGCAAAACACTGTTTTCTTTTCAATAATCTTTGGTTTACCATCCTTAGGCAATGTGAAAAACTGAAAGGGAAACTTCAAGCCAGGAGGCTAGTGGAAATCCCCAGGTTTCAATTCTGTTCTACTTGGATCCCCAAAACGATATTTCCATAAATAAAGATGTCAGGAGTTAGTATAGACTCCAGAACTTGGCAAAAAACCATGACTAGGTACCTGATTAATTTCAAGGTACTTTTTCTTCTTATGGAAAACTACGGAAAATTAAAGAAAAAAAAAAGCATGGTTGTTTTTTCATTTGGATTTCTTTGGCAAAAGTTAAGTGCTGGTATTTGGGGTTTATTTTTCACAAATTAAATAAATGTTTTAAAAATAAACTCTTACTCAACTCTCCTTGTATAATTGATCACCTTTCCTCAGGTGTCTGATTTTAAATATATGTTACCAAGTGGTTGAATCTTTTTTCTAATGCTTTTGATAGGGCACATACAGGGAAAACAGAACTACAGTATTAGTGATCCATGCCAGTCTTCAAGGGTCTGAAAAGCCCCTAACTCAGTCTAAGAGAAAAGGTACAATATGGTAGAGTGTGAAAAACATGGGCCAAAAATCTAAGTCATATTCATTTATATGTATATATTTATGCATCTGTATTAATTCAAAAAACATGGTTGAACTCCTACTGTATGACAGGCTCTATGTATGCTAGGTGAACAATGGAACACACAGATATCGTTTCTTCCTTAATAGGTTTCAGAGTCTAGGAAGAAAACGAGGATATAATTATATATGCAAATCATTATATAATGTAAAAAGGAATATACTATGAGGAAAATGAATAATTGCATATATAAGACTGAAATTCAGAGGAGAAATTAATGAAGATGAAAATTTGGGGGGAACCAAAACAGAAGTGTATTCTTAATGCTATGATGAGCAGATTTCTGAAATAAAGTGAGAGATTAAATACAAGACATAAGGAACCAAAGAGCACTATGCTTTAGAGTGTGGCTCAGAGGTGGAGAAGCCAGCAAATAAGGTTAATTAAAAGAAACAGGAGAAAAGTCATGAAAGAGCCATACCACAGAAGGCAAGCCAATGATTTCAAGGAGTGGACATTAGTGTCGAATACTGTGGAGAGGTCCAATGAAATGAGTACCTAAAATGGATGTTGAATTAGACAATGTGGCACTCATTAGTGACCTAAATAAAATAATTTATTGGTGCAATATAAGCAGAAACCAGATCAAAGCAAGCTGAAGCATAATGGAGACTGTCTGAACCAAGGTGATAGACTGAACACACATCTAATTCACTTCTTCCAAAACTTTAGTAAGACTATAATAAAAGGATTTTTTTTTTAAGACAAGGATGGGGAGAAAAGACAAAAACAACAAAATTTTGGAAGCTTGAGAGCAGATGGATGAGTGGTAAATGGCTTAGCTGACTCAGGAAAGCTAAATTACAAGTTAGTCATGAGGAAATCTGAGCACAAACCAATTTATACCACAGAGTCCTCAACAGACAAAGGAATTAGCAGCAGCTGGTAACTCGAGAACAAGGCGGCTTGCGAAGTTTACTAAAATGAAAAGCACTGGGTGAAAGTTGTTTGAAAAACAGATTCCTAGACTCCCTCCTCCATTTCACCTTGTTGGGTAACTGTCCCTTCACTACCCCACAGAAGTCTAGAGGTTTTTTTTTTCTCTATAGAAAATAAAACAGATGTAATGCAGGGACTCAGCTCCCACTCCCCACACCAGAACGCAGGATATGGTGAGGCCAAAAAGGAACACCAACAGAGCCATGGATAGGGGGTTCATACCACTATATTCTCGCTGGTGGCTGGGTTGAAGATACAGGAAGCAGGAGCCGCAATCTGCCGTCCGCTTCTCTGCCAACCAACCACCCCACTTGCTAGCTGCAATCCTCCATCTGCTTCTCTGCCAAACCCCTAGCATAGTCATGGCAGTTATATTAGTGGCTAATGGCTAACTGGTTTCAGCTGACGGCCAACTAGTCACAGCTGATGGCCATCTACTACCCAAGCCAGCACCTTTCCACATGAGGCCGAGAGCCCAGAAACTGCTCTCTGGGACTCTGTCCCCACACAGAGATCTCTGTGTCGTTGAGAAAGTAAATGCCGTACTGAAAACAAGGCAGATTAAATGACCATATTAAATGCTGAATACAGAGATCCCCATATTTCTTTTCCTGTTTGGCTCCAAGGTCACTGGGATTCAGAACCTACTCCTTGAGGCAGGAAATGGGAAGATACTTTCCTGGGGAACCTGATCAAATAATAAAAGAAAAAGATCTAAAAGTATTTATTTACACTGAGGATTCATTCCAAAATGACCCACCTGAATGCCCTAAAGTAGAGCTCAAAGTTGACAAGCCTTACTAATGCACTCAGATCATCCATCCCATCGATTCATGCCCTGCCACTCTTAATTGTGAGCACCTAGTCAAGAATTGCCATATGGGAGAATCGCCACATCTCTAACTTGGAAGACAGAGACCATTAAAAAACATAGAAAAAAAAATAACTTGGAGGAAACAGGTACTATGCAGAAGTAAACTTCAAAAAATTACCATTTTTATATCTTTCAAATGGTGAAAGAAAGATATCCCTTCCATAAGCAAGAAAGATGCTCTTGAAAATTAAATACATGATAACAAAAATGAAAAATTATGCAGAAGAATTGGAAGATAAAATTAAGGCAATCACTCAGAAAGACTAGCAAAGATAAATAAATAAGGAAAGCAGAAAGGGAAGAAATAAGAAAACGAGAAAAAAGTCCAGAAAGTCCAACTTCCAAGAAATAGGAGGGCCATAAGCAAACAAACAAAAAGAACACAGGAAATATCATAAACAAAATAACTGAAGGTTTTCTGAAGGATATTAGTAACTAGACTGAAAGGGCCCACTGAGTTCCCCAAATAAAAGATGAAAATAAATACATCATTGTGGATGAAGAGTGAATCTATAAAATTTCAGGAGAAAAGAAGAAAAATAATAGATCAGAAACAAAAGTCAGAAATCACAATAGCTTTGAAATTCTCGACTCAGCACTGGAAACAAGGAAAATGATTTTCAACCTAGAACTGCACTCAGCTAAGCTATCAGTCAAGTTGAGGGTAAGAGGATCATGGTTAAATATGCATATCCTCAAAAAATAAAAAGTACCTCCTATGTAACATTTCTTTTAAAACTACCACAGGATGAGTTCCATCAGAAATGAAAAGAATAAACTAAGAGAATGAAATAGCTAGAGGAGACCCAATCACAGGAGAGAGGCAAAGGGGAAAATCCTGCGATGACAGTAAGGAGAGATCCCAGAGTGACACCAGACATAGAAGACTATGAACCCAGACTGGATCAGCATCGTGACCATGGAAACAGAAATACTGAGGCTGTCATCGCCATGATATCTGCTGCCTGTTTATTCTGACAGAAGGATAGAATGACCCAGATTCTTAACTGTACTTGGCCAGCATTAAGAAATATGCCGATGAATGCCTGCTCTCCCTTCTAGCCTTGTGCCTGGATCAGTTGAGGACATTTCACCATCCAGAACAATTCTGCTTTGACATACTTCTCAAAAGGAAGTCATAGTTCACATAAAAGCAGAATGTACAGAGTAGCTCAAATCTTTTGAACATACGTAGTCTGACAATTAAGTTCGCGAACTCATCCTAGAAAAAGTACTACGTATCTCATTGCTGAATAACACTATAGTTACTTTCGAAGTACTCCCCTTGGGAAGCTATGCACCGACGCCAGCGCCTAGTCCACCTTTCAAAGCAATTTTGAAACTCTTTTTCTGGAATGGCCATCAGAGATGTCATTGTATTACCCTTGATGTCCTGAATGTCATCAAAATGTCTCCCTTTCAATATTTCCTTTATCTTTGGGTAAAGAAAGAAGTCACTAGGGTCCAGATCAGGTGAGTAAGGGGGGTGTTCCAATACAGTTATTTGTTTACCAGTTAAAAACAACCTCACAGAGTGCTTTGTGAGCTGGTGCGTTCTTGCGGTGCAAGAACCATGAATTGTTGGTGAAAAGTTCAGGTCGTCTAACTTTTCCACGCAGCCTTTTCAGTACTTCCAAATAGTAAATTTAGTTAACTGTTTGTCTAGTTGGTACCAATTCATAATGAATAATCCCTTTGATATCAAAAAAGTTAGCAACATCAATGCAACAAGTTCGCGAACTTAATTGTCAGACCTTTTGTATATCTGCTGATATCAGAACCTCTTCCAAGTGCCCAAATGAGAAGCCCTATGTTTTCCTGGTCCTCTTCTGCCCTTGCTCATTTACTTCTCAAGAAGAGAATTTTAAAACTTTCAAAAAGCTTGAAGCCAGACTATGACTCAGAAATGCTGTTGAGTTTTTCTTCCCCTGAGCCCTCTCCCTAATAATGAAAATATTGTCCTTTTCTTGCATAGCCAAGCTGTGCTTGCTTCTAAGTTTTTCAAAAACAAACAACAAGTTAATACTTATGAAAATGGATAAGGAAATGATTAACACAAATGTAATATGCTTACTTTGGAAATAGGGAATAGAAGGTGGGGGCTTAATTGAAAAAGGACACAAAAGAGGATTCTAAGATATGGATAGTATTCTATTTCTTAAGTTAAACAAATGGATTTATGGGTATTTATAGTAGTTTCTTTTTTTAAAGATTTTTATTAAAATATCTCAAACATAGAATATTATATTTTGCCGTGTATAATGTGCACTTTTTTGCCCAAATTTTTAATGGAAAAATAAGGATGCACATTATACATGGGTAGTACTAATTCCATATTTATATAAATGTTTTTAATTCTTTTATTTATGCTCATGAGTTAAAAGTGTAACTCTAAAAATCAATAACAATATCCATATGCAAAATAATACCCTGGAATATAATGATCGGTTTTGTTGGACTTATGATGAACTTGCAACGATGAAGAGTTCTTGGCCTTCTATGATGCGTAAATATCGTAACTTTGTTACCTGTACATAAAATTTCTTGTACCATAATATGTTAAAAAATAAATCCTAAAATTCCTTTATAATACAAAAAAAAAAAAGTACCTAAATGTAAAATAAAAATTTGAATTACAAAATTAAAACGATTTTTTCCCTGAATGTTTGGGCCAGAAACGTGAGTGCACATTACATATAGCAAAATATGGGATATTAGTTTCAGGTGTACACAATAGTTATTCAACAATTACATACCTGAAGAAGTGATGACCATGATTAAGTACAGCAACCCTCTGACACTGTACCAGACCAAGTGCGTTAAGTCTATGTGTGGGCACTTTAAGAGGAGCACCAAGAACTGCAGCTGCCCTCCATCCCACTCAGCCACAATCTTTCGTGGTTTTCACAGGCAGAAGTTGTGGGGACTTCTCTCCCTGGTACTGAAACCCTGGGATGGGGAGCATGGTGTGGGCCTGGGACGCCCCACTCCTCTGGAGAGGGGGAACCACTGTAGCCAAGATATCCCTCGCAATTTTTAATGGTCACACACAGGTGTGAAATCAGTCCATTCCACATCTCTGCCCATCCTACCAGTCTCAAGGTGGCTTCTTCTGCATGCCTTTAGTTGTAGGGCTTCAGTTCAGCTAGACTTTAGGCAATTCTTTATTCATGTTATTTTCATCCTTTTAACTGCATAAATACATTTTTTACACTCTTCTGTATATGCAAGATACATATGAAAGTTTCAATTTTTTTTTTATCGTAACAAAAGTAAGAAAGGGAACTTGAGAATTGGAGTTATTATGGTTTGCTTATGAAGGGAAGCAAAGAAAGGACACAGTAGCCAGAGGAGAAGGTGGAATCAAGAGAAGATTTTTTGGTGATAGGAGATTTGAGAGTCTGTTTTTATGCTGAAGATTTTATGCAACAAAGAATTTGGACCTGTCAGGAAGAGCAGGAGCACCAAAGAGCCACAACCCATTTGTAATCCCATTGCCTATTGCTCTGTAACATAAACCCTCAACTATAGCCATTTGTTCCATTGTATGTAATTTACTTAAAAATATCTTAAAAGGCCATATAACATACAGATGTATGTATGTGAATGAAATCTAATCTGGAATCTAGGGTCAGCTGATTAAATCTGAAGAATTTTAATCAGTTGATCATTTAAAAGACTAATTAGGAGTCCTTATAATAAGTGATTCTGCAGCATCATTTCCAGAATCACTAGAGCCTAACGTTACAACACAGGACTCATGAATCAGCATAACAGATGTTGGAAGTAATTTTTTCTTAGGCGAAGTGAATGGTATTCAAGATATGTAGTAGATTTAATATGCTTTCACCCTTACAAAAATTGGGCATACAAACGTGGTAAGCCCAGTAGCCTAACAATGCTACTACAGGGTGCCATTCACTTGTATGGAGACACACGTCATGGCTGTTTCTGCTGCCTGATACAACTAGGTTAGTTAATCCTACCATCACAGGATGGCCACCTTTGTCTTTGAGTAAGTCTTCCACTCCAGATGTTGTTTAGAGAACTTAAACAACAGAGAAAAGGGTTCACTACAGAATTACAGAAGAGGCTTGTTAGTAAGTGTTCATACTTGGGGGAGAAATTGGCTTGAGCCTTGCTCTCATTAATGACATACCACCTGATAGAAAAATTTATATGGAGGGAAAGAGACATCTACTCCCCATCCAGCTCTTGCTGTCAAAGGCTACCAATGTTTACTGAATGATCTTGGCATGTGAGAACGAACACACTAAATCCATTTGCAACATTTGCCCAGCTTATTCGCTGGATAAATGATGATCAAATTCAACTTTCTTTTTGGATTCAATTCTTTCTTTTACAACTTTCTGCTCAAAATATCCTCTCTTCTCTTGCACACAAACCCCACTAACCTCATTACCTTATTGGAACCATTCAAATAATTATACAATTCATGTTGTAACATCTCTTGAGAAATGAACTGTATGATCAATTATCTTAACAGTAATAACAATTATAATAAGAAGAATCAGTCTGTATCTCTCTTGTGATTACAATGTGTCAGACATTCATCTGTGTGCTTAATATGAATTAGCTCCTATAATCTTCACAATAGCCCTAAGTGGCAGGTACCACCAATATCCTCATTTTATAAAAGGAAAAACTGAGTCAGAGAATACTTAGGTAAGTTGTCCAAAAGTCACATAGTTGTCATTCAAACCAAGCCAATTGAGGTCTAGAATCCAAACTCTTAACCAATATCGTGAGACTTCGAACCTGAAGAACTATAAGATATAAATTGGTGCTGTTTTAACCCACTAAGTTCATCATTGTTTGTTATATCAGCAACAGAAAATGAACACAACTATACTACCCCCAAACTCATTCAAACCACAAGCACAATTTTCTGCATATAATAAACTTTAAAACATAAAGATTGAATGAATATATATTTAATTTATTACAACTACCGAAAAGGACTTGGGGATGAAAAAAATGCAGTTATCATTAGGAAAATTTACATAAATATGAATTTCAAAGAATTGGCAAGGACACCAATTGTAGAGACCAGAGACCTTGATTCTGGGCGTCATTTTGTCTAGAAATGCCTGCATGACTTGAGCACATTTCTAATTTCCCTAGGCCTCAGTTTCTATGTTGAAGAAAAAGCGAATTCGACCAGTTATCTTGGACTTCTTTTTAGTGTTAGAATGTCTTTCTAAATATATTTTTCTTTCTTTCCATTTATTTGGATCAAATTATAATGTACCCAATATTTCCTTTGAGATAGCCAAACTATATCATCACAAGAAGTGCTAATAATCAGATTCATGATAAAACAAATGCACGAGGGAATACCCAAAGTTGACCTCAAGGACCACTATCTAATATAAACCTGAGGTTTCCTCCTACTTTAATTGAGTCTGCTTAGTGGCTTGCTATTCATCACAGAAACTGATCACACAAACCACAGAATGTCGATCATATTTCTTATGTCTATGCATTTGTACAACCTCATTGTCTCCATAGAATTCGGAGAATACAAATTTCTGACAACATCTCTTTCTCTGTTAAAAAATAATAGACATTTGTATAATACTAGTGATACTGGTCTTGTGAGGGCCAGCTCAGTGGTTTACAGTTTCCAATAGAATATGCTTTTATGTATTGTTTTTCTAACAGTACTGTTACTGTAAAAAATAATGTGGGGCATGTGCCGAGGAGAAGGAAGGGGATAGAGAAGGAATGAAAGAGAGGAAGTAGAGGCCACAGTTGAGGGGGCTGGAAGATGCTTGAAGCTATTTGGCCTTATACCCACAACTGACAAAACCATTTAAATTTTTGTGGGTTCTGTAGCTCCAGCTAGAATTTAGTTGACATAATGGAAAAAATACATGAAAATTTGATGCAAAGAACTGAGCAAAACAATCATTTTGTGCAGAAGACTGGTCCTCAGGACCAACTTCTGCTGCAAATGTTTGTGCAGACAACATGATTGGGGCGCAGTGTGCACCCCTCACAGCCAACAGAGTAGCGAGTAATAAATGGGACATTCAGACAAAGGGAATTCCTGCGAGTCATGTGAAATTTTTCTCTCAGCAAACAATGGGATTACACACAGTTTGAGTTGTGGGAAACATCGCCAAGACATTTTTCTTTGAGTACCTTATATAATGAAAGGGTAAGGATAGGGGAAGGGTTAAAGAGAAGGAGAAAACTTTATTGGAGATACAAACATTATTGGATGACTAGGCAGAAAAGAGACATAGGATAACAAGGATTTCTGGAAGTGGATGCTTTGAGTACCAAAGGGAGGCAAAAGCATAGGCTGAGAAGAAAATAAAAATAAACACCAGAAGGATAAAGAAGTGGGACAAAATAGTGATAAAGAAGCTTGCGGAAAAGAAGAAGAATGAAAAATAGAAAAAAGAACATGAAAAGGGAAGAAAGGAAGTAGAAAAAAGAGAAAATGGAGGCTTGCTTTCTGTCCTTCCAGTGCTAGACATGAGCACATTAAGGATTTTTTTAAAAGATTTTTATTAAAATATAGCTAACATATAACATTATATTAGTTTCAGGTATATACAAGAGTTATTCAACATTTACATACCTAAAGAGGTGATCACCATAAGTCCAGCAACCACCTAACACAGTACCATGGTATCACAATATATTGACTATATTCCCCATGCTGTACATTATATCCCATGCCTTATTTGTTTTATACCTGGAAATTTGAACCTCCTATTCTTCTTCATCTTTTTCCACCCCTTTGTAAGTTTTTAATTACACTTGACATTTAATGTTATTTTATATTAGTTTCAGGTGTACAGCATATAGTTAGACATTTATATAATTTAAGAAGTGATCCCCCCTGATTAGTCTAGTACCCACCTGGCACTATACATAGTTGTTGCAATATTATTCACTGTATTCTCTATGCTTTATTTTATATCCCCATGACTATTTTGTAACTACCAGTTTGTACTTCTTAATCCCTTCACATTTTTTACCCTGTCCCCAACCCCGCTCCCAACTATCACCCTGATAAATCTAGTACCCATCTGATACCACATGTAGTTATAACAATATTATTGACTATATTCTTTATGCTATACCATACATCCCCATGACTACTGTGTAATAACCAATCTGTACTTCTTAATCCCTTCCCCTTTTACACCCAACCCCCCACCCCCTCCAATCTGACAACCATTAAAATGTTCTCTGTATCTATGAGTTTGTTTCTATTTTGTTTGTGTATTTTGTTCCTTAGATTCCATATATAAACAAAATCAGATTGCATCCATCTTTCTCTGTCTGACATACTCAACTCAGCACAATACTTCCAGGTCCATCCATGACACCGCTGATGGCAAGAACATATTCCTCTCCATGGCCAAGCAACATTCCATTTTATATATGTACCTTCGGTGTACTTAGTTGTAGGGCTTCAGTTCAGCTAGAGTTCAGGCAACTTTCAATGATGGTTGTTCTGTAGTTTAGTTATAATTTTGATGTGGTCATGAGAGGAGGCAAGCACAGCATTTACCTACTCTGTCATCTTGACTGGAAATCTCAAGGTTCTGTTTTTTTCTCTCTGACCCGTCATCACCCCCACTTTCTTTTCTTTTTCATTTTTTTTTTCCACACCAGAATTGGGGGGAAAATAAGCTGACAGAGATGCTTCCAGGCTCTCCTTTACTTCCATGATGATAAGAACGCACAACTTGATTTTCTGTCCCACCAACACAGCAAAAAAATGGGATCTCTACAAAAGGTACTATTATAAGACAGCATACAATGGGGTCCTCCAAAAAGAAATGAGGATGCCCTTATCTACCGTTGAGCTCTAACCACTCACAACTTAAAGAGAACTGATAAGCTGAGATACTTAAAAGATATATTTAAGACTTTGTAAAGGATGAAGAAATAAGTTTTTCTTTGGCCTTACCTCATAGATCAAATATAAATAAAATCTCAACATTTCCTGTTTCCAAAGCTATCCTTGTCTATTCCTGCATTAAAAGTCTAGAGTAACTGAATTCTGACTTGTTAAAATTTCCATTAAAAATGAAAAAAAAAATTGTTTATCATCCCTTGAAAATTAAAATTAGCTATAGCCTCAGTCATTTTTATAGCTTTTATGTTTATGTTTTCTTTGTGTTTTATGCAGCCCACCTCTTTTTAAGAATTACATATCCTAAACTTTATTTTGCAGAAACAAATTGATGCTTTTCTATGCCATTTCCTAAAAGACAAGGAACTTTTTTCTGCTTTTGATTCAGTATTCATTGCATTCGTAATTTTTTTAATCTTAAAAATATTTCTTTCAATACTTTTTCTTCATGAGAATGTAGAACCTGTCATGGTTCTCCAAGAACCTGTCATGTTATATTATTTTACACCTAAAATTATATACAATTATTGTAAAATGCATTTACAAATGACTAAATAGCAAATATTTACATATATACTTGCAGGTATAAATATTTACAGGTATATATTCAATATTTAGCTTATACACAAATTTTGTCAGACTCTGTGATAAATGGATGGCTGTTAAAATGTCAAAATCTAGTTCTAAGATTATAGTTTTATAACTTTGGGATAATTATGTATTGACAAGGATCACTGTCCAGATATGTTAAGGGGAAAAAAATAAGCTGCAAATCAACATACAGAGTTTGGTCTCATTGAATTAAAAAAACACTAATTGCAGATTTATGTATTAGGTTATGATTGGTTTTGCTGTGATAGCTAATTAACCTTGAAATCTTAGTATTTAAAACAATGAAGGTGTATTTTGCTTACGGTACATATAAAATAGATGTGCAGAATAAGAGAGTAGCTCTAATCCACACAGTCACTCAGGAACCCAGGATGGCAGAGGTTCAACCATTTTGTATCTGTGTTATTTAGAATATTGGGTCTCCTCAGTTTTTGCAACAAAAGAAGAAAACTCATGGAGCACTCATTTTGCATCAGCCCAGCAATGATGCATGGTCACCTTTGTTTATAGCATACAAGCCTAAGCTCGTCTCATGGCCCATTAGAGCTACAAGGAATGGGAAGACCACTTGGGTGTACAGTTTGCAGTAAATGGTTTTGATACACTATATATGGATATAAAATGCAAATAAAAATCTCCAGAAGGAAAAACTATATTTAATGGGAAGGGGAGGGGAAGGGGAAAGGGAATCAGATTAGGGAAAGATTGAAGATAAAATCCACATTGTATATTATATACTTTTAATTTTTTTCACTTTTACAGCAAAAAGCAAGTATCACATTTGTTATTAAACAAAATATCTTAAAAACTGTTAATTATGAGTTATTCTGAGAGAACCCAGTTAAAAGGATACTGGTAAATAAGTGGTTAAAAAGCAATATACAAAGAGTTTCCACCAATGGCTCAGCATCAAGAATGGACATAGCTTTCAGGGATCAGCCAGGGCTCTCTATGATTTAGTAGCTGTTGTTTGATCAATGGCCGAAATGATAAAGTGGTGAGCTTGCTGAGTAAGTTCACAGATAAAGCTATGTTAACTAAAACTTTGGGAGCCATGATTAAGATCCAAACAGGCCTGTCAGAAGTGAGCTATGGCCAAGTGTGGGGTATGAGTGTCCTTGGGAGTGAAGAATGAATCTCTGAAGACTGCAGGGGTCAGACCAAAGTACCTCAGTGCTGCTGGATTCTGTGTAAATCAAATGCCAGATAAATGTCCGGAATAAATGGAGTTGTTCCAAGAAATGTGGCACTGCTCAGGCATTTCAAGTGTTAAGAGAAGACAGGAGTAGAAAGAGAACAATCAGGGTTTGCCGTATCCAAGATCAGGAAAACTATTCTGAATATGGTCCACTGTGTAAAGCCACGTGATACAGCGGTGAATAAAGCAGACATCATCACGGTCTTCCTGGGGTTACAGTCCAGCTACAATTGTTTTACATACAGGTCTTTTCTCTCAGTACCTAGTGGGACTGTTCTTTTACAGCTTTGTCATTTGAAATGTGGTCCAGGAATCAGCAGCAACAGATTCCATTGAGAGCTGATTAGAAATGCAGCATGCAAGGCCCAATCCCAGACCCAGTGAATAAGAATCTGCTTTTTAAACAAGGTTCCCCCGGTAGTTCATGTGAACATTCAAATATGGGAAGCACAGGCCTGGGTTCTATCTGCCTACCCCCACCACACACACAAACACACACACATCTTATTAAGGAGAAAGTTTCCTTACTTATTTTGCTGTCTCCTTGCCTTTGATTTTGTCTAAAACGGATAACAAGGAAGCTGAAAGAGACATGAGAGGCTAAGCAGACATACATAATGAAGAGATGAGTAGAGGGAGGAAATGCAAAGAGAAAGATTCAGGCAGGGTGAGCCTGTGAGTGGAGTTTAGGGAAATACTGAGACAGGAAGGAGAGAGAGCTAGATGGCAGTCATAAATAAATATGGAGATAAGGAAAGCAAATTTGAAGTAGTGTTGCTCTACAGTGTTAAATGGATCTCCATCAGCCATTCTTTGAGAGACTTCATGAAAGATTTAAATTTTTTCTCACTCTCTTCAGGTGTCATAACTCATGATTCCTCTATACAAAACCAGATGAGAGGGGGCCACTATGGCCCCTGGCTTTAGATGAGTTACATATTTGTGAGCTTTCCTTGTCCTTTTTTTAGGCTGGAGGGTGGAGACAGAAATAAAAATTGAAGACAATTGTAATCTAGGAATATGCAGTTAACATGCTATACCACTTCCAAAAGGAAGGGTGTTTTTTTTTTCATTCTTCCACAATGCTTTTGATTTTCACCCATCTTTGCACTATTCAATAACACTAAATTAGAGCTAGATCTCCAAGCTGTGATTTATCAGTTACAATAAAAGCTGTAATTTATCAGTTACCAGGGACAAGATAGATCTTTAAAGGTGATTTTAGCTCTGTTTTTTCTAAAGCTAGTGTAAAGAAAAATAATCTCTAACTCGTGGAACTAAAATATCAGTAAGACTATTTCAGCTTTGGTTATTAGCTAAGTGAATTGTTTGAGCATCAACAGCCATTATTCTTTCTATGTACAACAGAGTATTGACTTTGGAGCCTAAATGAATGAAGGTGGTAGTGGGAAAAGGAATTTATAAACCACTTGGTAAAATATAACCCCAGCACTTGTGACTGCTGAGTATAATCTGTGCACATCAAAAAAAAAAAAAATCTAAAATAGAAAAATCTTTAAAGGTTACTAGAAATGAAGTGATGGTTCTCCTTAGAAAACAACTCTCTTAACATTTATTTTTAAAATCGTTTTCAGATTGGGGGGGCGGAAATCAGAGAAACTCTTCCTGGCTCTTTTGCTCTTTTTGGTGCTTGTTTGATTTGAACTCAAGGTTGGAGATATTTATGACAAAAAAAATAAAGGATTTTGTTTTAATTTAAGCATAGCCTTTGATGCTGAATTACCTACATGTGGTGACACACGATCCTGCGTGAATTAAATATATTACTGTGTATTTAACTACAGAACAATTTCAAAGCCCTTCATGGGACTTGTGTTCTTCCTCTCTGGGGTGGTATTTAATTAGCTCATGGAAAGAGGCCTTTAAAACACACACACACACACACAAAATACTGATGGTGAGATAAGTGTTGAACTTCATGAAAATATGTTATAAGTACTCAATTTTCACGAGAGTTATTATCACTAATTGCTGGTGTAGATATCACTGAAGTCTTCCAGTTGAGAGAGAAAGGGAAGGAAAAGGGGAACAGAGGAGGGGAGGAAGAGAGAGAGAGAGAGAGAGAGAGAGAGAGAGAGAGAGAGAGAGAGATTGAAGTCTATACTATCTCACCTGTTTTGCAGGCTATAATACAAACATAGTGAAGGCAGAAAACTGTGTTGGGTTGATTGCTGTTCTCCAAGCTAACTGTGTAAACCTTCAAGACCTGGGCACTGATTCTCTTAGTAGACTTTTAAATCCTCAGGTCATGCTCTACTGTCAGTGTGTTTTCTGGCTTGTGGTGTTAGTAGAGTAGAGTTCATACTCTAATTACAGTTAATACACTAATCCTAGTTACTGATCTCCAATCCCTTAACTACCAAATACATTGCAAAAATTGGCCAAAAATCAAGGCCAGGGAGTTTTAAGAGAAAATAAAATGCTGGAAGGTACAAGATCTTGCCCATCTTCTGCTGAAATGATTTCTCATGGCTCATGGGATTAAGGTCACAATCTTTAGGATAAATTAAATGATCCTGTACCACCGGGCAGTTCCCTAGCTCATGCTGCACTCACTCTTCCCTTAGCTTACTATTCTTCAACGATGCTGGTTTGCTCCCGCCATATGGTCTTTGCCCAGATCACTGCCCCTTGACCACCGCCTTTCTAACTCTCCTTCACCCTTCAAGTTATAGTGTAAATGTCAAGTACTCAGGAGAAGTGCACCTTCAAGACTCAAACTAGGTAGTTTGCTCCCTATGTAATTGTGATCCAATAGGACCCTAAACTTTTTCATGATAACATATACCACAATTGCAGTTATACTGATATATGTGCAATTATTTTAATTGCCTCCTCTTCTAGGCTTTAAGCTCCATATTCCCAGTACTGTCTGTCATGCAGACTCAATAAATATTTGTTAACTGAGTGAATATAATGGAGAAGAGCTATGAGTCAGTCCCATAAGCTACCTTAATACTTTGTCTGTACATCTCTAAGAGCCCCTTTTAACCAATATTGAAATTTCTTGTTTCCTAATCTTTTGCCCCCATTAATTGTATGAGCTTCAGGCAGGGCGTTCTTGTCTGCCAGTATGCATAGCTCAGGGCCTGACACATATAAAGTAGCTCAAAGATAAACTACTTGGAGACAAATGGGAGGAAGACCTGGAGACAGAAGGTGGATTACAAGAAGAAAAGGTAGGGATGTGGTAGAAACAAAAAAGGAAAATAAAGCGTAGCATTTCTAAGGTCTCAAAAGGTAGTCATAATCTAAATAATTATTAGTAAGTCCATAAAACAAGTTAGATGAAATATAAATACAAGAGAAAACTCATAATTAAAACCTTCCTTTGGAAGAAGGCTTATGCAACCCTTCTGGAGTGCATGCCAAAAAAATGTGGCATGCTGACAGCATATTATAAATAATACTGATTAAAAATTATTTTTATAAAGGCAAACAGAAGGCTAAAATTCCTGCTGCTAATATTAAAACTATTCATTTTTATTTCAGTTTAATGCTTTCTTGGGGAAAGAATAGAGGACTTCAGAGGGAATTTTAAATAGTTAGAAACCAATATATTACCACTAGCATTAATGATTCTTGGGAAAATTCATGATGTCACTTGCTTTGAGCAATATGAGGGCCAGCTGTAAGTGGCACAGAGTGAAGACTGTTCAGATGCAGAATTCAGACTTGTTGAAGAGGACTTCTTAGGCAGCACCAGATTGTCAGGCTAAATTATTAGCTCATTCAATTGAAAATGTAAAAAGACATTGCATTTTGCTAGATGGTACTCAACCAGCCATCTGACTCTTAGCTGAAAGAATATCACCCAAAAAGTTGTTATGGCGTCAGAGCTTTAACTGTATGTTGCAGATGTTTTATTGTTGATATCCTGCATTTTTATAAGATGCATTCAAAATGTATTTGTCTATATTCAATAAATGGTTCTCCCCAAAAAGTCTTCCATCATCTTGTATTTTATATATTTTCATACTCACTTTTCCAAGACAATATGCTTGTTCACTGTCCCCTTCTCAGAGGAGATGAGGATTACTAATATGTCTCAACCCCTTGGTTTTTTTATTCCCAGGTCATACACTTTTGTTGACAATCTTTTATACTTTCTGGAGAAAAAAAGGGAAACTTGAGGAAATCTCTTAGTAAGTGCTCACATTCCAGAAAAGATGCTGAAATACCTTGGTTTGACAGAGTCTCTCAAGTCAAGCCCAATGAGTTATTAACATAATTAGTCATACTTTTGCCAAAAATAGGCAAAAGTTAGCTAAACTCTGCATGTAATAACAGATGATACCAATGAGCTGGATTTGGAACAATTGTGAAAGTGGCCACATTTGAATCCTGGATCATAGGAATGATATCTCACACAGAAGCTGGTAACCATAAATCAAGTAAGATTCCTCCCCTTTTCCCACTCCTCCCTATGTTTAATCAAACTCCAATCCCATTAATTTTACTTCCAAAATACATTTTGCCTCCACCTTTTTTCCACTACCTGAGCTACAACGGTCTTCTACCTGGGCTTCCGGTTTATGTCCTTTCCCTCTTCAATCCATCCTCCACATGGCAGCCCAAGAGCTCTTTTAAAAACACAAATCGGATCATATCACCCCCAATAATTTTCCTTGCACATAGGATAAAGCAAAACTCTTTACCCTTACCTAAAATGCCTTGCCATCCTTCCAAACTCATCCTGTGTTACTCTTCATTGAGCTTCTTAATATTTATTTTCGTCTTAAAAGTTAAGGTTTATTAACAACATGCACACATTTACCCTGGTGTCCTCACTCATCCTGTGTCACTTACCAGGGTCAGAAATTGTGGCACATATCTGGGTGAAGCCCAGCTCCTGTTGGCTTTAGAGATCGGTGGAAGGAGTTTGGATATCATCTTAAATGAGAGGAGGAGCCATTCGAGTTCATTATAGCGCTGTGTGGAGAATGGAATGTAAAGACACAAAAATGGCATCAGGTGATAACCACTCTGATAGACACAAAGGACTTGAACACCCAATGCCAAGCTCAGAACTAAAGGGAGAGTAGTACTTGGTTGTTGAATGAAAAAATTAACAATGAAGAATTAATACAGTAGAACCAAAGAATGAGTCAAAATCATGGGTGACTTAGAGCCCATAGACACCCCATATCCATCTGCGACACTTCAGTCAGAAATCAGGACCACTGACCACTCCAGTTCTGGATGTCAGCCAGCCTTGTGCTCCTATATCAGACAAAGTGCATTCTGTGATTAATCTTGATCCTCCCAACTGCCATAGAAGTAAATCATCTAAATGTTTTACTCAGGGGAAGAGAAATGGTAAATGATCTCTCCAAACATCCTCTTTAAACTTCTTTCAATGAGAGCAAATTTCCAAACCCACACATTCAAGTGGGAACTACATTGTCATAAAGAAACACCCTACTTCTGCCTATAAGCTCTCAGAGGTGACCCCTGTGTATGTCATCACCGAACAAAGATTCTAACACAGAAAAGATTTCTACCCTCATGCTTGCCTTCACTTTCAATATAATCCACAAGACAGAAGTTGTCCAGGTTAAAACGTGAGATTGCTGTTGTCTCATCCACTTGAGTCCTCACATATTTTCTGTTTCTATACTGAGCCTTGCTTTTTACTCTTGACATGAATACTTGTCCCTGATTTGCAAATCTCCTTCTAGGGTCTATCTAAATGCCCAGTTTCTTTGATGTACAGCTCAGTCAAAAGTTGGATCTGTATTCCCAACATTCAGCACAGGCTGCCTCCTGCTGACATTAATCTTCTGTCTTTGCCAGGTCTAGACAATAGGATTTAGAGAGTGTTAATCTAAAGATTCACCAGACACCAAGCCATAAATCTGCCCGGGGGTAGGTACACTTGTGGCATTTTCTACTCACTTCTCTCAGAGGACTCTCGGCTATGTTTGCTCCTCCATTGCCTTTGCCCTGAAAGATGAAATTACTCACAATGTTGAAATTCAGTTCCTTCAGAGCATCTCATATCCAGCAAAGCTAAGGAGAATGAAAGCTTCATCCATTCACTTCAGAAATTGAGTCAGAAAATCCAAGGGGAGACATTGCAGAGATATGATATTTAGTTGTTTGAAGAAGCTTTGTTTTCTAATAGAGTAAAGCAAGGGAGATGGTTCTCATTTTACAGTCATGTCCTTAATGAGTAACACTCATTCTCCTGCTCGCAGTATCCATGGGTGCTTAAAAAAAAAAAAAAAAGTCTACGTTAGGGTGAAAGTTCTCAATTAGAATCCAAATTACAAGGTGTTTACAAAAAAATACTACCAATAAACTGGATATCTGCAGTATATTTTCACAAAACCAATTGTTAAAGAGCAAACTTGATGTTCCCATATACAAAATGATAGATTAGGCAATTGTGCCTGGAAAATCAAAGGCAGCATTATATATTGTCTGCAAGCATAACTATTAAATGATTTCCCTTGCAAAGTAATTTCATATTTTTGTTTTGACTTTTGTTTCCCCTTGAGATTAACTAGCCTGTAAATAGGTGTGGCTACAGGCTTTAAAATTTTCCCTGTCTCATTCTTTTTTAATCAAAGAAATCTTGGACATACTAAATAAGATGCATCTCTTAACCTTCTCTACTTGTTCTGACTTAAGAAAACATCTTTCTTAGGATTCAGGTCCTATGGACCAGCTGAGAGCTTGAGACACCTTCCAGTGCAAAAGTTTGCAATTAGTAGGCAATTCTTTGTATCAGATTCTTTCTTGCACCTCTCCAGATAAACTTTGGGCTCCTTAATACTCTCGAAATCATCCATATGTTGACATCACTTAAAAGAGACACCTTAATGTGTACACAAAGAAAGGTTTCGTGTGATAAAAATGAATTGGTAGTAGATTCTTAGAACTCAGTGTTTAGAAGGATTCTGAGGCTACATCCTTCCTTAATAGGAAAGCGGGTCAAGATCATCAAGGCTGCCTTCACGGGAATGGGAAGTTTCCTAGGGCACAGCCCCCTCTTCACAATCTGACGTCTAATGTGTGTTTTCTATTGATAGACTTCATCTTGAACAGCTCACTTAGCTCCATCTTTAAACCGAAGATTTTTATTCCATTTTTTTGTTTTGTTTTGTTTTTTTCCAGTTTACCTCCACATCAGGGAACAGACCGTGGACATTCATTTCAACCTCAATTTACCTGCAACATGGCTTATTCTTTGTGCTTCAGTTTCCAGGCTAATTTTGTAAATAATTTGTATTAGCCTAAGCCTAAGTGGGAAGTTCATAATGCACTATGCTTCCAAGAAAATATATTTACATTTTAACTCATATCTGGGGCTTTAAAAAGCAGAAGAAGCAGACTTTCCGCACACATATGCACACACAGAGTTTTGTGGAATCATACCAAAATGGACAGCCGTACCTCATGTCAGCCCTAGAAATACACTCCGACTTTTTCTTTGTTCATGAAAGCAATGCCCAAGACAGTCTTGTAAGCTCAGGATTAAGGCCTTATAAGAAGTGAGCTATAAACCTACACACAAAAGAGGCCAGCATTTTTTCGTAAACACACAGAAAAGATTTTGGTTACAATTTTTACTACAATGCACTTTGCCGAAAAAAAACTAGCTCAGCATTGCACATTAAATACTCATGTAGATTTCAGGTATTTCAAAAATTGGTAACCAAGAAACACAGCTTAAGAAATCAACCTCCTATACAAAAATAACCTGGGAGGAAGGAAAACAGTCACATATGGTAAATACACATTTGAAATCAGTGCAGTAAATCATGAAACAGATTACTTAATTATCCAGAAACATACAACATTGTTCTCTAAATAGTTCTCCTAATGTGCCAGCTCTCCATTGACTCATTATTAAATTATTTGCCAGTGAAGGAATTTTTTTCTTCAAGTGCTTTCTGAGCTGAAAAGAGTTGGCACTGATGAAATGTTTTCTGAAAGGAGAAAGGTTGCACCCGACCCTAAATCAACTGGTTATAAAGTTGAAAAATTGCATTAATCCAGTTTAATTTTTTTGCATGTGTCAGTCTATTTTTCCCAGCACCATTTATTAAATGGACTGTCTTTATCCCAATGTAAATTCTTGCTTCCACTCTCATAGATTAAATGACCATATTTGAATAATGGATTTATTTCTGGGCTCTCTATTCTGTTCCATTGATCTATGTGTCTGTTTTTATGTCAGTACCACACTATTTTGATTACTATAGTCTTGTAGTATGATTTGATGCCAGGTAGCGTGATACCTCCCACTTTGTTCTTATTTCTCAAGATTGCCGTAGCTATTCGAGGTCTTTTATGGCTCCATATAAATTTTAGGATTATATGTTCTATTTCTGAGAAAAATGACATTGGTAGTTTGATAGGAATTGCGTAGAATCTATATATTGCCTTAGGTAGTACTGACATTTTAACTACATTAATTCTTCCTATCCATTAACATGGTCTGTGTTTCCATTTATTTGTATCTTCTTTGATTTCTCTCTTCAATGTCTTATAATTTTCTGAGTACAGGTCTTTTTATTTCTTTGGTTAAACTTATTCCTAGGTATTTTATTGTTTTTGAAGCAATTGTAAGTGGGATTGATTTCTTGATTTCTCCTTCTGATAGTTTATTATTGGTGTATACAAAAGCAACTGATTTCTGAATATTAATTTTGTATCCTACTAATTTACTAAATTCATTTATCAGTTCTAATAGTGTTTTGGTGGAGTCTTTGGGGTTCTCTATGTATAATATCATGCCATCTGCATATAATCACAATTTTACTTCCTCCTTTCCAATTTGGATACCTTTTATTTCTTTTTCTTGTCTGATTGCTGTGGCTAGAACTAGACCACCTCCATATGCCATAGACGAGAAAAAATTAAAAATGGATTAAAGAATTAAATGTAAGACCAGAAACCATAAAACTCCAAGAAGAAAATATAGGGAGTAAACTTGCAGACATTACCTGAATAATATTTTTACTGATATATCCCCTCAGGCAAGGGAAGTAAAAGAGAAAATAAACATATGGCATTACATCAAACTTAAAAGTTTTTTCAAAGCAAAGGAAACCATCAATAAAACAAAAAGGCAGCCTACTGAATTGGAGAAGATATTTGTCAATGATACATCTGATAAGGGGTTAATATCCAAAATTTATAAAATGTTCATTCAACCAACACCAGAAAATCAAATAACACAGTTAAAAAATGGGCAGAGGACATGAAGAGACATATCTCTAAAAAGGACATACAGATGGCCAACAGACATATGAAAAAAATGCTCAACCTCACTAATCATAAGAGAAATGCAAATAAAAACCACAATGAGATACCACCTCACTCCGATCAGAATGGCCTTATCCAAAAATAAACAAACAAAAAGTGCTGGTGAGGATGTGGAGAAAAGGGAACCCTTGTGCACTGTCGTTGGGATTGCAGATTGGTGCAGCCACTATGGAAATCAATATGGAGGCATCTCAAAAAACTGGAAATGGAACTACCTTATGAACCAGCAATTCCACTGTTAGGTACCTATCCAGAGAAATCCAAGATGCTAATTCAAAAAAATATGTGCACCCCTACGTTTATTGCAACACTATTTACAATAGCCAAGACTTGGAAACAACAGAAATGCCCATCAGTAGATGACTGGATTAAGAAACTGTGGTACATTTATACAATGGAATATTATTCAGCTATAAAGAAGAAAGAAATCTTACCATTTGCAATGATATGGATGGACATTATGCTAAGTGAAATAAGTGAAACATTATGCTAAGTGAAATAAGTCAGTCGGAGAAAGACAAATACCATATGCTCTCACTTATATGTGAAATCTAAAGAACTGAATAAATGAGCAAAGTAAACAGAAACAGTCTCAGAGATATAGAGAAAAAACTGATGTTTCTAGATGGGAGGGGAAGGGTTGAGGTAGAAGGGGAAGGGATTAGACAGCATAGATTGGTAACTACAAGATTGCCATGGGGATATGAAAGACAGTTTGGGGAATATAATCAATAATGTTGTAAAGATTTTGTAAGGTGTCAGATGGGCACATGTCTTATTAGGGAGACCACTTCAGAGATGGTGTAGATGCCTGAGCACTGCACTGTACACCTGAAACTGAAGCTGAATAATATTGTATGTCAACTATAATTATATATATATATATATATATATAATCACAGGATATGGAGTACAGCACAGGGAATAGAGTCAATGGAATTGTAATAGATATATATGATGTCAGAGGAGCAATAGATTGGGGGTTATCACTTTGAGAGAAGTATAAATGTCTAACTATGACATTGTTTTGTACACCTGAAACTAATTAAAAAAAAGTCAAAAAGAAATTGTTTTGAACCACAGGAAAGTTGTCTTTTTGTGTAAACCAGTGGTTATCAGCCATTTATTTTGCAACATCCTCTTTACTATTCTGAAATAAAATTCACAGATAATATAACATCAACATATCATTTAAATAAACAAATAAATACATAAGTATGTCCTAAGAGCAAAAAATCACTTATATATTTCAATATTTGCATGCTTAGGAACTAAACTTCATAGTGAAGTTGTCAGAAGATTTCATCTGTGCAAAGGAGCACAAAACCTGGAGATACTCTCAACCCTTGGAACAACCAAAATTGTACCTACGTATTTCCCACACAACCCCTAGATGGACGTGCTTTTATTGGGAGGCCCTGTTTCTACAACATTAAAGGGTTGGTTTGATAGTATTGGTTTCTGGTTTGATTCATCAGATGAGTTAGTACTGTCATAGGCATTGATGAGAACTTAGAACCACAAGCCTTAAGTTTTTCCATCTTTGTTTCTAAGTATAATTCTCTGTTGATACAATTCTAATGAACAGAGCTTAGAAATTTGCCCAGTTCCATGGCCTGCCACACGATTGTACCTATAGAGACAAACAGCAAAAATCTACAGAAAAACAGTCCACTCAAACATCCTGAGGTTTGTCTTTTAGGCAACAGTTACAAGGTGTTCCCTATTCTCCTTGAGCTTGGTCTCTGAAACTCCAAAAAACTTCTTCCTCATCATATCTGAATCTGGACAATGACTTGTTAGTGTCCAAAAGCGGACTGTATCATTCTTGAGTTTCCACACTTGATTCCAGTCCTGACTAGGGAGTATTTAAACTTCTCTGTATCTCAGCTGTGAAGTGAAGGCTGGAGGGGGTAGGAGTGCTCTCACCTGTTCTGAAAGGGGATGAATAAGTTCTATTAGGTTTTACCAGGCTTAAGACAGAGGAGTACATTATTCCCTCTGGGTTGTTCTGCTTAAGTTACCCTGGAAAAAAATCAGTTTGAATTTGTCTTCAGGTGAATCACAGAGATAAAACAAAAATAAATCAAAGCACCCCAATATGTCAACAGTATGCTTCTTTCTTAGCATAGACCTGTGATAAGATCTCATACTTGCTAAAGATATCAATGATGTGTATATATTTAGAATATATATATATATATATATTCTCTATCACATTATTCTATACACATGATCCAGGTATTCAGGCTATGAATACTTTGTTCTTTCTATTTCACCACTAATTTACAAGAAGATACCCTCCAGTCCCTTGTAATTTGCCTCCTGAAGGGAACAGATAATTTCCATGACTGGCCCTAAAGTAGACAATAACTAAAAATAACAAAACTCAAGTTCTATATTGTCGACATTGGAAGAGCACAACAGGTACACATTTGTATGATGTCTGGACCCAAGTTAGGTGAGAAGCAGATTTCAAAAGAATTTCTCAGCATATGCATTAGAAAATTCTTTTTCCCTGGTTTTTATTACTTGTTTTATTTTTTATCAACTTTTATTAAATTTATTGGGGTGCCATTGGTTAATAAAATTATATATGTTTCAAGTGTACAATTCTGTAATACATCATCTATATATCACATTGTGTGATCACCACCCAGAGTCAGTTCTTCCATCACCATATATTTGACCCCCTTTACCCTCTTTTACCACCCTCCATGCCCTGGTAACCTCTGGTAACCACTAAACTGTTGTCTGTGTCTATGAGTTTTTGTTTCTTTGTTTGTCTCATTCCTTTGTTGTCTTCAGTTTCATATCCCACATATGAGTGAAGTCATACGGTTCTCGACTTTTTCTGCCCGGCTGACTTATTTCCCTTAGCAAGATAATCTAAGTACTGTGCTAAAGGCTCCCTACACATGAACTTATTTAAACAGCATAGTACCTCAGGGGAAGGTACTATTTTGTCATTCTTTGATAAAAGAATGAGACTCGGGGAATTTGCTCGAGTTCACAGTTAAAAGTGGCAGAGCAAGTCTGTAGACCTGTGCTTATCTGGCTTCACAATCCATGCTTACTCGTGTTTGGGTATCTTTTGTCAGCTTAGAAGCTGTAGTGAATGAGGTGATATAATGAATGATCGATTTCTCTGTTCATACTTACTCAGAGCTCCTGCCTTCCTGATAGCTAAGTGAGTATAAACATTAAGATACCCTGTTCTCAGAGTTCCTGAGAACTGGGAGTGGGCTGGTGTCATGATCACATGTCTAAAAGTCACCAGATGAGTGAATCGGAGGAAGAGCTTAGAACTGAAGCAAGAGTCTTCTGACTGAGGCCAGTGTTCTAATCGATCATCAAATGCCTTATGCAAGAAACAGACCATTCTTCAATAAAGTTCAGGGGTTCTTAGCATCACGGTCCAAGTAACCTCCTCCTGGACCCCAAGTAAATACTTGGTTATGATGTTAGCCTTGAGAGAAAGAAGTACACCCCATAAAGGAGAGATGTGGTGTTTTTTTTTTCCACAGCAATGAGACAAATCAGAGGTTATAGACAGGAACCACAGTGGTAACAGGTATCGAAACTCCCCTTTCAATCCCTGGTTACAGGAGTCCTTCTTATAAAACTTGCTGTTTCAGAAGAGAGAGAAGTATACTATCTAGTTTTATTTTGTCCACAGAGATTGCTTATGTCAAGCAATATAAGCAAGATTGCTTATGTCACATATGTTACCCAATCAATCAAAAGAACATCTTTTTCAGTACCACTGAATGAGACAAAGCGATGCTGTGGTGCTTAACAAAGGAGAAAACCAAGTCAGGAGAGGTGAACCATACACACTAACCGGCCTCTAGTCCAATAACAAAAGAGTTCATTTCAGAGTGCTGAGGAAAAAGTATCCTTGCTGGTAGGTGAAGTACAGCTTCTCTGTGGGAAAGGGGCACGCACTAATCATTGCTTTCTCTTCCCAAGTATCTAGTAGACCCTTTCTAAATGTTAGTCAGTTTCCACATGGGATAATGCCATTGTGTTTGCCTAAAATCTGTGATTTGCAAATGGAGAATGAACCACATTTTCATCAAATACAACACCAGTGCACTTACATCTAGTCACTGGTTCAGATTCAGGGCAACTTTCCCCTATGGCTGGAAAATTAGAGAAACATTTTGATAACTGTTATAAGTATAGAGGTGCAGGCTTAATGAGATCATGTTCCTTTGGATTTCTATTTGAAGTATTTGTATGTTAGAGTATTTGTGTTAGAGGATGGTATTTGTATGTTAAGGGATATTTCATGCAGTTAAATCGGTATGTAGGGATTGATCTTAGAAAACCACCATAAATCAGACCTTTACCTTCTGTCCTGTTGATCCCTCTCATAACCCATTTGTAACACCGCGGCCAGCAATCTTTCACAAAACCTGTCATGTCACGGCTTAACTGTCACTTCTTTGAAAAGATCCTCTGGAACCAGGAATCTAACATAGACTTCCAGCATTAATTTTTTACTGGGCTTATCTCCAAATGACTTTCATTTGTTTATGACCTATTTCCCCACAATAGAGTGTAAACTCCATGAGAACTGGAATCTTATCTATTGTAAAGGTTAAAATGAGCTTCCTCTGTTATCATGGAAAATCCAAACTAACTGTGGCTTAAACAAGATAAGATTTATTTCTCTCACATAGAGGAAGTCCAGAAGTAAGCAGTCCAGGGCTGGTAATGTGGTTCCAAGATCTTTAGAAGACTCAGGTTCTTTCAATCCTTTAAATCTGCTACCTTCAAAAGGCTTTCCACTTGAGGTTCAGTCATGGCTTCATGTTTCCAGGAAGGAAGACTAAGTGGAAAAAGCAAGGTCCTCCCTCCTTTATACTTCCACTTACATCTCTTTGGCCTAAACTATGTCACATGGTCATAACTCCTGCAAGAGACACTGGGAAATGTAGTCTTTATTTTTGAATAGCTTCAGCCAAAAACCAAGGGTTTTGTTAACAAAGAAGGGGAAACTAATACCACAGTGCAATTAGCAGACTCAGACACATCTGTCTTATTTTCTGCTCTAAACCTAGCACCAGGCTAATGCTTAGAATGTTAAAAAGGCTCAACAAACACCCATTGAAGGAAAATCAATGAATGAATTGCATTCCTGAGCTCATACACTCCTAGATCTCTCATTGCTTGTGGAACGAGGACCCAAAACCTTAACATGGCCCTTCAAAGACTTGCATGATCTGAATTCTACATACCTCTCCAGTCTTCTATCATTATTTCTTCTCTCTTTTTGCTTCAGCAATGTTGACTTTCCTCAGTTCCTGAAAGACTCCAAGGTCTCTCTCAGTCACTACACATGCCATTTCCTCTGCCTGGGATGTTCTTTCCCACTCTATTTATTTAAGTATTTCCTACTCTTATTTTGTTCCTTTTCTATCTTTTATTCATGGAAAAGTTCCTGGGAAATAGGAGATGCTCAATACTTATTTCCAGCTTGACTGAATTTAAACATGTACTTTCTCAGGGAGGGCTCTGTAATTGTTCAGACCAAGTTAAGATCCCTAGTGTATACGTATTCCAAAGCATCCTGAACTTTTCCTTTGTGATATTATGCACTCTTAAAAATTATTTACTCAATTGGTTAGATGTATTTATTCAATATCTGACTTCCTCTCTAAATAAAATCTTAGAGGGCAAGGACTAACTACATCAGTCTAATTCTCTACTCTATCACCAGAGCCTAGAAAAAGTATGTGGCACATAGTGGGTGTTTTACAAATACCTGTTGACTATGGATGAATGCCTAATTTGTGTAAGCTACTATATGAAGCTTTCAGTGAATCAATTAAAACAACCATTCCCATTCTCATGAGGCTGATGTTTGAAGAAAGACACATGAGCATAAACGCACGTTCAAAAAAAGACTATGCAATAATATTTTGCATTAATTGAATTAAACAGACACTTAAGGACCACCTGCTTTTTGCAAGTGAACAAAAGTATTGCCCCTCAAGGAGCTCACAGGGTAACGAGGAGTATGGATTGCTAATAGTTTTGCAGCATCTATTTTCCATTTTTCCCTGTAATAATAGAATCTCTACCCACCCACGAAAGTGTCAGCAGGGCACATGGCTGCCTTGCTCGAGACTCCTTTTTCCAGTCTCCCTTTAATCAGATATGGACATATGACCAGAATCTGGCCAGTGGGATGTGAGCAGCAGTGATGCATGCCACTCTAGATTATGATTTTCTAAAGAAAGCCACTCCTTCCAAGTGGCTGGGAGATAACAATAACTAGAGCTACTTTCTTGGACCTGGAGGTGGAAGCTCCACATTTGGGACGGTATAGCCACTCTGGACTATTCATTCTTTGACTGTTTTGTGAGAGAAAAAGAAAATTTCCATCTTATTTCAGTCACCATATTTTGGAGTCTCTCTCTGTTACAGCAACTTATATCCAAATAAAGGGATTGAACAAATACAATATTGTATGTTAAGTGCAACAAAAACCAATGTGCAACAAAAGTGGAACAAAAACAGAAGTATAGACGTAGAGGCCAATTTTACTAAAACCTTAGTGTCTAAAAAATAAAATTTTGCATCATCTAAATTAGTTCTAAATCACCCAGAAAAAAAAATGGTAATAGCCAGTGTTCATCATGGCCTTTAAATTAGTCTGTAATTCCTTCAGAACATTGAGGAAGTCTCAACTACCTCCTGAACAAAGAGCCATACGTCAATGCCCATGTTGGTGAAAACCCTGAAATCATTCATTTATTCTTCCTCTGTGTTTTGCCTTCATGCCTGGCTTAATTTCATCCACTGCCTGTTTCTAAGGGAAGCATGGGGGCCTCACCTGTTATGTGCACTTGAAGTCATGTAAGTCAGGTGGGCATATGAATGTCCTCATGGGGGTGGTCTAGAGAACTAAGTGCTTAACTCTGTGTCTGAGCGGAGGAGTGGAGCATGGAATGCTTCAGAGGAGAGCTTTGCAAACAGCTCTTTACAAGAAAGAAAAAAAGTGAATCTGTTCATATCTATATATCAAGACATAGAGATTCAAGATGTTTAGCGTACTGGGTTTGTTGAGGCTCCCTCCTGTCTGATCCCATCTTGGAGGATTTTGTATATCCCATCACGCATGAGCTCCTCTGCAGAAGTTGTGATATATCTCAGCAACTGGTCGTGGGTGCACCTGCACTGAGTCCATGTGCACTGAGCACATGTAAGATGCTGTGACACAGGCTTTATTAAAAGCACTGAACAGAAAATATTGCACGTTGTCTACAAAAAGCCTTGTCCAAAAAAAAAAAAAAACCCTGCGTGCTCCTGATTTTTTAGGTAAGTTGACCTTATTTCCAACTCATTCCTGTAGTATAATTTTTTTAACCATCTTGGAAATCAAATTATATTTCAGATGATTATGAGGGAATGAGCTATTTGGAAAGTTTAGCATGTCCCGACCTTTGAAGAAAACAAAATGTGACCTAAATAGTAGATGTTTTAATTTTTTACTTTAGTACATATAGTTGGCTTATAATGAGGGTTTACTGCCAGTGAATTCACACCCTAGTCCAATTCTGCATTTCATCTCAAAACAGAATCCCAGAGACTACATCTTGTTATACTTTCCTGATTGCTCATGAAGTTGTAGTCAGGATAACATGAACTAGCCACCTCAACAACCCAATTACCTCCCGGTGGTAGACTGTTGGCAAAAATAGCTTCCCACAATTCTACCCATCCCTGACACACACGCCATTTCTCCCACCAAGAGGTGGAGACTATCCTCATTTCCTTGAATCTGGGCTGGCCTCAGGGCTCTCTTTGACCAGTAAAATGCAGCTGAAGTGATGCCATGTAATTTCTGGGCCTACACCTTAAGAGACTTCGTAGGTTCAGCTTTTGCCCTCTTAGGATCGAGCCACCATGTTAAAAAGTGTGGGCTAGGTTGTTGAATGATGAGAGATCATGGAGAGACAGAAAGAGAGGTAATTTCCCTCCACTCCCGCTGATTCCCTGTGCACGTGACTGAGGCCATCTTGGCCCCTCCATCTCCAATCAAGACCCACCAGCCAGCAGTACACAGAGCAGAGAGGAGCCATTCATGCCACGCCATGGCCAACGCACAGGAATCTGAGCAACTAAGTGGTTGTGGTTATTTTAAGGGGCTAATTTGTGGGGTGGCTCGTTATATAGCAATAGGTATCTAAAACAGATGAAAAAACTGAAGCAGAAAAGGTCACCATAGCTAGTCAAGTAGAAAATCGAGGATCCAAACACAGGCAACCCAGCCTCAGAAGCCACACCTTTAACCACGGTTCTGTGTTGACGACCAACATGTAAACAAAAAGCAAAGCAGAATGAGAAGGTAGATCAAAACCACAGTCTAAGAGGTGGGTACAAATAAAGGAAGGAAAAAAGAACACAAACAAAACAAAAAAAGGTCACGCCAGGGATCTGAAGTAATGGAGCCAAGAAAAGTACATAGGAAACAGCATGGTTTTCAACATGTATTTTTGCCCTTTAATCCCTATGTGAGGCAGAACAGATTTACCTTGACCTTCACGCACATATACTGTCCCTTAGGAACTCCGTCGGAAAGGCGGCAGGAAAGAGCTTCCACTCTGAGTGAGTTAGGCATCACCAGTCTCAGTCCCTTTCATCTTAGCTGTGTGTTCTTGTCACATCCCTGAACACTGCTGAGACTTAGACTATCCATCTGTAAAACAGACACAATAATTTGGTCTAACTCAGAATTTATTGTAAGGTTTAATTCAAATAATATGTTCTTGGTTAACTCTCAATAAAAGAGCTTTATTGTTTTGATGGAAACCTATGTCACACGATGGCCCAGAGAAATTCTTCCTGACACTTTTGGCATTGTATTTGGTTTGGTTTCAAATCTCCCACATTCTACTTCCAAATCCACGTGTGGTGTCAGCCACCAGATGTCTATCCTCCGACGATGCCTGTAGTTTAATTCCTCATTATAGACACACTGCTGAACTACCATACCTATTTGGCCTGCAGATTTAGAAAACTCTGTTTTAAGCCCTCAATTGATTGTCAAATCTGAAATCCCCCTTTACAACTCAGGAATCTCATTTTGGATCTCTTGCAATGTTAAACAGTAAATAAATTACTGCCTGATCAAGGCGAAAGCTCTTTCAAAGGGTCCTTCCCTTTTCTTTATTCTTATCATCAATCTTTGTTGCTAGTCGGGTCATTTTTTTTAGTAATGACATCTAAGGCCTCTGCTCCACGGGCTTCTGATACAGTCTGCTCCCTCTTAGCCTGTAATGCCCCAGTCCTCCCTCTCTTTTCCCATTATCTCAAATTCCCCAACCAGTAGAGTGATACCAATAAGCCAACAACTCCCTTGGCTGCCAGACCTCTTCCAAGCACTCATTAATTTGGCTGGTTTGAGAGCAACATTCCTTACAACCAGATGAAATTCCTTTCCTTTGCTTTTCATTTTCCAGGCAAGGTGCCTGCACCTTTGAGTGGCCATGATGGATGGATTAGTTTATACTTTAATTTATTCCAACATGCATAAAGATAGCACGAGGATCCCAATTCCCTTGATTAATGTACCAATCCACCCCAAGAGCCTTCATTTTTTGCTCCTAATCATGTTTAGAAAGATTCATCCATGACGTGTAATATTGGTGGTTGCCACATTACTCTTGGGGTGATATTATTTTCCCTGAGCTTCCTCGGACCCTCTGTGGAGCTTCATTCTCTGAGCTGGGGTGCCTTGAAAACCATCCCTCACCTTAAGTTCTGTCAACTTCTTCTTGGGATATCGTGAAACACTAGACTTTTATTTACTTATTTATTTATTTATTTTATTTATTTTTTTTTACCTTTCTCAAAATTTTCTTTAATGCTAACATCTTACATAGCTATGGTGCATTTGTCAAAACTAAGAAATTTACATTGGTCCAATACTATTAACTAAAATACAGATTTTATTTATATTCCACCAGTTTGTCCACTAATGTCCTTTTACCGTCTCAGGAACAAACCCAGAATGCCACATAACATTTAGTCATTATGGCTCCTTAGTCTCTTCCAATCTGTTTTTCAGTCTTTCCATGATTTTATGACCTTTGACACTTTTGCAGAGTACTGGTCACATATGTTTATAGAATTTCCATCAATTTTGGTTCATGTGATATTTTCTCATGATTAGAAGGGGTATATGGATTATTGGAAAAACACTACAGGATTGTGAAATGTTTTAAACTGTCTTTCTCATCACAAGATATCAGAGGGTAAATTATATCAACATGACTTATTAATGGTGATATTCACCTTGATCTCTTAATTTAAGTGGTGTCTGCCATATTTCTTCCCTATAAAGTTACTATTTTTTCCTTCCATATTCTATTAATTAGGAGAAATACTTTTAGAGTTTTAGAAGAAACATAGAACACACTCTAAGAGAATCTGGCTCAATCAAATAATAACGCCTCACATTTCTAGCAGGGAGAAACAATCTCTACAGTATAAAGCATCGGTGGCTTCTACCAAAAATACTGGTAATGCTTCCAGAGGGTTTCTATATAGAAAGGACATTTTACTAAGGAAAGGAAAGGGGAACAAAGTCCAATGACATTAGCTCACTTTCTGAAAACTTGAAAAGCAACAGATGAAAAGACAAGTCAAAAGTCTCTTCACAAACCTATTTTCCTTAAATAGATGAGAGAGCTGGAGGCCCAGTCAGAGCCAGCCCAACACCACCAGCTAGTAGAGAATAACAGGAATATTAGATGAAAGCGTCAGAAAAATAATAGGATATTTTTGTTTCAAAGCCATTTTTCCATATTTTTATTAGAAAGTGTACAAAGATTATAGACTAGGCCTGGGGGAGTGGAGGAAAAGGCTTTTTTGTTCAGTGCATATCAGGTGAACAGATCACAAAAATGGGACCGTCTTTTTCTTTGGGACCCGGTGCACTGCAAGTGTGAGGAGCTAGGCAGAGACTACGAATCTGGTGATAAAATGCTAGCATCTGTCTAGAGAAAGACGACTCTGCTATCAGCAGCTTAACACTAAAGACACTCCCCTCATGGAGATTCTCTTGTCTACCTCACTCCTTTTCTGCTGACATGGCCACATGCGATTCCCGTCCTTCACAGGTAACATTTTGATGCCTTGGGAAAATTGCTCATAAAAGTGCCTCCTTTTGGAATTCCTCACTTCCTCCGTTCTGACTACTTTCTCTACTTTCTCCTCAAAATCCTATTTGTCCTGTGTAGCCAGTTCAAATGCATTCACCTTGATGACTTTCTTGGTGCCTGTAGCTGCGATTTCTTGCTCCTTCCTTAGAATCCCATCCTCGTCCTCCCATCACTCATTGAATGCTGGCTTTGTGTTTTTCTTTGTGTTCTGTTATTCACCAAACATATTATTCAAGGCATTTGTGGTGCTAATTATTACTTGTTTGTTGTGGAGGGGGAAAGGGTGTGAGGGATAAAGAAGAATGAAACGTTGGCTCAAGGAACTATCTAAATGTCACTATCATCATCATCAACATCATCGTCAATTATTTCATCATTGCAGTTATCCCATGGCTGACACATTTGCTGCCCACTGAAATTCATGTGTTCTCCCACATTTCCCTGTCTTCTTGCATAAGAGGAGGTTATGTAACTTTTTCTGACAAATGGGCTATGAGCAGATATGACATGTGTCTCTCCCAATTTGAAGCACTTAAGAGCTGAGGAACGATGATACCTTTCCTCCAGCTCTCTCTCCTTTTCCTGGAAGCGGTTCATTGAAGTGAAGCTGTCAAGAGCGTAAGGTGACCTAGATCACTGCTGAGCCAGTGAATGGATAGTTTCCCCAGGGGGCCACCTGACTCACAGCAGAAATAAACCTTTGTTGGGTTGAGTGCCTGAGTTTGGGGCATTTGTTAATGCCGCACAGCCTATCCAAACCAATGCACACCTAAGAGGTACGTGCTCTGATCACTCCCATTTCTAAAGTAGAAAATTGACACATGAAGAGTGATGCCATTCGCACAAAGTAGGATCAGAACCACATTCCCTCATTCGCTTGATCAAACCAAAATGAGACCAAAATAGTCAATTAGGAAAATGTAAAACTACCCAATAAACTAATTGTAATTGGTTACTAAGAGAAAAACACGTTCTCACTAATATGGAGAATGGATTAAGCTAAGTCTAAATAACAAAAAAATCATGGTGAAAGTGAAAATGGAATCCCTCATAGACACATTGATTCACTAGGTTGCTTCTCTCAGTATTTTAAAAATTATCTAATATTTGTATGTATTTCATACATATACAAAGTAAATTAGGTATACTGTACTACCCTAGTAAAACTGTTAATTTTTTGCATCAGAGCATTTATTGATCCATTCATTCACTCAACATGTATTATTAAGTGTCCATGATATCCTGAGCACTCTGATAGCTGTCGAGGGTTTGGTAATGCAAAGCACAGGCATGATCTCTACCTTTAAGGAGTACTTCTGTGTTTCCCCGAAAATAAGTCCTACCCCAAAAATGAGACCCAGTTAAGATCATCAGCCAGATGGATGCATTTAGTATGTTATGACGATGTTCCAGAAGAAGATGACATGACTGTATTTGAATAAATGTAGATTGGTGTACATGAAAAAATAAGACATTCCCTGAAAATATGCCCTAATGCATCTTTTGGAGCAAAAATTAATGATATAAGACCCAGTCTTATTTTCAGGGAAACACGGTTGTAGTGTAGGGAAGAAGAGGGAAGGTCGTAGGTCATCAGATAAAGACATGAATTGTGTATAATTGAAGACAGCAACCAATGCTCTCAGGAAAGGGACCATGTTTCTATGAGAATGTGTGACTACACAACCTTAAATGCATGGGACCAGGGAAGTTCTACTTACAGATATGCAACTTGACTAAGGTCTAGAAGACAAGTCAGAGTTTCATATGGAGTTGGGGTGGGAACAAAGGAGAACATTCTAGACTGAAAAAAAACAGCACAGGGAAGGCTCACTGCCAGGAAACAGCAGTCTGAGGAGATGCGAGAAAGTCAACAAATCAAAGATTAGAATATTTACGAAGAGGTTATTGAAAAAGGAGACTCAAACGTAAGTAGAAGTAGATAATGAAGGAAATTCTAGGCCAGATTGGGGCAGTCTTCTATTTATTCAGCACCCCACTTGGCTTGGGTGGGGCACAGTGTTTGAGGAGAGGGTACTAAGTATCCTTAAAATCCTTTCTACCCTTCTTGAACACTTGTTTTTTATAGGATCTAAGCAGAAATGTGCAACTTTTAGGGAGTTTTCTTAAAGAAACGGGGAGTGCCCTTTGTCGATCCTTTCTCTTTACTCTTGGTTAGAACACGGATGCAATAGCTAAAAGGGAGCAGCCATCTTGGACCATGAGATGTACATGGAAAAGAAAACTACATGTGACAGAAAAATAGAAGAAATCTTGTTTTCTAATGCTATACACCATCATGCCATCCCAAGATGGACTTCCTCCAGCTTCTTAAATATGAGAACAAAATTCTCTTCAACCTTGGTTAAGCCACTGCTATTTGGGGATTTTTGTTGTTGTTGCTTTTTCCATTGAAGTGTAATCTAATCCAGTGCTGAATATTAAATAAACACATTAAACTCCTCAAGAATGTTATTGTACAATTTCAAAAATTGGCATAATCATAATTGTAAGACAAATTCTCCCTCAATAATTCTAAGCAAGGAACTTTTTTTTCTTAAAATATGGTTTTTGCTTTTAAAGATTTGAGGCATGACAAGTTAAGAGATGTCCATTTAAAATAGAATCCCTTTTAAAAAGACATCCAAGTCACTGGATACTATTGAGCAAGTTGGTTTCTTTAAAAACTAACTTTTAGAGGGTGAAAACAAATAGACATCTTCCAGCAATCTGAGCAGGTCTGCCCAGACCACAATAACAAATGACTAGAGGAGTGGACATCTTTATTTCTGTCTTTCCAATACCTGAGAAACTTGGTGAAAATTAAGATTCTGTCTTTGTGTATAATTTGGGGCACACCTAATTCAGAGACCAGAAGGGGTATAGTCCCAAACTACTCTTATTTGCCCTTTGATGCCATGTGTTTTCCTACCTGGTAAGCCATACACAGGTATAAGGGCACTGCAAGACATGTGTCACTGAACCCAGGAATTCTACCAGGAGACTGAGGAAAGGAGAACTTACAACATCACTTACTGCATGGATACTGAGTAAGAGATGTTTAGAAGAATTACCACCAAACCATAGCACGGAGCATTTAAGGTTTCAGCCTCTAGACATAGGGAAGATAAGCAGCAGGCACAATACAAACCCATTATTCCTTAACGTCTGAGGAGGTACCAACGATCAGCTGCTGATCTGGATCTGAGCAAAGGTCAAACTTTTCTTCCATGCTTTGAAAGAAATACCCAAGTCTAAGAAAGGTGAAAAGGATTGTGGGTTTAACAAACAAACTTTTACAAAAGTCTCACTGGTCTTTGGCTTAACTGTGCATCAATCAATAAAAGGCAAGAAGAGGGCTGAGTGAACACGGGTCTAAGTCTACAGTGACAGTACCAGAAACTACGGGAGATGCAGAGAGAGGAGATCAGTCCCCTGTGACCCCACAGCTGGGGACTGCTGAGCAGGGCATTCTGCGGCTCAGCCTTCCCCAGGGTGCCAGGAGGCAGTGCCCCCACCCCCACTGCTTCCTTCTCTTCCACCCAGCCCATCCGTGCAGTACCACAGTGCTGCCAGGAGTCCTGAAAACCAACATGAGTGCAGTCATACTAGCTGCTGCCAGCACCTTTCCAGGCCTCCTCCTGCACTTGTGGGAAGGGCTAATTCCCGACACATGCCTGGGAATGAGAAAAGTGGGAGAAAGAGCCATCACCGTTAACTGGCAGGCTCCGCCTGTGGCAGGAATGGCTTACGCTGCTCAGAGCCTCCACACTTCCTTGCTTAGCAAAGCCTGCCAACAAACGAAGAGAAAAATGGGACACCAGACCCCTGCTCTTGCTATCTTCATTTTACACATGAGAAAACCAAGTAATGGTGGGACTAAAGCACACCCAGGATTCCAACTCTGGTCTCCTTATTTCCATGTTGTGCTCTTCCATTATGATACGCTGCTTCCAGAAAAATCTCAGTAATCTCAATAATCTAAGAATGCAGAAAAGTCCCCAATCCTAACAAAATAAAATAGAGTCATGTCACGAGTTGAATTGTGTCCCCCAAAAAGAATATGTCAAAGTCCTAACCCCTGGCACCTCAGAATGTGACTTTATTTGGAAATAGGGTGATTTCAGATGAAATTAGTTAAAATGAGGTGACACTAGGATCCGCAGGGCCCCTAGTCCAATATGACTGTTGTCCTCATAAGAAGGAAGCCATGTGAACACCAAAGCACAACGGGAGAACACCATATGATGGAGAGGATTGGAATAATGCATCTACCAACCAAGGAGGCCAACGATTGCCAGCAAACCACTAGGAGCTTGGAAGAGGCAAGGAGGGGTCCTCCCCTCCCAGTGTCAGAGGGAGCGTGGCTGTGTGGGAGCTGGCCTCCAGAGCTGTGAGACAATGAATACCTGTTGTTCTAAGCCATCCAACTTGTGGTAGTTTGTTATGGCTGCCCTAGGGAATTAATACAGCTCCCATTTAGGCAATTCATAAACAAGGTAAAAGCATAAACTGTTTAGTGTCTGGTAGAGAAAGAAAAGCACCCAATGGGATCACTTGGCCTCAGGCTACAGCTCCAATTCCCTGTGTGACTCTGAACACATTACTTCCCTCTCTTTGTCTCCATTTTAACAACAATAAAGTAGAGATGGGAATAGTAGCTCCCGTGTAGTTTGAAGTAAAGATTAAATGAAGTAATGCATGTTAAAACACATAGTACAGACAATTCATGGCACATAATACGGACTCAAAAATGTTATTGTCACCATTATTAATTTTTGAAGGCTGATTAAAACACAACAGAATAATTTAAAAACTTAATAGAAGTCTCAGTAATCAACTTCTGTTCATGAATACTACAGCTTGCCGAATAACATAGCTACTAGACACATGTGACTATTTAAATTTAACTTAATAAAAGGAAACGAAAACTAGTTTCTCAAGCACACTAGCCACGTTTCAAATGCTCAACAGCCACATGTGGTTAGCAGCTACTATATTGGACGGCACAAAATAGAACATTTCTAGCATTGCTGAAAATCCAATTGGAAAGCGTTGTCACCCCCTTTGCTCCTTTCAGCCCTAAGGTGGAGACTTTGCAGAGAAGGAGGCCAAGATGTCAAGGGTGTGTTATTTTTCTTTCAGCTTATAAGAGATTTCCAATGCTGCATCACTAAATGGACATTTATCAGCAGAAAACATAAAAGTCAGTTCTTATCACAACTTCTAACACAACGCACAGCTACCAAGAATTTTTCATCTACAGTGGGAGATCTTAGAAGCCATGAAATGGAGTGTGTGTTACTCATGTGAATACCAGGATATGAGCAGCTTCCTTAGCAGTATCCATAAAAATGGAAAGGGCTTTGAATTTTCGAAGAAAGAATTGGTACAAACACATGTAAACTGAGCTCCAACCTCACCCCAGATTAAGAGAGGCCATTTTGGTGTAAACATGTTGACCACACAAATACATTCTTAAAGTTCAGCACCTGGGATGGGTTAAAAACCACATGGGGGATTGTAGCCAAAGCAGAGAAAATACAATAAAAAGCAACAGAACAGAAATCAAAATGACAATATAGTTTGCAAGTCCGGTTGGATGTCACCTAAAATGCTTTATTCGTGGTAATTGTCCTATCAAGAAGACGTTATGCAACAACCGACTCAAGAGACACCCCATGATATGTCCAATCTTGATATAGTTTCTGGAAGGGGAAAGAGTCTAGTAAGCAAATCATTTGCTGATTCAATCAAGAGGGGAAAATTGCAGTTTAAGAAAAAGCAAATCAAAATAGAGAAATAAAGTTTGGTTTCCGACTAATCAGAGATGACATTGAAAAGGATGACTGGATTCTTAGATGAAAGCTCAAAACTCTAAAGAAATCACTTAACTCTAAGTATGAGCAGGCAATAGAGGGTCCTGGTGTTGCTGAGTAGAGGTGCGGATAAAATGGAGTTTAGGTCCCACTGAGCCTTTTCTGGTAAGAAGAAGCCTTGACCAACAGATGTGATCAGGCATAGAAATGTGTTGGAAGTAAACTCATAGGGATCACTGTGGAAGCCCAGTGGCCTCTTCGAGTCCAGCCGTGCCTCGCTAACCTCACAGACACAGCCCACCATGAAACGAGTTCCTAGGACAGACGGAGATGACGAACCACGAGTGCCTGCCAGTCACCCTGTCGGGATTTCCCCCCACTCAGGAAGCGATTGTGTTCTTCAGTCATTCACATCAACTTTTACGGGCTCTCTGAGTTGTTTTCTTTCTGTCTCATAAATGTCACTGTGGGAGATGGGAGAGTCTGGGCAGCAGGACTCGGTAAACCTCTTCCTGAATCTACTGTCTGTAGAGCCCTCTCCCTGAAAAGAAAAAATAAATAGATTAATGAAAGAGAAGATGATCCACACAAAGAAAAGGGTCAGAGAAAGAACCGTTGGAGACAGAGCCTTTATAAGCAGAAGGGAGAAAAGAGAAACTGCCATGATTTCAACATAAAGCCAACAACCCACCAACGTTTCCACATTCCTTCCCTATTACACCTGCCTGGCACCTGGAGAGATGCCTTCATCTCCTTTCCTGAGAGAGTTTCTGCACAAGGTAAGGTGTCCTCAAGTCAAAAGCAAGCTGAACGTCAGGAGACAGACAGTACAGGTCTTTGAGATGTTAACGAAGTCAGATCCTGCACTGGTCCTCCCACCATGTATTACACAGAAGCTGTCCTACCTCTGCTATTTGCACTGTTAAGAAACACAGACAATATATTGCATTATTTATTTCTGGATACCCCTCTCTAGATAAAATGGGTTTGTTCCTCTACCTGAGCAGGAGGTTCCAGCCTGTTCAACCAGCTAGAACATACATACATGAAGATAGCATATATGTGTTTGCAAGATAATGACTGAATTGAGGTTAGTAAAAACAGTGGTATCAGAAGTAATGTTCTGATATTAAAGATATTAAAACTCCTTAGTCAAAATTCTAAAAAACACTGAAGAGCCCAATTACCCATCAGAGCGATAGAGGCAGCTGTTTTTAATGGAGTGTTGGTGATAAGATCAGAGATAGGTGGCAGTCTAGCTTTAAAAGGGTCTCAGCTTTAAATTAATTGTCTCTGAACTTCAGAAACCACTTTTGGAAGGCCTCAAGCCTCAGTTCTTCTTTTTTTTTTTTCTTTATTAGTGTCTATATAGCTGGTGGATTCCTGATCCCCACAAAAGCGTATCCAACTATGAAGACCTGGGAATTATGTTTTGCTCCACTTCACCTTCCTCTGCCTACATGCTGTAAAGCGTAGTGCATATAGCCAATCTTTGTTTAGCTGCGAACCACATGAAGAACAAAATCAATGGGTAGCTGCTAGGATAAGCACAATTCACTAGCACTAATAACAAGATAATCCTAAAAATAGCAAAAATTACTGTGTGCTGACTACACGCCTGACACTATTCTAAGTAAGTTACATATAATTCAATAAATCCGTGCAACAATTCTCTGAAGTATGTATTATTTATTATCCCAATTTGCAACGTAAATTGTTATCCCAATTTGCAACGTAAAAAAACCGAGGTACAGCAAGATTAAGTGACTTGCTTAAGGTCACATATCCAGGCAGAAGATTCCAGAGACTCAGCTCTTGACCCAGCTCTGCGACTTGCAAAGGGATAGAAACGTAACTGCATCCTTGTCTCTTCTTTTCATAAAACACAACCAAAGGCAAAGAGAGTGAGAGGTAGCATTAGAGTGAGAACACTAAATTCACACGAAGATATTTTTAGAAAGAAAATGATCTTCCGCTATTGGTGTAGAGAAGCAAAGATTAGTATCAAGTCACTTGAGACACCACTTACTTACCCTTGGTGTAGCTTAGCTCTGTGGTGAAGTTCAATGGAAGTTGCCAATGAGACCCTGTAAGCACATCTTGAATGTATGTGCTATTTAGTCCACATAATATTTTCAAGATTTTAAAAAATTTGCTGCCAACATGAAAAATTTGAAAACTTTTACATAAATATCCAGATTTCAGACTTTTCTAAGAGAAGTGGGTTTGTCAACGCTTTCTCATGCGACACATGGTGAGAGCTAAAATGTAGGCTGGTCCTTTAGATGGAGTGTGTGTTCCAGTTTGCCATACTCACCACTACTCCCTGTTGTCTCATACCTGGCAACTTCTCTCATTTCTATTTCCTATTAGGACCTCACAAGGCATTTGAGCATGTGAGTGCTGATTTAGAGGAAAGAAGAAGTTATAGAGGAAAGGATTCTGAACCAAGAGGTGAAATAAAGGGACTTTAGCTATGAGACTAATAACACTACCTCATTTCCCATGTACTCATTCTTTAAATGTGAGGCCATGGTAGACACTAAGGTTGTATAAGTTTTAAAACTCAGGTAGGAGATTGAGGCAATAAATGGAATGTCACAGCAATGAGAAATGGGCTTGTTACTGTTTCAAAGGCTGCCTAGGACAGGCCCTTCTGGTGCACAGCATGACAAAGAGAAGAAATGGCCTGGGCTGGTTAGATAAGACACTCACTCACCTTTGGGACATGACAGGCAATTCTCAACATTGTTTTCCATTGGTGTATTTAGCATACTCTTCAAATAAAAGAAAATAACCCTTTCTTTCACTCTGTAAAATTCTAACCTTCTCAATTTCACCTTGGTATTCATAGGTGAATGGTTTTGCTTTTTATTGACTCATGCATATATGCACAAATTCATTAATTCATTCAATAAATGAAGATGGAGTTCTGGGCACTGTGCCAGGCACTGTGATATAAATCTACAAGGTGAGAGAGTGGGTGAATGGGAACTAAAACAAACTTCCCCAGGTGGCTGCCATTGTGGGGAAGGTTACTTCCAATACTGAAGGTCACTGGTAGTTAACCATGGGTGACTAACGTATCCTTCCCCTGGGGTGTAGCCCAACTTGTCGGGGAAATTACGAGTGCATCACAAAATACTGAGGGCGACAGACTTTTTATGAGAAAAGAAGACTCATAACTTCATGTTAAGCACAAACATAAGACAAAAATCTGGAGGCTGGGTAGATTCAGAAAGCAGAAAGGGAAAAGCAGAAGCACTTAACGCTACAAAATAATGTGGAAGATTCATGATCTCATCAGAACACACAACAGGAGCTCTCTAATGCTGCCATTTTCTGACCAAAATCAAAGGTTATCTGGACTATGCAGCCTACATTCTGATTCCAATCTCACAATCCAAAATTGCCTAGGGTATGGCCCATCATCCAGGTGGGATGAAGAGACACCCCTGTTTCACACTCAGGAACATTCCACACACAGGAGGGTACTTGTTTCTGTCCTGCTTCACAGGGTCCCTTTGAGTTTACAGTAGCTCTGGGAGAACTGTGAGAAGGTACACACACGGGTCCTCAGATGGATGTAGAGAAAGGTCTTGTGGCTTCGGTCAGATGCTTTTCCTGCTAGATAGTCAGTGCTATGTGTACTTAAAGGACTCTCTTATGAAGATTGGGTTGTCAGTCAGCTGGAGCTCTAGGGCCATGTGAAATTACTAATTTTGTGGATGTAAGCAGTGTGCTGATAAATGTTCTGATCCAATGCTTCTTCAGGGCCAATCACTAAGCGCCTTCTAAGTAGATCCTAGATACCATAAAATCCCTTCTCCCAAGAGGCACAGGCATTAGGCTCCTTCCTCTGTGCTTTTCTTCCCATACACTACAACTCAACTACCCGCCACCCCAAATTCTACTTTGTCTGGCTCACTTGGAAAACTTCACTGCCTCGTTTAAAGCAAAATCTAAAGTCAGCATGCAAAAATTTGGTTGGCACTTCCTTCGAAGAAAGAGGGTTTGGTCGTTAAAACAGAATTCTTTAATTCTACTTCATAGAAGTGAGAGGAAACATTTACTTGCCATCTTTCAGGAAGATACCTCATTCTCAGATGTGTTAAATCCTCTTCCAAAGTAATAGCAACAACAACAACAAAAGATCTTCCATGTTAGAACATGTTGAACTTTACCTATAATTTTATTTGTACTGTGTATATAACCTCACTTTCTGGCTAAGCTCATTGAATTAGGAGAAAATGTTTCTTTTCTTTTTTAAGATTTTCATTTTGTTGGAACCTTGGAAAACTTCAATATAGACGAACAAAAACTTCTCATAGACTGGACTGAGTTTACAGGCCAAGGTACAATCATAGGACAAAGCAATACCTTGAATTCAGATACATCTAAATCCCAGTTCAGACCTTAATTCAGATACTTAACTGCTGGATGTCCTTAGGCAAGTTACTTAACTTCTAGAAGCCTCCAATTTCTAATCTAGAGAATGGGAGTGATAGAGTCTCCCTACTCTACATGGGCCTACACGATACACCAGCACTGATGGATGGACAGACACCCAGCACAAGCCTGGCACGGAGCAGAGGCAGGGCACATAAGTAATATTAATGCATTGGCATGGAAGAGACAGCAATTAAAACAAGGAGAGATATCTCTCACTTACTGCATCAATATTGAAGAGAGCACCTAGATAAAGACTAAAGTTTCAAGTGTTAGCACAAAACTATCCTTAAAGATTAACTTTTGGGGAAAAATATGACCAAAGAAATATATCAAAAAATTCACAATGGACTAAATAAACACAGATTTTCCATGTTAATAGATAAGAAGACTCAATATTATCAAGACATCAGTTCTTCCCACCTCGATCAACAGATTTAAAGCAATCCCAATCAAAATCCCAGCAAGCTATTTTAAGGAATATCAACAAACTGATTCTAAAATTCATAGAGAGAGGCAAAAGACCCAGAGTAGCCAACACAATATTGAAGAACAAAGGTGGAAGACTGACACCAAGACTTGCTGTGAAGTTAGAGTAATCATAATAGTGTGTATTGGTGAAAAAAGAAATAGATGAATGAAAAAGAGAGAGTCCATAAGTAGAACCACATGAATATAGTCCAATTGATCTTTGATAAAGGAGCAAAGGCAACACAATGGAGCAAAGATAGTCTTCTCAACAAATGGTGCTGGAACAACTGCACATCCATATGCAAAAAAATAAAAATAAAAATGAATCTAGACACAGACCTTACACCCTTCACAAAAATTAACTCAAAATGGATCACAAACCTAAATGTAAAACACAAAATAAAAATTTCTAGGAGACAACATAGGAGAAAATCTAGATGACCTTGGGTATGGCTATGACTTTTTAGATACAACAAGAAAGCACAATCCCTGAAAGAAATAATCAAGAAGCTAGACTTCATTAAAATTTAAAACTTCTGCCCTGTGAAAGATAATGCCAAGAAAAAAAGAAAACAAGCCACAGACAGGGAGAAAATATTTGCAAAAGGTATATCTGATAAAGGAACGCTATCCAAATGTATACAAAGAACCCTTAAATCTCAATATTCAAAAAAAAAAATTTTTATTAAAAAATAGGCCCAAGACCTTGACATTTCACCAAAGGTATACAGATGGCCAATAAGCTTATGAAAAGATGCTTCACATCTTATGTCATCAGTGAAATGCAAATTAAAACAATAATGAGATACCACTACACACTAGAATGACCTAAATCCAGAACACTGACAAAACCAAATGCTGGTAAAGATGTGTACCAACAGCGCTCATTCAGTGCTGGTGGGAACGCAGAATGGTACAGCCACTAGGGTAGACAGTTGGGCAGTTTCTTACAGAACCAAACATATTCTCACCATATGATCCATCAATCATGTTCCTTGGTATTTACCCAAAGGAGCTGAAAATGATTATCCATACAAATACGTATACACGGACATTGGTAAAATCCTTACTCATAATTGCCAAACTAGAAAACAACCAAGATGTCCTTCCATAGCTGAAAGGACAAACTCTGATCCATCTAGACAGTGGAATATTATTCAACACTAAAAAAAAAAAAAATGAGCTATCAAGCCAGGAAAAGACATGGAGGAACTTTAAATGCATGTTACTAATGAAGAAAGGTTATATACTGTATGTTTCCAACTATGACATTCTGGAAAAGGTAAAACTATGGAGACAGTGAAAAGACAGATCAGTATCTGCTGGGAGGAGGGCAGAAGGATAAATATGCAGAGCACAAAGGATTTTTCGGACAGGGAAAATACTCCCTATGATACCATAGTGATGGATACATGTCATGACTCGTATACAGTTATCCAAACACCAAGAGTAAACTGTAATGTAAACTATGGATGTTAGGGTGATAACGATACATCACTGTAGGTTCATCAGTTGTAACAAATGTAGCACTCTGGTTGGGGGTGTTGACAATGGGGGATGTTGTGCATATATGGGCATAGGGGTACATGGGATATCTCTCTACCTTCCTTTCAATTTTACTGTGAACCTAAACGTGTTTTTTGGCTGTTGTTTTTTTAAATAAAGTCTTAATTTAAAAAAATTCAATTGCTAAACAACATTGATTCATTTGGCCAATCTATATTGAGTAACGACTTTATATTAGATGAGAGCTAAGCATTGGGGGTATATGCTGAAAAGATCCGGTTAGTTTCTGTTATCATGGCTCTACGGGGAGACAGAGGTGAATAAACAAGTGACAAGATTAAATTGGAGTAGCGCTCGGGAAAGTAAAAGATGTTCTAGAAGTATATGCCTAACAAAGACCCTGCTGGGAAAAGCAGCTTTCCCAGAGAAGACCATCTCAGCTGGGCTCTGCAGAGCAAAGAGGAATTAGGAAGGTGAAGAAGGTGAGTAGCAACAGGTGCAAAGGTCTGGAGGTGAAAGCAAATGAGCCCTTTCAAAGAACCGAAAGAAGTACAGAAAGTCATAGAACATAAGGGGGCCAACACGTGAGTTGGGAGCTTAGTGCGGTCTAGGTCAGGTGCAGGCAGTGGGCCAGGCTCAGGGGAAGGGATTTTATCCCAAATCAATGGAAAGCTCCCAGGGAGATTTCAGCAGAAGACTGGCTTATCTTAGGGTAGTGGGACCATGGAAGATATTGTCCACCTTAATATTTTTTGGTTTTTAAAATCTCTGTAAACAACAAGTACTAGTTCTGTAATTTTATAAGGTATTTTAAACAGTTCACTTAAAACAAAAAACAAATACAATAAACCGTACATCAGATAGGCACTTTCTGGAGAGGTCAGTGATCAAAACATTGTTAACACTATCGAGAAAGCAAATCAACAATTTAGAAATGGGAGAGGGGTAAACACAGCATCTTTGGCTCAATACATCAATCAAGATATTTAGCTCAGCGGAGATGCAGGCCAGGCGCTACACCCTTCAACATGAAGTTCTTAGAGATTAATATCTTAAAGATGTCAGAGAAATAAGCTGGAAGGAAGCTTACTTAGAAACCTCTAAGTGGTTTTCAAACATTTGTAAGAAAAGGCCTTTTTTTCTTTTTCCAACGCAATGTTAAACATGAAAATAAGTAAAAGACGACTTGCAGGTGAAACAGGATGGGAACTGCGGTAGGGACACCCAAACTGTGTCGACTTGGTCTCCTTTATTTCCGAAGGTTAATTCCTCCCCCAAGAACTCCAAGCAGGGGCTCCTCAGAAAAGTATGAATTTGCTGACCTAGATTTAACATCAAGGAAACTGCAGCCTACACGCAGCTTTTAACACCAGAAAAGATCTGCACAGGGGCGAGAACCCAGACACATGTTCTACATTCACTCTGGTTTCCTTCACCCCCCAAAGATGGATAAAAAATAAGTGCCAGAAATTAGAGGGTTTGAGTTGGAGTGTCTCTTTATGACACTCAAGGAACGGGGCATCTCTTTACGAACCTCCCTACCTCACTGTCCAGGACTAGATCCAGTCTTCAGGAAGTCACATTCCACCCTGCAAAGGATCTCCCAGGCAGTTCTGTGTATTAGTTTGGATTCCCACGCACAGAGCTTACACAACAACAACAACAACAAGGGGTCTTACTAGCTCCTTTATAAGAAAACGCTAAAGTCAGTTGTTCCTGGCATGGCCAAATCTCAGAAGGACTCTTTCTCACCATTTCTTGGCTCAGCTTTCCTCTGGATTGCTTCATACTGAAGGCAGATTCTCTCCACCAATGTGGCCACTGACAACTCTGAGTTTAAGCGTCCTGACATTTAATATCCTGGAGAGAAGTGCAACTCTCACCTGATAATTCCAGCGAAGTCCTCAGGAAGGCTTTGATCAGCTTGATTTAGGACAGGTGCACGTATACCCTTAGGCCAACAAGCATTGTGCTCAGGGGAAATCAGATCTTTGGATTGGCTCAGCCTGAGTCAGGAGCCCACCCCTGGAGCCTCAGAGTAGAATCATCCTCCTCTGGGAGGTGACAAGGAAGCCTGGTGGTTAGAGGTGGGTCCCAAAGGGACACTTGGGTTGTTGTTTTCTAAGGAAAGGAATACTTGGCCAGCAAATACAAGACATATCCTTGACATTTCATATCTATACTAGGTCACTTCCTACTTACTGAAAGGGGGACAATTTATGTAAAAGGGCACTCTCAGACATATACATGACACTATCTTTCTATTTACCGTTGTGAATAGTTAAATATTTCTTACAACCCCAATTGAATTCAGCCTCCCAAAACTAGGTTGTGTGGACTAGAACTGAAGCCAAGGGAAACAAGCTGAGTTAAAAGATTTCTGTTTTACTTGAAGTCAGATGGGTTCCAAACCATTACTGAAAATGCAAATCCTAAGCTTGATACTGGCATTTATTTTTTGTCTCTACTACAGGTAGCTATAAAAAGAATATTTTAATGAATTTTATTAGACTTACTGTATCCACCTTTAGGATAAATAAAATCATTCAAAAGTTCCAAACATGATATAAATTTTTTTAACACCAAATTTTAAGGATTTATACAAAGGTCACAGTAGAAACTGTGTGTGCGTGTATGTATGCATACAAGGTCTCGCAATTAAGTCCGCGAACTTGTTGCAACGATGTTGCTAACCTTTTTTGCTATCAGAGGGATTATTCATTATGAATTTGTACCAACTGGGCAAATAGTTAACCAAGTGTACTATTTGGAAGTGCTGAAAAGGCTGCGTGAAAAAGTTAGACGACCTGAAATTTTCATCAACAATTCATGGCTCTTGCATCACAACAATGTACCAGCTCACATGGCACTGTCTGTGAGGGAGGTTTTAGCCAGTAAACAAATAACTGTATTGGAACACCCTCCCTACTCACCAATCTGGCCCCCAATGACTTCTTTCTTTACCCGAAGATAAAGGAAATATTGAAAGGAAAACATTTTGATGACCTTCAGGACATCAAGGGTAATATGATGACAGCTCTGATGGCCATTCCAGAAAAAAAGAGTTCTAAAAATGCTTTGAAGGGTGTACTTGGTGCCGGTGTCAGTGCATAGCTTCCCAAGGGGAGGACTTCGAAGGTGACCATAATGATATTCAGCAATGAGGTATGTAGCACTTTTTCTAGGATGAGTTCATGAACTTAATTGTCTGACCTTGTGTGTGTGTGTGTGTGTGTGTGTGTGTGTGTGTGTGTAGTTATATATATAGTGTGTATATATATATGTATATATATATGTATATATACATATATATATACATATATATACACATACACACACATATATATATATAGTTATATATAGTTATAATAGAATTAATGACTGGTTTTTAAAAAGGAAAATCGTCTTTTTAGAGCACAGAAAAATATTTACATCTGTGGTTGCCTTTCCTGCACCATGGGCATGGGTCAAAAGCATATTTTGGAGCTTAGGCATTTCAAGTTTTCTACTCCTTAGGTTTCCAAAATAGCTCTCAAGTTTCCTCAAAGGTTTATTCACAAAACAGAGCTAAAGTGTAATGAGAAAAGGCTGAAAGAAAAGCTCTAACCCAGGGACGTCAGGTGGCGTTTGAGAAGCACTTTAATGACAAACCTGAAATCGGCATCTGTTAGCACCTTTAATAATGCCCCCTGGAAAATGCACTGAATCCATTTAACTCTTGGCATCCAACAAGAGGGGATTCTCCAGGTCTGCAACTACTAGATGCTCTAAACATAAGCCATAGAGTGGCTCTGATGGGATAAAAACAAAACAAAACAAAACAAAGCAAAGCAAAGCAAAGCAAAGCAAAGCAAAACAAAACAAAACAAAAAGCCAGAATGAAACTCACTTCTCTTTGCTTGTCCTGCCCTGAAGGGAAAGATGAGGAAATCCACGCCACACAAATGAACCATGGGTAAGGGCCTCGGGTCAAACCAGGATAGGAGAATGACATCTGTTACTGTTTGGGGACGGTCACATTCCCCAGGAACCTTCAGAAACAATGCCAGCTTTGAAATACTGCTGGTCACTTCTCCCCTTTCCCCCATATAAACATTAGCCTTTCAACTTTAATAATAGGAACCAAACCTCATGCCACACTTAACATGGCATGACTTTGCTATGGATAGTCCATTTTTTTAAAGCAAAGTTTTATTCTACTGGCTCCAAGTTTCTCTATGGAGTCAGTAGAATAAAGCAGTTTTTAAAAATGCATATGGTAAGTAAATTCAAATATTGGATAGCTTAAGGCTTAAAATGCTATCTTCCCAAACTCAGTTTAGCAGAATCTTTCTTCTCACTTGGATTACTCCTACACAGAACAGTCCAAGTAATCAAAAAAAAAAAAAAAATGCATGTCAACATGTTTCTTTTACCCAGAGGAATGCACATGTCTGTGTATAGCTCTGTAGGGAGAATAACTCCGGGAGAATATTGTGGAACACCAAGGAGCTTTGCACCTGGACCTGACGTCCTCCAGTCTTGCTCATGTAGCTCACATTTTTGGAGGGCCTAATAATATATTGCAGACGTTAGAAATACAAAAATGAGCAAAAGTTGACAGGCAAGTCAAGGAGATAAACACAGAAGAAAATGATTACAATCCATGTGACTATTGAAAGCAGAGGACCAGCGAAGAAAGGGAGGCTAAGTTAGCCAGGCAAAGGGGGCATTATTAGGGAAGGTTCACTGGGTAGGTAACCTCTGACCTTTGAGAGTTAAGTAAGAATTCACCAGGTGGAAAACGGTGTTGAGTGGAGGGGACAGAACAAAGAGTGGGGAGTATATTCTAGAGCAGGGAAGGCAAGTGGACTTCATCTCAAATCACAACTCTAATTGATTGGGAGTGGCTGCTCAAAGTGTGGCAATGAAAAAGACTGAAGCTATGTGGCAGACGTTATTGAAACGCCACCCTATAATCCACCCCATAATCCATTCTCCACCCCTGAGTTCACATGTGGCCTCCTGAACCCTTCTTTCACGTGCTGACAGCCTCCCATTTCAACCCCCTGCAGCTTTCTGCTTTTCTGACTGAGGATTTTCTCTGGTTCTTCAGGAGCCGAAGGACAAGGCAGACTGGAAGTATAAGGATTGAATACTGCCATGGACAACCTTCATCCAATGAGGAGTGGGAGTCTGGTGGGAAAATACACACGCTTCCCCATCCCTTTGTGACGTCTTCTCAGGTAGGAACTGAACGAGCCTCAGAGGCTGTCTAACGGGGTGGAGCCCCGCTGCCCACGTTCACAGACCCTTCACTGACTTCTCCCTCTGCGCTGGCTCATTTTCCTCCCTCCCTCACTTAAGCTTCCTAGAATCACCTTTCACACCTTCCGCATTAGTTATCTATTTATTGCTTGCTAACAAGTTATCCCCAATTCAGCTGCTTAAAACAACCCTGAACATTTATTATCTCTTGTAGTTTCTATATGTCAGAAAATAAGGAGAAGCTTCACTGTATGGTTCTGGCTCAGGACCTCTCATGACATTACAGTCTCTGGAAGGCATGGTCCGAACTGGAGGACCACTTCCAAGATGGCTCACTAGGATGACTGGCAAGTTGGTGCTGACTGTTAGCAGGGGGCCTCACCCTGGGGGATTCTCCACAGCTTGAGAGTCTTCATGACATGGCAGCTGGCTGCCCCCAGAGAAAGGAATCCACAAGGAGCAAGGCATAGTCACAATGTCCTTATGACTTAGCCTCAGAAGTCACTACTTCTGCACCTCCCTTCTGCAGTGTTCTATTGGTAAAATAGACCAGCCTTATGCAAAATGAGATGGAATTACACAAGGGCATGGGTACACAAGGGAGGCTAGGATCGTTGCGGGACATCTTGAGGACTGGCTATCATATTTTACCTTAGGGTTTAACAAGAAAGTTTGTCCTGTTCCATTAGTGATGTCTGCCTTAATGGGACACCGCGAGTGCTGATACACATTCATGCATGCATGTTGGGGACCGATTACCCTAAAATTCCTGGGTTTTTAGCTCCAAAACTTTCATAAATTATTTAGATTCTGACCAAGGTCTGAAAACGCACTCCCATTTTGGATGTAATTGTTCCAAAATTAAGCCAACCGCAATTTCCTACTAATTTATTTTTCCTTTTCTGATTCACGTTGCTGAACAGGTGTGGTACAATACCTTTCCACCTCAGTTAGAAACATTTTCAGATCTTTCCGTTGTTTATGGCAACACTAGATAACTTCAGTCACCAATACAAGTTCAACATTCTAAAGACACTGTTCCTTCTAATTTGTAATTTATATGCATTCTTTAGCAAACACCAGTCATTGGGAAAAGCAACAGAAAATCTAAATTACCTTTTAAGATTACCATATTCTTATCCACATGGGAATTCCACGGTATCAGTCAGATCTAAATAAACAGCTTCTGCCCCAAGAGTCCTTCATATGTATAAATGATATCAGAGAATTCAGTTTGCAGATGACAGTTCAAAGCCTTCTTCTTTGTCCTCTTATGACAAACCTAAGGTAAATATGTCCAAAGTAGAATAATTGGCAAATGGCAAAAGAGGTTCACTGGGAGGAAGAGTTATACTTGATCTATGTTCCAGCCTCTCCCTGCAATACCTTGTCAATCCATGAAATGAGCAATATCCTTAGTTTGCTCCCATGGAGTATTTAAAGTACGATCCAACTTTACAATTACATTTCGTCAGGTGCACAGCCTTGGTACACCAAGACCATATTAGCATGTAAGCATGTAGGACTTAAGCTAGCAAACACAGAGCTGAATATAAATATTTATGCATATGCACACCTAAAAACTAAAATAGTGAAACTCAAACTGTTGAAATTTCCTATGTGCCCCTTCTTTTTAATGATGTACCTAATTACATCTAATGGCAATTAAAAGCACCCCAGCAGGATATTATCTACTTATAATATATTCTTGTGCATCCAAGGGGCTGGCGATAAAAATGTCAATATTAGAATGTTAGCATGAAATGTGAACATTAAATAAACAAAGGTACTTACCTGGAAAGGAAAGGACCAGACTAACAAGAAATACACAGAACAGTTCAGGTTTAAAGTCATCTTCACTGCCAAAAGCTCAACTCTTTTGTTGATTATCATCTTTTATTATGACACTAAGTAGGAGAGTCTGAGTTTTTCTTTCTCAAGATCACACCAATCTCTCTTTACCCATTCTCCAACTTAAGAAAAAAATGCTTAAACTCTTAGAGATATAGGCTTTATTCAGGATGCCAGGGAGACAGATTTTAATTAACTTAATCACAGTGAAATCTCACAATCTAAAATAATTACCAATACCTCGCCAACAAACTATTATCTGTTGAAGGGAATCGGTAGAGGGAGCCAAGCTGGACAGTTAAGGATCTAACAAAAGGCTTTTTATGGTTAATCAAGAGCAAAATCATCAGGCCTAGATTATTCTGCCTTAACCTCCCTTTTCTCTGCCAACTCAAGCTCAGTGTACAATGACCAAAGCAATTTGGATATATTTATGGGTGAATCCCATCTCTGTATGGTATCTGTGAGGAAATCTGTTTTGTTTATCTAATTTATGACAGTGATATGTGATGATTATATGCTATTTAATACGGTTGCTGTGTTGCAAAATAGTTTGGCTCTCTTAAAAATGTAAGTAAGAAACCACTGAGTTCTGCCGAATCATTCATCCACAAATGACCTGAGAGCATTAATTGAGAACAGCTGGGGAATGCCTTTTTTTAATAATAGCTTTATTGCAATATAATTCACATACCATAAAATTCATCCTTTAAAAATATACAACCAGTGTTGGTAGTATAGTCACACAATTGTGTAACCATCACCGCTATCTAATTCCAGAACATTTTCATCACTCCCAAAAGAATCCTCATACCCATTAAAAATCACCTCTTACTACCTCCTCCACCCTGCCCCTGTACTAATTAACTTTATGTCTCTATAAATTTGCCTATGGACAATTCATATAAATAAAATGCTATACAATATGGCATTTGTGAATTATTCTTTCATTTAATATAATGTTTCAAGATTCATCCATGTTTTAGCATATAGCAGGAAACCTCTTTTTTATGGCTGAATAATATTGTATTGTATACACATATCAGGTTTCATTTATATATTTATTAATTGCTTGATTTTGACTTGTTTCAACTTTTATGAATAATGCTGTTATGAACATTTATATGAACATTTTTGAATGGACACATGTTTTCAGTTCTCTAGGTTATATACCCAATGGTGGTATTTCTGGGCCATATGGTACCTCTATGTTGGATTTTTGAGAAATTGCCAAACTGTATTCGAAATGGCTGCACCATTTTATATACCCACCAGCAAGAAATTTCCTATTTTTCCACATAGGAAATTTCCTATTTTTCCACATCCTTGTTGACACTTGCTATTTTTTGTCATATTTATTATAGATATTCTAGCGAATATAAAATGGTATCTCACTGAGATTTTGATTTGCATTTCCCTAATGACTGATATCAAGCATGTTTTTATGTGCTTATTGACTATTTGTATATCTTTTTTTTGAGAAAGATCTATTCAAATCCTTTGTCCATCTTTTAATGAGTTTGTCTTTTTATGGTGGAGTAGTAAGAATTCTTTATGTATTCTGGATACTAGACTCTTACCAGATATACGATTTGCGAATACATTCTCCCATTATCTGGTTTGTCTTTTTACTTTATTGATGGCATCCTTTGAAGCACAACAGTTCTTAATTTTGAAGATGTCCAATTTATCTATGCTTTCTATTGTTGCTCATTCTTTTGTTGTTATTTCTAAGGAACCATGACTAATCCAGTATTGCAAAGATTTAACTTAAGTTCTTACATTTAGGTATCTGATCCATTGTGAGCTAATTTTTGTGTATGTTGTGAGGTAGGGATACAACTTTATTCTCTTCCATGTGGGTATCCAGTTGTCCCAGAACCAGTTGCTGAAAAAGTTATGCTTTCCCTATTTAATTGTCTTAGCACTCTTGTCAAAAATCAATTAAGCAAATTTAAGAGCTAATTTTTGGATTTTCAGTTCTGTTCCATCAATTTATATGTCTATCCTTATGTCAGTATTACCCTGTCTTAATTTCTATAGGTTTGTAGTAAGATTTGAAATCAGGAAGTGTGAATTCTCCAACTTTGTTCTTTTTCAAGATTGGTTTGGCTATTCTGAGTCCCTTGCATTTCCATACGAATTTCAGGATCAGTTTATCCATTTCTGCAAAGAAAGGCAACTTTTGATTTTGAAAGAGATTGCATTAAGTTGCATTAAGTCTATAGATCAATTTGGGGAGTATTGCCTTCTTAACAATATTAATTTTTCCAATCCGTGGACATGGGATGTCTTTCCACTTATTTAGGTACTTATTAGCTTCAATTAACGATGTTATTTAGTTTTCAGTATACAAGCATACAGTGTACAAGTCTCACATTTATTTTGTTAAATTTATTACTAAGCAATTATTTTGGACGCTATGGTAAAATAACTGGCTTTTTAAATTTCATTTTCAAATTATTCTTTGCTAAATATAGAAATACAATAGATTTTTTTTTATACAATAGTTCCCCCATATCTATGGGGATACATCCAAGACCCCCAGTGGATACCTGAAACCACAGATAGTACTGAACCCTGTACAGTATATACTATGTTTTTTTCCTAGTCATACATACCTTTTTATTTAAAGGAAGCACTTTACAACTTCTCTTTGCCGTATCCAAATTGCCAGAATTACCACTCTTGTGCTTTGGGGCCATTATTAAGTAAAATAAATGTTACTTGAACACAAGGACTTTTATGGGGATTAGGGTTTCCAGGCGGGAATTCCCACCCGTTCTCAGGAATTTTTTTCGCTTTCCCATTCCTGAATCCCAAGATGTAAACTGTTTTCTGTTCTCCACGATGAATCATTTCCACAAAGTGACGGGCGATACTACCAACCACCTGGGTTCAAGGAGCCGATTTTCCCGATTTCCCCACCAACTTTTCTCGGGATTTGGGAACTGGAAAGTGGAAAAAATTCCCAAGAATGGGCAGGAATTCCTGCCTGAGAACCCTACGATAAATAGGAAAAATGTCTAAGAGATACATTGTGAGTAGTACATTTATTTCCCATTGTGGGTATTCCTGGGTTCAAGGAGCCAATTTTCCCGATTTCCTGACTAACTTTTCTCAGGATTTGGGAACGGGAAAGCGAAAAAAATTCACAAGAACGGGCGGGAATTCCCACCTTGAAACACTATGTGGGGTAGATGTTGAGGAAAATTTGTCTTTATTGTTTGATGTGAGCTTTTGTCTATTAGCTTTTATCTGTTCCTGCATGTGAGGTGATTTCTGCTGTGATCAGGGAGTGAGTAAATTCCCCCTTTGGTCTCTTTCTCCTGAGTAAGGGAGATGTGAGATGAGGCTACTGTTCTGTCTGTGCTGTGAGGTGACAGTTAGCGTAAGGTTAAAAGAATTCCCCCTTTGGTCTCATCCTCCCCAGTAGGGGAGATATGAGATGATGTTGCTTTCTGTCTGTTTTGCCCGTATCAGCAGATGAAGTGAAGAAGTAGCTACGTTATATCAGGATGACATGTGACAGGCACTTCGCCAGGCCTTGTTGCTTCTCCAGATGAATTGGCCCTTTGGCCGAATGGGAAGCATTCATATCAGTAACTGCCGGACCCTCCCAAAACTGGCCATTCCAGGAGGGGGAGGCAGGAACAAGAAACTTGGCTCTAAGGTACATCTGACAAAATATATAAGACAGACCTCAGTTGGCAGTGTAATTATTATTCATTATTAATTTTTCATCATTTGGTCATTTGTCAATGGTGATTTTTCATCATTCTAACATTTTGAAGACTTCTAGCAATGTGTAGCTTACAACCCCAGGGGATATCCTGGCTTTCAGCTGCGAACCTGGTGAGGTCTGGCTGGTTCCTGACCTCTCCAGCATTGTTCCCCATGGTTAGCTTTCTTGAGAACTTGTTAACATCTTGAAAACTTGTATGCAGCTTGCAGCTTACAGCATCAGAAGACGCCTTGACTTCTAGCAACAACAGCAACAGCAAGGGCAACAGCAACAACATTCTTGAGAACTTATTAACACCTTGAAAACTTATATGTAGCTCGTAGACTACAACATCAGAAGACGCCTTGACTTCTAGCAACAACAGCAACGACAACGGCAACAGCAGCGGCATTCTTGGGAACTAGCATGCAGCGGTGTGGGAGACGCCTGAGTTTCTCTCAGCTACGGACCTGGCAAGGTTTTGATTTATGACTTTTCCAGTGCTGTTCTTCCCCAGTTTGGTGAAATTTTGACATCTACTGTAATAGTTACTATCCTATAAAGCTTATTACTGCTTTCAAAAATACTCCTTACTGCTGCTATTTGTGTATTTAGCCAAGTGATTTTTGATCAATAGTAAACATATGTTGAGGTCTCTTAAACTTATACGTATGTGTACCCCTCTGACATGACATTGTTATCAATGTATATAGTTTAGTCTTAACCACCTTTACTTTTATCATTAGCACATTCTATTGAGTTGCCTTGGTCTTTTGCTATTGTATGTTGATAAATAAATGGATTAGATATTAGTAAATAAATAAATTGATTAATCCCCTCTCTAGCATGTCCCTCTCCTTTCTTTTCCCTGCTCCCTCGTCATTACAGACTGCTTGCTCGTCATTATAGACTGCGATACTGAGACAGTTGATCTAATAACCAAGATGGCTACTAAGTGACTAAAGGGCATGTGGAGAAAACATATGCTAGACACAAAGATGATTCAATCCCGAGTGGGACAGAACAGAATGATACAAGATTTCATCACACTACTCAGAACAGCATGCAACTTATAATTTATGATTTCTTTGTTTCTGGAATTTCCCATTTAATATTTTCAGACCACAATTGACCACAGATAAATGAAACTGTGAAAAGTGAAAACATGGATAAGAGGAAGTATTATATAGATTTTGTGTCTCACAACCTTGCTGAACTCATTTATTAGCTTTGGAGAGTCCTTAAGATTTTCTACATAGACAATGTGACTTTCTAGATTCCCAGGAATATATCAGAGATTTTCAAAGCCTCCTATGGGCCTTCCATTCCTTGATTTTTCCTTTCAAGTTTTTTGGTCAACCTCTTACTAGCCCCAACTAGTAATGGTGCCTCTCAGGCAGCTGTAATGTTAAATGATTGTCACTGATTATTTCCAACAAATACCCCAGAGATAATGCTGTTTATACAGAATTCTGAATCAAGTTAAATAAAAACAAGCCCTGAGAATGGATTTTTTCAGCAAGCTTACAGACAGGTTAAATAGTAGAAATTCTCTGAGGAGTGAGCTTTAGGGGAATTTCCCCATTTTCCCCACTCCAATGGCAGGCAGCCTGTTATTTTTCAGAGTTGTTATAGTTCAAGGCTGTTAGTTTCAAAGGCTACCAGAACTGGAGAAGGGGATAGAATTATAGCAAATTTTAAAATGCCACAAATCCTGTTCTTGCCAAGATTCAGCCATTTCTCTTGAATAAACAATTCCCAGATTGTTATAAGGCTTTAGTTAATTTCCAGCGTTCCAAAAGTTGATATACACAGTTTTTGCTAGTGTTCTCATTTCTTGTATGGATGAGTGAATTTTTGGATGTTCTAACTCCACCATTCCAGAAGTTGGCCCAATGTCTTTTTTTTTTTTTTTTTTTTCAGATTCCTAGTATAGAATTCTGAACAGAATGATCAAAGATAAGACTTGAGCCAGTTTGCTTGGAAAATGCATTTAAGAGGAAGTGGAGAAGTGGAGTAGTTGTCAAATTTTAAAAAATAAAGAAAATTTAATGTGCCAATTAATCTAAAGTATCGGAAATATTTTTTCTATGTAATGCAGTACAGTCTTTGTACTTAATAGGTTTTTTTCCCCTTCGCTTGCTAATAATTCAGAACCAAACAGAACTGGAAATATTAATGTTTACATTGTACTAAGCATGCAAGTCCTTAATTATATTTCTTCCTGGTACTAACTGTTGAGAGTGAGGAGAGGAGATTCCCTATTTTTGTTCCTTTTTCCATTCCAAAAGGATGTCTCAACTGCTGTGCTACTAAAATGAGGCATGTTGTGGCAGCTACCAGAGATGAGGCAAAGTGTTGAGAAAATTAAACTCTTTCAGACTTGTCCAAAAAAACTTAACCCTTTAGTGTGATGGTAACATCTCAGGGATCAGTCCTAAATTCACTGGAGGGGAAATACAATCCCACTAAAATAGTAACACGTACATTTTTGCAGTCTGGAAGTTTTTTTTAATTTTAGGATAGCACTTGATATTCAATTTTCAAGGTTATGTGGAATTTAAACATCTGTGGAAAGTACTATATGATTAGCAACATTTTGATATAATTATTATATTTCATGGCCCATTTTTACAAAGCAGATGATTGCCCTAGGGAATCCACCCTTATCACTTCTGAAATTAGTTGGTGATATGAGCCGAGAGAGGGTAGCAGAAGTTATCCCCTTCAGAAATATCCAAAGAGCAGCACTTACTCCTATATTTATTTAGTCCAGGCACCCAAACCAACAGCTGTTGGAGCAAAGCAAGATTTTCAACTTAGATATGGACAAACTTTGAGGCAGAATAATGGTGTACTATGTTCCTTTTTTGATTCAGTTAATTGCTGAATGACATTTTAATAAGCACCTGAAATAAGACAAACCTGCTATTTATATTAAAATCATCATCCTCGAGCTGCAGACAAGAATTTTGACTATAGAAACCAGAAGGAACGCCTGGATACCAAGGCTGATCAAAATAAAAACACCCTAAATCACTGCATATCTTTGAAGTCCATAACCAAGAGATAGAAAAACTTGCTCCCATTTCCATAAGAAGAATCAATTCTAAAGGCTGGAGCAAGGATAATTTTCTTACATGCTGTTAAAATCCTAATTAGACATTTCAATAGGAAGATTCTGATAGTTCTTTGCTTTCATTTTATCTGAACTAACATTTTATGTGATTGGTTTGTGATCTTCCAGAAAACCTTGTTTCAAGATAAGCCCTTTCATCTTTCAAATGGCTTTGGGGCATCTTTCTCAGTGCCAGGAACACAGCCATCCATTTCACAAATGAGGCCGAATAATGACATTACTTGGCCTTCCTTTCACAAACATTCTTCCTATCCATGGCAAAGCAGTGAATGTTTCAATGGCATCTGAGGCCTACAAATTGTCTTTGTAAATCTCCCCAAAGGTGGAAATCAATAGAGGTTTTCAGAAAATAAAAGAGTTCCCCTATATACTGATAAGCTAAACACAACAGGGAAAGAAGTGGTAGAGGATTCCACTTCTGTAAGGAGTCTTATTAGGATCCCTTGGCCTGTTTTCCCACCCGAAGATTGAATCCTGAGAGAAGATAATTACCCTCCAAAATGGGCAAGGCAGTCCCTTAAGGATGTGACCTTCAACAAATCACCTAAGCCTTATTTGCTTCAATCTCCTTATATACAAATAGGAATAATAACAGTACCTACCCGAACAGGCTGTACTGAGGCATAAGTTTATGGAAAATGCCTGGAAGTGCCTGGCCCCTAGTCAATGCTCAATAAATGATAGCTCTGATGGTAACAGGGATTAGATTCATGATTAGTAAGAAAGATGATACTGATGACTGGCTGGCATTTAAATGTAGCTCAGAAACTCACTATTCTCTTGATCATCTCCTTTCTTTCTACCTTACAATGTCCTTTACTTAGCACTCGAAGAGTTCAGATCCCCCAGAAAGAAGAGAGTATCGACTGTTTAATAAGTTTAAATGTCTGCAATTTCTAGAAGGCTGCAAGAAAACAATGAGGAAGTACTCAACAGGGTGAATTCAGGTGCTGGAACATCTATCTGGAGCAACTTTTTGTGGGTAGCCAGGGAGAAAGGAATGAATGAGAGCAAGTGAAAAGTAGAAGAAACAGAGCTCAATTCAGAGCCCACCTGGATATATGGTCTTTGAGAAATCGATTCATAGATATCACTACAATGAGCACCTTTGTTGGAAGAGCTGAGCCATGGCGACTTTCCCTAGTGTTGCATGATTAGACAATTACACAAAGCAACACAAGTGCAGTCTTCCCTTCTTTCCCCAACCCTCTTCCTCTAAATTTTGCAGATTGGTTTGATTACTCAAGTTAACTTTTCAGTTAATTATTTCTTCCATGCACTGGGGTTATCCTATTTATTAGCGGATAATACAACTCATTTGAAAAACAAAAGAGAAATATTAAATTCTAATTCATATAAGAAAGTGTGTTTATAGATATTGTAAAGAAAAGTAAGATCTGACTCTAAAATTTAAATTCCAAGGTTTTTATAGTAGGGCAGCAATGGGTTTTGTTTCCAAAGATGTAGGTATTAATGACTAAAACAATTTTTTTCTTATTTATTTAATATAAGGATGGCCAAACTTATATAGGAGTCATCATACAAAGTTGAAGTCCAAAGACCTGGATTCAAATTCCCTGTATCCCTTGCTCTGATTAGTTGTGTTACCATGAAAAAGTCATTTAATATCTCCATGCTTAGTTCTCTCTTACAAAATGAGAAAGCTTGATAACCTATTTTCTTTTGTCCACATGCATTTTAAAATCTTTATATATGCTCATAAAAAAAAAAATACCGGGATAACAGCAAAAGCTCCCACCTCTAATTCATTACTCACAATTTTCACTATGCAGAAGTAACTGTAGTTAACAATTTGTACGCATTCGTGTATGTGAGATAAAGATACATAATTTGCAAAAAAAAAGAAACAATTCTACTATATCAACTATTATGCAATTGCTTTTTAAATTCCTAATATCTCATGAACCTCATTGCAAGTGAATCCAGGTAAATCTATGTCATCCATTTCAAATGTTACATAACATTACCTTGTTCCTTGGCTTACGCAATTTTTCATCTATTTGAAATTTTAGGTGTTATTATTTTTCTTTTTTTAGCTTATACAAATAAGGCATCAATGAATATTCTTGGCCAAATATTTGTGTGCACTTAAGCTCATATGCCTGTTGATAGTGGGTATTACACAATGCTTCTAAGAAATTCTTTTTTTTTCTTTTTTCTTAAACGATAGTTTTTGGTCTACAAATACGTTGTAGGGAGCTCTAGCAAGTGACTCTGCATGACCGCTCTCTCTTAAAGAACTACAGATGCAAATATAATTATATTTTACTGAAAATATGACAGAAAGTTTGAAGAAGGGTTTTCAAAATGTGTTATTTAATATCATCAATAATGGGATACAGTTTAGGCTGTCAAGCCCCTCAGAATTTTAAAGAAATATTTAGAACTTGATGAATGAAAATAATAACACAGTAATGGCATAGTGCAGGACGGAGAGAGATGTTAATTACGTAAAGAAAACTACACAGAGCTCAGCTGAGATGAAAAATCTCCTTTCTGACTGACATAACTGAGCAAAGAGAATAATTCAACTTCAAAGCCAAAACAAAAAAATTCACTACTCACCATAATTTAGGAGTAAAGATTGACAGTTTTGCTACAAAAGTTAATCTCCTGCTTCATGTTCAAGGCATGGACTCCATAGAATACCACCACTTATGGTATTGCCCAAGAACTAATGAAATTTGCTATTGAAGATTTTACAACTTCCTGTATTTAAGAACAAAGGCCCCTAAAAAAAAGAGATGTCGTTTCAGTTGTTCCTGCACCTTTCAACTCAGATACTGCATATTATATCAAGTTAACAAAATGTGGTAATTAAAACCAGTCAAATTTACTACAAAGGAAATGTAAAATATGATAGATGCATGTTCACCTGTTTCTGAAGGTGGAGTATCAAGTCAAAGAAGGGGAAGTCGGGTCAAATGACATGACCGCCATCTTATTTTCTCCTAACAGTGCATTTATCCAACAATGTCCACTTACCTTTCACATGCTTTATTTTTATTTTGAGCATCCATCTTCATCTCAGAAAGTTACACATTTCCTAGGTGTGAAGGATGATTTTCAAATTAATAAGTTATTATGCATAAAAATTTTCTGAGAGAAAGGAATAAGTGCAATGAGAAAATGACCAAACCCAAATCTTTGAATAGATACAATGAATACATTTGATTTTTAAGAAAACTTCTTATAAAGGGGGTCTGGGTAAAATGATTACAAACATCATTCTGGTTGGGCCAATTAGTTACCCCAACCAATGTGGTTTTTTTCTCCATTCTTGCGTCAATGAGAAAGTTCTGAAAGTGGAATAGTCAAGGGCCCAGTTTCATAAAAATTTAGGTTTTCATGATTCTGAAATCATTTCTATTAATGCACTCTGAAGGAAATCCTGAGTCCCTAATAAGACTATATAACAAGTAATTGAAACTGAAGTCTTTATGATTTCATAATTGTCAACCCTTCTTTCTCAGAATTATACTTCCAATGAACCAAAAGTTTTCTGTAAGTTTCTAATATTTTCAATGTTTCAGAACTATTTCTGTTAGTGTGAAATTTCCAACAGAGGGAAACAGGTATGTTTTCTATAAACCTCACAGAAATACTTAGCTTGGACAACAATGTTTCACTTGGAAATGTCATTAAAAGTGTTTGGGTTTCTACAGTGTTCACTTTAGAAAGAACTCTAGCCTGCATTTTTCTGTTGTTCCCTGTCTGACTTCCGTTCATTCATCTTTTGTATCCTGATTTCCCTTGTACTGCCCTTTCCATAATCTCAGTAGGGTGGTGTACACTCATTTCCATAGTGCCAGAGGTGGACCTGTGATTCAAGCCTGACCAATCACAGCATCCCTGTGATTCAGCTTGACAAATCAAATCCCCGGGACCATAGTGATTAGTTCAGGGATGAACAAAGGAGCTCAGTTCAGGCTGATTATAGCCAATGAGTTTCAATGTCAGGACTCTACTTTGGAAGAGAGAACTTCTGTTATCATAGGGGTAGCTTTTCATTAATGCATACCTTCCCAAGAAAGTTTTTCCTTATTGTGGTTTTGGCCACGTTCTCAATTTTCTTGGAGCTTTTGGCAAATGAAATCAACCTCAAACTTGGATATTTCACCCCTTTTTTGTTTTTCTTTGTTTTGATCATTTCTGTTCCCTTCAGGTTGCTGACTTGTTTTCTTAAATTTTAGTCTGAAGAACTCTCCTCTATGTCTCATTCTTTCAGAACCACAGTACCCAGGAACCATCCAGAGAATAGGGGGAAAAATGTTTTTTCTTCAAAAGGATCAGGATCTAAGCACCAAGTGGAATTCAACTGGAGAATTTTTTACATGTTCTTTACAAAAACAACAAAACAAAAAATAAATTAAACAACTACAGTCAAAATACAGCCAATCCAGCACTTCTTTTTTCTTGAAGTTTGACTGAACATCTTGCAAAACAAAGCAATTTACTGGCGATGTGGGATGCATGTAACAGTTAAAAAGTTAACCCTTTCTCTTGCATGGGGCTGAATACTCAACTTCAACTGAATTAAGTTTTAAAAAAAAAGTTATTGGCCCTTTTTCCCAGAATTTGCAGGGTAGAGGTTGACTTCAGGATCAACTGGATTCTAGATGCAAATGATATTATCAGGACCAAATGATACTTTCATTCCCTCTCTGCTCTATCTTCTACACTGTTGGCTTTATAGTGAGAATCTTCATGATGACACTGAAAAATCAGGGCTCAAGCACCCCTTATAACTAGAAAAAGAGAAAGAATGCACAATCCACTCAGTGATCCCTGTTTCTCTCCACACAGTTGTTTTTGTTTTACAAACACATATCTGATCATGGCATCTTTAAAATGGTGGCTTCAGATGACAAGTCTATATGACTTTCCAACTCATCTTTCCAAAGGTAACTAATTCAATCACTATGCCTAATTGCAAAAACTCTGGAGAGAGGCTCTGATAGGGGCCATTGATGTCCACCTCTAGTCAAATCAGAGGAGCCATGAATGCTTTTCTGGGCTGTAAGGCAGAGTCTTTACAAAAGCTGAATGGCAAAAGAGGAAATGATAGACTTCTCAAGTGTAACACAGTCCCCACCACAATACACACACACACACACACACACACACACACACATTTCAAAGCCACTTAGAGGTCTTCTTAGTATGCCTACTTATTCTCCCATCAAGCTAGGCAGAATTCCCATTTCCAGCCTCTCCCACGTGCTCCCAAAGTACAAGCTTCCTCACAGATCACTGAAGTAGGGTCAACAAATCTCTCAGAATATTCTAAACACAGATGAGTCTAGTAAAACCCTTGGCCAACTCCAGTTTAACTTCTAACTAATAGAAATTAAGATACTAACTAGAAGTATGTAACAGGCCAGATAAGAGTTCAAATCTTGGTTCCATCAATTATTAGCTATGTTGACTTCAGCAAGTCATTCAACATCTCTGCCATGTTTTCTTTGACTGTAACATGTAGCCTTCACAATCTTCGTGGTCCCTTCTCTATAACATTCTGTGGGTCACAATTTCCCACATGGGTTTATTTAGTAGTATTCTTTTATATTTAAATCCCTGTTAATGCTGTAAGTTTTTAACTACCAAGTAGCATCCAAATGATTGCATGTCAAGAGTTGAAAGAGCATCATTGTGGAAATACTAATCTGAGTTCTCAGCCCAGCACTGACCCATCTTTGTGTTGCCTTGAGAATACACTCAACTTGGGTCCTCAAATCGTCACCTATAAAATGAAGTAATTGGAGTAATTATCTCTATGTCTCTTTCCAGCTTTAGTCTGACAATACCTCTAAGTGTAATAATTATTTTAATATGACACTTGAGGTAACTTCAATGTTACCGTCATAGGAAAATTAATATGCCTTTGTTAAATAAAAGAAGTACCCGAATCCTGTCAAATATGGAATTCTCTTGTACACATGTGGTTGCAGAAAAATAATTAAGAAAACACCCTCTTAGCCAGGCCTTCGGTAAACTCCCTAAGGTAATACCCTGAGAGAACAGAGCTCCTCACTCAGATGCCCAGGCCCAACAAAGCAGAAAGAGAAAAACGCAGGACATTTTCCCTTGTAGTATGTCACTGGTCGTCCGTGGGTCTGCATGTCTCCCCTCTCTGGATTCCATTTATTGTTTAACTAATAATAGTTTCCTTGGCCGGGTCATAAGCCCCATTTGTGATTTATAAAATGGATTCCAAAGCAATCTTTGGTTTGTTGCAGGCAAAGAAATTGGCTTGCTATACCTATGGCCTTTGGGGTTCTAAAGGAAGCTTAACCTGAGCAGAATATTATGTCTGAGTAAGGAGCCAAGCAGTCCCTCGGCTTCCGTATACTCATGGTATGGCAGGAAACACGCTTTGGATCAAGAATCACTTTCAAGTTACTGCCTATGCTCCACAGAAGCAAATGCCATTCTGTCATTTCTTTCTTTCTGACCTGTGTTTGAGCATAAATACATTTTCCCACAGCATCACACACACTTCGCTGGAGGCTCCAGCCTCCAACCATCCTATCAAAGGTTTGAACAGATGATGCCAATTTCACAGTGGAACTGATTTTCAGTATGTGCCCCTTTCTTTGTGAACGTCATCACATCTCCCGTGTAAAAAGCAAAAATCCCATTGAGAAGCAAAATTCATAGATGGGTATGAATGGGTGTGATATCTGACACTCTAGAAAAATAAGGAGGATGGGAAAATCATTCGCTGGGCACTTACTACTGGTTGATCTTTAAATGCGAATGTCAAATTAAATCCAAAGAAGAATCCTAGGGGCAGGCTTTCCTCTTTCCCTTTTATACAGCTAGGAAACAACTTGCCCAAGGTCACTTAGCTAGTAACTAGCTGACCCCAGGTTCGTTTGGCTTCAAAGCCTATGCTTTTTCCCTACCCTCAAAATGCTGAAATGTCATTTGATATGATTGGGAGAGCATTCGTCTCATTTCCTAATTTAGATTCACACTGATGCATATTATATGATGTTTCCTGTAGAATGACCAGGGTTTCCTTCTATAGCATTTTCATAATGCCCCAGAAGGTGAATTTTTTCTCTAAAAGGAACTCTTAGAATATTAATATCTTGCTTACTTGAAAAGGCAGATTACACTCTGCATTCAAAACAAAATAGCTCCCCCTACAGTTTTCGTCCCATCCATGTCCTCAGCTTTGGCAAAAGAGGCTGAGAACCGTCTCGGGTCAGATGCCAGAAGGCGGAGCTGTGCTTTTGTCCCTTAGTGATGGGAATAATGATTCATCCATCTGCTTAGAGAGCATCAGCGGTCCTACTCAGGACAAGGGGACGTCCCTGTGGCATTTTCCTCATTTTCAACAGAATGAATCTTTAACTGCTGAGCCTTGTGCTGATTTTGACCAGCTCTAGGCTGGAGTGAAAGTGTGCTTTCCGGAGGCCAAACCCCTCTGACTCCCAGTGCGTAGCTGGCAAAGGCAGTCTGTCAGCCTTCCAAGTGCTGAGATTCCTCTGTGACATCACCAGTCCCAGCTCGGCCCGGTGCCCACCGCCTGTTCGGAACTATTTGGAACCTCGTAGGGCTGTGCGTCAGCACCACTTCGGGACAGGGCACCAACGAGCTCTCCCATGTGGCTGCCACTAGGGAGCCACCAATGATGCAAGGGCCAGTGGGAACTTCTCTACAGTGTCATGGGTGTCAGGGGGTCTGAGAACATTACGAATTTGAAGTGGCCTAATGTCATTTGTTCTCATCATTATTCCTTCCACCAACAAGCTGTCTCCACCCCTCTCCCATTTGAATCTCTCTCCTAGAGCATTTCCCAGAGAATATGGGGGGGTGTGGGGGGGGAGAGAGGGGCAGGGTGGAGACCCTTAATGAATCCATGCAAAACCTACCTAAGTGGATAAATGAAGTAAGATTGATAATAATCAGAACCTCCACACACCTTATTGATAATGTTAAGGATGATTAAATGAGCAAATGCACCTTAAAGGTGCTGCGTAAACTTTAAAGCAGATAGAAATAGTAAGAGCTAGCATGTCTTGAGTTCTTCACATTAACTAACCACTGTGTTAACAGTTTTCCATGTAATATTCTATTTAATCTTCAAAATAGGCTTATGAGGTCAGTTCTACCAATAGACCCATTTTGCAGAGGAGGAAACTGAGATTCAGAGAAGTTAAATAATTTCACCAAGATCATACAGATGTCAAAGTGCAGAACATAGAATTGAACCTATATCTGTGTAACTCTTAAGTCCAGAATTCTTGGCCCTCTGCAGTACTGTTTCCACAAAATAGAAACACCAGCTCTTAAGTAGCTATTTACAATGGGAAGTACAATCAGCTGCTAGAAATGATACTTAGATACACAGATACTTGAGAAAACTGAAATTTTAAAATATGAGTATGCTTTCCCTGTGAATTGTTCTTTCATCCACAAATTGTTTCTCATCTCAGTGACTGGACATGACAGTTAATGTGTATAGAATGATTTGTGGCTTTTTAAGCATTTCCACATTTTATTAGACATTTCCAGGAATCTATGAGAAACAGAGGGCAGGAATTATTATTATCCCCATTTTCTGGACAAAACTACTGAGGCTTCAGGAGATTAAGTGACATGGCCCTGGTCAGATAGTTTAAAAAGAAGAGTCTCCTGATTCTCATTTCACAGCTTTTCTACTTCTCTGGATGCCTAACTTGAGAATATATGACAACTTCAATCCTCCCATCTCCCATCTACAGCAAATCTGGTCAGTCAGACCTGCCTTCCTCCATCTCAATGAAAGGTATAACAGTCCTTTCACCTGGATATCCCTATCAAGGGACAAGGTTAAGTCACTGATTTGTGCTAATCCTCCCTGACTGCCCTATTTGATGTGTGCTTTCTTCAGAAAATTCCCCAACTTTTTTTGACCAGCTGAAAGTGATGAGAAACAGAGAGAATTTCAAGGCATGAGGGTTGAGTGGATGTGTGGCAGACTAAACATCTGGGGATAATATTGCCTGGATTGGCAAATTTATTTTAATCAAGTAGCTTAGTTCAAACCATGATTAGCTTTCCCATGTCAATGATATCAATGGAATGACTTCCTACAAGTTCTGCTGACTCAGTCTGGCCACTTGGATTCATTTTTCAGCGAAGCCAGTGTAATCTCATAAAAATGCAAGTCCCTCTCCAGCTTTAAGCCTTTCAAGTGCTTCCTAGGGCTTTTAGGATTAAGACACTGAATCCTTACAAGAACGTACAATCCTGAATTACCAGTCCAAATTCTTAGGTTGTCCCCCTAAAGCCACCTTTCCCCTCTGAGCCTTCATCTTGTCCTCTTTGGTCAGTGTACAAGAATTCTCCTTACAACATCCCTGACAATAACCCTCATCCCAGGCACGGGCATCTCCAGAAGTAGCCTGGCTACTTGACAAGTGCATCAAATTATCATCCACTAGTTGAATCCCAATCCACTCCTGGAGTCACAGAGATATGGGTCCAAATACCATTCTCTTATAGACTAGTTGTGTGAGTTCTATCTCAGAGCCTCAGTTTCCTCATCTGAGAGATGGGCAGCCTCATAAAGTTGTTGCTGCTATTAAATGAGAATATGTGTAGAGCGTTTCAAACAATGTCTTACATATAATAAGTGTTCAGTAAGTATTAGTTATCATCATTATTATCATTACTTCACCCATATAACTTCCATTCACTTGGCTACACACCCCGAGTTTCTTCAACCAATGTATAGTAGTATTAACTATTAAGAAAACAAAGTCCTCACAGAAGATAGGGCCCACGGCTTTTTCATATCGGCAGAAAATGCCCTGGGTTATGGTTAGTTTCCCTACCACTGCTGCCAAGTTTATGATTTTACTGACCAGGACCACAAGCCTACTGCCACAGCTCCTTCCACTAAATCATGCCCACATCTCATGCCCGTGCACATGGACCAAAGGGTAAATCAATTTCCCTGTTCAGTTGCCTTTAGAAATTGAATTCTAATCCACCTTGAGTTTTACTACATTCACCCTATAGGTGTATATGGGATAGATGAGAAGAGAGATAATAAGCTAAGACCAGGGGCAGCTGCACAAGAACTTTCTTTTTAACAGAAGGACAGAGAAGTAAAATAAAATAAATAACAAGAAAGAAAAAAAAAAAAACCCTACCTAATGTAATGCTCTCATTTGTGTTTCAGGTTCACAGTGAAAAATCAACAGGGTCTCTGTCTTTTCTTTCCAGAATTCAAATGCTTCCTACTTCAAAGCCTATCATCTGCTTAGTTACTGCCTGTCACAATAACACAAAGTGAGACATTGATTTGTGCAGCGGGAACTGAATTTCCAAAAGAAATATAGGGCGAGTGTACACCAGCAGAACCTACGGATGCCAATGCTATGAAGCCCAGGGCCCTGCTCTGAGGCCATGAGCGAGCACGCTCAGCTGGATATGGGTGGACTCTACCACTGTTCCATCACGCTCGTATTGACAGCCTGAAAACTGCACCAGATGTGTCGTGAAGAAGCAGCAGATTTTCTCTGTCCCTACAGCTTCCTCTAACCGTAAAGAAACAGTTAAAATAGGCAACTGATAAAAGCCCTGGGCCTGTATTTTTTTTACCCAAATATAGTGTATTGATAACAGTTATGAAACAGATCAGAAGAGAAAATGATCAATCTTTGAAGCATAAATTGAAGTGATTCAAAATCAAAACACCATCTCAGGAATGCAGCTCTTCTTGCCTTATCACCTCAGGAGGACAGCCAACTCAGGGTGAAGAGAAGAAATTAATTTCTCAGTCCCCACTCACTTTACAATTCCCACCCCCTCCTCACACCATCGGGCTCTGCTTTGAGCAAAAGCGCTGATGAGGAAGTTGACAGCAACGCCTTTCTCTCTCCATCCTCACGGCCTTCCTCCATCATCACTGCCCTGCGCATCTCTGTGCCCTCACAGCATTCAGAACATTGCTGGATAACTCACTGGGACTCCCTTGGTTACAAATGACAGAAACTAAAATTAGATAAGCTAGAATGATTGGCTGGAATGATTGGCTCAAATAGTGGAGAATTCCAGAGGTAAGCTGGCCTCTGGATTTAGAGGTATGTCCGGAGGTAAGGTTGCCCAGTAACATAGATAATGTGATTAAGTTTTTACCATCTCCCTCCATGTCCCAGCTCAGATTTTACCTAATATCCTCCTTCTGTGTGGTAGCTTGGTTTCTTCCTTGTGGCCAGACTGAGGAATGGAATGACAAAAGAAGTGTGAGTGCAGACAAGTCCAGGCTTCCATCTTCCCTGCTTCGTCACACCAGACCTCTCTATTCTATCATCTGTCTATACAACATAGCAGACATGGACACTGATTGGCCTGAAGAGGGTCACATGCTCATCCCTGTAGCCATGGAACAGGCTAATATGATTGGCCAGGCCTACTTGTGTGACCATTCTTGTGGTCACAGGGTTATGTCCCGTGATTGGCAGCTCCTTAGAACTTCCTGGGGTGGAAGAACAGTTACTGGAAGGAGGGTGTTTGTTGTTCTGAGACGGTGGGTGGAAAGCCAAAAATAACAGATCAGAGAATCACCAGATCATCCCAGTAAGCCTTTATTTCCAGGAGAATCATATACTCTGACCCTCTTTCACCTTATTGTACAACTGTGCCTCCCAACAAATATTTCCTGTAATAACCTTTATAAAAACAGGCCTTTGGGATCCCCCTTAAAGTCCCACTTTTAATCCCATTTTCATATTTAAAGAAATTTATCTTAGCAATCACAAGTAAATAAAAAGCAATTTCAATGTTTACTACAGTTTCATAAGGAAAAATACCAATTTACCAGTTACTCTTGTAACACCTAGAAAATATTCTCTTACCAAGAATTCCCACTTTCTCAAACTCCGAGATGCATGAAGGCTACTGTCAAGGTCATTCACCTGCGATGCTCAAATGCCAACAATTACTCTCCAAACCTTTCCCACTTGTCATTTTCCCCTTAATATTCCTATGACTTTTCTCCTACCATTTGCTCTTTGACCTCATTTGAGTAATTAGCTGGCAACTCCAGACCTTACTGTTTAAAGTGATATATACTAAAGACCTAGAAGCTGGTGATCAAGAGACAAATATGTTTGGTGAAGCACAAGAGGTGGAACCAAATTGGCAAAGTCAAGTTTTCCTTTAGCAGATGAAGGAGGAAGAGGTCTCTGAATATTCACATGTTGATATATTTTCCCTGCCATATCCTATTTACTTAATCTCTAGACAGCTGACAACAGCCCCTATTTCGCAAACTCATTCATAGCCGGGCAGGGTTATACAAAGCATGTAGCATAGACCATCTTCTCATGAGATGTTACACCGTAAAAGGTTTTGTAATTAAATAAATTTGGGAAATGTTTCATATTATATTCCTCCATTTGAGATTTATGATGTGTCTTAAAGACTCTGACATTTCTGCAGAAAGGAAATGTCTTTAATTTGTTTTACCTGGCATTTCAAAACTAGTGTGAAGATAAAAATCTTCAAGGTAATACCTATTAACAGTCTTCATAATACACTTTGAGAATATAACACCATGCGATTTGTAGTAATGATATCTCTAGGAACATTTTCATTTTTTTGAAAGGCTCACCCAAACAACAAAGCTGTAAAGGTGGAGATGCTGGGCGTGCAGTGGCAGTGGTAGGTACATGGATGCAGGACCCTCTGAGAGCTGGTCTGCCCCTGGCTGTGCTTGGCTTGGAATTGCTTTCTGTTACTGGGTACCACAGGGAAGAGAAGAATAACTGTGGTCCCACTGGAAGGCTGCCCTCCCACCAAACCAGTTTAGTGCCTTTACAGCTCACGTTGTACCTCATGCTTGTTAGATGTTCCCTACAAAAGAAACCAGGTGCTGTTATCCATGTTTCAGGAACCTTCTCCTGGTTCCTCCCTTATTGCTCCTTTTGCGTATGCTTCCTCGATCTTGCTATTTCTTGTTGAGAACTTTTGGCTTCAGACTGGGTTTCCATCGCTCTACCTAGTCCCGTGAGATTTGATGTTTTGTTCCAGAGATCTAGCTCCAACTCCAAACTGCTCTCAAACTCCAAAACTATAGGTCAAATTAAACTCAGGGTAAACTTTACCCTATTAAACTCAGATTAGAGAATTCCAGCTCAGGGATGAACTTCTAACCCACTACTGGTCTGCAAGGGAAAAATAAAAAAGTTCCTCTTTGAAACATCCTATAAAATTTTACCTTTCTTTTGTCAAACTTAGTACTTTCTACTTGCATTTATAATTATGTGTCTATATGACCAAAATCCCCACTCTGCTCCCTCTCAGTTTCAAGCTTCTCGAGGACAAAAATCTGTACCATTATTTTCTATATCTTATCTGTCACTATGCCTGGGTAAAGTCAATCGCATGCAGTAAGCACTCAATGAATGTTTATTGACTCATTAAATAGGAGAATGAATGATCTTTCATATAGCATATGGAATTTTGCTTTTGAGGACCAAGAGGAAGGACAACATATTTATAAGTGCAATGTGTAAAAGTAAGACAAAATTACCCCCTTGTTAATTTAGAATTCCCTAATTCAAAAGCTGTTTTAGTTCCCATAGTGCAATCGTTTTGCCTGTCTCCTTCCCCCACCCCCAGGTACATCTAGCAGTGTCTGGAAACATACTCATGTTTCATTGTCACAACTGGGGTTGGGAGAGCAGAGCTATTGGCATCTAGTGAGCCGAAGCCAGGAATACTACTAACCATCTTACAATGCATAGGACAGTCCCCCACAAAAAAGAATTATATGACCCAAAATGTTAATAGTGCCACTACTGAGAAACCTTGCAACAGAGGTCAGGCAAAAGCCCTCCATTCCACTGCTCAATAACAAAAGCTTGCCAAAGAAATTAATAGCCTGAAAAGATTGCAAATAGAGTTCAAGCTTTTTCAAGTGCTTTGAGTCACCTGATTTGCTTTCATCAAAGAGTGGTTTTCATTATTGTTATTATTATTCTACCTTGTAATCACCCAGAATGCTTTGCTCATGCTATGTGTTTTACACCAATTAATTGATGAATTGAATTGCTTAAATGCTTTCTCTTCTTAGTGATGCTTTTGTCTATACTACAGGATAGGAACCAAATTTAATTCCCTCGTCATAAGACAAATATTTACCACAGACAATAGCATTCCAACAACTCCCTAACTGCCAGAAGGGCTTCTATAAAAGAAATTGTAAGCACAAATACTCAGTATTTTAAGACCCAATTGCTCATAAGCCAGACAGCACATGCACAAATTATCGCTTTCTTCACTTGATAGCGGCTGTTTTTATCTTGACACATCCACTTAAAAATTATTTCTGACAAGAATCTTAATAGCTTTAAATCAGCCTAATTAAAGGTAATACATTTTTGCTAGAAAAGTGTTTGAAATTATACAGTATTGCACAGTTCACGTTTCCAATCAAGTTACTGAATACATTAGTAAATGCCAGAGACACCTCTATTGACATATGGCCTTCTGTCAAAGGAAAACATTTCTATTATTCTTATGGAAGTTCCTAACTGTAAAGTTACAGATGGCAAAAAATGCTTAGAGAGTTTGCCTAGAGTGGATCAGCAGCATTTCCTCAAATATTACTTTACATAGATGTGGTAGGTGGGTTCTGACTTGGTTCCCAACGAGGCCTGACTCCTGGGACCCACACCCTGTAATCCCCTTCCCACTTCCCACGAGTGTATATGGGACCTGGTGAGTCGCATCTAGCAAACAGGATACAGCACAAGTTATGGGCTGTCATTTCCATGAGGAGGTTCTGAAAGAGTCCAACTTCCATTTTGCTGGCTTTCTCTCCGTTGCTGGCACTTTCTCTTACCTTTCTCATCCTTGCTACCATGTTGTCTGTTTCCCGGTGAAGAGGCCCACATGATAGCAACCAAAGGTTGTCAACAGCTCCTGAGGAACGAAAACTCAGTCCACAAACACACAAGGACCTGAATCCTGGCAACAAACACATGAGTGGGCTTGGAAGTATCCTTCACAGTTGAGCCTTAAGATGACTTTGGGGAGGCCCAAAGCCGGAGGACCCAGCTACTCTGTACCTGGATTCCTGAGTCACAGAATCTGTGAAATAGTAAATATGTCACCATTTTCAGCTGCTAGGTTTTGGAGCAATCTGTTGTGCAGCAATAATATATAACTAACACATGATATCACCTCCAAATCTTTACCTCTTAAATCTACGGTAATCATACAGAAAACTCCCGTTTCTCTTATTCCTTGATAGGTTTCTTACTGATTCCACCACGCTCTTAAACGGAACTATGTATCTCCTTACCCCACACAAGGATTTCATCTGATGTCTGTATTTTTCAAAAGCGTGCTTCTTTACACTCTTTTTTCCTCTTCCCCAAAGCCCAAATGAATTAACTGAGAAATGTAACCTCAGCCATTTGAATTCAGAGCGTCAGTGTCATCATTATCTTCTCCATTTTCTGCATTGGCAATGCCACACGCGACCGCAATGCCCTCACGCTGGGCCTCTCCTTCACTGAGGCTCTCACGCCCACCCCTCTCTTCTTATTTTTTTAATGTCATATCTATTGTAATTGTTCAAAGCTGATTTCTTCTCTAATTAATTTTGTATCCACAAAGCCAGATTACACCTTGTAAAATTTTTCTCATTTTACATGAAACAGTTGCCTAAAAATCTAGAGAACAGTCATTTACTTGTATTTGGAAAATTACCTTTGACCATGACATTCAATCTGACAGTGCACCTGACATGCCAGTTTCTGTCCCTTTTATGACCAGGATCTTATGGAAACTTGACTTCAGAGGCTTAGTTTTGCTAAGTCTTAGAGCAAAATAACACAGCAGAGCCGACTTCATATAATATATCCATCGAGAACGGTGCGGCAGGTCAGGTTCCCAGGAAGTGGCCTGTGAGACGGAGATTATTACCAGAAGAGAACATTATTCGGGAGTCCTTTACGACTAACGGTGACGGGAGGAGGGCAGGCAACAGGCCTGGGCAGAGGGAGGAGTTGGGTGACAACGCAGTCACTAAACGGGCCTCATCCTTCCTCAGAATAGCGCCTTTATTCATCGAAGCCTAAAACTGGGAACAACCCCAAACTGCCCACAACAAAGTCAATTGTGGTGTATTCAGACAAGAAATGCGATGGAGCAATTAAAATAATAAGAAAAAAGGACAAACTACTTTATTCAACGACATGGGTGACTTTTACAGACATAATATCGAGCAAAAGAAATCAGACACCAAAAGATAATTACTGTATGATTCCATGTCTGTGAAGTTCAAGAAGTGACAAGACTAATCTATGGGGATAGAGGTCAGGATAGTGGTTTCCTGTTAAGGGAAGGGGTTCCTGACTGAGAAGAGTCATGAGGGAACCTTTGGAGGTGTGAGGCACTGAAAACATTCTGTCTTGATCTAGGTGGTTATCATATACATGTAAGAATTCCTCAAACTGCACACCGAATATTTTTGTACCATAATGTATGCATGCTGTAATTTTCTTTTTCTTTTTTTTTTTAAGGAGGGCACAGCTCACAGTGGCCCATGAGGGGGTTGAACTGGCAACCTTGGTGTTATTAGCACCACGCTCTAACCAACTGAGCTAACCAACCACCCTCATAACTTCTTTTAATGGGGAAAAATAAGCATTAGCCTAAATAAAACAACAATTATCTCAAACAAATATATCTATTTTTCTTGACCACCAGCTAAAGTTACAGCCCAATACATCTTCACAGCTGTAAGGCTATATATATAGCTCTATTCGTAAATTACAGATACCTGTGTACAGATACAGTACTACAGATACAATACAAAGGGAAGACACTTGTACAACAACAATAGTAATTTCTGCCCACTTTAATTGCACATAATTTTTATTTTCTTTTTCACCTCTCGATTTTTAAAAATGAACATTGATTGGTATGTTTTTTGTTATGGGAAAGGGTGATTATTCATTTTAAAATACATTATACTTCATTGAAGATAGGCTGAAAGAGAAAGTCAATGCCAAAAGTGAGGTTACAAGCACTGTATTTACTTAGAGTATGTGTTAAACAACAAGGTAAAAGAGAATATGTTTATTTTTTAAAAGGACATGAGAGTGGAGATCAGTATAGAATGTTGGTTAAGAGCCAGCTGAAAATAACCCAAACTGAAACGACAATGCATTCAAAAGGGACCATCCATGTGAAAGGACTACAGCATAACTGCTGACAGCCAGTTAGGGACTTCTGGCAAGCAGCAGGCAGAGACAGAGGGGCTGTTCCCACAATATGGCTCTGATCTCCCAGAAGGCCAAGAGAGGCCCATCCTCTGACAATGACAGGCTCTTCCCATGGTGACAGCCTTCTCTGGCCAGAACACAGGCTAGACAGATGCAGAGCAGGAAAGGATTTCTGTCATTTGCAGGTGCCAGAGTAACCAGGATGTCAGCCCTGTTGTCTGGGAATACCCGGAGTGACAGGTAAATAAAGAAGGGTGTGAATTTGTCAGATTCCAAAGGCTTCCAGCCACTCTGACTCAGTGCCTACTAAAATCATTTCATGACGATGAGACAATCCCCAAAACCCCTACAGTGAAGCATCACATCTCTGCCAGTGCAACTCAGGATCAGGGATCCCCAGGGATGGCCGAAGGAACACAGACATTTTCCCGCATAGTTGTGATAAGGGAGGGAAAAAGAGTCTTTCTTCTCCAAAGAACGCTGAAGGCTCTCAAAAAGACAAAAGTTTCATTTCTCTATCACTTAGTAGAAGCAAAACAATAATAGAAATAATAATTTAGGGATTTCTATTTGGGGAAGGAGCAGAGAGAAAGGGTGGTGGCTGTGAAAGGGTCCACCTCCCTTTGTGGAAGCAAAAATGTCTTGTGATTAAAAGCACTAGTGCTGGCTGCATGGCCTTGGGCCATTTACCTAACCATGCTTGGGTCAACTTCCTCCTGTGCAAAGTGGGAGAATAACACCCATCTCACAGATCGTTGTGCATGAGGAGTTACGGGATTAACATACATCATGTGCACTCTGTGCGATGCCTGGCACTTGGCAGCCTCTTATTAATAACACCTGTTACATAATGCATGCTATTGTGATTCTCACTGTGTATTGGCAGTCTTCATTATAGCCTCTCTGACATTTCATTCCAGTTTCATTCCTGGTGTAAAGTCTCTTCCATGCCTTTTGTTGTGTCTTCTTCCTAAAATAGAGTCTAGCCGTATAAAAGGTATACATGACAAGGGCTAGCCCAAGCCAACTGGCATGACTCACAGTAAATGGATTGGATGTAGCACATGGCAAACCCAGATAGACAGAAGCTTAGTTAAGACAATTATGCAAAGTCATCTTACATGGTTTTTCCCATTGGAGAGACATCAGAATCTTGACTCATAAAATCTGGTATGTTCCTTTTGTCTAAGTACCTACATATGAGAATACACAGACGTGTTCTTTAATCACAAAACCTGAGAGGTTCATAGCAATAAATGGAATCCATATTCTACAAGGAAATCCACATTCTATAAAATTGATAATAAAAGACGCATAGGCTAGCCACTCCTCACTAAGGAACTGGTGATCGCTTCAACAGTGAAGTTGAGGAAACAGTCCTATACCATGTCTGGTCACAGAGAAACTTTGTACTACTTTTGGTTTAGAAACATTGGGTCATAGTTCCAAGGGTGGACTTGGGCATCACACTGCCTGGGATTCTAAACCCAGCACCAACATTTGCTAGATGTGTAACTTGGGTGTGTTAACATCTCTGTGCCTCAATTTCGTCAACAGTGAATGGGATCAACAGTAGTCAGTCTCAGAGGGTGACTGTCAGCATGCAACTGATTTATGATAAGGTAAAGCACACAGTAGTTCAATCTTTAGCTATTTGTATTAATTCATTCTTGATCGATGGCTGCGTTTCATTAATTTTTTATTTATAGTCACTTTAGAAATTTCAGAAAAATTTAAAAAGAGGAAAATAAATTAAAAGGAAGAAAATTAAAAATCTTGTCATCTAACCTTTCAGAGACAGCTATTGGTAACATTTTGCAAAAGTGTTCTTTTTAAATATATAATTTCAGAACTAAGATCAAAGTGTACTTGGTATTTTGTAACCTAATTTGTTTCCACCAATTATTGGGGAGAAAAGGCCTATTTTTCATTTAATCGTACTTAATGGGAAAAAATTCTTATCATAAAATATTCTTCTACAACATTATCGTGCCTAATGCAGACTATTACATTACCTAGAAGAGTTTATTTAGCCATTCCTCCATTACTGGACATTTTGAAGGTTTCTCCAATTTTTACTATTTTTTAAAAATGGTTGGACATCCATGAAGCTCAATGTTTATGCAGATCTATGATCTTTTCTTCAGATAAATTCCTAGGAGTGGAATTTTCAATATCCAAAAGGAAAAAACATTGTTAAACTTTTGGTATAGTCAGTGGACTTCTATTGTAATGCATTATTTCTTCAAAAATGCTCTGTAAAAATCTGGCTGGGAATATGTGATGCTACAGGTCTTTGTCTCTCTAACCAACAGGATCTTTTATCAGTTCCGTTGTGAGATCCACATTCTCTTTTGTGTGGCAGTTGGGACAGCTTTTAAAATTCCTTCTGATAGAAAATAATCCTTTCCTGTTGCCATTAAGCTGTAATTGGATTATACAAAAATATGAAACCCAAGATACTTATTGTGCAACCTTTGGCAATAGCATCCCTAGATGTTATCTTTTCATCACTTGAAGGTCAGTATTTTGTGTGTTTCATTGTTTACCAGTTTGAGGTTCAGCTAGAGTGAAGAGCTTCAACTCCTCTTGACCGTCTCTACACTTTCCTTTTTCACTTTCTGGACTGGTAATGATACTTTTTATAGGCCAAAATAAAACCGAAAAACATGACATCCCAAAACTTCAACAAATTTATAAACCAAGGTTCACATAAATGTCCTCTAGTGGCTTCTTCTTGGACTTAGAATAAATCTCAACCGCTCACACTGGCATGCAAAACCACAGAAGAAAGAGCCCTGGCGATTTCTCCAAAGGCTCAGCTGCCTCTCTTGCCTTTGCCTACTAACCCTAGTCACCCTAAACATTCTCCGGGTTCTTTAACACGCCAAGCACTTCTGATATTAGAGCGTGTGCATGAGCTGTTCCCTCTGCCTGGCATGATTTTTGCTCCTTCTTGTCATTGAGATCACAGCTCAAATGACATCTCAGCACAGACCTTACCTGGCCATTCAATCTTAAGATGCCTCTCACTCACTCTTTCTGACATCACCCAATTTAAGTCTCTGCACTGCACTTGTCATTTTCTGATCTTGAATAACGTCAAGGACCTCAACTGTCTTGTTCCCTGATGTATCCGTTACAACTAGCGCCTGGTACATGGTAGGTGCCCAATAAATATTTCCTGAAAAATTTTGTTGAATGAATTATGAAAAAAAAGCGTGTTATATCCTGCTTAAAACTGCCATCAAAACTTGAGTTCTGGAAGGAGAGGAATGTTGTAATGAGAATAAGGTGAACTTCTGTAAGAACAACATCTGTTATACAACTAGTCTTAGGAAACCAATTGTGAGCGGATCTATAGATACTGAATAGGATGAGACAATCTTAGAGACTTTAAAGTGGCAGAGAAACTTCCTTCTAATTGTCAAAAAGGGATGGAAGGAGATAAGGAACAGGGGTTGGAGAAGAAGAAAGGGAAGGCAGAAGGAAAGAAGGGAAGAAGGGAGGAAATGAGGAAGGGAGAAAAAGAGGGAATTCAAAGTGGGTCTTTGAAATGCAATGTGGTTGAGATCTCAGAGAAGTACAATCCACATGTAAGAAATAGGCCCACAGAAAGCAAGAATGATGTATTATAGGGCCAGGAAACCAAGGAGCGTTTCAAGGAGAAATTTGAACTGAGCTCATAGAATTAGCAAATGCTTCTTTTCTAATAGAAAGAGATGGAAAAGAAAAACACAGAAGAGCCTGAGCAGAGGTGAGGAGAAATAAAAGTGCATGGCTGGTTCAGAGAAATGGAAGTCATTTTGTGGGGCTGGTAGGTGAGGTAATCCTGACTGCTACTATGTATACAGAGGGTGCTAAAAAAATGCATGCACATTTTAAGAAAGGAGAAAATTGTATTAACATTGTAATACTCAATATATACTGATAACAAAAGATGAAGACAAGTCATGTGTATACATTTTTTTGGCACCCCGATATATTCAGCATATTCCTTCCCCAGGAGCCATTGCACGGCCTGGCCAGTTCTGACCAGTAACAAGAAGAGAAGTGAGTCCTGTGTTCCATGTTCTTAGCCGTTGCCCTCAATTTTCTTTTGCCATTTTTCTTTTTCTTGACATCTTTATTGAGATATAGTAAACATACCACCCAGTTCACCCATTGAAGTGTACAATTCAATGGCTTTTAGTATATTCACTGAGATGTGCAACGATTAATACAATCTAATTCCAAAACATTTTCATCACCTGCAAAAGAAAGCCCATACCAGTAACAGTCAGCCTTCATCCCCACCCTCCATCCCCAGGAGAGCTCTAGCCACTTCACGTCTCTATGGATTTGCTTATTCTGAACATTTCATATAAAGGAATCACACAACATATGGTCTTTTCTGACTGGCTTCTCTTACTTAGGATAAGGCTTTCAAAATTCATCCCTGTAGCTTGTATCAGTACTTCAGTCCTTTTCGTGGCTCAGGGATATTCCATTGAATGGAGACATTTTATAAAGCCATCCATCAGCTCACTGTGATATCTCATTCTAGTTTTGATTTGCATTTCCCTAATGACTAACGCTGCTGAACATCTTTTACTGGGCTATTGGCTATTCTATTCTGCCCAGTCTATTCTTCACACACTAGCAAAAGTATCGTCTTTAACCCACACTAGGTCTCAGTACTCCCTTACTGAAGACTTTCAAAGGCTACCCATTACACTAAAGACTAAAATCCAAATGCCCCCTACAATATAGTAGACTCTGCATGATGCTACAACTTGCAATGATTTTACTAACTCGCATGTTTCCTTTTGGAGTATGTGTCAGTCTTCCCCACTCAAAAGGGCAGAAATAATGCCTGCCTGTCCTCCATGCATCCCCGTGCCTAGAATAATGCCTAGCATATGGTAAAACAAATGCTCACCAAATGCAGGAAAAACTAAGAAATTAAAAAATACATGATTCCACCAATATATAGCTAAATAATGCACAGTACTAGGTGGATGAAAAGTGAAATAAATGTCTGCCCTTCATTTATTTAGGTGGAATAATAATACTTTATTAACTTTTCTCATAAAAAATATACACTAGCTGATATAGAAGTAGAGAGTAGAGACTATATTGAAAGTAGACATACTTATTGTAGTTAATTCAATTCAATCACATTCTCTAAAGAGTGTTGTCAGCTGTTGTTATATTCTCAGCCACTACAACTCATATCCATGTGCTGTACATGTCACTCAGAAATATAAAAAAGGAGAATAAATTAGTCAGACAACAGGCCTATTACCATTATGCAGATTTATAATGCAGGCTCTTTTGCATAGGTTGTTGTTGATGTGTCTATTCTGATTCTGTTAACAATGAACTTGTAACAGACAAATGAAATTGTCAGCAGCTTCTTTGTACGTCTGTGTCTTAACACACTCTAAGGGTATTGTGATTCTCCCACAAGTCAACCTTTGCTCAATAAAACATGAAAGTCATTTTGAATTATGCTATAAGATTTAAGTTTCTTTGGGATTTTGAGGTTGCGATTGCCACACCCCAATTTATTTAAAGTAATTGGAAGTTAATAGAGAAAGAAATTATTCATGCCATGTGTTACTTAAAAATGAAAAACCATCAATTCTATGGCTTGTGATCTATTACACGGAAAGCAACTTTTTTCCTTTGCCTTTCTAAATGCATGGCTTAGAGGATTCAAAAGGAAACAAAACAGAAAGTAGGTCCCACCTAAGCCTGACTGTCTTCTCATACTTTTCTACATATTTGTCCCCAAGAACTCATCTTGTTCTTTAATAATTTAAACTTGTTTTACCTCTCCCATAAAAATTCTACCCAGTCCATCTATCTTATCTTGAGTCATCCACTTCTTCCCACCTTCTCACTCACCACCCTGATCTAGGACACTCTCATTTCTCTCCAGGGTGACAGCAACCACCACGCTGCTCTCCCCACCTACACTCAGGCTTCCCTTCAGCCCACCACGCCCCCCAGGCAAGTCAGATCATGCCACTCCCACCATTACTGAACACATGAACCAGTGAATAAATGAGTAATCCATAGGGGAAGAAGCAACAATTCTAACAATAACCTTCTCTTATGAATGAAGCATTGGTTCATATCTTTAAACCAGCATTTTGATGGGGATGGGTGGAAATTATTATTCTTTCCATTTCACAGGTGAAGAAACTGTAACCAGAGCAATGGGATGATTTGCCCAGGGTTATACAGCTAGTTTGGGGGCAGAGCCAAGATTCTAACTTGGAATTCCAAATTCCCTCTCCTTTGTTCTTTCCATGGCACTGCTTCTTCTGCCTTCCTCACCAAAACACACACACACACACACACACACACAGTCAGACACACACACACACACACACACACACACCAATTCAATAAAATCTAGGGTGCCTAATCTGTTTCAAAACAAATCTAAAAGCTAATTACATTTTTCTGTCTTTAGACTGAGAGAAACTATTGCTTGAACATCTGCAATAGCAGAAGTGTACAAGTGAGAAATTACTTCATTTCCAAACTATAACCAATCATGCTGTCCCCAAAACCGCCCGAGAAGAAACTCCCAATCTCAGAACATGCACACAACTCAAATTATCAGGAAAGCCATTGAGATAAGAAAGCCATGATCTCCTTTCTAAAGAGCTGCCTCAAATTAACATTCAGCTGAGTGAATCTGAAAAATGGGAAAGATTAAAATGCTCCTTGACACTTTTCTTCCCTTCAAGCAAGTTATTAAATGAGACAGAGCCCTTTGTGAGGCCTGTTTCTCTGATGGCTCACAGGAGGAACTCACTACATGATGAAAGGGTGCTCTGATTAAGCAGGGCAAAGGAGACTGGAGAAAAGGTAATGAAAAAATAAGAAGGGAATCATAGCGTGTCTCCATACCAAAATACACCTTAGAACAGAAGGCAGGCAGGGGACACCGTGCCTCAAAACTCTTTCACTGGGCCATCTTATTTCTTACGAATCATCTTCATCTTCTTTCTCATCCAGGACAAGAATGACAACTTGTCCTCTGGGGAAGGCGGTTAGGTAAGTGCAAAGGAGCCAACATTTTCATGCGTGACTTGCAGAAGCTGGCTACCATATGGTACATTTTCTGTTACTCTGGTCAGAAAGTGAGCTCAGGAACTAATGGGAACTAAAGGGTAATCGAATGAAATTATCCTAGATCAAGGAGTCAAGGGCAAAAAAAGAAAAGGGATGAATCAGGGCTTGAGACAAAAATACATTCGATGTCAAAAATTCTTCCTCCAGACAACCCACCCTCCTTGTTTCCGCAGGTATGTATTCCCTCTTTCCCATCACCTTACCATTTTTGCTTTGTTAGTGCCACACCCCTCCCAGTTCAGTTCCTCTTTTTTTCTTCTCTTGAGTTCTAAGTATGGGAATTTGTAACAAAACAACTTTCAGATGCCTAGGTAAGTGAAAACAGTGAAGCCCTGGTCTGCCAGAACCCGGCTTCATCTCATGTCTGTCATATGTCACTGCTGTACTGTACTCCCACTTTCACCAGGAAGAAGGATCTCTCTCTCTCTCTCTCTCTCTCTCTCTCTCTCTCTCTCTCTCTCTCTCTCTCTCTCTCTCTCTCCTCTCTGTTCTTTAAACACTCCATACTTTTGATTCTTTGGGACATTCAGAAATGTTCTTTCCTCCTCCTGGAATGCTTTGTTTTTCTTCTCATCCTTCTTTGGATGCCTGCCTTGACCTTGTGCCCTCTGCCCCTCCTATCCAGACCTGATTAGTTCACTTTATCTTGCTCTCATGGTATTTGTCACAGAAACAAAAGTAATTAATGAGGTAATTATAATTATTTATTGTTTGTCTCTCCCAATAGAATGGGCATTCCAAGAGGACAGGAACATGATCTAATCTTCCTTGTACTGGAGGAACCAGAGGCAGGCTGCATGGCACTAAGGACCAAGATGCAGTAGGGCTGCCCCTCCTCCATGGAACATGTTCCACCATCTCTCCTGCTGCACCAGAAATCTAAGCATCATTCTTCATACCTGTCTCTCTCGCACCCTCACATCTAACCCATCACCTAGGACTGTCAGTTTTCTCTCCTATCTAATGCTCTGCCAACCACTCTCCAAGTCCCCTTGACAACACAAGTCCAAGCCACTCTTCTTTCCCAGTTTTCTCCTCTCTGGGCTCACTACATCTCTCTTGCTCCTTTTCCTTCCATTCTCCACTTAGCAGCCAAAGCATCCCTCATGAAACATCTATGATGCTACAGCCCTCCCTACAATGACTTCCCATTGTTCTTAGGATAAAGAACAAAAGCCTTAATTAATCTACAAGGCCTTGTAGAGAAGTCTGCTGTGCACCTAACCCACCTCCATTAGAGCCAGTTCTCCCTATACTCAGCCACTCTGGCCATCTTACTGTCCTGTTGCCATGCCAAGCCCTTGGTGTCACATGAACTTACAAGAATGTTCCCTCAGTCTACAGTGATCTGTCCAACCTCTCTCCTCCATTAACTCCAATATTCACCAATGATACATCTGATAAGAGGTTAATATCCAAAATTGATTAAGAACTCACGCAACTCAACACCAAAAAAACTAACAATCTAATTTAAAAAATGGGCAGAGGACCTGAATAGACATTTCTCCAAAAAGGACATACAGATGGGCAATAGACATATTAAAAGATGCTCAACCTCACTAATCATCAGAGAAATGCAAATAAAAACCACAATGAGATAGCACGTCACTCCTGTCAGAATGGCCCTCATCAATAAATCAACAAACAACAAGTCTTAGCAAGGAAGTAGAGAAAAAGGAACCCTTGTGCACCCTTGGTGGGAATGCAAATTTTTGCAGCCACCATGAAAAACAGTATGGAGGTTCCTCAAAATATTAAAAATAGAACTACATTATGACCCAGCAATTCCACTTCTGGGTAATTATCTAAAGAAATCCAACATACCAATTTGAAAGGGCATATGCACCCCTATGTTCATTGCAACATTACTTAATAGCCAAGATATGGAAGCAACCTTAGTGCCCATCAGTAGATAACTGGATAAAGAAGAGGTGGCGCATACAGTGGAATATTATTCAGCCATAAAACAAAATGAAATTTTATCATTTGCGACAACATGGATGGATTGGAAGGTATTATACTAAGTGAAATAAGTCAAACAGAGAAATGCAAATACCATATGATCTCACTTATGTGTGGAATCTAAAGAACAAAATAAACAAAACAGAAATACACTCAGAGATACAGAGAACAAACTGATGGTTCCCAGATAGGAGGGGGGTTGGGAGACTGGGTTAAAACAGGTGAAGGGATTAGGAAGTACAAATTGGTACCTATGAAACAGTCAAGGGGATGTAAAGTTCAGCATAGGGAATATAGTCAATAATATTTTAATAACTGTATAGTACCGGGGGGTACTTGACTTATCAGGGGATCACTTCATAAATTATATAAATGTCGAACTGCTATGCTGCACACCTGAAATTAATATAAAGTAATATTGAATGTCAAATGTAATTGAAAAAGGTTAAAAACTTTCGTGGATGGATGGATAAATAAATGGATGTATGGATAAATGAATGAATAGTTTCAGGTGCCATCTATCTATCATCTAAGCACTACAAAATCCCCACAGGGACCAACTAGGTAGCATAAATGTGTGTATTATGCTGGGGGTTTGTGGTGAAAAGTGCACTGAAATTTAAAATATTCTTGAAACCTTAGGTTGGCCAAACAAAATTTTTGCCCACTTTTTTGCAGCTTTTAATTTAAGCCTTTGAGAAGACTTTCCAGGAAGCTCCTCCCTCAAGTCCCACCTACCTCGCCCTCAGAGAGGAAGGAGGGCTTTGTTGCTGACAGGTCATGACCACGTGACCTCTGCCCTCAGGAGGCAAGTTCTGTTCAGAGGAGGCAAAGGCTGTCCACACGAGTGTAAGTCCAGTGAAGAAGGGTACACAGAACCCAGAAGCCAGACACGAGAGTGCCCACATCCACGTATTCCGATTCATTTCATGGAATTTCAATGACTAAAAGAGGTTCAAAACTTAAACGTGTGGTATAACTCTAGCAATTCATTTGTTCATTTTTTTCAAAAAAGAAGAAAGAAAAAGTTAAAGTTTGTAACAATAGACTGAAAACAAAAACATTTCCTGGCAGCAAAAGTAGGATCATGGCTTTGAAATTCTGTCTTTTTCCTTCATGGGGAAAGCAAAAGCTTGCAAGCTGCAAAAAAAAAAAGTTTCCTTTTGGGAAACTCTCAGGACCTTGGCTGTCGCTTCCATACAATGTCAACTGTTTTGTGCTGATCTATGCTTTGACCACGTAGAAATGTTCAAATGAAAAAAATCAAGGTCATTTTCACTTATCCTTCTTAATCTTTTCTGTGAAGAGAACTAAATATAGTCTAGGTTTACATATGATTTTACAAGATTTTTGCCATTAGAAATCTGTTTTCCTTTAACTGCAAACCACCTGATTGTAATTTTTCCCTTGCCATAAATCTGAATTTTTACTACATATTATTTGGGATTCACAACAGATGGGCTGTGAACCAAGAAAAATATGATGGGAGGAAAGAAAAGATAAAAATTATTGGGCAAAACTACACAGGCTGTGAAACAATTCTCAGATAGGATATAATGGTGTTGGAAGAGGTAGTCTTACCAAAACAAAAAATGATCTGACAACTAACTTTAATGGAAAAAAGAAAACATTTCCTTAATAAAACTATAGAAACAGTTGCATCACCTTTAATGTCGTCGCAAACAAGAAAGAGAGAAGAAGCCTTGCTGGTATATCAACCATATTTTTACGGGCTGCCATCAAAAATTTCTTTCCACGTTCTCTGTATCCTCTCTGGTCATAAAAGAGAGCAACCATTTTCAATGATGTTAAACCCACCAATTCCATACTCCTGACCCAACACTACATGTTTCTCTGCAGCCAAGCTCACCAGACACTTTTAATCTGCCTCACAGAAAGAAGCTATGGAAACCAATGTCTACTCAGACTGAAGTCTAGCCCATCCAAATCTTTTAGAGAAAGGACAAGAAAGAGCACAGTCAATTGACTAAATAAGTGCCTACAATTTTAAAAGTGATGTTAAAATGCACGATTAAAGCAGAATAACAATTTATACTTGATAAAAATACCTAAATAGGAAAAGTTTATTTTATCATATATGTAATATGTATGCTACCTACATGATGTCAGTTCACTTCAAAGTTGTACATTAAAACAGATATCTTCATGTTAGCAACTTGTATCTAATTTCTACAAGGTTCTCGCCTGCAAAACTCCTCTGATGTACACCATTGTCTTGTTTTTTTAAAATCCATTAGCAGAAATTCAAGAACTGACTTTATCTGATAGAAGAACTCCATCTCTCATTTTAAAAAGCCACTGATAAAACTTGACTTTCAATCAAAACCAAACCTTCATTTCTAAAAATCACACAGCTTTCAGCAAACTTAGAAAAACATTCTGATGAGTTTCTGTTGTCAGTTTTCAGAAGGATTTATCCCTTTTGTGTTAAAAGCTCATTTGGTCACAATAACAGAAATTGCTTTGCGGTAGGGAATGAAGACGAATATGTTGTGGAACTCAAAGACAGGAAACAGCTCAGGAAGGATGGGACCCAAAAAACTAGACAGCCAGTCTCTGGATCTCCTGACCTGTCTGTGTGAAGTCCTGTCATTTCTCCATCTCTCTATAGTCGCCTTCAGGCTTCTCTCTATAGATCAGCGTTCTCTGCACTCTAGGAATGCTTGACAGAAACTGACCATTCCCTCAACTCGCAAATTGTGGGTTCCCAAGTCAAATGATTGGACCAACTCCCTTTTCTGACACTACATTTCCAGATGGAACTCAACTGCCAGTCAGCTCTCAGCAGAGAGGCATGTAAAGCAATCTGGAACTCGTCAAGCAAATGATGTATATGCATTTCCTGTGACCTAGACAGCCTACTCCAAGGAAAATTTCACACAGGTTTGTAGAGATACATGAATAAGGCTGTTCTTTGTACTGCTTGTCGTAGCAGAAGTTAGGGGTCCATTTCTGGGAGAGGAGACTAGGTAAAATTCAGTGGATGCACATCACAGAGTATTATGCAGCAGTTAGAAGCAAAGGACTACATATAGCTACATGGGGGATCTTGGCTGAGTTCAGGACTTTGTCACACACAATGGAAGCCCCATATGGACAGAAGAGAAGTCGTAGGAAAGAGGGCTGCAGCAGGATGGTGGACATGCAATTGTCCTTTACAACAGCACCCCATAGGGAGGTATTCTTGGGCCAGAGTGCAGCCAGGTGTATTATGGGTTGTGCCCCAGGAAGGAGATCCACCCCTTCTTACAAGGCTTGTGAGAGTTGCCTTGCATGCAGGTAAAACAGGGCCCAAAAAGGCTGTGTGTAGGGGTTGGCTATTCAGGGGAGTTATATGCTCATGCTGATAGCACCTTTTGGGAAATTGAGGCTGGGTGCAGCCCACCCCACTGGGGAGAAGGGAGGAACCCCCAATCCCAGCCAGCTTTCAGTTAATGGGAAGAGAACACTGGATCCTGCACCTGACATCCTATTGGTCGCTGCAAATCTTAAATACGTAGTGCTTAGTAAAAAAGGTAGAAAATAGAAAAAAGAACTGTAAAATAATAAGGAGTACCATTTGCATAAAGAATGGGGCACGTACGAATGAAATGGAGTGAACGATGAACAAATAAAAGATCATCTTTCACAGAACAATGAGGATAATGTGACAGCAACAGACCAGGAGTCAACTGAACCCTTTCTAGTGGAGACCCCATAATAACAACAACAAACAAACTTCTAAAAATAAATAAATGAAAGAGTTACATGGCTGCAGTTTCAGAAAGGCTGTGGGTCTCAGGCTGAGAAGACAACCTCAAAGCTGTATATGAAATCCTGTCACTAATCATTTGTACAGACATTAAATGCTTATTCTGAAGCAGAAATGAATGTTGTTTTACAGTGGAGCTGGAATGACCTTTAAATAACAGCCTCTCTTGGACACCGGGATATCTGTCACTGAATGGTAGTCTGCTAAGACATAAGATCAACTCTTCTTTACTTTGAAGGTGGTCGTGATGGTAAGATTAAATATCCTCTTGACCCCCAAAATCACATAAATAACAGCTCAGCAACGTAATGCTTCATTGTTGTCAAGGAAAATCTTGTCCACGAGCTGGTAAGCATTTGTAGAGAAAGAGGAAAAACAATGTACCCAGCAAATGTTTTAATAAATCACTACAGCTCGGTAATGTGTCTGAAGGCGTGTGGCATACATTGATTTCTAGATTTCTGATTTTAAAAGTCTTGAGCACATTCAAGATCTGCAAAATCATATTCTATTTCAATGTTTATCACCTTTTCAAATCAACTTGAAATGAATCTAAGATGGACTAATGTCTTTGACTAACGTGGAACAAGGTAAATTTCCTGTCAGAGAACAATTACACACTGGATTTTTAACGATCAACTTTCATTTATACACCAACTTATATTTCTAGCTTTTGCCTTGTGTCAACAGACCAGACCAGCACTTCCAGAGGGAAAGTTTCAGGGGCAAAATGCTGATTAAAGCCAAGCTGGGGTTGAAAACAGGACAGCTCTTTTCCCTGGAACTTCTTGGGCTCGTACAGAACACAGATGATTGGGTCTGCAGGAGAGAGGCCCCCCGGCCACCAACAGGCAAACAGAAGATCACTAGTTTATGGTGTACAGAATGTCATGGTGACCCTTTGCTTGGGTCTGAGGCTCCACAATTTATAGTTTGGTTGTTATGTGACCTCTGGAAGTTTATTGAGAATCATTAGTTCTCATTAGGAGACTTGTTTTTTAGCTCCAAGTTTTTTATAGCTCATCTCCAAAATTCTTACAAAGGGCACTACGTTTATAAAACACGTCAATACCCAAAAACTTGGCTGAGCCAAGGCAACCCTGGGAAGTAGGTAACATCTGTTCTTGTATTCCAAACCTATCAGCTTTCTGTCCAATGCCACTCTGTTATTAAACCCGTCTCACCCCAAATAGATAGCCAGTCAGTCACACACCCTGCATCTTTGGTCCTCAAACACTACTAACTTCTCCCTTCACTTGGGTTTTTGCTAGCAGACTGCTGATAATAAGATGAATTCACAGTGTGCAAGAGTCAGTAGCTGCCAGTGTCCTAACACCCAGATTTTCAAAGTTAGGGGCATCTCAATGAGCAGAGCTGGTAATAAGTAGCTCGGTGCCCGTGCCACATTGGTTGTCAGTCCTGCATGTGAAGCTTCGGCAAGCTACGTATGCCATTCCTTCCCTTCCCTCCAGTTTCTCTGTTCCCTCACCCCAACCCAAGATTCTGTCTCATGAATCAATGCCAAAGTGAGTCACTGTGACTGATGAAGGTGTGTGGTAATCTGTAGGTGTTTTGATTAAAAAAAAAAAAGATTCAAGAACCAGAGTTTACATTGTTAGTGAAATTGTTTTCAAGCCTGGTTGCAGATTCAAAAATTATGTGGGAAAGCTTTTTTGCTTTTTTTAAAATACTGACGCCCAGTTCTACCCGATGGATGACAATTAAATTTTATTTCCTCGTAGACAGTGAATGGCATCAATATTTTTTAAAAAAAACTTTCCAAGTGATTCTAATTTACAGTCAAGGTTGATAACCACTGGCTTTGTCATTTCCAGATAGAATATTATATTTGTGCTTTAGGATCTACCGTGCTTTAACTCAAAGGAAAATTTTACAGAGAAATTTCAGTTACTCTGGCTGAGTGGAAGAAATATTTTTGATTACTTTGGATAGCACATGATGTAATCAGTTTTTTTTCTTCCATCTCGGCTTGGGATGACAACATTGTGTCTTAAATTCTCATCTTCCTTAACCAACAGGGAAATCAGACTGGCTGAAGAGTCTGGTGAGAGGTGCTCTGGTACCCACTGAAGTGTGTCTGATGAAAGCCTTCTCTTGGCAGTTACGTTCATGCGTGGAAAAGCAAACTATCGTACTGTGCTGTTGAACATGGAAATTAAAAAAAAAGAAAAGAAAAGAAAAGCCAAACCTATACCCTTAAGACACTCTACTTCTTCTTTATTTACTCTACTTAAGTTTACTCCATGCTGGCATTTTTATATTAAATTATTTTTCCTGCTGTCTTGTATTTGAAAGCCCTTTGAGAAGTCCGACATTAAATTGGCCACACAATAGAAAAATTGGGAGAAGCAGACTCCCTCCCACTCTCTTTTGTTAGCATGATTGTTTTTTATTAAGTCAAGTCCCAAATGAAAACCACAGGGGCCTTCCATCACAGACATCCATCATAAGCCATGTTGAAGGCATTCTCCGAATCCTATTAGAAGCCCTGCTCATGTGAACATGGGAACTTGCTTGAAAATTCCGGTATCTAAGAAAGATTTCTGAGGGGTCGGTTTGGCAATTGAGGTACAGGAAAGGATCACTAAACTAAATCACTCAGGATTAGAGAAATACCTCCCTAAAATAGCAGGGTTTTTTCCTATTAGAGTTTTCCCAAAATGATAGCACCACAAAATCCAAGGGATTGTTTAATTTTTTTGTGGGTTTGGCATTTCTTCTCCTCTCGGTTGCTTTTGTTTGTAATTATTTTCTATCTTAATTCCGATGCCTCCATACCAAATATTATATACCACACATAAAACAGTGTTGGAATGGTAGTCAAGGGATCTTTACTTGACACAGAAACTGCCATATATTTTCCTAACCACCAACAATAAAAATACTAAATGCAGCAATCGCTCATTCTGCTCAGTACAGATGCTTCCTGGCCGTGACTGTTAAAAGGCTCAGCTTATGGGGACCAGCTCTGGTTTTGTCACACGGCTATCACTTATTAAGTCCTACTATGGGCTATACATCATGTTCTCATTTTAAGTCTAGTTTATTGTGTAATCCTCACCATGGATATTATTCCCCTCATTTTACAAAGAAACTCACTTCAGAGTGGTTAAGTTACTTGCTGAAGGCCACACAGCTAATATTCGGAAGACCCAAAGAATAGAACTCCAGTGTGTGGCACTCCAAAGCCTATTAGCTCTCAATGACAACTCTATATTCCCTCATGTGACAGAGGCTATTGAACAAAATCTGAAAGGAAAACAAACGCATGCGTATCTTCTGGCTGAAATCCTCCCTAGGCCACCTTGAAGCGGAGGCCTAGGTCATGCAGAGAGCAAGTCATTCACGCACAGCAGGGTTTCTCTGCTCTCGCTATGAACAGTGTGGGCCAGATAATTCTGTGTTGTGGGGGGCTGTCCTACACATTGTAGAGCGTTAGCATCCTTGGCCTCTACCCACTAGATACCAGGAGAAACCCCTCCCCGTTGTGACAACCTAAAATGACTCAACACATTGTAAGAATGTCTTCTGGGGTCAAAATCATCCCCGGTTGAAAACCAGTGACACAGACTCAAACGAGAATGGGGAGCTCAGGCGTACTGCAACCATCCCACGCATTACCAAAGGCTCCCAGTGAAAACTGAGATCCAACTAGAGTAAGTCAAATCAAAGATGAATGGGTGCCACTAGAACAGAGGGGTTTGAGACTCCTCTAAAGCATTTATGCGCCATCAAACTGACTGGATAGGAGTCTGCACCACTACCCAAGTCAGTGAATCATTACTTTACAGATAGCCCCTGTCACATTCTTCCAGGATCAATCCAGATGGTGTCACCTTGCAATGTCTGGTTTATGTCACACCCTGAGCGATCTATTGTCTGCTCTGTGCTGTGGTCCACATTTCCTGTCTTTCAAAAGCAGAACAGAAAATGGAGGCGGTAATAATGCAGGCAGAGTGAAGTCTTGAGGTCAGTGTGTAAAGTCTTGCTACTAGTCTGGTTTCCTTCACAGCATAAAGATTATTCCTATTCTACAAAATGTCTCTGTGTCATATATTCCAAGGATTTTTGACCTGACATTATGCAAATGGCGGACATCGCCCCTCCTTCTCTCACCCCTGCCAAGGAAAGTAGAGAAAATAAGCCACAAAAGGTAGTTCTTTAAATGTCGGAATGTTAAGGCTTACATTAGAATTAAGACCTTGAGAGGCTCCATGTAATGAATTTTAACCTGAGCATCAGGCTGTGTTAGCAAAACAGAGTAACCATGACACAGATTTCATTTATTTGTTGGTCTTGGCACTCTGATCTTCTTATCTCCCCAACTGTTGGTCCTGGTAGAATTGCAGACACTTTCAACTCTAGTTCAAGGCAATACCTAGGATGAAGGCAAGCCATTTCATTAACAGTTGATAACTGGGGGTGGGGGGTAAGGGATGGGTAGCAGGAGTGTTCTAAGATTCCAAGCGTATTTTCTCCAGAGCAGCTTTCACAAGTCTGTCTACAATGCATTTTTCTGTTTCAAACAGGCTCAAGACAGCAGGCTCTGCAGATTTACACATAACATTGAAAAGCTTTCATAGCTTGGTTTTTTGGGGGGTCATTTTGCCTCCTGCAATCACTGAATGTCACAGGAGGTATGGTCCCCTCATTGTCCTGACAACAGAATGCAACTAGGTTGGCTGCTAGCCACTAGGGCTTGGAAATGATGTTAACACCCCAGGAATACCTCTCCCTTGGCACTTTGTGGTCCCAAACTGAACCAATGGCGTTGTGTCCCTGTTAGAAATAACTCTAGGGGTTTTCCTCAAGTGAACTGGAGCTCAGACCCAAGCTTGGCCTTGAAAGCTCTTCCTGCCACTGAACTGAGCCAACAGAATGAGTTGTTTAAGGCAGAAAAGCCTCCTTGGAGCTCAGGACCTCTCTGTCCCTGCCAGATGACTCAAAGGATAAATCTGATTTTCCCTCCTTCTTGCTCATCTTCCTTCTGATGTTCAGGCCATGTGCGTGTCTCACAAACATTTTTACAAGTAGGAGAGCAAGGAAAGGAAAAACAAAGCAGCTCGTTCTGTTACCCCACCCCTTACATTTTTTTTCTGCTAAATAAGCCTCAGGGAACGAAGAAATCAATGGCTGAAATAGGCACATCTGAAAACTTGTGAGTTTTCCCTATTCAGGATTATGCCATCCTCTGGTTTTATCAGTAACTGTGGGTTGGCTAGTTCTTACCTTGGTGCTGGGCATTGAGGCTGGTACATCAGGAGCACCTGAGGCACATGTGAACCAAGTGAGTCCCACGGCCGTTCTTGTCATAGTTTAGAGAATGGCAGTCAATGGAACACAGACCAGAAATCAAAACAGAATTCAAGTACATGAACTATTCACACAGTAACCCAAAGAAATGCCACATGAGGAGCCGCCTAACTGGTCCCTCTGCTTCCTTTCTTAACCGCCTGCAGTCTATATTCCATAAAGCAATCAAATGACCATTAGGCCATGTTACCCCTCTGCTTACAACTATAAAAGCCAAAGTTCGATTATGGCCTCCACGACCTGGCCCATGGCCGGCTCCCTCTCTGATCTCGTCTCCTACCTTTGCCCTCGTGGTGACTCCAGTCCAGAGCTCTGCCTTTCTTTCTTTTCTTTTGTGAATGAAAAGGGAGCTGTGCAACAAACCTGACAAGCTGGAGGGGCCACATGGAAGGCCTGACAAGCTCAGTGACCAAAAGGAACGACACAGAATGGTCTGATCGCAAATTCCTAACTGGGCAGGTCATAGCAGGTAGCCAGGCCAATGGCTTCCTTAGCAAAGGTCAGTCTTTACCTTAAGCGAGCCCTGTCCATTATTCTTCTGATCTATGATAACATACCTTTGAAATGTCAGAGTGATTTTTTCTACAACCTTCAAAGACATAACTGCAGACAAAAGAGCACGAGACCAACAGAACACAGACCCCTGCAGTGTTATCTTTTTGTCCACATACCATCTGTATTTACTGTAAATGTTAAATGTTAACTGTCCTGTACCCATCAATGTAAAAGAAGTATGTATTTCTCCAATTTCCCTTCTACCCAATCCTAGAGATTTCCCTGATTTGCTTCCTCCTGCCTCTTTAATCTACCACCAATGGATTTCATGCACCTTCCTTACTTCTTTGATTCTAATGTATGAAGTAAGCTGCAAAGCTGCCATTCTCTGGAGCATTTGAGACCTTGCTCCCTGGCATATGTCGTCAGTTTCGTTCATGTAAATTCATAAAAACTCTCTACAGGTTTGGATGTTTCTTAGGTTGACACTTTCAAGGCACAGAGCAAGCTTTTGTTCTTAACCTGTTTAAATATCCACTGATCAGGGAGGCCTGTGCTCACTGGTCAATACAGCCCTGTCCCAGCCTCCCACTCAGACTATTTTCTCTCTCCCTTACCCTTTGTTGGCTTCTTATCACATAAAACATTAACCGTTTATCAATGTATTTGTCGTCCCCTCCCTAAAAGGTCAGCTCTGTGAGAATAGAGACTTTGTCGGTAGGGTAATCATGGGAGGCTTCTCTAAGGAGGTGACACCTGAGCAGAGACCTCAATGACCCCAAAAAGCTGGAGGGATCAAGCTTGGGGAAGAGAGCTCTCATCAGAGTGTAACCACAAAGACTCCAAGACAGGACCAGGCTTGGCAATTTTGAGAAACAACAGGGGAAAAAATTTCCAATAATTTTATAATAATTTCTTAATGTTGGCTTCTTTTCTTTCTGCAACAAACAAACAAACGTCTCTTTCCAATGTTGTTTATTATATTTGATAGAATTAGATGAGGCCTTTGTGTTCTTATGGATTTACAAATTCTCTCCTCTGAGTGTGAACATTCTCTGTAGTAAGACATGTGGGACCAGTAGGGATTTTGTGAAAGACAGTGTGTCTGGGGCGAGAAAGCATCAGCAGCTGATCCATCCCTTTTCTACTCCCAGGAAGATTCTTAAATGCTTCTCCCAATCTAAGTCCATCTCTAATATTTTTGGAAAATGGGGACTAAGCAACTGAAGTGTTACCTTGTCCAGTCCCCAAAAGACTAGTTTACAGAGCAAATAGGCTAAGGCCTAATTCTCTAAAAGAATTAGAAAGACAGCCCACAGGCCTATCCTTGGGGAGGCTAATGGCTAATTCGTGGTTCCTCCATCTCTGCATCCCTGTGTGTAATTTCTTTTATTAGGGAGAGAGTATCAGAGGTGTTGTGAATCCTTAAAATGCATATGAGATACACATACCAAATCTTACTTTAGAGCAAGGAATTACCTGCCAGGTAAATCCTTTGGGGTGGGTGGGAGAATTTAGGCCAGGTGTTTATAATTCGATTATGCCCAAAGATCTGGGCTGGTCATGTTTTCTAAGAAGCTTTGACCTCCTTATGTGCCTCTGACTGTGGAGCCATAGGGGATTCAACGCCCATCTATCACCCAGCATTCAGAAAGGACCTTTGATGCTATTTCACCCCAAGGTGATGGCAACTTAATCTGCTTCCTCTCCCACAGATGTTTGCAATACAGTTTCATTTTGCTGAAAAATGTATTAAGCGCTTGCTACGAACAAGGCTTTCTGCTCCCTGATTAAACCTGTCTTATTTCAGTGATTCTTAATAGGATGAAGCTAGCAGATTTAGGTTAGGGAGTGGGCATAAGTAGTTTAAAAAAGATGTGTAATAACTCTATTATTTTCATGGTACAAACTACAGAAATTAAAGTTCAACCAAAATCCTCTTGGCTAGTGGCCTTATGCCAGTTAACCCTAAGCCTTGAACTTCAGTAATTCTGCCTCTTTGTCCCTCAGCCCTCAGGGTACCAGCTTCCTGCTGGTACTGTCGGATTGCCAACTCCTGCTGGCTTTTCAGTCTCTCGTCCATCACCCATACAACCAATTCTCTACATTAGATTCCCTCAATTTTAAATGCATAGAGTGTTCTGTTTTTCAGGTTGGATCCTAATTGATACAGAGACTATGTGTAACACGTCCAAGGTCATCCTTAAAAGAGGTAGAGCTGGGAATGAAACTCCAGTCTGTATGCATCCAATAGCCACTCTTTCCACTACTTCTTGCCACTTAAATAAATGAACTCATTCAATGAATATTTATTGAGCCACCACTGTCTCTTAGGCACTGTACTAAGAAGTATAATTGATAGACAAGATTCTGAAAGCAAAGGCTTATGACTGACAAAGACCTCAAAAGTGGCCTTAGCTTGGACCCTGTGTTTTTTTAAAAAAAGGCATTAAGGATGCCCTTCCCAAGAGTCAGCTTGGTTCACTGCTCTGCCTGCACTTATGGCTACATTCTCCAAACGGCAACTCAGGCACTGAGGGAATGCTTCAAAAACTTCAGTGTCCAAGGAATGAATCACAAGAATCTCCTAATTTTAGGAAATTATAAAGTTCACTTACTATAACATCAGGAGTAGCAACTGTGCTGAGAGATGATCAGAGGGGTATCTGAACTCCACAGTTCTTGTCAGCCCAGTTCACAGGTACTCGAAGCTTGAGCTCATTGGAGCGATCTCCCGGTTTGTTGAGTGCTTCCTCATAACTCAGACCCTTCCAGCTCTTCCCTCTTCCCCTATGGAGATGCACTGGCAAGGCGTCTTGCCTGAGTACCACAAGGTTGTAATAAAATTCATGTTTCACTGTCTCCTGATCCCATAGCAGGTTACCCCCAAATGATATCATGAAATCCATCTTGCTTTTCCTCCTCTTCCTGTATCTCACCAGTAGGGGAATGGGGGGGGGGGTCATAAAATCATCTCTTCCTATGTCTTATCAGCAGGGGAAGAGTGGAAATATATGACAGGGACACAGAGGCAGTGGGGAATTCTTGAGAGGCTGAGCATGTTCGTTTTAAGATTTATGGGGATTAGGCACCTAGGAGGAATTTGGTACAATACATATATAGGAGGATTTTTGTTTTGTGTGTATGAGGCTGAGCACCTCAGGCTTTAAGATTTATGGGTTTTAGACATGAGCTTCTGAATACATGAAGCTCCATGTCTAATGTAGCCCAACAGAGAATCTAAGGCACATAAAAATGACATGATTTACCCAAAGTCATAATCCAAATTCGTTGCAAATAGAATTGACAAAGCCTGCCATTAAAGCTTTTCTCAGGCAGGAAAAGACAGCTGCTTCACTTGTTTTTGCTAATAAAACATTTTAAACCATTTATTTACACACACACACACACACACACACACACACACAATTGTAAATTTAGAAACCCTTAAGAAATATACTAAAAATAAGGCATGAAAGGAGATTAGACAACTTTCGAGAGCAAAAAGCCCTTCTACCACTTGGCATATCACTCCTCAACAAAAATGATTATTTACACAAGAAAACAAACTCCTAAAGATATCCAGAATCCTTTGCAGGCACAGGAAATACAACGGCTTATGACTGACCAAGTATGCTGCCCTCCCTTTACCAGGAGGTTCTCTAAAGTCAACAACAACAAAAAAACACAAACACTTATTGGCGTACGTATAAATTCTCAGTATGAAATCATACGTTTCTTTGGGATTTGGAGTACTGATTAAGAAAATGTATGTAATTTTTTTCTAGTCTAGAAATTAAAAACTTCCATCTTTAAATTCTGTGACTTTTTCACCTTCCTTTGTCAAATACATATAAGTCTCAGTCAAATCTTGGCCTCATCTAGAAATAATTCTCAATTAAGTGCTGGCTTAGAAAGACCAAAAAAAAATTGTTTTTAATTCTCATATGATGGTTTTAAAATGTATCCACAAATTCTTCAATGCTTCTCTCATCAAGAGTGGACTCTCATTCCACGCCCCTTGAATATGGCTCCCTTCTAAGGAAGAGAAGGCAGCAGAAGTGTCACTGTGTGACTTCTGAGGCTGCATTCATAAAAGGCACCTGGATCTCTCTCCTCTTGGGACATAGCACTCCAGAGCCCTGAGACGTGGTGTAAGAAGTCTGGCTACCTTATAACTGCCATGCTGGGGAGACCACATAGAGAGAGAGAGATGCAGAAGGAATTCCAGCTATGAGTCTTCCCAGCGCAGGCACCAAATCTGTGAGTGATGAGACCTGCAAGGTAACTCCAGGTTAGACGCCGCCTGACTGCAACTGCTTTAACGATCCTGAGTGGAGACCATCTAGCCAAGCCCTGTCAGGTCACACGACTGTGAGAGATGATAATAATAAATGAGTATTCTTGAAGTTGGGATGCTTTGTTATACAGTTACACACCGCATAACCAAGTCTGTTTTTTGCTCAAAAACAGACCACATATACAACATCGATCCCATAAGATTATAACAGAGCTGAACTTCCTTTAAGAAATACAAGTATATGTGGTCCAGGAGGAATCATTTTTCTTTGACAGGAGCAAGGTCTGTGGAGCGTGGCAATAGATTCCCTTCCACTCACAGCACCTCAATTGGAGTTCACAGATTACAACCCAGTCAGCCACGGACCTGTTTCAGCACAGAGGAGCCTGACCCCCAGATGTAGCCCGATGGTCTTCACGGCTGTAAGTTCTTTGTTGAGGACCTAAGATCCTGTATAAGAACTCAGGTCTGTAACGGCTAATGTAGCAAGTATTAAAGTGCCACTGCCACTTTAGTGAAAGCTTCCTGTGGGGGTGTGGAGCCAGCCTGACGCTGTACTTTGGAAATATTTTCAGGTTGTAATGATGGAAAGCATGGCATAGACAAGTTTTATTCTCCCATCACTGCAATGCCTTTTGTGCCAGATAGAGTTAGTAGAACCAAAAATAAATTTCTAAAGTCAAAATATCGAGTCCTCAGTTCTTCCCCCGCTCCATGTTAAATGCTCTCTTTGTTATGAATACCACAAAGTTTCGTAACCTGACCACTGCTCCAACATGCAGTAGCCAACACCAGACTGCCCTGTCAGTCCCCTGTGTGCCTTTATCTCTCCATCTTGATTTCTTATTTCTATAGACTCAGGCCACCTTTCCCTCCCTCCTGACCGCCAGTATTATGGTGATCTATGCCTTATCCAGCCTGTTTCTCCTTGACATTTCTAATCAATTCAGCCCACATCCTTGTTCATTAAACAGCATTGATGTTTTATTTCCGACCCTATTGGAAGGAAACAAAGGCAGGGCTTGTGGGACAGTGTTTATGAAGTCTCCAGTAGTGGACAGTCATGTCCTCGGCCTTCACCTTCACTCACAGCTCACTCACTGACTCACCCAGAGCAACTTCCAGTCCTGGAAGCTCCACTTATGGGAAGTGCTCTATACAGGTGGACATTTTTTATCTTTTACACCATATTTTGACTGTACCTTTTCTATGTTTAGATATGTTTAGATACACAATACTCACCATTGTGATACAACTGCCTACAGTATTCAGTGCAGTGCCATGCTGTACAGGCTTGCCAAGGATCCCAGGAGCAACAGGCTCCACCACAAGCCTGGGTGTGCAGCAGGCTGCACCATCTCGGTTCATGTAAGTGCACTCTGTGCTGTTTGCACAATGACTAAATTGCCTAATGACACATTTCTCAGAATGTATCCCCCTACATTAAACAATGTCTTAATTTATAGCAATAAATAACCATAATATTCTAAGAAATAAATTTTTATCTTTCAACTGAGTGGACCTCTCATACTTTTTAGCTGCCTGGAATTTTTTCCTTTTTAGGAGCTCTCTCCCTTCCCAACTCATGTGATTTTTCTGGCGTTGTCCACCAGGTGCCTTGGAGTCGTCTGCCTCAGGGGCAGATATGTGGCCCAACCTAGCCAATCACAGTATCACATCTGCAGATAGTCATTGATCCAAGACAGGGAACATACAACCTAACAGGGCCAGTGAGAGACCACTGGGAGAATCAATGCAGACTCTAGGAAAAGGAGATGTCCTTTCCTCTAGGTTATCTAACTTTGAGGCGACATCTTTGTTGAAAGGAAGAAAGAGTTGGCATGGACACACAAAATGTACAAGAGAATGCAGAGACAGAGGTGTGGAAAGCAGCAAGTGGGGGGATTGGAGAGACAGGGAATTGGAGAGAAAGTGATTGAGTCATGGGGCCTGATTTGAACCCTCACATCTAGTAATGCTGAAGCCAGGACCCACGTCCTTAGATTTTTCACACACATGAATAAATAAAGCCACATTTTTGCTTAAGCTGGTTTGAGTTTGGTTTCTGACACTTGCAGAATGAATTCTGCTTAATTCAATACGCTTTTAGAAAGAAGCGGTCGGGAAAGAGCTAAAGAGATAGACACAACTTTAGCCAAAACAAAATTACAATTATAATTATTCATTCCATGTTTCCCCAAAAATAAGACCTAGCCGAACCATCAGCTCTAATGCGTCTTTTGGAGCAAAAATTAATATAAGATCCAGTCTTATTTTACTATAATATAAGACCCGGTCTTATCTAACACAATATAAGACCGGGTCTTATATTAATTTTTGCTCCACAAAACGCATTAGAGTTGATGGTCCGGCTAGGTCTTATTTTCGAAGAAACGCGGTATAAATGCTACATGTCAATGATGGAACACTAAATATACAATTCATTTTTAATACACTTAACGTACTTAATCCAACTGAAAACAAAGGAGTAAAAGTACAAAATTGAGGGGTCAGGATAAAGATTGGAATTTGACTTAAGAATTATTTTACTTTAGGACGTAAATATTATTTTAAGACCCAAACTTAGTGGTTTAAAAAATGTATTATGTCACAGTTTCTGTGGGTTAGGTATGCAGAAGCAGCATAGCTGGGTTCGTTGCCTCAGGAACTCTCAGGCTGCAGTCAACGTGTTGGCCAGAACTGGGGTCTCATCTGAAGGCTCAACTGAGGAAGGATCCTCTTTCAAATTCACTTATGTAATTACTGACAGGATTCATATCCCCACAGGCTGTCTCAGTTCCTCACTGGGTGTTTTCAAGTGAACACCCTCAGTTCTTAGCAATGTGAACTTCACTAAAGGGCAGCTCACAGTATGGCAGCCAGCTACCATCAGATAAGGAAATGAGAAAGAGTGAGAGAATGAGGGCAAGATAGAAGTCACAGTCTTTTATCACCTGATCCTAGAAGTAACATCTCATCACTTTGTCCTATTCTATTCCTTAGACACAAGTCACTAGGTCTGGCCCACTTTTACACAGGACATGACCACTGAAAGGCAGGGATCATTGAGAGCCATGTTAGAACCTAAATATCTCTCCAGGGGTATTCTCACTTCACAGAAGGCCTCCAGATGCTCTGACGCTAAACTTAAAGCCACAAGGGTCTGATGACAGAGTTCCTGGAACAGAAAGTGATGATGACAGAAAAATCCTTTTAGGAAATTGAAGGCAGGGATTTTTCCAAAACCTAGGCTGCTCTAGACTTTCTATGTATCAGGGGATTATGTTCAACAGTCTTATTAGAAAAGGAAAACTAGATCTGTGCCTTTTTTTTTTCAGCTCATTAGTGAGTAGTTGAGGAGTAAGAATAGTGGATAGAGATTATGATGGTACCACACCTTCTCCAAGCCTCAGGTATGCCAGCATCAGAACTTTTTGCGCAAAATCCACAACTTTCTTGATCTCGAGGAAGATCAGCCTTGGACCAAGTCCTTCCAACGTGGTCACTCTTACCTGGCACCACTGCTGAGAAACACAGGTGCATTGGGGTCCGTAGGAATGATAGCTGTGAAGTTCAGAGTGGATGAATCAGTGGAATGAACAGGAAGAACATCACCAGCTATCTGCTTATCAGAAGTACTTGGCTTCCCTATATTTCAAAAAACTTTATTCCTCCTTTTTTCTAACCACTGTTCCATAAAACCCAGTTTGGCTATTGTACACATGATCCTCCAGCTAAATGAATCCATAAAACAAAATTGACACTATTAGAAGAGCTCTTTGTTAAGCTTTAGAAAGGGACTATCATTATTCTTATGTGGCACAAGAAAAAGGACAGAATCATTTGCATAAAAGTTATTGAATGTAGCATTTTAAAAGAAGCTTTAGGTTCCAGAGTGCTTTATTCCAAAAATAGTTTTACTTTTCTTAAGGAAGCATCTATAGAAGGAGTTGTTTATTATTTTTTGGTTACTTTTTTCCCCACATACAAGGGTACATTCTAGATTTTACATGTTTGGTACTAATTCTTGAAAAAAGTGCCTCCATTTTCCTATCTTTGTAAAAGGCAGTATTGGATTTTCCCTGAGAACAGCAGGCACCAGCCAGTAGCCTGAAGAGCTCTCTTGTGAGCGTGTTTGCTGCATGGGAAGGCCAAGGTAGAGAGTAAAGTAGACACAGAGAATTTTCTCAGCTTGATTCAAGTTGTGTATGTGTCAAGTTCATTCAAGAACACAAAAAAATTATCTGCCATCTAGCTATTAAACCAAGACAGGTGAGCTACAGGAAAAAATTATGTGTCAGCAGAGAGCTCTGCTACAAAACTCCTTCCATCACCAAAATACTAATATAATAATTGATTCTTTATAGTTCATTCTGACCTTCAAAATTGTAATCAAGCTCCTTTCATGTGCCTTCCCAAGCTAGGTATGACCAATATGAACACAAAGTCTGAGACTTGGAGTTTTCCACAAGAAGTGCCTTAAAGGCACCCCTCCCTTCATGTACACTTCAAACCAAAGTCTAGAACAAAGGTCAGAAAGGACACATGTCTCCACCTTGTGGTCTCACTCATGTTGTCCATGAAAGGCACGTGACATGGGTGGGAGGCTATGCTTATTAGAATAGCTCTCAAGTCTAGAGACTAAAGGAGTGACACCATATGTATACACCTCCAGGAACTCCAAGGTACAAACTGCCCTTGAAGTCATTTTGAAGAGGCTTGCTTCAATATATAGTTCCTTTGGATACAAATACGACAGGGGACATGATAGCCCCCCAAAATGGCCTATTGGTCTTTATTCTCAGATCCTCCAACTCTGATGGGAGAGTCTGTCCTTCCCACGTGCCTATGGGAACACTATACTTGCATTTTCTGTATCCTAGCCCCCTGCCTTGATCGTCGGTTCTCAGTTACAAACTACTGATAACTTTCCATCTGGACTGAAATTATTTTTAGCAATTTTATCTAAGGCCCCAGATTAGACATTATGGTTATCTCCAAATATTCATTTCACTCCTCCTCCACTGAGAAGCAGACACACAGCTTGGGAAAATGGACTTCACACCCAAGAGCCCCACTCCAGATAAGTTGTGTTGAGGATTCCCAGTTTTCACTTCCCCTGGGAAACAGCCTGGTGGCTAAGAACACATGTTTTGGTGTCAGAGAGCCTGAGTTATGTGGTCACACAACAGCCTAGACGTCTGTCCCCCCATGTCTTTCCCTAAGAAAGGAAAGATTTGTGGAAAATGACTCAGACCCCTCAGCCTCATCTAATTTCTTTTTTATCCTCTTGGGGGAATCTTTATTGTCTTCCTCTCTTTCTTCCTTTTCTTCTTCTGAATCTGTTTGTAATGGCTCTAGAACTGAACGGAACTTCTCGAAAGTTTCCCAGACTGAACCTGGAAAGGGAACTCCGTTAGCATGTAAATCATGGAGGTCCTGGCCAACTGCTTCCCATTTATCTAAGTCCAACGTTCCCAGGTTTGGAAACCAGGAACAATGAGTCTCAATTACTTTAAGGAGTTCTTCTAATTTCTTTTCTGAGGTTTTATGCTCCCCATTTTTAAGAAGCTGCTTAAGCAGGCAAATATATGGTCTATACTTGCTTTCTGTATTACCCATGTTAGTTAATGAAAAGGAAAGGAAAGGATTTTCACTCGATCTCCACTCTGATGCTCGGCCGGCCGTGCCCCTCTCGGGACCTTAGCACTCATCTTAGCTTAAGGCATGGTCACATAACCCCTGATCCTGGTTGGGGAGACCCCCAAAATTCTATTATGCCTTATGACGAGATGACGAAACCGCGGTGACGAGCCCAATTAAGTCTCATAGCCACAAGTACCGTGGGGCTATAAGCATTCACTCACACAATCACACATTTTCACACGGAAGTGCTAGTAGTTTGTTCTCTGTTAACTTTCCTCCGTTACCCTGGTTAAATCTCCAAGTCCAATGACTACCTCCTTGCCCCAGGTCGCTGCTGTGGCGGATGCTTGGAGCCCTTCAGCCATATCTGCAGACCTCATGACTCTTGGTCGTCCTTCCCTTCTCTCTCGAGCCCCCCACATTGCGTGTCAGATGTCGCGTCCAGCGCAACAAAGGCTGTATGGAGGCGAGAAGGGGCGGCTTTGGGTTAAGCTATAATAAAGAGACAAAGACACAATACAGTTAAATTACAGAGGACCAGGGGACCCACAGTATCAAGAGACTGGGGCCCCGAATTGAGCCAACTGTCAGTATTTATTGATTACAGACAAAGAAGTCACCTGATTTAAGGATTTAAGGCACAGTCTGTGAAACTCTTACACCACATAGAAAAAATGATCTCAAAATCCAATTATTTATCGCAAAACAGCCGAGGCATCCAGTCCCAAGATAACTAAGGTGTGGTATGTACCTCACTGGGGTGGGGAAAGTCTCTCCAGGTAAAACAATGCCTTGAGCTGAGCAGAAAGAGCTTGATCTTATTGCTCTAATGAGCCTCTCTCACAATTAGGTGAGAGGAAGAGGCAAGAGTCAGCATCAGCTTTTCTCAAGCAGGGGGAAGGAATGACACAGCCTCTTCCCATCAATCTTCATACAGCTCATCGGGGGTCTCAACAGGGTCCCTTCTGGCTTAGGTTGTTTCTCCTGTGAGAAATCTTACCCGTCTTTGACTGCAAACCCTTCATCTGAAGACCAGGCAGAGAGACACAAGGTGTAACAAACTCAATCCCAGAGAGGCACAGTCCACAAATCCTTCCTTTCCTAGAGAGAGGCACGGGGGGTTGGGGACAGACGTCTAGGCTGTTGTGTGACCACATCTCCCCCTTTTTGTTTCTGTAGGGTGAGAAACACAGACCGTGCAGTTTCTTCATTTGGTGCCCTTCGGAGGGAGGCTTGTCCACAACCGAGGACTAAAAAAAACAAACAAAATACAACAATCAATACAGCAACAAAACCAACAAACCAACCACCCAAAGTTTTTATCCAATTAACAGGGTTAAGGGTGGAAAGTCCCTCTGTAGCCGCAGAAAGAATATCTTCTCCCGGAAGAAGTGGAAGCTTAGCACTAGACATTTGATCAATCTCTTGTTGTAATTGAACAATACCTACAGTGAGATTAGGCATATGTCCTAAAAGATGAGCTCGCACCTCGGACCAAGGGGTACGAGTTTGATTATATGAAAATGGGGTTACACAATAAGTGGACACATTCCAATCACATTTAAGAGTAATCATTGCACGAAGATTTTCCAGTTGATCACCAAGAAAAACAACAGTTGTTTCTAAATCAGTTAATCTAACATTAATCTCTTGATCTATTTTAACTTGTTGATTCCAAGTTTTACTAGCATTTTCATGCCATTTTTGTACAAATTCAGTGGTCTGAACAGTTTGATGAAGTGCAACACCAGAAACAGCAGCAACAGTGGTTACAGCAATTATTCCCATAATAGCAGCAATCAACAAATCAATAAATCTTTTAGCTCTATGTACAATCTTATGAAGCAATTGAAGAACAGTGTGAATAGTGGGAAGCCCTCCCACACTCGAGGGGCTTGGACAGGAATCCATAGACACCATCTTTTTCTCAAGATCATAACCTTATCTTGAGATGAATTATAAATTGAGGAATCTATACAGGTAAAAAGATGACATTGAGGACATTTAACAACCTTAAGAGAAGAATCAACTGTAAATTTTCCAACTAGAAAAACATAAGGAATTTTAAGACATACCTGTAAATTAAGCATACATGTCTCTTTAAATCTAAAGGTATATTGTTTACTATTATCTTTGGTAAGATTTCCATTCCATACTTTAATTGGACCTAAAGCTAAGGCTACTTTCCACAAGGTTTTTTGTACCGGACAGAGGATCAGAACATCTTCCTTGAGAACAGGTATTCATAGCAATACCATAAGGTCCCCAATCAACTATGGTTCCTAAGGAGGTACAAGCCAACACTCAGTCTCCATTTCCTCTGCATTCTTCCCAATGAATGCAGGAATGAATATTAACCCAATTATCTTGAGGACATGGATGAAGGGGAGTGGGAAAAAGATGAGTACTTAATCCCTCTGTTGGAAATCCTTTACCAGAAAAAATAAACAAATCTTTATATGTATCATTTCCCTTTTCTCCGGGGACTACCCAAACCTGATCAAAAGCAGGAATGCATGGAGGAATGGGACCAATGCAAAGAGGAGGATACACATAACCTAAGGTAGTATGGCCAGAAAGTGTAAACTCTTGGCCTTCTTCCTCAGGAAATTCTGGACCTCTTTGATCCTCAGGTCCTGGAAACCAGGAGCTATCATTGATATAAACTAAAGGAGGATCATCATTCCATGTTATAGGTGTCAGCAATGGGGGATTGGGAACATAAGCCCAATAAGTAAAATTATCAGCTTGAACACCCAATGGAAAACAACTTACTGCTGTAAGAACAGCCATCATGGAAACAAACATATTAGTTCTCGGGAGCCTTTCCTTGACTAACTTTCTTTCAGCCCCTCGAGACAACTTTCTAAGCTGTCTCCAAGCGGGGAGAGTAGTGGCACTAGGAGAAACTCCAGCCGAGGATGCCACAGGATCAGACTGGCGAGATGCACCGCGTGGTTCAGTTTCAGTTTCGGGGGGCGGGGTTTGTTGCTCGCGAAGGTGTCGGCAGAGTTATAATCCTAGTTCTGCCTCTTACTCTCTCTTGGCTTCATTTTCATCATATCACATATCACATTAGAGATAATAATGGCGTCCACTTTATAAGCATGCTGCCAAGGTTAAATGAGACAATCTATGCAAATTGCTTTTAATAGTGAATATAGTAGATGTTCAAAACATGACATTACATTAAAATGCAGTGTGAGTAGGACTGAAAACAAGGCAGGAAGTGCCATCATTATATTGGTGGCACCAAGGTTGTATAAACAGTGAGTGCTTGCATTTGGACACCAAACAAAAAAACAAACAAAAAACTTCAGAGAGTAACAAGGCACAAGCTTTCAGATGAGAGTGTAAAAGTTAAGTGGGAAAAAGAGAGCTTGGATGGGCTAGTAGCTGGACAATTGGTTTGTATTCCTGTGGCTGGAGTAATGGTGGAACAAGAAAAGCACAAACTCTTACACCTTTTGAATTCTTCTCTGGGTCTGATAGGGCCATAACCAAGTCTTAGTTCTAAGGTCATAGAAACCTAGGAGCATCAAGCACAACCCTGTAATTTTATAGATGCAGAAATGGAGGTCCAACAAAGTGAAATGACTTCCCCAAGGTCACTCAACTGGTTTGTGGTAGAAGAAATAATGGAATAAAATCTCACAACAGCCAGGCCAGTACATTTTATCACCAACCAGAATCGAATTAGCTTTGATTATGATACTATCATGGAAGTGTTCCAAGTGTCATGACCTGCAGGTCAACTTTATACATAATGAAAACCCAGATTTGAGTTTTTACTACTGAGAAGGCTCATGTGGCACCACAAGTTCCTGCCCGTCAGTGAGAAAGACAGAAAATAAATATGATTATTCTAACATCTCCAAACCAAATCATCAAACAAAATGTACTTATACTAGGGCATCAGTCTATACATAAAACAGAGCAAACCACCAAACATAAACGGGGTCCAGGCAAAATGGGGCGAGGTTGGATGTTGACTAATAAAAGTGGTCCAAGATAAACCAAAAGAACTAAAAGTGCGCTCGCCACTCCAAGTTAACCAGTTTGACCTTACAACTCTCATGAGATCCAGGACACAAAGACATGCATTTCAATTCTCTTCCACTTACTAGCTATGTGACCAGAGCCACTTACTTAAACTCTCAGGGCTCCAGATTCTGCTTTTATAAACAGGAGATAATCTGACTCACAGGGTTGTTTTCATGAGGCATTAGAGAGAAATTGCTGATGCTGTCCAGAGTAGTGCCTGGCCAACAGAGTTTGGCACTGCCTCTCCCAATCCAGGTATAGTCAAAGATACTCATTTTCTGCAAAAGCAGTAATTATCTGGTATGCAGCAGGTCTTTTCTAATTGGGCTTTTGTTTTCTTTTGCTTTAATGATTTTTCCAAATTAAAAAGAGAGGAAAGAACTGGTTTAGATTACAGGGTCACCACAAAATAACTGAGACTGTAGATATGACCTATTTTTAAGCTGCCACAGCATAATTGGGAATATTTTCTTTGTTATGGGAAAAAGCCAGAGCTAGAAAGCTTCTCTCCTCTGTTTTGTAGGTCATACCAAGAAAGACAGCCACTCTCACAGCTCTAGGGCCCTAACCCGTGCCTGGTTCCTTCTTCTGGCCTTCCTGGCGTTCCTCCCCAGAAGGCTTGCTTAGCACACTGCCCAACATTATTGAAATGTTCTTTACTTACAATTAAAGCCCTAATCAAGGTTATCATAAGTGTATTTATGATGCTATTGCAACAATCTCTGATGCTATCTGTTGTTGGTGGGTGGAGTACAGTACATGCCTTTGTTGAATTCCACAACAATTTATAGTAGATTATCTCTAAAGATGGTCACTAACTCATCTTACAAGAAATACTAAAGGAAGTTTTGCAGGCTGAAAAAAAGTATTCCATGACAGTACTTTGAATCCATACAAACAAAGTACACACCAGTTACAGTAATTATGTAATTATAAAAGATAGTATGAATGCTTATTGCTCTTACTTTCTTCTGTTAATTATTTTAAAGAGCAACTGTAAATACATATTATTGTATTGTCAAGTCTATAACATATGGAAGTATAGAATATTTTACAATAATAGCACAAAGATAGTGGGTTGGACCAAAGCTACATGGGAATAAGGAAATGAAATCAAATGGTAAATTGAATCCACAGAAATGAAAAAAAAATAGAAATGGCAAATAGGAAGGTTAATATCATAGACTTTATAAATATATACTTGTCTCCTTTTCTCTTTGTTTATGCAGATTTGTTTATAGATGTAAGTTATATAAAACAATCATTATAACCACAAATTGTAACATAGGTAGATGTAATATTATAACAATGGCACAAAGGGAGAAGAGAGAATAGAGATCTATAGCAGTAATGTTTCTATATCTCACTGGAATTGCTTTTGTACAAATCTAAAGTCAATTCTGATAAGATCAGATGCATGTGGTAAGCCCTAAAGCAATCACTAAGAAAATTACTCGAAAAAACAGAGTAAAAAGATTATTAAGGGAATTGAAATGTTTCTCTAGAATATATTCATTTAATGCAAAAGAAAGCAGTAAAAAAAGAATAGAGGAGCAAGAAAGACATACACCACATACAAAACAAAAAGTGAAATGGCATACATAAACCTAACTATATAGTAATACCACTAAATGTGAATGAAGCAATCTAATTAAAAGGCAGAGATTGTCAGACTAGATAACAGAACAAGATACAACTGTGTACTGACTACAGGAGACACACTTTAAATTCAAAGACAAATATGTAGAAAGTAAAAAGATGGAAAAAAGATATGCCATGCAAGCAGCAATCATAACAAAGCTTGAATAGCTATCCTAATATTGGACAAAATATACTTTAAACACAAAATGTTACAAGAGACAAAGAAGGACATTTTATAATGGCAAATTATAAATTTTCTTTGACAGTCAATCAGGAAGATAGTTATAAATATCTATGCACCTAACAACAGGGCCCCAAAATACAGGAAGAAAACTAAAAATTGAAAAGAGAAATAGACAATTCAACAATAATAGTTGGGACTTCAATACTTCACTTTCACTAATGGATATAATCAGGATATCAGCAAGGACACAGAAGACTTGAGTAACCGGATAAACCAAGAAGACCGAACACATATCTATAAAACACTCCAAACAATAGCAGAAAAGACATATTATTTCTCAAGGAAACATAGACGATATGCTAAGCCATAAAGTAAGCCTCAACAAATTTAAAGGGATTGAAATAATACATAGTACATTGTCTGACACAATGGAATGAAATTGGAAATCAGTAACAGAAAAATTTTGGAAATTCACAAATATATGGAAATGAAACCACCCACTCCAAAATACCAATGGATCAAAGAAGAAATAACAAATGAAATTAGGAAATACTTTGTGATAATTGAAAATGAAGACATAACACACTGAAATGCATGGGATGCAGCTAAAATAGTGTTTAGAGGGAAATTTAGCTATAAATTTTTAAAAACAAGATCTGAAATTGATAACAATTTCCACCTAAAGGCACTGGGGGAAAAAAAGAGTAAACTAATCTGAAAGCCAGCAAAAGGTGGGAAATAATAAAGATTACAGCAAAAATTAATGAAGTAGAGAATAGAAAAACGGTAAAGGAAATCAATGAAGTCAAAGATAAGCCACCAGTAATCCCTCCCTTCCTGTACACACATGGAGCTCCTCCCATCAAGAGGAGGGCATCTATTTCTCTTCTTTTTGAATCTGGACGGTCATTGTAATTTGACTGACCAGTCAAATAAGGCAGAAATGACACTTAAAGAGGTCACCATGCTATGTAAGTTCAGTCTAGCCTGCTGTGAGAAAGGCCTCCTGGACAGGCCTGAGGGGATGAGAGGACACAGAGTGAAGATCCAAGCTTTCCTAACTATCAACCAGCACTGAGACATCAGACATGAGAGACAGGACTTCTGGAGCTTTCGAGCCCCACCCAGCCACCAGCTAAATGTATAATAACTTCATGAGGAAGCCCTGCCGATACCATGTGGAGCAAAAGAACCACTTAGCCAACCGCTAGAACTGTAAGGAATACCATGTTCCCCAAAAAATAAGATCTAGCCGGACAATCAGCTCTAATGTGTCTTTTGGAGCAAAAATTAATATAAGACCTGATATGATATGATACGATATGATATGATCTGATACGATACGATATATTACATAAGACCAGTCTTCTAGTAAAATAAGACTGGGTCGTATAGTATAGTATAGTATAGTATATTAAACACCGGGTCTTATATCAATGTTTGCTCCAAAGGACGCATTAGAGCTGATTGTCCGGTTAGGTCTTATTTTCTGGGAAACACTGTAGCACATGGTGTGTTGAGCCACTAAGTGATGTATGACTGAAAACAGTTTTTAGATTTAAAGCTCATAAGTAGAAGAACTTACAGTAAATGTTAGCTGAATCTCAATCTCATGTCTCCGTAATGTTGAAGGTAAGGAGGCACCTGATCTTCGGGTCCAATGGTCTTCAGCCTCCCACACACAAAACTAAATGAAAGTGAAGTCTCTCTGGTTGAAGTACAGATAGTGATGGGGAGACACCCAAAACCTTCCTGTTTGGCCTCCATAATTGCCCCTCACAGGTTTCTCATAGCCAGAAATCTGAATAACCAAACACCATTGATGCCATTTGAAGACCCATGACTTAAGTCAATACTGTAATTTTACAAATGAGGCAGCTCTATAAAGGAGAGAAAGGAAGCTGCCCAAGTCACATAAAAAGTTACTGGCCAGTCTCATGGTCTCATTCAGCATTCATCCTCAACCAGGGTTTTCCTGAAAACGACTTCATTTTGTGTCACTTTTTGGACCATCTCTCACTGTTATAGGCTAGACAGAGTGTAGCAGCTAAGACATAGGCTTTGGAGCCACATTCCTGCACTAGTTGGGTAACCTACAGCTCTCCCAGCAGTGGAGACCAACCCTGAGTCCCTGAATATGGCACAATTCCCCAGGGTGACCAGCCAGCTACTTGGTAGCTGGTTGATTACATTGGACAATTTCTATCAGGGAAGGGGAAACATTATGTTCTTACTGGAATAGACATGTATTCTGAATATGGATTTGCCTTCCCTGCACTCAGTGCCTCTGCCAAAACTACCGTTTATGAACTGACAGAATGCCTTAGCACATTCATGCGGTTTTACCCAGCATTGCTTCTGATCAAGGAACTCACTTCACAGCCAATGAAGTACAGCAATGGGCCCATGCTTACAGAATTGATTGGTCTTGCTGTGTTCCCCACCATCCTGAAGGGGTTGGCTTGATAGGCTGCTGCAATGACCTTCTGAAGACTGTTACAGTGCCAGCTAGGAGGCAGTGCCTTGCAGGGGAGGGCAACCTTCTCCAAGAGGCTATAATATGCTCTGAATCAGCATCCAATATATGGTGCTCTTTCTCCCACAGCCAAGATTGACGGGTCCAGGAGTCAAGGGGTGATCTACTAGCTAATACTCCCAGTAATCCACCAGCAAATTGTGTGCTTTCTGTCCCTGCAAACTTATCCTCTGTGGATCTAGAAGTCTTCGTTCTGGAGGGAAGAATGCTTTCACCCAGAGAAACAACAATAATTCCACTGAACTGGAAGTGAAGTCCACCACCCAGTCATTGTGGGCTCATCATGCCTCTGATCCGACAGGCAAAGAAGGGAGTTATACTTTGCTGGCTGGGATGATGGATCCTGAGCACCCAGGGGAAAGTGGACTCCTACTCCATGATGGAGATAAGGGACAGTAGGTCTGGATGAGAGGAGATCCCTTAGTGTGTCTCTTAGGGCTCTTTTGCTTTGTGATTGAAGTAAATGAAAAACTATAACAACTAAATTCAGCTAGGATTACTCATGGCTCAGATCCTTCAGGAATAAAGGTTTGGATCACCCCACCAGGTAAAGGACCACAACCAGTTAAAGTTCTTGCAGAGGATAAAGGGAATATGGAATGGGTCCTGGAGGAACGTAGTTATAATTGCCAACTATGACCACGTGACTAGTTATAGAAGAAACAGGTACCATAATTGTCCTGTGTACTTCTTCATTTTGTTATAAATGTATGTGTATATTAAGCAAATATTTTTTCATCCCTCTTTTATTCTCTTATCATACAAGATAAGATGTGTTAACTTTACATCATGGTAATTAAGTATTGTTAACTTTATATAGTAATATTTAAGTTATAGTATGTCACAAAGAGTGAACATCACCCAAGTATTTTGTACCTTTTCTGGGGAAAGTAATAATGCATTTTTGGTTATAAGTGGGCTATTTGTATCATGTTAGGCAGAAGTATTACCTTGTTATTGTCTTTATTTGGAGATTCAGCATTGTTTAAGGGGATGTACATAACTGCCAAGTTGACAAGAGTGGACTATGATGGTTAATTTTATGTGTCAACTTAGCCAACTAACTACGACTGCAATGGCTGATTTTATGGTCCCCAGGTTTTGCTCAAATACCAGTCTGGATGTTGTTGTGAAGGTATTTTTTAGATGTAACTAACCTTTAAATTAGTAGATTCTGAATAATGCAAATTATCCTCCACAATATGGGTGGGTCTTATATAATCCATTGAAAACAGTAAGAGAAAAAGGCTGAAGTCCTCTAAAGAAGAAGGAATTCTGTCACCAGACTGCCTTTGGACTCAAGCTGCAACATCAACTCTTCCTTGGGTCTCCAGCCTGCTACCCTGACCTGCAGAGTTTGGACTTGCTAGCCTCCAAAATTCTGTGAGCCAATTCCTTAAAAAACATCTCTCTCTCTCTCTCTCTCTCTCTCTCTCTCTCTCTCTCTCTCTCTCTCTCTCTCTCTCTCTCTCTTCCTCTTTCTCTCTCAATAGAAGATGACAGCTAGCTACACACATACTAGATTTTCTCCTGTTGGTTCCATTTTCCTGGAGAACCCTCACTGATAAAAAAGCACTACATGAGCATGTGCTATTATTATAATGTACTTTATTATTTTAGGTATCTGTATATGCCATCTCAATTTCCCTTTAGACTATTACATCAATTTCTGTCCATGGAACACTTCAAATCATATTATAGGTATCATTCTCCATTTATTAAAATATAAGATCTTGAGTACAAATTTTTTTCATCTTTTCATTCCCATGGCAAACAACAGGAGATCAACAAATATTTTTGAATGAATGAATGAAAAAATTCTGCCTTACAGCAGACATAGAAATCCACTTGCTCTTAACTCATGTCACATTAGTCCGATCAATTCTGTCACTGTAACTGAAGGCTAAACTGTGGTTATGCTAAAGGAAAGTTTGAAAAAACACTATTTCAGTGATGAATCACTTATCATAGGATCCATAAGTGCCTTGTCATCCTTTAGTTACCATCTATTAACTAAAATTTCCCCAAAGGCCTTAATCATAACACAAAAAGAATCTATTCAGTTTTCCAAAGTCAGTTACCATGCCGTGTTTCCCCAGGCAATCAGCTCTAATGCGTCTTTTGGAGCACACATTAATATAAGACCCGGTAGATGATATGATATGATATGATATGATATGATATGATATGATATGATATGATATGAAAGAGCCGGTCTTATATTATAGTAAAATACGACTGGGTCTTATATTAATTTTTGCTCCAAAAGATGCATTAGAGATGATTGTCCAGCTAGGTCTTACCTTCGAGGAAACATGGCAGTGTATGAGTAAGTTATTGTCAGGCTGAAGGTGCTTAAGAACTGTGAGGACATGCTTTAAAAAAACAGGAGTATCTCTCAAGACTTCATGATTTCTACGAACTGAAGAGCCAGAAAGAAAGCAGAGCCCAAAAATTCTGAGTCCATCCTCCTTCTGTAACTTAATGGTGTACAATTAGCATAGTGAGCATTTATCTTACTACATCCAGGTTATCTATTCTTAGCTTGCTCTGTCTTACAATTTTAGCATATATGCTGAATTGGTGCAAACCAGAAGACAAGCAGTATAACCGGAACAATCAGTACATATTTCCATGGGCTAATGAAAATCAGTTGCTGGAATTTCAGCAGATATAGTTTTGTAATTATCATTATAATTAATAGTAATAATGATAAGTAATTTTCTAATCAGCAAGGGTGAAACCAATCAGTCAACGTTCAAAATTGACGCGTAATCTCAGTCAGAATTATAGGCTCAACTTTTTAGCTGTTTGGGAATCTAACAGTTCTCCTGTCACTTTGAGGAAATAAGCTTGAGGATTTGGGAAATTTGGTTCATAACGAGTCATAGAATCCCCAAGTCTCAGAAGATCAGAGATAAGAAAAAGATCTACATTCAATCTCTTTAGAAGAGGTTGACATGCATAGACATGGAAATATGTTCAAGATACACTGTCACACTGAAAACAATAAATTGCAATGCAATATATATAACATCAGTTTTCCAACCACAAAAATAAAAGCAAATAGAAAATAAACTTTCTGGAAAATATATATTCTCCAAAATAAAAATAAATAGAAGATATGCATTCTGGATAAATCTAGAAAAGTGTACATCAAAATATTGACAGTGATTATTTCTGAGGGAATAAAGTGATGTAGTGATTGCAAAAATAGCACCAGTTATTCCCCCTTCTTGTATGTATGCTGTTTGCAAAGTGATTTTGCAACTCCCACCAAAATGTGGAGTCAGTTTCTCCTTCTCTTGAATCTTGGCTGGTCTTCTGACTTGTGTTGGCCAATAGAAGCAGCAGGAGTAGAGGTATGCCAACCTCGACCTTAATAGGCTTACACGTACTTTTGTAAGCCTCTGCTCAGCTGCCATGAGAACAAGCCCCAGACTAGCCTGTCATGTGATGAGAAACACAACCCTGATACCCACTGCCCTAACTGACAGCCAACCCCACCAGATTTGCAAATGAGGCCATCCTAGACCAGTCAGCCCCCAGCCAATATACCAGCTGAACACGGACACATAAGTAACCTCAAGTGTGATCTTCTAAGCTTGATCCAGATTAGCAGAACTACCCAATTAACAATTAGAGTCATGAGCAATAATAAACACTTATTATTTCAAGCCACTGGATTTGGGTGTGACTTGTTATGCAGCAACCATTAACTGATACACCCTAATAACGGTACTGTGGACACAACCTAATAATCCTTTTCTATAATGTTATAATTTTACAATGCATATATTGCTTTTTAAATCAGAAAATAAAATATTTTAAAAATACCTAACCCTTTAAAGAGAAGCAACCTAAAGGCCTAAAGAGGAACTGCCCAACTGGTTAGAATTCTGGCTACAAGTGACAAAAACTTAATTCAAAGTTTAAGCAAATCAATAAACTTACTGATTCACAGGAATTCTGAGGCCAAGAGTGGAATGTTTCCAGTTTTGGTAACAGTTAAATTTAGGTGATCAAATCATATTTCTCTGCAGTATGTTTCTCTCTTCTTTTACATTGCTTTTCTTCGAGTTTGTCTTCATTCTCATGCAGGTGCTCCTAAGAGTGAGAAGATGGATATCTACAGGTTTAGCAGCCTCCTATGTAAAAGAGAATTCTCCTTTCCTAAAAATTCTAGGAAAATCTCAGGACTCTTTCTAATTGGCCCATTACATGCCCATCTGTTATTCAATGATTCTTGCTCTCATTGGCCAGGCCTATTCATATCCCATCCCTCAAAAAGGCATGTTCACTGAATAAAGAGCAGTTACTTAAATGATAATTGGGGTCCTGTTACCCTAAGAAAGGAAAAGTGAGAGTTTGGCAGGGAAACCAAAACAGAGGCTCACAACACCCAAGGACATGTAGTAGTAAGTGACTAAGTTGGGATGAACTCTCAGGTCTTCTAACTCCCAGCACAGTCCTGGAAAATGCCATTCCACATCCTGGAACAATATGGTATATTCACCTCTGCCCTTGCACTTCCTCTAACTGGCCAATGGTCTTAAAAATTATGAAATATTTGGCTGCTGAGAAACCTCATAACAAAATACTGTGCTTTCATAAATTAAAGTGAATCAGCTATCGCCTTTTATTGGGAAGCAACACAACTTGCATTCATTTATTCAATAACTATCTTGTGGCCACTACTACATGCGTTAGACTGTTCTATGACTCTATCAGCATATAAATGAAAGTCAGTATAGACACCCAAGAAGGAGGTTAAGTTTAATTATCATCTCACAACCCATCTGTTTCACAGACCTTCCCAAGTAGAGTAGAAAAGATACCTTATTACAGCAGAAGCATAGGGAGGCCATAATTTGATATGTGGAATAAACTGAGTCTGAGAAAATAAGACCTTTAAATGGGTTTTCCCTATACTTAAGTAACCTTCCTCCTTTTTCATCAAGTTTCAGAACATGCACATATTATCCTTTGCCAAATCCTCTCATAGCCAACTCCTCTGACTCACTGTCAAGTGAAAGAAAATGACGACCCAGAGAGAGAAACCAACAGGCTCAGGTTCAGTGTTTCACTAGACCTGTGTCTGTTCTGATCATCCAGGAGTGGAAAGGATTCTGACCCACAAAGTGGAAGGCAGAAACAATTTTCTTCCACATATTTTGACATCACATAGCCACAGCTGGTGCATATTGGAAGATATTTGATGTCTTCCTCCTCCAATTCATTTGGTAATTAACCACAGACTGGCTTGTAACATTTCTTCTTTCTTTCATTACTTTGAACTGGAAAGCTAATCTTTGTACTGCACTTTTCCTATGTTTGCCCTGTCTCCCAATTAAATACAGTGCCTTGGAGACCAGGACTCTGTATTAAACCAGCAAGACCCGTAAGTAGATTGCTCCCTGTGTGCCCTCTCCAATCAACTGCTGGTAATTGATGGGATGTTAGGAAGTTTGATGCCCAGGCTCTGTTGGAAAGAGGGCTGACGTCTCTGGTAATGCCTGCCTTGAGTTTCATACAGTGGGGAGTGGGGGATCCCAAGTCAGCCAGGCACTTGCCACCTTGCAATTCTAACCCCCAGCTCCCTCCTCACTTGGCCCCCCAACTGCATATCTTTCATGAAACGTTGATATGTATTCTTTATCCAGGATTTAAACGTTTGTATTTGTATGGATAAATAAATATCAGACTAGTATCCAATGTATATGCAGATATTCTTTTAAAAACAATTTGTTTTGTTTTCCAATCAGAAAGTTATCATGTACTTTGTGCAGTAAATTCAGAAAATAAAGGAAAAATTACAATGAATATAATATGATAAATAAAAATGACTGTAATTATGTCATCCAGAGATAACCACTGATAATATTTTAGGAGTGTTCCTTACCAGCCAGTTTATTTTTGTTTGGCTTCCCCCCAAATTTGGTTCATACCAGTATATATTTTTTGATTATTTTTATAACAGCATTGTACCTTGAACATTTTAAATGTAACACACAATATAAAAACAATATGTTTATGCCAAATAATATTCTATTGCATGGATTTCCATATGTTGAGTTTCAATTTATTTGAGGCTTTACATGTGTTAATGTATACTGGTTTTGATGATTTAGGTAACTTATTTATAATTTTCCAGATAGCAGTAGGACTTCTCACTGCATTATTATAATAAATAAAACATTCTCAGGGGTTCTGTTTCCAAGCAGGAAAACATCTTGAATTCAAACCCAGCTAAGATAAGTGTCTGCCTTGGCTTTACTGTTGTAAAAATAGATAATTTTATAAGGAAAGGAGAACAATAGTTGGGTTAGGTGTATCTATTGGAATATGATTTTGAAGCACATTATGCTTCTATTTCTCTTACTGAATTAAGAATTTACACAAAAGCCATCTGGTTCACTTCTTGTTCCCTTAATTGTCCTGAGAGCCTCCACATCCTTGAATCCACAGGAAAAGAGTCGGATTACCAGCAGGGAATTTCCCTTTAACCTCTTGGCAGGTAACACAATCTTCACATTTCATTCAGTCAATATTCCACAGAAGCAGTACTTAGGGGTAAGGTCAGGGAGAAAGAAGAGCGGGCAAGATCTAGAACATTCTAATAATCATCCAAGGGAGATCACTCGTAGGCATCCTTATGCTTCATAGACTGAAAAAGAAACTTTAAACCTAGTTATTATAGTTTTTGTTGTCGTTGTTGTTGTCATTGTTGTTGTTACTTAATGTTGACCTACATTAGCAGTTCCTAAATTTAACTGTGCTTAATAATTACCTGGGGGTTTGTTAAAATTTCAGATTCCTGGGCCTTACCCTAGACCTACTAAATCAGCATTGTGGAGGAGAAAAGAAGGAAGCCAGAGAATCTGTAGTGTAAAACGTTCCCCAGGTGATTCTGATGCAACTTTTGGAAAACCACTGTCTGAAAACAAATAGAATTGAAAATCTCAGTCAATAACCTGCTATTTGGTCTGTTTGATTTGATGTCAAACAAACTGAAGAACTTATCTCGATGAAATAGAGTCGCCCTCCCCGATGTTTATGTACTAAACATTAAAATTGTGTTCAACTCTGTCCTCAGCCAATGGTTTGTAATTCTTTCACTATCAAACCATAAGTCTCTGAACTGGCCCTCCACACACATTCCAGAAATTTCTGTAGTGGCCTTGGCAGCCAATTGGTACATCTGGCAAACAAGAAATAACTAATATTATTATCCTGATCATATTGTTCCAGCCAAGAGCGGAAAAAAAAAAAATTGACATTTTGGTTGGCCTAAATGGCTTTAGGATGGGAAAATACATCATGTCTGCTTGACATTTTGAAATACTAAAAATAGGCCAAGAATTTTCATCCATTACTCTCTACTCACAAATCCCTAGTGGGTCTTGGTTTGCTAGGAAGGAAAAGCATAAGGCTTTTCCCAAGAAAATCCTAACGTGATGAGGAGAACAGAATTTATTCCAAATAACTAAAAGAGAAGAATAGAAGACACTGCATAAGCAAGGACTAGATTGTGAAGGAAGGATCTTAAGTACCAGAGGACTCTGGTGACGAGAAAAACTACATGAGATTTGGTTTATATGATGACATTAGCCTTGCAGATGGCAACTTGCCTGCGAATGAGTGGTTTCTCATGATCTTTATTTTAAATGTCTCTTTATAATACCATCTCTGGAGCCTGGATGGGTTAACCATTTTTGTCTGCTAATATATTTGGGGAAATTTTTTGAAAGCTTGATTTCAACCATAAATCAATCAGAACGCTCAACATAAAATCCACTTAAAGAAGCCATTATAATTCACCCTGTCCTTCTGCCTAAGATAACTTTTCACCCCAGCAATCCAATTGTGAATTGTCCAAAAGATGTCACTTGCAGAATAGTTTGTCACATATAATAGACAGGAGACTTTGATCAGTTATAGCCAGCATCATTTCACTATCTGATTTTGGAAAAGAAATTTTTGTTTTAATGTAATGGAAACATTAGCATTTAGAAAACAAACCATATAAAACATTGCCATGAATATAAATACATTTCAATATTAAATATAACCAGAATATTTTTGTTACAAAAAAAGTTTTTATTACATGTATTGGGATGACATTGGTTAATAAAATTTTATAGGTTTCAAGCGTACAATCATACATTACCTACAATACAACATCTGTATATTTACATTGTGTATTTGTCACCCACAGTCAAATCTCCTTCTGTCACTGTATATTTGACGCCCTTTATCCTTTGCTACCTCCCTCTCTCCCCACTTTCCCTTGGTAAACACTAAACTGTTGTCTGTGTCTATGAGTTTTTGTTTGTTTGTCTTGTTCGTAGGTTGCTTTCAGTTTTATATTCCACATAAGAGTGAAATTATATGGTTCTTAACATTTTCTATTTGACTTATTTCACTTAGCATAATAATCTCAAGATACATCCATGCTGTCGCGAATGGCAGTATTTCATCTTTTCTTATGGCCAAGTAGAATTCCATTGTATATATATATGTACCACATCTTCTTTATCCAGTCATCTACCAAAGGATACTTCAGTTGTTTCCATGTCTTGGCCACCATGAATAATGCTGAAATGAACATAAGGGTACATATCCATAAGGATATGGATAAATGTTTTCAAATTTTTCAGGTAGCTACTACAATGAAATACCACACCTGTTAGAATGGCTACTACCAATAAGATAAGTAATAACAAGTATTGGAGAGGTTGAGGGAAAAAGTAACCCTCACACACAGCTGCTGTGGAAAACAGAATGGAGGTTCCTCAAAAAAAATACCAAAAAAATTAAGAATAGAATTACCATATGACCCAGCAATAAATAATAATAATAATAATGCTATAATTCCACCAACCAGAGAGAAGTATTGTTAACACCTTGGTGTATATAACTTTACAAATCTTTTCCTAAGTGTATCACATGCACATACACAGACACACACACACACACACACACACACACAGTTACATTTGTATAACATATGATTAAAATTTTAAATGAATATAAAATTATACATGCATTTTTATAAATAAAGGATTATGCTATACATACATTTTGTAATGTGCTTTCCTTACTCTACATGTGAATATATTTTTTCCATATCAAAATGTTCATCTACAATGTTATTTTTAATGGATAACTTGAATTCTATTACAGAACTCCAGAAACTTTTCAACCAGTTCCACATTGTGAGACATTTAGATTTGTTTTCATAAATTGTTTGCTATTATACAAAACACAGTAATAAACATCAAAAAGACAAAATATTTTTACCAGTATTGATTACATCTTCAGGAAAATTTCTTAATGTGGTGCTTGGGGGCCAAGTGCGAGCTCATGATACATGTAATGCCAAGTGTTCCCTGGCCCCAGCCCAGACCAGAACCATTTACCTGAGTTCTTTGCATGAGGAGGAGTAACTATAAAGCAAACCAATCTTTGCTAAATAGTATGGGTCTCCTGTCCTAGCACACACTATGGTGCTAGCCCTCTACTGAGTAGAAAGACTTCATCCCCATCACAGGTGACCTGGGCCGGGTCAGTCAGATGAGGAAGGGGAGAGCCCCACCAGGCGCATTCCATTCATTCAGTCCACAAGCAGGTATTACGCATGTACTTTGTGCCACAAGCAGGTATTACGCATGTACTTTGTGCCAGGCGCTGTGTTTGGTGCTACCAATTCATAGTTTACTGACCAGCATTTTGAACAGAGGTAATCACGGATTCTCACAGACAATCCTGGAAGGGTTTGATACGTGCTGTGTCAGAGTCTTGTGTAGGGTTCCCTGGAAACACAAAAGATAAGGTGACACGCTCTACGTGAGATGTCAGAGTTCGGATCATCTAATAGAGAAGATCATCTATTCTGAGCCTAAAGGAACAGTAGAAGTTTTCCAAGTAAAAAAAGCAGACAAGGGAAGGATATTATAGCCAGAGGGAACAGATATGCAAAGGCTCAGAGGCCTGCATGAGAATGGTGCATTCTGGGAAATGGCAATAAAATTACAGCTACAGGCAGGGAGCGCAGATCCCAGCTATAGACAGGACATGAGGATGGCTTTGTGACCGCAGCCAGACCTCAAAGGCCATTAAATGCCATGTTAGTGACTCTGGGCAACAAAAGAGTTTTGAGAAATCTTTCTCTAAGAAAAAAAAAATTTTGAGGAGATTGCTCATCTTTAAAGACATGATCTCATCTGACCAGACTGTGAGTGGTTAAACATAAGCTTTGGAGTCACCTGAAGCTGGAGATAATACTGTCTATCCCACGGGATTGTGGAGATGATTAAATAAGTTGACACTTGTAAAGAACTCAACAACTGCCCAAGCTATTCTCTGCCCTCAATACATAGCAGAGGATGCAATGATAGGCGTCCTACAACATTCTGAATCCTCACGGCAACCATTTGGAGGAGGCTTGGAGGGGGGAAGAAAGTTCTAAAGCACTGAGTGTCTTGCTGAAATTCCAGAAGATAATTAATGGAGAAGCTTGAACTCAGCATCAGGTTTTGTGACTCTAGATCAGGGGTGTCCAAACTTTTTTCAACGTTTTTCACCAAGGGCCGTATGCGGTAAAATATACACACAGCCGGGCCACTCACTCGAGGTGAAGTACGTATTGCCTCACCTGGTTTATTTAAGTAAACTAAATATATTTTTGGAATTTGCTGCGGACCAATTAACAATGGATCGCGGGCCACAGTTGGCCTGCGGGCCGCAGTTTGGACACCCCTGCTCTAGATTATTGCTCCCTTTTTTTTAACATCACAGTGTATTGCCTCCACAGTGTCCTAACTGGCTGCTACAATTTCCCCTGACATTCAGCCCAGATAGAGCAAACTGGAACCCCTCTAAAAGACTCTCTCTCCAACCTCTCCAGGAAAGCTAAGAAAACACAGTTGGGTTAACCATTAACCTGATTAAAAATAACATAACGTAAGACTAACACAGCCTCAATAACAACAGCGTTTACAATTGCTAACTTTTACTGAGCATTAACTATAACCAGTGCAAGGCACCACACTACATGCCTTACACCATGTAACAACCCCCATCCCAAATGAAGTAGTATTCTACAGAGGAACAAAGTGAAATTCAGAGAGGTTAAACAATTCGCCCAAAGCTACAAAAAAGGAAGTGTTAGATTCAAACATACACCGCCTCATTCCTAAGCCAGTATGTCTAACCTCTATAAACATTTTGTCCAAACAATCCCGACAGCCCACTTTTACAACAACAACGACAAGAAAACTCCACATCTAGACAGATGCAATCATCAGCTTTGATACAGGCTTGTTCCAGAGCTGATGCTTCTGTACTGCTCCCAGGAATCCCTGCGCATTAGGCCACAGAGTGACCCTGCCTGTTGCCATTCTGTGTCTTGCAGAAGGACAATCTCCCACATGAAAGGCCACATAGGGAAAGACACTTGGCTACTGTTATGGGCTGACAGGAACATCTGCAAATGAGTACCACTGCCTGGCCGTGTGTCTGAGGCTGCTGATACATGGGAGGCGAGAGTGACATTTACTCTGTAAGATTGTATCCTCCATGCAGAGGAGCGAAGAGCACCTGAAAGCAAGAATAATTCACTGAACTTGCTTTGGCAATCTGTGAAGACTTGGTTCCAGACTCGCAGCAGGGAAAAACATACTTAAATCTTGCCCGCAGAGCTCCCCAGGAATGAAATCTATCATATCGCTGCAGGGGGAGAGAGAGATCAGCTCTGTAATTGTGTGCTGTGTCCAGCGTCCAGTCACTGCTGTCGGTATCAGAACTTCCCCTCGATGTGTAATGAGATGCTACCAGTAACACCTGCGCATGCAGCACAGTGCTGGCCGGTGGGCAGGGGAGGCTCCACTGGGCCGTGAGCAGCTTTGATGGGGTAGGAAACAGCTCCGTGCACAGAGGGTGAGAGGAGGTCTTTGTTTAAAGGCTATAAGCCGTCAAGTGGAATAAAAGAGGATTCTAAGGGGGAGAACGCACTGCATCCATCTTCCCTGGTGGTCAGCCATTGTCTCCCTAAATGGAGCTTGCTGTGAGGTGCAGCCTCCTGGGCAGTGGAGGTGGGTCAAATGCATGGTGGTACTCATGTGTAGGGGAGGCAGAAAAGCTTTAGCAACTCCTTACCACCTCATCCTCTTCTCTACCTGTATTGCCCACCAGTGAGTCCTCATCTTTTTTGAGCCCTTACCATGTGCCAGGCACTGTGCCAAGTAAAGCCCATGTGTAAAACAACCCTCCCCAGTGGGGACTTCTATTACCCCTGTTCTACGGGTGAGCTTTTTAGTAACTTGCGTGGGTCACCCAAATCATTGTAACTTTGCCAGGGTTTATACAGCACCTTTTAACCTGAGCACTAGGCTCTCCTATCTCCAGTGCTTACACTTGGTTCTGCCCTCGAAGGTCAGCGCTAATCCCTATTTGTCCCGAATGGGGTGATACCAAACCTTTGTTGATTTCCCACTTCATTTCCTTCATAATATTCATCACAACATGGGACATATTTATTGCCTCTTAGCTTACTAATAATCATCGTTTCCCCAATAGACTGTAAGCTCCCAAACAGCAGGGATCATATGCGTCATGTTCACCAACGACTCACCAGCACTTAAAACCTGCCCAGCATGTACAAGACTTTAATTACATATTTGTTGAATGAATGGTTTGCCATTAACACTCTTGGTTTAAGTAGCCATATAGATCCTGAGCTTCTCAGAGACAGGGCCCATGTTTCATTCATCTCTGTGCCCTACAGTCTAACTCAGGGCCTGACACCTAGTGAGCGAGCAATTCACGCTCATTGCCATGTGGTATAGTTTTAATAGTAGACATCTACTTTTTGGAGCAGATTGACTTGAGCTCAATTGCGCTAATTGTGTGACTTTGTGAAAGTTACTTAAATCATCTGTTCCACCACTGCAACCTTTATACAATGACAGCGTTTTGGAGAGACTTAAATGATAAAAAGCCTGGTACTTAGTCATATGCTAACGTTAATTGTTAAGTTCTTTATCTTCTGTGTCTGGAGTAATGTCACGCATTATAGTAGAGGCTCAAAAATGTTTGTGGAATGACTGGGGGGGGAATCCCTTCCCAGATGGGACCCCTGAGGGCTCCAGTCCATGTGGCCAAGAGCATGTGGTTCAGGGCTGTGGGTGGGCTTAGCCCGTGGGCATTGGTTAAATAGTGGTCTCCTCTCCAAAATTCCTGTCCACCCAGAACTTCAGAATGTGATCTCTCTGGAAATCAGGTCTTTTCAGATATAATTAGTTAAGGATCTCAAGATTAAAAAACAACAACAACATCATGGATGTAGGGTGAACCCTCTTCCTTTTAAGAGGAGAGGACACAGAGCCACGCAGAGGGCAAGGCCATGTGAAGACACACAGACAGATCTTGGAGTGATGCTGCCACAAGCCAAGCATGGCTGGAACCACCAGCAGCTGGAAGGGTCAAGGATTCTTCTCTCTGGAGCCCTCAGAGGGAGCAGAGCACCACTAAACACCTGGATTTCAGACTTCTGACCTCCAAAACTCTGCCAGAATACATTTCCATTGTTTGAAACTTTCCAGTTTATAGTACTTTGTTATGGCAGCCCTAGGAAACTAATACAGTGGTGAATGTAGGTGCTATTTGAGAATACACCTTAACTTTAAATGTATAAACAAACAAACAAACAAATAAATGCAGCACAACAGCAAACAACCTGTATTTGAATCAGTTCATGTGCTTCTCCCTGGGAGCAAGCTTAAAGAATACAAGTCTTAATTCGTAGACAAGATGAATTAGAGAGCCAGGACCTTATCACAATGATCCATCACAGGGTCTCCTTAAAGAACAAAATTCAATTTAGCAAAATGCATTTACCCACAAATTTGCATCCCACACTTGGTGAGCAAATAAGATATAATTATAAAAACCATTGTCCTTGAATCAATCACGTTCCTTTTCTTTTCCTGATGAAATGAGATGGTCAGCTTATTTATCAGGCATCACCCTTTGTGACGTTTTCTCGGTAAATGATTTCATTGAAGTATAACAGATACAGAAAAACGTCCAACATAGTATATAAGTGTGTGGCTCAATGAATTTTTACAAATTGTTCACGCCCATGTAATCAGACAAGAAATAGAGTGTGACCAGCGTTCTAGAAACCTCTCTCCTGCCCCCGCCCAGCCACTCTCTTGACCTCTAACACCTTTGATCAGTTTAGCCTGTTTTGAATATATATAATGGAATCACACAGTACTTACTCTATGTCTGCTTGTTTGCCCAACATTACGACTCTGAGCTCATTCATGCTGATCTATGCGTGGTAGTTGTTCTTTTGTATTTCTAGGTAAATATAACACAATCTATTTATCCATTCTACTGCTGATAAAATTTGGGGTGATTCCAATTTTGTGGCTATTAAAACAGTGCTTCTGTGAACATTTTTATATCAGCCTTTTGATGCACATATGAACACTTTCCTTTGGGATATTCAACACATTAGTGTCAAATTATTGGGTCATTACAAGTACTTACATACATTCAGCTTTCTGACATGTAGTCAATTTTCCAAATACTGATTGGCCATTTGGTTATCCTCTCCTGTAAAGTGCCTCTACAAGTCTTCCCATTTGACAAAAAAATCAGGTTGCCATCTCTAATATATTTTTAGTTTCAGGGTTTCCACGTCACTGTTTTACAAAGATAATGTGATAAACATTTATTCTGGTGGAGTACTATAAACAAGGGGCAGACTACAGGAATTCTGTTTTGCTATGTGGTTAGACTAGTTCCCTTTGTTGTTGGACCGACAAGAGCCTTAAATGATACAAGGCTTCTGGGTCTTGAGGCTAGAAATCCATTTGGGGCCACAACACTGGAGATACTGCTGCAAACAAGCTGTGGGATTCCCCCGGGAGCCAGTTGGAGACTATTTTAAGTTTTTCTCTCTTGTCTTTCTCATAAGTAATTTGAATGCAGTACACATGATTCAGGGTCCTTATAATGAAACTGCTTTAAGACCTCAAAAATTCTCATCTTTTTCTCAGCTTGTGGGGAGCTCATCCATCAGTGATCGCATTGTCTTGATAGATGGGTATGAAGTTTTCCAACATCAATCCCTGCAATGTTTTTATATGTCCTTTTTTCTTAGTAAAAAGAATTGATATTCTTTCTAATTTTCACTTTGCTTTCAAAGAAAATATTTTGTTAAAATAAGTAAATTGGTTGGCTTAGATCTGATTTCTGTCCTTACCCAGTGCTCTCTCTACAAATCACTGGAATGATCGATTTGGACTAGTTTGTCTTCATTGATGGTACAATGATAAAATGTTCCAGAATTTTGACTGTGTAAAAGGCACCTAAAATAATAATTTGAGTTCTTTTGAAGAGTGGAGAAACTTTTACACTCAATAGAGATCATGGTTCCCATTGACATATTAGACCTTGGGTCTAGAGGCAGCTATGTAGGAAAACCCTTGGGAAAAAATCTGCAGAATTGAAAATGTAATCCTTAGTGAGTTTCCCAAATACTGTTCTGAAATGTTACCTCTGGGACACCCCAGAGCAGACACAGTCTCAGGAGATCGATGTAAATCAGGAAGAGCACATTTTTACCACTTATCAAGCCCTTACCTCAATGACAGACCTAAGCTTCTACCTGGGGTTTATACCCAGAACTTAGTGGTAGAGATCTCAACCAAAACTGGTGACAAATAGCTTTGTTGGTTCTGCTTGCAAAATATGAAATAATCCTAATGAAATCATTAAAAATATGCACAAAGATTTGCAGACAAGAAGGGTCACCTCAGCATTACTTATAAAGGTAACGTATTGCCAATTACCTAAATATTAAACAATAAAAGATTAGAGTTATGTGTTACGTTTTCCTTATTTTTGCTTATGTTTTCCTTCTGTTTTTCCACAAAAGTATGTATTTCTTGTTTAATTAAAATATATTCAAAAAATTAAGTGATATTAAAAATCAAGTTAGATAAATAAGGAAAAGAATACAGGAGCAGAATTGCAAAGAAGTATTTCATAATGTTTGAAATAGAGCTGTACAATGAGGCAGGATAGGGCTGGGTAGAACTAGGCTTCCAGTGAAGTAACTTCCTTTAGAAAAGGAGGATTATGGTACAATAATAGGTGAGGCAGCTTGTTCTTGCAGAGACTCTTGTGTGATAGAAAACAGTAACAATAGATTTGTCCTTGGGTCGAGAGTTAGTTACCATTTAAGTGTAATTAGATGTCAGATCACGTGCCAGACACGATAATTATGTGTATCACGTATTGTGGGCAAACATGTGATGCAGCCACATTTTATGGTCGATAGCTCCATCTGCCCTGCAACGCCAATGTGCCTCTCTACACTATTCCCTTTATCCCCAACCCCCAATCCTTACTCCATGCCTTACTCCCAGGCCCTGAGTTAGAGGCTGAGTGGCACCATACTGCCCTCCTGTTCACCAGAATTATTACCCCATCTCTGCTTCATCTGGAGCATTCTGGACCTTCTCTGCTACCTCCACAGGCATGTTATGTACAGCTAAGTCACTCATTCGTTCAGTCTTCCATTCAACATTGAGTCAAGACCCAAATTCAGGTAGGGCAACTCCAGAATCATGCTCTTCACCTTTCTGCTCTACTAGCCTTGTCACACACATGAGCTTTGACCTACATAGACAGGGGTTCAAATCCCTATGCTGCCAATTTCTAGCTGGACCTTGGGCAAATCACTAAGCTCCCTAAGCCACACTGCCTCTAGTAGTAGAAATGGATTTGCTGATGGTAACTGTTTCATAGATTTAATGTAAGAGTTAAATTAAATAAGGCAATGTAGCAAAAGTTCTTGCACAAAGACTGACATATAGACAAATTAGTTTGATTGATTATAATCGAACTGAAAAATTAGCCCATCAAATCAGGTTTCCGAAAGAAAAATTTATTAAGTGTTAATTGCAACATTTGCAAAGTGTCAGAGAATGAACTATGTAAATAAAGGTTTTTGGTAAGTACATAAATACAGAGTTTCTGTTGAGGTCAGTTTGTCCCCAATCATCCCAAATTATCATTTTATAAAGGGCTAATTGAAGGCTTTCTGTTCTAAGAAGTGTCCCTTCTAGCAGATTTTTCTCTGACCTGCCTCTCTCTCTCCGAGATATAATCTTCTGATCTCCCTGATTCCTTCTAATAAGATTTAAAATGGGATGTTATATTATCACTACATCACACTCAAAAATTTCACACAGTATTTGAAAGAAGAAAGGACCCTCCGAGATCATCCCTCCTGGTGCTCGTCAGTCTTTAACGTGCACACAAATAACGTGGGGCTCTTATTAAATAAAATGCAGCTTCTGATTCAGATCTGAGGTTGGGCCCGAGCGGCTGCATTTCTACGCAACGCCCACGTGATGTGCTGCTGCTGGACTAAGGCTCACACCCTGAGTAGCACAGCAACAGAGCCCTAATTCTCAAATGGCCCCACATATCTGAGTCACTTGAAGCTGTTAAAATACTAATGCCTGGTTCTCGTCCCCAGAGATTCTGATTTCACTAATGTAGGGTGCAGCCTGGAGAGTGGATGCTTTTGTTGTTAGTAGCTATACATACAAGCTATACATTTTTAGGAAATGGTAGCACATTTTTCTTGAAGTATTCCCATATCCTAAGCGTACAGAATACTGAGATCCCCAGAAACAAGACAATAGACGTGTACACATACAGCTCAGATTGTCTTCTGTCAGGTAAGGTCCCCACTGTAGGACAACAGCTTCTTATTAGGGAATTTACTATGTATCAAGTACTTTGCGAGAAGGCACATGTATTTCAATGACTCTAAGTCAACCTTCTAGGGTAGATATAACTGAACCCACTTAAATCTGACACTCAAAAAATTAAGCGATTTTTCAAACTAAGAGTATCAGTGAGAAGCAAAGCTGGGATTCAAAATCAAGTCTGTCTGATGGCAAGGTTTGGCAAACCATGGTTTTTATTTTTTAACAGATTTATTGAGGTAAAGCTGACATACAATATACTGTGCATTGTACGATATAAAAGGGTACGATATAATGAGTTTTGAAATAAGTCTACATCTGTGAAATCATAAGCACAAACAAGAAAATGCCTCTGTCTATCTCCCCTAGAAGCTTTCTTATGACCTTTGTCATCCCTCTCTCCCTGTCCCCACCCCACCCCCAGGCAGCCACTATCTTTCTGTTCCTATACCTTGATTTGCATTTTCTAGAGCTTTACATAAATGGAGTCACAGACTGCCTTTTTTCGCAGATTTCTTTTACTCAGCATATTGACTTGAGACGCAGCCATGTTGTTGAGTGTAGTAATGGTTCTCTCCTTTTTACTGCTGAGTAATATTCCATTGTATGGATGTACCATATTTGTTTATCCATTTGACTAAAGATTTAAATTGTTTCCAGTTTGAGACTACTATAAATAATACTGCTGTGAGCATTCACCTAATATCTATGTGAATACATGCTCTCATTTCTCCTGGATAAATACATAGGAGTGGAATGGCTGGGTCATATCTTATCTGAAATTTAACTTTTTGAGGAACAGCCAGATTGTTTTCCAAAGTGGCTGCAGCATTTGACATTCTCAACAGTAGTATATGAGAGTACCAGTTGCTGTACATTTTCGCCAACACTTGGTATGAGTTAGTCTCGTTAATTCTAACCATTCTGATGGATATGTAGTGATATCTCATTGTGGTTTTAATTTTCATTTCCCCAGTGACTAATGATGTTGAACATCTTTTCATGTGCTTATTTCAAGTGCAAGATTTTACACTCAACATCACTGCTTCTCAAACAAATACAGTACGATTCTTTTTAAATGAAAAAATAAAATTATACCAATCCCTGAACTTTACTTAAATAACTTTTATAGTGATATTAATTTTATTATAATATTAATACAATACCAATATAAAACCAGGCAAACATTTATTTTACTTATAAATTTTATACGACTATTAAAAAATTAAAAATTAAATCCAAACAAAACTAAAAATTCACACTAATATAAACAGTAATGAGAAATGATGATGTTTGCTGCCTCTAAGTCACCACTTGTAAATGTACTTGAACTGTTCATATAGGAACCCATGATATTAGGTGACCTCCCTTGGCAGGAATTCATAATTTGTGTGTCAGGTCTGCCTTCACACTTCAGCCTGTGATAATCAGAGTAGCTCTTCTTGGCTCTAACACAAACCTAAGCACCAATGTAAATGTGGGTGCTGGCATTGCATGGCAACATAAGGAGAACCAGATGATTCAAAACATACTTATATTTCATGCCATTTTCATCAAAATGAAAAACATAATATTGAAATACCCTCACAGCAAACAAGTCACCCCCTAAAGACAGGGCTGTGGGTTTCAGGCTTTGGGACCCATCATAGGTAGAAGAGTTCTACGATGTGAGACAGTGTTCTGTGCTCTCTTGACCTGACCACACACTCCCCTTGCATCCTGTGTTCAGTACTCCTCGCACATTCCCACAGCCCTAATGGCTCTTCCAATATTTTATACTTCATTATGTCGCTTGATTCCCCTCTCCACCAAAACCCTGCAAAGAAGGCAGAGCATTACCCGGATCTGCAGACGAGGCAACTGGGGCTGACAACGTTAGATGCACCGTTCCACATTTACACGATGGAAGCTGGTCCATTAGGAGTCAAGACTAAAGCCAGTTCACCCAAGTCCAACTTACATCTTTTTTCCTGCATCGCATAACTTCCCCGGCATTATTACTAGAAGAAACATTCTGGAGAACATACAAACCTGGAACTTTTTTAATAGCTCTTCTTATGATCAAACAACCAAATGTTTTCCACCCATTTCATTTCCACTAATCCAAAACAGACTCAATGCACTTTTCCCTATAATTCATTTCTTTTTTCTTTTTTTAAAAAGTTGTCTCTTTATCCTCTTCAATTGTCTCTTTATCCTCTTCAATAGGAAACACAGAATCCTAGGCACAGAACTGGGTATGACATAAGCCAGCTACCACCCACCATGCAGCTCTGCCCATCATGTAAAAGTAGGGACCCCTTCCTCCCTCATTCCTACAGACAGAACCCTGGTGTTTTGACAATCACACCAGCTTTCAGTATCCTCTGCATATTCACAAATGTCAGTAAGGATGCCACATTTCTTTTCCAGGTGGAACTTTTCAAATAAAACTCTAAAAACAATTACAGCAAAACAATGACATCTGCCATTCATCGAGCTTCTGTTTCACGACAGTTATGCTAAAACTCACACGTGCCTCATCTCCACGTCATGTCCCTGACAGGCAGATACTATCTTACTCCCATTTTGCAGATACTGCAATGAGTTTAGAGTGACAATTTTACACAGCTAATAACTAGCAGAGACAGAATCAAACCCTAGTCTTTAAAGGGTGTTCATCTCATCATGATGCTAATATTACCTCTGATAAGTAGATCCTCCCAGTTTCTGCTAGCTGTAGGGAATACTTTTTTCCTCTGAAAATTCCTAGCCCTTCAACTAGATCTCTCTTACCCTACTTAACACTTCTGACCTTGCACTACCTTGAATTGCGAGTCTTATACAGGGCTTTAGCACATTGCTGCGCTACTTTTAGTAAATGTCTGTTTGTTTGTTTGTTTCTTTGGCGAGCTGGCTGGATGGGTAGGTAGGCAAATAAAGAGAACCCAGTTGCTTTCATCTGGCCAGTATCCTTATTTCTGGAACTGGCACTTACCACCATCACCACCTATTCCATGAGTGGTCAATCATCGCGTCCACTCCCTTCCCTGGTCACATGAACAAAATGATTCCTGAATTTGCCTGCAATACCAGTTGATCCAGAAGGGGTAGTTGATCCAAGCAGACTCTTTTCCTGCAGTCATACATGGACACAGGCAGAGAGAAGTACCTCTTCCTTCTGGAACGGCTTAACTGGGACAATGTGACTCTGAAATGATCAGAGCTCATTTTTCCTCACCTTGAGGACAGAGTTTGCATGTAGGATAATGGAAACGTCATTTGAACCCTGGATTCAGCCAGCCATGCCTGAAGCATGAACCACCCCTCCCCGCAGATATATTAGGTAAGTGAGCTATGTTTGGCTTATACTTATTTGAGTATTGGCCACTTCCAGTTTCCAATGTCCTAAAAAATACAAAGGCCTAGATAAGGACAGTTTTATTTATATAACCTATCACTCTTTGTATTAATATTATGAAATCAGCAAGAGTACGAGAGAAAGGTAGACATAACACATGAGTTTTATGCAATCTGTCATCACTCACAAGACAAATACCACTTAACACATCTTATACATCATGGCACTCACAGAAGTTTTCTTGTCTAGTCTTTTACTTCTATTCTTCTTTTTTCTATTCTTTTTCCCCCTTCTTTCACCTCTCCCCCTCCCACTCCGGTTCAAGCCACTGTTTCTCAGTCTAGGTGTGTAGGACACAGCTCCCTGGCCCCTGCTGGTATTATGAGCCTTGCGCTCCCCCAGCTGAGGTAGTTGGTAGCCAGTTTTCAGTCTGCTGCTCACAGCAGCTCACGGCAGCTCTCGCTGGCTGCCGGCCACTCACACTGGCCACTGGCCACTCATGGCAGCACACGGTAACCCACAACAGTACTTAGCAGCCCGCGGCAGCCCACACCAACCTCTAGCAGCTCACAGCAGCTCAGCTCCAAGGAGAGCTGTTGTTCACAGTCTTAGCTGTAGAGGGCACAGCTCACTGGCCCATGTGGGAATCGAACCCCGAGACCTCGGCCTTAGGAGCGCGGTGCTCCAACCACCTGAGCCACCGGGTCGGCCCCTTATTTGTATTCTTATGCATTGAAAAGAGCAGTTTATTTTCTCACCTAAATGAAAAGTCCAGAAGTAAACCTGATTTCAGGGTACATTCAAATAATACCATGAGCAGGGAGACCCGGCTTCTCCCTTTCTCTTGTATCTGATTCCCCCCTTGTTCCCTTAACCCTCAGGCTTCACATGGTGGCCATTTGGCAACTCCAACCTATCTACCCCTTCATGGATGCAAAATTGCTGCAGCAGTTCTAGCATCACTGCCTCATACTGCACCACACCAAGAGGAAAGAAGAGTCTCTTTTCGTACCTCTTACAAGAGAGATTGGTATAAATGAGGTTGTCAGTTTCCCATAATCACATGGTTAAAAAGGGGAACTCTATTTTCCCTAAAGCAAAACCCATATATTTTACCATGGAGAGAGGGCAGGACACACACGCAAATGGGGGTGGGGTGGAGGAATGGACCACAAGTATGGTAAAAATTGACCATTGCTGAATCTAGGTGTGGAATGCATTTAGATGTTCACTTCAGCGTATGAGTTTTCAAAACTTCTCTATGTCTGTAATTTTCATGATAAAAAGTTGGTGGAGGGGCAGCAATTTGGCTCAGTGGTTAGAGCGCAGTGCTCATAACACCAAGGTCACCAGTTCAGTTCCCACATGGGCCAGTGGCTGTGCCCTCCACAACTGGATTGAAAATGATGACTTGACCTGGAGCTGATAGGTCCTGAAAAAACACACTGTTCCCCAATATTACCCAATAAAAATTTTAAAAAGTTGGTGGAAAAAAAGAAGATGCAGATGTCATTAGTGCTCTCTGCTTTCAAGGCACCTGGTGAGTTTACTCTTCCCTCTTTCTTTGAATGTAGCTGTGCACAAGTGACTTGCTTTGGCCTGTGAGATGTGAACTAGCGTCGCTTCTGAAAGAAGCTTTGTAGGCCTATTTGTGAGTCACCATGTCCCCTTCCCACTGTTGCAGTGATCAAGGAAGCATATATTAAGATGAAACCTTCCTCAACCTAGGTCTCTGAGAGACTGTAACAGAACAATGATCAGGCAAACCTTGGTGGGCCTGCATGTAAGCAAGAAAGAAATAACCCTTTCTTATCACGCATCTCTGAGATCTGAGGGCTGTTTTTTACAGCAGCAACACTTAGATCATCGTGACTGATACAAAATTGATGCTCTGCAAGAAAAACAATACCACCTTATCCTCCTAATAACAGGAGGATGTAACCATGAAGTTTTAACTCCCAGACCATTCTTAAATAGGAACGAACTTTCAAGCACATACTCAAAGCTGGCTAAAAATATTGGTTTTGTTTTTGTTTCAAATTATCAGTTAAAATGTGGCCCAGTGCCAAATACAATGTGCTTGCTCTTCTGAGATGTCTGTGCTGTTAAATAATATTGGGAAAACATTCCCAATTGCTGTATTTCCTACTTTCCTGTCCTCCAAGAATATATCCCCAAATTGTGCCACAGCAGTAGGCAAGAAACTCTGCAAAATAATCTGTCCTATTAGCTGATTGTTGTGACTCAGAAGGGAGACATGTGCAGCCAGCTCCTCATAAGGCACATCACTGTGCACTAAATGTAACTGGAGACAAAGAAAATGCACAAATGGACCTGGCCTTTGGGTAGTTTCAAAGACGTTATAACAGGCAAGTGGAATTCGAGAGAATTCATCAGCAATATCAACCAGAGAAGTAAATGACTTCTCTTCACTACTTAGAGGAACTCTTTCTTACTACTCAAAACCCTTTGCATCAACTCCACAAGAATTACCTGTTGTGACAAGTGGCACTTGGTGGGTCATTATTGGATTTTTTAAAGTAGCTCAAGTGACCTCTCCAAAGAGAAATCATTTAAAAGTGGAAGAGTCACCTGGAGTCCAAATTCAACATAGAAGAAAGATTCTCTGAGAACAGAGAAAGAATAGGTAAACGGCCTGGTGAGTAGGTCCGTGGTTTGGGACAGGAAAGAATCACAGAATTCTGGGTTAATGATGATTCCATGTCAGCTGCTTTATAGTGGTGACTCTCACCCACCTTTGGGGCCCCACCACATGTTACCTCTCAGTAATTCCCTCAGCAGCTCTGTCTGAAACCTTTATATTTGTCTAAATTGACTGAGCAGCCATAGGATCTTGGGTAAGTTAATGAAAATCTCTGACCCTCAGTTTCCCCCTCTATAAATTGGGAATAAGACTATTGTGAAGATTAAACAAAATCAAAATATAAAGTGCTTAGCAAGGCCTGGCACATAGTAAGAGCTCAGTAAAAGTTTAGTAGCTATAATTATAATTATTATGTCTTCCTTGGACATCTTCTGTGTCTTTCTGTGTGTTGGCTAGCCTTTTCCTTTCTAACTCTTCATGGGCTCAAGCCATCATTTTCTTTCCTCTTTAATTCAAGGACATTGAACTGTGTGCCAGGCACTGTCCTCATAGGTTGATGACAATGAGGAATGAGACAGATATCCTTGTTCTCAATAGACAATACACAGAATGTAATGTGATCAGAATGTAATGCAAAAAAGGGCTGTGGCACCACCTAGGAGGGGCACCCGGGGTAGCCCGGGTTCTGGTAGGCCTACCCTGAGTCACTGATAATTTGAATGGCATCTGCTCCCCAGGCCCAGCTCCACACCCAGCAGGAGCTGCAAACACCATTCTACAAATTAGGAAACTAAAGCAATACTCCCCACCCAGCTTTCAGGGCAATGAAAACTGGCCTAAAAAAAGAGCTCCAGGAGGCCTGGGTAAGCATTGGGACCGGGGGCTTGAGGAAGGCATCGTTTTCTGCTTGTATATTGGATATATCCATACCAAAAACCATAAGGCTAGAGCTTCTAGTCCAATAACATTGGGAAAACAATTGCAATTGCTGCATTTCCTTCTTTCTGCAGTTTCTGCTGTAGACATTTCTCATTGCCCGCTTGTGTCATAAAGCCTCACCTGACAGTCTCCCTGCATTTCGATCTGAATTTGTCATTTCAGAAAAACGTGTACATTATATTAGTGTGCACATACATCTTGATTTGGTTGGGACAGTCCTGCTTTACACCTACTATCCAAGTGTAATTATTAATAGTGTTACCTTTCACTGTCAAAGGTGTCCCAGCTTGAACAGTAAATTACAATTATATATTCAACCTAATTTTAGTAAATCTCTCTAAAATTAAAAAAAAAAAATTAAGTGTGTTTTGATGTTGAAGATTCCTTAAAATTATAAGAGAAGTTGAACTCACTTTCAATATTATTCATATCACAGATTGACAGAATCATAGTGATAATAAAATTATGTACCATGTATGAAAAAGCAAATACGCTAGTCATCATGCCAGGGACTTCCCTCATTTTATGTCATATATATACTTTATAGCTTCATTGTTGACCACTTTGTACGGATGTGGAAATGAAGCACAAGACAGGAAAGTGGCTTGAGGGATCATCGAGGGGCAGGTGGACGTATGCCGTGGAGGGAAGACAAAGTCATGGTCTCCAGAGGGAACAGAGAAGGTGCTAGAAGAGGAAGGCACATAGGGACAAAGCGGGGACCATGAAGTCTGCTTGGTTTAAGGCCAATCATACTCCTTGGCTAACACCTTGCCGAAGTTGAAACACAAATGCTTCTTGGCTTTGGAGCTTGAGTCAAACACACAGCTGCCCAGGTGCTTAAGTCCACTGATCCTAGAACACTGCGACACAAAGCTCAGCAATAATGAAGTCTCTTCTCATCTCAACTACCCATCTCCCCAGTTCCAACCCTGAGATTTTCCTTGGCCTTGCATCAGCTGTCGGGAGCTCTCTAGAACAATATCAATTAAGAAAGATAAGCATGACTTTTAAAATCCAAGGGTCATTAAAAATTGATTCGAGAGTTGTCACAGCCTGCAAAATCCCTGATATGGCTCAGTCGCTGAGGACTCATTTCCTGCCTCTGCTCAGATGAGTCTACAGGCAAATATGAAGCATGGTCAGTGGACCTGAGCACAGGGAGACGGGTCCCAATGTCCCTTCTGACATTATTCACAGTCTCACTGCTCCAGCAGTTTCATTCCCAACGGCTTGGTTAATCCAATCCCTCCAGGTTTTCACTACTAATCACATCTTCATAAAGTTTAATTTAATGTAATTTGACGTAATACTGCCCTCTTGTGCCTCACCACACAAGGGGCCTTTTTGGAGAAATGTTTATTTTTAATTAAAAATAAAATTTATAATTTCAGCACGTTATTGAACATTATGCTGGAGACAGGGAGGGCATCTTTCTTATTTATCTCCCTTCATGTTTTACCTCAGTCTTTTGTCACATTGGCTTCCATCAGTGATAACTGCAGGCCAAGGAAATCAATTCTCAGGGCAGACTTCCACATAAATCCACATGTGATTATTTTAAAGTAGCATATGGACGGAAATAGCAAACAATGAATCCAGGCTGCCCAGGAATGAGGAGAGCAGGAGAAACTGAGTAAGAAATCAGGAAATGAAAAGAAAGTTATTAAATAGACTTGCCACAGCTGGCTTAGTGATTTCAATAGACTTGGTTAATGGGAAAAACAATCATAGAGAGCTCTTTAATTGCTTTTCTGCTGAGTTTCTGTCCACATCTCCATGTTTACAGAGATTAATTAGGAGTCTCAATCACAAACTAAAACTAAACTTAGTAAGACAGATCAGAGAATTTTTTTTAAATGGTAGCATGCTTCGGAGACTTCTGAGCAGTGTGGTTCATAAAACTGATGGTCATTGGTTCCAGTGTGCAAAAAATTACTTGCAAGGAATAAGTTATGTAAGTGCAGAACCTAACATGAATTAACACACAAATCACTACTTTCTGAGTCTTATTCTTTACTCAAAAGTTAGGTCTTAGTATTTTTCTCTTGATCAGCCACTACTCAGCACTCAGGGCAAAAAATAATGGGAAGGAAAATTATCCAGAAAACTTCGGATGTTCTATAAATGACCGAAGAAGACAGGATGTAACCAAGCTGACCTGTAAGATAAGGTTAAACAGACAGGGTCTGCATAAACGCCTCTGGAGGTGTGCTCGTCACTCTTGCAGGGACCGACCTTCTAAAAATTGCTCTGTTTCCATTTGGTTTTCTAATTCCAGCATCCATCTCTGTGATTATCTCAGAAGATGGACATGCTGGCCAATGATCGATATCTGAGGACAGGTGCCTAAAAAGTAAGGTGCCTAAAAAGACCAGTTCATGTGTTTCTTTTCCCCTCCCTTACTCATCCCTTTTTAGGCCATTCTTTGCTTTCTGAGGATCTCTCTTCACCAAGTCCAGAAGTTTCCGCATTGCCTAAGGCTCTAAACATTCCCAATGTCTTGAACTACCAAGAAGTCCCCTTTCCCTTTATCTTCTATTCCTTTTTGTTTGTTTTTGTTTTAAGTAGTGTGCCCCCTGCTGGTCAGTTTCACTCCAAACCCCATTAGGATTACATGACAGACAAGCAAACTTGTCCTGAGAGGTTATGAGAGGGTCATCTTACCTACTTTAGCAGGTGGAGACAGGTTTCCCTGAGGAACTTTCACTCTCCCCAAGGAAGGGGACCCTGATGGTGAGCAGAGAAAGGGGTGGAGGGAAGGAGCGGGGGATCATTTCCAACGGGAGGCACAGCAAAGGTGGAAATCAGAATAAAAGAAGGAGCTCAATGTGTGAGGAGAATTTTAAAAATGCAGCTAAAAGTAAATATGCAGGAGGGTGACAGTGTCACAAGATGAACCTGAGAAGGCACGTTTTATGCCATGTTTCAGGAGAGAGCAAGAACTCTTATGATCATTATACTGTCAGATTCCCCTTTCTGTATCCTTGGTACTGTTTCTCAGAGCAACAAAATTCTGCACCTGGCAAAGCCCTCTACCCATCAAAACCACATCTGCACCACACAGCTGATACAACTCGGTCACACAGAGAACTGACTATGAAAGTTGGTGAGTCACAGGACTTTCTGAAGTTTCGGAAGACTACAGAATCCACAGAATCTGTAGATGGCCTGACTTCAAATCCAGTGCTTCACTCTGACCTTCAGTTTCCTCATCTGTAAAGTGGAAACATTAACCATACCTTCCTCACAAAGCTTTGGTGAGGGTTTAACAAGATAGTAAAAGTAAGGCACTTAGTACCATGCCTAGATTATCGTAACAGAATAGTCTTAGCTATTATTTGCATTTTCATCATAGGATAAAACTTTAGGCAGAAGAAACAAATCCTGGAGGCATTTTAGGTGAGAGTGAGCAGGAAAAGGGATGTGCCTTTTGTTCATCTTGGAGTCATGTGCAGATCTCCAACCTGGCACATTGAAAGGTCAGGTTTACTATCTCATGAAGCAAAGTGAGGCATACTTTATAACCCAGTAGTCTGCTTTGCACAGAAATGACAATACAATATTTATCTTGGAGTGGGCACTAAAAGCATTTCTTTTTTTTTTTCTGACTAGCTTATATTTGCTGATCTTTTGGTAATAAACATGAAAGGCTTTTGCAATTTTTTTAAAAAGCATGTTTTTAACATTTAAAATTCATTAAGGAATGAATTTTTAATAAGGTTGAAGACTTACAATTTTTTCTTTAAGAATTTTGTACCAAATTTTGGATGTTGAAATCTTTTTACTCCCTTTATCATATATTATGGACGTTTTCCTTTTGCAGCAGTATCTATTACTGTGTAGGACAATAATCATATTGGCCCAATACATCATTACCTATTGTGTAGATAGCAGTGATACACACAATATACATGTGTGGGAGTGGGAGAAGGGATAGGAAAGGGGGCAGAGACTGATGAGATTTTAAATCTAGAGACTGATGAGTTTTAAAGTCTTAGAGAAGAGCCATGTCCAGGATTAACTGCTTCACAAGGTGGGAAAAAATCAGTACCATCAGAGGCAGGTATCAGTGGTTCTTAGCCTATTCATCAGAACCACTTAGGAGTTTTTAAAAATTGCAGATGTCTAGATGTCTCTGCCCCACCCCTAGAGATCCTGATTCCATCTGGCTGGGGGCAAGGCCCTAAGTATTTGTGATTTTTTTTTTTAAAGGACCCTCAGGTGATTCTGATGTGCAGCCAACGTGGAGAACTATTAGTATAGCTAGATAGGAATGGGGATTCGGAAAAGTATGAGGTTATTTGCCCTTGGAAAGAATGAGAAAGTGGCTTCGTAGAAGAGATGGCATTTTACATGTTGTTATCGGAAATGTCACTTTCAGCCTTTCACTTAAGAGAAAAGGGGGCATTTACAATAGGCAGAGTACAGCATTGGGAGTGTAGAGAGTGGAAATGGGATGGCTCGGTGCGATGTCAGAGAGACAGTGGATGGGGGGCGGGGGGTCCACAGTGTGAGGGATAGAAATGATAAACGTCTAAGTAAAAAACAAACAAACAAACAAAAAAACTCATAGATACAGACAATAGTTTAGTGGTTACCAGAGAGTAAGGGAAGTAGGGGGTGGGAGATGAGGGTAAGGGGGATCAAATATATGGCGATGGAAGGAGAACTGACTCTGGGTGGTGAACACACAATGGGATTTATAGATGATGTGATACAGAATTGTACACCTGAAATCTATGTAACTTTCCTAACAATTGTCACCCTGATAAATTAAAAATAAATTTAAAAAATTAAAATTAAAAAAAGAGAGAGAGAGAGAAAAGGGGCCAGATGGATGATGGGAACACGGGGGCCATACTGACATGCATTGTCTCCCTTCAGTACCCAAAGTGAAAGCAGGGAGCTCTGATTGCTTTTCTAAGGCTTCTGCTTTGCCGAGGTGAGGAGACAGCCCAAACTGTGCCATCAAAACCACTCTGTGTTTTTGTTGCTTTCCATTCTACCTCCACCATGCTTTTATGTTTATTTGAATCTATTGGAATGGCCATGGCCATCTTTGAGATTGGGCTAAAGCTGGCGATACATTAGCTTGGATTTAGTGAGTCGGATTTATTTGTTCACAGTCATTTCCATGTAGTGACATGATCATATAGGGCCAGAGGTCGCACCCCAATATAAACTTTTCCTACAGTACCTGCACCACAAACATGTAGAAAAGAAAAAGAAAATTGAATTGTATAGAGCCAGAGACTCACATGTACAAAATACTTTCAATGTTTGTAGCTCATACATAAAGGATATTAGTCAGCCTTTTCCAAATTTGACAATTCTAAAAATGTATAATATTGCCAAAAATTATGTGTGAAGCTGAAATTAATTTTTAAACCACAAATAATAAAAACTAAGTGTTGATCAAATATGCTAGAGAAAAGACTAACAATAATATAAACTCATGTGAAGCGGATGTCAACTGTAGAGTTGCGTCAGGCAGTTAACTAATGTAAGTATGTTGTTATTTTTCTGTATTTTGTTTGATGTTTGTGGCATTTGTCAAGTTTTTGAAATCTATAATTTGTTGTGATTTCTTTTCTCATTCTAAAAAAAATAAAAGCGCTCTGTGTTTCTATCACTATGACTTTTTGCCTTTCCTTAATTTCACAGAAGCATCAAGGTGAAACTTCTAAATGTTGCAAGAATGCATCTAATCCTTATCTCAGGAAAGCAAAAAATACCACATATTTAAATCAAATTATCTGATTCCCAGTGCCCGATTTATCATGGGATTAGGCAATTGTCAGTCATTATTGGCGTTTCTGCTCTCCCAGGGTTGTGCCAAGGTCCCAGGATGTCATCCAACCCCAGCATGGGGGGAGGGGCGGGGATGACACCGTCCATCTGCGAGGCTCTGTGGCACACTGCTTCCAAGGACAGGTTCCACGGCTGCCGCGCTACGTACGCTGGCAACTTGCCAATCTTGGACTAGTCCTGACGCCCTCGAGCTTATGTTCCTCTCACTGGGTTCCCTGGAGAGGCATCACCCCTCCCCACCCAGGGACACAGCCTTGGATGAATCTGCTAATCTCACTGCCCCCCCCCCCAGCTGCACCATGTTTAACCATGTTTAGACACTTCTCAGTTCTTAGAAATACTCCCTTATTCTCTATCCTTGACCTCAAACACCTTCCCTCTGACCTACACGCTTGGACCCTTAGTCCCATCTCTTCTAAAAGCTTAGGCTTTTCAAAAAGGTGTTGTGTTCAGGCAACTTTGGCCGTTATCTACGGGGTGAGGGAAGAATTTGACTTAAAGGAAATATTAAAGGCCTGGCTACTTCTTGGAACAAAGAGAAGGGGGAAATAAAGGTAGAATATTGACCAAAAATATTTAAATAACATCTCAGATTTAAAAAGCAAGTCTGACCACACCATTCCCTAAACGGTACCTTTTTAGTGGCTTGCCATCACGTGTTAGACAAAACATATAGCCATGAGGAACAAGACCATTTATGATATTTCCCCCACCAAATAAACCCCTTAGAAGTTCTTCACAAACTTTAATGTGCATTAAATTGCTTGAGGGTCTTTTTAAAATGCCGATTCTGGTTAAGATGGTCTGGAGTGGGGTCTGAGGTTCTGCCTTTCTAACAAGTTTGCAGCTGATGCCAAGGCTCCTACTTCAAGGATCACACACTGAGTAGCAGGGACTGTAGCTTTCCCTTCTGGCATTCCAAGCCTTCTGCCAATCTGGAGTGAGTCTGTGCTGCTTTCAAGCATCCCATGAATACTTGAATCCTAATATTCTGTCTACTTGTATGTCTCCCTCACGGCTTATGAGCTACTTGAGAACAGGAAATTCTTTATCATTTATACACTATGGACATTCCCCATTACCAGGGATAGATGGATGGATGGACTGATGGATGGATGGACGGATGTGCGGATGGACGTATGAACAGATGGATAATGAGTGAATCAGGGGCAGATCAGTCTGTTGATGTAAACACACATAATTCTTACTTGAATGGAATTCGTAGGAGTCGTTTAAAACATATTTAGCTAAACGAATAGTGACAAAGTCACGGTGTGTGCTCATTAAAACCTCACCAAAAAATGTCAAGCATGTCAAAAAGCAGGGCTCTTCCTCCCAAGAAGGGTGCTGTGCCCTCCATTTTGGCCTTCAGCCTTGCCAAAGAGGTGATAATATAACTGACTCTTGAAAAGGCCCTTGAGAGTGTTTCCATCTGCTATCCTGTGTGTGTACTTTTATTCAGCCTATGTCGTCCACAAAGCGCATCTAAGTTTCTACTAACCGTAGCTGCTGTATTATAAACTAAATTAGAGCAGCAAGATCAGCTAGAATTTTTTGAGCATTTTTTACCATCTGGGGACTCTGTTGGTCACTTTTATTTTAAATATCTCTCATAAACTTCTCAGTAACACTAACGTATGTGACAGATGAGGAAACTGAGATCAAAGAGCTTAAGTTAGCTACCTAAGATCAAACAGCTGGAAGTAGAATGGAGCTTGGAACTCAGGACTCTCTGACCAAGGAGGCCGTACTTTTAACCTCTACATCACAGCAGCTCCCCAGGGATGTGCTTTGGTCATCCATAGGCACATTGTTCAAAGCCTTTGGGACATTCATTTGGATAGAACACAGGATTTGTCACAATTTCATTGGCTGACCATTGGGAATTTTCATCATAGAATCTCTGTGTTACTTCCTACGGTTTAAATCACACTAAACTTAGTCGGGTCCCATCCAGATTCTGGGATCCTCACACTCCTGGGTAGTCTTGCATTTCTTCTCTTCCACATCTTATTTATTAAAGCAGAGGGAGAGAATCAACATGTGGTTAGTAAATGGTATATTAAACTACCCAAAGAATTGCATAAAGCATACAGTGTCCCCCAGACTCAAGGTGTTTTTCCTAGTGTTACTTGCTGGAAGGATGGTGCGTTCAGGGAAAAATCCACAAAGTCTTCAGCTTTCCTCTATTTACTCATATGGCTGCTGAGACCTCTCTGCATCTGAGATTTAGATTAACTCAGCTTAAATCCATGATTATGCTGCTCTCCCAATGGCCTCTGCCACTTCCCCACTTCTCTTATATCCCCACTTCCTGCATGTGTTCTGTTTCCCTCTTTGTCCACCCAGATGAGAAGTTCAGTCCCTTGCAGTTTCTATAAAAGCATTCTAAGAGTGAGGAAGAATTTATCAGCATGAAGAAAACCAAGAAAGCAGTTACATCAGAGCTCCTCCCACATCGCGGATCCTTTCCCTTACAGCCCTCCTCACTTATTGCACAGAGAAACCAACTTAGTCCCTTCTGAGTATGCAAAATAAATATATTAGACACCGATGCTTGGAGAATCAGCAATATTTCCCTCTTTTGCATCCTAATACAACTCTGAAATGTTTAACGATTCACCTGTACAAGCAACTGTGTGCTTCAGAGGATGCCCCTCTCCCCAGCTCCAGAGACAGGTTTGACTTGTCAAAGAGGAATCCCATTTCCCTTCCAGTGATTGGTGCAGGAAGGGCAGCAATCAATGGCCAGTGAGAGGTGAGGGAAGATTTGCTGGGGGACTGCTGAGAAAAGTGTCTCATTCATGGGAGATAGCCAGAACAATGAGACAGTCTCTTTTCTTCCCTCAGCCATGGTGGTGGTTGGATATGACACCTGGAACTGCTGCAGCCATCTTGTTACCCAGAGAAGGAAGGGGACTGACAACGACAGAGTAGACACATGGAAAGAACTCATGAGAAAGAGATATTTTCCTCCTGGGCACATAGCAAACCAAAATTAACAGACTCCCCTGAAGTTAGTGAGACAAAATTGAGTCCTGACTAGTGGATGATGGATGGAAGTGATGTTTATAGCTTCTAGGCCTGGCCTCTAAGATGTCCTGCTTGATCCTTCATTCTTTCTTTTTCTCCATCTGCAGGCTGGATCACGCCAGGGTGATTCTGAAGCCATAGTCAAGATGGCACGACTATAGCATAGAAGAAGCTGAGGTCTTGGATGTAGTAGAAGCCTCCATTTCCATAGAATGATTACATGAATGAGCAGTTATGTTGTATTGTAGTAAGCCACTGAGATCTCAGGACTAGTTTGTTACAGCATGTTGTAGATTGAATGTCTATATACTCCCCAAATTCCTATGTTGAAATCTAATCCCCAATGTGACGGTATTTGGAGGTGAGGCTGGTACCAGGTAATTAGGTCATGAGGGTGGAGCCCTCATAAATAGATTAGTGCCCTTATAAGAAGAGGCAGAATAGCTAGCCTCTCTCTTTCTGCCATGCGAGGATACAATGACAAGTCGGCAGTCTGCACCCCAGAAGAGGGCTGTCAACAGAACCTGGCCAAGCTGCCACCTTCATCTTGGACTTTCCATCTCCAGAACTTTGAGAAATAAATTTCTGGTGTTTTTCAGCTGCCCAGTCTGTGGTATTTTGTTACAGAAGCATGAGCTGAGTACGAAACAGCACATGGCATTTCTTACACTGATTAGTACAACGGCTGCATCCTGAAGTCCTTCTACCTATAGACTTCCTATGATGAGCTAAGTTTTCCTTAATCTTTAAGCCCATTTGGGGCGAGATCTTTGGTTACATTCAGCACAAAGCATCTTATCAGAGAAATTCATATTTCTGCAGCTCTTACTTTCATACTTGCATAAACAAACTCATCAAGATGTTCGCCGAACCAAGGCCAGGATCTACTATGTTAAAGATTATCAATGTATATCAAAATTTTTTAAACCCTCTCAGGGGGTGGTCTGCTTTCTCAACCTCATTGTGATTTTCCTGCCCTCTATTAACAAGATCTATTTCTGTCCTTATTTCTGTTTGACGAATCCAGTGAATCCTCCTAACCAGCTTTCTCTCCCAGCTAGCCAGCGTGCCTACAGTAGTGTGGGTTTTAGCAGTAGGCATTCTGGAAAATCTCTCTAGATAAATCCACTGATCAGAACTCCTTGAGCAGTTCCCTCCAATCTGGCAACAAATTAGATTTTCTCCTTAGTCTTCTCTTCCCTGCGCTTGGTTCACTGGCCTCCTTTTACAAGGAGAGTCTTTGAGAGATGCTACCCTCCTTCCTTTGTATGCACACTTTTAGTTGCCACTAGATGAAGAGACACGGCCTTGACCTTTCTCCCACTGCAGGAGTCCCATCCTTCTCAGCCTAGTGGCTCCATGATACCTCTGGGTATTGATGCGTCAATGGATCCACCCACACTTCAGGGGATAACAGACTACCCCAATTGGTCTTCCCGCAGCTCCCATGAGATACGCAGATATGGGAGATCTAGAGAAGAAACAAAGCATTCCCAACAAACAGGAGTTACAGCACCTTGTGTATGTATGACAAGTGTCTACATATTCTCCTTCCTTGTGGTATTTTCCCTTACAGAATGAAATAATTTGTCTGAGTGCCAAAGCCTTTCCTGAAACTCCTCTTCCTTACTCCCTACATTAGAATTCATTACTTCCGCCTTAATGTGTGCTGTTATGGTACCTACTGGCCTTTGACATGCTCATTGATGTAGCTGGTATGGAGGTTAGGAGCTTGGACTCTGGAGCCAGGAGGCCTTGGCTAGATTCCTAGTTCTATCAATTACTTGGCCAAAGTAACCCCTGGGCCTCAGTCTCCTCATCTGTAGAAAGGGATAATAATAATGTGGACTTCATCAGGTAGTGGTGAACAATAATTGAGGAAATTCACTTAATGTGATCAGAAGAGTACCTGGAACACAGCGAGTGCTCAATAAATATCCATGTGGCTATTTGCATAGTATCTGTCTCAGCTCTTCTTAGACTATAAGTTCCATGGAGAAAAAAGTCGTATTCATCTTTGTACTCCTGTGGTAGGTCCTAAATAATGCTCTGTAGGTGTTGTTTGAATGAATGAATAAATGAAAGAATGAATGCAAAATAAGTATTTGAGTGAATTTCCAGGTGTGTCTACAGCTAATAAGCAATTATTGGGAGACCATCTCACTGAAAAACATAGCTTTGTAGCTTGATAATTCCAGTCTTTATGTCATCTGTCATAGCCTGAGCCAAGCTTGGTGTCATTTTCTCTGCACCAGTGAGCTTTCTGATGTTTTTCCTGCTTCCACCCCCATCCTCAACCCCCCATTCTGCCCCCTGTACTCGGTGAAAACATCCTCCCTGTAAGTGAAATCACACTATGAGGCCATTAAAAAGAGAGGTTCGATATCCTTCTGTGGAAAGATATTTGTAATAAACTGTTAAATGATAAAATCAGGTTCTAAAACTATATTATAGTTGCCCATTTGAATAAAATACATGTTTTATATACTAAATGTCTAGACCTGTGGTTTTCACCTGCACATTGCACCTAAACAAAATGATCCCTGCCCAGGTCCACTTCAGGCCATTTGAGTCAAACTGTCCGGGGGGATATATAGGCTTTGGTGCAGTAGTCCCCGGTATCTACAGTTTCACTTTCTGCAGTTTCAGTTACCCACGGTCCAAAAATATTAAATGGAAAACTCCAGAAATCAACAACTTATAAGTTTTAAGTTGTGTGTAGTTCTGAGTAGCATGATGAAATTTCACACTGTCCCGCTCCCTCCCTCCCAAAATGCGAATCATCCCTTTGTCCAGTGTATCGACCCTGTTTCTACTCCCCAACAGTTAGTCACTTAGTAGCTGTCTCCATTATCACATCGACAGTCATGGTATCACGGTGCTTGTGTTCAAGACACCCTTATTTTAGTTAATAATGGCCCCCAAATGCAAGAGTCGTGACGCTGACAATGTGTATATGCTGAAGAGAAGCCATAAAGTACTTCCTTTTAGTGAAAGGGTGAGTACAGTATAGTAAGATATTTCACATAACTTTTATTACAGTATATTGCTATCATTGTTTTATTTTATCATTAGGTATTGTCGTTAATCTCCAACTTTAAGTTAATTTTAAGTGAAACTTTATCATAAGAATGTATATATAGGAAAAACATAGTATATATAGAGTTCAGAACACTCCAGAGTTTCAGGCATCCACTGAGGGTCTTGGAATGTATCCCCCGTAATAAGGAGGAACTACTGTATTTCCTTAAAGCCCCCCAAGTGATTCAAAAGATATAAACTGATGTTTATCAGCAGCTGTCTCTGTCTGCTGGAATGGTTGGTGTTTTCTATTTTCTTCTCTTTGCTTATCTCTTTTTTCCTCCCGTAAACATGTACTGCTTTTGTGATAAGAAAAAAAACCCACATTCAATCAAAGCGAAGGTGGAGAGAAGGGTAGAGTGGAGGCAATTTGTAATATCGGCCAGCTCCTTCCTAGAAGGGAGCGAGCTGTACCGCCTGTGCACTGCGCTGTGTAAATTTTTCCACAGGCACTTGTGGGGAAGACGGGGCAGCGTTGTACTGCACACCAACCCAACCAGTGGGAAGATGATTAAACAAAAAGCTGGGTGGCTCTAAAATACTGGGCTCGCTTTTCAAGTTTATTAACCTCCTCGTTAGTTGAATCCAGCTTTAACTGTCAAGTGCCATCAGCCTTTCACTAAAAGAAGACACAGTGTGCAGAGAAGCGTCCACAAGTGGATGGTCCATCCACCAGGCTGTCTAAGAGAAAGCAGACAGCCGTGGCTACTATACAGGTCAGCAAATGCAATCCTCTCTAATGTACAGAACTTGGAAATAACATCTGAGTTTTCTCTAGAGTTCAAGACAATCACGAATTTCAGTCATTACATAAATAGTGAGCTGGATAAGGAAATCTGGGAAAGCCTACCCTAACATTTGAAGGGCCTGGGGCAAGAGTACAAATGGAAGTCCACATACTAAATGTCTATGTTATAAGTCAATCTAACAAACTGTTGAATAAAAGGAGACTAAAGAGACAGGACAATCAAATGTAACATGTGATCCACGCCGAGCTCCTTTTGCTATAAAGGACATTAATGGAACAATTGACAAAACTTGAATGGGGCCTGTGAGTAACATGGTAGTCATTTATGAATGTAATTTCCAGCTGTTGTTGGATGGATGGTAATTACATGAGAGAGTGGCCTCATTTAGGTCAAACGTACTCTCAGGTCTTGGGGGACGACTGGCACGATGTTTGCCACTTACTCTCAAGTGGTTCAAGGAGGAAGAAAAGTTCTTTGTACTGCTTCTTCAACTTTTCTCTAAGATAGAAATTTAAACATCATTTTTAAATCATCCCTCATGCTGAAATTCTACTATTATTGGCATTATTAATTCTCTCCAATAGAAGAAAGCTTTATCTTCTCTTTGCTCCTCTTTTTATACTAATATTCCTGAAGGGGATTAACACATTCTGTTATCCATGACTGACTCCTTCATTTGATAAAAATTTACCCATCCAGTCAATAAATATTTTCAGCACATGTTATGTTTCGGGGACTATATTTGTTAGTAGGGATATGTTGGTGAGCAAAATTAGTCTTGATCGTAGCCCTTTTAGGCTTTTGATCTATTATAGTAAAGATACAAATTAATCCAAAAGTCACACAAGCAGTTATAACATTCCATTGTGACACATGTTGTAAAGAAAATGTGACGCCACAACAGAATAGAATAGAGGAATTGATCTAGTTCGTTTGTTTAGAGCACTGAAGATAACAGGGTGAATGGAATATACATTCAGTGTAATAAAGGAAAAGACACATCAAATACCATTATTATGATGTGATGAGTCTAATAAGAGTAATATTAATACATCGGCAGCTCAAAAGAGGATTTGATCTTACTGTAAAAATTAGGTCATGAATAAGTACCACCTGATCCAAATCTTGAAACATGAGTAGGCAAGAAAGCGCACCCTTATCCAAGAGATGAGCAAAGGCAGTGGTCGTCATGGGGGAGGAGAACCAAGGCTTGTTAAGAAAGAGGTAAATATCGCAGTGTGCCTGCCACACAAACTGGCTGAGAAAGAATGGTTGGAGCTATGGCTTCAAAGGCAGGTTGGGATTAGATTGAGAAGGACCCAGAATGTGACTGTTTTTCTAGGCAATGTGCAGCCTTTAAAAGTTTGTAAACAGTGGAGTCATACAGCCACTTCTTTGTTTGAAAGGTAGCTGCACTCATTCAGAGTTGAGATTCCAAAATGTTGCATGAATAAATGAATGAATAAACTAGACTTACACCTAAACCAGTGACTATTGAAGAGACTCCTGAGAAAAGTACAAGATAAATCTAATGTTTATTGCTAATGTGGTCACCCCAGTTTTAAATGACACAAACTCACTTAGCTAATAACCATTCTACTACCACAAAGGGCTGAATTATCCAGACGCCCACCCACAAAGAGCTCCAATTTATGCCTGAACTGCATCCCTTCCACAAAACTTCTAACAACGAAATGGCATTTCTATGAGAAATAAGATGCTGGGTGTTATACAATCTCTATGATCACTTTTACAAAAAGGGATGGTTTCTAGTTATAAATACAGGAGGGGGCACATCAAAATATGTTGATTCACATAACTATGAATCAGAACCCTGTTTGGTAAGTGACAGAAACCCAACTGAAACTAGTGTAAACAAAAAGGAATTTATAGGACAATATAAATGAGCAATCAAAAGGTTAATAGATGGACATAGTTTGATCCAGAGATCCAAGCAAAATCAAAGGAATTCTGCATCTCTCTTTATTTCTGACATCTTCCTGAATCTGTTTGGCTTCATTTTCAGATAGGTCCTCTCTTCATGGTGGCAAACAATCACTAGCAGCCCCACATGTTTAGGATTCTCAGTAGCAAAAACAAGCTTTGTTTCATAGCTTTGGCGAAAGAGACTTGGGGAAGACTCTTACAGAACGAAGATGGAGCAAGTGCATATCTATAAACCAATCACAGTATCTAGGGGACAGGTTCATCCAATTGGCAGGTCTGAGGCAGTGTCTATGATCGAGTGAATTGTTCCCTTATAGATACATAAATAAGTATAAATAAATAAATAAATAAATAAATAAATAAATAAATAAATAAATAAATAAATTCTGTTTCCAGAAGAAATAGGGTGATGCGGAACAGGCAAACAAGAACAACAGATACGGAAGATTTTTGCAGATTGGTTCATGCCTCTCCACTTCAGCTCCCTCGTCCCATGCCCTCCTGGATGCTAGAAGCTGTAAATCTAAAAACTACCTGTCGCAGACTCCCTTATAGCTCACATTTGCACAAAGAAGTTTCTGCTAGAAAACATACTCATGTAAAATTTAGCAACTTATGATGTTTATCCTGGCAACATGCTTTCATGGAGGCATTTTGGTGAGATAATTATAGATGGTCCCCAGCTTCATGGGTAGCAAGAAAAATAGTTCAGGGCATCTAATTTGCTGGAAAGGGTCATGGCTGAGACAATCAGGCCTTGGAGGCAGTAACTGTGGTGGCGGCTTTCTCATCATTGCTGTGGTAGCAGCTCCTTTGGTAAACCACTTTTGCAATGTAGTTTTGGAGACCTTCCATGAAAGCCCAGCCTACAGCCTGTTCCTCCAGTTCCAAGGATTTTGTAAGCCTCTAAATCTCTCTGTATTTATTCCCTTTCTATTTAAATCAGATAGATTATTTTCTGTTATCTGCAACTAGACCCTGACCAATACAGTTTCTGAACAATGTTCCACAAGCAAAAACTTTGTTTTCAACTTTGATTTTTCAATTACAGTTGACATTCAATATTACATTAGTTTCAGGAGTATAGCATAGCGCTTAGACATTTATATAACTTACAAATTGATTCCTTTGTTATACAATGGTTCTTACATAAATGGAATCCAGCTTCTGGAGTGATCTATATGTTCCATGAGCTCGTTCCATTACTGATGGCCCTCAGCAGTTTGAGATGTACTTTCTTATTCTGACATGTTACATTTCTTCAAGTCTCTCTTCATCTGTATCTAATTTGCTATCAAACTCATCTCTTAAAATGTTAATTTTGATTGTTATAGTTTTCAATTTCCATGTTTGTATTTAGTTCTTTTAAAATCCATTGTATCATTTTTCCAGTTTCCTGACAAGATTTTTAATTTTTCAAGCATAATTACTTTAAAATGTGTTTAATCTTTCCAACATTTGGGTTGGGCCTAACTCTATTTTCTGTTGTTCTATCTGTAATTACTCACATGTAGTCTCCTTGTGTGCCTGGTTATCCATGGATACAAATGTATTTGAAAGTGTCCACAGAAATAATTTGAGAACTCAAATCATGTTATATCTTCTTCCAAAGAGGATTTTTCCATTTACTTTCATCAAGCAACTAAAGGCATTAAAAATCTAGAATCACCACTATCCAATTTTAGGAACCACCCAGATAATTCAAAAATGGGCTGCAGACTCTAAGAGGGCAGATTTGCTCCTGGATTATCTTTCCTAATTAAGGAGTAGTCCTTTATGTCTCCAACCCAATCTACAGAGCTTTTACTAGTTCTCTACCCTTAGTGGGTCCTGAACTCCAACTTTCGTCCCTCTAGCCCCATCAGGCTGTCAGAAGCAGTGCTCAGGCCTCAGGTGCCTCTTCCAGAATCAACAAGTGCACCCAGAGTTGAGGTGACCAAAAATGCTGGTTTCACCTCTCAGTGTGCTTCTTTCTCCTGCATCTTGGCCCAATAGTTTCGCATAACCTAGTGAGCTCTCCTAAGCCTTCAAACATAATTTTGTTGTATATAATACTTGTCCAGATTCCTGGTTTTCATCAGTGAAAGGCTTGTTCCAAATTATAAAATCTGCTATAATCCAAGGGCATTTTACTTTTCTGGGATCTAGAGTTAATTTTTCAAACTCAGTCTAATTCAGATTACAGAGACTCAAAATTAAGTCAGAAACTTGTATAAAATGTTCTAGCTATTTTATCCTAAGTCATAGAAAATCAGTCTGGGTACACTTAAGAAATAAACCAACCATTTTGAGGAAGTTACTGGTGTCACGTGGGGCAGCCTGCGGGGTCTCTGCTCCCGCTCCCCACATAAGAACGCAGGATGTGGCTAGGCCAAAAAGGAACACCCATGGAGCCATAGGTAGGGGAGTCATACCACCACAGTCTCACTGGAGGCTGGATTCACACGACGTGTGACCTGCTGGCCGCTTTTCTGCCTGCCAACCGACCAACTCTCCTCGACTCGACTCCCCAGCGCAGCCGCGGCAGTTATATTAGTGGCCAATGGCTCAATGGTTACAGCTGACAGCCAACTAGCCACAGCTGACAGCCATCTACTACCCGAGCCAGCACCTTTCCACGTGAGGCCGAGAGCCTGGAAACTGCTCTCTGGGCTCTGTCCCAACACTCCACACCTACAGGGTCTCGCCTCACAATCTATGTGACAAGCATCTTCCACGAGGGTCCTTGTGCCATATTAGCCTATCAGCACACAACACAACACAACACCCGACCACACAACACCCAAACACTTGACGGATAAGCCAGGGCCTTGGACCTTTTCCTCATTCACCGCCCAGCCACGTGACTTCAGGTGGCGGAGAAGGGAGGGAGCTGCTTGCTCTAAATCAGAAAGAGAATCTGATGTTAATAAAATATCATCAACATAATGAAACAAGGCCACAGAGGATGGGCGATCCCACTGTGCCAAATCCTGGGCCACGAGCCCGTGGCAGATAGTGGGGCTGGGCAAGTATCCTTGTGGAAGGACTTGAAAAGTCCACTGGCGCCCATCCCAAGTAAAAGCAAACTGCTCTTGACACTCGGGTGCAATGTCAATGGAGAAAAAAGCATTGGCCAAGTCCACTACATAGTGATATGTCCCCAGGTGGACAGTCAGACGATCCATTAAATCATGTATTGAAGGCACTGCAGCATGCAAGGGTGGCGTCACCTTATTTAACTCCCTATAGTCCACAGTCATTCGCCAGGTCCCATCTGGCTTCTTGACAGGCCATACTGGGGAGTTAAAGGGACTGTGCGTTGGCCTCACAATATGTGCCTTCTCCAATTCCAATATTGTACGACCAATCTCCTCCTGCCCTCCTGGCAGGCGATAATGTCGCACTGTAACCACGCTCCAGGGCTGTGGCAACACTTGAGGAGGGTGGTGAGCATGCCCGCGTGTCAGCGCTTTCACCACCCGGATCCGGAGACGGAACTCTCCCACCAACATCTGTAAGCTGAGGCCATGTAGCACATCCACCCCTAGAATATACTCCGGAACGGGGGAGACATAAACCTTGTAGGTACGAGGGGGAAGCCTTCCTATACCCAGTGGTAAGGAAACAGCTTTCACAGTCACAGTCTTTCCCCCGTAGCCATCAATGCAGATTGCTGGTCCGGGGAACAGTTCTGGGTTCCCATAAACGAGACTGCAGTCTGCGCCAGTGTCAACTAGGGCCAAAACCCTCTGCACATTAGAAGGGGACCAGTGTATGGACAGTTCCACATGGGGCTTCCGGTCCCTGCTCATCCCATCTGACCTGGTACCTTGGCTCCACCCCTAATCAGACTGAAAGGAGTCGGCTTCAAGCGGCCGCATGAAGTCCTGGAGGGACACGGGTGGTGCTTTCCCAGACTTCTCCTTTAGGCTTCTCCGGAATTGCTGTTCCGGATGCAACTGTTTCCAAAGTTCCAGCAGGAGTGTACTGGGTTGTTGGTCTATTTTCTCCCGATCAACCACTGCTTCCACGAGATCACATCTGTGCGCGTGTTACTCTCCGAGGCCCGCAACCTCGCCTCTTTACTTTTGATTTGGGCTTCCAGGTCTCAACTGCGCGGACCTCCTGTCTTAACTTCCTTCGCCTCCGGCTTTCAACATCCCCTAGGGTGGCCATGGCAGTTGTAACTTCATGGATCCGTCGCCCTACATAAGGTGTAAGAATGGCAACCAAGGATGCAAAAGCACTCGCAGGTGCAGTATCCAAAACCAGATCTCTCATGCTGGCTGTAAAAAACTTGTCATCCAGCCCCTGCATATTAAGGTTGAAAATAGCATGTCTCATACCCATTTCACGGATGATTTGAGTAAGTTCCGTATATGACTGCCATTGACTCACGGTGCCTGGCAGCTCGCCAGCCTGTCCCCATACTGTGTGGACCGCAGCAGTGAGCCACTCCATTAGAGTATGGTTGCCCTGGTCGTGGGCCAATGAATGGCAGTTCTGTAACCTTTGTCGCAGGGACGGATGCACTGTAACGAAGGCTAGCTTTTCCATCTCACCTGGGGAGCAGAGAATGTTGTCTGCCCCCTCATCCCATAAACGTAGTAGCCAAGCCGAGACTGGCTCTCCAGGGCGCTGTCGGTACCACCTCCCCAGCTCCTGCAACTCAGTGGGAGTGTAAGGGGTGTAGGTTGTGAACTCAGTCACAGCTGGGTTGCCGGCAGCAACGACCCCAGGACCCAAAGGTTGTTCACGTTTTACCCTTTGCTTCAAGATTGGCCCGGCTTGGGGGTTGGGAGCTACATTGTCTCCACTGGCTTCCTCCGCCTCTGCCTCAGAGTCTCCACTGTGGGGCCCCTCTTCTAACAGGAGGACCCGAGCTTCCAGCGCCTCCAACCGGGACATCTGGTCCGGCACCTGGGCCATTTCATGAAGCGCATTTTCCGTGTTGAGACTCAAGGCCGTGAGGAACATCCAGCCCACACGGCCGGCTGTAGCCTTCTCCTCCTCCGGCAGCTGCTCAGCCAGAGCCTGCAGGGCCCTCTCCACGCTGGCCGGAGAGCCATCCATGTCCTCCCACCCCTCCTTGGGGGTCCAACTCCTGAGAACAGTGGCCACGGGACACCACACACTGTGTGGGGGCCACCCGCCCTCCTGCCCAGAGTCAGATTCCATTCCTACCTGGTCAGAATCCTGCTCGCCGTGCCAGGTGTCTGAGTGCGTGGAGGCCTCCTTATAAGATGTCCACAACCCCCGGAGCCTAAGGCCACAGCAGATCACCAAAATGAAGGCAACGCCGTCCACGGCCAAGAGGGCGGTGTGCCAGCTGGAGGCCTGAGTCTCCCAGGCGGACCGCGCCTCCCGGTCCCGGTGTGGCTCCTCGTGGGCCTCCCGAAGCTGGGCTCTCACACGCACAAACCGCGCCACCTTGCTTTGGTAGGTTGTGGCCGGCACCGTACCCTGCTTACGAAACTGAGCTTTTATACGTGTAAACTGCTCCAGTACATTCTGGAGAGTTTCGGCCAACAACACACCCTGCTCGCTGTGCCATTTGTCATGCGGGGTGGCCTGCGGGGTCTCTGCTCCCGCTCCCCACATAAGAACGCAGGATGTGGCTAGGACAAAAAGGAACACCCACAGAACCATAGGTAGGGGAGTCAGACCACCACAGTCTCACTGGAGGCTGGATTCACACGATGTGCGACCTGCTGGCCGCTTTTCTGCCAACCGACCGACTCTCCTCGACTCGACTCCCCAGCGCAGCCGCGGCAGTTATATCAGTGGCCAATGGCTCAATGGTTACAGCTGACGGCCATCTACCACCTGAGCCAGCACCTTTCCACGTGAGCCTGGAAACTGCTCTCTGGGGCTTTGTCCCCACAAGTGGTCAAGAACTTTTGTCTTCCCACAAACACAACAGTGACTGAAAATTCTCTTGTCAAGGAGCGCTCTTTTTATGGTAAGAGACGCAGTTCTCACACGTGAGCGCCTGCTGAGAATCATTTCATTACAGACAACTGCTCTGCCTTCTCCTCACTCCTAACAAGCTGAGAGGTTCTGAGTTGGTTCTCCCAGGAAACTGTTTTGTGTGTGACATTTTTCATTTTTAGTTGGCAGGCCAGAAAATATGTGGTTTGGGAAAAAACTATTTCCTCTCAGTGAATAAAAATAAAAGTAAGCAGGGGACTTGACTCAAACATGTTTTACAAAGAATCTGCATTTTAATATATAAGAGACTTCATCATCTTTTGTATATTTTGCTTTGGCATTTTCCAAGAAATGCTTACCTAGACGGACTTTGACCTACTTTTAATACTTATTGAAAATCTGACCTGGTCTGAGCCTGGATCTCTTAACAGTCTCTTGAGAAATTATTTGCTTCTGTCATGATGTTGAGGAATGATAATCACAGTGCTTAAAGCCATTTGAGTGGCAAAACAAAAAAACATGCGGTAGCACCAGGGAAGCCCCAGCTTTTCTGGTTTTGCTTTATGGACAAATTTTTCCATTCCATTCTACAAGAAATAAACTCCCTCTAGGCTGTTCCTCTGGTAGACAGATTCCTTATTGCTGAGAAATCAGAGAGCAGAGCAGTTCTGACGAAATACTAAGGGTTGCAGTATTGATTGTATTTCTTAAGCAACCCAGGATAAAATATTGGTTGCAAAATCACACAAAATGATCCACGGAAGGCAATAACTCTTAATGGGTTGGGGAAGGCTAGGGAGATTGGTCATTAGAGTTGCCCAGAAAAAAGAACTAGTATTTGTTGTTAATGAGAGACCTTACACATTATTGACATAGAAGTGACATACAGAGCAATGCGACATAGTCGAAGGACAAAGAAAATAAAGATCACACAAAATGAATGTCAGAGAACATAAAAATCTAGGCCTTTGAAGGTTAGTTTTTCCATATAGACCTATGTAATACAATTTTTTTTTTCCCCACAAAAGTGAAATAAAAGTGAGTTCAGTGCCCAGCTTTGTCACTTACTACTAGTTGTATGAGTTTGGACGCATTTCACAGCCTTTCTATACCTCAGTTTGCTCATCTCTAAAATGGACTTAATAATGGTTGCCATCTTCAAAGGCCAGTTACTATGAAGAATTTAGAATAGTTTTTGTCATGGAGTGAGTGATCAATATTGTTATTGTTGATATTAGCACATTATTATTTAGTTAGCTTGCCATGAAATCCAAAGTTTACAAATGGTAAATGAAGTGGTCCCCAGATGAACTGGCATTAGCCAAGGAGGAAGAGAGTACAGTGTTTTCAGGCATTGTGATAAAACATCTTTAAATAAAAATCCACTACTTCAGACCCAGTAGTGTTAAGAAAAATGCCTCACTAACGTTTCCCTTTGAACTGCTGATTTTAAAAAAGTATTTTTAAACAAAACAGTGGAAAGCAGATTATGTAAATGGAATATGACCAAGTTCAACAGAAACCGGAGTCTATGTTCCTGGTCAGTATGCAAACACAACTCTGCTTTCAGAGTTTCCTAAGAGAATCAACCACATTCACCTTGGCAGAGAGCTCTTTGTACAAGCAACAAAGGGTCTCCTCTCATTTCTCTGATGTTTCCATCTTCATATCCTTGGCAAAGTTCTCTAGATCCACTCGTGTCTTAATTTGTATTGTTCTCAAAACTCCTGCCAGCTTACTCTGCTGGAGAAGATGTACCAGTCAGGTTCCCTTACTTTCACCTGGCAGAACCTCACCTTGACTTGACTTAAACTGAAAGGGGTATTATTGCTCATGTTACTAAAAAAGCCAGAGTCCTTGGGCATCAGCAGAGCGGTGTCCAGATGATCAGATGATACCCATTAGGAATCTGTTTCTGTCACATCTCAATTCTCTTTTCCAAGATGGTGGCTGGCTCTCCTTCCAGTAGCAAGCTGACCACCAGATGCTGATCTACTTAGCAACACCAGAAGAAAGAGAGAAGACTCCTTCTTGTAATACATTCATCATGTGTCTTGGGACTGACTCTTACTGAACTCACTTGGGTCCCATGCACATCACTGAGCCAATCACTGTGTCAAGGGGAAAGACACATTTAGCCAGACCTCTATTACACGTCCATCCCAAATAACCGGAAGTGGGAGTCGATCACATCCAAACTACCAGTCTGAGATTGGGGGCACAGTAACCCAAAAGAAAGAATTAGGTTCTGCGAGCAGAAGGGATGCTATGCGACAGAATAACAATTAGTGCATACATCAGGTCTGCCCTGGTCTGGGCCCACCCTCTTCTCCCACTCCTCTGGGCAATTCCTGCCAGTGAAACCCATGGACTCCCCCTCCTCACCTCCGTGCCTCAGAAAGGTAATCCTCACTCACCCTGTAAGACTCTGCTCAGTTATTACTTCCTCCAAGAAGTCTCCCCTGTGTATTCACATCACCATACCCCCAGGCTGGATTAGGAGCTCCCAATGATACTACTATTCCCTTTGCTCCTGTCATGGTACTTACACATTTATGTGCTACTCTCTACTCCTCGACTGAACTCCTTGAGCACAGGAACTATTCAATTTCCTATGCCCTGAATTTAGAGCAATATCTCGCCTATAGTGGCATTCAGTTAGTCTTTGTTGAGAGAATGAATTGATGAAAAAGTCAGATGCCAAATAATTATACACACACACAAACACACAGATCATATTCAAAGTGGTTAACTACCTATAAATTCACAGACCAATCAGAAAGGACACGCTGCCTGAATGATTTGGCAGGGTCCTGAAGGTACCCTTCAGGGGCCGAATGTATTCACCTTAGTTGCTGAATCATGGGGAGACCAAGAATTATAGGGGATGGCAAGAGAGCATGCAAGGGCAGCAGCTATTTACCCTGTGCTATGGAAATATTTCAATATTAGCTCAGTTGGAATATTAGTACTGGCATATACTTGGTGATGACCAGCTACATATGTGCTTGTGTGTATTTATATGCACAATATAGTTAATATACATACTTACGCATGAAATATAAGATTTCTATCAGTTTTCATTTTACACATTTTCTTATCCAAAAACTTTCAACAGTATCCAGGCAGGTATTCAGATTTCTGGGAAATATATCTCTGCCTGGATAGATATTGTAACTCTCTTTCCCATTATACTTTCCATCAGAGAGGCATCTGCTCTGACTTCAGCTCCCAAAGCAACAGACCTCAAAGATGATGCTAGTCTCTGTGACACTTGCTCCTATCATATGCGATCCAGACATACTCATAGCCTTCCCTTAAACTTGCATTCATGTCCCAAAAGGCTGCAAAACCCTCCTTTAAAATGATGGAACACACATTAAGAGTCTCAAGTGATCTAAAGGCAACCAAGGTTGAGAAAACCTTCAGAAAAGCTAATTTTGCATTCACACAGGGGGCAGCAGTAGTCAGGTCCTGCCAGTGGGTGAATTTATAACATATAATTCTTTCAGAATGAGATATGCAAATTAAATCAATTAAATCCTGGCTGTGCTTGGCCATTCTAATGCACACACTCATCACCACATTAATTGAAACGACGCTGAAGGAGCCTTAAATTCAGAGTAATAAGTTGTGTCTGAGATAATCAACAGGCAATGCATTCATATTAGGACTGAGTGGAAGAGCTGATTCTAAATCATTCAAGAATGCAGCATCGCATGTGAGAAAGGCTAGTCACGTGGGGATGATAAACCCCTCCCATAAAAAAGGAGCTCCATTTTTCAATTTTGTTGGCAAGAGGCGCAATTCGCTCAGGAAAGAAACTTCCTCCCACCCCATCCCACCCCATCTCACCCCACCCCACCCCACACTCTGGACACCAAGCAGGCATGAGGGTGAGGAAAAGCAGTGACCGAGATCTTGATTTAGCAAGAGATCAAGAGAATAAAATTTTAGAATAAAACTGGGCCAGTAGCTAGAAGGCAAGCCAGACAATGGCTCTGCCACACACCAATAGTAGCTCAAGACAGAAACCCGGGTGTTATCCTGGATTCCTACCATTCCACGATCCCTTCCACCAGCCAGTCCATCACCACGACCTTCTTTTTGTGCCTCCCAATTATACTCTTAATCCATCAGCCTTTCTCAACCTCCACTGGCATCTCCCTAGACCAAGCCATTACCATGTCTCCCTAAGATTTTTGTAATTGCTTCCTCACTGGTTTGCCTGATTCCACTTTCATTTCTTTTCAACCCAGTCTCCTCATAGAAGCCATAGTGGCTTTTATAAATAGAAATCTGATCGTGTTACTTCTTTCCTTAAAACCCCTCAATAAGTTTCCTATTGCACTTTGAGTACAATCCAAACTTCGCATCATGGTCCAATGGGCCAAGCACAATGGACCCTGTCCTGTCTCTCTGATCAGGTCTGGTGCCCAGTCTCCCCACTCCCCTCTCCCCCAATCCTCTCCCACTCACTCATTACAGCCACACTGGCCTCTTCAGTTCCTCAGATATACCAAGTTCTTTCCTCCCTCAGAGTGTTTGCAATGCTGTTCTCTCTCTGGACATTCTTCCTTATTCTCCACCCCTACCCCCCAAACCCCAGCCTCATCCCTAACCTCTCCTTATGGCTGGCTCCTGCAGATTTTACTGGCCTCACCCCAAGTATTACCTCGATGAGCTCTTCTCTGACCACCCTACCCAAAAAACATTCCTTTCCTATTCCTAAGCCCAACACCATACAATACCACCTCCCCAAAAGAAAGTTTGATACCTTCTCACAAGGTTTCCACGTTGTCCCCTTTAGCTTGTTTCAAGACACTGAGAAATAGAAACCCCAATTTTTACCCTAGCCATCTCAGGCCAGTCAATGCTGCTGCAGTCGCAGTGAGAGAAGAAATACTCAGGGATCTGCTCCTGCTGGGATCCATTTCCTCTACCAGCAGGCATGCTCCAAAAGGAATAGCGTTTGGGTGGCAAGGACCCACTTCAATCCAGTCAATAAGGCAAAGCAATTTAGCCTCACACTTAGTACCACTTGCTTTGCTAAGTACATTCTAACAAGTTTTAATGACCTAACCCAGGGAGCACTCTATCTACATATAAGTTGATTGGTTGAGAACTTTGATTTTTCCCCACTGGAGGCTTCACTATTAATGCATGATTTATTAAGCAATTAGTCAGTGATTTCCACACCCCAAACATACTGTCATTAATATTTCAGCTACCCTTCTATCTCTTACCCTTCTGTTCCACTTCTGGGAATGAATTCTGGGGGCGGCTGCCTCTAGGTATCTCCCCTCAAAACCACTGGCATACCCATCTCACTTCATGTTCTACACACATTCTTCAGCCTTGAACTCTGAATTATCCAGAGGCCTTGACAGAATTGCCATCCTAGTCTTTAACCAACTTCTCTGCTTCCTAATCTAATTTCACCCATCTTGGCCATGTAAGGGCTTTTAATATATGTCCAGTGACAGCTTCCCATTTTTCTCAATTGATTAGCCTAACCCACTTAATTAGATCCATCTTCTGACAACTCACTCATTTTTACAAATATGCTCGAGAATTTTGACGCAAAAGAGGTATATACAATGGATGCCGGCTCTCTGCCAAACACAGTCTATCAAATTGCTAATTTTATATATTTGTTTTTAATTTTTTTTAAACAAAATCTTGCCTCATTTTTATCCTTCCCTGGTGTTAAAGGAGTGGGGGTGTGGTGGATAATAATTAATTTATGATTACCACTGTCATATCCAGTTAAAAAGGTATCTTCTTTGTACTAATGTTAGTGTAGATAATAAGCATTCTTCTAGAATTCAGCTTTCCTCCTTTCCTCATTTGTAACCTATTTCCTTTATCAACCAGAGTTCCTAGTTCCAAGAAACCAAACCAACTCTCAATGTCTGGAGATAAAATGGAGTTTATTGGAAACAGGAAACTCACAGAATCAACCAGAAATTCAAGGATTAGAAAATGTTCAGGAAACATGGTACACTGGGAAGCTGTGTTTCAGGAATATTTTGGCAAGTCACTATTGCCACAAAGCTCCAAAGACAACCATGCTTCCTGCTGCTGCTGCTGCTGCTGCCATCCTATGCAAATGCTAGTGGACGCTTCTTTGTGTTCTTTGCTCCAGATTGCAAGTCCTCAGAGAATGTGATGAGCTGCACTAGCGCATATGCACATGCCCTAGCAGTCAGGCAACATGCAGACAGGGAAGCTGGCCCCTAAAGAGAGGGCTGTGGTGTATGACCAGGCCCTCATACCCCAGCCTTTGGGATGCTGCCCGCTGCTGGCTCACAGGTGAGTCCCTCCTAAGCAATCACCCTTCACTGGGAGGAGCTGCCTCACCCACGGGTACAACCTCTCCTGGGGGCAGCCTACATTCAATGCCTGGCTGATAGAGGGACACAAAGGCTTGGCCCCTGTGCCTCAATTCGGGACATCTCTGAAGGACCATCCCACACTCAGAGCCCCTGTGGGGTTGGCTGGCGTTTCTAATGCAAACTACATCACTATTGAATGCCATCCTCTTTCCTTACTCCTTTACAGGTACTATTCCTAAAGTACTTCCCATGAAACACCTATAGGCAAATGTCTATCTCAGCATTTGCCTTCAAACTGTGACAGCCCCACACCCTCCATTTCCCAAAAAGAATTAAACATAATAGGAGAGTCTGTCATGAAGAAGTCAGGGCTTGGATACTGGGTAACCAAATAAAATGTCATATGTTCACTACACATTCAAATACTTTTCCATTGTAGTTAGATTAGACATTGTCATCACCAAACAGTTTGCAATTTATAGTTCTGCTTTTTAAATCCTAGAAAGTTTCTATCAAGTCAGGCGAGTTTCCTTATGCGCACTCATCCTCCGACCCAGTTTCCCTCCTGTATTTCATTCCTGTCTATATCTATCGATTTCTATTATCTCTCTATGCATCTATCTCTATCCCTAGAGATAATAGGGATGGAGATGGAGTGGAGATACAGATGGAGATAGAATAGAGAGAGAAAGGGAGAGGGAAACGGAGACACAGATACAGATACAGGTACAGATACGGTACAGGTACAAATGAGAGATATCAGAAGTGATTTTACTTCTGTCTGTCCTCATGCTCTCCTCCCTTCCTGGAATTCCTTCTTCCTTTCTCTCTTTGCTGACATAAATCCTACCTATTCTCATTTATAAAACCAATCCCTCACATTTGAAAAGCACTTAGATAGTTCAAAGGGCTTTAATATACTTTAACCGCTTTGATCTCACAAAATCACCACAAAGAAAGCAGAGCAGATATTATTATTCCCATTTTATTCATGGCAAAACCTGTCCTGGAGATGTGCGATACTCATCCAGATTCATTTCTCCATCATGTTCTCTGAGAATCTTCCAATTCATTTTGACCCTTGTCTAAGCTGCTGCAGTGGTAAGAGTTTATACTTTAAACTTGATTCAGAGTGGCAGGTGTCATTCTCTGAGTATTCCTTGCATGGATGCATTTTGTCTCTGTCCCATCTTCCAATCTTCCAATCCACCCCTACTCTGACCCAGGCTGGATACATGCTTCCTGAGGAGCAGGGCGCCATCTTTACTCCTACTATGCATCCAGCAGTGTACAAGGTTAGAGACCCAGTCCTGGCTTTGGCTCTTTCTTGCTGGGTGATCTTGAACAACTTGTTTAATCATTCTGAGACTTAGATTCCTCGTCTACGAAGGGACGAATGACTACTTTGCAAAACCACTGTGAGCATTAAATGAAATAAGGCGTTTGGAAAAACTTCTATCATCAGTCACACAGTGCCCACTTCATAAAGAATCATTTTTCCTTTATTTTCATTTTCTCAGTTCTAGGCACACCAAGGTCATTTTTACGAATATTAATTTACTGTTAAAAGAAATGATGGACATGATCACAATAGGAAGGAAAAGTATACTAAAAATGGGCAATGGGGCCGGCCTGGTCGCTCAGGCAGTTGGAGCTCCATGCTCCTTATGCCAAAAGCTGCCGGTTGGATTCCCACGTGGGCCAGTGGGCTCTCAACCACGAGGGTGCCAGTTCAACTCCTCGGCTCCCGCAAGGGATGGTGGGCTCTGCCCCCTGCAACTAAGATTGAACACAACACCTTAAGTTGAGCTGCCGCTGAGCTCCCGAATAGCTCAATTGTTGGAGCACCTCTTCTCAACCAAAAGGTTGAAGGTTCAACTCCCGCAAGGGATGGTGGGCTGTGCCCCCTGTAACTAACAACGGCAACTGGACCTGGAGCTGAGCTGCGCCCTTCACAACTAAGACTGAAAGGACAACAACTTGACCTGGAAAAAAATCCTGGAAGTGCACACTGTTCCCCAATAAAGTCCTGTTCCCCTTCCCCAATAAAAATTTTTTTAAAAAGAGAGATTATTTATAAATAAATAAATAAATAAATAAATAAATAAATAAATAATAAAAGATAAATAAAAATGGGCAATGGTCTTGAAAACAGTTACTAAAAATGTGTTTAGTGTTTACTTCATGCAAGCCCAAATATATATTTCAGTCACATCATCTTCTACAAAACACCAGCTAATCCCTCTGCCTTTCCACCAACCATTGATCGAAAAAAAATGGCACACATTTGTGCATCTGTTATTGTTACAGAGCACTGCAGTTCATTAACACATGTTGCATTACACATATTGCCAAAACACAGTATTTTAAACCAGGAGCAGTTCTCGCTTTGAGGATGTGGTGGTAACTTTGCCCAGAAAGTAAATGATTATCCAAAGCCACACAGTCAAAAGGCAGCAGAATGGGAGCTAAAATTCAGATTTGGGAGTTCAGAACCAATATCTCTTTCTCTAGTCCACAAATGGAGCATTATTTCATAAGCAATTTACCTTTTTCACAGACCCATTGTGAAAATTCTGGGTTGAGCATCACCAACAACAACAAAAGATGAGATTAAATGCTACTGTCATTTTTAGCAAAGGTTCAAAGTCGTTTGTATGCCAGAAATGGAAACCCACTCAAGGGGCCTTAAGAGGAGATAGTTGTTTCTTTTTTTCGGTTGGACTTTTTTTTTTTTTTTTTTTTTTTTTGAATCAGGGATATCTTATGGAATTATAAGACTGTTGAGAAACAGAGAACTAAAAAAGCTAACTCAAGCCAAGGAAGCATTTTCTCTGTCTCACACTTCTCCATTCTTCACTGCCTCATTGTCTCCTGGTCTCTCACTTCGCACATTCTTCTAGAACCTAGCTTTCTCTGCTTCTTCATAAGCATGATTGAAACATAACTGCCTGAATGCCTACTGCTTCCCTATTCCAATGTCACCAGCTCCTAGTACCATTCCTGTGTCTCAGTTCCAGTATCCCAGGTGAGAAGATCTGACTGGCTGAACCCAACCAATGGAAGGAGTCACTTTACTCGGGTGTCTATCCTCAATCAATCTGATGGAATCATGGAGGACAGTTATGTGATGTAATCATAACTGCATTTGTCACATCTTTGTTTATGGAGAGAGACAATTTCTCAGAGAAGGAGCAATCCAAAAGTAGCTACTAGAATAACGCTGAATATTAAAATGACTGCCTTGTACCAATCATCTGGCTTCTCCCAAACTTCTCCATGATGGACATCTCTATGTAGGCATTATGATAATTCATCCAAAAAGAGATGGGAACTCTAACAGTGCCACAGTCACAGGGGTGCACCACTCAGATCTGACTTAAGAGACCCTGGCATCTCAAAGAGATATTGTACACCCATGTTTATTGAAACATTATTGACAATAGTCAACAGACAGAATCAATCTAAATGTCAATCAGCAAATGAATGGGTTAAAAAATGTGGTATAAACATGCAATGAAATATTATTCAGCATGAAAAAAAGAATGAAATTCTGATGCATGCTACAACATGGGTGAACCTTGAGGACAGTATGCTACAGTGAAATAACTCAGTCATGAAAAGACAATTACTGCATGATTCCACTTATATGAGGTATCTAAAATAGTCAAACTCTTAGAAACAGGAAGTAGAATGGCAGATACCAGGGGCTGCAGGGAGAGGTAAAGGGGGAGTTGTTCAATGAATATGAAATTTCCATTTTGCAAGACAAAAAAGTTCTAGAGGTCCATTGTACAATAATATGCACATAGTTAACATTACTGTACACTTAAAAATGGTTAAGATGGTGGCCAGCCCTGTGGCTCAGGTGGTTGGAGCTCTGTGCTCCTAACTCCGAAGGCTGCTGTTTCGATTCCCACATGGGCCAGTGGGCTCTCAACCACAAGGTTGCCAGTTCAATTCCTCGAGTCCTGCAAGGGATGGTGGGCTGTTCCCCCTGCAACTAAGATTGAACACGGCACCTTGAGCTGAGCTGCCGCTGAGCTCCCGGGTGGCTGTTGGTTGGAGCGTGTCCTCTCAACCACAAGGTTGCTGGTTCGACTCCCGCAAGGGATGGTGGGCTGCGCCCCCTGCAACTAGCAACGGCAACTGGACCTGGAGCTGAGCTGCGCCCTCCACAACAAAGACTGAAAGGACAACAACTTGACTTGGAAAAAAAAAAAAAAAGTCCTGGAAGTACACACTGTTCCTAATAAAGTTCTGTTCCCCTTCCCTAATAAAGTCTTAAAAAAAAAAAATGGTTAAGATGGTAAACTTCATTTTATGTGTTTTTGAGAGAAAGAGAGAGAAAGAGAGAGAGAGAAGACAACTGTCAGTCTCCACCTGTGGGTATCTGCTTGAGTTTTCAGCGGAAGCCACCCAGTCCCCAGGCATCCCCAGCCGGTGACAGAGCACCATGACGGCACAAGACTCACCAACTTTTGATGTCTTTGCAGGTGATCTTTGTACCAGTGCTCCCTTTGGGCTGGTCGAGACTGTCTCAGAGCTATCCTACATTCTGCGGTCTTCCTCCTTCCTTTCCCCTTACTTTTCACAGGTGTCAGCCCTACTTCAGTGTCTGAGGGCTCTCCGTGACTACCCTTCATCCCTTCAGAGTCATATCTTTCAAAGGCAATGTCCCCAGTAAATCTCTTATACGTCTACATTTATCTTGGCATCTGCTTCCCAAGGAATCTAGCTGTCATAAATCAGTAAAACTGCACACAGACAACTTCTCCCCTACCCCCTGTGCATGCATACTTAGAGTTCAGAACACTACATGAGGGAGCACCCCTGGAAGCCAATGTGACTCCCCCAGACAGCGTTAGCTCTCCTCTGTTCCCACTGCATCCTTCATACCTCCATCCTCACACTTAGCACACTGTTGTTGTTGTTTACAAGTCCGTGATGCCACTGTGAATATGCTCCTTGAAAGCTAAGGCCTTACCCTCATTTACTTCTGTATTCCCTGCACCTGTCAGGGTGCCTGGCAGAACAGTCATGCTCGGGAAACGTTTGAGGAAGGAAAGAGGAAAGGATAGGAGGGAGAGAGTGGAGGAAGAAGAGTTAAAGCACAGGGAGAATTCTGGATATATCTCAATACACGATTGACATTCAAAACTGCTTACCCACAGCCTGCGTATATGCAGCAATCCACCCCGTCCTGTGACCACCCAACACTTAACAAACAGGTAGTATGGAGTGCTTACAGTGTGCTGTTTGGAGAGAGACTGTCTCCTTGTGACTTACGCATGTGCTCGCCACACTGAGCATTGAAACACAGGGACGTTTGATTGTATGGTAATCAGTTGGTATCCATATTTCCCCCGACACTATTTGGTAAACAAAGCATCCTGTGTCCACTGTGGGTTTTGACAGATGTGAGGAAGGGTGAGGGTCATTGCTCGAGAAAATGGACAGTCATGTCACTGATGGTTCTCCCAAGACGGTACGGGGAAACATTTCACTTAATGAGCCATTTGTCATTTTCAGGTATAGCCTAAGCTTTCTCTGCACTAATTATGTTGACCTTTCTTGAGGCAAAGATTTACACTGTGAATATATTACCGGTTTCAAAAATCATCAGTTTATAAATGAAATGGTGCCACGGTGCCTGGGGAGATTTGCAGATGTGGTGACATGAGCATTCCTTCCATTTGGAAAATTTTACCACATTTAAGTGATTTGAGGCATTAAAAACAATTGTCCCAACTATTACAAAACCTGGCAACTTTTTTCAAGAACAAATATTACTAAATATAGCCCAATTTTCACTCAATCTTTAAAATTTGTTTTGCTGACTCATCTTGCTTTGGGTGGATTTCTGAGTTCCACAGTGGAGTGACCAGTAAGTGATGGAGATTGCTTCAGTTCAGTGTCCCTTAGCAACCATAATTTCACTTTCCTGTTGCCATAACAACTACAGCATGAACATCAAGGTCATCAAGCCCAGTAAGCCTCTCTCAAGAAGCTGAGTGTCTCACACTCTCCAGGCTTCTCTTCGCTGTTTGCTCTCACAGGAGACGTTGTATGGAAAATGACATTTGCTTGTCTCGTCCTCCACTCCATGTTACTTTAGAAAGCAATGTATTTCAATAAAAAAGATAATCCATAACACAGGAGGTGCAGAGGCCTCCCCTCTAGATTGACAGAGACACTGTCATGAAAACTGTGATATATCCTCAAATGGTTCTGTTTTAAAAGAATAGAGAGACAACATAGCAGGGGGGAGGATTTTGAAATTCTGTAAGCCTTGGGTTCCAGTGACATTTGTCATGACCTTAGTACTCTAGCTTAGGACTTAGGCCCCTAGCTTACAGTTTCTGGAAAAAGAGGGGGGTGCTGAACTCCATGATCTCCAAGGTCCCTTTTAGTTTTTACGTTTTGCGTATCCCCATTTCAATGCATCACAGTTTGCAAATGCTTGTCTGGAAGTGGTAACTGAAGCCAGTCAGAGCAGAGGGAGGTTTATCAGCTTCGTGAAACAAAGGAAAAGACCCCTCCAGACGTGGGCTTTTGTGCTCGTGTCTAGGAGCATGGGGTAGAGTTGGCCCTCTAGAAATGTTGAATCACCCTGAATAATTATCAGCAGGAAAACTTTCCCTTCTTTGTGTTCTCTTAAGAATTAGAACTACATTAGTCAACATTAAAAATGACTTTTGCCTCAGCTCTCACCCCCAAATCAGAGGAATTAGCTAGATATTAGCATTTGGAGATGGTATATAATTTTGCAGCTCTTTTAAGACAGACATAAATCTCCCAGCAAAACTTATTTTACTTTGGGAGAAAGACAGGTCTGCTTAGGCTCCAAGAAGAATAAGTGATCCTTAGCACAGTCCACCTGCCAAGCTTTCCAAGCCATTATTGTTAACTGCAACCATCTTCTGAAATTCTGCACTGCCCATCATGCAATTTGGGCTTTAATGTGTATCAGACAAAATTGACTTTAGGACATGTGCATTGTGCTCACGTAATGAACTGAAGACCTCGCCTTTTTCCCCTTACTTTTTATTGATTTTTTTTGTTGTTGTTGGAAAAAAGAGTTCATTAGTTGAGAATAGTCTTATGGTATTGTGCCTTTTTCTACTGGTCAAAATATTTATGACACTGTTATATGGTTTTTCTTTTCTTTTTTTTCCAGAAAACAGTGCTAGCTGGGGTGGAGGTTTGAAAGTATCATCTGCCCCCTTGCTGGTTCTGCCAAGCCGTACTGACGTCACAAGCTTACTGCTTGCTAGTCATAGCCTTCTCCCCCGGCCAGAATGTACACTTTGAAAAGCTACTGGGGGAAATATGGCACCAAGAGCACCACTTACGTAGTAAAACATTTTTCCTTCGGGATAAGGAAGGACATTGTGAGAAACAATGGCTGCTTCCTGGTTGCCCTGGTTTTGTTAGTGCCTTCTCAGGAGGAAAAAGAAATGACTCTTGGCAAAGGAGGCAGAATACCTGGAAACTAGTCAATAATTTCCTCCAGTAGGCGTGGAGGTCTGAGTAGTGTGCTCCGAAGGATTGGAAGAAGATCATAGATACACAGCAAATGATAAATTCTTTATAGAAATGTGAGGCACTTACAAAACATCTCGAGAATGAATGCACGAATTCCAATGTCAGTAATTAGCTTGTGCTGAGTGGAGGTAGAATAAAGCTGCAACACAGAAGAATTAAATCAAATTCATCCACTCATGGATGATCCACATAATTCTATCCCACGTCTATAATTCAGGTGGCATTCTGGCTTTTCAGTTCTCTGCCACATACTCTCACTGGCACTCATAATATCCCTGTGTGCAGAAAAATTTCCTCTCCCCATTTTATAGATGAAGAAACAGAGATGGACATTAAACAATTTACTGGAAATCATATATCTAAATGGTATCGAACTGGGGTTTTAGTTATCCTGACTTCCAGCCTAGTGGCTTTACCCTAATGTGGAAGTTTTTCTACAAAGTAGATACATTTGGAATTAGAATTCTTTACCTATAATATAGAGTTTTAAAAAAAAATTTAACAAAGCATCAGTTGGGATTCCTGGCTGCAAACAAAATAAACCAAGTGGGACCACATTTAGCCAGAAGGATTAGTTGGAAGGATGTAAATGACTCAGTACAAATGGGAATTTCAAGGCCTCTGAGGTCTGATTTGAGAGCCAGGAGGCACAGCAACTCTCTTCAAAAATAGTCTGGTCAGAACATTGCACTTGACACCACTCTTGCCACTGCCATTGCTATCAATGTCCATGAAAATCCTTCCAAATATATATACACATATATATATATATATGTATATATATTTTATAATAAGAGATTATCAGCAATAATCTATTTTTTAAAAACTTTTATTTATTTTAAGTGTGTTTTTCCAGGACCCATCAGCTCCAAGTCAAGTAGTTGTTTCAATCTAGTTGTGGAGGGCGCAGCTCACAGTGGCCCATGCAGGGACTGAACTGGCAACCTTGCTGTTCAGAGCACCGCACTCTAACCAACTGAGCCAACCGGCCGCCCCTCCAAATATTTTCTTTATGCTTATATCACTACTCCAAGATTAAAGTCCCAGGAAGAGGGTCTGCTTGGCTGAGCTCAAGCCACACATCCAGCTCCTGGCTCTTTCAGAGCAGGGAGAGAAGGAATCTGCTTTCCTTTCCCCACCCCTCAGTTTCTGTAACAGAAGATGAATGATTACTGATCCAAAAATGAAAGTCAAGTGCTTGCTACTCCAGGTTACAGATAAATATATTATCTGGGAGAATTTTACTAGAAAGTTAAAGCCTAAATGTAGAGAGCTGGGCCATCTCCCATCATTTAGACTTTCTTGGGGTCTCTGGGGTAACATAGTGAAAACAGAAGCTAGGCAGGACACATCGAATCCTAGACAACCTGCAGACCTCATGGGATGTTCTGGCATCATGGAAGAAGGCATCTGAAGTCCTCCTTACAAGAGCATGGCTACAAAGCCTTGTATTTATAAACCCTGCTCTCTTTTCTTAATGGCCTCCTAGGTGTGTGCACTCCTCTTCACCATAGTAAGTCACCACTCATACCTACTGGGCGGGGGCGGGGGCGGGGGCGGCAGCGGTTCTTATTAGAAAGGAAGAGAGAGTAAGCTGGCAGATCATTTCTGCCTTTCATTTGGGTTTGCCACTGTGGGCCTCAGCTGGTGATCTAGTGAGCCCTTCGGGTCAATTAGCTCTTTCTTTTTTTTTTCCCTTTCCTTTTCTTTTTTTTTTAAATTAAAGTGATTGGGGTGACAATTGTTAGTAAAGTTACATAGGTTTCAGGTGTACAATCCTGTAATACATGATCTATAAATCACATTGTGTGTTCACGACCCAGAGTCAGTTCTCTTTCCATCGCCATACATATATATTCGATCCCTTTTACCCTCATCTACCACCCTCTTCCCCCTTACCCTGTGGTAACCACTAAAAAGCAAAAGTCTGGGACCAGATGGCTTCACTAGTGAATTCTACCAAACATTCAAAGAGGATCTAATGGTTGTCCTACTCAATTAGCTCTTTCTAAGGCTGTTTCTACTTCTCAGCTTCAGGGATACTTATCAGTCTTACAGGCATTTTGGCACCAAAGTGAATAACTGTTAGTTTTCTCCATCCACCACCCTTGCTTTTTTCTTCCAGACATAGCATCTGAGTTCTGACAGGAAGAACAGCACGTCTTCTATCTCAAACCACATGATTCTGGTGGGGATGACCACACCCTCCCCTGACCCTGGGGTGGGCATGAACAAAGGCTGGCCACCTCCAATAATCCTCCCTCCTTGCGATAAGGATTGGTTAGGAAATGAACATGCTACTCAGTTTGGACCAATGATATTCAAATCTGGGGCTTCTGATGAAGCAGTAGTTTTTTTTACACTGAGATGACTGAATTGTGAGGATACTCTCCTGTAGCTGGTGGCAGTCTATTCACCATAAGGTAGCAGATTAGCCCAGACATTAAGAGAACAGAGAGAAGCAGAGCTTATAGATGGGGAAACGGAGAGATTGATCCTCACTGAGCACTTGGATATGTGGTCATTCCTGCATCCATTCCTGAATCTACACCTGAATTCTCAATTATGTGAGTCAATGATTCCCTTTTCATGATTGAGTCCATTTGAGTTGTATTTATGTCCATGCTTGTTCTCCACAAAAAAAAAAAAAGATAAATCCATCCATTCAGTCCACAAATATTTACTGAGAGCCAGGTGCTCTGATAGGTCCTGGGGATACTGTCATGTGTAAAATAGACATGGACTTGACAGTCTGGGAGTGGAGAGAGACGTTAATCAAGAAACACACAGAAAAACACATTTTGAAAAATTGTGATGAGTGCTAAGAAGGAAAATGTAGAGAACTGTGATACTGTAAGGCCCACTGAAAACTCCCCGGACACAAAAGAGATTGTGAAATGTCTACAGGCCAGTCATCTGAAGGAGAGACCAAGGGAAGTGAGGCAGATCAAACCAGCTAGGTCAGGCAGTTTTACCCCTAGCTTATTTGAGTATCTCTCTCTCTCTTTTTCTAATTGTGATAAGAACACTTAACATGAGATCTACTCTGTAAACAAACTATAAGCGCACGGTTGTATGGCAAATCTCCATAACTTACTTGTCTTGCATAACTGAAATTTTTTACCTGTTGAAAAGCAACTTCCCTTTTCCCCCTCACCCCAGCCCTTGGCAACCAGCATTCTATTCTCTGAGTTTCTATGAGTTTGATGATTTTAGATACCTCGTATAAGGGGCATCAAGCAATATTGGTCCTGACTTATTTCACTTAGCATAATGTCCTCCAGGTTCATCTGTCACACATGGCAGTATTTCCTTCTTTTTTAAGGCTAGATAATATTCCATTGTATTTATATACCACATTTTTTATTATTTATTCATCCTGAATGGGCATTTAGGTTGTTTACACCTTTGGCTATTGTAAAATAATGCTATGATGCATATGGGAGTGTAGATATCTCTTTGAAACGCTGATTTCAATTCTTTCAGGTTTTTTTAAGATGCCTCAACATAGACCATGCATACAGAGTTGAGAATAAGAAAATTTAAGTCTTCCAGAACAGAGAATATAGTCTAAACTCCAAGTAAACAAATTTGAGAGATAAAATCCTAAATGAACCCAAACCTGGTCAGTCTGTTTTCAGTAAAGGACTCTGAGCATCTGTCCATGATCTCTTATTTCACCAGCATTGGGACAGGCCCTGAGGGAGATGAAAAGAGAAACATCAAACACTCCCAGTGTCCTTAGGATGCTCACAGTGTTGTACGGATAAAACTGTAAGAGTAGTCAGTTTATCTGAGGGCATGGTCGCATGAAGCAGATGAACCATGTTCAAGGACAGTGATTCTCAGTAGGGAAGAAGATGCTTGACTTTGAAAAAGCATTCCATACCACAGAAACAAGGCTTTACTAAACAAGTTTGTGGCTGGTACAGATACATAGAAAACAGTGAAAAGTACAGAGGAAACATTGGTTTTTAAAACGTCTAGAACTTCTTCATCTAGAGAAGAGGCTCAGGGCAGGTACAGCAGCAATGGAAGATAGCACTTTTTCAGTACCAGCGCTTTGGAACTGGAGAGTCCAGGGTTCAAATCCCAGCACTGCCACATACTACCGTGTTTCCCCGAAAATAAGACCTAACTGGAAAATAAGCCCTAGCATGATTTTTCAGGATGACAGCCCCTGAACATAAGCCCTAATGCGTCTTTTGGAGCAAAAATTAATATAAGACCCAGTCTTATTTTGAGGGAAACACAGTAATAATAGCTAACTGATATAGCACATGGAGTTGCATTCCAGGCATTATGCTGAGCTCATAGCACAATGGGGAGGTACTATTATCACCCTCATCTAACATGTGACAGCATGGAAGCACAGAGAAGTTAAGTTACCAGTCTCGGCTCACACAGTTCACCAGTAACAAAGCAGGGATTAACCCTATACAGTCTGACTCGTAGTCCCCATACTTGACTGCTATGCAGTGCTGCTCAAGGCAGGGTATCCAGCCTGTCCAATCCTAAGATGTCCTGTAGAAATGGTTTTCAAAACTTCATTTTGAGGGCCCACTTCAATGGGGACCCAAGTCTCCCATTCAGTAAGTTTGGTTTAAAGCTCTGTAGGGGACTCTGAAGATGAAAAGAATTTAGAAACCCCAAATGGAGAGGACCATGACCCTGAAGACCCTGGCTGGGGGTTAACTGTAGCTGCCCCGCCCTATGGCCTTCAGAACACAGTACTGTGTCTCTCACCAATAGCAAAGAACTGTTTTCCTGCAGCACTAACTCCTTTGGAAGCAGATGTAACTCAGTAGGCAGGTGCTGGTTTCCTGCATCAAAGTCAAGAGCTTTCTTTGCCCAGACTTAAAGGCCACTCAAATATTGATTTCAGTTCCATTATAAATCATGAGTTGTAGCATGTAGCAACAGTCTCTTAAAATACCTTGAGCTCCCTAGAGCTACGAAGTCTGTGACCCAGCTCCCCCTCGAGCTATCTCAGAGCTACCTCTCAGAATGTTAGGCTGCCCATTAGTGATCATCCCTGGGCCCCCAGCTCATGGTCAGGTCCGGCTCTCAAACACTGCCAAGGAGAAAGTGAACATTCTTCCTGTGGCTCAGAGTCAAAAGGGCCCAACGTGATTCTCCATGCAGGTTCAGAGCAGAGGAGTTAACTGCTTACGTGGTCTTGTTATATGCTTGGCACAGACTCACTACAACAAGTAAAAGCTCTATTTGATTTTCCGGGAACATTTTTTCTTAGCATACCGGGGATTATGATTCTTGAAAACAAGGCCAGGCAACTGCTAACAAACCCAGCTGAGGAAAGTGAATTTATGCCATGAATTGAACCCGGTTGATCTACTACGTTATTAACTTGTTTCGGAAGAACTGGACAGAAAGTCCTAAATGGGTCAAAAACAGAGCAGGGATTTTAGACCCTTTGAAATCATCTGGCAAAATAAAGGCTGGTACCACACTCAATTCTGAATGTTCTAAATCCTAGAGAAAAAGCACGATGGTCCAGAAAAGACTGTTCTCTCTTCTTTTTGATCCAAGACCCACATGTTTGCTGCATGAGCATATAAAAACAAATGGTAGTAGAGCATTAATTCTCTGAGTTAATGGAGACTATTCAAAGTCCCCATGTTGGGGGTGGAAAAAGGCATAGGATAAGACGGTCCTGAGAATCATTCTAGATCTACTGAGGTCAAGACAAATGGACACAAGACACACTTCTATATGCACGGAAGCTTCTATCTCACCAAGCTACAGACTTTAACTCTTAAGTCCATTTATCTGGGAGCATTTAGAATGAACGTTGTTCTCAGAAGGTCACCTAACCAATACTGGAAGTTGTTCCCTATCGCCTGTGAAAACCACCAGAGGTGAGGGCTGTCTGCATGTGACTGTCAGCTCAGCCCAAACAAAGCTATCACTTCACCAATGATGCCAGCAAGTCATTAATGATGTATGGTACTCATAGATTGCTAACTCAGGCTAATATGTCCAACAGCATCCAAAGTCGAGGGGCACCAAGTAAATGTTTAATCCAGGCCAGGAATTTATATGCAATGAAACTATTCAGCTGCTAAACTCTTTTCTTCCTTTTCCTGTATGATATCCCAGCAGCCATTGCTGCTGCCTGAAGAAGCAATAAACCTTATTTAGACAAGTGTTTGAAGCACATTGTTCACACAACAATGGAGAGACACTGAGCGAAAGCTCTGTGCTTTGACTGATGTGTGATGCAGTCCAAGGTAACATATTATAAAATATTTAGTTGAAACAATGCACAGAGCTGGAACTCGTATGCAAATATAAACACTAGCACCTTCACAGCCATTTCCTCATTATCTGCTGGTGGTTTTCTGCACTGTTGCTTTTGCTCCATCCTTCTTGATAAGAGAACTTTTGGGGACTACCTCTACTGGCTTTCATGTGTTTTTAATAGAAAATTTTAACTTTATTTAAGATAAATGCTTAACTCTGTTCAAGAAGCCTAGGGGTGATGTCCTTTGAAATCCAAACAACCTCATTTTCTACACAAGAGGAGGTATGAGGGTAAGCAATGCTCTTTGGTAGCCATTGACTTCAATCTGTGAAGTAGGTCTCTTCAGGATGTATGTGGACAAGCAGAAAAATGAACTGCCTTCCAGCTCACCTCCCACAACACCCTTACCCTGGAAAATGTATTTAAAACAAATTCTCAGTATGTAAAGCACCTCATCCCTGAATTCCAGATGAGCAAGCAAACCATGAAATTAAATGGAACCAGATGAACTTGGGGAAGGTCTACTCTAAGATTTTTTTATCCCTATTTCTGGTTTCTCTCCATAAATGTATTAAATATAACTGTGTGCTGCTATTCATGTGTCCTAAAAGCTATACTTTTGTGCCATTGGGAAAATACATTCCCTTTTAGTAACAGTTATTTTCATATTTTTACAATTTATTCTTTGCCCCCATTTTTCTTGGTTAATGGTACATCAAGATTCACTTAGCAGAGCCTATTGAATTCTCAGTGCTGCAGCGATTAAACACATTCAAGTGACAAACATGTATTGAGCATATCTTTTATGGTGAAGACACAGACTCTGCTCTCACACACACACACACAAAAATCTAAAATCAAAATAAGACATGCATCTCATCTTCCTCCATCCTCCCAAAAGAGCGGCACACCTTCCACAGTGGTCACCAAATCACCATTTGTGCGTCACCATTTTCTAAGGTGTTATGACAAACTCCTAGTTTTTGTTTGTTTGTTTGTTTTTGTTTGGGTTACTTAAAGCCATCAGCAATCCCTTCGTTGCAGGCAAAGTTGGTCATGGGACTAAAAACCGGAATAATACAGAAAGGAAAAGAAAGCGTTGTGGACAATTGGTGGTAGTTTCCTAAGTTTCCTTCCTTTTCTTTCTCAAAAGCTTTCCATTTGCATTTGGAGATCCACATGGTTCTGAGAAACCGACTCCACCCTGAGCTCCAGCAGGGGAGAATGTGACCTCAGCTGAACCAATCTGCACATACCATTCTCCCATGATTAGTTCAGGATAAGGTAGGTGTTTAAAAAAGATGTGGCTATAAACGAGGCAGAGACCCAAAGTAAACAATGACTTAAACAAAATCAAAGTTTATTTCTCTATCACATAAAACTAAGTTGGTATGATGACTCTGCACTTTAGAGGCACCAGGGGCCTGAGGTCCTTCTGTCTTGTTGCTCCTTCATTCCTATCATTCTGTTCTTGTTTGCATGCTGTCAAGATTGTTTACAACTACAAAAGCTCTCATGTTTCCTCTTTCTACTTTAGGGACAAAACACCGTCATTTCACAGGATTATTTCACTCACGTCTGATTGGCTAGAACTCGGTCACATGGCCATACTAGCAGCAAAGAAAGGTGGAAAATCTGTCTTTTTTTCAGGCAGCTAAAATGTTATCACTAGGAAAGAAGGGGCGACTAGACACTAGAGGTCAACCTGGAAGTAGCTTCTTCTGGGCATGTGACAAACTATTCCAGATGCTCAGCCAACTTGAAATTCAGGAAAACAGGTGCATATTCACCCTCTGAACACATGGTTTGCTGAAGTGGGAATGAGTGACAGTAGCAATTTTTGCAACTATAAGGAAACCAATAGTAAGATGAAGCTGACACACAGAAGAGGGCACAGTCAAGTGAATCCCAGAGAAAAGTACCTAGATATTTAGTGATATCATAAAATTCTGCCTCAAAACACCTGTGAAACTCTATCTCCAGACTTTTCACTTATGTAAGCCAGTAAATTCTCTGAAAACATATTTTCTGAAGCAGCTTGAATTGGGGTTTTCTTATTTTCTTTTAATTCTTCCCCTTCCCCCTTCTTCCGCCTCCTCAAGCCGTTGTTTCTCAGTCTAGTTGTGTAGGACACAGCTCCCTGGCCCATGCTGGTATTGTGAGTCTTGCACTCCCCCTGGCTGAGGCAGTCTGCCGCCTGCACACGGCAGCCCAGCTCCAGGGAGAGCCATTGTTCACAATCTTAGCTGTAGAGGGCGCAGCTCACTAGCCCTCGTGGGAATCGAACCGGTGATCTAGGCATTAGGAACACAGCGCTCACAACCATCTGAGCCACGGGGCCAGCCCGGGTTTCCTTATTTTCAATCAAAAGATATAGAATGAAAAAGGGAAAGAGAAAGAGACGGGAAGAAAGACTATAAGATAAATACAAATATACAAGACAGCCATTAACATGAAATCTTGGCTAAAGTCACTTTCAGAGTCTTGAAGGGTGTAAACTATTTAAACAGAAGAGCTTAATATTAATAAAAGTAGGGAATGACCCAAACATTACCAAAACTTTTTAGAACACAGAATAGAGGACAAAGAATAGCCAGTATTGAGCAGCCAAGAAGTATGTTTTAAATAATTAGTTAGAAACTGCTAGCTTGGATTGAACTCTCCTGTCACATCATACTCTACTCCACCCTCTTTCATGAAAAAGTGTTTGTTGGGTTAAAGAATGCCTTGAATATAAAGACTCATTAGATTGACAGTTATTCTAGATCAAAGGCTTAGGTAGATTTTCCAACAAATTCTGCTGTGATGGTTAATGCAAAGCCTTGAAAACTAGCTCTTTAACCTTCCAAGTATTTAGTCTAAGGCTCCTGTAACTCTTGTCACTGACGACAAGACAAGGCAATTATGACCTTTATGATATAGCCTTTATTTTTCCCTGAGATCATCACCAGGAAGTCATTAAGGAAAAAAATAGAATATAAATGAAGGTGAAATAGGCACAATTCTTAGGAAACTAAAAGGAGTTTCTTTTTTTCTATAAGAAAGTTGAGTAAAATGATATGTTTAAATAAGAAGGAAATTCCAGAGATCAGAAAAAAATAAGATAAAAAAGATTGCGTTCTTCAAAGTCATAAATAAATTAGAGTACATTTACAATTAGAATTCAAATTTACTTGTTATACTAGACATCCTACCAAAAAGGCCTTTCACTTTATTGATTTCTAGACCGAGAAGACATATATAGTAGGGGTAATTGACAGAAATGCAGTTTAAAATTGGCTTAAAACTGCCTCCTACTGCAAAGGGTCATTCAAATTCAAAAACAAAAGCCAGATGTTTCAGTAGATATTTTCATGTATTATTTTTCATGTGAGACAGGTAAGGGTTAGAGCAACACTGCTAAGAGTACAGATTATGGAGAAAGACATTCATTCATTTGTTCCACAAATATTAATTGTCCCGACTACGTGCCATAAACTGCTCTGGGTGCAGACAAGACACCCCTGTCCTCAGGGCCCTCAGGTGGTGATAAGGGCTAGGGAGAAGAAAAAGTTGCAAGGGAGCTAGGGAGTTTCGTGACAGCAGGGGAGTCAGTTTTAAGTAGGGTAGTCAGGGAAAGACTCATTGAGAAATGTGACCGTATAGGTTGTCTATTACTCCATAGAAAATTTCTTCCAAAACTTTGCGTCTTAAAACAACAAACATTTATTATTTCACCATTTCTGTGGGTCAGAAATTCAAGAGCAGCTTAGTTGGGTGATTCTGAGTCAGGGACTCTCAAGACATTGCTGTCAATTGGGACTCCAGGCATCTGAGACTTGCCTAAGGCTGCGGCGCGTGCTTTCACGCTGGTCACGGTTGTCAGCGGCCTGCTTCTGTATGGACTTGTTACACGACGTTCTCTCTATATATATGCTTCTGACAGCCCTCACAACATGGCAGTTAGCTTCCCCCAGAGCAAATGGTGAGAGGGAGGGAAGGAAGGAGAGAGACAGAGAGAGACAGAGACAGAGACAGAGAGACAGAGAGCCCAAAACGAAAGCCACAGTTTTTTACAACATCATCCGAGAAGTGACATACCACCCCTTCTGCTGTATGCTCTTGGTCACACAAATGAAACCTGCAACATAGTGGGAGGGCACTTCACAAGGGTGTGACTAGCAGGAGGCTAGGATCACTGGGGGCCTTTTGGGGGGCTGGCTAGCACTAACATGGAGCAAATACCTGAAGTGGGTAAGTTCAAAGTCTCATAACTTCAGACAAGTCACTCAACTTTTATAAATTTCAGTTTTCTCGTCTACACAGTAGAAAAATTTTTTTAACTATCTACACTGTAGTCATGTTGAGAAGACTTAGAGCAAATAAATTTCTTTAGCTCAGGGCCTGGCATTCCATAGTGAGCAATACATGTTAGCTGTCATTATCATTCTCATTACTGGGGATGTGGTTGTCATTATCATGCTCATTTTACAGATGAGGAAAGTGAGGCTTCAACATTTAAATCCTTACTGATGGTCTTGCCCCTGAAACAGATAATAATTTATTCAAACTTTCTGAATTCAATACCTTCTTTCTTTATTTCATTGTGCTGCCTCCCACATACCATGGTAAGGATGAATTAAAGTTTTAAAGATTTAGCCAAAGCAGGAATTCAAAAATTAGAATTATATGAGGGAACAAAGGCAAAAGAAGATTCAAAGTCTACTCTACTGGTGATAACCAAACAGGGCTGTCAACGTTGCTTTTGGGTTGAGGAGATTCAAGATGCACAGCAGATAAATGCTACGCTTGCCTCACCCCACATCAAAATTGCAACTAAATTACAGAACAATCAACCTGGAGAACCATCTGAAGTCTGGCTAAACAGAAGTTTTATATAACTATAACTAAGGATATAAAGGATATATATATAACTAAGGATATATATATAACTTATATAACTAAGGATATAAAGAAGAAACCATTTCAAGACTGATAGAAGGGCTGAAGGCACAAAACAGGCTGGTCCCACACCCACATGTGGTGGTTGAAAATTAGGAGAGATATCTTGGCCACAGAGGTTCCCCGTGAAGGAACGAGGGACCTCAGCACCCCCAGACTAGCCTCCCCAGCCCAGAGTACTAGTGCCAGGAAGAGGAGCCCCCCCAAATTATGGCTGTGAAAAACAGTGGGGATTTCAACTGTCTAGGTGAAATGGAAAGCTGCAAGAAAACCAGACGTCTCTTAAAGGGCCCGCGCAGGCACTTACCCTGGGCTCCAGCGGAGGAATGCTGATTCGGGGGCCTCAAAGACATATGGGGAGATGCAGCTCAGCTCCAGGTCCAGTCTGAGCTGCGCCCTCCACAACTAAGATTGAAAGGACAACAACTTAACTTGGAAAAAAAAAAGTCCCGGAAGTACACACGCTTCCCCAATAAAGTCCTGTGCCCCTTCCCCAATAAAATCTTAAAAAAAAAAAAAAACCATATGGGGAGAGACTGAGTTGTGTAGATTTGGGGTAGGGACTGGAGAGACGGTCCCCATTTTTTCTGTGTGGGGCCTTCTTTTGTGCAGCAGGCAGGTGGGCACCATCTTTCCTGTGTTAAGCCCACCCCCACAGGCCAGATCTGAATCTGATTGGCCTGGTGAGCTCCACTGTTCCTCCCTGCTGACTCACTGAGACCCTACCTCATCCAAATTTCATGCAGCTGAAGGCTTTATCAGCAGCTGAACCTTACAGAAGCTGGCAAGTGGCAGCAGGCCTCAGAGTTTCCTGGCTTTTTGCAATGCTACCCCAGACCCAGTATTGGTGGCAGCTGTCTTCAGTTCACAGCATGGACTCTCCCACATGCCTCCAGGTCCAACACAGGCAGACTCCAACCATGGATCACATTGTAACTACTACCTGACCAGTCACAGGCAGTGGCAGACCTGGACCTGCACCAGAGCCCTTCCCAACAGGCCCCAAAACCAACATACTTGGAGATTGGCTTCAGACCACAACAGAGCACCACCTAATTAGCCCCACAAGCAGCATGACCAAAGGGTGGTCTTAAAAGCACCAGAGTCCACTGGGGCAAATCCCATTCAGTGGGGTAAGCCTCCCACACAGCAGTCTGTAAACTGTGGACATGGCCAAACCCCACAGCCAGTCAGCCTGAGAGTCAATCCCAACCACTGAAGTGCCAATAGCAACCAAGGCTTAACTACAACAGGAGGGCACACACAACACACACAAGGGACACTCTTGGAGCACCTGGCTCAGGTAACCGGGGAGACTGTGCCAGGGCCCACAGGGCACCTACTACAGAAGGCCACTGAGTAAGACTAGGAGGTGTAGCAGATCTATCTAATACATGGAAACAAACACAGAGAGGCAGCCAAACTGAAGAAACAAAGAAATATTTCCAAATGAAAGAACAGGAGAAAACTCCAAAAAAAGAACTAAACAAGATGGATGCAAGTAAACTCCCAGAGACAGAGTTCAAAACAATGGGCATAAGGGTGCTCAAGGAACTCAGTGAGAACTTCAACAAAGAGATAGCAAGCATAAGAAAGGACATAGAAACCATAAAAAAAAAGTCAGAAGTGAAGAATACAGTAAATGAAATGAAGAATGCACTAGAAGGAATCACCAGCAGACTAGATGAAGCAGAAGAGTGAAACAGCAATTTGGAAGACAAGGTAGCAGAAAACACCCAATTGAAACAGCAAAAAGAAAAAAGAATGCAAAAAAATGAGGATAGTTTAAGAGCCCTCTGGGACAACATCCAGCATAACAACATTCCCATCATAGGAATACCAGAAGGAGACGAGAGAAAGCAAGGGATTGAAAATCTATTTGAAGAATAAATAACTGAAAACTTTTCTAACCTGGTGAAGGAGATAGACATACAAGCCCAGGAAGTGTAGAGAGTCCTAAACAAGAAGAAACCAAAGAGGCCAACACCAAGACACATTATAATTAAAATGGCAAAGTTTAAAGACAAAGACAGAATCCTAAAAGCAGCAAGAGAAAAGCAGTTAGTTACATGCATGGGAGCTCCCATAAGATTGTCAGCTGATTTCTCAACAGAAACTTCACAGGCCAGAAGGGATTGGCACAAAATATTCAATGTGATGAAAAATAAGGATATAAAACCAAGGGTACTCTACCTAGCAAGGCTATCATTTAGAATCAAAGGACAGCTCCCCAGACAAGAAAAATCTAAAGGAGTTCGTTACTAGCAAACCAGTAGTATGAGGAATGTTAGAGGGAATACTTTAAGATGGAAAACAAAAAGATTAGAAAATATGAATAATATAATGGCAATAGCTACATATCTATCAACAATTACTTTCAATGTAAGTGTATTAAACTCTCCAATCAAAAACATAGGGTGGCTGAATGAATAAGAAAACAAAACCCTTACATATGCTGTCTACAACAGACTCACTTCAGATTGAAAGATACACACAAACTGAAAGTAAAGGGATAGAAAAAGTTATTTAATGAAAATGCAAACAAACAAACAAAAGGCTGGGTTAGCAATACTTATACCAGACAAAATACACATTAAAACAAAGGCTACAAGAGACAAAGAAGGACCCAGTAATCTCACTTCCTGGTATTTATCTGAAGAAACCCAAACTGCTACTTCGAAGTGACGTGTGCATCCATAAATTCATTGCAGCATTGTTTACAGTAGCCAAGATGTGGAGGCAGCCTGGTGTCTGTCAATGGACGAATGGATAAAGAGGAGGTGGTACATATATATACAATGGAATATTGCTCAGCCAGGGAAGGGAATGGGTTCTTGCCATCTGCAGTGGCATGGATGGACCTGGAGGATATCATGTTGAGTGGAGTGTGAGACAGTGAAAGACAGATACTATGTGATTTTGCTTATATGTGGAATCTAAAGAACAAAATAAACAAACAAATAAAACAGAAACAAACTCATAGATACAGAGAACATTTTGATGATTGCCACATGGGAGGGAGGTTGAGAGGGGTGGGTGAAAAGGGGGAAGGGATTAAGAAGTACAAATTGGTTGTTACAAAGTAGTCATGGGGATGAAGGGTATAGCATAAGGATTATAGTCAATAATATTGTAATAACTATGTATGGTGTCAGATGGGTACTAGATTTTTTGGAATGATAGGATGGGGGTATGGGGGCAGGGTGAAAAAGGTGAAGGCATTAAGAAGTACAGATTGGTAGTTACAAAATAGTCATGGAGATGTAAAGCACAGGAAATATAATCAATAATATGGTAATAACTATGTATAGCGCCAAGTGGGTATTAGACCTAGTCACAGGGGTCACTTCTTAAATTATGTGAATATTTAATCATATGCTGTATACCTCAAACTAATATAAAATTATATTGAATGTCAACTGTAATTGAAAAATTTTAAAGGGGGGAAAGGTGAAGGGGAATAAGAGGTTCAAATTTCCAGGTATAAAACAAATAAGTCATGGGGATGTAATATACAGCATGGGGAATATAGTCAATAATATTTTGATAGCATGGTACAGTGTCAGATGGTTGCTGGACTTATCATGGTGATCACTTCTTTAGGTATATATATAAATGTTAAATAAATATTGTGTGCACCTACAATGAATATAATATTGTATGCTAACTATATTTTTAATAAAAATCTTTTGTTTTAAAAGTGCTTTTGCCTTGAATTAATAGAATACCAATTTCTCCCTGACTCAAACAAGAAATAAAAAGGTAGCTAATTGCTAGCTTTGATTCTGACAGTTACGTTTTGGTTTTCTATATTCATGCTTGTCTCCGCATAGTTACAAGATGACTGCTGTAGCTTCTGGCATCATAGCTACTGTGCAGGAAGACTGAAGAGTGGTGCCATAAAGTGCTTTCTAACATGCCTCAGCTGACTTTCATTTATATCTAATTGGCTAGAACCGTGTCAATGGCTACCCTAGTACAAGAATAGGTGGTAAATTTATAGCTTAAACCAATCATGATGCACCCCCAGGCCCAGACACATTACCATCCAAATAAATCTGGGTTCTGATTTGGAAAAAAGAAATGTCTTTGTCTTTCTGAGGCAATCGATAGGTTCTGCCACTGTGTGAGTTCCCCAACAGGAAAGCACCCATAAAGCATGGTTGTTTGTACCACACTTACAGGTTAAATCCATTCAAAGTGAAATACTTTCATGATAACTGAGAAGAGCTACCATAATTTACTAGCTTCTAGGTCAGAGATATAAAAATTGCAGAGAAGCCCCTGGGCAAATGCACACCGGCCCATTGGAACCACTTAACCTTGTTTATATAAGGTTTTAGAGAGGCAGATAAGAGAAACATAGCTTCATCTGGATGAAGTCCGTTACAGGGCACCTAGCAAAAAAAAAAAAAAAACACTTGGCAATTCAACCAGAGTATACTGTCACTGCCCCACACACTTCTAACCTGACTTCCCTCACCACGTGACCACACTGCCCAATGTTTTCTTTCGTGGTAATTCAGGATACCACTTCTTGCTCTCAGGAAGTAGTAACAACTCTTCTCACTATTCCGAACCATAGATATCACAATCATCAACATTTAACATAAAATGAATCTTTTTTTTTTTTTCCATTATTTTTCAAATGTGATGTTTTGTGACTACGAGGATTTTCCCTTCTTTGTGGGGCCAGAGAGACCCCAGCAATACATTCTAACGGAGGAAAAGGTTTCAAACAGACAAGACAGACTTTTTAAAAAATGAAACTTTTTCTCCGATGATCAAATGAAATCACAATTCAGAGGACTTTTTAAAATTAATTCAAAGAAAGCAGATGATTTTTTTTTTAATCTCTTTACCATTGAAGTCATGAGGCGCTGTGGTGTATTAGAAAGAGCAAAGAGCCTCACGGTTCCTGAGTTCTAAGCCCTGTTTGTCCAGCCATAAGCCCTGCGGCAGGAAGAAACTCATCTCCTTGCTAAGGCTGAGATCTTTTCTGCCAACACCACAAGCCTAAATGGTGGGCATGGGGCTGACCAAAAACAAGATATTTTGTGTGGAAGTGCTTTCTAAATAGCTGTATTTTATTGTGTGACAAGTTTGTGGAAAATGCTGCAATGCACACTTTACCCTCATCTCATTTGAGCCCAATTTTACATGGGAGATACTATTTCACTATTTTGAAATTGGACATCAGAAGAGCTAAAAGTGATGTAGTCTTGATTATATAGACAGAAAATCATAAAACTGGGATTCAAAATTGGATCTGTATGGCTCTTTCCACCACAAAATTATTATTTTCAGTTCAGTCTCTCTCTCTCTCTCTCTCTCTCTCTCTCTCTCTCTCTCTCTCTCTCTCTCTCTCTCTCTCAGAGTGCAGTGCCTGTATTTATATTCTCTAGTCTTGTCTGCTTTCCAAAACATCTCATTGTCCTTCAGATCTGCCAACAGAATCTTTAAACAAAACCCAACAACTTACTCTAGTATCTGTCCTCCACTGACAAATCCATTATTTTAGAAACACACACACACACACACACACACACACACACACACACACACACACACAGACCAAACACAAACCATTTTGGATTTTACAGTTTGAGGTGAACTATCAGAAAAAGAATAAAGTGATTGAAACACACTAAACTGAAAAAAATTAAAGGAATAAAATTGCTGAAGCTACAAAATGTTTAGAAGCCAATAATCTTTGGACAGAGAAGCTTATTGACATTTTGGAATGTCATTATCTATGGGAAATAAAAAAGATGACAATTGTAAGAAGAAAATGATAATGTGGTTTTAAAATGTGAGGAAGGAGGGGAAAAGAGTAGCATAGGCTAGGGAAGAAATTCTACCAGGACACATTTAGTCTCAGAAAAAGGTTCTTTGATGACCAGAAAACACATTATAACGTTAGAGATTTAATTCTCATAGGTCCATTACAGATAGAATCTTTACCATGCTGGAAATAATTGAAAAACATAGTCATGCAATTGACCTCTTTATGGCTTCTTTGATTTCTCCAGGCTGTTTGAAGAGTTGAATTCTGGAAAGGATTTGAAAACTGGGCATACCAACCCTGACCATCTAATTGCCAATGGAGAAGAATGAATTACTCCGCAATTATATTAAAGGTGAAAGAGGTCCCGGGGAACAATTCTAACAAGAAATGGACTGACATGGGATAAAAGGTTGACTGGTGACAGCCATGACTATTAAGATGTTGAGCCTGAGTTCAAAGGGAGGACAGGAGCAACTTTATGTTTGACAATCTTTAGACAAGGTCATCACCCTCTACCAAGTACATGCCAACTGATTCAGATACGATATTTCAGTTCATATATCCTTTCTTCACCCACCAAAGTTTTACAAATGCTATCAGACTTGTTTACCATGACTTGGACCTGGCTTTGTCCATAAAGTTTGGCCATTGTCAAGTTACAGATAAATTTCTGACAGAGCAGCCCAGATAGACATTCTTGTGGAGTTGATAGGGGTTAGTCACCTTATGGAACTCATTAATCCCCAAAGCTGATAGAACTTGAAAATAGAGATAGATTGCAAACAGGTTTTGATAATTCTTAGATGACAGATCATAAGGGCTTATGAAGAAAAAGGAGGTCCAACAATTATCTATTGAGCTTCTATGAGGGTTGCCACATAAAATACAGGACGCTCAATTAAATTTAAGTGTCAGATAAAAAATGAACAATATTTTAGTATAAGTATGTCTCATGCAGTATTTAAGTCTTACTTATTCTAAAAAAGGTATTGTTTATCTGAAATTTACAGGTAACTGCTCATCCTGATTTGCTTTTGTTTTGTTTTGTTTTGTTTTTTGCTTGTTTGCTGCTTAATTGCTTGTTTTTGCTAAATCTGGCAACCCTAGTGTCTGTTGCCAGAGTCTTCTCACATGGGGTGAGTTTTTTAGTTGGTAAGTAAGGAAAAAAATTGTCTGTTTTAAAAACTATCATGGAAAAACTCTTAAATCACTCAAAGTCAAGTCTAGTTGATTTTAGATCATTGTACCATCTCTCAGTGATTCCAGAACAGGCCATTTTCCCTCAGTGTTCAGAAGTTCTCTAACCAGTTAACCAGTTCTTAATATTTCCCAAATGCTCCAATATCTCTGTCACACACCTCTGAATAATATTTTCCATTTATTCAAACACATCAGTTGCATATTTTTCTCCCTCAAACGCCTTTCTCCTGGAGCTTTCCACACACTTTCCTCCATCCTGCACCTTCCTTTCTAGGTCTGCTATTCAACTGACATTCTGGGTCTTCTGCTTTCCAATTATCCTGTGTTGGCGTGCCTATTCCTGAATTCCATGTTTGCTTTTGTTGTTGTTGTTTATCCAGTTGTTTATAAGAGCACGCCCTCTAGAATCTTCCTAGGGAAGGCAACCCTGAAAGTAAATATTTTGAGTCCTCGCAAGTTATTTCAGTGTCATTTGTCTATTTTTATTTAAGAGACTGAGTAGAATTTTAGCTTGAAAATTAATTTCACTCAGAATTTTGTTACTGCATTGCTTCTCGTTTCCAGGGTTGCTGCTGATGAGAAATCTGATGCCATCCTGACTCCTAATCCTCGACATGTGACTTTCCCCCCTCCCTTTTGAAGCCTTTAGAGCTCACTCTTCAATCTTTGGGTCTTAAAACATCAGGATGGTATTTTGTTTTGTTTTGTTTTTATGTGTGTCTAATCTCATCCACAGGACTGGAAACTTGTATAAATTTCCTAGGGCTGCTGTAACAAACTACCATAAGATGGGTGGCTTAAACATCAGAAATTTAGTCTCTCACAGTTCTGGAGGCTAGAAGTCCAAAATCAAGGTATCAAAACAGTTTGGTTCCTTCTGGAGACTTTGAGGGAGAATCTGTTCCATACCTTACTTCTACCTTTTGGTGGTTGCTAGAAATCCTTGCCATTCCTTGACTTACAGCTGTATGACTGAAATCTGTCTCTGTTGTCATATAGCCCTCTTCCCTATGTGTCTCTGCGTGGCCTTCTTATAACACCAGTCATTGGATTTAGGACCACACTCTAACCCAGTATGGCTTCATCTTAGCTTACATCTTCCAATACTGTATTTCCAAATTAGGTCACATTCTGATGTTCCAGGTGAACATAAATCGGGGTTGGGGGCGCATTATTTAAACCACAACAGTGATCATGGGTTGCTTTCATTCTGGAACTTACCACCTCTACTTCCGGATATTTTCCTTAATGAACTGATGTTTTCCTTCCCTCTCTTTTCTCTAGTTTTGTTGTCTGGAATTTATATTTGTACCCTGGACCTCCAGGAATCATCCTTTAATTTTCTCGCGTTTTATCTGTCCATTTCTTTCCTTTTTTTTTTCTGTTACACCCTTCTATGAAACTTTTTTAAAATTTTTTATTTCTTTTATTAGTTTCAGGTGTACAAAACAATGTAATAGTTAGACATTTAACATTTACATCCCTCACAAAGTGATTACCCCTCTCCCCCAATCCACTACTCCTCTGACATCGTGTACAGCCATTACATTTCCACTATCTCTATGTCGAATGCTGTACTCCACTTCTTGTGAAATATATATATATATATATATATATATATATATATATATATATATATATAATTATACTTGAGATTCATTATTGTTCAGCTTCAGCTTCAGGTGTACAGTGCAGTGATCAGGCATCTACACCATCCCTGAGGTGGTCTCCCTAATAAGCCAAGTGTCCATCGGACACCCTACAAAATCTTTACAACTTATTGATTATATTCCCCAAACTAACTTTCATATCCCTATGGCCATCTTGTGAGTACCGACTGTGCTTTCTAATCCCCTCACCTTCCCCCTTATCCCCACCCCTCCTCCCATCTAGCAACCCTCAGTTTTTCCTCTATGTCTCTGAGGCTGTTTCTGATTAGTTTGTTCATTTATTCTTTTCTTTAGATTCCACATATAAGTGAGGTCACATGGTATTTGTCTTTCCCTGACTGACTTATTTCACTTAGCATAACGTTCTCTAGCTCCATCCATATCATTGCAAATGGTAAGATTTCATTCTTCTTTATGGCTGCGTAATACTCCATTGTGTAAATGTATCAGTTTCTTAATCCAGTCATCTACCGATGGGCATTTTGGTTATTTCCATATGTTGGCTATTGTGTATAGTGCTGCAGTAAACATAGGGGTGCATAAATTTTTTTGAAGTAGAGTTTTAGATTTCTCTGGATAGATACCTAGGAGTGGAATTGCTGGGTCATAAGATAGTTCCATTTTCAGTTTTTTGAGATACCTCTATACTGATTTCCATAGTGACTGCCCCAATCTGCAATCCCACCAACAGTGCACAAGGGTTCCCTTTTCTCCACATCCTCGCCAGCACTTGTTGTTTGTTGATTTATTGATGATAGCCATTTTGACCGGGGTGAGGTGGTATCTCATTGTGGGTTTTATTTGCATTTCTCTGATGGTTCGTGAGGTTGAACATTTTCTCATGTGTCTGTTTGCCATCTGTATGTCCTCTTTAGAAAAATATCTCTTCATGTCCTCAGCCCATTTTTTAATTGGATTGTTTGGGGTTTTGTTTGGAATCGAGTGAGTTTTTTATAAATTTTAGATATTAACAGCTTATCATTGACAAATATCTTCTCCCATTCCCTAGGATCCCTTTTTGATCCCTTTTTGTTTTATTGATGGTTTCCTTTACTGTGAAAAAACTTTTTAGTTTGATGTAATCCTACATGTTTATTTTTTCTCTTACTTCCCTTGCCGAGCCTTCTGTGAAACTTTTAATTTCAGCTTTTGTTTCCATTTCACTTCAGCATTTAATTTCCCAAAGTCTTTTCTCTTTCTTAGATTTTCCTTTTTAAATAGCTTCTTGTTCTCATATCATGGATGAAATATCTTTTAATGTCTCTGAGGATAGTGGTTGCTGTCAGTTATTGCCTCTGCTATTGTTATGGTTTTTAAAGCTTTGTCTCTATTTCTTCCAGGAAAATGAAAATGCCTCTCACTGCCAATTTGAAGGCTTTCCTTAAATGTGTGGTGATCCTTTGCTGTTCTTCCTAAAAAGTGAGACACTAAAAGGGCAAATTGGAATCTCTGTGTGTAGGAAGAGTTGCACTACAGGATGATGACACAATAAGCCAGTTCTCAATTCAATTTCTCCATAAAATAAATATCCATTCTCTTATCAGGAGAGGATAGGGAAGGGTAGTCTACTGGCTGAGAGGGTGGAACAGGAAATCTGGGCTATCATAGCACCAACTATATTTTTTCCACTGTTTCTTCAACCCCATCTATCAGTCAGCCCTGACCTTGGTAATTGATCCAGCTTGCTGGATCAATACTGTGTGAAAGAAGAAGCAACTATTTTTTAGATCTTAGAGTGTACTGGGCACTTTAGCCAATTTTAGAAAGTTCCATTTCTAACATTTGAGGCTACCACCAACACATCCTCTCAAATACTGCATTGTGAATGATGATGATAAGAATGACTCAAAGGTCCTACCTTAGGTGATGTGAAAGCAAAAGATGGCATTTGTTAACAGTCCATCAGGTCTGCATTGGGGAATTTTAGAATAGGCATGAGTTGAAGAAGCACTAACACATGGAGTTGAGAAATCCCTAAATGACCAGGGATGCAATACTAGTTGGGAAATAAAATTGGTACTGGGCTATAGATAGTTAAGGGAAATGGGGAGTGGTGTGTGGGAAGGATGAAGTCGACTATGCTCAGGATTCTAGCGGTTAAGAACAAGGATCTGAGTTCAAGTCCCGGTTGACATATTTTCTCAGCAACTCCAGCTCCAATTTCTATCTCAAGCTGAATTCTCCAACAGTGCGCTGCATCCCTTCCTCGCTTGTGCTTTTCTGGAAAATGTGAGGCCACATTGGACACAACCCTAGAGACTTCACAGCACAGAGTACCCCAGACAAGAGAAAATGTATGAGCTCTACAGATGGTTTAGAAAAGTGTGATGGGACAGTGGTGAAGAAAGTACTCACAGCACTTTCACAGAGATTGGCTAAAGATTGGACTTGGGCCATGATGTTTTGTTTTGTTTTTTAAAACCCTCCACACTTGCACTGGCTTTTAGTTTGTCTCGAGCTAATTTGCTTGCTAGCTCTCTTTCCTCCAGAGCCTCTTCTACCGCTTTCTACAGTGGCCCCTGAGAGCTCTCAGATTCATATTTTATCATGAAGAGAATTTAGTTCTCTTTGTTTCAATTTTCTACCATAAGGACTTGTACACAGGCCATCATTTTGTTGATAAATGACCTGTTATTGTACTTTACTAAGAAAAGGTTATCTGATCTAGAAAGAAATGTTGCCATCCCTTAGAGACAGATGTGGCTACATGTGTTTTATTGTAAAGAACAATTTGTTTTTCTCATACCTTCATATAGTCATATAGTGTGGTTACAGTTTTATAAACATACATGTGTGTATTCCCATACACATACACAGACTTCATATATATATATATATATATATATATATATATATATATATATATATATATATAGCAGCATGTGTATATATGAGATATACCTATTCCGCGGTGTCAAAAAATGTATACTCGTAACTTTTATTCATCTTTTTTATCAGTATATATTGAGTATTACAATTTTAATACAGTAATACAGTTTTTCCTTTCTTAAAATATGTATGCATTTTTTGACAACCTTTGTATACACACACACACACACACACACACACACACACACGAGGTCTGACAATTAAGTTTGCGAACTTGCCACTGTGCACTTACATTGGCAGCACTGTACGGACAGCTTGGTAAGGATTAATAACCATGGTATATCAGTATCTCACAGCTGTGTTTGTGTCAACATGTGGTGGTGTCTTCCTGAGTGGTATTCCTTATTGTTGTTGAGTGTTTTTGTGTGTCATAGCGAGAATGTCGGAGCTTGAATTAGAGCAATGAACAAACATTAAATTTCTTGTTAAACTTGGCAAGAGTGGAAGTGAAATCACGGACATGTTAGTCCAAGTTTATGAGGATAATGCCGTGAAGAAAATGGCAGTGTAAAAGTGTATTAAACATTTTTCTGAGGGGAGAGAACGCCACTAAGGGGAATGTCACTGATGAAGAGAGGTCAGGGCGGCCAGTAACAAGCAGAACTGACAAAAACATTGCAAAAATTCATCGAATTGTGTGTCAAAATCATCAGCTGACTGTAAGAAGCATAGCAGAGCAAATAAAATCAATAAAGAAACAGGAAAATCTTAGTTGAAAATCTTGGCATGAGAAAGGTATGTGCAAAAATGATCCCAAAGGAGCTCACTGATGAACAAAAGCAAAGGAGAGTTGAAGTTTGCCAAGACCTTTTGGAGAGGCAAGATGATGTTTTGGGCCATGTTACCACTTGTGGTGAAACATGGGAATACCAATACAACCCTGAAACAAATCAAAGTGCATAATGGAAGTCAGCCAATTCTCCATGACCAAAAAAGTTCCATCAGTCCAAATCAAGAGTCAAAACGATGTTGCTAACCTGTTTTGATATCAGAGGGATTATTCATTATGAATTTGTACCCACTGGACAGTTAACCAAGTTTATTATTTGGAAGTGCTAAAAAGACTATGTGAAAAAATTAGATGAGGGGCCGGCCCAATGGCTCAGGCGGTTGGAGCTCCATGCTGCTAACACCAAAGTCTGCCGGTTCAATTCCCACATGGGCCAGTGGGCTCTCAAACACAAGGTTACCAGTTCAACTCCCCACAAGGGATGGAGGGCTGTGTCCCCTGAAACTAACAACGGGCAACTAGACCTGGATCTAAACTGTGCCATACACAACTATGATTGAAAGGACAACAACGAGACTTGGAAAAAAAAAAATTGTGGACATACACAGTGTTCCCCAACAGAGTCCTGTTCCCCTTCCCGAATAAAATCTTAATAAAAAAAAATTAGATGAAAATGACCTGAACTTTTCATCAATTCATGCCTCTTGCATCACAACAATGCACCAGCTCACATGGCACTGTCTGTAAGGGACTTTTTAGCACATAAACAAATAATTGTATTGGAACACCCTTCCTACTCACCTGATCTGGCCCCCAATGACTTCTTCCTTTACCCAAAGATAAAGGAAATATTGAAAAGAAGACATTTTGATGGCATTCAGGACATCAAGGGTAATATGACAACAGCTTTGATTGCCATTCCAGAAAAAGAGTTCCAAAATTGCTTTGAAGGGTGGACTAGATGCAGGCGTCGGTGCGTAGCTTCCCAAGGGGAGTATTTCAAATGTGACTGTAGTGATATTCAGCAATGAGGTATGTAGCACTTTTTCTAGGATGAGTTTGTGAACTTAATTGTCAGACCTTGTATATATTGCACACAGAAAGATGTATAGAGACAGATAAAGATAATTTGGAATAGTATTTACCAAAACTCTGAATAGAGTAATAGTTGATTTCTCTGGAAAATATTAAAGAAGTGCTTTGGTTTTCTATATTTTTACAGGGATATATACACAAGGAATGAGAAAGTAAAAGCAAAGCTATCTCCATTTAGAAAAAAATATAAATTAAGTATGTGTCAGATGAATAATAAATGTAAAATGTCTAAATAGAACCACAGAGAATTAAAAACAAAAACAATAAAAAGACATTTATAATAGAGAGGAAGGAAGTCAATCTTAAACAATTCATTAAACAGAGTATAACACATCTTATGTAACAGTCCCATAATAACAAAACAGAGGTCCTAAGTGTATTTCATGAAGCATGAAAAAATACAGATAAAGGTTAATGAAAAGCTAAAATGAAGGAAGTTTGTTGTAAGACCTGCAAAATCTATGCAATCTGGAATTGCATTCATATTAAGGAAGTGGATGGCTCATACTTCCCTGCACAATTTACTTCTTTATGGATATCTCTGGTTATTCTACCAGATTAATACAGCTTAGATCACTTTTTTTAATGGAAACATATTCAATAAGTTAAATAAGTAAATTAGCCAATTTGGCGGATTTTATAGAAAAATGGTGATTATGTATGCAATCCCACATCTGGTATAGACAAGAGTAAAGGCCCAAATTTCATTGCAATGCTTACCATATGCTTACTTCATTTCCCCTTAGCACTCTGAAGTTGATGGTAACATTGGAAAAAAATATCGATTCCAAGAAGTTAGAAAATTTTTTTAATTAGTTTCAGATGTACAAAACAAGGCAAGAGTTAGACACTTAAACCCCTCATAAAGTGATAACACAACCCCCAAGCTACTTCCCCACTGACATCTTATATAGCTGTTACATCAACTATCTTCCCTACGTTGTACTCCATATCCTGTGACTATATATACCTGTATATTTAGTTATAGTTGACATTCAATATTATTCTACTTCAGTTCTTCAGGTGTATAGTGCACTGGTCAGGCATCTACACAGTTTATGACATTGATCCCACTAATGAGTTCAGTGCCCATCTGGCACCTTACATGGTCTTTACAACATTGTTGATTATATTCTCCATACTGTACTATCAATTTGTATTTCTTAATGCCTTCACTTTTTTCACCCCGCCCCAACCCCATTCCCATCTATCACCCTGATAGATCTAGTACCTATCTGGCACCATACCTAGTTATTACAATATTATTGACTATATCCCTTATGCTATACCCTACATCCACATGACTGTGTAACACCCAATTTGACTTTTTAATCCCTTCTCCTTTCACCCCACCCTTAACCCCCCTCCCATCTTAAAGAAGTCCCTCTAATAGTCCCTGTAATACTGGTTTGGTGGTGATAAACTCCTTCAGCTTTTTCTTGTCTGAGAAGCTCTTTATCTGTCCTTCAATTCTAAATGACTGCCTTGCTGGGTGGAGCAATCTTCGTTGTATGTCGTTGCTTTTCATCACTTGGAGTATTTCCTGCCACTTCCTTCTTGACCTGCAAAGATTCTTGAGAAATCAGCTGACAATCTTATGGGAGCTCCTTTGTAGGCAACTAACTGCTTTTCTCTTGCTGCTTTTTCTTTGTATTTAATCTTTGGTGTTTTAATTATGATGTGTCTTGGTGTGGGCCTCTTTGGGTTTTGTCTCGTTTGGGACTTCTATGTCCATTTCCTTCACCAGGTTAGGGAAGTTTTGTGTCATTATTTCTTCAAATAGGTTTTCAATTCCTTGCTCTCTCTCTCTTCTCCTGCTGGTACCCTTATAATGTGAATATTGGTACGCTTGATATTGTCCCGGAAGCCCTTTAAACTCTCCTCAATTTTTTGGATTCTTTTTTCTTTCTGCTGTTCTGGTTGGGTGTTTTCTGCTACCTTATCTTCCACATCACTGGTTGGATCCTCTGCTTCATGTAATCCACTGCTGATTCCCTGTAATATATTCTTCATTTCCATTATTGCATTCTTTATTTCTGACTGGTTCTTTTTTATGGTTTCCATCTCCATTTTTATGAGATCATTGAGCATTCTTATAACCAGTGTTTGGAACTCTGCATCCGATAGGTTGCTTATCTCCTTTTCGCTTAGTTCTTTTTTTGGACCTTTGTTCTGGTCTTTCATTTGGGACATGTTTCTTTGTCTCCCAATTCTGGCTGCCTCCCTGTGTTTGTTTCTATGTATTAGTTAGGGCTGCTATGTTGTCCAGTCTTAGTAGAGTGGCTTTATGTAGTAGGTGTGCTGTGGGGTTCAGTGGCATAGTCTTTATGGTCATCTGAGCCACATGCTCCAGGTGTGTCCCTTTTGTGGGTTGTGTGTGCCCTCCTCTTGCAGTTTAGCCTTGGTTGATAATTGTACATCAATGTGAGCGACTGATCCTTGGGCTCACTGGTTGTGAGGACTGGCCTTGAATACAGTGGAAGAGTTGTTGTGCAGGGGCTGATCCTACAGAGCAGGATCTGCCTCAACAGGACTCTGGTGCCTGCCCAATTTGCCCCTTGGATATGTCATGCTTGGAGATGGCTAGGTGATGCTCCAGCTCTTTTTGAAGCTGGCCACTGGGGGCGCCAGCCCCAGGACCACCTTGGAGGGGATCCACTGTAGGTCTATTTCAGCCACAGCCCGTGCCCCACCCAGGGCCACCTAGCAGGAACCAGAAAGAAATCCACAGATGGCTGCCGCCCATGCTGTGCTTGGAAGAGCCTTGAGAGGCCAAGCTGCAAACCAAGGGCAGCTGCCACTAGTGCCGGCTTAGGGCTGCTCAGCTAGAGTTACAGGATACACTCAAGCCAGATGCTGCTTGTCTGGGTTCTGCAAACCTTTGAGAGATTCTAGGAAAGTGCAGCTTGAGCCAAGGCAAGCAGTCTCCATAAAAAAGCCATGGAAAGCAGCCTGGGTGTGCCTGAAAGTTGGGTGGGGCACGAATTGCCAAGACATGGTGAACTAATGGCGGAGACTCAAAAATGGCGGCCACCTGTATTCCCATGCCAGGCTCAACAAATAAACAATGGCCTTTACCAGCTCCTCTGTCCAGGAGAAAGCCGCCTCTCCAAGACAAACAACTCAATTCCCCATCATTTCTCCCTGCTGCCTCTCCAGCTGCTGCCCCAGTGCTGGAGCTCAGAGCAAATGATTCTGTTGGTGGGTAAGTCTGTGTGCGGTACCTTTATGAGGAGAACCTGGGAGTGCAGCCGCACTAAGTCTCACTCAGTCACAGTCTCTGCTGGTTTTCACACCAGAAATTATGGGGATTTTTCTCCCAGGTACTGGAACACTGGGCTGGGTGGTGCTGGTATCTCTTGCTCCTTTAAGAGGTGGGGGGACCCCCACAGCCGAAATAGACCTCCTGGTCTTTAATGGTCACACATGGATGTGGGACGAGCCCATTCCCCGTCTCTGCCCTTCCTACCAGTCTGGAGGTGGCTTCTTCTGCACATCCTTAGTTGAAAACCTTCAGTTCAGCTTGATTTTAGGAGATTCTTAATAATGGTTGTTTGATAGATTAGTTGTAATTTTGATGTGATTGTGAGACAAGGTAAATGTGGCATTTGCCTACTGCGCCAGCTTTGTTGTCTCCCAAGAAGTTAGAAATTTATCTCGAAGTATAAAAGACAAAGAAAGAGAATAGGGTATACATTAAAGAAAAATTTTGAATTCTTAGTTTTTTTTCCTGATTGAAAAGGAAAAGTTATTAAAGATGATTCATTAAATAACTGATGAAGTGGCAATGACAGACCAGATTATTTGACTATCTCTTCCATGAAAAGAAACAAAACTGCTGCATTAAACAAGTTTAATCCTTTATACAGCATTAAAGAGCTGACAAAATAGAAAGGAAATACTAAATAAGTACTGGAATGAAAAAGGTAAGTAGAAAACTTGATAGTTGCTTTAGCTCTGGAGCCATTTGCAAATCGGAAACTTAGCTGTGTTTTTGATGGCCTGGTGGGATGAGGAAACAAAAGTTATAGCATGGGGCCCATTCAGTGTTGTGTGTCTTGTAAACCACCTGCCAGATGCATTAAACTGAGGTCTCAAGCCTACAGAATCAGGGGAAGGATAAACCAAGAGTATATCTACCCCCTTTTTTCCACCCTAGTAGTTTCGAGAAATGTCCCTTGGCATTGAGTAGAGCAAGAGAAAAGAAAGGAAGGAGGAAACAAAGAGAATTGTCCCTGAGAGGATATAAACCATGGATAGGCTCTCTCAAGAATTTACAGCTCCAATTTTGGAGCATCTAAGTAATCCAAAAACTATAAGCTATGATTTTAACTTAAAATAGTTCTTCAATCATCAGGAACCACAGCCCCTCTCCATACACACACATACACACACACACACACACACAAATAGTTGTTTACAGGCAGTGAGCAACACATGAACAACAAGTACATAGGAAATAATATACCATAAGTGAGAACCAACAGACATAACAGACACAGAAATATTTCAAATACTGTAATTATCAGACATGGATAAAAAAGCTATGTTTCTATGTTTAATGAAATAAAAGATAAATATAAAAATAAATGAAGGGCCCAGGAAATTATAAAAAGTCCTACAGAAGATTTGGGAAAGAACCAAACTGAACTTGCATAAATAAAAAAAACAATAACCAAAATATAAAATTTAATGTATAGACTGGGCAGCAGATCACATAAAAAGAGAGTATGTGAACTAGGAGTGTAGAAGACACTTTTCCAGAATGTAACACATAAAAAAAAATAACTGTAAAAGAAAGAGAGACTTAGGAGAGTCCTGGCTCATAACTACTGTTTAAAAAATATTTGTTGAATGTCCTTAAAACTGAGGACATTCGAACATTTGAGATCTTGCTCCCCTGCATATGTCGTCAGTTTGGTCCAAATAAACTCATAAAAATTATTAAAAAAAAGAAAATGAAGACCCTCTAATTTCACTGATGAGATTATTTTCTGGCTTCAGATATGAGCTGGCTCTTTTAGACTGGTACTTCAAGAGGACCCTGGGAAAAGTCTTTCAATTTCAGTGGCTACAACTGGAAAAATTGGTATGATCAACAGATACTTACTGAGAGCTTACTAATTGCAAAACCCTGGGCTAAGCAACCAAATTAAAAATAAATATGTTGTTGGTGGGATTGCAGATTGGTGCAGCCACTGTGGAAAACAGTATGGAGGTATCTCAAAATTCTGAAAATGGAACTACCCTATGATCCAGTAATTCCACTCCTAGGTATCTATCCAGAGAAATCCAAAACTCCAATTCAAAAATCTTTATGCACTCCTATGTTTATTGCAGCACTATACACAATAGCTAAGACATGGAAACAACCGAAATGCCCATCGGTAGATGACTGGATTAAGAAACTGTGGTACATTTATACAATGGAGTATTACGCAGCCATAAAGAAGAAAGAAATCTTACCATTTGCAACAACATGGATGGACCTAGAGAACATTATGTTAAGTGAAATAAGTCAGACAGAGAAAGATAAGTACCATATGATCTCACTTATATGCGGAATCTAAAGAAAAGAATAAGTGAATGAACTAATCAGAAACAGTTTTGGAGACAAAGAGGAAAAACTGAGGGTTGCTAGATGGGCGGGGGGGTGGGGTAAGGGGGAAAGTGAGGGGATTAGAAAACAATCAGTAACCACAAGATGGCCACAGGGTTTGAAAATTAATCTGGGGAACGTAATTTAGTGGTTACCAGAGGGTAAGGGGGTTGGGGGGTGGGATATGAGGGTAAGGGGGACCAAATATATGGTGATGGAAGGAGAACTGACTCTGGGTGGTGAACACACAATGTAATTTATAGATGATGTGATACAGAATTGCACACCTGAAATCTATGTAATTTTACTAACAATTGTCACCCCAATAAATTTAAAAAAAAAATAAAAAATAAAAAAAATACATATGTTATCACATATAAAATAGATGTTCTTTCTTATAAGATCAAAAGTTTCATAAGGATTTTGTAAGGGTAAGATGGATCTGAGTTCTAATTTGATTCTCCTACTTGCTGGCTGCGCAATTTAAACAACGTATGTAGAAAGTCTCTCTGAGGCTCATTTGCTCTATTTGTAAAATGCAGACCATAGAATCAAAAGAGAACACACAGAAAGCAATGGCAGTGTGCAGGGCGTTTGGTATATGCACAGTAAATGTGAGGATGCTTGCATCGTTAAGTGAAATCATTTTTTGATGCACTGGGCTTAGAGAAACTTACATATGACATTTAATTTCAAATTAATTGTGAATCCTCATAATCTCCAAAGCCCGTGAAGTACTGAAATCTAGCTTTTGATTTTGACAGTTACCTAACAATTTGTGGAGACTATTGCTACTGCCCTACCCAATTTCTAGCTAACAAAATCTTCCTAACAATATCTCCTTAACAGAACCCAAAATGTACTTGTGGCAGTGATATGCTGAGCTAATACTAACAGTTTACTTCCCCGATCCTCAGAAGCCAGGGTGTCCGTGTGGCATAACTCTGGCCAATAAGGCATTAGCCATGCTGCCACACAAGGGTACCTACAAGCCCCTTTGGCCTTTGTCCCGCCATCACCTTCCTGCCTGGAATGCAGATGAAACTCCTGGATGTGCAACAGCAGCCTTGTGAGCATGAGGACAAAGCCACACAGAAAGGCAGGGAAGGATCACAGGGGGATCCTAAGTCTTTGATCAGTGGATTTCCATGTCGATCCAGTATTGCCAACTCCAGACTATTTCTATGTGAGAAAAATAGATCTCTTAGTTATTTAAGTTTTACAGGGTTTTTTTTTTTTTCATTTCAAGCTGCATTAGTATGGTTCTCCAGACAAAGAAAACCAGCAGGATGCATATACATACATATAGAGAGATGGAGATAGATGGATAGACAGATAATAGATAGATAAAGCAAGATGGACAGATTTATTATAGGAATTGGCTCCCATGATTATGGAGACTGAGATATCACAAGATGCGCAGTCAGCAAGCTAGAGACTAAGGAGAGCCAGTAGTGTGAACTCCAGGCCAATAGCTGGCAGCCTTGAGCCCTAAGAGCCAATGTTTCAATTCAAGACCAAAAGCAGGAAAAGACTAATGTCCCCGCTCACGTAGTCAGGCAGGAGAAGTTCTCCGTATTCATGGAAAGGTCAGCCTTTTTGTTCTATTCAGGCCTTCAAGTGATGAAATAAGGGCCACCCACATTAAGGAGGGCAATCTGCTTTACTCAGTCTACTGATTCAATACTATTCTCATCCACACACACACAGGTACACTCAGAATAAAGTTTTTGACCAAATATCTGGGCAGCTTGCAGCCCAGTCAAGTTGACACATAAAACTAACCATCACACAAGCAGATACAATCCTGATACACCAGTCCAGACCTCCCCATGGGCATCTGTAAAAGAGAATCCAAGGCTTCATTTAACAATAAGCTTCTTTATGTGGTGTCCTCACCCTCTACAATTTTACATTTAGAAAGGTATAACACGGGAAGGGTAGTGAAACATGAACATAAATATTAAGGGAGTTAAGAATAGTAAAGGAAATTGGCTACTATAGCTTAAAACGTTAACTAACCCTCAAAGAACAGCTATAGTAAAAGCCTTGGGAACAGGTAGAAAAACCCCGGCCCGTTCCCCAAGATGTCCTTTGCAATTGCTCCCAAAGGAATTTTGCAATCTTCAGTGCTCAACACAGAAAGTGAGATACGAGCCACAGGTCCCACCACTGGCCCCAAGAGAGAGAACAGAACCATGTACTTCATCAATATTACAAAAGCTTTTATGTGAAATTCAACGTTCTTTTTGATCATTTTCCCTGATACTTTTGAATTTGTGTATAATGAGTATGTGATACACAAACGTATTTATACATTAACAGTGGTTTCGTGAGCCAAAGGAAAGGTCCTAATTTACATGTGACACTTGCTCACTCATTCATTCACGTGTCGGATAAATTACTGAGTGCACTCTCCGTGTCAGGCTCTGGGAACACAAAGCCAAGCACTTTGTAAAGAGGTTTAAGGAGGCAGTTCTGTCCGCTCAAGTTAATAACCTAATATTAACACTAACATACATGCAAATACCCCATGGCACAGAATAAAAGAATTAATTCAGGACATTCTCAGACAGTGAAGTATTTATGTCACAGACAAATTAGCTTAGCATTGAAGTTAATGTTTGCAAACAAGAGTAATTGGAAATGTAACGAAATGTGTTTCTGCGTAAACTGCGATTCCCAGTCTAGTTGAATGACCTTGGGCGATTCGCAGAGCCTTCTGTGAACCTCATCCTCATAAAGAAAACAGAGATAATATCTAGCATTGCAGACTCTTAGATGATTAAATAACAGCTTATAAAATATATAACACATATAGCACAATGTCCATCACAGAGGAAATGGAAAAGGCTTTTAATAGCTGCTCCTACAATGATGACAATTTTCTGAACAATATTAATCTCTCTAGAAAAGTAAAGGGTTTATATACTACACGAACATTTAAATTTCACAGACTTACCTTTCTGCTACCAAAGAGGCAAAGTTCCCTAAACTTAGTTTTCATCAAGGCAAAACGTTTTACTTGAGCAAACAGTATGGGGGCTCGAAGTATAAAAAGAAACCAAATTAAGTGATTCTTTCAAATGCCTTTGCCAGTCATGGAATTAGTTATCTCTGTTTTGTCTTATCAGCCACTGGTCTCCTGAAATCCTTCAGTCAATTCACCTTCCCCTGAAAATGAGCAATTTTATATTGCTAATCATTATTTTCTTGGCCCTCCTTTTAATGCATTCATATTTCTGTTTAACATCATAGTATTTTTATTCATTTGTTCACTTATTCATTAGAAATATGTTTTGTGCACCACCTAGAAGCCAGGCACTGTTCTGAATTTAACATGTTAAATAATAGAAAATCACCAGATAAACACAGCCCCTAATCCCAGCTCCCTCAGCCAAGGTCAAAGGTCCAAAATGTCTCCCAGGTCCTTTCATATCATGCACTTTTCTGGACAATCACTATAAAGGTTCATCCCTTAAAGATGGTTCATTACATAAGTATCCACTAAACTCCCATCTTTATGTATAAGCTACAATTGATCATGATTATTTTTATTTCTGCTTCTATTATTTAATCCACAGTTTCTCAAGTTAGTGGGTCCCAGGATAGACAGATGCATTGACGCCTAATTTTGTGATTGGAAAACTGTTGTGTCAAGGTTTGATTGAATAATAGGTCATTCTTCTGACACAAAATGCAATGTGATGATGACACATGAAAAGGAGGCTTTCCAGTAAATTCTTCAGAGTTTTCATCAACTCAGCAGGTAGGAGAGATTGAATGTCTGCTCAAAGCATATGTTTATCAGCGACATATGCACTAAGATGTGAGCTATCATTTTTCCAAGCAAGATTTTAAACTCCAAGTACTTTCATGTTACAAGACATTAAAGGCGTTGAACATTCCCTGCCTGAATTATAGCCATTCACCGTGCAGGGAACCAGCGAGAATTTCTGTGCATATCAAAAGCTATTGCCACCAAATTTTCCATCTCGCTTGACCTTCATGTCGGCCTTGGCTGATCCCCCATGAAAGACTAATATAATGTCTTTTTAAATGGCCTTTTTTGTCTTATGTAACATTCACGGACCAAATACTCAGGAAAACCTTAGCCAATTTGTAGGAAGAGTTGAAAGCATGTTTTTGTTTTAGATATTCATCCTCTCGTTCATGGAGAGATGAGGTAAACACATTTCCAAAAGTTCAGCAAAACTTTTTCAGAAGCTCAATAAAAACCTCCTGGAAAGCTGAGAGGTATCGATTCCTTCCAGCCCAGCAGCGTTGTCCCAGACAAGTGTTTAACAAATGGCGACTCAGGGTCTATATTGATGTCCTTTCTGAATCACCTAATTTATACCCAGGAAGTAACTCACCGAGCAGGGCCTGGCCTCTTTGTTTAATCATCCACCAGCCCTGTCGCGATGACAAAGCGCATCACCGGTGCCCGCCCACCGGTCCGCAGGCAGGCGCGCCCCTAGTGCTCACAGGCGGGGAAGTCTCTGCCTCTCACTTTGCCTGTCTCGAGCTTGTCTGTCAGTCTCCACCACAACCTGACCGATTGACTCGTGTCTGTATCTGTCGCTATGTCTGATTCTTCATCCCTCCCTATTTCTCTGTCACTATGGGGGTCTCTCCCTGTTTGCATGCCTCTCTCTTTAAGTTCCTCTCTATATGTATCTCACTCTGTCTCTGTCCCTCTCTCTTCCTCTCTCTGTGTTTCTCTGTTTCTCTATCTCTGTGTGTGCCAGTGTGTGAGCTTTTCTGTCTCTGTCTCTGTCTTTTTCATATGTGTTATTTTTCAATCTAATAGTTACACACCTACCATCATATATTTTTTGCAAATAGATATAATTCAAGGCTTCTTAATATAGAATCCACAGATGTCCACAATGGATGCCTATAATTTTCTGCCTATAAGCATTTTTCAGGAGAAAAGTCTGTAGCTTTCAACAAGACTCCCAAAGGAGTCCTCATTACACAGAAAAAACAAGTTTAATCATCAATGTGGCTATCATTTTCAATAAATTATAAATTTTTTGTAAAGGTTTCGCTTTTGGTCAACATACACCTTAATCAACCAAGAATACTAATAGGCACACACCCACCATCATACAGAAGTTCACAAAAACATTTTGACATTTAAAACAGTGAAAAAAAACAGTGCAAATAATTGTTCCAGAGGCTTATAAATTCAGCCTACAGGGAACTGTTTCATTTTGCACTGCTGTTATTTTGCAATCTTTTCTATAATATTTGAGAACTATTCATGACATAGTCCAATGATCTCCAGCTCCATACATGTTTACCTTCCTGAATATTTCCACAAGAATCTTTCCTAACACAGCTCCTTAAGCAGATACTCATAGGAGAGGATACAGACATGATGCATTTAGCAAGTAGGGCATTCTGTTCTCTCCAGTTTGTCCCACAGAGGAGTTGTGCTAGAGAAAAGGTTGAAAAGGTTACATCTTGTCTTGCTTCTCAAGGCAGGATGAGATTGTGTGTTTGGCTTCAGCAACTTCCCAAATGACAAAACCTTAGAAAATGGTCAAGGTTAATTCAATGTAGATACCTGACTTTAAATGCAATTGTCATTTCATTTCTAAAACATTTCTAAAAAGAAATGATTGCTTGGAAAATGAGTATCTGAGCAGAGAATTGAAAACAAAATCGAGTTTCTTAGTAAGGATGCTGGCTTCAGGAAGCAACATGAGACCGAGGATGGCAATGTTCTTTAGTAAGTTCCACGGGGCCAAAGGGGCAGATCTCTCATTCTGGACCTCAAGGCTCCCTAGAATGGAGCACCAATCTTCAGATCCATCCTGACCTCCAATATTCTTCCAAAGCCGATTTCTCTCTTCCCTTCCCTTTTGAACCCAATATTCTAATATCCCTCCGTATCTTTGATACTGTGGCACACAGACTGTAAGGTGGCCACCAAGATCTCCACTGTGCCTTGTGTTCACATCTTTGCATCATCCTATGCTTGAGTGTGTGCTTCCAACCAGCAGAATATGACAACGGGGATGGGATGTTATTCCATGATTATATCATGTTATGTAAGACTCCATACTGCTAGCCAATTCATTCTGAAATATCTCTCTCTCTCTGTCTCTCTCCATTATTCACTTTTAAAAAGCAATCTGCCATGAACCCCATCCCCAAGGAAATGAATTCTGCCAACAACTTATTGAAATCATGAAGTGTATGCTACCCAGCCCTGGTCAACACCTTGATTGAAGCCTTGTGAGATCCTGAGCAGAGAACCCCATCAAGTTGTCCCCAAATTCTTGACCCACAGAAACTGTGAGGTAACAAATGTGTGTTGTTTTAAGTTGCTACGCTTGTTACACAGCAAAGAAAATGAGTACAATTAGTACTGCACTGTCTTTCTAGAATGTTCTCACTCCTCCTTTGAAATCCTGTCCCTTTGCCGAGAATCAGATCCAAAATTTCTTCTTCATCTTTTTCTCACCAAAAAGCTGACAATTTACTCTAGGCCTTCTTAGCAGTTTGATTTCCAGTCTCTTCCCAATATCCCTTTCCCACATGGGAGATTCTGGGCCTTGTTCTCTTGTAGGGACATCTCTGCATATTTCCATGTGGATCAACATGACTTCAAATACACGTCTATATGATCCATTCTCTCTACCTGCTAAGTTCTTCATGGCTTTTCCGGTCCTGCTTCCTTGGGACCATCGCTCCTCCTTTCCCTACAACTCAACTCTCTTCCTTTCTCACAACAAAAGCAATCCCTACCATCTCCCTGAACTTTTGTGCGACCCCAGCTTTAGAATTGTTTCTTCTTGGCTCTGAACCCAGGCCGATTGCCCCAGCTGACCAAACCCTCTGGCACAAGTTTGAAAGGTGTGAGGACTTGACTTTGAATCTCTCCATCAGGGAGCACAGCTCTCTTAACGAATCAAGTCCCTCACCACTGGTACACTGGAGCCCTCATCAGGCCCTGCCCGCCTTTTAAACATTCAGCATCCAGATGCAGCGAAGATGAGCCCGTGTTTTGGTCCACATCCAGGTCACACTAGATACACCTCACTTTACTCCACCTCTACCCACTAAACATCAGGTGAGTGTAGAGCTGGCCTTCGATGCTCACAATATATTATCCAGTGCACATCAGGATGGGTGCGAGTGTAAACTGAGAATGCCTTTTTGGAGGACATTCTGGAATATCTACCTAAATATAAGAGTCTATACCCATTGGCCAAGCAACTCTGCTCTGACTAATATCGTAGAAAAAATATTCTCACAGGTGCAAAAAGACATGTACAAGGCCATTCAATGGAGCATGGTGTTTAGAGTAAAAATTTGGAAAAAGTGGAAGGTGAATGAAATAATTATCCATACATTCATACTATTAGGTCATATTCAGCAGTTAAAAAGAATGGTGGGACTTCTGCTTCCAGGAAAACTAAATAGACATCCTTTTTCCTATTCCTCCTGTTAACTATAACTAAGAACTCTGGACATTACTCATAAAACAAACATAAGGAAACTCCAAAAGGAATGAAAAAGATAGATTAGCTAGGAATGAAGAGCAGGTTTTCTTTTAGCCTCACATATCCCAGACCTGGAGCTGAGGGAGTCAGCAACCCAACCTGTATACGAACGTTTGTAACATTCTTAATGGCCCCAAACTGGAAAAAATCAAGGTGTCCTTCAGTGGGTGAAAAAGGTAAACAAGCAGTGGTACACCCATACTATAGGACGCTAAAAAGGAACTATTAATACATGCAACAACCTGAAAGAATATTCAGAGAATTATGCTGCGAGAAAAGAGCCAACCCCAAAAGGTTACAAATGGTAATGTCTATAGAACATTCTTGAAATGACAAACTTATAGAAATGGAGAACAGATTAGTAATTGCGGGGTTTAAGGAGAGGTGGGGACAGGAGAGAAGTAGGTACAGCTATAAGAGGGAAACATTAGGGGTCCTTATGGTGACACCTGTAAAAGGGTACACAGGAGCTCTGTACCTTTTCTGCATATGAATCCACGATTATCTCAAAATAAAAAGATGAATTTTTTTAAAAAGGAAATCTAGTCTCTAATCTCCCCACGGGGTATTTTCAAAAAAAGTAAGTTGTAGAACATTACCTACAGTGTGACCCCATTTATGTTAACAATATTAACTAAAATTTATAGAGACTTACTGGGTGGCAGGGCTGTTCCAAGCCCTTTGCGTACATTCACTCATTTTGTCCTCACTATACCTCTAGGTATACTACCATCTTCATTCCACACAGGAAACGGAGGCTCGTCTCAGAGAGGTTAGGTGGCTCAGCCAACGTCACTTAGCATAGGATTTGAATTCAAGCTGCCTGACGCCAACGTGCTCATAAAGGATTGTAAGTTCTAAGCCAACAGGATACACCCTTAGATTGTTTCCATTTTGTATTTTTGTATTTATTGCGTCTGAAATGAACTTTTACACGTAAATAAGTAGAAAAGGGTCTTAATAGATACACAAGACCAGTGGCGTCCTTGTGAACTATCTTTGCAAGGGACGAGCTCTGACTTGAAGCCAGTGCCAGTTTCCATAGTGCAGACATGCCCAGTTTCAAGCTACTAATGTGATGCCCTTAAACTGAGGGCTGGTAGAAGCCAGGTCCAGCACGTCACCGTTCGTTGAGTCCTGTGTGTTACAACAAACCAAAGTGTGATGGCCTGGGGAAAGGAAAGGAGGGGTAAAAAATACAAAGGGTGATTTTTACTGTGTATGAAAGAACTGCTCACAATGAGAATACATACATTGCTCATGCATTTTAAAAACACAAAATAAAAACAATCTAAGGGTGTGTTCTGTTGGCTTAGAACTTACAATCCTTTAGGAGCACAGCCCCTTCCAACATATTCTAGAGCTCAGAGTACTTCAGTGCAGCCATTCCCCCCAAGAAACTCTCACAGTCCCCTTCTCAGGACACACAAATTCCCATTAGGCTTTGGCCTCCACCTGGTGCCAGTCTCAACTCCTGCCCTCCTTCCTCAAAGCCCTGTGCCTCAAACTACCCACCATGCGCTGTCTTGTGACCATGCCTTCGTTCGTGCCACTTCCTGTCCTGGGAAAGCCTTTTCCAGCTCATGTCCACACTCATGCTCCTCGGCTGACAGAACACCTCCCACTCACCTGTATGCTCCTTGATAAGAAGAACCACTTCTTACTCATCTTTTTCTCGTTTAGTCCTCACAGCAACCCTCCATGAGCGGGTCATTTACTATCCACATTTTACAGGGAAGGAAACTGATTAAGAACTTATTCAAGATGTATTAGTATATAGATAGATATATTGCTGCATAACAAATTCCCTCAAGAGCTAACAACTTAAAACAACATTTATCTGTCATAGATTCTGTGCGTCAGAAATCTGGGCCCCACTGAATCCTGGCCCACATTCTCTCACAAGGCTGTAATCAGTGTTCCCTGCGGCTGCAGTCTCATCTCAATGCTTGACTGGGGAAGTGTCCACTTCCAAGCCACTCACAGTTGTTGGCAGGAGTAGGTTCCCTGTAAGCTCTTGGACTCAGCCTCAGTTCTCCTCTGACTGTCAGCCGGAAGATAGGTTTGGTACCTTGCCACATGGGCCTCTTCACAGGGCAGCCCACAGCATGGCAGGTTGCTTTATCAGGGGGAGCGAGCAAGAGGAGTCAGAGAGAGAAAGGGCAAGCAAGGAGCCACAGTCTCCTAATACCTCTGCTTAGAACTCTCTTCCCTACAACCCCACAGCCTTGCTGCCTCACTTCCTTCCATCTCTGCTCAAAGAGGCCGTCTTCGGCCGTTACCTCTCTCAACATCTCTCTTTATTCTCTTATCTTTTTTTATCACCTGATATAATTTACATTTTTCGGTTTGTGTGCTTGTTCCCTGCTGTCCCTCAGCACCCAGGACAATGCCTGGCACACCGTAGGCATCCAATAATATTTGTTAAAAGGATGCATGTAGCAAGCTACAGAACACTAACCACATGCACAGGCTGATAGAAGAAGCTGCAGATCAGTGTAGAACACGGGAAATGTTATGCCCCTTGGCAGCTGTATAACACAAACGGCGCCCCACGGCCCCTGCCTCCTGCTATCCATGCCCTTAAGTGAGGATGGGACCAAGTGTCTCACTTCAACAAAGAAAATGTGGCCCACCTGATGGAAATGGCTTCCAAGATTAGGTAATGGTTGAATACGGCCTCTTGGGGCAGAGACATGAAGGCTGTGACGGAGCAAGCCCAGTGGGAACATACGGAAGAGAGTTCCCAGCAGAGGGAACAGCAGATGCAAAGCCCCTCAGTTGGGGCTATGCTGAGGTGCTCCAGGAACGGAGAGAGAGAAGGGCAGAGGCGTGGCAGGGCCTTGCAGACCGTGGTGAGAACTGTGGTGTTTTACTTTAAACGTGCCGGGAAGCCATTGGAGGGTCAAAAGACTTCTTTTCAAGACCCAGTCACATAGTGAGAGACCAAAGCGTTTTCTGAGCCTCTTTCTGACCCTCACTGTCATCCTGACTTTGGCAGTTTTTCTTTTATCTGTTTCAAAGGAAGGAGAATTTACAAATCATCAGCCCATGACACACCCATGTGGCAAGTTCACCATCAGAAACCTCATCTTCCACTGAAGGCTTCGCTTCTTTTCTCTTTTTGGCTTCATTTGGGAGGTCAAGAGCAAGTTGCCAACAAAACAGCAAAGACATAGTTTTTCCTCTTTCTTTTTCTAAGCAAACCTCTTGATTTTTCTCTAAACAAACACCATCCAGTTTGACTAAGAACACAAACACTAGCCAAAATGAAGTCCAAAGCCCCATAAGATAAAAACAAAGCTAAACCATCCAGAGCACCTGTGTAAGCAATTACTCCCACACCGTCCAGTGCACACATAGGGCGTCCCTCCAGTTTAAAGAGGCTTTGTGTTATGCATGTTTCTAGAACTGTACTTCTTGCTTCAGATCTGAAGTTAGTAGATCTAAGCTCTGATGCCCTACATGGCAAGAGTAAAACTGGGGTTACCAGCCTCTGCACTGTGGACATTTTGACCTGCGCGATTCGTTGCCATGAGGCCAACCTGTGCACTGCTGGATGTTGAATAGTATCCCTGGCCTCTGATTATTAGAAGCCAGCAACACCTCCCAGTGTGACAGCCAAAATGTCTCTAGACAGTGCCAAATGTCCCTTTCAGGGTAAAATTGCCCCATTTGAGAATATAATTCCATAATGGCTCAGGTACGCGCCCTTGGGGGAAGTTATTCCCCTCTTTTGGCCCTCATGTGTTTTCTTAGACAATGAGAAGCATGTTATTCTATGTGCCTAAGGATAGGAGGTTAGACAATATGATTCTCTGAGAGCTCGGTTCAAGCTTCATGCTTACATGACTCTGTGATACTCAATGAAACCATTACATTCCATTGAGAGCGTCCCTGTGATACTCTGAGCTACTTGAGGGCCAGAGTAAAATCTTATGCAGCTCTCTGTACCAGTGTCTAGTGCAATGTGTGACATACAGTAGGTTCTCAATAAATGTTGGCTTAATTATGGTTAAATATTACCATACTGTTCTACTCATGATTGGGACTACTAGACCTCCTGTTCCCAGCACACAGTAGGTGCTTAATAAATGCTTAACAGTGTTATTTAATGTGGTGAAGTCACCTTAAAATCAGGTCCTATGGTAATTAAAAAATGTGCAAGTTAACCAACTTTATTGGTCACTGAATGATCCAAGTGCTGGAAAGATAGATATAAAGTGGAACATGGCTCCTGCCCTTCAGAGAATCATGCTACAGTGCTATAAGTCAGCTGCATATCATAAGAGACTCTACAAGGAAAGATGGCAGAGGGTTCCACAGATAATTCTGCATAGTTCTGCCAATCCTTTCTTTGCATGGATTCCCAGGGTAAAGAATTGCAGAGAATTGGGGCATATTAATAGAATCAACTATATTTTATAGAAATTAAGTCATTTCTTGGTTAGAACTCTTCATGAGTTGGATCACACATGTCCCCACCTTCCTACCTGAATCATATTGTAATTGAATCCAGCAATGGCTGCATGTTAGTGCCAACTTTAAAACCTATGCGTTTCCACGAGAACTATGTTAAGAATGATGCTGAGGCCACAATCAAGCTCATTCTCAATGTCTGTCATGGACCCAGCACGAAGAAATGGGAGCTAACTTCCAGGTATTGACCATCTCTGTTTTAACCTCTTCTTGTAAGTCAAGATTACATTCTAAACATGGTCCCCCATCTTAGTAAATGACAACTCCATCATTTGAGTTACCTGGGCCAAAACCCTTGGAATCATCCTAGATTCCATTTTCACTCTTACAAGCCACATCTAAATTGTCAGCAAATATTAATAGCTCAATCAGCAACATATATCCACCTCTACTGCTTCCACCCTGGTACGAGTCACCATTATCTGTTTCTATCTCCAACTACTGTCCCTTCCACCAAACTCACCCAATAGCTGTTCTGTGAACCCAGCAGGGAACCTCCCAGCTCAGGACTTTTGAGCTTCTAGTTCCCTCAAGGGGGCAGCTCTTTCACCAGGTAACCAGAGCTTGATCCCTCACCTCCTCCACCTTCTCAGTGAGGCTTTCCCTGGCCTTCCTGTTTACAACTGCGACTCCCACCCCCTGCCCTTCTCCCCATCCCTTTTCCCTGACTTGTAGGTACCTCTCGTCATCAGTTGCAATCCTATACCGGGGGTGCGAGAAAAATGTACACTCATGACTTGTAGTCATCTTTTGTTATTGGTATATATTGTTACAATTTTAATGTAGTTTTTTCCTTTATTAAACTGTGTACATATTTTTTTGGTATCCTCTCTATATTTTTATTATTTATTTAGTGGAGACATCTCTTCACTAAAATACAAACTGCATGAAAACAAAGATTTCTCTCTTATTCTGTTCACTCTTATACCTCCAGCTCCTAGAAAAATGCAAGTACATCGTGTCTAATTAATAGATATTTATCAAATGAAAAGTAGATAAACAAGTGAATGATTAGGGCTATAATTCAATGATACTCAGGGATTGTTATTGGTACTTCAGGAACCTCTTTGTCCCTCTGTTAAATAACCAAATACAATAATTTCTTTGTTTAATTCACTATTGCCAGTGAGTCTGTTTACAGTTGTACGATCCAATAGAATAGCTACTAGCAACACGTAGCTTTTTATATTTAAATTTACACTAATGAAAATTAAGTAAAATTAAAAATTCAGTTCCTCAGTCACATTAGCCATATTTCAAGTGCTCAACAGCCATGTGTGGCTGGCAGCTGCCATATTGGACAGTACAGATATAGGACATTTTCATCACTGCAGGAAGTTCTATTGGCCAGCACCTTTCGGAAACATCTACTCTGACTACCCAAAAGTAATTACTATAATTAATCTGCTCATGTAAAAGACTAACTAAACCAGCTTGTTAAAACTACATACAAGAGGAAATTGAACATCAATGAAGGCCTAAGGAATTCTCCCAGGAGATTGTATGCCTGGGCTGATCCATACTTTATCCCTTAGAGTCTTTCTTTCTTCCTTATGGCTTCTCATTGCTGTTCCAAAGTGACGCACTGGCTGGGTAGACGGCCTGTAGTTAAGTGAGTTGCTACATTATGACCTCTACCACCTAAAAATTGCCTCCTTAACGCAGAACTCTACTTTGTCAATCAAAAGATGAAGGACACACGACACAATTGTCAGAAGTAAAGACAGGAGCAGGATAATATTCTCTTTGTGCCCGGAGATCAGAAGAGGGGTAAGTGACTAGGAAGATAGGAAGTAGACTAATTATGAAGCTACGTGGACAGAACTTACAACATCAATGGTAGTTGACCTTCAGAGTGTGAGATAAACAAGTGGAGGAATAAGGTGTAACTTGACTATTTACAGCTTGAGCATCCTTGGCACACAGGAAGAAAAGGCACAAACATTTGAATGTCTGTCATCAGTTTTTTTTCAGTATACCCACATACTGCTTCATCATGGATCCTTGATCATTGATCCTTGATCCCTCTCACGTATATTACCTGGCCATTCGATAGGCATGTGATGAGTCTCATCACCTAGTGATTCTGTATTCGTTCATTCTTTCTTTCATTCATGCAATCATTAAAAAATTGCACACCAATTAATGGTCAGATTCTTTCAAGATTTTCCGAAATATTCAAGAAAATTTTATTTAGATAGGAGTGCTCATTCTTCATTTAAGTGTCAGTTTATAGATCATTACCTATTTAATAGAAAGGATAGAGCTGGAAGCCACTGCTATTTGATGTTCAATCAGAAAGAGATGAAACAACTTTGATGATATAATGGAAGTCAAAAAATTGCTAAAATTCAATTGGCTTGCAGCTTTTCAGTATATACATTGCATCGAGTATGGTACACCAAGAATAGGTCAACTTTAACCCAAGCTTGCTTCCATTCAATTTGACTGAGTGAAACAAAACATTATAATAGCATTCCTTCTTTTATTCATGCAGTAAATCTTGCCTTCCATGTTGGGGAAAGGTTTTTCCAGAAGTATCTATATTAGTCAAAGAATGCACCCTCTTGGAAGCCTGTCTATTTAAAGAGTATTAAATAATCTAGCCAAGCCACCTGCAGAAATCAGGGTGGGCAGACCTCTCTGGAAAGGAAGTATTTTACTCTGCCTGCCTTCAGCTTTCTCCTCTCCTAAGGACAAACAGATCTGTCACTGCTGAGGGAAGTCTGCCCTTCAACACTTGTAAGTGTCACCTTCAGAAACAACCTCAGTTTCTCTGTCACTTCTTACTTAATTACAAACTGCTTTCAGATCCATCCAAGGAACTGTACTTATCCCTGATTGACAATAAGCCTTGAGGACGCTCAAGGCTAAGATCAGAGGTTGGGTTTGAATGAGCTACCAGTACAATCTGACCTAATTTTAACCCTGCTAAATAACGAAAGGAAAAAAAATTAAGCTAATTTCTTTTAAAAACTCAAGATGGTCTTTTAGTTTACAGTGAAAAGTTATTTATTTTAAAAATGGGCCATGTTTTATCCACTTCTTTTTTCTAGTCTGAGGAATACTTTTGCTATTTCACATCCAAAATGTTCTTATCATTTTCTAAAGGCCAAAATTTTAGCACGGTGACTTTCCACCATTTAATGTTTGTTTCATAACTAACAGAATTGTGTCCTAATTTCATTTCATGATTTATTGGTTCTTCCCTTATCTATGCCTCAATTCCATATTTTAGAAAGCTGGCCAGCGCATCTTTGAGAATTCTGTGTTCCCCAGGGTGCCTTGAGAATCTAACCATGAATTGGTGTGCAATTCTTGAATAAATGTATGAATGAAAGAATGAATGAGTGAATACAGAGTAACTAGATGAAGACTCATCACAGGTGCCTATCAAATGGCCAGTCTTACCTGTGTGTCTTCACTTCAAGAATGCACTCAGATCCTGCAGCCAGAAACACCTTTACCAATGGGACTTGGTTATGTGTGGGATAATCCAGCTCAAGAATAATTGGGAGCAGATGAAGGAGAGATACCATGAGAACACTGGGATGCAACACAGCATTTAAACAGTAATAAAGATCCAACCATATGGCATTTTTCTGATTGGGTTAAAAAAAAAAAAAAAAAAAAGGCAAAGAATATTTGCAATAAGTGGAATGTACCAGGAAACAAAGACAACCTGAAAGTGCTCCCTTTTAAAGTCACATACTGGCACCTGGGTGACTTGTCTGAAATGGCTCTCGGTCACTCCTCTGTTGGTCTATAGAGTGGCACAGAGAAATACAGTCTGAACTCTAATTTAGCAGGTCACCACGCAAATGCAAATGCCCAAGTGGCTGAGTATCAGAGACTCTGGAAAGATGACCTCGTGGTGGAGGAATGAGTATGGTCTCGGAAGCCAGGTCACACTTGGCCATGAGACCCAGCCAAGTTACCTGACACTTCTGTGTTCCAGTTTTCTCACATGCAAAATGGGGACAGGAATTGTACCTACCTCCTGGGTTTGTTGTACAGATGGAACAAGTTGAGAAAATGCAAAGCATTGAGAATAGAGCCAGGCGTGTAGTACGTCACAAGCAGTTATTGATGCTATGACAATAGTGACAATGATGACCAAATTGGGAAAGGAGCATTTGAGGTTTAGATTCTCATTCCAGGACACAGCGTGTGACATGGACATGTCTGGATTGCGTGCACAATTCGTATGTCCTATTACACATCACAGGTCAAGGGTTCCACTGTACATCCACATATGCACCCACATGTGAGACGATCCGATAGCACACATGTGTTGGACCACTACCACAAAAGTGGGAGGCAAAAGAATGTAGTATTTACGAGTCAGGCTGGCATGAGCTCAAACCTCAGCTATATCCCTTATCCACGTAGCGTGGACAAATTAGTCAACCTCGCTCTCTTTCCTCTTTTAGAGATAAAAGCAGCACCTGTTTTCCTACTTCTGCCATGAAGATGAAATACAATACTGCATTTCCTCTTTGGTGCAGGGGACGTGTTCAATAGAAGGTAGCTATCATAATTTATCCTTTTGTTTAAGGTGCTGGTGGCAAACATGGATCTGTCTCTTTGAGTCCATCCCAAGCCTTTGATTCAAAGAACCCTCAACTTTTGAGCTGGAAGGGGCCTCCAGGATCATTCACCCCATCTCCTTTCTTTACAGATGACAAAATCAGAGGCCCAGAGAAGGAATGTCACTTGCCCAAGCTTACCCATCTGGGTGAAGTAAGAACTGATTTCCTGGTCTGGGGCTCTTTCAGCTGTCCCCTGCATGAACACAGCCTTCCTCGTTCTCAGACTCTTTTCTTCACCACGTCCCACTGCAGCCGGTGCTATTACTGCCACTCCATTGTCCCTCAGCACTCACTGCCCAGCTTATAGCATCCGCTGTGGGGGAACATCTCTGAGGATGGTACGCAGTTCTTGGGGATTTCCCCCCAGGACTGGGCCCAAGTTGCCTCAGAGGTAGCCTGTTCACTAATGTACCTTGTGTTGGCTTCCTTCTTTTCCCTGCCTCACTTCCTCATTACCTTCCCAGGCCTTCCTGGGATCACCTTCCAAATACACTACTTGAACTCAGTGGCTTACTTCGTGGACAGCCTCTGGAAAATACAATCTAAGACACTTGGAAATAGGATGGTTGCTTGAAGAGGGGGGAAAATGGAGGAATCAAATAATAGGAAAAAATAACACAGAATAAAACATGTTGCTTGCAGAATATACAGATACAATCTGGGCATCATGTAGACTTGAATCAGAAAGTACAAACTGGTCCTTGGGAGCCACACAGACTAGATAACCTCAGGTTCAAGTACCCTGGCATGGCTCTGGGTTAGATCTTTAGTCAATGGAAAAGTCACTGTATCCTTCTATGGACAGTCATACAGCAAAACACAGCACCTCTCTCCATCAAGTACGCATAAATCTGCCAACCTATAAAATATCCTCTATGTTTTCCGTCTCCCCGCAGAAACCTTTCTCCCCTCATGTACTCTCCAAACATAAATTCCTAACCTCGGTAAACTCAGTCTCTCACTTGCTTTCCTGAACACATGAGTGGTAAGGGAAATCTTTCAGATTGGTTCTGGGCTCAAGCTTTAGAGCCATGAAAGCTGGTTCAACTCCAGGCTTCAGGGCCACTGCTAAATAGCACAAGCTATTTCATCATTATGAGCTTCCGTTTTTTCACCTGTAAAAATAAGTAGTATTGCCTGCTTCAAATAATGTGATTAAACAATACAATGCCTGTAACATACATGCTGGCATATGGAAAATGTTCCACGAGCAGCAGGAACGAAGCTGTGGCTGTGTTGTTATTGTTATATAATGGCCTCATTTGTCATGGCCTTCCAAGACTTCTCTGGGTGGCAGGCGTTCTTCAGTGAAGGCTTACAGAATCAGGCCTTCCTCACCTTTCATCATGAAAGACTCATTTGGAGTCTTTTAGCCACTGAGGGAGGCGAGAAATAGAGAGTCCTCTAAAAATAGAGACAGCACGCTAACAAATCTAAAGGGAAGAGGCCTTGGGAACCAAGGGCCACAAAAAAAAATAAAAGAAACAAAGATGCTATTGTGATGAAGTTTAAAGCTTCCTTGCAAAAGTGCTGCAAGGCTATCTGCTTCTCATTTCAGTTTCACTACAGTTTACTGGAGATCTTGAAGAAACGATGTCATTTCTCCTTCATTGTCTTTGTAATCAGGACAAGTCAAACTCACACAGGAAATTCAACAAAGAGATAAACAGCATGATATCTGTTTCAAAATACGACCACCATGGAGTTAGAATTCCTCTGTTTTGCACTGAGAGAAGGAAGTGTTATTTGTAATCCCACAGAAGCCCACCTAACACAACGAGCATGGTATAGCAAAACAAACTAACAAACAACTTCAGTCTGAGGTAGGCTAACTGCTGTAACAAATAGACCCTAAAACGTCTGAGGTTTATTTCTTGGTTGTATAACAGGTCTGCATAGGTGTCATGCAGGGTCTCTGATCCTGCTCCCCGCACAAGAATGCAGGATATGGTTAGGCCAAAAAGGAACACCAATGGAGCCATAGATAGGGGAGTCATACCTCTATATTCTCACTGGCGGCTGGGTTGGCAACACAGGAAGTAAGAGCCACATGATCCGAATCCGCTGTCAATCCGCTGTCTGCTTCTCTGCCAATCTAGCCACAACAGTTATATCAGTGGCTAATGGCTAACTGGTAACAGCTGATGGCCATTTACTACCCAAGCCAGCGCCTTTCCACGTGAGGTCGAGAGCCTGGAAACTGCTCTCTGGGACTCTGTCCCCACAGTAGGTAAACAGGGTGGCAGGACATGTTTACCATGCAGTCATCTGGGGACTCAGGCTGGTGGAGACTTTTCTATCATCAACACATGACTTACACGGATGGCTGGGAGCAATCTCCATTTGACCCAGCTGGCAGGGAAAGAGCCTAGAGAAATGTGTCGAGAGGTTTATGGGCCAGTGCCGAAGTGGTGTTCGTGGCTTCTGCTCACAGTCCACTGACTAGAACTTGGTGTCATGGTCTCACAGTACTCAAAGGGAAGAAGATATAAATATTGGTAGTCAACCATCTATTCCACAGAACCCCAGATTTTGATTCAAGAGCTGTGACTTCCTAGACCTAGCTACTAACTAGCAGTGAAAAAGTAACTCAACATCTCTGAGTCAAAATGAGCAGCTGAGACTGTTTTTTCAACATGGATGGAGAGTGTATGAAAATCACCTGGGTGAATTTCTCAAACTACACAGCGAGATTCCAGTATGGCTTCTCCAGCCCTGCACACAATGTGAAATGCTAATATGGCTCCACAGGGTTCTGCGCTGGTTGAGAATCGCTGGCACTGGGCACACTGACGGCAGTGTGTGGCATCATAAATTGCTGAGGATGAAATAATCTGGCAAGAGAAGAACCCTAAGGTTGTTTCCGGCTCTCACTTTCAACTGTTAATACTTATACATATAACAACAAAGTAGCAGTTATTTCCCTCATCAAGATATCAGTTTTTATAGACCAGAGTAGAAGCTATAGTCTGTGCTAATTCAGCGTGTTCTTCCCTCTGTCTTCTTCTGGTCACGAACACAGAGATCAGAAGCCAACACCGACTGCAAGCAGAAGCTCGGTGAGACAGGAGGGAGAAAGATCCCTGTTGTCATGATTTGAGATGCTGGATTTGAATGTGAATGCAGCAAATGTCCCAGGATCCCAAGATAATCATTTTTGTTTTACTATATTATCTTGAATTGGTTTTCTGTCATTAGCAAACTAATACAAGTTCTTTGGTTATTAGCAAATTTGGACTAACAAAAGCATACTGTATTTTGCCATGTATAAGGTGCACCCACGTTTTTGGCCCAAACTTTCAGGGAAAATAAACTTGCATTTTAATTTTTTAATGCAAATTTTTATTAGTTTACATTTATGTACTTGTTTTTTGTATTAAAAGGAATTTTAGCATTTATGTTTTAACATATTATGGTACAAAAAAATTTATGTAACAAATAATTACAAAACACAGGAACAGATACAAGGTACAAGAAATTTTATGTATCAGTAACAAATTTACAATATTTAGGTATCATAGATGACCAAGAACTTTTCATCGTTGCAAGTTCATCGTAAGTTAACAAAACCAATGATCATATTCCAGGGTGTTATTTTGCATACAGATATTGTTATTGATTTCTAGTTACACTTTTAACTCATAAGCATAATTAAAGAACTAAAAACATTTATATAGATACAGAATTAGAACTACCCATGTATAATGTGCATCCTTATTTTTCCCTCACAAATTTGGGCAAAAATGTATGCATTATACACAGAAAATTAAGGGAAATTGAACATAAAATAAATATATTGAAAGGGTCTTAGGAATACTACACAGAAGCAAAGGAAGAATAAAACAATCAGAGAAGCTTAGGGGACAGCACTATCAGATGCTCACTGACCACCTTTCTAGGTTATCATTGAAATACGACTTGGCTCTAGCAGCCTTCCATCTATAAGAACCACCATTTGGATTTTCAAATTTCTTGGAGAAAATAATCTAACTGACCCTACTTGGGAAAGATGCCGCTACACTATCACAAGAGTTTCTCAACCTCAGCAATATTGACCTTTGGGTCAAGATAAGTCTTCACCGTGGGAACTGTCCTGTGCATTGAAAGACGTTTATCAGCATCCAGACACTACCCACTAAATGCTAGTAACACCCACTCTAGACATTGACCAATGTCCCCTGTAGGGCAAAATCACCCTTGGCTGAGAACCACTGCCTTAGACTGAACGGCTGTGACCGGGAGCAGTTAATACCACTACAGTCACTGGGAGAGCCCAGCTTGTGTCTACTGAAAAGATTTCTCCCTTGAACTTCAAACTCTTACCCTCAGATACCTTCTGGACATCTCCATCTCGATGTAAGAAAAATTTTTTTAAATGTAGTATTTCCTCTTGAAACTATTCCTTTTTTATTTTGTATTTGCTATCTTTTAAAATATATGTATGTATGTATGTATGTATATATATATATATATATATATATATATCATCATAATGATACTTTTATTGTAATTAATACTTTCCACAAAGAAGTGTGAAATTAACATGCCACTGTTCTGATTAACTATCTAATAGAATTTTCATTTGAATCACTTGAAAAGATGAATGATAATGTTAGGGAAAATTAAGTTTTAACTTGAAATCAGAACTTTTTTCCTCCTGAATAGAAAAGAAATCCCTATAATTTGATATGAACTCTCCTCCTATTCTTTTCCCACATTTTTTTTATTATATAAGTTTCAGGTGTACAACGTTATCATTCGACATCTGTATACACTACAAAGTGATCACCACTACAAGTCCAGCTGCCATTCGTCACCTTACAGTTGACCCTCCTAATGCGTTTCTCCCACTCCTTCCCCTCTGGTAATCACTAATCTGGTCTCTGTATACATGAGTTTGTTTTTGTTTCATTTCTTTTATTCATTTGTTTTCCAAATATGAGTGAAATCATATGGTTTTTGTCTTTTTCTCTCTGACTTATTTCACTTAGCATAATACCCTCAAGTTTCATCCATGTTATTGCAAATAACAAGATTTCATGATTTTTTTTATACTCGTAGCTGAGTCATAATCCATTGTATATATGTACCACATCTTCTTTATCCAATTATCCATCAATGAATGTTTAGATTGTTTCCATATCCTGGCTACTGTTCATAATGCTGCAATGAACATGGGGGTATGGATAGCTTTTTGAATTAGTGTTTTTGTATTCTTCAGATATTAGGTTGGTGCAAAAGTAATTGTGGTTTAAAAGGTTAAAAATAATTGGAAAAACCGCAATTTCTTTTGCACCAACCTAGGATATCCAGAAGTGGGCTGTGTTTGTTATCTTGATGAATAGTAAAACCACTTACCCATTCTCTCCAAGCTGGCCAGTGATGCTCACCTCTGCTTCTTCATCTCTCCCACCTGACTTCCATGCCAACAAACTCTGCCCAGTGTGTTTCATAGTCCTCTTTTCTTTGTACTCTAATACCCACAGCCTTAGATCCAGCCCACATTATTTTTTGCTGCACTTTGACCACAGCCTGCTGACCCGGCTCTCTATCATCACTTCCCTTTACTGTCCATCTCCCCAGAATTGTACCTCATTCTGCCCAAAACATCGCATGCTCTTAATTCTTTAAAGTGACCGATTCCAATTTCTACATTGGTGTATAATGTTATTCCCTGTCTTGCCTCAGATTATTTTTCTCCATTTTATTTTCCTTTCCTCTTCCTTCCCTATTCCTTGTGTTTCAGCCATAACACAGACACACACACACACACACACACACACACACACACACACAAATCAATGTTTCCAAAGATATGTCATTCTTTTGCCCTGCCTTTATACATACTACTGTTCTTCTTTGGAACATATTTTGCTTCTCCTCCAACTAAACTTCTCATTCTAAAGAGTCTCTAGGACACTGTCCCTGACATTTGCAGAAAGAGTTACCTGTTCCCTTCTCTGTGTGCTTGCAATGCTTCATGCCCTGTCTAACATTGCACTTCATTAGCAGAGTTGGACAAACCTGCTTATCTCTCTGTCTTCCCCACAAATTCATAGCTTCCCTAGTCAGTGGTAACATCTGTCCAGCATCTAATGGAATACTGGGCATCTAGCAGACACACAGAAAAGTTGTGCTAAATGGGCTTGTCTATTGAAAGTTTGAGGCTGTTATTGCAAGAGCAGTATAAAATAGTTAAGTGTATGGGCTCCAGAATCAAAAAGAGCCAAGTTCCCATCGCGGCTCTTCCACACACCTACTGTGTGGTACTGAACAAGTTACCCTGCTTTTCTACCTCAGTTTTCTCGTGTGTCACATGGGAATAGACAGACCAAGTTCTGCATAGGATTGCTATGAAACTCGTTAAATGAAAGTTAAATAAGGTCACTTCCATTAAGCGCTTACACAGTGCCTTTGCAAGCCCTGAATAAACATTAGCTGCTATTAATTTCACCATCACCATCATTATTATCCATTCATACTCTGACAAAAGGCATTCAGGTCCTCTGTTGAAAAGCCATTACTGACTATAACTTGGAAGAGAGCCAGAAACAACTACTCATATTTGAAGGGATGTGGCCTGGTGACATTATCCAACACAAGCTGTGCAGACAGTGCTTTAATAAGGCTGAACATCAGCATAATGTCAGACTGTTCTGAGGCTGAAGACAATGGGACATCCCTCATACCACAGTGAGGAAGCATGTGAGGATGGGAAATCTGGCTTTAATCCTCCACCCATAAAATTCTGGGCAAATTTGATCTGGCTGAACAGAACTCCTATAACTAAGGATGTGAAGAAGAAGCCACATTGAGACTGATAGGAGGAGCAGAGACATGAAACAGGCTGGCCCCAAACCTGCATGTGGCAAAAGAAAATTGGGAAGGATACCTCGGCTGTAGCGGTTCCCCCCAGAGGAACAAAGGACCCCATCCCCACTCCAGGCTCCCAGCTGGAGTACTAGTGCAGGGAAGAGGAGCCCCCACAAAAATCTGGCTGTGACAAACAGTGGGGATTCCGACCATATGGGTGAGACGGAAGGCTGCGGGAAACCCAGACATCCTCTTAAAGAGCTCACACAGATCCACTCACAGGCACTCACCCTGGGCTCCAGTGGAGGGATGGTGACTCGGGGGACCTCAGAGACATACAGGGGGCCTCCAAGACATAGAGGAGGAAAGCTGAGGTGTGTGGTTTCAGATGAGGGATGGAGGACAGTTGGCATTTCTCCTGCATGGTGTCCTCCTCCCCTGCAGCCAGCAGGCAGGTGTCATCTTTCCTGTGTTGAGCCCTCCTCCACACAGCCAATCTGAATCTGATTGGTCTGGTGAGCTCCACTTGCTCCACCCTGGTGACTCACTCAGATCCCACTACACCCAGCTACATACTGCACAAGGCTTTATCAGCAGCTGAACCTTACAGGAGGTGGTTACCAGCAGCAAGCCTTTGTGTGTCCTGGCTTTTTGTAGAGCTACCCCAGACCCAGTACTGGTGGCAGCCATCCTCCACTCACAGCGAGGTCTCTCCCACACCCCTCCAGGATTAACACAGGCAGCAACAAACCATGGATGTTTTGTAGCTCCTACCAGGTAGTCCCCGGCCCGTCATAGGCAATGGCTAACCTGGGCCTACACCAAAACTCTGCCCAGGAGGCTCCAGAACCAACATACTTGGAGGTTGGCTTCAGACCACAGCAGAGCACTGCCCAATTAGCCCCACAGGTGGCACTGGGGCAAATCTCGCTCCATGTGGTAAGCACCCCTGCATAGTAGCCCATAAGCTGTGGACATGGCTAAACTCCACAGTCAATCAGCCTGAGGGTCAATTCCAACCACTGACATGCTAACAGCAATCAAGGCTCAACTCTACCAGGAGAGCACACACAGCCCACAAAAAGGACACTCCTGGAGCACCCAGCACAGATGACCAGGAAGATTGTGCCATGGGGCCCCACAGGGGACGTTCTGTATAAGGCCACTGGCAAGTCTGGAGATGTAGCAGATCTACCTAACACATAGAAACAAACACAGAGTGGCAGCCAAAATAAGGACACAAAGAAATACATCTGATTAAGAGAACAGGTGAAAACACCAGAAAAAGAACAAAAAGAAATGGAGGCAAGCAACATCCCAGAGACAGAATTGAAAACACTGGTTATAAGGATGCTCAAGGAACTTAAATGAGAACTTCAACAAAGAGATAGCAAGCACAAAAAAGGACATAGAAACCATTAAAAAAAGAACCAGTCAGAAGTGAAGAATACAATAACTGAAATGAAGAATGCACTAGAAGGAATCACCAGCAGACAAGATGAAGCAGAGGATTAAATGAGTGATTTGGAAGACAAGGTAACAGAAAACAATCAGAACAACAAAAGGAAAAAAGAATTTCACAAAATGAGAATAGTTTAAAAGCCCTCTGGGACAACATCAAGCATGAAAGCATTCGCATCATAGGGGTACCAGAAGAGGGAGAGAGAGAGCAAGGAATTGAGAACCTATTTAAAGAAATAATCACTGAAAACTTTTCTAATCTGGTGAAGGAAATAGAAGTACAAGCCCAAGAAGCACAGAGAGTCCCAAATAAGATGAACCCAAACAGGCCCACACCAAGACATATTATAATTTAAGTGGCAAAGGTTAAAGACAAAGAGAGAATCATAAAAGCAGCAAGACAAAAGCAGTTAGTTACATACAAGGGAGCTCCCATAAGATTGTCAACTGATTTCTCAACAGAAACTTTGCAGGCCAGAAGGGATTGGCAGGAAATAATCAAAGTGATGAAAAACAAGGACCTACAACAAAGGGTACTCTACCCAGCAAGGCTATCATTTAAAATCGAAGGACAGATAAAGAGCTTCCTAGACAAGAAAAAGCTAAAGGAATTCATCACCACCAAAGCAGTATTACAAGGAATGTTAGAGAGACTTCTTTAAGATGAAAAAAAATATATATTTGAAAATATGAATAATAAAATGACAATAACTACATATCTATCAACAATTTCAATGTAAATGGATTAAATGCTCCAACCAAAAGATAGGGTAGCTAAATGGATAAGAAAACAAGACCTTTACATATGCTGCCTATAAGAGACTCACTTCAGATCAAAAGACACACACAGACTGAAATTAAAGGGATTGGAAAAAAGATATTTCATGAAAATGTAAATGAAACAAAACAAAACAAAACAAAAGCTGGGGTAGTAATACTATACCAGACAAAATAGACTTTAAAACAAAGGCTATAACAAGAGACAAAGAAGGACCCAGTAATCCCACTTCTGGGTAATTATTCGAAGAAACCCAAAATGCCACTTTGAGGGGAGGTTTGCATTCCTATGTTCATTACAACATTGTTTACAATAGCCAAGATTTGGAGGCAGCCTGGGTGTCTGTCAATAAAGAGGAGGTAGTACATATATACAGTGGAATAGTGCTTGGCCATGGAAGGGAATGGGTTCTCACGACCTGCGGAGACATGGGTGGACCTGACAGATACCGTGCTAAGTGAAGTATGTCAGACAGCAAAAGACAGATGAAATGTGATTTTGCTTATATGTGGAAACTAAAGAACAAAGTAAACAGACAAACAAAACAGAAACAAACTCATAGATACAGAGAACATTTGGATGGTTGCCAGATGGGAGGGGTATTGTGGGTGAAAAGGGGGAAGGGATTAAATACAAACTGGTAGTTACAAAGTGGTCACGGGGATGTAGGGTATAGCATAAGGATTACAGTCAATGATATTGCAGTAACTATATATAGTGTCTTATGGGAACTAGATTTTTGGGATGGTAGATGGGTGGGGGTTGGGGGACAGGGTGAAAAAGTGAAGGGATTAACAAGTACAAATTGGTAGTTACAAAATTGTCATGGGGATGTAAAGTAAAGCATAGGGAATATAGTCAAAAACATGGTAATAACTAAGTATAATGCCAGGTGAGTACTAGACTAACCGGGGGATCACTTACTAAATTATATAAATGTCTAAACATTATGCTGTATATACCTGAAATTAATGCAAAATTATATTAAATGTTAAGAGTAATTGAAAAATTTAAAAAGGAGGAGATGTGAAGGTGAATAAGAGGTTCAAATTTCCAGGTATAAAACAAATAAGTCAGGGGGATGTAATATACAGCCTGGGGAATATAGTCAGTAATATTGCGATAGCGTGGTACAGTGTCAGATGGCTCCTGGACTTATCATGGTGATCACTTCCTTAGGTATAAACGTTGAACAAGTATAGTGTACACCTGAAACTAATATAATATTAGATGTTAGCTATAATTTGTAAGAAAAATCTTTTAAAAAACATATTAATTGTTGCTGTTGATATTGTTCGGTTTTCTGTCATTTCTCTTATCCTAAATATCAATAAATATTTTATTTAAAAACTCAAAAAAGAAAACTTCGGACAAATTTCTTTCAGGTCTCAGTTTCCTCATCTATAAAATGGGCACAAAATTATATACACCTCCCAGCGCTATGGGTAACTATAAATGAGACATTTTGTTGTAATATCACTTTGCAAAGCTTTAGAATTCAATACAAATGTAGGGCTGTAGTTTTTCAAAGTAAGTTGTAATTGTTCTTCATCAGGTGTCCAGCAGAATGGGCTGGGCTGAGGGAATTCAACCTCCTGCAGGACCACAGTGCTCAGAGAATCAGGCTAGAAACTTGGTCTATGACTCAAATGATTTAGCATACACAACGCCACAAGGCTGATGGGATACACATTAGTCCACACACTAAAAAGGCACTTTAGATTCCTTAAATATGTGCACTTCAGAGCCCAGGGAAGGAAAGCTTGTGACCTAGGGTCACAGGTAGGTAGTGAAAGGAACTTGTTAAAATTCAATCATGGACTGTCTCTAGATGAAAACACAGGCACTGGGGTTTTCACAGAAAACAAATATTCCATAGTTAAGATTCTCAGTAAAAATACAAACTGCCCCTACTATGTGTCAGTCACTTTATTAGGCACTGCACATACTCAATTCTCATTCTTTCCCAAATTCTAAAATAGTAGGTATTATAAATCCCATTTTGTGGGGGAAATTGAAGCCTAGAGAGGTGCAGTGATTTAGCCTGGGTCATGCAGCTTGTACACAGTGGAATAAAATGTAAACCAATACCTTCCTCCAAAGCTGGAATTCTTTCACCCTTTAACATCCTGCCTCATGTTCAATATATAGCTCCTTGAAATGTTAATTGTCTTAGTTGCTTTCTCCTGGCCTTGGCTAATTTAAATTTTGCAGCTAACACAACAGCTGCTCGAATGTGATTTAAAGAGCTTCGGGGCTTCTCTCAAGTTGAATACCACAGGGGGATTATGGAGAGGAAACAAATGCAGATTGTCTCCTAAGGAAAAGGTAATTTGGACTAAGCAAGGCTGGAGTCAGGCTAGACCGCAGGCTACTTTCCCAGCCAGAGCCATGCAAGGTCAAGGTTGATTGGAAATCCCAAATGAGAAATTGAAATACTCAGCCACAAGAAGGTTGCCAAGAAATTAATTCATTAAAGAACAGGCTTCAGTGCCATGAAAAGCACACAGCTTTTGATAAGGGCAAAAAGGCAAGCCCATGGCCAAAACTCTGGGAACCTCCTTTCAAGGAGGAAGTGGCTTCCTCCATTTTGCAACCTTGGTGGTATCCAGCTAAGGGCTCATTTGCCTACGCATTCTCCCTGGTCAAAACCGTTTTCATGATTACAATGGCTATTTATTCAGCATCAGAAAGTAGTCAGTGTGTGTGTGTGTGTGTGTGTGTGTGTGTGTGTGTGTGTGTGTGTGTACTGTGAGAGCAGTGTGGAATCGAAAATAGTCTAGAGAAATGGGGAAAGCCCAAAGTGAAAATGTCCAATGTTAAAATATAGAAATGTCAAGTCTTTGAAAAATAAAATGTAAAGTCAAGAAGGAAAAGTAAACGACTTTTTTTTTAAAAGCTCATGGCTTTTGCAAGAACAGAGAACACTCACTCTTTTCTGTTCATAAAAAAGAGCCAGGAATTCCTGCTATCTGTAAATTAGGATAATCATTGCAAGTCTTCTTCTGTTATTGCCAAGTTGGTGCTGAAGGAGACTAGTAATTTTGTCTGGGAGGGAAAAGCTACAGAGAACTCGAGGTTAAGCAAGCAATTAATCCAATATTGACAGTGGGATTTGCTGACAGACTGACAGCTCATGTGTGATCTGTCTCCTGGCTGCCTACCGTTTCCACCTCACTTCTATTAGCCATTTTTGGATTAGGAAGGGAAGTCAGAGAGAAACAAGAAATAAGCATTTGTCAAGGGGTAGAAGGATCTGGGTTTTAATGGATCTAAAATTTCTACATAGGCGGGACTTGCAATAAGGCATGGGGAGAATGTGGAAAATTAGAAGAGGAAAGCTGAGAAAATTGTCTTAAAGCTGCAATTGCAGAACCAGCACAAAGCTGTTCCTTGGACTGTATGCATCTCTGCAGTTGAAAGGGGCTGACGGACACGTGGGTGGCTTTGCTTCTTACTAACCACATGTGATGTTGGGCAAATTACTTAATCTTTCCAAACTTCAGCACTCAGGAATCTTACATGCAAGTGGCGATGAAGGACAAAAAACATAAATATATACTTTAATTCTAGATAGAGGTAAGCTGGATAAGAGAATAAGGAATGAGTAGGGTTAGAAGAGAGGAATAGTTGTTTCCTAATGAGTGTGGCATGAGTTTTCTATGAAGAGAAAACAACTGAGCAGAGAACGACTCCGGGCAGGGTTTCTCATCCTCGGTACCACGGACCTTTGCGGACCAGATCATTCCCTGTCATGAGGGCTGTCCTGGGTAATACAGAATGGTGAGCAGCATCTCTGATTTCTACCCACTACATGCCAGTAGCACCCCTCCTCAGTTGTGACAATTAAGTTTTTCTCTGGAATTTGCCAGATGTCCTCTGTGGTGAAAAATTCCCCAGTTGAGAACCAATGGAGAAGAAGCAGGGAGACAGCAATGCAGTTGTTGAAGGATAGAGTCTTCCAGGCAAAAGGAAGGCCAAGTGTAAAGGAAATAAGCCAGTGGTTTGGAAGAACAGGAAGTCTAGATGGCGTGACTGCTGAAGTCAGGGTAGTGAGGGGCTGGACCACTCAGGGCCACAGAGACTGCAGGAAGAGGTTTAGAATATGAGTGGCAAGAAAAGCTATTGGGAAGTTTGATCAGGGAAAGGATTTGACCTGATTTTCATCTTGAAAAGATCTCTCTGGCTGCTGTGCAGAAAACCGACCCTAGAGGGCAGAACAGAAGCAATGGGACCTCTTATAGATGCTCAGGCATCTAAGGAGAGAGGTTGTGCTGAAGACGATGGTGATGGCAACAGGGAGGTGGAGAAGCTGTCAGGTGTCGGTTGCATTTCAATGGAAGAACTCACAGAATTTGATGATATACAGGACGGGAGAAATAAGGTGAACAGAAGCCAAAGGAGTGCCTCGTTTGAGGTGTGAGCAACGGGGTGGGACTGCTGCCGTTACTCAGGGCTGGGGAAGACTGTGCAGAAGCAGCCTGGGGTGGAGGAGCCAATAGCGCCAAGTAGCACATGCTGACTGACATGCTTCTCCCGCGTTCAGGGGCGGGGTTTGCACAATGCTTGGCACATAGCAAGAGTTCAGTCAATGGAGCAAGAGATGACGGGGGAAGCAGACACCCCTGGACAATCACAGCATAGAATTATTTACTTTGTAAAGGTTTATGAGCTGTTCATTTAAATTTTGCATTTCCCGTGTACATTTCAATTAAGACAACTTTGGGAAGAAAATTGTATCCATGTCATTCACGCAAATGTTTTTGTCCCCAATATTTTCATGCTGACATGGGGGCAGTTGATCGGAGGAGTTATTTGAGCATCTGCGATCCGTCCTCCATGAAAAGCTTGGTTAATCTTCATGACTCTCCCTCTATTTATCTGTTAGACGGTAAATCAGTGGCAGAGTTAATTGGAACCAATCTCTTTACAATAATTTTCTTTATGGTTTCTTATATTCCAAAAAAAGTTGCACTCCAGAGAGAAGGATTACAGACTCTGCGATGTTGACTACACAGAAAAGTGATTTTTGAAGGAGCTTAAGGATGGTGTTTATATTTAGAACAAGCTGGGCTCCCTGTTGCTGAACAGAGAAATTGCAATCGGTCATTAATTAAATAAAGCCCTGCTGTTCCTCTCCACGAGCATGCTGCATGCATGTGTCCGTGCGAAAAGCACCTCTACCCCAGGTGGGCGGCTGCCATTTGGACCAGCTACCTCTGCAGCTTCAGGTTTTCGCTTGTTATTTGAAATTGCTGTTTTCTCTGCCCTTGTCTTCGTCATCCATATGGCACATCTCTTCTAATTACTATAGCACATGGACACTTCACTTTATTTTATTTTTAAATTCTGGGGAGTAATTATTGTGGGTTTTTTTTTTAATTGGGGAAATATTGGGGAACAGTGTGTTTCTCCAGGGCCCATCTGCTCCAAGTTGTTGTCTTTCAATTTAGTTGTGGAGGGCGCAGCTCACTGGCCCATGTGGGAATCGAACTGGCAGCCCTGTTGTTCAGAGCTCACGCTCTAACCAACTGAGCCATCCGGCCATCCCATGGAAGCTTCATTTTAGATTCTCTAAAGCTGGGATTGGCAAACTTTTTCTATAACGGCCAGACAGTATTTATTTTAAATATTGCAGGCCACATAGTCTGGGTCAAAATTTTACAACTCTACCATTGTGGCACAAAAGCAACCATAGATAACATGTAAACAAATGAGTGTGACTGTGTTCTAATACAATTTTATTTCCAAAAACTAGCCAAGGGTGGGATTTGGCCCATGGACTATAGTTTGCCAAGCTCTGTTCGATAGTTTTAATCTCTTTCAGAAACACTCAAGTCATCTGTAGAGTGACTTCCATGTACATCAGATAACCCAGGCTAAGACAGTCATGTGGAATATAGCCTGCAACACAGTCTAAAATCTATAGTAACATATAAAGACAAAACTATAATATCCTTTCCTTTCAAGTTTTATGTTCCAGATTTAAGCATTTAAAATTCCAATAGAAGAAATTTTGCTAGCATATCAGCTGTATCTATCTATTGCTACAATGAGGTCATGTAACAGATCACTGAAAAACTTAGTAGCTTAAAACAATAGCCAGCTATCATTTCTCCAAATTCTATGGATCACTTGGATGGCTCTGCTAATTGGGCTCTGTTTGCTGACCTTGGCTAGACTTGCTGGTGTGTCTGTAGTCAGCTGCCGAGTTGCTGGGACTGGCTGACCTCAGATGGCCCTGAGTAGGATGACTTGGATCTGCTCCACATAGTCTCTCATCCTCCAGAATCGAGTGAGGTGAGGGCTGGAGTCCAAGCATGAGCAGGACCACGTGTGCAAGACAGCAAGTGAAGTGTGCAAGGCCTCTTGAGACTTAGGCTCTAAACTGTCATGCTTTCATTTCCACTACATTCCTTAGGCTAACGGAAGACACAAAACTAGCCCAGAATCATACTGAAATGGAACCATACATAAAGTTTCAGAGCAGAGGAATGGACAGAGAGAGACCATTAACTGGGATCATCAATGCAGCTACCACTATGGTCATTCCAATACCAGCTCGTTACTGTCATGCTTTCTCAAGATTGGAACACTTCATAGTATCACTTAAGCAGGGGAAAGGTGAAAGAAACCAATTCATTGATTCAGAGTCTTTGAAAACATGTGTTCCAATATATCAAGTTTTTAGAATAGCTGAAAGATGCCATTGCTTATTTCCTCTATCTAACCATGCTTAAGAGAAGTACTTTATCATTTCAAGGGTGGTTGCCATAAAATACAGTTTTCCCCCAAAGTTAGGACTTAACAGAGACAAGAAATCTTAAGAAGTAAAATGGCACCAAAATAATCTAGTTGGATGGACAAACTAAAGGAAAAAAAATAATTCAAAAACCAAAAGCCTCTTAGAAAACAAAAGCACAAAGCACGGTGCTCACCACCTTTGTTCAGACGGTGCTGTGGGCACAGAAGGCTTATTGTTAGGCCACCTACGTGGTTTAAACAAAAATCTACCACCAGGAAAGCACATCAAAGATGTTTCACTTCTTTTGTAGAAAGCTCCATAGGAACACTATCCATTCAAACCCTTTGGTTGCAAGTAACAGAAACAATTTGAGCCAGCTAATGCATTTTTTAAGCTTAATAAGGATACAAGTTGTCTCTCAGAACCCATGAGCAGAAATGCCACTGAGCTTCAGGAAGAGACTGGAAAATTTGCCAGGAACCAAAACAGTTGTCTAGTTTTCTCATCACTCCCTGCTTTATTTTCTTCTCTCTGTAGACTAGTGTTTTTTGCTACTTAGCCCATGTGGTAGAAAATATGGAATGGCTATCCCATTGTTTCTATGTTTTGTTTTTCTCATCTGAACTAGAATGTCTGAATCCAAACTCTATTCCTGAAAGAGTGGATTTTGGTCCAGCTTGGGTCACTGGGCCACTCAGATCCAATCACCTATGACCAGAGTTAAAAACTATAACCATGATTCTCAGAGCCCTGAGTTTTGTGGGTGAAGAGAACACTTAAGTAATTGTTGGAAGCAGTTTAAGTATAGCCCAAAAGTGCTTATGATAGTAATTCTCCCCAGCTTTATGGATGAGTTTCAAAAAGGAAGAGGAAAGCAGTCAATCTTGTGATATTATAAAAAGGCGTCATTCAAACTTTCTTGATTCTGTGCAGTCCTTCAATTCTTTATGTTCTCCTATTCACCAAGCACAAATGGCTATTAATGGTCTAACACACTGAGAAAAGACTAAGAGCTTACTACTGTCATGGTTTGGGGACCCCTGAACAACAGACCCTGAATCATGGATTTGAGGGCAAATGGCTTATTCAGGAGGTGATCCCAGGAAACACCAATTCAGGGGTGAGAAAACTAGACAGAGACCAGAAGGAACCAATCAATTGTGAGTTAACAAGCAAAGTACCACTGTAAGCAACTGACACTTAATCCTGCTGGGGAACTCTGAGAAACAGTGCAGGCCATACATGTAAGGCTTGTCAAGCATTGGTTGAGGGCCTGCTGGGGTTGGGATGTTTAATTCTCTGGCACTGCAAGCCTACTGCTTACATGGTAATAATTGGCTCCACCAGCCAGAGAAAGCTCACAGGCATTGAAATTCAAGTTCTGACCATTGGAATTCCAGCTGGTGTGCACTGAAATGGTTGTCAGCAAGGGGAGTGGGTGTAGTGAATTAGGGAGGGGCTACCCAGGCAGATAAGGAAAAAGATCTGACCCACTTCTAGAAAGATCCACACTAGGGAGATCCAAGATGGTAGTGGATGAACACTGTGCCTGCTTCCTTCCATGAAAAAAATTAAAATTTCAACTAAATTATAGAACAATCAACCTGGAGAACCATCTGAAGTCTGGCTGAACAGAAATTTTATAACTAAGAATAAAGAAGGAACCACATTGAGACTCGTAGGAGGGGCAGAGATGTGAAACAGGCTGGTCCCAAACCTCCGTGTGGTGGTTGAGAAATGGGAGGGATATCTTGGCCAAGGAGGTTCTTCCTGGTGGAGCAAGGGACCCCAGCCACAAACGCGTCTCCCCAGCCTGGAGTATTGGTGCCGGAAAGAGTACTGGTCCCCACAACATAAGGCTATGAAAAACAGTGGAGATTCCGACCATCCAGGTGGGATGGGAGGCAGTGGGAAAACCAGACATCTTCTTAAAGGGCGCGTGCACAGACTTTCTCACGTCCAGGTACTCACCTTGGTTTCCAGCGGAGGGACAGTAACTCGGGGGGTGTTGGAGACATACAAGGGGCAGAATGAGTTGCGTGGCTGCGGGATGAGGGCTGGAGGGCAGTTGGCACTATCTCTGTGAGGGCTCTCCTCCTGTGCAGCTGGCAGGCTGGCGCCGTCTTTCCTGTATTGAGCCCTCCCCCACACGGCCAAATCCAAATTTGATTGGTCTGGTGAGCTCTGCCGCTCTGCCCTGCTGACTCACTGGGACCTGGGACCCCAAGCTACCCAACGCCCCCTTTGCTGGAGGCCCTCTCTCCATAAATAGCCAGCTCCTCCCACATTGCACTCTTTCTTGGGAAACTATCAGAGTCCCACAGGCCTCTGTCTGGCGGCGACTGGCCAGTGTGTTCTGAGAGGTTTGCTGAGTACCTTCAGGCTCAGCACTGGCACAAAACAAACTCATAGATACAGATAGTGTATTCATGGTACCAGATGGAAGGGGGGCTGGGGATGAGTGGAAAAGGGGAAGAGATTAAGAAGTGCAAATGGGTTGTTACAAAGTAGTCATGCAGATGTAGGATATGATATAAGGCATATAGTCAATAATACTGGAATAACTATGTATGGTGTTATATTTGTACTGGATTTGTTGAGGTGATAGATGGGAGGAGGCTTGGGGGGCAGGGTGGAAAAGGTGAAGGGATTAAGAAGCGCAACTTGGTAGTTACAAAATAGTCATGGGATGTAAAGTAAAACATACGGAATATAGTCCAAAGTGTAACATGTATAGTGCCAGGTGGGTACTAGACTAGTTAGGGGGATCACTTCTTAAATTATATAGCACAGTCTAACCACTGTGCTGCACACCTGAAATTAATGTAAAATAATATTGAATGTCAACTGTAATTGAAAAATTTAAAAAGAGGGGAGCAGGTGAAGCGGAATAAGAGGTTCAAATCTCCAGGTATAAACACATAAGTCACGGGGATGTAACGTACAGCCTGGGGAATATAGTCCATAATATTGTGATAGCGTGGTACGGTGTCAGCTGGTTGCTGGAGTTATCACAGTGATCGCTTCTTTAGGTATACAAATGTTGAATAACTGTGGTGTACCCCTGAAACTAATATAATGTTGTTAAGTTAACCATATTTTAATAAAAACCTTAAAAGAAACAAAAAGAGTCACACTAGAAGGAGGGCGATTGTGGAAGGAGTAAGAACAATTAGAAAGCTGGTCCGTTAGTCCAGGCCCAAGATGCTGGTGCCTTGAAAGAGCACTGGTGGTAAGGATGGGGAAGTGTTTGACAGCTGCAAAGAGTTGTGAGGAAGTCTAAAGGAGCTACTAATGGGTTAGAAAGTGACAAAGATGACTTAAAGGTGCATTTGAAATTTTTTTGGTAGGAAGGGGAAGACATTCGAGGCCAGGCACTGGCCAGTACCAGGCACAGGCAAGTACCATGCCATGATTTCTTTCAGAGTGGGTGCCCAGCACCTCTGGGGTGGGGAGCTGCTGGAAGGTTAGGTTGGGCTCTGATTCTGAAAAGTACACCCTGCTTGTCTTTGGCAATGAGTGGCCATCAGAATCTTTTACAGGGTAGAGTGAAATGATCAGATCTGTGTTTATAAAAATCATGAGTATCAAATTATCAGGGGAAAGAGTATAGAGGCAAAGGGGTCCAGTTACAAAACTAATATAATCCTGAAAGTACAGAGATGAGGGCAGACTTGGAAGCAGAAACATCACCAAAGAAATGAGAAGGAAAGCTTCAAGAAGCATGTTAGGATTGCAGAAGAAGAGTCAAAAGAGTTGATGTTTGTGGGGCTGGAAGAGAAAGAAGGTTAAAGAAGGATCTGAGGTTCACCACTGGGTTGATTGGAAGAATGGTGAAGCTAAGGGACATACAGGCAAAGAGACAATTCAAAGACAAATCACTTTCTCTTCTGCAGGGTTGCCAGATGAAATGCAGGGGGCCCACTTGTGTTTGAATTTTTAGGAGAAGTATATCCCATATAATACTTAGAACATACTTATACTAAAAAAGTTATTCATTGTTTACTTGAAATACAAATTTAACAGAGTTTTCTGTATTTTTACTTGCCAAACTTGGCAACCCTATTCTTTGGAGGTGCCGAGTTTGAGGTGTCCATGGGCCACAGGGCGCAGGTGTCCCACATAAGCCTCAGACTAATGGGAGAGGGCTTGGCTAGCACTACACATCTGAGCATCACATAGCGGACAACTCATGCCTCTGGTTCTCACATTTGGCTGCATTCTGGAATCATCTAGAGAACTTTTTAAGAAAACACTGATGACCAGAATTCTGATTTAATTAGTCTAGGGTGCAATCTGGGCACTGGGATGGTTTAAGGCTCCTCCCAGGTGATTCTAATATGCAGCAAAGTTAGGAACCACTGATCTAAGCCATGGAAATAGATAAAATCACCAAAGTGGAAAAGAATGCACAAGGTGGTTCCCTGGGGGAGCCATCTGTATCTGAAGGTACATAGGGACAAGGAGACAACAAAGGGGGGTCAGAGCACAGGTCAGCGGGGGAGGGAGGAAGGAGCAAAGGTAAAGGGGAGAATCAAGGGTGTGGTCAGCTGTGTGCAGTGCTGTAGGAGGGAAGAGAGGGGATCGGGAAGTACCACTGGACCTGTCAATTAGGACAGGTGGCCTTTGTGGGCTCAGGGTCACAAGGGGTCAATGTGTCAACCAAACTGCAGGGGTTGAGGAGTGTATGAGAGAATAGCAAGGTGAATTAACCAATGGCAAATCCATTATCTATGGTCTCTTTATCTGACGAACAGACAAAAAGCCACCTTTCCTATAGACTCCCAGCAGGACACAAACTGCATGAAAAAAAGGTGCAGTGGAATTTCTTTTAGCTTGAGGTTCTAGAAAGAATAAACATTGGCTTTGAAACAATTCGGCCCAGTGCCACTTCCCAGCTCTGTGACCATGGTTGAGAAAGCAGTCCCTGTGAGATCCCGTTACTGCAACTAGAAAGTGAGGATAATCGTACCTATCTCAGTAGGTGTGAGGAGTAGATGGGGTATTCAGCCCTCAAACAGCTGGTGTGCCTGGCACATTTTGGCTTCAATTTATTTTCCATACTACAAAGGCCTATGCAAATATAATCTGTGATGATAAGTGACAATAGTGATGGTTATAAGGGAAGAAGGAAGCAAACCAACTCCAAAGGGGTTGAAAGATAGCGTATACACAGAAAATAAAGATTCCCCCAACACAGGTGTGGTTTACTTGAGACATTTTTAGCAGAGTCTCACAATGACGCTGTCCTCTTGGTGGGGGTAGGGGTGGAGATGAGTAGAGAGGGTGAGGGAAGAGACAATGCAGGAGTGAATAAGCATCAGAGAATACACCATTTCTCTAATTTGCTTATCGGTATTTGCTTCGGGGTATTCAGAGGTAATACCCCGAAGTCTTCCATCACCCCTAAAGGATTTTAATTTCTTTCAGGGATGTTTTTCGTCTCATCTCACCTCTAAAAGAGAATCTGAAAAAAGCCATCACAAATGAAGTTTGCATTTTTCCACTGTGGGCACTATTGCTTGTTCTAATATCTTTCCTCCCAGTGAACTAACTGTTCAGGCAAGTGAGAAGGCAGGCAGGATCAAAGCCATTTGTGATGGCTAAAAAGTGCCTAATTATCATAGTTAGAACTTAAAGCAAAAATTTTTAATCTTTAAAGCACTTTAAAAAACTTAACTAATTAATCCCCATAACAACTTCTGAAACATGCATTATTTTTTAACTCAATGTGAAGTTTCCGTTGGTGGCTGAAATTTAAATCACGGCCACTTGATAGTGACAATTAATACCACAATATTCAACCAATTAAGTTGGCTGTAGATGTCACAAACTGTTCTCCAAGGATCTCGTGTGTTATGACAAAGAAATTTAACAGACTGCTTCAGTAGCCGGCTGAAAAAAAACAAAAGGAAGTTATTTACTGAACTACCCATTTCAAAGCAACATTCAGATCAGCAATTTTGGAGAAATGCAGGCTTATCCAGGAATTACATCTTCTGCAAAATTAAGACACCAATATTCTTTGAAAGTATTTCACTGTCTACAAGGCCCCAGCAAACCTCTATCATTTGGCTGAGAGCAGTTTTTTTCAACCTTGGCACTACTGATATTTTGGGCCAGATAATTCTTTGTTGTGGGGACTGTCCTGTGTATTGCAGGATGTTTAGCAGCTTCCCTGGGCTCTGCTTATTAGATTCCAGTAGCACATCACCCCCCCCACTCCCCCAGCTGTGACAATCAAAATGTCTCCAGACATTACTAACTATGCCCTGAGGGGCAAAATTTTCCCTGGGTGAGAGACACTGGCTTAGAGGAGAAGTCAAAGTACTGATCTCCAGGACTGCACACATCCAGAAATCTCTTGGTTTACCAAAAAAAAAGAAAAAAAAATTTTTTTTTCTTCCCTTGGTCTTGCTCTCTGATCTCAATGAACAAAGAATTCCAGATTTTCCTATGGCATAAAATAAAGTGACAGGAGTATGCACACAGAGGGTTCCTAAAAGATGCACAGAATTGTGACTGTTGCATTTGGTAACTAGATGCAAATCCCCCTGGACAACTCTGGGTAGTGGCCGGAAACTGAGCTGGGGAGGTCTGCCTGTGGCCTGGAGCTTTTTCAGTATTCCCAGGTTTCCCATTGGTGATGCTAATTTTCAAAGAAGGCATGGCGGCCCACACAGGACATTTCTGCCTGCCTCCTCCAACTTTGCATCCTCAAATGCCAGATTCTCCCGCTTTCTTAGCAGGGAGAGAAGAAGCTGAACACTCAGTGGGCTAGTGAGAATGAGTAACTGGATGTCAGCCTTTTAGAAATCAATCTCTCACTTCCTTACCCTCCCCATCTCCATTCCCTTTCTCTTGCCTTCCCACACCCCCCAAAGGTGAAGGAAATCTTGGTGCCTTTTAGACCAATTGGACAAAACCATGCTGTAGTTAAGCTTAAAAAATGTAAAGAAATTTATCCCATGGCAGATAAAGGGGTTAAATAAAGTGTAGTCTATCCATACTACGTGTGATGGACTGAATTGTGCACCTCCAAAATTCTTGTGTTGAAACCTGTATTTGGAGATAGGGCCTTTAAAGAGGCCTTTAAAGTTAAAGGAGGTCATAAGAGTGGGGCCTTAATCAAAAAGAACCGGTGTCATTAAAGAAGAGGAAGAGACAAGAGGAGAGCTCACACTCAGGGGAGGCCATGTGAGGACACAGTAGGAAGGCGGCCACCTGCCAGCCAGGAAAAGAGCCCTCACCAAGAACCAAGCCTGACAGCTTGATCTTGGACTTCCAGCCTCCACAACTATGAGAAAATAAATCGCTGTTGCGGAAGCCTCCCAGTCTGTGGTATTCTGGTATTGTGGCCTGAGCAGACCAAGGCATGATAGAATACTATACAGATGGTTTTTTAAAAAAAGAGAGGGGAAAGGCATGAGAATAATCACAACCTGGTAAGATCTACAAGATGTATTATGTGGGAGAAAACAAATAACACCACCCAACAGAATGTACATTGTCATGCACTTGCCATCTGCAGATCCCACAGATAAAAACTATCATCTGTATCTATCTACCTTTCTATCCAGCCATCCATCTACCTACCATCTAACTATGTATATATACTTTTATGCATTTGCACAGATGTAGTGGTGCATTTGCACATCTGTGCATTTGCACAGATGTAGTGTGTCTGGGAGAAGAGCCCCAATTTCACAACAGCAACTCTGGGGAATTGGTATGTGTGTGGTCATGAAGGGCTTTTATCTCACACTATTTAGATTGCTTTAAACAAAGCTAACGTGGTGTATTAATTGTCTCATAAAAAAATTAAAAATTAAGCTTTTTTTTGGTCTCACTGTCCTTTCTAGTCTTTTCAAAGCCTGAATCCTGTTTTCAGTGATGCTCACACCTCGCCCCTCCTAAAAGTAGCGTAAGACCATAGAGAATATGGAATTTTTTGGATCTAAATCCTATAAATGAACCAGACAATTTCCCAACATTTGAGTGTAACTTTCCACGATGCCATAGGGGAGGGGCACAAAGGAATAACCCCTTCCTGAAAATACAAATTAAAGTTCCTTAATAGGAAAAGAAATTAATAGGAAAGAAAAAGACGTTTTCATTCTCTAGGCATGTGTCTTTGGGATTCTCTTTTTCTTTTTAATGGAATTCAGGATGAGGGAGAAAAAAAAAATTAATAAATATGAAGAATGAAACAAAAACAATCCAGACAAAATACACCAAAGTAATAAAAACAAACTCCCATGAAACAGATTACTAAAACTGAAATCGGTTGACAGGAACAGACATCAGAAGCCAGCCTGGGTGATTTCATGGGATTCATGACATTGCTCAATAATTTTGCCCATCTATCTACAGAAAATGTTTCCTTGTGTTACAAGTCTACAATAAGACCTGCGTGGTAAAAGAGAGTGATGGCAGCAAAGGTAGTCCCAGCCTAAGGGTGCTTTCTATTACCCACATGTTGGCTCATGCAGGAAGAATAAATAAAATATTTGCTTCTTTGTGAAAAGGAGACCAACACATGATTTTCCCTTCATAATCTTGGTTATTCTAGTAGATTTTAGGATTTTAGAGATGTAGAATGTGGGCCCTCCTCACTGCTTTTTGTTGTAGGAGTCGTTTTAGCATGAGGTGGCGGGGTCAATTTACAGGTGAATTGCTCCTCTTGTTTCTCTTTTCTCTCCCAATGTCTCTCCCTAAAACCCACATACACAGTCCAGGTCTTGCTTTTATCTCTTCCTGCCTTGCTATGCTAAATCTTTAGTCCCATGGGTCTTTGCTTCGCTCCTGGAATAAGCCATGAGGCCTTTGCCAAGGTCTTGTTTTCTCCTTCCCCTCCTTGCCTCCCTTCTTTGCACCATCCAGACTAAGCCCCCTCTTATAGACAATCATGTGCACCACGTACACCTCCATAGCTCTTAGCACAATTTAACTCAATTATTTAATGTCTGCCTGTACCGCTAGCCTTTAAACTTCAGAAAGGTTGGGGGGTTTACTGCCTTTGTTTGACACTGGGTGTCTAGCATCATGCCTGGAAAACACTCCTCAGTATATATATTTAATTATTTATTTGTGTTTTTCAGTTATAGTTGACATTCAATATTATTTTACATTAGTTTCAGGTATACAGCATAGTGGTTAGACATTTATGTAATTCATGCAGTGATTCTCCCAATTAATTCAATACTCACCTGGCACTATGTACAGTTGTTGCAACATTATTGACTATATTCTCCGTGCTGTATTTTACATCCCTCTGACTATTTTTTTAACCACCAATCTGTACTTCTTAATCTCTTCACCTTTTCCACCCAGCTCCTCAATCCTTCTCCCCTCTGAAAATAATGTATATTCTGCTTTGGGGTGAAATACTCTCAAAATATCAGTTAAATCCATCTGGTCTAGTGTGTCATTTGAGGCTGCTGTTTCCTTGTTGATTTTCTTTCTGGAAGATCTATCCACTGATGACAATGGGTTGTTAAAATTCTCTAGTTTGTATGACTGCTGATCTCTCCTTTATATATTTAGGCACTGCTATGTCAGGTGCATAGATGTTTACAAGGGTTATATCCTATTGGATTGATCCCTTTATCATTATGTAATGTCCCTCTTTGTCTCTTATTATAGCCATTATTTTCAGTCTATTTTGTCTAATATAAGTATTGCTATCCCAGTTTTTTTCATTTCCATTAGCATGAAATGTCTTTTCCATCCTTTTACTTTCAGTCTGTATGTGTCTTTTGATCTGAAGTGGGTCTCTTGTAGGCAGCATGAGTAAGGGTCTTGTTTTCTTATCCATTCAGCCACCCTAGATCTTTTGATTGGAGCATTTAATTCATTTACATTTAAAGTGATTATTGATAGGCATGCAGTTATTGCCATTTTGTTATTGCCTTTTGTTCCAGAGGCCCCTTAAACTAGCCTCATTTTTAAAAATTCTTTTCTCTTTTTGCTGTTCTAATTGGGTGTTTTATGCTACCTTGTCTTCCAAATCACTGATTTGATCCTCTGCTTCATCTCATCTGTGTGGATTTCTTCTAGTGCATTCTTCATTTCATTATTGTATTCTTCACTTCTGACAGGTTCTTTTTTTATGGTTTTATGTCCTTTCTTATGCTTGATGCTTCTTTGTTGAAATTCCTTTCACTAAGTTCCTTGAGCACCCTTATAAGCATTGTTTTGAACTCTGTCTCTGGTAGGTTGTTTGCTTCTATTTTGTTTAATTCTTTTTCTGCAGTTTTCTCCTATTCTTTCATTTGGGAATATAGTTCTTTGTTTCCTCATTTTGTCTGCCTCTCTGTATTTGTTTTTATATATTAGGTAGGTCTGCTATGTCTCCCAGTCTCAGTCAAGTGGCCTTACGTAGTAGGTACACTGTGGGGCCCAGTGGTACAGTCTCCCTTGTCACCTGAGTTGGGTACCCCAGGAGTGTCCCTTGTGTGTCCTCCCATTATAGTTGAGCCTTGTTTGTTGTTGGCACATCAGTGGCTGGGATTGACCCTCATTATGATTGGCTGTGGGTTTGGACACATCCGCAGCTTATGGGCTGCTGTATGTGGAGCAATATTTGCCCCCACAGACTGTAGTGCCTACCCTTTGGGTGTGCCACACATGGGCTAATTGGGTGGTGCTCTGCTGTGGTCTGAAGCTGACTTCTGGGTATGTTGGTTCTAGGGCCTCTCAGGAGGGGCTCCAGTGCATGGTCAGTTCAGCCAGTACCTGTGACAAACTGGGATTACCTAGTAGGAGCTACAAAGTGATCCTCAGTTGGTTGCTTACTATGCTGGACCTCAAGGTGTGTGAGAGATGCCACGCTATAAACTGAGGATGGCTACCATCAGTACCAGGTCTCGGGTAGATCCAAAAAAGCCCAGGACACCCCAAGGTCTGCTGCTGCCTGCCAGCTCTTGTAACGGGACAAGTGGTGTTCACCAGGTTAATGTAAATTCTGGTTTGGTGCCAGTGCTGAGCCTGGAGTTACTCAGAAAAAGTCTCTGAGGCCAGCCACCACCCACCTTGGGCCTGCCAGCCCCTGAGAGTTGTCCAAGAAAGAGTCCAAGAAAGACTGGGCTGGCTGCTGGCCAAGAAAGTGTCTCTGGAGTAGAGTGAGTTGGGTGGGGCTTGGTCCCAGGGAGTCACCAGGGTGGAGCGAGTGGAGTATACCAGGCCAATGCAGATTCAGATTTGGCCATGTCAGGGAGGGCTCAACAAAAGAAGATGGTGCCCACCTACTGGCTGAATGGGAGGAGAATTTTACATGGCGACTGTTTCTCTTGTCCTTGCCCTGAAGCCATACAGTCAGTCTCTCTCTCTCTCTCTCTCTCTCTCTCTCTCTCTCTCTCTCTCCCTGTATGTCTCTGACACCTCCCGAGTCACCGTCCCTTTGCCAGAGCTCAGGGTGAGTTCCTTCACATGAGTGGGTCTGTGAGCAGGCCCTTTAAGAGGATGGCTGCGTATCTAGTAGCCTTTCATCAAACCTGGATGGTCAAAATCACCACTGTTTTTCACAGCCAGATGTTGTGGGGTCTCCTCTTCCTGGAACCTGTACTCTGGGCAACGGAGGCTGGTGTGGTGCTGGGGACCCCTTGCTTCTTGGGGGTGGGGGGACCTCTGTTGCCAAGATATCCCTTCCAATTCTCAACCACCATGCACAGGTGTGGGGTGGGAAATTTTCGTGTCTGTACCCCTCCTACCAGTCTCGACATGGCTTCTTCTTTATATCCTTGATTATAAAACTTCTGTTCAGCTAGACAACAGATGGTTCTCCAGTTTGACTGTTGTATAACTTAGTTGTAATTTTAATGTGGTCACGGGAGGAGGCAGGCACAGCATTTATCTACTCCCTCATCCTTGGGGATCCCCCTTATCCACAGTATATATTTGCTAACAAACTTCTTTGAACTGAGCTATATTTTCAGGAGATAATAGAAGGAATTAAAGCCAACTAAGATATAATTTCCAAAGATAAGTGAAGAATGTGTCTCAAAAAAGTTCCTTCTAGAATGGATGGTTATAGGGAGGGTTGTCAAATTGATGGTTGGGAGAGACATGAAATTTTCACTGGTCTTGCCACAATCAGCAGCCAATGAGAGATGGATACTAGTAGTTCTATATTTCAGGACTATTTCAAACTTATTCTTGAGTTTGCCTTTGGTCCAGAGTTAGGGCTAGTCATATTAATGGTGAATTCTGCACCACTGGTCTGGATCAATGTTAGAGTCTCTTATGTTAACACAGGAGTTTCTAGGTGAGTTGCATTTATTCCCAGCAATGTTTCCCCCCAAATTTTGTTCCCCTTAAATTTTAAGGCATGTATGTTGTTTTGGTAATAGGAATGTCACATTTCTCTATTCAGCCATGACACAATTACTTTTCAGCCCCCAAACTGTCTGCTAAAAGTGGTTGGGGAAGGGGGAGTAGTATCACATATATTTCAGAAGAATTTATCAGAAAAGAATCTTTCATCCTTATGACTACTAATTGCTAATTATTCAATATTCTCTTTCTCATTTGATTTTAACATGTCCCATTTAATAAGAGCACTAAAATATTTCTCAAATGAGTTTAAGTGAAAGAACTCTGGCTAAATCTTGGATAACTGATAATGCTTTGATCTCTTCTTGTTGAAAATGCAGAAGTCTCTCAATAATTCTTATTAATGAATAGGTTAGCAGTGACAGGAATATGACACAGAATTCACAATTGACACACTTGTGCCCATTGTTTATATTTGGGTAATAACTTCCTGGGACCAGGAGACTGTTTAGTTTACTTTGGGAAAATAATCTCTAACCATCTTTCCTTTGAACTGCTGCTATATTGCAAACTAAAAAAGGCAACAGTCGACAATATAAAGAAGAGAGAAAGAAGCTAAGCAGACCCATTCAATCCCACACAGTCTATGACATTAAAGCAGATGAAAAATGTAATGGCTGCCTATTACAGTCACATGTGACCTTAAAAAAAAAACCAGGCCACACCCCAAACTAATTACATCAGGATCTCTGTGGGGTGGGCCCAGGCATCAGCATTTTTAAAGCTCCCGGGGGATTCCAATGTGTAGCCAAGGCTATGAACTGTTGGTTCAGTGGCTTTGCTCCGCTTAGTAACTCTTACCTGATGAGATATAGCCTGTAGCCTGCAAGCACTTTGCTAAAAACAGCTGTTTCCAATGAAAGCATGCAAAACCTCAATAATATCAGTGTCATCAGAAATAAAAAAGAACTAGGAGTCACAACGTATCCCTTCAAAAATATTTAAACCAAACCACTCAAGGGTACCAAGTTTTATGTATAAGGTTATTCACTGCTGCATATTTTTATTATCCATAAGGGACTAGTTAAATAAATGGTGGTCAACTTCAGAATATGAAACTACTAAGAGAGCAGACTACATCTACTAACTGAGTGCCTACTATGTGCACCTACTATAAGTATGATCTTGTTCCAGGAACTTGGAATTCATCAGAGATCAGGACTGTAAAGACCCTTGCCTCTGTGAAACTTATGCTTTAGACAAGATCAGCTACACAATTTGTGTGACCCAGTGCAAACTGAAAAGGTGATTTTTATTCAAAATGTACTTGTTCAACAATTACTAAAATTTCAAGATGGTGACAGTAGAGCATTAAAGCAAGTCCGGGGCCCTTCTGAGTGCAGGCCTTGTGTGACTGCACAGGTTGCATGCCTGTAAAACCAGCCCAGATTCTAGATGGGAGAGACAGGTGATAAAAAATAAAGATACTAAGTACATAAATTATCAGCATGTAAGAAGGTGGTAGGTGCTATGGAGGGGAAAGAGTAGAACAAAGGAGGAAAATCAAGTTGCAATTTTAAATAGGGTGGTCAGGGTGGGCCACATTGGAAGAATGAGATTTGGGAAAGATCTGAAAGAAGTGAGGGAGTCAGCCATGAATATTTGGGGAAAGAGCTTTCCAGGCAGTTGACTGGCTAAAGCAAAGACCCTAAGTAAGGCTGGGAGCACGCCAGGAGTACGGCTGGAGCAGAACTGGTGAGGGAGGGTCAAAAAGGAAAGGAGAGGCTGGATCACATGGGCTTTATAGCCTGTTGTAAGGACTCTGAACTTTCACTTGACATTTTAAAAGAATCGCTCTGGCTGTTGCGTGAAGAGTCTGTAGGTGGATGGGCAATGGTAAAGGAAGGGAAAACAGTAAGGAAGCCTCTGTGGTGATTTAGGAGAGAGGGGAGAGAGAAGCACAGCTAGAGAATGAGAATAAATTTGGTATATGAGACTACATATATATAACATATATATATACATATACATATATATTCACACATATGCATATATATTCACATGTATACATATTGCAGCATGGAAAAGTATACACAATATATAACATAAAGGTGCAGTGCATAAAATAGTATGTACTTAATGGTGCATTCTTTTTGTGTAAAAGCAAAACCCCAAACTACATACAATGTGGCAGATATGTGCCAAGACCCCCAGGAGATGCCTAAAAGCACAGATAGTACCAAACCCTGTTTTCCCCGATATATGAGGTCTGACAATTAAGTTCGTGAACTCATCCTAGACAAAGTGCTACACACCTCATTGCTGAATATCACTACGGCCACCTTTGAAGTACTCCCCTTGGGAAGCTATGCACCGATGCCAGCGCCTAGTCCACCCTTTGAAGCAATTTTGGCACTGTTTCTGGAATGGCCATCAGAGCTCTTGTCGTATTACCCTTGATGTCCTGAATGTCATCAAAATGTTTTCCTTTCAATATTTCCTTTATGTTCGGGTAAAGAAAGAAGACATTGGGGGCCAGATCAGGTGAGTAGGGAGCGTGTTCCAATACAGTTATTTGTTTACTGGCTAAAAACCCCCTCACGACAGTGCCATGTGAGCTGGTGCACTGTTGTGATGCAAGAGCCATGAGTTGTTGATGAAAAGTTCAGGTCGTCTAATTTTCACGCAGCCTTTTCAGCACTTCCAAATAGTAAACTTGGTTAACTGTTTATCCAGTGGGTACAAATTCATAATGAATAATCCCTCTGATATCAAAAAAGGTTAGCAACATTGTTGCAACAAGTTCACGAACATAATTGTCATAACTATGATAAAGTTTAATTATAAATTAGGCATAGTAAGAGATTAATGATAATAAATAATAGTAAAATAGAAAAATTATAATGATATACTGTAATAAGTTATGTGAATGTGGTCTCTCTCTGTTCGTGTCTTCCACCCACAAATTTTATGTCTTTTCCATCTCAACTAAGCACTTACATCATACAGTGTGGTCCTATCTTTTGTGGTTTGAGGTGTGACAGCAAAACTTGCATGAATTTTTTTCCTTCTTCACAATTTCACATATAGAAGACTCATACTTACCACAGATCTTAGCAACCTCAGCATATGATTTTTTTTCTTTCCTTAAGTTGTGAACTTTCACCTTTTCACTGATAGGGAGCACTTCACAGTTTTTCTTTGGCACATTCGAATTGTCAGCAATACGACTCTTGAGATAAAGTAAAATAAAGGTTAGTTGAACACAAGATACTCTGAGAGTCAACCTCATCACCAAGACAGATGGCTACTAAGTGAGTAACGGGCAGGAAGCATCTATAGCACAGAGACAACTGGGCAAAGGGATGGTTCACACGAGACGGTTCACACGAGATTTCATCGCGCTACTCAGAATGGCGTGTCATTTAAAACTTATGAATTGTTTATTTCTGGATTTTCCATTTAATATTTCTGACTGCAGTTGACCATGAGTAACTGAAACTACAGAAAGTGAAATTGTGACTAAAGAGAGGCTACTTTGCATACATTTAGCTATAAGCAGAAAAAGATCATAAATATCATGAACCAAACTGTTAACAATAGTTACTGCTGTGGATTGGGATTGAAAGGAATAGAGTCTCCTTTTATTTTATACTCTTCCTGACATGCTTGAATATTTTTATTTAAGTATAATTTAGTTTTGTAAATTAAAAAACACTGCTTTTCAAAGTAGGATGTCATAGGAGCGGTTCCTCTTTCACTCAAACATGGGGAATAGCTGTCAAAGACTAGATAATGCTTAATTGGGCTTACGAAAGCTTGAGAAAAATGTGGTTAAATCTAAAAATATGTGAAAACACAGGATTGCAAGGTTTGAAAGCAGGATCTGAAAGAAAAGGGTAGTGAGGTGGGAATTTGTAAACCTAGAGAAAACCAGGTAGAATAGTAAATGATTGACTCTACGTAACACAAAGAGTCCAGTACAAGGTGTTCTGCATGTATTAACAAAGACATAGTGAGAAGGAGGTGGAAGGATTTAGATTGGAAGGAAAATGAATTCTTGTAATAAGATGATGATAAACATGGGCTTGGGAACATTTCAGCTCTGAGAAATCCTGCTTTATCTAGGATGGTTTTTCACGATAAGGGGGTGGACTTGCACTAGCGCCCAACTGGATTCATTGCCACCCTCCTCTAACCTGCTGTGTTGCTTTCTGACGCTTAAACCTGAGGTGGCCACCATCCCTCCCTGAGCACACACCGAGCATACCAGGGGCCCAGTTAAATTCTTCATGGTCTCCTGTTATTCTTAAGTCTAAAATTTGCACAAGGCCAGCCCGACCCGTCAGAGCCTAGCCCCTTGCACTTTGTACCACACTGTCACATATGGGCGCTGGCCTCCTTTCACCAGTGAATTCCTTCTCTGCCTCTGGAATCACAACCTTCCTCCATCTGGTTACATCCCCTATCAATTACCTTCAGGACTCTGTACTTTGGCTTGGTATGTGGTTTACATATATTTATTGGCCTTTCCCACCAAACTATAAGCTCTGAAGACCAGGAAGCAGGTTTCTAGTCCCACCAAGTACCTAGCAGAGTCCGTCCTCAATATGCATAGAAAAAAAAATGAGTAATTGAGTAACAGACCTTGCCTATTATGCACGTCAGGATTGGCAGCCTTTCTGGGCTATTTTCCTTTCAACTCTACGATCCTCTGAGGTCGGAGCCTGTTCCCTGAGGGATGAACACCCTTAAACGGACTGTGCTTATTAGTGTGGTGTTTAGTCCCGGGCTGTGCAGACCAAGTTGTCCTCAAGGGCTATGACCAGGACAATGACAACTTTTCAGTGAAGTGGAAAGGTGATAGAGGGTAGCAGTCACATGCAGTACTTGAGTATTTACTGTTAATACCACCTTGCTTAAATCCATTTACTGTCAGAACGATCCATGCTTTGGATCTGCGATAACCTAGCGCTTACATTAGAGAAGTGACACCACAGTGCCCGTTCATGCCAACGAGCACAATGCATGGAGACACCACTGGGTGGAACTGGGAAAAATATGTTCACAGAAAGCCCTCCTACAAAAACCTCCCCAATAATTGTGTTGGTGAGGGCCCAACTCTGTCATTTCCCTTCTTCAAAGCTTGTAATGACGTGTATTCCAAAAGCACTAGAATCTTATTGTCCTGAACACGCGGCCCCTAATGCTGACGAGGCTGTCTGATTATAAGAAAAATCACCTGGAAGAACTTGAAAGGGCTCGTCCTTTAACGATTAATGCAGACCATCAAAGGTGGTGTCAGACTGCCCACATCAGGAAAAACCCCGAAAGCTGCAATTGAGTGCATGCTTTTGAATGGGGCTATTTATGGCAGGCAAAGAACTTGTGCGACATAAGGGCTTTACAAATAGCTTCAGTTGTCAGTTAAGCCAGGGACCATTTCCAGACACCATCTTTGGCCAAAAAAAAAAAAAAAAGATACCAGGGAAGTGAGCAGTATCTGTAATTACCATGTTCGTGACAAAATAAAGCAAAATACAGGAGAACACCTACTATTAAACTCAGTACCTTTTTGAATGCCCAGGAACTTAGGTTCTGTAGAAAAACCCTAACCACTAAGTCATACTGAACAACCAATAACTGTGTAAGGGAAATTCGAAGGTCATTATAAAGTACATGATCAACCTGGACAGACATTAAATCGCTCACTAATGGGTTACCCTTGTGTGACAAGCTGGAGTATGTTTAACTCCACATACATCTCTATCTACAAGAGTCACGCTTGGAGACTATTTTTGTCTTAACTTTGACAGCACAGCCTTTTGGTTTCGTATTTCAAAACACTGGTAAGCGTAATTATACTTGTGAAGCGGCATGAGCCACATTTAGGGTTTCTAGGCGGGAATTCCCACCCATTCTAATTTTTTTTCGCTTTCCCGTTCCCAAATCCTGAGAAAAGTTGGTCGGAAAATGGGGAAAATCAGCTCCTTGAACCCAGGAATACCCACAATGGGAAATAAAAGTACTACTCACAATGTATCTCTTAGACATTTTTCTTATTTATCGCTAGGGTTTCCAGGCCGGAATTCCTGCCCGTTCTTGGGAATTTTTTCGCTTTCCCGATCCCGAATCCTGAGAAAAGTTGGTCGGGAAACCAGGAATATTGGCTCCTTGAACCCAGGTGGTTGGTAGTAACGGCCGTCACTTTGTGAACGATTCATTGTGGAGAACAGAAAACAGTTTATATCTCGGGATTCGGGAATGGGAAAGCGAAAAAAATTCCTGAGAACAGGTGGGAATTCCCGCCTGGAATCCCTAGCCACATTGTTCGTTTATAATTAAAACAGAAGGTCTTCTTCCCCATTTTAGTAGAGAAATTTCTTCATTTTGATTGGAAAATAAACCAGAATAAAAATAGAATACTGATTACCATTTAGAAAATCCTCCCCCTGCCAAAAAAAAAAAAAAAAAAGCATCTTTTACTTAGGATTTTCCCGATTGTCAGAGGTGTGCTAAGTGCTTTGCATGTATTCTTACCAAGTCTATGAGGTGTGGCCTTTTAAAGATGGCCTTAAAAAGAGGTTAAGGAACTTGCCCAAGATCAAAGTTAGGAAGTGATGAAGCTCTTTGTTTGGCAGGTTTTGGTTCATTACCAGGGTTCCATGTGTTACCATGCTGCTCAAACTTTCATGAGCACATGAATTAGCTGGGGATCTTGTTAAATGCACATTTTGACTTAGTAGGTCTAGGGTAGGGCCTCAGCTTGCATTTCTAACAGGCTCTGCAGTGATGATGAGGCAGCCAGAAGCAGGGCACTACACTAAGCCAAGGCACGATTCCTTCTTTCAACAGAACGGTATATTCATCGAGCTGGAGCCAGACACTCTCAGTTGATTATTTGACCTTGATACATTTGAGACAAGGAGACAAGAAAGATACCAATCCAGAAGCAATAGTGGTTATGGAATGCATACATTTCCATGTATTTTTACAGTAAAAATGCATTAAAAAATCTTTCACAAAAGAAACTTAAAAAATACAGGTAGGGTGTTGAGTTCTTCCGGCAACATTCTTCCAGGCATCCACTGTGTAATAGGTGGGAGGGGCATTCCTAAATGGTTTGATTTCATCACACAAAATACTCATCCACCTTCTCTCATCAAGACAATTACATGAAGCGGGGGACTAGGGAAAGTAGGCTCACAATAATCAGTCTCCAATTTAAGGTTACAGTAGTTCAGAGAAAACTATATGTTTCTGCTTAATGCATAGTCCCTGTACAGTACAACATTTCCAAAGCAAATCTGATGTGTGGAATTCCGATGCAACTGCCACACCGAAAGTCTTCACAGACTGAGACAAGCCCAGGTGGGTAGCACACAGATTTTAAAATGTCAAATGTCATCTCTGACAACAAGAAAGACATCAAGATATTAACTTCAGGAAGTACTCCAAAAATCCACCTTGATTTCATTTATTTAAAACTGTGGACCACAGTTGAGAGCATCATTTAACATCACAGATTGTGCTAGAAAGAGTGAGAAAATTCCTAGCAGGGGAACCTTAGGAATAAAATCCCGAAGTTGGCTCTTAGGAAATGGATGAAAAAGAACATCATTATTCAGTTGTATTCTCCCTCACCATTACTACTACAGCTTAATGTATGCTTTGTATGAAAAACTTCGATAAGAAAAATAGCAGTCAGACTTTCCCCCTCTCTTTAGCTATTGAATGTTCATTGTGTCTATTCCACGAAAGGAACTTGTGTTTTGAATGTCCACACAACTATAGCTACTCATTCTAATGTTGTGTATAAACCCATAAGTCAAATAAAGCTATGAACAATGTAATATTTATATATGCATAGTGTTTTATAAAAAGATTGGCCCACATACTGCTTTTCATCGATACAGAAACAGCATTATGTCCATAGCACACTGCAAGAAATGAGTGAAGAACAGAATGCAAACAAGTGCTTAATAAATCACAAGCAGGCTCACCATGGAGGAAATGATGATATTCAAACCAACTAAAGCTTTAGAGAGTTACTTATATAGCCTCCCATTTTAAAACAGCTTTACATACCTGATTTAGTTTACATTAAAATATATCCAAATGAATCAATTTGTTCCATATTCAGAAATATAAACACGTATCACATTCCTCACTGCTAAATTTTTTTGTCATAAATTCTCTTTTATACAAGAAAAAAAGGCAACAGCTTTTTGTTTTTTTGTTTTCTTTAAACAGGCTCTATTAATTACAATTTTTAACTCTGTACACACAATGATCGGCTGGTTTTCTATTTTTTTTTTTTTTTAACAGTACCATGAGAACAACAGTGATTGACTTTCGAAGTTTTGTGTCTGTATGGAAAATGCACAACATTACTACGGAAATCTACAATGCATTGTAAGCAGCAGTTTGCTGTCGTGGTCCAACAGGTACAAGCAAACATTTTGGCTCAGCTAGGCAGTAATCCATTTCAACCACATCTTGGGGCTATAGCCGACCCAACCACACCTGCTGTGGAATAGCAAAAGAATGTTTTTGTTTAAAGAAAAATCGTTTTGTTCTGCTGTCCAAAAATTCAAGGGACAGGGTCACCAGGGTGTAAGTTTGCCAACTAGATCTAGAATCCTTCTTTCCCCTTCAATCATCCTGAAGACTACTAGGGTTTCAAAGGGAAATCGACGTTTCTCAGAATAAGCACCTCCAACCCTCTCACTTCTTTAAATATCAACAGACAGGTAACTTCCACCAACCCCATTCCCTCCCCCCCAATTTTGCAAAGGGCAATCCTGGGCTTATGCTAAAACAGAGGAACATATTTTCTATATTGGGGATTTTTATGGCTCCTTCACACCGGGCACGTCGTCTCCCACTCCCCATCTACTATTCAGCCTCAAATCAGACAACACAGAAGGTGTTGGTTGTCCACTCCTTCCAGTAGTTGAGCAAAGCTGTGATGGAACTGCCTTAATGAGATCTTATTAGGTGTCGGTAATGCTAATAAACCTGACCATCGGTGCTTGGGCTGCATTAGGGTAATGGCCGCCAACCTCCTCCTCTCTGTGCCTTTCTGTGGCCAGGGAGAATGCCAACTGTTTTCTGAACCAACTATGACTTGAGAACGTAACATTTCTTTGTATTGTGTAGGTTAGCTATAAATATCCTTCATCTGCAATAGTAGTCTCTTCATATAGTTTGCTTGATTTTAGGATCAGCAGCAATCCTAACCCATCCCAAAGAGTCCTCAGCTTTTACAAATATAACTTTTGCCTTTTTTTTTTAAGAAAAACTCCTAACTACAGTATAGCACTACATCATTACATAACAGTTTGTATCAAATTAAACCTAATCAATAATTTCCCTTACTTAAGAGAAAATGATCAACAGCCCTATTTAACCAGGAGAGAAAAAGATTGCCCAAAAAAGGGGAACAATTCTTGACAATTCTACAGTTTACGTAGAAACAAAATTTATAACCCTTTGGGGCAGCATTTGGCAAATAATTTCCAAAAAAGTATGCATTTAAAAATACTTTTTTTTTTTAATATTATACATCAGGCACAACACTTTTCATATATATTTTTCTCTTATAAGATTTCAAATGCATAAAATGTTTGTTGCTATTTATAGGATCATCAGGTGTCAGATGCTTCATCTAAGTAAGAAACTAAATTATTTCAGGTTTGTGACCTTCCCCTTAGAACCTTTGACACGGTAAAGGTTGGAATGTGACTCCGAGCTCAGATACTGAGGTCCGTGCTACACTCTTTGTAAGGTCGCCTCCTCTGCTCCGGGGGATGTCTGGAACTTCTGCCGCCATCCTGCTTCACACTTGTCTCTTCCCTTTCTCGGGGGCCGACTTTGTCCTCTCTGTTCCTTTTCTCCAGTGACCGCTCTCTCCTCCGCTCGGGGGACCTGGCTCGCCTCCGGTCGGTCGACTTTGCTCTCCTTTCGGGCGAGCTCCCTCTCCTCCGCTCCGGAGACCTTCTCTGATCCAGGAGTCGCTCCAGGGACCTCCTCCGACGGCTGGGGGAGCTGTCGCGCCGGCGGGTCGGTGAGCGCTCTCGCCGCCTCTCAGGAGACACTTCTCTCTTCTTCTCCTGCTTCTCCCTCCTCTCCAAAGTGGTGTCCGCGCTGCGGGTGCCTTCCCTCCGCTTCTCGGGAGACCTCCTCTTGGGGCCGTTGGTCACCATCCGCTCGGCGGGTGCTTCTCTGCGTCCGTCCGGCGCCCGGTCCTTGGGTCGGCAAGCCCCGCTGTCGGCTTTTCTAGAAGTTCCGTTCCAGGTGTGATGCTCACTGGCTTGTCTGCTATACTCCCTGCTGCCTTTGGACTCTTTCGCGTGTGCCCGCTTCTCCCCGTGTGGTGATGGTTTGTGAAGGTCGGGTGGGTAACTGGACTCCAGCGACGGGAGCTGTCGGCGGTCGGCTGGCCCCGCCCTCACTTCCGGAACACCTTGTGCGCCGGCGCAGGGGCCGTTGCGGTCGCTGCTGGGGTCTGCAAGGCAAGGAACGAGAGCGACGGGTTGGTAAGAAGGGCCTTGGGCCCCGGCCCCACGCCCACACTTGAGATCTCATTAGTCACAACAAGCACACAACTGTTAAAGCCCTCAGAATCGAAGCCAACGGAGTCTTGGATAAGTATAACTGCAACTAGTTAGGGTTAACAACTAGTGCTTGTGGCTTTCAGGGTCTAGTCTCCTGCTCTCTATACCCGAGACACTGATCAGTGTCGAACTTGTAACAGTCATTAATGTTACTCTAGAAAGGCACAGCCTAAGTAAGTCTGTCTAGAAGTATCAAAACTTCCCCACTTTAACTCCCTTGTCCTCTTTGCCACCCACCAACCCTTCTCCCTTGCCCACCCCTCCCCTGCCCCCATGAAAGAAAATATTTTCTTTTAAAGAATATTTGTTTTAATTTGCTTGAAAATAATTTGGGCGATTGACCTGGAGGGGCATGAGGGAACTTTCTGGGGGAATGGAAATAGTCTGTGTTTTGGTCTGGGTAGATGCAATACGTGCACATAGAAGCAAACTATTCACTGCACTGTACACTCAGGCTTTATGCATGTTACTGTACGCAAAGTACACTTCTATTGAAAAAAAGTAATCCAGGCTGGTGGGCAAAGGGGATTACCGAGGCAACGCCGCCCGACGTTGACGACTGGCAAATGTGACAGGAATTTGAGGGTCCATTAAACATTGTCTCTGTTTTTGTGCACGTTACTCAACTATTTTCTCTACTTTTATGTAAATTTAAGGAACTGTTTTTAAAATGTGGAGTGTTCTGACAGATAACAGAGAATGGAAAGGAGGCGGTCAGTTGACATGAGATGGCGTTCAGATAAAGCCTCTAAGTTTAGAGGCATTTCTCATTCTGCTATAGGAAGCAGCTGTAATTATATCTGTGAGCCATGGAGTCACCGGAATGCTTCCTACCACGTCGAGCTCTCTACAGATTGAAAAGCAGGGCAACATACAAGGGCTGCTATTTATTATACACTATCTGAAATAACACTGGAAATGTTTTAGGTAGCATCCTGAATTTATGAGCGCTCTTTTCAAAGCAGGGATGTTTTGCTACAACTAAACCCAACGAATCATAAGCATTATACCATTTTAGGTAAGGCACCAGCAGTGGTGTGCTGCAGCGTGGAGGGCAAACCAGGGAGCTAGTCAGAGATGAAGTGGATTCTCTGAAAGGATCTTGCATGAGGCAAAAAGGTAAACATTGAGCAATCCATTTCATGAATGATCTCCCAGAAACTTGGGTGGGTGTTAACAAAAGCAGGAATATAGCTTTGAGCAGGGAGGGCTTGGCAAGGTTTTTAGTAAAGGGCCAAGGAATGCATTATTTTTGGCTTTGTGGGCCACACAGTTTGTTACAACTACTCAACTCTGGCACTGTAAAAGCAGTCTTAGACAACACATAAAAGAAATGGGCGTGCCAATGTGCTACTTACTAAAATTTTACTTACAAAAAACAGGCTGTGGACAGGATCTGGCCCGTGGGATAATGATCAAGCCGGAAATCGCATCTTCCCATCTAGCAAAGTCCTATCTACCTAGGTGAGAGCTCTGTGATAAGAGATTTGTTCTTTCTAAATGCTGGGTATGCTACCAGAATGAACACGAAGTCATTTTAAGATTTGGGTGAGGGAAGGTTGCTTAGATCACTATCATAAATCTAACCTTGGGGTTTTTTACACCTACTTTTAAGATAAGGGAGAGCAAGACTTCAACAGGGTCAGTGATGTACTTACAATTCAAAGAACGCAGGGTGCTCAGAATGAATTGCCAAACATATCAAAATAGAGCTAAGCAGAAGCAATGAGGAAATTAGGCCACAGCACAGAAACACCTAGTATTGATTGAGCTACAAACCGTAGTTTGATTATGGCCCATAAGGTAGAAGCAAGCCTCCCCGAGCTTTTCATTTCTCATACATGCAGCGATATTAGGAGGTATCATCGCTGTAGGAGGGAGGGCCCAGCACCAAGAACAGTCAGAGAGAAAGAGAAAGAGAGAAAGAGAAAAAGTTGAACATTTAGATTCCCTATAACAAAGAGGAAAGAAAAAAAATCTGCATTTGTTAACATAGGGCAAAGAGAGTTTATTTGTCCAGTCAGACAGTCTAAGGCAACACTCAATAAGGCTGCAGAGACCGCAATCAGAACAGTGAAGTTTTTAGACAGCCATATAAGGTGACTCGAGGACCCAGACAATAGATGCACCCTTTTTTCTTTCTTTTTCTTTTTTTTTTTTTTTTCAAACAACTGGAACAATGACAGGCTGGCATAGGAGAGCATTAACAATAAACAACAAAAGAACAAAGTTCCCTCCCACCCCCACCCCGGAAGACCGCGGCAGTTAAATTAAGTACAAAAAACTCATTACAAAAATAGCCTCACAGAGAAGCAGGTTCCAATCAAGTCAGAAAAATATTGGAACTTAACATATTATAACCCATTTGTGACTCTAATCAATAGAATTAGATTTAGTCCAAATGACACATGGAGACATTACAGCAGCACAACCCTGGCACGTTCAACCCTTCTTGGAAAACCGAGTATTTAAATGATCTTTATTTTTAGCCCAAAGAACATTTGTTAGTGTTGGATTTTCATCCTCAGTGCAACAGACATAGGTTTTGAGAAGGTACACAGGTTACTGACGGTGACTCTCAAATGAAATATCACATCCAACAGAAGCATAGGGAAGACAGAAAAGGGAGACAATGTTACACATTTCAGTGGCATCCATACACCTATCAGTGGTTTAGTACAGTGCACAGCTGTAACATCTTAATGTTGTCAGAATACCTCCCTTGTGGTTGGCCATGCCTAAGGGGGCCTCATCTGACACCCACCCAACCCCCACCCTGGGCCCCTCATATTTTGCACCTGTATTAATGTCTAACACCTGGAAAGGCTGTCCTTGGAAGGAGTTATCCTTGTCCTTGAGGATTAAAGAGCTTGTCCTTGCATCTGAATTAAAGATCTTATCAAGTCCAAAATGCAACTGGGAAGTGTGCAGAATGACTTTCAGAAAAGAGGGTGACAGATAAAATCCCTAATAAAGGGGACTGACGTATATGGGGACCATTCAATCACAGTTTCTATAGAAACTTTTGTAGACCTTTGGTTGGGAAGAAAAGCCCTACATCTAGGGCATAGCTTTTTTTCTTTTTTAATTTTAAACAAGAATCTCAAATAAATAAATAGGACATAATTATTATAATATACAATATTTTTGCCATCAGGACACTAAGCTATGTAAAGATCATTGCTGTTTACTCAAATCATGTCTAAAGATATGACAAAGGAACTCTATGTATAACCTGGCTTTCCCCATAGGAAAGGTATAGTAATGTGTTTCCCTCATGATGAGCACTGGGAATCTATTTCATCCTTTATCATGTAAAAACATATGGCTAACATATCAACAGTTCTGTTTGTTTTATAGCAGTGGGCTCAGGTGGTCTGATTTGGGGTAGGGACTGGTGGGGTGGATGCAGAAGTGTTGTACACAGAGTATAAAGGAGGTGAGCGAGGCCCCCAAATCATCTGAAAATTTCACGTCTCTTAAATAAGACAGCAAGTAACCAAACAAGGAAAAAAAAGGAAGATTTGTGCCTCAACATATCACTCAGGAAACCTGCTTTCCTGCTTCTGAAAAGGAGTAGAGTCATTTTGTGCTAACAATTGGATCTGAGAAACAGTTTGGCACAGTTCAAACAATCATTCCTTCGCTCTTGGTCGGACTAGACAAAATGTTCTCTCTGATTATCAGAAAGGGGGCTATACAGATCTTGTCCTAGGCCAGGCCCCAGTCCACGTAAGCAAGCAAAAGGATGAAATGTGCAGAGATTTCAGAACAAGCGAGGCAAATAATCACACGGTGCGAAAGGCTGGTAAGACACTGGTGAATGGGGGGAACAAAAAGACTGTCCTGCTGCAGTTCTGGAGACAAATTCATGGAGTCATGCCAGGGAAGGAAGGAATGTTTTCATAGTTTGACCCACCATATTCTGGTACTGAGCCGTCTCCCCGCTTCAGAAAAAGACGCACTCTGCGGCCACCATTCTTAATCAGTTCTATAGCCCGAGAATGCTTCATGTTTTTGGTGGTTTCACCATTGATCTCTAAAATTTCATCACCAATCTGCCCAAAGCAAGAGAGAACAAAGTGAGATAATTACAAAAGGGTTTCACCGGCTACTGAGGTGCTTTATGATTTAATATTCTTTTATCGATTGATTTATTAAATATTTATTGAGTATATGCCAGGAAATCTTCTGTTGCTTAGGATTCAGCAGTTAAAACAACCCCCAAATTCCTGCTCTCATGTAGATGACATTCTAATGGGAGAAAGATAATTAACAAGAACATTAGAAAAATACATGTATGTCAGATAGTGTAAGTGCCAAGGAAAAAAATAATAAAGCAGTAAGGGGATTAATCATTGTTGAAGGAAGGAGGATATGGTAAGCAGTTTCTAGGGGGGCCCCCAATGATCCCCACCTCCTTGTTTTCACATCCTGTGTAATCTCCTTCCCTTTGAATGTGGGTTGAAATTAGTGACTTGCTTCTAACACACAGAATATGGCACATGTGATGAGAGGTCAATTCAAAGAAAAGGTTACAATATTATTTGGTTTCTGTTTTACTTGCCCTCTTTTGTCTGTCACTTGTTCACTCTGATGCATGCTATGAGCTGCCATATGGAGTCCATGGTAAGGAAATGAAGGAGGGCTCGGGCCAGTCGCCCAAGAGCACTGCATCCTGCCAGCGACCCTGTGAGTAAGCTTAGAAGCAAATCCTTCCCCAGCTGAGCCTTCAGATGAGACCACAATCCTGACTGATACGTGGACTGCTGCATTCACTATGTGTCAGCTGCTATTGTAGGCACTGGAGATAAAGAAGTGAACGAGACAGGCCAGACCCATACTTTCATGAAACTTATACTCTAAAAGGGAGAAGAGAAGCACTAGCTTTGGACTTTGAAGCCGTGAATTTGAATTTTATCACTTATTAGCTAAGTGATCTTGCTCAAGTCCTTTTAACTTCTTAGAGTTCACTTCATCTGTAGAAGGAGGTGATAATACCCTATGCCTACCAAGCTAAGGGGGTCAGATATGTCTTGTGATCACTACAGCATTGTACAAAATATCATGATAATGGTATTTCATTCAGTCAGAAACACTTAGGTGAGTAAAGACATGGAAAAGCATGTCTTTGAAATTTAAATAAAAGGAATACATTCCACTATATTTTGCCTAGTATATGTACAAATTGTGCATGTTTATGCACAAAGGAAGGATATATAAGAAACTGGTAGACAGTTTGACACTAGAAACTATATTTTTACTACATACCATTTTTCAGTTTGATGTTTTAAAACCATCTACATGTCTACTTTTCCAATTGAAAAAACAAAAACAAAAACTCGTTAAAAAATTCAATCTGAAGAAATTTAAAAATCGTGTCTTAAGTATTAAGTTCCCTACCCTTGGTCACTTTTTTTCTTTCCTGGACTGACCCTTCATAGCTTTTAATTCTTTGCAAATTGCTCCCTATGTGCATGTCTCAATCTACGTGACCTATCTATAATGAAGGGATGATTTTCCTTTTTTAGAAAAATTATCTGCCTAGGAGAACAACACATTCATACACAATAACAGATATTAGATATCTAAACAGAACAGAGTGGACTTTTGGCATGTGTATATTTAAAATTTGCAGCTTTGACTACCTCAGAGCAACCTTGAATATGCCTGCCATGGAGTAACCCTTTGCAGAGGCAGAGTCAACATGCTCCTGAGGCTGGGGTAAGATGGTTGGTGACTGGCTAGAGAAGAAATGGAGCTCCCCACCGAAAACTTATACCATGTTTCCCCGAAAGTAAGACCTAGCTAGACCATCAGCTGTAACACGTCTTTTGGAGCAAAAATTAATATAAGATAACTGGTCTTATTTTACTATAAGACCGGGTCTTATATAATAACATAACACAACATAACATAATACTGGGTATAATATAATACCAGGTATATAATATATGATATGATATAATATAATACAATATAATAAAGACTGGGTCGTATATAACAACATAACAATTATAACATAATGTAATACCGGGTCTAATATAATATAACACTGGGAATATAATATAATATAACATAACATTAATATAATATACTATAATATACTATAATATACTATACTATACTATACTATAATATAATATAATACCAGGTCTTATATAATATGTTATATATAGGACCAGGAATATAATATAATACAATATAGGTAATTATAATATAATACCGGGTCTTATATTAATTTTTGCTCCAAAAAAAGCATTAGAGCTGATGGTCCGGCTAGGTCTTATTTTTGGGGAAACATGGGACAACTACAGGGCTTTCCTGCTTTCTAAGCATCTGGGTACACCCAGGATTCTTATGAAGTGATGTGTCTGCCACAGGAGATTAAGTATAACAACTGTGGTAATGGGATTCAGAAAATACCTACTTTAATAAGTTTGTAAGTAATTTTAATCCTTCATTCAATTCCGAAGAGTTGGAAGGACTCATCTAACTTGAGCAGCTACAGCTAACTACGCTTTGGGAGAAATTCACCCAGGGTGGGAGTCATGCATTGAGAGTGTATTGAACACTGTAGAAAATGTAATTCTCATGATCAAGAAGGTTCCAGCCACATAATGTCCAAGTCACTGCAGATGACATGTTTACATCTACTCTGGACTCCTCTTACTACTTACCCTCATCTTTCCACATCTTTCTGCCGGACCATCCTCTGCTAAGCGCAGGACATAGAGGTCCATGTTATACTCTCGGCCTCCTCGAAGACTAAAGCCAAATCCCTTGGCTCCTCTTTCCAGTTCCACAGTGTAAAAATCTTGCTCCTATTTCAAGAAATGAAATATAATCATTCTGGGAGAACTTATCTCCACACCCATTTCTCTCCATCTCTTCCCAAACATTTGTATCGTGCTGATTTGACAAAAAGGCACAATCGCTATCCCCCTCTTGGTGAGCCTCAATTGTTTATTAACATCCATTAACCTTAGAAGTTTGGAGATCCAGAATTTGAAAATATTCATAAGTGTGCCTATAGCCTGCAGACCGTATTAAAACTTAATCAGTGAGGCTGCGATTTACATGTGTGGTAGGAAAGTTCATTCCGTGATACTGCGCTGCACAGTGCTAGATGTTTGGCCTCCCTGTTTCATGCCGGAAACATGCCAGCAGCATCCAGCATTAAGATAGCAAAAGGCTCTGAGAAGGCCAGCAAAAAAGGAACCGATTAACTTCCACCCAATGTTTCCCAAATTTACTTCACTTGCTATTATTTATGCACCCTCCCTTACCACCATGTAGGACAGGTATTTAGTTCTATGGATCCCTGAAATTCACAAGTCTGAGAAACACCTTAAGAAAAAGACATTTTGTTGGCATAAATATATTTATGAATAGCACAAGTAGATAGAAATCAGCTGTTTTGCTCTTCTATTGATCCCCAATTATGGCTTTTATTTTGTGTGTTTCTTCTCCCTAGAAAAGGATATCTAGGAATGTTTTTCAAAGGTAGTAAAAGGTCATTTCCTAGACAACCAAATATGTGAGTACATATTTAGTACATCCCTTCACAAAAGGTTATTTCTTTTAATTGAAGATAACTTGTAAAGGATATCTCGTAAAAATAGCTTCAGAAAGCTGGAAGGAAACATTCAAAGCCAACAGAGAAAAAGGAGAAACGGGCCTCACCTGTGTTGCCTGGGGTGCTTTGAACTCAAACTGAGATTCCGGCTTTGGTTTGGTGGAATTCCTGCCAAAGTGAGAGAAATAAACATGAGAACAACCCCTGGGGAAACTGAGAAAGACCCAAGGACCAGTGCCATCCTGCCAGGAGGTACATTTTTCCCTTTAACTAACAGAAAAAAACCAAAGCCATGTCTGACCTGGTCTCCTGGGCCCCTTGCTGAGCAGGGGTGTGTGTGGTGGTGATGGTGGCGATCTTCTCTGCATTGGTCAGCAAAGTGGCATTCGAAGACTCTGCAGGATGAGACAGAATGTCATAAAATGAGGCCCCCAGAGAAGACATCGTCACACCAGGAGGTGTGCAGAAGCCCCATATCTGAATGACAAGTCTGGCTTCTCTAGCACCATTCCAAGCAGTTCTGACGTGAGTTTCTATTAGGTTGGTGCAAAAGTCATTGCGGTTTTTGCAGTTGTTTTTAACCTTTTACACCACAATTACTTTTGCATCAACCTAATAAACAAGAGTTTAAAGAACAATTCTAAGCTATTCTATGATGTGAGCCACGTATAATACCTCCATTACCCTCCTCCCAGCCAGACATCCCCACAGATGAAACAGAGTCTGCCCAAGAAAATGGTCCTCTAACACTGTAGCCAAGATAGGTGTCTCTCACTCCTCTCCCACCACATAGAAACAGCACGCCCATCCAAACACTGTGCCACACCAGAATTCTCGCCCAGAATGTCACAGGCTGATAATAAATATCTTTGCTAACATTTCCTGCAGTTTATCAGCAATATCTAGTGAGTCTGCTTGATTTCCTCACGTGAATATTAAAATTAGAAGTGGGCGAACCTCTTATTACACACACACACACACACACACACACACAATCTACTTTCTTCCCCATTGCTTTTCATGAAGCACAGTTGAAAATGTGGAGTTCTTGACAGATGTTGTCTAATATCACTCATGAGAAATTAATTTTAAAACTTGCATTTGTTAGAGCCAGAGTTTGTAAATACAAGTTGTATAAATCATGAAGCCACCCTAACATAATGAATATGACTATATTCTTATGTAAATTGACTTTCTTCTCCACTGCCCACATTCGTAAGCAGCCTCATTCATCTCTAGAAGACTGGAGATCCAGATCTTGAAAACATTCATGAGCAGGCCTACAGACTGCACCCCAACATGCATATATTAACATGTGATCATTTATATAGTAATGGTTACATGTTACTTTACAAATTATTGCGATCAAGGGAACTAGTAAGCAACTATAAGCAAACTGCACTTTAAATATTTATGTTTAGGTTCACTGTTGGGAGCATGGAATAACTTTGCTATTTAAGAAAATACTGAATATGGTGGTTAGGTTCTAAGATTTGCCTAGAAATGCCCATTTAATGCACAGTATGCCAAGAAGTCTAGAAGTGTTTAGGAGTCCTACGGTTCATTGGAGGCACTCTAATGTTTGTCGAATAAGTGTATCTACCCGTCACATACAACAAAGTTTCTATGGGAAACTATGTTAAGTACCCGCACTGGGCTACCTGGACTGTACCTCTCCCTCTCTTTACTGCAGTCCTGGGTGACTGACATCCCTCAGATCCCAATCGCTTGTGCTCTATCTTCCATTTTAATTTCCTAAGGATATCACTCAGCTTGTTGTTTTCATTACACAGTTGTTAAAAGCATGGGCTTGAGATTCAAACTCCGGTTCAAATCCTCCTTTCCCTGCTCATTAGCTGTGTGCCTTAGTTTCCTCATTGGATAGAAAGAGATGACATTAATTCCCTTCTCTGGGACAAAAGTATGTGAAATGTTTAGTACAGTATCTGACATGCAATACACAATACACGTTTACTGCAGCGATGGCTCTTGCTACTAGTTCTATTTTGTATTTGTTACTGTGGAACTTGTATAAATTATTTAAATTCTCTGCAAAATGAGAAAGTGGAACTATGACTTTAACAGTTTGTAGTCCAGTCATCAAGCCCATGATTCTTATAGCTAAGGTATGAGATTATTTAAAAAATGTAACTAGATCAAGGGAACTGAGAAGTGAATCCTGTTCATGTGTTAGGACAATGTTTCTGATACTGTTTTACCCAAAGTTTTTATAGATTCTGAGGGAAAAGGAACCTCTGGTCAATTAAGAGTGAGAAATAATGGGTAGAATAGAAATGTTTTTGCACATCTGTGGTTTGCTTTTCCTGTGGATTCAGAGCCGTAACCATGCCAACATGCCTTGCAACCCTCCGAGTTGGGGAGGAGGTGCTTCTCAAATTCATGGGGAGGCAGTTTATCTTTAACGGTTATGATGTCAGATTCCCTAGTCAGACTATCTGGCTTTGCCTCCCAAGGTTTGCCATTTACTGGCTGGGACATGAGCAAAGTTACTTCAACTTTCTATGCCTCAGTTTCCTCCACTGCACGTGTGGGATAACAGAGATATCTAAGAGAATTGGTGCAAAGATTATCTGAGAGAAAACTGCGTGGGATAGTTCCTGGCACATAAAAACTGCCCTCCAAGTGAGTGGCATATTTTTTATTGGTAGCATGTGTTTATTACTGTTATCATAATATTAAAAGCATATGAGTACATTTGTATGATTGCAGTTAACTGGTACAATCAAGGTGATAAAGTTAAGATATTTCATAAAGTATACCCACTATGTCAGTACAAAGGACTAAGCCTGCACAGCCTGCCATTATAATCCACCAGAAGTTTCACAAATACATGTATTGGTCCGTTAAAAATACTTGTTATTGCTCATTGTAATTAATTTTACGGGGACTCTCTGGGAAATCACAAGATTGTTCAGGCCATGGGGAAATCATCATCAGGATACCAACTATGTTTCCTGGTGATTAAAGTGATTCTAATTACTGAATTGTGCGGTGGTTCCCCTTGGTAGTTCTTGTGTGTTTTTGGTAGCCAGAGTTTTCCAGGCAGATTAGATCCCATTCTCAGATCAGATTTTTATTTCTGCTGCTTTTCATGATCGCTGAGATTAACAGATAATTACTCAATACACATATAAACAAAAAACTATTTTATTAATTTTCTTCCTAGCCTTCATTTGTTATTTTCTCCGTTTACATGCAAATCTGTTTTGGGTTCAAGCTTAACTTTAAGCGTTTTAAAAATTAACATTTAATATGCAAATGCCTATTTGAGCTCCCTGAATTTTCTTGGTTTTCTTACTCTGAACCACCACCATTTCCTCATCATTTACAGTGTGCTAAGAGCTGTGCCAAGTGCATTATCACATGCATTATTTCATTTACTTCTTACAACTCAATGAAATAGGTGCAATTAGTACCCTCATTTTGCGGAGAGATACACTGAGGCTTAGAAAAGGCAGAGAGCAAGTGGAAGCAACTTTTTAAGTCTTCATTTAGAATTAAACCAAGACTTTCAGGGCTGAAATTCTCTCTGGCTTTTAAAATATAGAGATGAAGCCCATTATCATAAATGTATAGCTCTATCCCAAAGCAAAATTTGCTCCCTGTAAGAGAAAAACTATAAAAGACGGGCTTGGTATCAGCAGCGGTATTACGAAGGGGTGTCATTGTATTGGACTTTTAAAACTCTAAGGAAGGTGGACAGATGGCTGTTTTTATGATACAGTCCAGAAAGTACTCTACATCTTTTATTAAGCAGTGTTCACAGCTACTTTAGCTCTCGCAGAAAAATGGAAATGGATATTACCACACTTTCCAGAGCAATTATGTATCAAGAAAAGCATATCCTAGCTCCCAAGCCACAGTCACGGCGCTGCACTAAATCAGGGCCCTAACTGCTGACAGGAGCTTCTAGCTTCAGTTTCAACGTATCTCTGTGACGAGATTACAATTCTAACCTCGCTTCCACCGTAATATCCTTAGCCTCCCCGACGGAATTCACATTACGAAGCCAAGCAAATCAACAAAGGATACAATCACTCCTTTCATAAATATTTCAGTGCATAAACATGCATGTGATATCTGAAGGAAGTGTTTGAAATTTGAATCCCATAAATATTTGGAAAGTTTTGGGACACTTGAAATGTGTATGGCTGGACCCGTGCTCCTTTTGTCTGAGGATCTGCTAGCATCATATCCACAGAGCCTTGTATTAAGATAAACCTATATCCTATTCTGTGCCTTTGCTAAGGAGATAGTAATATCTGTGTTGCCAAGCCCTACCTCCTATTTAAGCAAATACTGTGAATCAGAGAGATCAAAAGTACAAACTTAGGACCAAAACTAATATATTTTTAAGCTCACAGATATATTCACTATCATGAACTTGATTCACTCTGATGGTTCTATGTTAGCCTGGCTCACTCAGCATCTGCTTGTCTGATTAGAGTCTCATTCGCACCCAGACTTCACAGGGTGTATGAATACAACACAGGTGGAAGGAAGCATGTGTGATCTGATTTGTCAGATTTTAAGTTCAGATTTAGTAGGTGGAGCTATTCTCTGGGCCTTTCTGTGCTGCCATTATGGCTCTCCTATCCCTTACCCATATGTCACAGGAGAAAAGATTCTGCCCCCACTCATCCTCCCACCCTGGTCCCAAAGACAGTAAAAGCAGAGAAGGTAGGACACCCCTGATCTAGGCCTGTCCAAGGTCTGTGAAAGCCAGCCTTCTAATAACACAATAGTGCCGAGGAAAGGGGAGCCCTGTTCCAGAGCTTTTGTTGGAGGGGGCTGGCAGTGAGAGAAGAGAGAGAGAGAGTGTGTGTGAGTGTGTGTGTGTGTGTGTGTGTGTGTGTGTGTGAGAGAGAGAGAGAGAGAGAGAGAGAGAGAGAGAGAGAGAGAGAGAGAGAGAGAGAGAGAGAGAGAGAAGTATGAGAAAAATGGGAGCTGCAGAGAGAGGAAAACTATAGCTAAACCCAGATAAGTGAAGTTGGAGAAAGAATGAGGTGAACAATGACAGGAAAAAACAATTAGGCAGCATGAGTAAGGTAAAGTGGATTCGGAGTGAGTTCCAAGCACTGCCCAACCAAGAATGCATCCTCCTGGAGTGGCTCCTAGGGTTTCTGAGAACAGTACTCTGCACAAGATGGATTTCTAAGAGCTTAGAAACCATTCTGAATAAGAACTTCCGTCTCCTTGTGAGGATCACAAAACAAACTGTCTTTGGGCTACCGGCTGAATTAAACATTAGAGTGAAGGATCTGAATGAGACCAGAGGTCACTAACAGAGAGAGCACCTCCCTTTTACCCTACAATCTACAGTGTCCAACACACTTGCACAGAGAGGAAGTGGATCCATCATGAATCCCCTTCATCAAAGTGTAACGGTTACTCTGTCTTCTAGGTGTTTGCAAAACCTTCCCAGGTTGCTCCAGCATCTCTCCAGGAATCTAATTCCCCTGTCTCAACTCTAATTTCCAAGATGGCAATTTTCGGCCCCATTTAAAAGATGAGTATCAAAAAATCCACTCTCTGTCAGACCTGCCTGCCTTCTCCTGGCTGCCAAAACTTAAAAAGGAACCGAGGAAGTTTTATTATCATGGCAACACACTCCTGCAGTATCCTGGGATGAAATCACATCCTCAGCAATTTATCAATCCTTAACTATAGTGTATCAACTTTAATGTTTACTGTCTTCTAACCAAGGTAGCCTGTGGATGTCTATCTTAGTTACATTTTTGAAGTATTCATGTTGAAAAACATTTTTTTTTATTGACAATTGTTACTGAATAATTCACCTTGCATTATATTTTTTTGGGTTCAGGTTTTCCAAAAATATTTTCCATTGCTCCAAGTAGTTGTTTCAATCTAGTTATGCAAGGTGCAGCTCACAGTGGCTCATGTGAGGATGAAATCAGCAACCATGTTAAGAGCACCGCGCTCTAACCAGCTAAGCTAACCAGCTGCCCTCCATTGCACTTTTTAAAAATTAATCAACACCTAGTATGTGCACAGTAGTATAAGTTGCTTCTGCATACTTCTGTCTTTGCTGATTTCAAACTCTTTTTCTAAGCCCTTCCCTCAAGGAGTGCTTTCTTTTCTTCCTTCCTTTTTTGGACATTCTCATTTCCACATTAAGACGGAATAATACAGATCCAGCAAGTCAATCCCTGTGTCTTCTTTCGGATTAGTTTTTTGAAATCTGACCATGACATGTAGATAATTGTGTCTAAATTTATATGGTACATTTGGCTCTCTCAACCATTTCTCACTCAATTTTTCTGGCTTTCTCCATCCTTTCCATTAGGAACCTATGTTCTATCACCATGTGATTACTTTCTTAAATTGTAATAGCTTTCCAGAGTGGTGAACTGGTAGAATGGACTCCAGACCAGATGGTAAATTACTAGCCTGCATTTGAGGCAGGCTGAAGGAGAACATCAGTCAAGGAGCTATTTTTCCTCAACATTTGTATGGGGTATTTTTGGTGCAGAGAAAATTCTCTGTTCTTGGAACCAACAATTTTCAATATTTATTGTTTGGTTTTGGATTTACTTTTTCTGAAAGGCATAGTCCATACTACTCAAATATTAAACTATAAGGCTCACTTGCTAACCATTCGTATACAAAACTATTCATTTGTTGAATTGTTTAGATAAAAATCTCTGATTTTCTTATTTTACACATCAATGGCATAGAATTCTTATCACACTAGTTCCATAAACCACATTTCCTCTTGAGAAATACTTACTGACTTTTAGAATATATATTTTATTTTATAACATGTAGAGCAAAATGAAAAAAAGACATTGCAACATTCTTGAACAAGTATCAGTTTTCTCCCATGGGCAAAATCTGCTTAGAATGAAGTCAATATTCAGGACTTAGTTCTCTGAAGAATCTGTACTTAGTAACATTAGTGTATCAACTTCATTTTTATTAAATATGAATAATACAATGAGTATTGATATTTTTGCTGGATAACTTTATTGCGGGGGTAGGCTGTTCAGAAGCATCCCTGGGTCGACCCCCTATATGCCATTAGCATCCACTCTAAACAATGGCAAATGTCCCCTGGGGGACAGAATCACCACTGGTGTAAAACAACCTAAGATTTGAATTTCACCAACCAACCAACCAAGCAACCAACCAACCAGGAATAGGCCTAGTTTAATGTAGATACGAATTACAATTAAATAAAAATATAGAGATTTCATTCTTTCTTCATTCACATGTAAAAATTACGAACAAATCAAGGAGGCACAAACCCTAAGACTCTCCCAATTAAATACAAAATTTATTCTGAAAAAAAACATAATACTGACGCTGCACTGTCATAATGTAGATTTTGTGATGTCACCGCATTATATAGTTCAATTTTAGTGATTGTTTAAAAAATATCCTCAGTGATTTCCAGATAGAACATCAGATCTTTACCACCTGTATTCAAACTATTCTATTGTTTTAAAGCCAACGGTACCAAAACCAAAATAAATTGGGGGACATCTGAAGATTTTCTGAAATGTTTCTATCTGCAGCAAGACAAGTATTAAGGGCGAGAGGGTTAAGTAAGAGGGTGAGGTAAGGTTTAGTAACAGTGGCTCACGTTTGTTTGATGGGTGTGTTCAGTTAGGGATGGATAAGTCTGCCTTTAAGTCAACACTAGTCAATTACATGAACACTAATGATAAAGAGATCGAGAGAGAGAGAGACAGAGCTAGAGAGAGAGCGAGCTACAGAGAGAGACACAACAGGTATACTTTACCATCCCCGGGAATGATGCGGAGGGTAACTGTGTTTCCCGCTTCCTTGATTAGGTTGACAATGTCTGAATGGGACTTGTTGGTGATGGAACATCCATTTACTGCCAAGATCCGGTCTCCTACTTTCAGCTTGCCACATCGGTCAGCAGGGCTCCCCTCAATAATCCGACCTATTTTGTGAGGCATAGCCACACATGCATTGCCTGCTTTGATATTGAGTTTTAATTTTTTTTTTTTAAGTTACGTGGGAATGTAGTAAAGGGAGGAGAAAAAGGGTTGAAAAGGGAAAGAGAAGGTTAAGTGTTAATTAATTAAAGCATTAAGCAAATGTTATTAAAGGAGAGCTTGGCGCCTGCCTGTGTTAGAAGCTCTAGCCCTCACACGGTAGGCAGCTCGCTGCTGCAGTCCTTTCCTGATTCAGAAGGAGGGGACAACCCCAGATTCCCTTTAAATCAACTACAAAATGTGGGATATTTAGCAACTTGAAAGATTCTCAAGAGCCCCATGATAGCTGCCATTGGCTTATTTGGGGACTGCAAATGTGAAACCCAGAGTTGGAATGGATGCTTTTACGCATTTTGTGTTCATGTCACTTCACTTTTGCCAGCTGTTGTTTAAGCTTCTACCAATGTTTTGTTCTTTCTCCATTTAGAAAAATAATCACTGGACGTCTGGTGAGGGATGAGAGTCTGCTAGCACCAAAAATTCAATCTGAGAACACCTAATGGACAAACACTTAGACTTCCTGCCTTTTATCCAGAATGATGAAAGCTTTAGAAAAAGGGCATAATTACAAAAGATGAGCTGAGAAAGCCCCCAACCTTGACACCTGTTTTTGCTTTTATGACCCTTGCTCAATTAGCCTATTCTGTGTGCTTTCAGGGTAGGGCCCAAATGGCTCACGAGCTCTGAAATCCTCCAAGCTCACAAAAATCCCTCACAGGAATATGAAAATCTTGTACCTACTTAGGCTGAGGACAGTGATCCAAAGCTAAGTTCCAATCATTCTTCAACCCTTTCTTTTGATCATTTCCTTTCTCATTATCAGTCACTACACGTCTACAATATGAAAAACCAGGAAGAGTGCATTTGAAGAGGAAAGTATATAGTGCACTTTGAGGGACCCCATGTCACAACCATGAGCTAACTTCTAGAGAGAGGTGGAAAATTGCCTTTGAAGCCTGACATAGGGATTTTAGTGAATCATACATTTAGTTTCAAAGTTTCCTATGCATATTCACGTATTTTTGGAATTTGTCTTTCTGGGGACTGTGAAGATAGTTACGCAGTTGAGCTGTCTTTTGGAAAGAGTGACAAAATTAACACGGGAGACATTGAAACGGAGTAGGCTTTTCCATCATAATTTGGACCTTGAGGATAAAATGTGTGGGAAAATGAGCTATAATTCATTTGAATTTTAGCATATTTGCCTGATGTAATTCACTGGATGTAACGTCATGGACAAAGAATTTTTTAAAAAGAAGTTAAACAGTCTTTTGGGATTCAACAGGTAGGTTTGGTGGAAAGCTTCCATACTCAAATTCAAGGTCTTGATTAAGTTTAGCCCCATTCCCAGGACAACTGGCATCAGAAACGTGTGAAACAGCAGGTATGAAGAAAGCTCTGCATAGCTCAGAACAGAAGTCTCATGCAAGGTATTTGGGAAAGTTGAATTTGATCATTGTAAGAGCCAGAGGAAAAGAATCAAAGACCAAATTGAGTGAAGACATTCAATATTCATTAAACAACACATAGCCGCCCACCTGACATATCTGCTACTTTGTTCTAGACAGTGAAGCTGAGAATTCTGAAATCCCGAGAATATCCATGGTGCATGGGGACAGTCAAAATGTAGAGCCGAAGAAAATAACTTGGGATCTTTTCTCCCCCTCTGCTTTTCTTTTTTGGGAAAAGTCTCCAAAATTAATTTTAAAAACAAAAAAATCTTGCCTTAATGTCATGTCACCCATCCATGACATGCTGTGATAACTTTATTAAAGCATCTCACACAAGCACGGTTAGTAATGGGTGTTTGTTACTGCAGCCACACATGCACAGACCTGCTGACTCACTGTCCCTTCATGGACAGACCGCAGGGAAAATGGGCTTAGCAGGCAGCAATGGACCACAACTGAGTGGGGGCAAGGGAGTCCCACAGGAGGAGAAAGCTAAAGGCACGGAGCACCTCACTGGTCCTGGGCCGCAGGTGACGGGCAACTGGTCATCAGACTCCTTGTGAGTAAGTCGTTTGTGGATGGAGTTGGGGGACATTTCAAAGCGTGCACAGCCTTTCCCACCTTCCCTCATATTCCATATTAACCAACAAATGTCCTTGGGGAATAACAAACGACTTTATCTAATGAAGAAGGTGGATAGTTTTTGGAGTATATATTTATAATCCATTGAACTGGAAACAGATTCATAAATTACTAGTTCCTGGAATCCCCTGGGTTCCTATTTGTCTCTGCTAGTGCACCCAGCAGAGAGTTCACCTTCTGAGTGGGTGACAGTTGTGTTTCTCCATACGCTGCCAAAACCCCCAACACCTGGGTGAGATGGGGAAAATCACCCCTGCTAGAATTCAAGGGCAACGAAGGCAAATGACTCTTAACTCAGATTTTAATTAGATTCTTAACCGGGCAACAGTAAAACTATTTTTTAAAATTTAAAAACTTCAGATGGGGATAGAGTAGAAAAAGGACACAGATAAGGTGGAAAGGGCATTTCAGGTAATATTTTTAACTCCTCACGCCTCTATTTTTTCCCAAACATTTTTACAACCACATGTTTCTTTTAAAAACCCTTATGCCTTCCGATGCTACTGCTGTTACAGCTGTCCGACTCAGGACGTCGCCAAAGGCTTTCCCTGGCAAGCATGTCTGACGCTCTACGGTCAGGGGGCTGCTCTGCAAATTTCACATATGCCTTAAGTGAGTACATGTGAACACACATTCAGGATGGAAGCTGAATGGTTTAAAAAAAAAAAAAAAACCAAAAAAACCCAACCTTCAGGATGGGAAAAGCTACCCAATACAGCGCATCCCCAAGTAGGACTTGAATGACCCGACGCGCAAAGCACGGAAGCACTTCTCTTAATGAGATGTTGGCCACCTTTCCCAGGCACCTTGGAAACACCGCGGGCAAGACGGGGCCACACTCACCGAAAGTCGTGCCTGCTTCGGGCCTGCTCACCGACGACACGATGACGAAGCCGAAGCCCTCGCTGTCCCCGCGCCGGATGTCCACGTCGTAGGGCTGCGCCGCCGCGCTCCCCAGGCCGCTGCCGCCGCCGCCGCCGCTGCCGATGCCGCTGGTGCTGCCGCTGCCCGAGCTCACGGTGTTCAGCGAGTTCTGGCTGCCCTGCGGGGTGCGCTTCTCCTCCGTCAGGGAGGCCGGCTGCGTGCTGCTGTGATGAGACGAGGCCGGCGAGGGCACCTCGTTCTCTGTTTTGGGGGCTGCACAAGCGATGCACCTCTCAGTTCCCTGGCGTGGCCAGAAACGTGCCCCGACACCCCCTCCTTCCTTCTCCCAACTCCACAGCGCGCAAGAAATCAAGACAGTAACCGCGGTAAGGCAGCACCGGGGCTTACAGAGCTGAGATGCAAGGATTTAACAGCTTCTCGAGGAAAGTGTTTCCTTTTCAGTGTCTACTGACATCGATCTTACAGGAACACCCCCAGATGGACACCCAAATCCTGTATCCTTTCCAGCGTACTATACATCAGTACCCACACTCAGACCCTGGTTTGCAGCGAGACCAGCCCGCTCTGAAATACTTCCTGTGCACAAAACAAAGGCCACCGTCTCCGCAGTACAGGTGCGGCCCACACCGACAACGACCGCCGTACTGCCTCAGAGATACGACGGTGGCCGCACACTCCTATTTCCATTACCGTTCTATGCAGCGTTCCAGTTTTTGCTTTTTCCATCAGGCAAGTGATTGTAAATTGGAAATACCATTCATGTTGCCATATTGTGGGATTCCTGACAAAACCTGGCAGAGGTAGACTTAATTTCTCTTCCCAGCTTCCAGATGTCAATTACCTACTCTCATCACACAACTGGACACATTAGCCTCCCTCTGAATTCCTTTTATTAAATTCCGCTTTTATTAAATTGCTCTGTCAGGTGACAGGGTGAAGCACTCCTAAGTGGCTACAACAGTTGGTGGAACCCACTTATGTTTCATGCCCAAAGCAAAACGTATGTTCAGGTTTTGGATATGACTATATTTATTACAGAAAGCTTCTCCTTTCATAGACTTCTTTTTATTGTAGTAAAATATCGGAGAACATAAAAGTTATCCTTTTAACCACTTTTAAGTGTATAGTTCAGTGCCATTAAGTACGGTTACACTGTTGTGCAACCATCACCACCGTCCATCTCCCCAACTTTTTCACCTTCCAAAACTGAAACTCTGTCCCCACGAAACGCTAACTAACCATTTCCCCCCCTCCCCCAGTCCCTGGTAACCACCATTCTACTTTCTGTCTCTAAAAATTTGACTGCTCTAGGTACCTCATGAAAATGGAATCATATAACATTTGTCCTTTTATGACTGGCTCATTTCACTCAGCCTAATGTCTCTTCATAGATTCAGCATACCTTTGACCCAGAGCTAAAAATCCGAAGTATTTAAGATTTTAAAAATAATTCTGAAGCAAACAAAAATCATATTATTCTACTATTTTTATTTGGTCCAATGAAGTAAAAAAGTTTTCATGGCATTTCAAAAGCCATTTCTAACTGGCTGCTACTGGATGCATGTGATATGTTAGGAAAGCTTCTGAGGCCAAAAGTGAGCTCTGGGCTCCTAACCAATTCATACCGTCTTCTATAGCTACAGGAGGTAAGTCTCTCCACTAGAATCTGATCTCTTAATGTAATTAATTGTATACCATTAAAATTAGTTTTGCTAGTTTTTTTTTTAAACAAGGTGCCAGTTGACTTTATCTGATAAGTAATATTTCACTAATAATAAAGCTATAGAGAATTCATACTATTAGGTTGGTGCACAGGCAATTGTGCTTTAAAAGGCTAGAAACAATTGCAAAAACCACAATTACTTTTGCACTAATCTAATATTTCACATCACATTTCTTCAGTAACTCAACTGATACCACTGAATCTGCTTCTACTGAATTCTGGGTTCTGTCTTGAATATTTGGAAGTGGGGGCTGCAGACAAAGATGAACCACCAACACGTGTGCTCTCAGGCAGCTGGTGAGTGAGTGGAAAGGACACACACAGTGAGCTAGCTGTCCCTAAATGGTGGATTCTGGTCCAGAAGTAAACCCTGACTCACCAGAATGGCAAGAAGGGAATGCTAAAATCTGGAGCCAATTGGAGGAAGGACGGAATTTCCGAGGGTTTCACAGAGATTATATTTGAGTTGGGCCTGGAAGGGTATGTAGTACTCAGTACGTATGTAGTCTTATTATGTATGTAGAAGTACTTGAGAACTCAAGTACTTCAAAGCTTGCAGGAGGAAGGAATCAAGTATGACCTACAACTGGCCAGTTCTACAACTTTCTTGTAGAGGGGAAAAAAAAAATGTCTGTCAACAACAGAGTAACTTTTTTACGAGCTTATTTTGCAGCACGAGCCTACTTTTTGTTCTCTTAATTTGAAGTTACAATTCTCCTGACTGTCATAATGGCTTCGTTCATTGAGAGTTATCATCAAATGAAGAGACACCTGAGTTCTGGTTGGCAAGGAGTCGGGGGAGGTAATATACATTCAACTACCCTTCTTCTAGAAGCCTTTGCTGAACATGGACGGACGGCACATTAAAGTACTTTTGAATGACAGTAGTTCTGCAGGGTTGGAGAGAAGCAAACCATCTGGAAATTCTGAGCTTAATCACATTTGCAGACATTTGCTAAAATAGATGCTTGAGGAGGCAGACACAGGAAGGGGTCCTTTTCTGTGCATAAAGTGACACTGTACTGTCTGAAGGAAGGAATAAGAAGCATACCCGAAAATACCACTTTACGCCGCACGGTGAGGTTGACATGGCCTTGCTTGGCGGCTTGTTGCATAAGCTGGACCACAAGCTGGTGTGATTTTCCAATCACTGGTGTCCCATCCACACAGATTAATTCGTCCCCAGACCTCAGGCGGCCGTCCGTATCAGCAGCCCCCAGCGGTACGATGTGACCGATATAAATCTGTTGAATAATTGGATGATGGATGAAACACTGACCTTTTGCTTTACTATTATACTGATGGCCTTCACGTCTCCAACATTTCAATCCCTTCATTCATGTCTGCATTCATACCACAAACATTCACTGAGTGCCCACTGGGTAGCAAGCATTGTGTGTGCTATTTGCTGCAACAATTTTTAAATGGTGGAAAAAATAACTTTTTCTTGTTTGGTTCCTTGACACTTATCTATGGTCTGGTGATGATTCACTTCTTCCTCTTTGCAGAAATAAATCACTTCATTCCTTTCATTTGCAAAACCCTTTCTCCTTTTCTATCTACCTAAGAACCCTCCTTTCAGAACACTCGGCTCATTATACTACTAATACCACTTTTCTTTAAAGGTCCAGCACCATGCCTAGCAATAGCAAATGCACAATAAATATTAAGAGTCAGGCAGAGTCTGGTTCGACATTCCCATACCGGTACTCTTTGAGCACCTGCATACGAGCAGTCCTGATATTTCACGCATTGCTGTTATAGTTACCACCCACTAAATTTTAGTTAACATATTTTTGTTTTCTTTACCATCTCACTAAGTAATAACGCTGTAGCTACCTTTACATGACATTTATTGTTTAAAAAGAACTTTGAAATGAGTGGTTTAGAATATGGACTCTGGAACCAGACCTTTTCCAGTCCCTCCATTTGCTAACTCTGTGATCTTGGGTAAGTTAACAAACTTTCTGTGTCTATGATTTGAAAAATGGGGATAAAGTCATGGATTCAATGGATTAATGACAGAATGTACGTTAAAAGCCTTAGGGATAGCATCTGGCACATAGTAAGAGCTCAGTAAATAAATAGCCATTTTTATTATGAGGAGGAAATTAACAATACTCATCTTTAGTCCTCTTTTTCCCTTCCAAAGGATTTTGTGATGTAATACTAAATTTATTCTAGAGATGAGGAGGCCCAGAGAGGGTAAACATCTCCTAACCCTTGTTTAGGGTTCTCTCCTCCTTTTGTAAAGACAGTGGTCCTACTTTCTCTAATCTCCCATGATGCCTTGGTGAAGTGCTCTCAATGTACTAGCTATTCAATATACAAAGCCAACCACCTGTGGCAGATTTAACAGAACTGGCCAGAGCGATCAGGCTATTGTTTTCTTAGTTGATACAGATTCCTTTTTGGTTTCATTTTCTTTGATGGGGATCTCCAGATGCTCTAGCTGCCACTTTTCACAAACACGAACACAAACTTTTTAGAAAGGATCTCGTCCCTTCTTCTTTGAGATAAAAAAAGCTCCACAAACTATAATGAATAACCTCCACTGCTTGACACGAAACATTCAGTATTGTATCTAGCTGGACTCAAATCTTCATGATTTGTCACTGCTGCTGATCTGCCTTGAAGTCTTAGAAAATAGCACTGAGGGGGAGAAGTAGACAAAGAACTCACAGGTTCCCCTGGTTCATTTCCACCCAGAATCCTAAATCCAAATCCAGTCTCTTTCCTCCAGAGGAAGATGTCCTGTTCTTGGTAATCTGGAACTGCAGAGGGGAGAACAAAGAGGGAGATTATTTCTCTGATAAAAGGCATGACACCCTTAAATGTACACAGTTCCTGGACGAGTACTGATGGTGCTTGAGCAGATGACAGCTTTCCAACACAGACAAGGAAGCAAACCATCTGGACAGGTGGAACAAGAGGACGCTGGGCGAAAGGAAACAGTGGGAGGAGTCATTGAGCCCTGAGTTTTTCCAAAGGACTAATCACTGTTTGATAATTCCTAATGAAGCGCAAGTCATTATCCCTGACTGAGCCGGAAATCAGCACTGGTTGCTCTCCTTGGTGCTGTTGCAGGGGAATTAAAATCATCACGTGGGAAACCACAATGGGTGCCCAGGTCCCCGAAGAGAGCTCATGCTGAGTCAGAGTGACCTCTGAAGCCAAGGCTGCTCTGAGGATTTAGCAGGCCGATTCAGTCACCTGATGTTATATCAATGACAGAAGAAAGAGGAGAGCTTGGGGTAAAGACTCTTCTACTTAAAAAACAAACAAACAAACAAACAAAAAAAATCACTTCTTTCTCTCTTAACGTAATGCAGACCAACAACGCCAGAATTTGATTTGGTACATCATATTTATCAAAAAAGGTTACTCAGGAACATCCTTGTATTTCCAAATATACAAAGTGTACTATGATTTCAGCACTGTTACCAAAAGTAGTAGCCTCCTATATCTTTAAGATTAATGAAATTGTTCCATATCAATCAACCATATTTCATCGTTAAAATGACCGTTTTACTGCAGAATTTGCCTATAACATTTCAACATTATAAGTATTAATTTATTATCCAATAACTTGATTTTACTTTTAAAACTCAGTAATAGTTCAGGGTTTTACAATGAAAAATCTACTTTTTTAAAAGAGAATTTCCATATAAACATGCTTACTGTACACGAAATTGTTCTATGTACCAGTCTGTTACTTAAATAAGATCATAAAAAAGGGTTATTTCTATTCAATTCTTATTTAATACTTTAATGTATAGTGTTTTACAGTGTGTAAAATGACCTATCTTTTATTTAAAGAGAAAAAATATAGCTTAGTGGTAGTGAATCTTTAAAACGGAGATTTTCAAATACTGTTCTGCAGACTTTCTGGCTTATTTAGTTAATTGGATTTTAGGCTGAAGGAGTGTGTAGGCCTGAGAATTTACTTCTCGCCTTCTCCAATTTTGTACAATGGGCTACGGAAGAAGAAGGTGGTTGTTTAGATTTCAAGTTGGAGAGAGATGTCCTTTCTTAGTGACTCACCCACAAGCTTACAATGTACAGTGAATTAGTATGCCGAGAGAGAAGAAGCTAAATAAATAGGTAAGTACAAGTCGGAGGAGTTTGAATCTGGTATTTTTGCTTGAGCTATCTTAATGCCATGGCTTTAAATGGTGCTTTTTATCCAATGCTTCTTTTAAAATTGTAATTTGCTGAGGCTGAGCTTCAAGACGCCAAGGAACATGGAGTTAAGCCACATCACAGTACTCCCATGAACACAATTTGAGAATGATATTTTCTTGAGCACGCTAAGGGTCACAATATTTCCTTTCTGTTCGAGTAGCTGGCTAAAGGGTATTTACCGTAATAACCTAATGGAAACAACAAATTAAATCAAGTTGGGTCTCCGTCTTCTGTTCACCCAAGCAGGAGGATTATTACCAAAACAGACCACGGGTGCATTCCAACCAGCACGAGATTCCTGGCAGTCTGCTTTATGTCTGCAGAGCTTTCTGTGAACAAGGAAAGGGCCTTTGCAGAGACCTGCAGCCCAGACCCGTTTTTCTCAGCATCATTTGACACAGGAACACTTGCCCACTCTACAGTGACACGAAATGTACCGAGTCTTACGTTGCTCATTTGCTGTGAGCTAGCGTGGTGCCTATGGGTGGTTGTGGTCAGCAGACTTAGGCTTATCACACAGTTTAGTCCATAGGAAAAAAGCATTTGTTTCTAAGACTCAATGGGAAAATGGCACATTTATTTAAAGAGCTTCCGGTTGAAACACAAGATGCCGAATGACACCAAGGATGTGGAAGACTCCAGACATGAGATGGGAAAACTCCGACACAAACATGATACACCAACACAGAGACATGTTACAAGGAAAGTCTTTTGGCACCTTTACATTGGCATTTTAACATTTAACTCTTCTACCAACACAAGTACATGACTTGGGTGATAAGTCAGTCTGCAACATATTCTAGAATTACAGAATTTCTCTCTTCTGTGTCCTCTGCTGCCACTCCCTGCCAGGGACAGTGAAGTTTCTAAACTATCCCCCGCAAATGGTTTGTCCTCTTCTTTATTTCAGGCAAATTCTATTATAATTAAATTTTTAGGTAGAGCCATCTTTCTGTTTATATTACTTTGTTTTTCTTTTGAGTAAGGCTAAATCAAAAAGAGTTAAGAAAATCTTGTCCAACTTTCTTCATTTTTAAGCCCTAACACAGGAGACAATCTCAGCAGATACTCTCCTTTGGTAACACCAGTGACAGCTCAGTAAAGTGGTCAAAAGACTTCCTTTGATAATTAGAAAGAATGGCATCACCCGGTTTGCTACACTTTTCCAGACGTAGCTAACACATGCCCAGCACTTTTCATTTCATCTTGTCTTTGGTCTATGCCTGGTCAACACGAGCACCAGGACACTTCTGTTCATGGCAGTTCTCTCTCCGAGTGTCTCCCCAGCCCCCAGACCAATGGGAACATCAAACAGGATGAACAATAATGGAGAAATAAAAGTTTTCAGTGCATCCTTACTCTGACATTCTCCAAAATTCGTGGAATTGATTTCTCTCTCTCTTTCACCCTTGCTCAATCCCGATGCAGGCGAAGGTGACATAGCTGGAATATTAATTTCACAATTTTGCAATGCTTAATGTATGTGCTTTCTCTTAGTTCATTTCAATTTAGTTTTGATTGATAAAGAACGTACAGTTAAGCTTTCACAGTAAAGGTCATGGCTGCTGTGGATTTTAAAAGACTATAGTTTGATTCTGTTTTCCTTTTTGCATGGTGCTTTTCTTGTCAAAAAGCTAGAATTTACAATTGTACTGTTGAAAATTTCATAGAACTCCCATTACCATCTGAGACTCTTCAAATTTAATTATACCCTAAAGTACACATTCTTGTATGACCTTGTTTGAATCATGTCATGAACTGTAGATTTGTCTAAACCCTTATTTCCTTTTGAAAAAAATTAAGTATACTTTTGTCACTGCCACGCTACAGCATTTATTTAAAAGAGTATCAAATTCCTGGTGGAATTCATTCTTGTGCTAATACCTGCTCAGATGAATTCTAGGCAGTTCAGCCAGAACAGCCTTTTATTTAGAGACACAAATCATCAGATCTGGCCAAGATCTGAACACACACACTCACACACACAAGAACTGTCATAAACAGCTCTTAAAAATCTACAAGTGCACCAAGCTCCTTAAACTCAGTATGATAAAGGAGCCCATTCACCAGTTCCAAACTTGTAAGTGTGTCTCCCCTGAGCAGGATAGGTTCATGTGGTTAATATGACAGTTTTGACATTTTTTTCTTTCCAAACTATTTTGTGAACAGGCAAAATTTCAACCAAAGTTTTAGATTTTCCTTTATAGTAAACACTAGTGGATACTAGTTGGTCTTCCTGAACACTAACGAATAAGATTGCATCAATGTCATTTTTAAAATCACGTGCACAACTGGTATGTTACCTAAGAAAACACAAAACAGGCAACATGGCTTTAAAGGACTTCCATGTTTGCCTTTGTTTTAAATTAAACATTTAAGCCCTGCAAAGGGATTTATTAACACATCTGCAATTCAGATTGATTCATTTGACACTACTGTTTTGACAGATGGCCATGTCAAGAATGTGGTATTTTGCTCAGCATTTAGATCACGTGAAGATCAGAGACGGTACGAATCTTCACATTGCCTTTCACACACACACAAGAAAGCATATCAGGGAAATACCGGGGGTGCCAAAAACATGTATACAAGTGGACACTTTGGCCAACGCAGCTCAAGCAGTAGTTCGCCATAATCGGAAGTGTCTGGACGCTGATGGTAACCACTTTGAGCACCTCTTGTAATTGCAGAAGTCAAACCTGACTTGTATTCATCTTTTGTTATTGGTATATATTGAGTGTTACAATTTTAATACAGTTTTCCTTTCTTAAAATGTGTATACATTTTTTTTTGCACCCCCTGTATGTTTTCCCAGAAAGGGGGCATAACTTAAGAGTACAATTAAGGTGCTATTGCTGACTTCAATTTTCCCGGAGAACTTTGCTCATTTTAATGTCTTGGGGTAGGGACAGCGAATCACATCTAATACTGCTGCACACCGTGTGTGTGTGTGTGTGTGTGTGTGTGTGTGTGTGTGTGTGTGGTGTGTGTGTGTGTTTTAAGACAAGGTAAAAAACAACCTAAGGGAATGGCATAAAACGATTTGGGATACAGCAAAATACTAATTAAAAGACAAGACTGAGGCAGGTTCACTCACAGGTACTGTGTAAAGAAGGAAATCTATGACGGATTCTGAATAATTACTATTGGGGGAAAAACTGTCATCATTATCCTTACTTAGTAGTGAGGAAGAATCCAAGTGAATCTTAACATCAGTTAGGCTGCTACAATCACTCAATTAGAGTCTCCGATCACCAAAAAGAAATTGATTCTCATTTGTGCTGCTAGATCCTGTTCCTTAGAAGTTAAAAAAAAAAAAAAAAAAAAAAGGCACAAAACTGGCACCCTTCCAAATATTTCAGTCTGACTGCCTCCTGAACAATTTTGAGTCTTAAAGCAGCTGGCTGTGGCAAAATTACAAATTTTCCATTATGGGGTGGGGGAGGGGTAGAAACTTTAAAACAATTGGATTAAATATCAAATTCTGAAGAAATTTTGCTTCCATCAAGGTGAAAACGGCATTTGAGCTGGTGCCTCCTATTAGGTGGATGCATCAGAATTGTCTGTCCATCCGCGATGCCCCTGCCAGCCCTTCAGAATACCATGTATTTGATCACAAAAAGATTCATACATGGGAAACTCAGTCATAAATGTGTACTGCACTGAGAAAAGCAGGGGCACGGTCAATAAAGCAGTAGCTCAACATCAACGGAAGTGGGGTCATTGATTGGAGAAGCTGCATGGTTAAAGAGAAACGTGAACAGAACGTGAAAATATTCCTCTTTGGAAAACATTTCTTCAAAGAAATCGTTGCAGTTAACGAGAGGACAGTGAGAGCAGACTCTAGGCTCATACTCAGGAACCACTGCTTACGAGACATGATCCAAATGGAACTCCATTTCCTGTGGCCTGGTGTCAGGGTGACTCCAGGGGTCTTTCTAGACCAGGGACTAAATCAATCCCTTCTCGAATTATCTGGCTTCTGTCAGCATACTGAACCCTTAGCCAAAACAGCCTATTTAATTCCATGCACTATTCTAATAAGAAGGAAATGATATTTCTCCCCCGAGAAAGAAAACCATGGAGGGACCCTTCAGTGACTTCTAAAATTTGACCATCTTCCAGACTCCAGACTTGCCTTGTGCCCCAAACTGCTGAGTCGCACCCAGTAGTGTGGCTGACATTCCTTCTCAGACAGGGATTCTGGCCTCACCCCTGCCCCTATTTTGTTTGGGTCACAGAGGAGTTGCTTCAGCCAGCAAAGGAAATGCTTCACAGCCAAGCCTGAGTGGGTGAGCGGACCACCTCCCACGCATCCACCACCTCTGTGCCACGACTCCCAAGGGGCTTTGCCTGAGAGACAACCACAGCTGTGGCCATGAACCACACCTGTGCTGAGGGGGGACGGGCACAAAGACGATGGGCGAAATGATTCTCTCTCTCCTCCAGTTTAAATCAGACTTTTCACCAAATGTGGCCTTCTCCGTCATTAAACATTCTCTCCCATCCCGTGCCAGAAAGAGAAAATGAAGCGCATGTACTTCCTGGTTGCTTCGCCCTGACCAATCAGACTCATGAGAAAATGTCAGTGATAGCTACTGCCAACAAGGGACCATCGGTATGCCCTGAGAGGAAAATGAATATTACTTATGGTGAAAGCTTTGGAAATCATTTCATAATAAAAGGTAAGAAATTAAACATGAAGGCAATATTAAGTTTATAAGAGCCAAAAAGTTATAATGTATGGCATCACTAGTTCATATTTCTCGAAAAGGTAAAGCTAGAGGAAGAGGAATACATTTAATCATGGTATAAATAATTAAAGCACCAACCACTCACCATTTTTTTTTAAAGGGGAATATTTAAAAAGACAGATGATAACAGTAAAAAAAAAAAAAAAAAATTACCAGTATTCTTAAAAACTAAGAGACTACTAAGAAAGCATTTAATTTCTTCTCATTCCTCCTGCAATCCAGACCAATCATATTTATGTTCTGTTGGACATCAGAGCTCTTTCACAAGAGCACGCCATGCCGCAATCTCCACACGGGGGAAGCATTAATTAGATGGTAGCTCTGATCTACCACTTCTTTGAACTGAAAGGAAAAACAAGTCCATTTCTGTCCAGGTCCTTTATGCGATGACCGTCCGTATCTACCCCTCCCCAGACTGAAGACATAAGGGAGCCTCCAAGAATATCCAACAGATTCCGTCGCTGCTCTGCTAAGCTTTTGTCTCTCACCTTGATTCACCTCTACCCAGTCTACACACCGAAAAATCTACTTTTAATAAGCCTCAAAAGAAAGTTGAAGCCCTGAGGTGGGGTCATGGAAAGATAGCGGCTAAGGTGCTACTCACGTCGGTTTTCATACATGCTCCTGGACTGGGCCCAGATTTTAAAAGGATCTGGTTTTTTCTGCCCAGAGCTGTCGGTCTGTTCTGGAGCTGGGGCCTCTGCAGGTGGGTACTCGGGGAGCACCTGTGTGCTGTGGCTTGGGGATGCCGTGTGCAGGCTTCGGCGGCTGGAAACACTGTGCTGAGAACTATTCTGGCTGTCTTTTCTCTCCAGTGGTTGCTGCAAGTAAGCGAGTGAGAGGGGCAAGAAGAGAAGATCATTATTGGTTCTCTGAGTGGGTGTCTCCCATCGGCTTGTCTTTGTTCGGCCCTTGTGCACACACATATATAAATGTATCAACAACATTTTGGCTTCTACCTTCCTCCAGCTAATGCTGAATGCAGATAAATCCCCAGGTGATTGGCAGACAGAGAGAGGGGTGGGCCAGATGGAAAGACATAATCACAAACCATACTGCTCTCTGGGCTGTGGCAGAAAACAAATCCAATTTTCATCATAGGTTCTTGGCTAAGACACTGGGCTCATCTATGACAAGATGTATTAGTTTTAACATCCTCATTTTTTGAAAGAAAATGTGTGACACAAAATACCACAAGTGGTTTAAATGTAAGCCTGTGATATCCAAAAGAAATACAATCAAGGCTAAACATGCATTTTGGGATTCCATGTCTTGCACTTTCAATAATAAAATACCCAACTCCTATCTAAGGGTTTGCTATCAGTTCTTCAAGATCATAGGAAAAAGGGATCAGATCTTTTAAAAATCATGCCTAGCATTTTGTGTGCACTTGAATGTGTATGTATATAAATAAGTATTGTATGAAAAGCTTTCATAACTCTTAGCTAATCAATTTTGCAGGCCTCACATTTCACCTCTTGATCTCCTGACACTGCTGTTGGTTGAAAACTAAGATCAAATTTTGTATATAGGCTGACCTCAGAAGGTCAGCCTGCTTAGATTTGCAACTTGTCCAAAGTCCAAGTAGTATTCAATGGGAAAGAATTTCGTTTAAATTTCAATAAAATAAGCAGGTTCCTGTTCCTTAAAACCTGCCTAGCAAAAGACCTTTCCCATTTTATGAAATGTTCTTTGAATGGTGGAAAAAAAATCAGTGGGAGAAAAAAATACCAGGTGGGAAATAAAAGAATTTCAGTTGTTGTTTTCGCCAGCAGAAGACTGTGGTGAGCCCAGATTTTGTCTGCCCCATTCAAAATAAAATCCTGGAGATCTGCCTGTCACGTACCATCACGTAAAATCCTAGACACCTGCTACGTCCCTACACTTACCTGTTTAAGGGCACTGGAAAGGAACAGAGGAAAGGAAGGGGGCACCTGTATGTTCTTAAAGATTCTGTATAGCTTGTGCTTTTGAAGTAGTTTATAAGATCTTTGACTCAGAGCATTCTAGGTCTCTAACGTTCTTCATAGAATCAAAAATTTCCCCTAGGTCTTAACAATGAATCTTATCAAAACAGTTCTTCTTTGCTTTTTCCCCAGGTATCTCCCATCTTTTATTCCCTGTATCGATGGAAATTTCCAAGGTCACTTTCATCTAAATCCCAGGTCTCTCTGCCCCCTCTCCTTCCAGTCCTTGATTTGAAATAAGTGTCTGAAGAAAGCCGGGAGGACAAAGGCTTCATGTGCCCGACTATTACAGATTACAATCTGACGAGAGGTTCTGGCAAGGATTCAGAGGTGAGGAAAATTGGGCATGTCTTTAACGAAGGGAGTATGATTTAAACTTTTATTTGGTGTGCCTATGGGGGAAATTTGAGCTTATTCTAAATTAACACAGGGGTCTTGGTAAAACTGTATGAGGGGTTTAATTCACTTAGACTCAGGGGGACAGCACATGCTGGGGAAGATGCCAGGAAAACACACTGACGTTTGGGTGGTGACAAACACCATCCTAACCCCACGTTCTCACTGTTCTCTTTTGAGGAGAAAGTGTTCACTCCGACCTGGATGGAGCAGCATTCCAAAGATCTGGAATAGAACCTGGCTACCCACTTCCAACAGTGTTCTCTCCAACAGGGAATTCGGTTCTCAGGCCAGCTTTCCAGTTCCTGCCCCCAGAAGGTCAAGACCTGCCTTCTCACTTCCTCTGGAGACATGCTGAAAATTTTCAGTCAGAAAAGATGAATGACAGATAGAATCTCCATGCTCTTTTGCAGCCTTTACGAAGGTCTCTATTATAAATGAGTCCGTGCAACATGAGCTCATTTGTGGTGTGTACACACACTAGCATGAGTAGAAAAAGGTGGGGTTCAGGGTGGGTTTCCCCCTCTTTACACTTTCCTGGATTGTTTATTTTTTCTTATAATGCACAGAGAATGCTTTTTATTATCAAGACAAAATTTAAAGCTATTTTCATCTTGAAAAAAACCTGGTAAAGAGAATTAATGGGGATTCTGCTTTTTACATTTTGGTAGTACTTTGTTTTTGTTCACCTCTTGGGAGCAAAAGTAAAAGCAAACAGATAAAGGACCTCTGAGTTTACCCTGAGAGTTGCATCCCTCCCTTCAAATGCCCACCCCATCTCGGTCCCTCAAATGAATAGCAACTGCCAGACTGTGGTCTGTCCACTGACACTAAATTCGTTCCACAGTTAAGTCTCTGAGCCTTGAAGCTCTAGTCTCCTTCGCGTTGAGACCACAGTTCATGAAGCCTCACCAGGACCGCAGGATTACCGGAGGGCGATGCCACATGTCCTTTCCTGGGGATACTCTATATGCCCTGGACATCTCACTTTAACCTCTTCCATTCCTGAACTGGAGAAAAGTATCTTCCTGGCAACTCTGCCTCACTGACGGAGTCTGAGAAAAGATGGGGTGGGCATTTCTCCTGAAGAGAAGGCACACGTGCTTTTACATGTGCACCCACAAATGCACACGTAGAGTTTGCACCTCAGGGGTTTCCAAGGTCCTTCAATGACTGTCCCAGTGTAACAAATCTCTGGAATTTAACTGAAGAGATGGCTTTGTCACAAACAGAGTGCAAATGAAGTCTACTGGAAATGGCTTGAGCCATTTTTCAAATTTTAACACCCCCTTTCACCTCCCTAATAAACGAGTCACTTAAGTCCAATTTAACACAAAATGACAGGTAAGGTCTGGAACAAGTTTGCAAAACTGCCTCTCAATCAAACTGCACTTCTGCAATCCTTTGAAATGCCATAAACTTTGTTCCTAGATTTGGAAAATAAAAAGTAGCATCCTGAGAATGTGCTCTAAAAACTGTGGCATCACTAAGCTTTCACTAAATGGCATATTCTAACCCACATTAATGGGCTGAATACACAATAATCTGGAAGCTTTTTAGATTTTCCCCCAGATAAGATTTCGCTTCACTTTGTATTTCGTGTCAAGTCCAATTATAAAAATGATTAATTTGAAGATGCAGTCTGTGTTTAATACCTTGTTGGCATTGTGAGCTTTCTGAAGATATGCTCTCTCTATGTGGAAAACTTCAAAATAGGCCTTTTTATTTTCTGTGACCATGCTAATTAGCTATGACATTGTCTTTTATCTGGTTAGAGCCCAGATTGTTCAGGAGAAAAGCCATGTTTATATATCTCTCAAATTACAGTCAACTTGCATGCCTCTTCAGCAGTCTGCATTACCTCCTGGAAGACTTGGGACATGAGAACAAATTCACTACTGAACTGTTATAACATAGGACCAGATGTGCATGTAATGTGATTGTTTTCAACCTTATTTTCTACGTAAAACACTGGCCCAAAGACAAGCGTTTAGTAAAAGATACATTTTCAAGTCTGCTAAAGTAATTCCATGCTTACTAAGAACATGGATAAAGGAAGCACCTAGTACACCACTGACAGCTTATGTCCTCTTGAGTAACCACCTGCAATACATTTATCCACTCATCTAATAAATACATACTGATCACCTACTGTGAGCTAGATTCTAAGGGATACAATGTGTAAATAAGAAAGAGATGGTAGCTAAGCTCTTAGAATTTATATCTCAGTGTGTATCTAGGGCTGTGTGTGTGTGTAGATTGTTATTAACCAAATAAGCACATAACCATTGCTGAGTGATAACACACAGCAATGTCCTTTAGATAGACGGTAAGGAGACGCCTCTGGAAGAACATTCTAGTAATGGAAGCACCGTGTGCTAAATCTTCAAAACAAAAATGAGTGTGGACAGTTTGAAGAACGGAGAGAAGGCTAGTGTGGCACAGAGGGACCGGGGCGATCTGAGATGAACTTGGGGACTAAATCATGCAGGGGCCTCGTGGGTCACTCTAAGGAGCTTGGGTTCCATTCTTAGTTCAGGGTGGGGGAAGCCACTAATGAAGTTAAAGCAGGTGTGCACCAGGAGCCAACTGACTTCCAGAAAGTGTGGTCTGGCTACTGGGTGGTGAAAAAGTTAGTGGGGGTAGGAGTGAAAGCAGAGAGCCAGTCAGGAAACTACCGGCTGTCCACGTGAGGGACCCAAGGTGGTTTATACTAGGGGAGGAGTAGTGACAAAGGAGAGGACAAGTGAAGTTAAAAGACATTTTGGTGCCAGAGTCAATAGGTACTGCTGACAGACTGAACAGGGGAAAGGAGAAAGAGGAGGAAGAAGAGAGCTTAGAAACGTGGACAGACACCTCCCAGGTCTCCAGCTTGAGTAACTGGTTGGAAAGGGGTGCCACATATTAAAATGGGTATTTCCAATGCTAGCTGTTGTCTCTGTACTGATATTTTTATTTTTGAATATAAAATCAGAGCCAACTAGGAAGAAAGAAATGGGTTTCATTTTGAAAACCCCATAGAAGTCCTTGGCTACACACTAGCCGTGAACTTGTGCCATGAGACCTTTTAAAATAAAACTGTACCAACCTCCCTAGAATGAATGACAGGCCAGGGAAATCGGGAAGATGCGGTAATTTCCATAAACTGAAATGGGGGGAAAAAAATCAGCTCATCAGTATTTCACTGAATCATTGCAAAATGAAGGTTCTTCTAAAGTGAGCTGAAAATATTTGCCTGGAAGAGCAAACGAATGCAGACAGCACTTATTAGCTTTAATGATGAGAAGAATTCACGTGGCTTAAAAATGACAAATCGATCCATTTTAAAGCAAAATTATTTACAGTTCACTTATCTGCCAAGATTGAAGGCCACTGCAGTGATTTACATGGACAACAGGAAAAACTGCAAGTGCTGATGAGGTATTAGGCCAATGTCATGAAAGGTGGTGTGAGAATCACAGACGCAAATTCCAGGCAAGGCAGAGGGTGGCCCTTGCTTTTGTCTCTTTCTTCCATCGCTTATGGCTCTAAGTCAAATGATTTCTTCCCAAAAGGCAGACAAGAGGAGTTAATGGAGAAGAAAAGGGAGGTATCGATTGGATATGAAAATGAATTTTAGTCCACACTGAATGTTTTAAAGAAATCTAACCCAACAGCGAAGTCTATTTTCTAGGGCTCCAAAGGGTTGAGGTATGAGGTGCTGTAGGAGGGGAGAGGCAAGGAGACTTCTTGTAAGTAACCCTAATGCTCCTCCCATCCACCCCTCTCTGCAGTCTGTAGGAGCGTTGACAGATTGTGGCATTTCCCTGGCTAAAGACAAGTGGTATTGGGTGCTGAGCCACCAAGGAGTTTCAGGAAACACTGAGCTGGGTGACCCAGGCCAGGCTCGCACACTGTGCACGTTACCTAAGAGACCTCTCCATCACATCTCTTAGCGACTAGTGGTCAGTGATGTCCCTAGCATCCTTTCCAGGGGCAAAGAACAGAAGCCAACGGAACAGAAACCTGCCACTATTGCTACCTTTTATCTGGCCGCCTGTGCTACAAAGAGGTTGTTGAAGAGACTACCTAGCCCACCATTCAGTTTTCCCCACAGGAAAACTTTGTGTGAGAAGCTGTTTTGTAACTGGGAGCGTTGTGTCCCTAGTGAATATGGCATGTTTTCTTTGGTCTGACTCAGTAAATGAGGTGGTGTCCTACGTTGCTCAGGCCGCTGGGGAACTCGGAAGAATTCCATAGCTCAATCACAGCAACTAACTCAATCTTGGGCCTTTTCTACGGCTTTGTATGACTACTTAACTTAGGTCATTGCAATCTAGAGCTGAATGACTTTCATTAAGTGTGTACTTGGTTCTGCTTTAACTTTTGGAAGTATATATGATCATCAGACGTTAAGCCCCATGAGGAGGGTCTGTACAGATCTGCCTGTTTGTGTCGTCAATTGTCTCTCCTCAGCTGCAAGAGCAGGAGTGTTTTCTGTTTCAGTTCCTGTTGTGCACTGGCCCTGGGCCTGACACATAGAAGGTACTCAAGAAACACTTATTGTTGGAAAAAAAATGCATAAAACAATTTTGGTGACTTGTGACAACGAATCTTTTTTTTGAAAGTAGCAATCGATAAATCGATAAATCGATAAGTTTCTATTTGGAAACTCCAAAAAGAAAGGTGCCATGACGACTTACTTATTATAGTATTTCCAGTGCCTCACACAAATCCTGACACCTAATAAGTTCTCCATACTAGTTTGATGAATAAATAGATAATAGATGGATGGATTAAGGAATAAAACATAAGTGCATTGATGGATAAATGGATAATGGATGGACAGATAGATAAACGAACAGATGGACAGATGGAAGAAGGGAGAAACGAAAGCAGTAGTGGGAAATGAACTAGTGAGAAAACATAAGTGAATAAGAACTTAATATTCAGGGTTTGGTATTACAGCTAGAGTTTTAAATTCTCAGACACAAAATCCTTGAGAGCGATCTAGATGGAGAATCTCAGCTAAATAAGGTTCCAGTCAGGACGATTAAATCAGGCCACGTAATGAGCTTCCCAGTAAGGTCTAAAACCTGACAGCAAATATGTCTTATTTTTGTCTCCGCCATTTGGTAGGAAAATCTCTGATGTTATGGATGTCCTGGTATTAAATTAATAAAATTTAATTAAGACACTGCCGTTGTCCCCAGTGAGTATATGAACCACAAATTCAACACTTAAAACTGAACCTTGTAGGTGAAATTGCGTATTAAGAGTACGCCGTAGAGGCTATCCAGAAGGAGAAACTGATCAAAAAGATAAGTCCTTCTGTTCTAATAAAAACCCAACTACTCAATTATTGAAAACATTGTTTTTTTAAAGGTATGAGGGCAAAAGTAAGCCGTCAGTCACATGAGCAAGCTGACAATGTCAGGAGCCTCTAAGAGAAAAGAAGAAACACAGTCCTGGGTTAAGACGGTGTATTCACAGAGCTGAAGGTAAATCTAAGCATCTCACCACGCAGGCATTTCATTACACAGCCTGCGTAAGTGACCTGCCTGTCATCACGTGAATGGCTTTCTGGAACCATGACATGCAGCTTCCCCCTGGGTTCCCTCAGACTCCACCAGAAAAATCCCACAATCATCTGTTTCTCTGGCAGGACATCATCAAAATTCAAACTGGGAAAGGGAAACAGCTTTCAACCCACCTGTACAGAGCTCCCACTGAGCACAGATGTGAGCAATACGCTACTGGCAACAGCAGACCTTGGCTGGTATCCCCCAAATTTTGTACAGCAGCTGCCAGAGTGTGCCAGCAGTGCTGTGAAAACCATCATCCCTGTCCTGGCACAGAACTCGGGGAAGGACAAGCCTCAAGCTGGGGGCTCATTTTTCTCTAACCTAGCAACACACCAGTCTCTTGGCTTGTGGTAATTAGGAGCCAGCAGACTGTGGGCAAAGCAGTTAAGAGAGCTTTTTTCCTAGGAACACAGCCCGAGTAATTGGCTTGCTGCTTGCTAATGACACGGCTTCTACAAAAATAAACTGTCACCGGGCATTCTTTCAACTGACTCGGTGAACGCAGGCTCTGTACCTGTCTGATACCTTTGAGTTTAACAGGGAATTCCAAAACACTTAGGGGAAGAAGAGATGCAACCGAATCTACAAAAATCTTCTTGCACAGTAAATTTAAATAGGATGCAAAACAAAAAAGAACCCCATGCTACGTGAAGTCATGCTGCCCGTGCAGAACTGCTGTATCTCCCCCAGCACGCTCCTTCTCAAGACTCATTTATGTGGGGCGTGTAAAATAAGTCCATCTAGCACATAGGATGGTTGGGGGTTGGGGGAGAAGAAAGGATGGATCCCGCTAACTCGAGCTCACATGACTCATCTTCCAGACGGGCTTGTTTTTCTGAAGGCTGAATAGGTTTCTGACTATGAACCAAGAAGGGGTGGGGAACACACACACATACACACATACACACAGGTGTTGGCATCGGGGTGTTTCCAACATGGGCACCTACCAGCACTTTTCTGCCTGGACATTAACACACACTGACAAGGGACACAGCCCTGAAGTCACCTGTTCCAATCACTATGGCACTATGCCAGTGGATCACATCAATTACTGCAGATTTTTCTCTTTGGAGAACTTAGGAGTTGGACGTCAACACGCAGGAAGAAGCTCCCTCTCTCATCTCCTTAACAAACTTCTTGCGGCCAGGCGTGGAGACAGGTGGAAAGAATTCAGCTGCAGCTCCATGAGCTGCAAAGTTTTAAAGGTTCTCCTTTTCCCGGGTGGCAGAAAGTGGTAAAATTTCCTTGCCCCCGATATTCTAAGACACATGGAAGTACTTCTCTTTATCCTAATGTTAATGAATTGGGAAGACTCTTCCACTCTGATCAATTTTACAGGCATCGGAGTTCCAGATTTTGAGTTTTTAAGTAGCATTTTAATTTGTTGTCAGTGCCCTGGGAGCAAAAGCTCACACCACCGAGCAAAACACTCCAGCCTCCAAGCTATTAGCTAACATGTCAACTAGGTAATGCATCTTCAGGGAAACCAGATTAGAACGGACAGCAAAACATTGATTTTCCTTTCTTTCTTTCTTTTTTTTTTTTTTTAAGAATCCTCTACCTGCAGCATAACGCTGCTAAAGCTAGCCAAACAACAAAGGGCATTTCCACAGCAAGGAAATGTCTTCTTCTTAGTGCTGGGGCAGTGAGCATTGCTCCACGTGAGCATGGACAGATGTACAGGGCAGAGCAGTGTCTCCTCAAACCTACAGGCTTTTTAATTTTGTAAGTAATTCATCATTCATTCAGTGCACAAGAAAGCTCGAGGAGAGAATCTACCCAAGTGAACGGCTAGGCTGGAAACACCAGTTGAGAGCAAGGCTACCCAGAAAGCCGGTGGAGCTTTTTTTTTTTTTTTTTGCCTCCTCCCAAAAGAAACAATAGCATTTGTATCAAGTTAAAACATCTAAGAAACTCAGCCATTTGAATGAGAGTTGTAATGCATTTATAGAGAAGATTCCAATCATGCATTCTTCATCCTGGCTCCTGCAGCCTGCCCACAAATCACTAGACAGTTGACGACAAACCCAAATACCTTCTAAACCAAACACATCCCCAGAACTTAACATAACGAGCTCAGGCTCCTGAATTCCCCATCCACTCTAAAACACATTTAGTGAAGTCAAGCCAGACAGCATCCCCTCCCACCATCAACCGCCCACCCCACCCCTCACCCCAAGGAAGCACCAAGTAACTGACAAGTCCTTACCGACTTTGGGCTCTTCTTGGGAACCGGCAGCCCTGGAAAAAATGCAACAAGGACAGGAGGGGGGAAGAAATCATTAGCATATAAATGTTACCTTTTCCTTAAAGAACCAGCCCCAGGTGTTTCATGGCAACCTAGCCATCTGCAGAGTTATGTCAGATTTTTCCCTAGCATCGGAGTTACCAGGCTGTTCATATCGAATCAAAGCAGAGGGAGGAGGAGAGCGAGAGGCAGGAGATCTATCTGCATTAGCTATGCTGACTTGTACTGCAGCAGCCTGGAGGCTGGGAAAAGAAATTCACAGACCTCAGCGGCCTGGGAAATTGAACACTTGGACAGAATCTCTAATGCTCTTCTGGATTAAGAGAGACTTAACTCACAATTAAGTCCAGGATATTTCCTTTCTACACGATCCACTTGTCAATTGAAGCGGACCAATCAGGATAGAGGAAAGGGTGTATATTGAGTTTCCGAGGAGTACATGGTTAAAATCTAATTTTTTCCTTTTTGTCTTCTCTTTCTTTTGTTCTTCTGCCTTTCAGGAGAGGAAATGCCCTTTCTCTTTGGATGAGCTGAATACCAAAACAAAGACGGGTGCTCCATTGCCAGCACAGAACCCAAATTCAAGTTGGTCTAGGACCCCCTACAGATCGCGGATACCTCTCCATGTGTCACCATCCAAGCAAACTCCTGCTCAGCCTGCTGGGACGACTCAGCTGGGACTGGCCCCTCAGGGGGAAAGCAGATCACTGGGGTGTTAAAATGAGGAATTTCACAGAGCTGAGAGAAAAAATAATAATGAAGGAAGAGGAAGGTAAAGGAGACAACGGGTCAGGGAACCAGGCTGGCTCTTCTGAAACCCTGTTTTTAGTGGGAGGAAGAGAGCTGGAAGGGACCTTTGATCTCATTTCTAGGAAAGTCAGAAGGGATTAGGGGTAAACTATGGAAAATCTGGGAGTGTAACAAAGGAGGGCTAGAAAGCAAAATTAAAGCATATAACAGTGTTTCTAAAGTAATCATTTCTGTAAGCTGCCCTCTCATTTTTTCTTGTTCTGGTTTGAGCAAGGGCTCAAAAGCAAAAGGGAGATTATATCTGTATTAGACACCAAAGATACACTTGGGATCTGATGATTTTTGCACTGGAAATTTCACTCTTCCTTAGAAAATGACCCCTATGTAGCGTGATGATTTCTATTCTTTTGGAGGTGATTTGTCAAACCACGAGACGCGAACTTCAGTGCAAGTGACACGAGGCAACGTAAGTGGGTGAGTAGGCGGAAGCGGCCAGAGGGGCACTGAGAAAGTGCCCGTGCAAGTGAGGCACGAGAGGGGTCACTGGTCCTCAAAGGCGAGGGGGTGCTCTTCTGGCAGGCTCGGCACATCACCCAAATGAGGTCACCAGGGCCTGGCAGAGTGGCGCTCTGACTTCAGAGTGCTTCTGGAGCACCTGGCAGCTTTTTAAAAACGCAGAATCCCTGGGCCTTCCCAGGCAGGGGCCCAGGACTCTGCAGTATGAACAAATAGTGCAGGAGATTCTGATGCAGGGGGTCTGAGGACCACATTAAGGATCCTGTGACACGGTGTAAGGCTTATTTCTCTTTCGAGTCAGGCCAACTCAGAGAGGCAACTTTCAGTGAGTCGCTCTAGAGCCCTCTATGCCTCAACTTCTCAATTTATGGAGCTAATAAGACAGACTTCACAAGATTGTTATGGTAACTAAACAGACAAAATGTTCAAAAGCCTTGTACCTGGCACTGACTAGGCCCTCAAATGTCCACACCTCACACCTTCCTTTGCTCATTTACACCATTCATCAAGGAGGTGGTTCTGGTTTTCTTACTCTAACTAGGGAAAATAATTTGCCTGGCATATTAAAATTACGTAGGGAAATATTTTACCTATGGATGAGAATATTTAGATGTGTCATTATTCTTAACAATAATTATTAGGTGCTGTTATTTCTTCATTAATATCATTCCCTTAAGGAATATTATCAAGTTACACTAGTGTGGGTCACTATACATACTTCAAAATTATATAATATTACATCTTAAAGTTCAGACTTTTCCCCAGTTCACAATGACCTTTAGTTAATTGGATGAACAAAGTTTTACCATAGTTAGCTTTTCCTAGACGTGGCTTTACCCAGAATCCTTATGAGTCACCACAAAAATTTATAAAGAATGTCCAACGGGGTAAGAGGAGTCGGGTAAAAGGCTTCAGTCCACACTCTGCTAGTCATCGATAGGACTACAACCATCGTAAATCCCCTGTATCTTAAGATTTTCACATATAAGATACAGGGTACTTTCCATTGTCAATCATAAAGAAGCACTCCCACACACGTTCGAAGGTGCCTGTATAAAGATGCTCACTGCAGCATCATTGGTACAAAGGAAACCTGGAAAGGACTGGAAGTTCTAAATAAACAGTGGGATAGCCAACCTATTCGAGCAGTCTGCAGAAATTAAAAAAAATAAAAAATGAGCTGTCTCTAAGGGAAACAACATGGATGGTCTCCGAAACACAACGCTGAGTGAGAAGAGCAGGCTGCAGAATGGCCCGTACAGGAAGAGACAGGTATTAATCACACTCAGACACGTGGCACTGGCCTTCTGTGACTGTCCCCACTAAACTGAGAAGTGGGGTATTTCTGGCGGGACAGGACGGGCAGGGATCAGAGGGACGAGTGCAGACAGAACTTACTTAGTCTTAATCTAGAATTCTTTCCCAAGACTATATTCACATCTTGCTGAGGTAACAAAATACTAATTTAAAAATCAACATTAATTAATTAATGGCCCTTCCATTAATTGTAAAAAACCAACCAGTCTGCAGCATATTGGGGTAACTGGTGATAGCCTGTTTCCTCTGAGGAAGTGGTCCATGGAACATTCCGATGGTTCCAGCTCAACTGGAGTAAGTTGTATTTTACAACAGATAATAATAGTAGTAATAATAAAAATTTCTTTTAACCTACAGAGGGATTTGTTCCTCTTTGCAAGCTAATTGTTATAAACTTTCTTTTTAACAATCTGCACCTTTTATAGGAGCCCAAAGTAGCCAAAGTAAAAAATCAAGAGACTCCACTTGACTGCTTAAATACACACACACACACACACACACACACACACACACACACACACATTTTAGGTCCATATAGTCATTAAGTCTTAAAATCTGTTGAATATGAATGCCAGAACAAAGCTCCGGATTATAATTTATAATTTATTTTAGCCAAAACTATTCAGATGGGTTGAAAACAGCTGGGAGACCTCATAGAAAACACTCAAAAAAGGTCACCGTTTGGCAGAATTCTCCAAGCCCCAGAAATCACAGGATGTGGCTCTTGTCTAGCTAGAGTTGACAGCAGGCCCCTCCCTGGCTGCGTGACAGTCCCAGTTCATGGCACGTAGTGGTTTCCTTAGGACAAAGGTACTCCGCGTTCCCAGCGGCAGCAGGGAGCTTGTCCTGCATCCATCATGTCCCACGTTACATCGGAGAAATACTGGTAGAAACAGTACCCGTCTTACTGGACTCAGGGAAAGGAAGGGGAATTTCGCGAAGAGGCAGAAGAAAGAGTTTACCGATAGCACCATCTGCTCTGAGAGCCTACAATGTGGCAAATGCCACTTCAAAAGGATCCCAGCAAACTTCTGGGTAAGTGTACATTCAAAGTGTGAGTCTCGGTGTGATCTACAGAAGTGAGAAAAGCTGAAGAACTACATTTCTGACGGCCCCTGGGAAAAAGATGTCCCTTTGGAGGAAACAAATGGCAGATTCTTGGCTGGTGACTGGGACCTGACCAATTAACTCGAGGTGGAGAAATCTCATTCCTTTTAAATATCAAGGCCATAAACTATGCTGTTGAACATGTTCTCATACAATTAAATGTCAAATGTTATTCTTGGTGAAATGCAGTAACGGTTGTACATAATCTATATGAAAAAAGTAAAAATACAACATAATACATTTGCATTTGGAAACAAAGACTAGAAGGTTACACATTGAAACAGCATGTTCTTTGGTTCACGGGGTCATGGATGGCTTTGTTACCAATTTTAGTATTTTCTACAATATGAACAGTTTTATTTATTTCTTTATAAATGCATACATACATATATACCCAGGTACCACAATAAATAAAACTCCATACTGCCTTTTTAAGTAAGACAAATGCAGCAAATTTCAGAACGTTTTATGGCACTTTGAAATCCTAGAGCCATTACTGACCTGTCTACATCCTCCAAGAACTGCTCACATCTTCCTAGTGATATATACAAAGGTCGGACAATTAAGTTCCCGAACTTGTTGCAAAGACATTGCTAACCTTTTTGGATATCAGAGGGATTATTCATTATGAATTTGTACCAACTGGACAAACAATTAACCTAGTTTACTATTTGGAAGTGCTGGCAAAAAGTTAGGTGACCTGAACTTTTTGCCAACAATTAATTCATGGCTTTTGCATCACGACAATGCACCAGCTCACACGGCACTCTCTGTGAGGGCGTTTTTAGCAAGTAAATAAATGACTGTGTTGGAACACCCTCCCTACTCACCTACTCTGACCCCAAATGGCTTCTTTCTTTACCCGAAGATAAAGGAAATATTGAAAGGAGGACATTTTGATGATATTCAGGACATCCAGGGTAATATGATGACAGGTCTGATGGCCATTCCAGAAGAGTTCCAAAATTGCTTTGAGTTCCAAAGGTGCTGGTGTCGGTGCATAGCTTCCCAAGTGGAGTACTTCGAAGGTGACGAGAGTGATATTCAGCAGTGAGGTATGTAGCACCTTTTCTGAGTTTGCGAACTTAACTGTCAGACCCCATATACATACAGAGTTTAAGCACCCTATTGAGATTAAGACTTGTGTTTGTCCTACTGCCTAAATGGAAATAGGGAAGATGTTTGGTAGCTCAGCTGGGCTACTGGGGAAGCCAAACGGAAGCCAAGCATGGTCATTTTGGCACAGAGAGGAACAAAACCCGAGTTGCTGGGAAAGAGAGGTAACTTCTCTGGGCCTAATGTCCTCTAGGTTTAAAGGAAATAGAAACGTCAACCAACCTCACTCACTGAAAAAAATCAAGAAAAATCCCACAAAGGGCTGTGAAAAGGTGAATCCTGAAGTCACTGCCATATGCAAAGTAGATCAAAAAATTATGAAAATGTACTTTGTCATTTTGGTTTCCTCCTAAGCTTTCTAACACGCTATGTCTATGTCGCTAATCCACATGTCGTGAAGCACATGGGGTACTTTCGTGTTTTGCACAGCAAATGTTGCATTAAAAACTGTACTGCAGCTGAATCAGGTAATGCAGTGTGCAAGGGGCAGGGAACTGTTATATATCGTTAGACACACAGAGAGTGAGAGACAGAGGGGCAGTTCATGGAGATCCGAGCTGCCACGGAAAGCAGAAGACTGTGAGAACTTGATTAGGAGGCTAGTCTTAGATACCAAAGAGGATGAGGCTACTCCTGAGCACTTTTCATCTCAGACCCTAGTCGCCTTCTCTCTTACTCTATATGTCATGCTAAACGCAGGACCTAAAATTATAGCTGACTTTAACTCAGTGAACTCCTCATTAGGAGTTTATAATATGGAAATAATCAGTGTGTCTCAAAGAGTTACATGAAAGATGTTTAATACAGTACTTAAAGAAGATAAAAATTGGAAACAATATGAACTTCCACAAACAGAGGACTAAGCAAACTGATTGTGATATCAATAAGATGAAAAATTATAAATCCATTAAAAATGAGTACAGTGAAGAATATTTAATGCTGTGGCAAAATGGTAAGGATATAAGACATGAAAACAGGACCAAAACTGCTACACAATATAAACTCTGTTAAAAACAGACATATGTATATATCACACGTATACATCATAAATCCGAAGCCTAGAAGGAAATGTATTAAAATGTTTTTTCTGAATGCCAGAATTAATAGGTGATTCGTGTTCTTCTCAGTGTTTTCCTTGTTTTCTAAATTTCACGTATAATAGAGCTACAATCATAAACACCTAAGCATTATGGGAAGTTGCCGCCACATTGAGTGTGCTTGGACAATGGAGGTACTTACTGGCTTTAGTGCTGTGCTAGATTAAATAATTGGAGTTTGTTCTAGCTCTTTCTTGATTCACTGACTGCCATTTCTACTCAAGTGTCTGCGCTACAAAATTACTGGTCCACAGCCTTGATTGAAAATGGGATAGAAAGCTGTTAGAACTTCTCTCAAGCAAAGCTGTACAGAAGCACACAATTGTGCATATAGTCACAAGCGGTCTCTGGAACCTTGACCAATGACCTTGAGAAGCCGTGTGTTGGGGCCTGTAAGCCTTAGGTTAAATCACCCTTGTCCAAGCACATCGCTATGGTGTTAGATGCAGTTCTTAGGGTGAGATTCACATCAGCTACGTGTGTGCCTCTGATAAGGGCAGCGTATGTAAAATACGGTGTCTGCAAGTAGAAGGGACAATGAGAAGGATGAAGCAGAAAGGGAATAGTTTCATTGCTTGCTTCTCCTTCTTCTTTCTTTTAAGATCTAAAGAGCATATCTTAAAAAAAAAAAGAGGAGAGAAATTACATTAAAGAACATACCAGAACACTATTATTTATCGCTGAAAATGCTGCTGCATGAAAAATAATGAACCTTATAGGTAATGCTTTTATTGGGGAGGGGGAGTAGTATGATGACGGAGCCAAACACTAAGAGATCAGTGAGGTACATATGTAAAGGGGTGCAGGAAAAATTGTGTGAGAAAATCTATGATTTCTCCAGAAATGCGGAATTAATGATTATTTAACTGCAAACCAGCGGCTCTAAACAGTTAATATTGATGACCAGTAACCCTTCTAAAGAAAATCACCTGCACCATTCATTGCCAACAAGGTTTCTGTTTTCTGTGTTTAATACATACTATATAAATCATGAAGTAAATTTGCACTGCCTTCGCCTTACCAACGAAATGCTTAACGACAGTCCAGAAAGCTGGAAATCATAGGTCCAGTCAGCCCCAACTTTTTCCACTGAGGGCAGGAAGGAAAATGGGGAAAATTCACTCACTCATTTAACTAAACTGTCCTAAGCTCCTACTGTGTTCCAAGAGTTGGCACAAAATAAAGCAAAGAAAAAAACCTACGAAGGCCTATTTTCACAGCGCTCATATTCTGTGCGCAGAGAATAAACAACTTGGCCAGTAGCTTCAGAGTGATAAGCTGGGTGAGGAAGGTGAAGCAGGATAACGAACAGGCTGTGTGTGGGAGGCACAGCTACCAATACTGGGTGTAAGCACGTCTTTCTTGAGGACATAGTATTTGAGGTAAGACGGAAATCATGAGAAAGAACCAACCATGTGACTATGCATCCATACAAGATTTAGTGAGCTCTGCCATACGCCAAGTGAAGTACTACCGAAGAGATAAAGGTAAATCAGACAGGGCCCTGACCTGGACGAGTTCATAGTCGGCCTTCAAAGAGAAAGATGCAAAGTAACACTTATAATTCAGTGTGGTTGGTGATAAGTGCTACGATAGAAGAAAGCGCTATTGCTCCTGGGAGCACGAGAACTGAAAGCTAAATCCAATGCGCAGAAGGGTCGGAGGGAATGAGCTGAGCTGAACGCTGATGGAGGCCAGCACTGAGTCATGCATGGGGCTGGGGACTGAGCGGCAGCAGCTGCAGTCATTGATGCTCGATGGCATCATGATGACGACTGTGGTTAAAGGTGGTTGTTTTTTATTTTGTTTTGTTTTTTAGCTAAATCAGTGTGCCAACATAAACTCAAGGCCAAGTTTAAACTAGAGTATGTTTTCACTGAAGGACTTTACAAACACTATGTATCACAAAACTGAACCCATAAAACAAAATGAAAAATGGTTCTAGTTTAAATTTGTTTGATTTTTTTCTCCTACCTCTGGCCAAATATCATCATTAACCCTGCGGTATAATTTTTCAATGTAAATCTGGTACCAGCTGCCAAGAACAGGAGCATCAGACCTGATGTCTCCAAAAAGATGAAGACATTCTTTCCTTTGGGGGCCTCTCATGGTCATTATGATATATTATGGCCATCATAATTTACAGAGAGATGGTTGGATTTCAGATGTCCGCAATACGCAGCTCCCAATGCTGTGTCAGTTGGCATTTTGTTAAGAAGATTAAGAATACAGTTGTACAGCTTTACAGCTACGGAGAAGTCTGCTCCAATTACACAGTACGTATAGCCTAATAAATACGTCCTGAAGAGAAATAAATGGTCTGCGAAGCTGGTGATTGCTAATGGCTTTACAGAGCCTTTCACCTCAAAGTCATAAGCTTGAACTCGCACAGGTGAGGAGAGACCCAAAGTCATTAATACTTTGGGCTGCTCAAAATATCTAGCTAAGATGGATGAATTGTCATCATGCAATTCCTGAGAGATAAATGGTCACTTAGAAAAGGTGTCATTGAAATAACATAGATAGTCCTAAGGTTGGTGGCTCTCAAAAACATGTGAAGTACATCTTGAAGGGTTGAAAATGCAGCTTCTCTTTTCATTTCTAAAAAAATTGATCTTCAAAAGCAAGGGCTGAGTGCAAAATTAACTAACTAGCAAGAACTGGGAGCTTGCCTTTGACACATGTACTCTTCATAACTGCTGCGAATGAAGTACTAGTAACATCCCTATTTTACAGATGAGAAAATTGAGATACTGATAATTAAATAATATGGCCAAGGTCACATCGTCAGGTGAGCGGCTTAGAGGAGGCTTGGTCTAATGCCAAGTCTGTGCTTTTAACATTGAACTGTACAGTCTTATACAAAGGTGCTTAATCTATTTTTGGATCATAACCCACTATAAAGGAAATAAAACAACAGTGTTTGTACATGCAAAATACATTCACAGAAAATTTTGCATACAGCTTCATGGACTACATGGATATCAACCTATAGGTCAGTGAATCCAGGAATCTTGGACCCATAACTGTGATGTAGATTTAGGAAGAGTTTCCTTTCTACAGATAGCATGCAAGTCTATGCATAGTCAGTCAAGTTCTTCAAATGTCCCTGATAATTTACTCCAAGTCACAGTACCTAAATCATTGTCTATTCAAGGCTACATATGCTGAAATATAACAAGATGGGTCTCTGATTTGGGGACAATGAAGCAAGTCTTTAATCCCTATGAAGTAGTAGTGGGAGGAACTTTAGCTAGCTTGCAAATGTATCCTGACAGTACCTGATAACAGGAATTTTTAAATTTAAATTAGGAGTAGGCAAAAGATGGAGTGAGTCAGTAGAGTGAGTTATGGCATCTTCTGTCCAGCGGGGGAAAGGAAACGCACTGTCAACTTAAAAAGACCACTAATTTGTTGTGATGTACCTACCACAAGGTCAATCTGTCTTCTCCAGGGAATATTCCTACCAAGATCTACTTCTTTATTTTTTTAATTATTGGGGAATATTGGGGAACTGTGCTTTTCCAGGATGTCAAGACATTGTTTTTCAATCCAGTTGTGGGGGGCACAGCTCAGCTCCAAGTCGTTGTTTTCACTCTAATTGTGGAGGGTGCAGCTCACTGGCTCATGTGGGACTCGAACGGGCGACCTTGGTGTTATGAGCACCTTGCTCTAACCACTGAGCCAACTGGCTGCCCAGCGGTGGCTCAGCTCCAAGCTCAAACCATTGTTTGCAATCTAGTTGTGGAGGGCGCAGTTCACTGGCCCATGTGGGAATCGAACCGGCAACCTCGTTGTTAAGAGCTTGTGCTCTTACCAACTGAGCCATCCGGGCCAACCCCAAGATCTACTTTTTATGGGTGGATTTAAGCCAGTTTCTCAAATGGTTCCAGAAAAGCTCTCTAACTCTATGTGGGTTGAAAATATTTATAATTAGGGTGTTTAGGCATAGGGTGTTAGTTACCTCAGTCAATAAATGCTTCTACTCTGAGAAATAGTCCCCAGCAGCCAGACCGACAGCGTGCCTTTTCTACCACGTATACTTCAAATCTGAATCGCTTTCTGTGCACATGCTTACGGGTGGGCCCTGTTACCCATTCGCTTCTCAACAGTCCATCAAGGTCTCCCTGGAAAAGACTACATGTAGCCTGGAAGCTCCAAGGAAGTTCCCCCAAAGTCAAAAGTTTGACTTTTAGCTGTATAGGATGTATGGGGGGATATGAAACAATAGCTCAAAATAGCTCATTGAAAGAAAAAACCCCATAATGATTCCTTTTCTGGGTTGGAAAAGCAGGATGCTGTGTGAGCCCTGATTTTAAGGTCACTGGCCCCAAAGGGAAACCTATCACTGTAATTGGTGCTGAGATAGTTCTAGGTTAAAAAAAAACACAAAAGAGTACATGCCAGGATCCTTTATTTCAGGACTATGGACTTTTAGAATGATTCTTATCCTGCCTGTTTATTTTTAGCAATGTTAAGTTAGGCACCGGACCAAGAAAGACATCCAGGAGAGTATCCCAAATTTCATCCTTACAGAAAAACAAACCCCTGAAATATAAGGTCCTCCTCCAAAATGTATCCTGAATCCATCATGTCTTTTCATCTCTACTGCCACAGCCTTTTCTTTCTTAAATGGCTGCAAGAGCCTAAAAACTGGTCCCTCTGCTTTATTCTTCATCCCTTTTAATCCATTATCTACACGGAGGTCAGAGACATCTTTCTACAGCACAAAGCAGATGACATGGCCTCCGGGTTACGTGCCCCTGTGGCTTCCCAACACAGTTTCAATGAAACACAAACTCCTTTTCCCGCCCCACAAAGCCCTCCTTAATCTGACCCTGACTACCTCTTTCATGTTATTTCCTACGACTCTTCTCCTTGTCATTCGCTCCAGCCAGGCTGGCACCCTCCTCTTCTGGGCTAATTCCTTCGATTCCTCTGGACATTGCCACTGGCTGTTCCCTCTGCCCAGAACACTGTGTCTCAGATTGATGTCTGGGTGGTTTCTCGTCACTCAGGGCTCTCCTCAATGTCATTTATTCAGAAAAGCCATCCAGGGGTACAGGCCATCAGTAGATCTGAAGTGATCCTTCTTGTCACACTTTATTCACACAGCACAGTTTCTTTGTTTTCATAGACCCTGTGACTCTACAATTATTTTATTTGTTTATTGTTATCATTTCCTTGCTTATTATCGCTATTTCAGTGACCTCGTCTCTTATTTTAGGGCTGATCCCCAGCCCTAGAACTGTGCCTGGTCTCCAGTTCAATAAATACAGAGGGTGCCAAAAAAATGTCAACACATTTTAAGAAGCAATAAACTATTAAAATTGTAGTACTCAATATATACTGATAACAAGAGATGAATACAAGTCCCACTTGACTTCTGCAATGACAAGAGGTGCTCAAAGTGGTTCCCATCAGCATCCAGACATTTCTGTTTATGGCAAACTACTGCTTGAGCAACGTCGACCGAAGTGTCCACTTGTACAGATTTTTTGGCACCGCTGGTATCTTTTGAATAAATGTGTGAATGTGTGGAACTTCTGAGGCGAGCGTGTGCGTGGAGGGATGCGGGAAGGGGAGGGGCAGCTCGGCCTCTCTTGATCACCACCACACCGCTGCGCCTACTGCACAGCCCTCGATCCCCGGGCTCCTTGATTGATGAGTCAGCTGCCGCGCTCAGCTCAACTCACCACGCTCAGCTCAACTCACCAACGGCCTCCCCCCACACGGCGAGCAAGGTTCCACTGTGCCACCTTGTGTTCTAAATTCCCATCACAACAGATGGCTCAAGTCCAGAATTCACTGAATGCTCACAAAGAAACCCCCGACCCTACAGCTCTCAGCCCCAGCCAATGGATATGTTCTCAGGGATTCTATGAAAGTCTAAATAACTCTTCAGTTATGGATACCTTTATGTCTTTCCTTAGAAAAGCAACATTTATGACAAAAGTGAGTTAAAACGCTCCAATGCCTCACACTTTCCCACAAAAAGCAAACAAACACTAATGAAAAAGAATATTTCAGGTCATTTTCTCCAGCCAAATTCATGAATCTCTTGAGTAGTTTTACAACCTCATTGGTGTGACAATCACTTTTCTGTTGCAATGTAATTTTGCAAAATAGGAGCAAAATTTTCCCGTTTGCTCTGTAAGGGCGTCTATTATTTAGCCATTTCAATTAACTTTATTACCAAACTGCTTAATTGTGACTGAAGCCACCCCTGGCACCATATAAGATTTTACTCCAATCTCTTAAATGTAGGAAATCACATTAGCCTTAGGAGACACCGGTCATGGTTAACTGAGGCAGAACGATCGATGTGGGAATCCTGCAGCTCTGCACGATAGGTCTGGAAGTCAGACCTAAAGATCCATTTACTGAAGAAGAATCAGGTTTTTGCAAAGAGCAAAGGACATATGGTGGGCAGCCCCTTTCATCTCCCATGGAGACATTCAATGTCTTCAAAAACCTCTTGCTGAAACAATATCTGAACTGGTCTAAGCGATTATGTGAATTATAGAGAGGAAAAAAAGCTGTTTCCTTGACTTTGTCAATTCCTAATGAATTGGTGCCCCAGATAGCCATGGGAAGCAGCAGAAGCTTATGCTTTGTTCAGCTATTAGATTTCAGGTTCCAGTGAGTCAATACTCATTTTGACAATTGAATTTGCTTAAAGGCAGACTATAGGAACCCGTTTTGTCCCCACACACCCCAGCATACACACTGTCCCACTCAAAATAAATCTCAAGTAACAATAACTTTTATAAGTCAAGTACATTTAAGATGGAGGGAAAAATTGAAGAACTATAAGGCTATATAATGAAATATTTGATCTGGGAACAAGATGTATCACAGGGCATTCATTGCCTTAGAGGAGTACTTTGCATTTGGGGAGGGAAGAGCAACAGAAATTCACACTGGAAATGAGACACATGCTCACCCGGTAAGCATTTACCCAGGAAGATACTCAATACGTTTCTCACGGTGGAGACCAAATGCCAGGTCCTTTTGCTTTCTCTTCTGTCTGATTTTGGCTGTTGCCTATTTTCCTGGCTCTAAATGAGGCTCTAATCAAGAGTCAACGCAGATGGAGAAGTTAATGCAAGCAAATAAACTTGAAATGGATTTTTAAAAGTTGGCAAAGTTTTTGAGATTGCTTGCGCATATAAGTAATCAGACATGGTTATTTTGGGGTACCGTGCGCACAGCGAATGTGCACAGTTCACCCCATTTTTCTTCCTTCTCAGGACAAAAGAATTCATGGAAGAGTCTGACCAATAAAGGTAACATTACATACAGGCAACACATAGGAGAGTGATGCCTCTACCCCCGGACATGAACCCAGACTCAGCTTCTGCCTAATTTAAGATGCCCTGTGAGGGGACAGAGCCCCAGAGAGCAGTTTCCAGGCTCTCGGCCTCACATGGTGGGGTGCTGACTTGGGTAGTGGATGGCCATCGGTTGTGGCTAGTTGGCCGTCAGCTGTAGCCAGTTAGACAACTGGCCCCTGATATAACTGCCCCAGCGACATTAGAGTCGAGTCAAGGAGAGTCAAGATGGTCGGTTGGCAGAAAAGCGGCCAGCAGGTCGCACGTCGTGTGAATCCAGCCTCCAGTGAGACTGTGGTGGTCTGACTCCCCTACCTATGGCTCCGTGGGTGCTCCTTTTTGGCCTAGCCACATCCTGTGTTCTTGTGTGGGGAGCGGGAGCAGAGACCCCGCAGGCCACCCCGCATGACAAATGGCACAGCGAGCAGGGTGTGTTGTTGGCCGAAACTCTCTGGAATGTCCTGGAGCAGTTTACATGTATAAAAGCTCAGTTTCGTAAGCAGGGTACGGTGCCGGCCACAACCTACCAAAGCAAGGTGGCGCGGTTTGTGCGTGTGAGAGCCCAGCTTCGGGAGGCCCACGAGGAGCCACACCGGGAACGGGAGGTGCAGTCTGCCTGGGAGACTCAGGCCTCCAGCTGGCACACCGCCCTCTTGGCCGTGGACGGCGTTGCCTTCATTTTGGTGATCTGCTGCGGCCTTAGGCTCCGGGGGTTGTGGACATCTTATAAGGAGGCCTCCACCCACTCAGACACCTGGCTCGGTGAGCGAGATTCTGACCAGGGAGGAATGGAGTCTGACTCTGGGCAGAAGGACGTGTGGCCCCCACACTGTGTGGTGTCCGGTGGCCACTGTTCTCAGGAGTTGGACCCCAGGGAGGGGTGGGAGGACGTGGATGGCTCTCCGGCCTGCGTGGAGAGGGCCCTGCAGGCTCTGGCTGAGCGGTTGCCGGAGGAGGAGAAGGCTACAGCCGGCTGTGTGGGCTGGATGTTCCTCACGGCCTTGAGTCTCAACACGGAAAATGCACTTAATGAAATGGCCCAGGTGCCAGACCAGGTGTCCCGGTTGGAAGCTCGGGTCCGGGTCCTCCTGTTAGAAGAGGGGCCCCACAGTGGAGACAATGAGGCAGAGGCAGAGGAAGCCAGTGGAGACAATGTAGCTCCCAACCCCCAAGCCGGGCCAATCTTGAAGCAATGGGTAAAACGTGAGCAACCTTTGGGCCCCGGGGTCATTGCTGCAGGCAACCCAGCTGTGATTGAGTTCACAACCTACACCCCTTACACTCCCACTGAGTTGCAGGAGCTGGGGAGGCGGTACAGACAGAGCCCTGGAGAGCCAGTCTCGGCTTGGCTATTACGTTTATGGGATGAGGGGGCAGACAACATTCTCTGCTCCCCAGGAGAGATGGAAAAGCTAGCCTTCGTGACAGTGCATCCGTCCCTGCGACAAAGGTTACATTCATTGGCCCACGACCAGGGCAACCATACTCTAATGGAGTGGCTCACTGCGGCGGTACGCACAGTATGGGGACAGGCTGGCGAGCTGCCAGACACTGTGAGTCAATGGCAGTCATATATGGAACTTACTCAAATCATCCATGAAATGGGTATGAGACATGCTATTTTCAACCTTAATATGCAGGGGCTGGATGATGAGTTTTTGCAGCCAGCATGAGAGATCTGGTTTTGGATACTGCACCTGCGAGTGCTTTTGGATCCTTGGTTTCTATTCTTACACCTTATGTAGGGCGACGGATCCATGAAGTTACAACTGCCATGGCCACCCTAGGGGATGTTGAAAGCCGGAGGCGAAGGAAGTTAAGACAGGAGGTCCGCGCAGTTGAGACCTGGAAGCCCAAATCAAAAGTAAAGGGGCCAGGTCGCAGGCCTCAGAAAGTAACACACGCACAGATGTGGCGTGATCTTGTGGAAGCAGTGGTCGATCGGGAGAAAATAGACTGACAACCCAATGCACTCCTGCTGGAACTTTGGAAAAAGTTGCGTCCGGAACAGCAATTCCGGAGAAGCCTAAAGGAGAAGTCTGGGAAAGCACTACCCGTGTTCCTCCAGGACTTCAATCGGCCGCTTGAGGACAACTCCTTTCAGCTTGATTAGAGGTGGGGCCAAGGTACCCGATCAGAGGGGATGAGCGGGGACCAGAGGCCCCACGTGGAACTGTCCATACATTGGTCCCCTTCTAATGTGCAGAGGGTTTTGGCCCTAGTTGACACTGGCACAGACTGCAGTCTCGTTTATGGGAACCCAGAACTGTTCCCCGGACCAGCAATCTGCATTGATGGCTACGGGGGAAAGACTGTGACTGTGAAAGCTGTTTCCTTACCACTGGGTATAGGAAGGCTTCCCCCTCGTACCTACAAGGTTTATGTCTCCCCCGTTCCGGAGTATATTCTAGGGGTGGATGTGCTACATGGCCTCAGCTTACAGATGTTGGTGGGAGAGTTCCGTCTCCGGATCCGGGTGGTGAAAGCGGAGACATGCGGGCATGCTCACCACCGTCCTCAAGTGTTGCCACAGCCCTGGCGCGTGGTTACAGTGTGACAGTACCGCCTGCCAGGAGGGCAGGAGGAGACTGGTGGTACCCTAAGAAGTCCAAGAAGTCTGGCTTTGCCCAGAGAGAGTGGCAGTGCCCTGAGAGCCCTGGCTGTGTCCAGGATACTGCATTCACCTCAAGGCTCCTCGCACAGGGACCCTCGCGGAAGATGCTTGTCATGTAGATTGTGAGGCGAGACCCTGTAGGGGTGGAGTGTGGGGACAGAGCCCCAGAGAGCAGTTTCCAGGCTCTCGGCCTCGTGGGAGCAGAGACCCCGCCTGACGCCCCACATGACACCCTGGAAACAACAGTCAGAAAAAGGGGGGAGTTCCCACTGCCGTTCTCCAAGTTGGGTTCCAGACCCCGACTCTCACGTTACTTCCGTGCATCCTCCCTCCTATCCTGTCTTCCCAGCCTCCTGACGGCCCTCTTCCCTGCAGCAGACATTCCTAGATTTTAGAATTCATGGACCAGCATATTTGTATAAAATAGATTTAAGCAACTGATTACAATTTGCCAATTCCTTATTTTGCAAACAAGGAACACTGAAGAGGGAGAGACAAATAATGAACTACCATTCCATAAGTAAAAGCCTATTTCAACAGAAAAAAGACAGGAAGGATATAATCTACAAAGGAGTGTTCTTCACTTTGAAAAAACTTAACTTCTACTATTCTGTCACGGTTTTTTCTCATTTCATCATTTGCTGGAAATCATGTCACCAAGGACCAGTATCATCTCCACTATCTTTTCCCTTGAGGCTCCTCCTTTTCCTTCCCTTATCTTTTCTCGACACTGGAAAATGACACTAAAGTACTGAAAACAGTAGGACCACCTGAGTATCTCCACCTCCTTTCTCTGAAGCCCCATCCGATCTGACAGACCAACAAACCCTCCACTGGGACATGGTGGCGCTGTGGGTGTGATGAGTCCTCGTCTCGTTCCCGCCTCACGACAGGGCTGAAGAAGGTACAGTGGCACCCGTATTACAGATGACAGGGCAGAGGCTCAGGGACATTGCCCATGCTGGCCCAGGCTGCACTGCTAGCAGTGGCAGAGAGGAGGTCTGAGGGGAGACCGTGACCACTGGCCCAGCTGCTACTTCTATTACTGAGCCGATGCAGAAGCAACGACTGAGAATAGGGAAATTCTCACATGAAATTTCTTCCATCCAATTTCTACAAAAATAATCCATAAACTGATTTCATTTGCACCTAAAAAAATAGAACACAGCATTTCCAACAATGAAAACCAAGATGGCTGTCAAAAGGGTTAAAGCAGTGGTTCTGAATAAGGTTGACGTTGCTCTTCAGGGGACACCTGCCCTGTCTGAATGAGGGGACACTGCCCTGTCTAAATCAGGGGACACCTGCCCTGTCTGATGATGCTGTTGGATATTACCCCTGGAAAGGAGGAGAGGGTGCTACTGGCATCTAATTGGGGGAGGCCATGGAGGCTGCTAGACACCCTATGATGTGCAGGACAGCCCCCCCCCCCGAAAAGAATCATCCAGTCCGTGATATCAATAGTGCCTAGTTTAAGAAACTGTGATAAAAAGCAGCTGCCTCTTCCTCCTCTAATCGCCAAAGTCTAAGAGAAAATTGCTTTGCAGGGGCAAACTACATAAACAGAGTCCCATTGATTAAAAAAAAAAAAAAAAAAAAAAGGCCTGATAAGTGTTTATCAACACTTTCTTTCAACTCTAAGAAAGCTTTTCAAAATACAGCTTTTAGATGGGTACATTATGCTAAGCCCCCTGAACATACCAATGGCCAAAATAAAAGTCTAATAAAAACACAGGTTTCTGAATGAGGTGAGCTGAGAGCCAACACCAGGGATAGAAAGGGATTCCCTCGATCACACCGTCTCATCATTGGTCCACAGTGCAGTTTCCTAGCTATTATGACTGCCACTCTATGACACAGTGCAAAGGATCCTTTAAACAACTCTGCCTCAAATATTACATTACAAAATTAGTATACCAGAAGTTTTCACTGCAAAGGTAACATACCAGGTGAGACTTCCAGAAAAAAAAGCAGGAGAAAATGGGGAAGATGTGTTAACCACACTACTTTAGATGTTTGCTTGCATGTTAAGCACAGGGCTGGAGTTCGTTAAATGAAAGAAAGAATGAATATTGTTTACTGCATCTGGTGAAAAACAAAAAACATTTAGAACATGAGAAACACAGAAAGAAACAGGAGTTTGAAATAAACCTAGGTAACAACTTGGCGCACACACACAAACCATGCTGCACGTTGCCAGGATAAACACTCCTACAGATTCAAAGCTATTTTCGAAGATATTAAGATTCTACCAAGGAGCTTTCTGAACCAAAAAAGGATTATGTTCACAAATAGGGGACGTGATTAATATCTGAGCAGGAATACAAATGGGAAATAACAGGCCAGGTGTAAGTTGGGGAACATTTTAAAAATCTGCAAGAGACAATGAAAGATTCAATAAAAAGCATGGCAAGTACTTAACTCCATATGGTGGTAAAGAATGTGTGATATAATTTGACGGCAGGGAAGGAAGGTGGAAATACATTACATAGAGTAAACTCTCTGCTTCAGATAACAAGTTTGAAAATGTTCAAAACTGCGAAAAACTTAGAACAGAGGATAGGAAGATACCTCTTGGCAATACACAGAAATTCAATGAAATAAGGCTGCAAAACTAGTATCAGAGAAGGAAGAAGCTGTGACAACAGTGTCCATCATAGCAGAGGCTTTTCACATAGGAGACACCATTCAAAGAAGGTGATAATTACTAAATTAATTTTCATATGGAACCAAAGGAAAGGTAGACAATGAACTCCAAAGTTAAGAAAAAAATATCTGAAGATATCTTGTTTCCTCTGTTTGAAAAAAATGTATAAAAATTAAACCAAAAAGAAAGGAGAAGTAGCCAGTTCCTGGAATTTTGAGACCCTGGTGGTAAAAAGAACTTCCTAAGAAATGGGTGTACAGCAGGTCTACACACCTCTTCCAGTGCTGTCCGCGCACTTTCTCTGGGCCTCAAGCTCAGCTGCAAGTCGGCAATGGCAGGTCTTATGTAAGAGTGTGCCAGCACGGACCCCAGGCAATGGCAGGACTGTGGCCAATGGGAATTGTTGGTGCCAACGAAATGCATTCAAATTTAAGAATATTTTTTAAACTGTCTACTAAAAAAATACATGAAAGGATCATGCCCAACACCAGCCCTGGGCCACCAGTTCACAACCCTAACTCCTTCCGTACGTCACAGTTGTAGTCTAGTGGGTCTCAGCAGAGAGCAATCTTGCCTGTCAGCGGACACTTGTCAGTGTCTGGAGACATTTTTCGTTGCCCCAATTTGGAGGGGAGGGGGGGCGGGGAGGTGGTGCGGAGGCAGGGACGCTGGTAAACATCCTACTACGCACAGGCCTGACTCCTGCAACAAAGACTTCTCTCTCCAAATGTCAATAGTGCTGAGGTTGCGACAGCCCACTCTAGCCTCATGTCATGTAAAAAGACTCCATTGGAAGCCCTCGACCTCCCTGATTCACCTCTTGTCCAAGTCTGCACCACACAGGTTCAGACTACATGTTATTGCTAGTAAAACTCCTGTTAGTCTTGTCTCGCTAACCTGTGAGTACCCTGTTTCTCTTCCCTTATCCTAGAGCTGTGCACAAAGGAAGTGTTCAGTCCTTGATTAAGACCAAGAATGGGTCAAGCGGGAAAAGACTTGCCGCAAATATTATTAGAACTATGAAATTAAAAGAAAAACAGCTACAGTATAACCTCAATTGATTCTACCAACAGGAAACCTCAGATATAGAAATTTCAATAGTTTACTTTTACGAGAAAAAAAAAAGAGTGAATGAATCTAGTCCCGTTTTCTGCATAGTTTACATACACTGTCCCGAAGGCCAGTTCCTCCTCTCACATGCTGGGCTCTTCTTAAAGCCCTCACTCCTGCAGTATTTCCCCTTTTTCCTCGGCATCTCCAGTTTCTCTGTCTTCTAAATTATTTCTATCAGCAAACATGAATGCTGCAGGATCTCCATCTTAAAAACCAAACCAAACCCTCTCCACCAGCTGGTACGAGCTCTCCCCAGCTAGTACCACTATTCTCCATTCCACTTGACAGGGAAACTTGCGAAACAGCTTGTCGGAATCCCCTTTCCACTTCCTCCTCTCCTCCCCACTCCCATCTGCTGCATTTGCACACTTCATGACCCGGCTCTCAGACACCAGCAATGTTTCCGTCCTCATATGCTTCCACTTCTTGATGCCATCCCTGTAGCTCGAATCTCCTTGAGACACTTTCTTGTCTTGGATTTGTAATAGCGTATTTCCTGTATGCACTGGCTTTTCCAGCTTGATCTCTTACTGGTCCCTTCTGCTCAGCCTGACCCGTGAGAGGTGATAAAGCCTGAGGGTTCCATCTTGGAGAATATTCTCATTCTGCTCTTTCCATAAATAATCTCATTCAGCCCCATGGTTCCAAATACTGTCTACATGAATATTTTACAAACTTTTGTGAATGTGGTCCACAATGAGAAATACACTTTATAATACACTCATCCACATATACACGTGTTTGTATGTGTGTATGTATGTATACGCACATACAAGTAAAGGTTTCATGAAAAAGTACTTACCTTTACTAACTATAATGTACTCTGATTGTTTCTATTCTATTTGACTTTCAAGAGAAACCGTGACTATAGCCCAATAGGTTCGTTTCACAGTCTAATAATAGGTCACAGCTCACAGCTTGTAGCACACTCATTGATAAAATAATGGCCCATACGTGTAGTCTCTCCTGCCCTACCCTTGCCAACACTGAACCCCAGGCAGACAACTGCCTACGTTTCCGCTCCATTTAGATGTCAAATGGACATTTCACAATGAACATGCCTGAGACGGAGCCCCTGATTCCAGAGTTCAAGACCCACCCACTACTACCTCAGTATCCAAATCTTCACCAATGGCCCCTCTGTCTATCCAACTGCCTAGGCCAAACACCCAGGGGTCATTTTGGCTGCTCCCCTTTCCTTTCCTTCTTCAGCAGTGGTTGGCAAACTATAACCTGTGGGCCAAATACTGTTTTCTTGGAACACAACCAATCCATTTGTTTACATATTGTCTGCTACAAAGACAGAGTAGAGTACAGGCGACTAAGACCATACAGCCTACGAAACTAAAATATTTACCATCTGGCCCTTTACAGAAAGAGTTTGCTGACCTCTATCCTTTAGTCCACCTAACACGTCCCACTGACTCTCCTAAATCCCCCACTTCCCTCTGTCTCCACTGTAATCATTCTAGACCAAGCTGCCAACACCCTTCTGAAACCACTGCAATGGCCCTATTAGGTCTCTCCCCTTCCACGCCTTCTCCTCTGAAATATATTCCTCACACACACACCAGAGGGAGTGTCTAAAATATAAATGAGCTCTCGCCCTTTCACTGCGAGGAAGTGGACCCACACTGAAAATGAAATTTGAGCTCCCGATCGTGGTCTCCAGTCTCTGAACTTCATCACCACTTCCTGTGTTCACCTTTCTTTAGTCACATGGGCGTCCATTCTATTTCTTGGTGCCTTTGCAGTAACTGTCCCTTCTTCCTGGAATGCCATTCCCTTCCCTGTGATCACTCACATTTTACCACCTAATCTAAAGCAGCCTTCTCACTTCTACCCCTTTCAACTCTTGCTTACTTCACCCAGTTTTATTTTCTTCACAGCACTTCTTTCTGGCTGACATTTTTTATTCTTCTGTTTATTTCTGCCCTTTCTCTCCTTCCTCTCGAATAAAAGCTTCATGAAATTAGACACTTGTTTGTTTTGTTTGCAGATGGTTCTATTCTCAGGCCAGTGCCTAGACAATTCCTGGCACATGATGTTAATGAATCTGTACCCAAAAGGGAAAACAAAACAACTTCTTTATATTCAAATTCAGCCCTGTAAGTAGAAGCACAGAATGATAATTCTATAGCCTGCAAGCCATGCCAATAATTCTACCTTGAAATTCCTACACTCTTTCAGAAAGGGGAGGTTATGTCACCACTGATTAATGAGAATTATGAGTCACACACACATTTATAATAAATAATGCACAAAAGCAAATAACTCAGTGCATTAAGTTTAACGTCAAGGAAGATGAGACATTACTTTACAGGAAGAAACGCTGAAGTTTTACGTGTGCCAACCACTCTGCATTATGAATATAATAGAACTAACACTGAAACATCCAATCAAGTCTAAAACTGCATATAAATGATAGAACAAATAGTGAAGCCTGCTTATGTTTAAAAATTATGAGAACAAAAATCCGTTAAAAATTTTTAAAACCAAAACCAGAGCCCCTTAAGATGCTGAAAGTGAGGGGTAATTTTTATGTTATATAATGAAAGACAGATGCGAAATAGAGACATTTTTATATTTATTTCATCTCTTGCTACAAGTCATCATCTCAAATATAAATATGACCTAACAGTCTGTAAAAAAAATTATCAAATAAAATCCTTGATAACTTTAAAGCATGACAATACATAAAAATAGCAACTTAAAGCTGTGTTAGAAATAAAGGCCAGAAGGCTGCTTGCTAGCAAATGAGACTGCCATCCTGGTCAACCTGTGGGATGTGGCAGTGTTAGGAAGTTTGCTAATTTAACTTCAACGACGTCTATAATAATACCTAAGAAGGTATTAGGCAGCAGAGTAGGTCTGACTAGAGGACTTGACTTCCACAATTATTAGAAACCTTACCTCAGCACGGCAGGTAAGCAGGGAGGTCAACTAGTTTGAGATACCAAATCAGAGAAATATGCCACGGATACGTCAACATCTTTTTAAAAGAGAGTTCTGACAAACTTTAAGTTGCCGATAGTTCCTGTAGCAGATTATATGTTATTTTACATGGAAGGACATAAGGTGAATTTTCCTTGAGTTTTAAAGTTTTTTCCCCTTTTGGGATTTAAGATACTTTACATAATAAGATAATTTAAATTAAGCTTCTTAAACAATGTCAGTCCAGTATAAAAAGACGATATGTATACACTTCCTGGTTGGTGGCGACCTGTAATTCCCATTAAAACTTGATGAGCTGTCTACCTGGGATATAGCAGATCGCCCCAAGTGCTAATACTTTACAAGTCTTTTAAGTTCTCTGAGTCTCAATTCCTTGTGATCCTCTAACATCTAGTTAACACATATAAAGAGCTTACAGCAGTGCCTACACATGGAAAGAACTGAATAAATAGGACCTATTATTATTATCTGTATTTAAAAAAAATCCATTCACCATCAAGTTGCTGTCCATCCCTTATGTTTCTTCTATTGAAATGTATAAAAATAAGAGAAAGGGTAAAATAATAGATATTCAACATCTCACCTCTGAGGGTAAAAGAATCAAAATCTCTACAGCAGCACTAATAGCACTTCCTGTCAGGATGGAAATGTTCTATTAACTTCGCTGTCCAATGTGGCGTCCACAAGCCACGTGTGGCTCCTGGGCTCCTGAAATGTGGCCAGCTGGACTGAAGAACTGAATTTTACACTGCATTTAATTTTAACTAATTAAATAGCCACATGTAGCCAGTGACTACTGTACTGGATGCTGGAGGACATGCTTAATTGGACAAGAACATGGTTCACTGATGTGATTCTCCAGTATCCTGGCCTCAGACATGCCAGTCAATGCATTTCCTTGTCATGGAGAACAGCCTGAAACAGAGAGCACAGGCTTTGCACGTAACCAGGCCTGGGCTGGGATTTAGGGTCTGTCCCATTCTCACTGTGCGATTCTGAGGTGGTTAATCTCTCGGTTGGTGCTCATTTCCTCGGCTATAATGATAGTGCTCAACTCAGAAAAGTTCTCTGGAGGATTAGTGTTTATGAACACAAAGGGCCTGATATTAATTCATATTTTCGTTCAATATGTATAATTTTCTGAATACCTACAATGTGCCAGGCACGGTCGAAGGTGGTGGGGATGAAGAAGTGGTTGAGACCAAGCCCCTGCTCTCAAGAAGATCACAAGGAAGTAAGTGACAAGAGGGAGAAAGACAGAGCAGGAAGTGATGGCGGTGGACGCTCCTTTCTTTTTTATGGAGTGGTCAGAGCAGGCTTCTCAGAGGAAAAGACCTTGGAGCAGAAGCCTGAAGGACGTCAGTGAGAGAGCTTCTGGGAGAAGGAAAATACAGACAGAGGGAAAAGAGCAAGTGCTAGGGCCTTTAGAGTTTACTCTGAATGATGGGAAGCCATTCTGACTGAGGAGTGACTTGATCCAATCGACTCTAACACTCCTGCAGGACAACGGACTGTACGGAACACTGGGACCTGTTGCAAGGCTAGGTCCCACAAGGTGGATGGGGGAAGCCAGGAAGAGCTGGGTGGTAGATGGAGCCTGGCCATACTGAGCGGGCGCTGGCAGGATTTGCAGATGTGAATACACAGAACTATTAGGATATCACTCTGCAAGGAACCTGAATTGCCTTTCAGAGGCCCTGCAGCTCAATTTGAGAGATACTGGCACTCAGACACTTAACTGGTGCAATCTGCAATTCATTCTCCAGTCCAAGACCAGAGGGCAAAGACAGGAGAGGCGTCTGATCACCGGGGTTTAACTCTCTGGCACAGGGCTCACTGCGGTTCTAATTATGATAGGTTTGCATAATTTCAGAAGGAAAAAAACACACACAAAGAAGATGTAATGTCAGTGATGTGCTTAGATGACGAGATTAGATATTGCTGGCCTTATCTGGATTGATGATGATTTAATGGGCTAAATACCATCAGTAAATTTTGATGAAAAATAAGTGGCATCAACTTGCCCATGGACTTCAGACCATACCCATTCCTTTGTGGATAAGATACAGTCCTCAACAGTTATGGCATTGGAGTGTCTTCTCGATAAGCCAAAGGCTGCTTAGCACAGTGGTTAAGAGCCCAGTCTCCAGAACCAAAATTCCTGGGTTCAGATCCTTGGCTTTGCCAATAGTCAGCCACACGAGGATGATTCTTGGTAAACCCCTCAGCCGCTGTAGTCTCATTGTCCTCCTCTCCAACATGGAGCGGAGATTTTTACTTACCTCAGAAGGCTCTTTTGGATTATGATACATAAAATGTTGACAACCAACGATGCTTGGCACATTGTGGAAGTGTTTATTATTTTTACTACAAGTGGTTTAAGCAAGGAGGAGTCATATATGCTTTCCCAACCAAACCAGAAATTCCCTCTTTGCTATATACTAAGCAAATTTAGCTGTGGAGTTTGACCATGAAAGAGAAAAACAATTCCTTCCATTTCTCCCCACTGGCATAGAGGCTAAAAATCACAGCTTTCATTTCCCAGAGGAGCCTCCTCAGACTCACACTGAAAATTGGTAACAGTTCCAATGTGATCACACCAGTGGGGTGTTGTGAGATTTTATTTATGTGTGTGCATTGCCTGTAACATGGTAATAAGCCCGGCACATAGTAAGTACTCAGTCAGTGCTAGTGGTAACATTATCATTACCATCACCACCATCATTTTCATGTCTAATTTTTGCCTTTTAGCATCTCTTTATCATCTTTCTAAAGCTATGAGGTCTGACTATAAAGCTATATGACTAATTTTCTACTGTGACTTGTGGAACAAGTTTAATTTATTCAGCTAGTGTTTATTGAGACTTTACCACATGCCATTTCCCTATGAGGTACCAGGGACATAGAGTCAAAGGTGGACATCCTAACATTTCATTATTTTACATTCAGATCCTAAAAATTGCTGAGTGACCTGACAAAAACATTCAGCATACAGTTTGCGCAAACTGGAAAACAAAACATCACTTCTATTATTGTTGTGATCAGCAAAAGCCACTGGGAGACTGTGCTCAAAATAAACATCAAGATCATGTCCTCCCTTTGTATTCTCCTCTGAAGTAGAAAAATGTAGAATTTGGGAGCTGAAAAGGATCTTAGGGAAGACTGAGAAGTCTGTTGCTTATAAAGCGGACTTTAAAGAAAGATTATTACTTAGAAATAAGAATAATTTTTTAGTTTTAGAAAACTTATTTTCCCAAGTTATATGCCACAGAATCAAAACTAGAAGGATCCAGGAGGGCAGGAGCGTGACATTGGTTAAAACTCTGGCTGTACATCAGAACTGCTAGTGGAACTTCTGAAAAAGTACAGACGCCTGGCAGTCATGCACTGAGATTAAGGTATTATGCGTCCATGCTGGAGCTTTCGTTCTTTTTCTTTTTTTAAAATAAATTAAAAGCCACCCCTACCCAGTTGTTTTTTCTATCAGGTAATATCAGTAAAATACCACTGACTGACTGAGTGACAACTTCTATGTCAGAAATTAGCACAAATGCTATCTTACGTTATCTCCATCGTGCAATGGCATGTGCAAAGTAAGTATTACCATTCCCATTTTGTCCAATGACTTGCCTAAGGTCATAAAGCCAGTAAAGGTGGGGGCTGGGATTTAAACTCACATCACCTGGCTCTAGAGTCGTGTGCTCATTTCTCTACACCTCTGTTAAAAACAAGACAACAGGCCCAAAATAAAGCCACTTATGCTAAGCCCCATGTCACCAAACCCAGACTTAACAGTTTTGGCCTCTCCCAGGAATGGAATCTGAAACCAGTCAATTTGGAATTACCTGATCTGTACTAGTGAGGTCATCTGCCTGAGAGACCCCTGCTGTCCCCTAAAGGAAGGTGACTTAATACAACCACTCCGCTTTTTATCAGTAAAACTTCTTGTACTATTCCCTTCTACCTATAAAAGTCTTCCATTTTGTGCAGCTCCTCGGAGTTCCTTTCTATCTGCTAGATGGGATGCTGCCCGATTCACAAATCACTGAATAAAGCCAATAAGATCTTTAAAATTTACTCAGTTGAATTTTTTTTTAAACACCTCATGAGGTCAATTTTTGCATGAAATTAGAGCCAAAAGGGGTTACGTTAAAGATGATCTACTGCGAATCATCATTTTTTTTGTTTGTTTTTTAAATAAAGAAATGAGTCTCAGGGCAAGAGTGGAAACCTGGTCAAAGATATGGAGCAGCTCAGAGCAGAGTTGAACCAGAGGCTGGCTCCTGATACCTCCAGCTCAGCTTTCTTTTCAATACACACTTTCTCTCAAAAGCAAAATGTAATTCTCCACTTTCATAAAGCATTGTCACATCTTCTCTTGAAACAAAGTATTCTGATTCAACCTAAAAATCTTAAAGTGTCCCACCTACTAACTGATGTTGAATTAGCCAAATATACAAAATATTTTACACAGAGGGACACAGGTAGTTATATATTACACATAATTCCTTTCTTTCAAAAAGTAAAAAGCCTTTATGTGACAAATTCTGTGTCTTCTGTGCATTAAAAATACAACTTAAAAAAATAATAATGACCTTCTAGCATGATTTCCAAATACCTCAAAAACTGTCTCTAGACTCACACTGCTATCAGATGACAGGCTGTCTGAAATCAAATGCTATGTAAAAATGAATGAATAAATAAATAAATAAATAAATAAATAAATAAATAAATAAATAAATAGCATTCTCCTGACTGGACAGCAGAGGGAGAAGGAGGAAAGAACCGCTCATGGGAGCCAGGCACAGGGAGAAGGCACTGCCCCTTAACCAATGACCAGCAGGCAGGGTCATGTTTACAGAGAAGAGACTTGTAAACAAATCAGTAATGGTCCCAGCATCCAGTGCATCTGGTGGACACTGCCAGCCACTCCAAGCCTGACCCAGGAAACTGTCTGACCCCAGAAATTAACAAACGGTATTTCAACCTCTGCTTGATTTCCAGGTAGGGGGGCGGGGAGGGAGGAGGTATGAAAAACACTAAAAATCCAAATAATAACTGAAAAGACTAAATATCAAAAATGAGGTCGGGAGATTAAAAATTAAGACAGTTATGCCCCAAAGTAGAAGAAGACAGGTCTTTAAAGCACAGAAAACCTCATCCTAGAGATTTGAATTCCTGAGAATCACAGACTGTGGATTTAATGAGTTTATCAATCTGCTTACTAGAAGTTATGACAGATGAGATTCATTAGAAAGAATCAGTGAAGTGGCCATTTACTTACTCATTTAACCTAGCTGCTGTAGTTGTTTCATCAAACCTTCTCACCCCCACCATACAGGAGACATGATTAAAATGTCAGCACTGATTCAAATAACAAATGTATGGCAGAAAAAATATATGTATATGCTTCTAGAAAGATTAATAGTAGCTACTGCTAGCCTGCCAACTGCAGATGTACACACTTTCTATCTGATATGTAAATCAAACACAAGACATATGGTGTATTTTAAAGACTGCTGATGTTACAGTGATTTTAAATTACTCAGGTTCTAGAATAAACTATGTAGATGTTAACTAATGTGGCAATATACTCTGGGTATTTCCATATTAATTTAATGTTATAAAATTTAATGGTATCAACAAAAAGAAGGTCTCAGAAATTAAGAACAGAGAATGCAAACACATTTGAAATTAAAGGGCATGTTTGCAAGTCAGTTGTTTGCTAGTTTGGGCACATTCATTGTAACATGGTTCTCGAAACCATTGTAAGTTAGTACATTGCAATAAGATTTTATTTTTTGGTCCCCTTAAAAGTTAACCTAATAAACAAGAAAAACTGAACATAGTGACAAAAGAAATGATGGCGCAAATAACTTAGGTAGGAGAGCAGGATGGTGTGTGACTGTCAAATGAGCAGTGGCTGAATCAGAGACGTCCCTGATGAACTAAGAACTACTGAAAAGTTCCCAAGTTGTTGGCTACAGAAATCAGCCATTATGGAAAAAACAGTGTCATTCAGAGCTAAGTAGGGCAGAGCACTGGACTGGAAACTACAGATCGCAGGTCAACATCTCAGTCATGTTGTGGGCTGGCACCTTCCTACCTTTCAGGAACATGGTAAAAATGAGATGTGAGGCATGTGCCCACGTGAAAAGTGCTTTGTAAATTGCCAACTTATCAGAAGTGCCAGGTATCATCATCATCATCTTCACCATTGTCATCGTCACCGTCATCCTTATACTCAAGTAACTCCCAACTACACCTTGGTCACTTTAAACAACAATCTATGCAGTCAAGTGATGTAGGCACAAGAAGAGACTTCAAAATTTTATCAGTGGCAACATTTTTTAAGAATAAAATCTGCACAATGGCTTTTATAACTGTTCAAGAAGGGTTGAGCATTTCAATTCAGGTTTCAATTCACAGATAAACGCTCTGAATTTTAAATTTCCTTCCAGTGACCCCAATCGGTTTGATCACAGAACACAGAGCTTCATGAGAGCATGAGAACGTGGCTGCTGTGACATAAATGAGCGCTTCTGCTGCAACGGAACCAAGAGGAAATACAAGTCTGGTTCCTGATCTCTTTCCAGAGGGCCAGAATATGCCCTGCAGAAAACAAATCATGTTGGCAAGGATAAGGGGACACCAATCCCAGGCCCACTGTGTGAGGTGATCAGTCAGCACTAGTCACAAATGCATATCCAGAAGCAAGACATTTCAGAAGTGTGGAGAATATTTCTCAGTGTGAGATGCTGGGAGTTCAGGAGAGGCAAGGGTCAGGGGTGCAGGCAGGAGAAAGAAGGAGCTCGTTAACATCTCGAGATTTAGAATAAATACCTCACTTCTCTGAGATCCTTAGCTACTTCCATGAATTGTGGGTATGTTGAGGTATGTTTTTAACACGATTGGTGGAGCTGTTGTTCCTGACAAGTATAAATAATCACATATTCATTCGTTCATTCATTCATTCATTCATTCATTCATTCATTCAGTATCTATTCATTCATGAATACCTAGCAGGAGTCAGGTATTGTGTTAAATGCTGGGACTATAGCGTCAACATGTAGACATGGGCCCTAGCTTTACGGATCGTATATTCTACTGGAAAAGAGAAAGCAGCAAAAATAAACAAATAAATAAACAAATCAATTACTTGTGATAATCACAATAGAGGCTATGAAGAAATAGGGTGAAACAGAGATCACACGGAGGCGTTGGGGGACTACGTTAGATAAGTGATCACTGAGGCCTTCTCTGAGGAGGAGACCTGAATGAGGCTGAGTAGGCCAAGGGAAGAGCTGGGAATACAGCATTCCACGCAGAGGGAACAGGAGGTGCAAAGTCCCTGAGACAGAAAGGGCTTGGAGCACTAAAGGTACTTTAGAAAAAAAAGCCAGGTGGCTAAAGCATAGGGAGAGGAGTGAGATGAGTGGCCATAAGCCACATTTTGCACACAGGTGTTAAAATCTTAATGGTCATTGAAAACACAATTTGATTTACATTTAAGAGTATCAGTCTAGCTGCACACATGTAACATAATGTATAAACACAGCCTTTATTCTAAAGATGCTAGCATTTGAAGAAATCAGAAAGCATTTTGAATGTATTTCCAAATATTTAAATAAAAATGATCTTTAAAAAGTAGACATTTTAAAAAGCCCCGAATAGCCACCCAAAGACCAGTAAGTTAAACAATGGATTGAGTTTAAAAAAAACAAAACCAATGAACAAAATAAATCTACGTACCTCCTCGCTGCACCAGCAATGTGACCTCACTTCCCTTTGGACATTCGATCAGCATATCCACGACCTGGTTGTGAGTCAGAGCCTGCACGTTCTTCTTATTCACTTCCACTATGAGATCTCCTTCTTTCAGGCCTCGGCACCTTGGACTGTCAACAATCTGTTTCACTCTTTGGCCGCCACCACCAGGACTGTCCGCAATAGTAAAACCAAATCCCATTGGCCCTTTGACTATATGAACAGTTATGAGTTCCGGCTGAGTGGCTATGGAAGAAGCCAAAGAGACAGTATCATTGGGGTAACCATGGGAACCGTTTGAAGCCACATCAGCAGGGCTGCTTGGCCTGGCGTCCTTCATGCCATTGACTTTGCCTGTTTTACTACTGTGACTAGCTGGTGAATCATAGGTCTCTTGCCCATTCACGATAATGGGTTCTTTATCCAAAATGGCCACCGAGGTCACCAAACTCGTATTGGGGTCATCTGGGTCAAAAGGCAGTGGATAACCTCGGCAGAGTTCAAGGTCCACGCTGGCACCAATGGGAATGGACTGGAAGATTTTCACAACTTGCGCATGTGTGTGTCCCAAAACACAGGTGTCGTTCACACTGACAATTACATCTCCTGCAAAAGGTAAGAGTTTGGGAGTTAAAAGAAAAACAACAGTACCCAGAAAATTATATCAATATTATATTATAAAATCCTACCAATAGGAAGCTGAACTGAAACTGGATTTGGGGGTGGTCCCATAGGACACAAAGAGACTGTTTCTATTACTTATTTTAAATGCTTACAAGGCATTCTTTTAGCATCTAATGTCTTCCCTACCAGTAAGAATATAATGAGAATTGAAAGCACGTTGGAACTTTTTTCTAAAAAAAATTCTCACTGCGGAATTCCAAGTTCAGAATTCATTTATTCAAACAGATCTACATTTTTAGTAAAGGACTGCTTTACTATACTCAACAGCACCGTAACAGCTCCCCCAAAGTTAAATGGCTTCAAAGGCTTTCATCTGTACCAGGGAATGCATTTATGTCGTGGAGGAATCTTGCTCATTCGTAAAGTTTTTAAAGAACATTCTTGAATTCATGAAATCATGCTGTTGCTTGGTCGTGTTCGGGTGCCAGGGTAGAATTCTTTCCCACCACACAGGAAATGCCACTGGACCATGTAGCATCTCTACCTGTTTCCATCTTGCCGTCCAATGCAGCAGGACCGTCTAGGACCAAGCTCTTGATCTGGAGAAACTCGTCAGGTTCATCCCCTCCAACGACTGTGAAGCCAAAGCCACGACTGCTTTTCCGCAGCTTTGTATGAATAAACTTGCCTTTCAACTCAGAAGGGTTTCGTGTAAAAAAGGGTTTGCCTAGATTAAAACAAGAAAAATATAGGAATGTTATCACAAGTGAAAAGGTGATTTAAGTAAGAAATTATGCAACTTATAGATAACTCTCCAAGCTCCCGCGTTGGGGCATTTTTGCACAAAGCTGTTTTAAGAAAGTCCTCTCTTGATTTCAGTAATAAGGGTGATCCCAGGCTCCTTTGTTTAAGGAGGGGAATACGGTACCTATCTCATGTCAGCATGGTCCAAAAGAAAATATAAGAGAAGAATTAAATTGACGTTCATCATCTGACATGCTCCCATGGTTTCAGTTCAGGTCATTTGACAGCAATTGAGCTGCCATGAGGTCCTTCCAGAAAATGGAGTGGGTCTTTCTGTCTTTGGTTTTGTTATACTTTATATTTTGCAATACAGCCTCCAAGGTGTCGCTTTGGGCTTGGCTTCCACTTGTAAAACCAATTCAACAAAATTTTTAGCTGTTAATCAAACAGAAAACTCATTCTGAAAATACATAGATAATACTAAGAAACATATTATAGTCACAAAAACTAATTTGATAAAAGTGTAGAATCACTGCTTTCAAAATGAAGAGCTTTTACAGTAGTACCTCGGTTTTTGAACGTCTCCGTTGACGAACATTTTGGTTTATGAATGCCATAAATTTTATGGATCTATGGTATCATTAGATAGTAAAATTCATGCTAAATTTGCAGTTTTAGGGGTTGATTTTAAAGATCTGGAATGGATTAATTAATTACTTTCTATGGAGAAACCATGCCTCTGTTTTTGAACGTTTCAGAACTTGAATGGTCTTCCGGAATGGATTATGTTCGAAAACATAGATACCACTGTACTTCGAATTGAATTCTGAATTCAACTGATTTTTCCTGTTAATTTGCATCTTTTAAGAATTTCTTAAATAGCTTGGACATGTCCACTGTTAAAATTTATTGTTTTAAAAATAGTTTAGAACATGTGGCTTAGAATATTAAAAAAAACACACACACAAAAATATAGAAACCTAAATGAAATAGTTACTAACAAGAGCCATATAGCTCCAAATTCAGTTGTCTTATTTAAAAAAAAAAATATATATATATATGTGGCTAAATAACTTCCAAAAATGCTACCTAATGTTTCATTGAATTTTCTTGGTAACATTCATAAATAACATGCTGTACAGAAACCAAAAACCTTATTTTTGGTTTTGTTAGCTAGGTAGTTCATTGTAATGGAGAAACTCACGGAAATTTCTCTGGTTATCTCAAATAGTAGACATAATTCAATGCTTAGACTCTTTCAACTCTCCTAATTAATCATACTTCCTATCTCCTAAGCTCCTTGCCACAGCTTTCATTTGTGCCCTATTTCTTTTCTATCAAAAATATTAAAAAACAAAACAAACGAACAAACAACAAACAGGAGAAAAAGTCCCTGTAACCCCAAACTAGAACCTGGCACCCAGGAAGGAAAGTTATTTTTGGTTAGCTATATTCTAAAACACCTTTTTAAAAAGGTCTCTGGGCACACATACAATTTCTAATTGCGTATTTCAAACGTTTCTGACTCCTAAAAAGGCTCTTTTAAATTGCCTAGAGTCATAAGTCTGCTCACCAACCTCCCCCTCTCCAATGCAATCTCAAGGCTGGTTGGAAGCTTGACAAACTGCAGCCTTGTCACCATGGCTAAAGAAAGTAAAAACGTAGCAGATTCACCATGTAAGGTCATCTGCCAAGGCACCAGGAAGGTGATGCCAGCTGCAGTCAGGGCTTGTGGGGAGACAACGGCCATGGCAATTATCAGATGCAAAAGTGAGGACAAACGAGATAACACCAGATTTTACTTTGAGGTGTATGTCAACAGCCCACATTCTTGAAGCAGAGGCTGCTAGGGAGTTCGGAGAGCTTGAAGGGCAACACACTGCACTTGTGTAGAGGTACCAACAGCCGTTACCTTCTCAGTGAGGCTTTCCCTAACCACTGCATTAAAAATTGCAATCCTCCAACATCCTGCTTTCCTGCTTTATTTTTGCCTTTAGCATTTATTACACCAACACAATTTACCTCTCCCTTGTTGGTTTGGTGTGTTTTCTCACTCTCCTCCACCCCCTTGCATGAGGGCACTGCATGTGCACATACATAAAACCACTGGAATGTCAACTCCATGAGGATTTCTGCTCGTATATTCAGTGTGTTGAATACCACCCGTTTCATTTTATGTGCTCCAAAAATATGTGTTGAATGAATTAATGAATGAATGTGCAACAGAACACAGAAATGAGATTTAATATGTCTTTGAGAAGGCTGAAAGAGGTGGGTGGGTGCTTAAGCTTTTCACCCTCATTATAGGCAGTTAGAAAACATGAACATGTATCTGGGAGTTTATCTGAATGAATTTTTAAAAAACCATTAGCATATTTTGAGCTTAGAATGTTTTCAACTTAATACAGACATGAGCAGAGCTTTGAAATTACACCACTGACGTCCTTTTGCAACACTTAACTAGGGAGAAAAGATCAGAAGGTTTCACATTTAGGCACATTTTATGATGTTTTAAGTATGGGTGGGTCATCAGTTAATGCAGCTTTGGAAAAGAAATGCTTTCCTACCCATAAGCAGTGAAATTTGGAGCTCTCTGCTGCAGCCCTGTGGTGCACGTAACTTCCTAAGAGATTCTAGTCTGCTGACTAGTTGCTGGTTGTAAGATCTGCTTATGTATGAGAATCACCTGCGTAACTTTGTAAAAATGTACTCATTTTTAGGGCCTGCCCTAGATTTACCAAATCAGGATCTCTTGGGTCTGGGCCCCCAAATCTGCTTTTGAATAATCCGGGGGTGCCTGCTTCCCTGCAGATTGGTACTGTTCTGGGCATGACTGTGTGAAACCCTAGACCAGTGCTGTCCAATGGTACTTTCTGAGGCAAAGTTATAATTGTTTGAAAGGCAAGGATCAGCATGGAGACTACACAGTAGAAAGGTTGTAAGAATCATGAATGGTTTCCAGGGATCATTCAGTGAGCCTCTTCCAAATCTCAAACCACTACAGGACCAAAGAGGGTCAAAGAAAAAAAGAAAACACCACCAAAAAGGCCTAGAAAAAGAAGGAATCTGAGATGAAGCTTCTAACACAGATAATACCATCTGGCCCTCAGTTGCAGCACTAAGCATTTGGCACCCAGAACCTGAACCTTTAAAGCTTCAATTTATTCAATCTCTAAGACAATCCTTTAAGGAAGCTGGTCTGCTTATCATGTATGTATGTATGTACATATGTTATGTGCACATACATAATTGTTTCACTCAATAAATTTCAGCCAAAACTACATATCAAAGGGATTCTGCCCTGTTTGGAGGATCTTACAGAGAAAAAAAAAACCCAGTCTCCTGACTCTGTGGGATCTAAAGTCTAAAGAGAAAACTTGTCAAATAGCTGAACACACATAAACACTAATTACAAACTGTTAAAGTCTATAAATGAAAAGAATAAGATGGGAAGAGTGACTCTAACAGAGGAACCCAGCAATAACCGGAGATGAGAAGGAGTTAGCAAAGCAAACAGTGGGAGGAAAAGACAGCTGCAAACAGAGGGAACAGCATATGCAAAGGCGCAGACATGTCTAAGTTTTTCTAGTTAAGGAACTGAAAAGTTAGTGTAGCTAAGGTATCAAGAGACGGGGAAATAAGACAACACAAGGCTGCAGAGGGAACTTTATATTTAAAAAATACAGAGGAAGCCACAATCATGTTATTACCTACTCTGTTCTATCTTTAACAAAGCCATTATCACCATAAAAAAGTATATCCAAGCCAGCAGAAATAATTTTACATAAATTGATATTAATACTAATCTCATGCCAATATCAGTTAGCAGGGAAACTTTTTCTTATGAAAATTATAATGGAGGAGTCAAATTAGAGAAAATAATTATTCTATTTATCTTTTTACACCTAACACAACTATTATCTCTTCGAAAATGGAGAGAGCACAAATTTTATAGTCATTTTAATTGTCCTGTGCCACATTCCCTAAGTCTATCAAATATGGTGTTTGCTCTATTTTTCTTATTTGAAAGAAAAAAACTAAACAAATTAAAAAAAAACAACACCAAAACCACTTCTATCATTTAAGAGTAATGAGGCCTGAAAGTAACAAGATTCGGGACCTTTCAATTTTCAAAATGGACCTCTTTGGGGGGTTCATAACTATTTGAATATAAATAAGTGAGACCCAGTTAAACATTGTAGAACATACATAAAGGCCAAAACTGCAGCAAGAATCTGGAGATGAGAATTTGAAACAGTAATATCAAATCATTTTACATTTACAGGAAAATGTTAGTTAAAAGCAAATATGTTGACTAGAATCTTGAAACAGCCAATGCTGAGTTTTCAATTTATCTTATTTAACACAATAATTTCTATGGATCTAGATCAGTGGTTCACACCTGTGGGATCATTTTGCCCCAGCAGGGAGTTTTTTGACTGCCACAACTGGGGGAGGGGTTTTACTGGCACCAGCTGGGCAGAGGCCAGCATGCTGCTGTCATCCACCCTGTACAGGACGGCTGCCACCACAGAACGGGATCTTGCCCAAAATGTTAATTGTGCCGAGGTTGATAAACCCAGGCTTGATAGATCCTTAATGACAAGTAGTCATTACCTTTAGAGCATTACAAATAGTTTTAGAACTTCATACAGAAAAGTTTCTAATGTTTTTGACAATTCTGGTTAACAATATACTTAGAATTTCAATATTGTGGTTTTTATTATCAAGGCAATGGGTTGGGAGTTACAAGATTCTACTCCTTTAAATATTTTTTTTATTTTTCAATTACAGTTGACATGCAATATTGTATTAGTTTCAGGTGCACAACATAGTGATTAGACATTTATATAACTTATGAGGATATCACCTGATAAATCTAGTACCATCTGACACGACACAGTCATACACAGTCATTACAATATTATTGACTGTATTCCGTGCTATACTTTATATCCCCATGACTGTTTGTAACAACCAATTTGTACTTCTTAATCTCTTTACCTTTTTCATCCTGTCCCTGCCATGCCCCTCCCCTCTGACAACCATCAAAATGTTCTCGGTATCTACGGTATGAGCTTGTTTCTGTTTTGTTTGTTCATTTATTTTGTTCTTCAGATTCCACATATAGGTGGAATCACATGGCATTTGTCTTTCTCTGACTTACTCCACTCAGAGCAAAACTCTCTAGGTCCACCTAAGGTGTTGCAGATGGCAAGATTTCATTTCTTTTTTATGGCTGGGTAATATTCCATTGTATACATGTACTACTTCTTCTTTATCAATATCCTACTTTTTAAAGTGGAAAATTAGAGTTCCGAGCTAAAACTATGATGTCACTGGCAAAACGCTTTACCCTGAAGTGGAGCTTCTCTGGCCGGCTCTGGGTGGCTTGCGGGGCGGTCTGGCATAACAGGAGGCACAAGCGACGAATGGTCTTCTGTCCACTCTACGAGAAAGAGAAGCAAGAGTTTACTGGTCTTCCCTTCAAATGGCTGTTCAAATTCCTTAAGATTCACCTTCTTCTTCATTATAATACTGCCCAAAACAATAAAACCAGGAGCAGAGAACTTAAAAAGAATTTGGTATTTGAGCCCACTTTATGTTTAGGATGTCTCTCTTTTCTAAGATCTTTGGGGAAAGAAATATTGTGATATAACCAATAACTCTCCAGTTCTCTCTGGCTGGAGAGTCCAAAGTGAGACCAAGTGGAAAACACCAGGAAAGACAGAGTCAACTAAAGCCAGCCCAATGAGGGAGACAGTTCTCAAATGCAACTGAGACACACGGGGCTGCTCAGCCTGCTTGTCTGAGGTAGTGATGGTGAATCTAGTAGTTTGCTAAGCTCCTATCATCTTTGAACCCAAATGACCAATGCTCCTGGGTCCTACTGGAGGCCTGTTCCCCTCGGAGGCCCGGAGATAACTCACAGTGAGTGACTCTGACATGCACCGTAGACTTCGTTCCAGCTCAGGTAACACCGTCAACCGCACACTCATATGTAACTGCCCCCTCCCATTCCCCTACTGCTCTAACACCACCCAGTTTCACCGGCTCAGAAAGAATATGAAAAGACAATTTTAAAAATTGAACAGAGATTAAGGTAGAAAGGAGAACTTTTAAACAGGTGAATTCTCTCTCTCTCTCCCCACCCGCCCCGCTCCCTCCCTCCCTCAAATATAGTCTATGGCAGTGGTTGGCAAATAAATTATGGCCAGAAGGCCAGATTGGGCCCAATACCTATTTTTATATAGCCTGTGAGCTAAGAATGGCTTTTACACTTTTAAATGGTTGAAAAAAATGAAAAAAATATTTCATGACAGTTTACACTTCAGTGTCCACATCTGAGGTTGTATCGGGACACACCCACACCCACTGTTCACTATTGTCTAGAGCTGCTTTCACACCACAAGGGAAGAGATGAGTAGCTGTAGTAGAGACTGTGCAAACCACAAAGCCCCCAGGTTTACTATCTGCCCATTTGTAAAAAACGTTTGTCTTCTAAGACCTTTAGGGAAAGAAAAATTGTGATACAACCAACTTTGAAAAATGTGCAAGAAATATATACAAGTGAGAGAAACAGGTCACAAAACATATATGTAACTTTGATTTTTGTTAAAATAAGCATATTTGTACATTTCTAGAAAATGTCTGCTCAATGTTTATCGCTGAGAATGGGTTGGGAGTGCACAGGGGAGAACTGAATGTTCTACTCTCCTGAATTGTTCTTATTTTTACAAAGAGCATGACTTAACTTGTAATTTTTACAAAGCACTCAAGTTATTAGTTTTTTTGTGATGCTTACAGGTAAATACTCCTAAAATTAAAAGTCAGTTTCACACCCGATAACTCCTCAAGTCCTAAAAGTGGTGTGCAAATGCTGCTGGGGCAAGAGAATTCTTTCACCACCAGAAAGTTCTCCACTCTAAAGACAGCTCCTTTCTAAATTACAGTGAAGATTTTGGTGCCTTTGAATTGGGCCCCCACTTGAGCTGTCTGGGTCCCAGGGCAGGGAACTCTAGCTGCTCTGTATTGGGCCCCCAAGACATCACATCCTCTGATGGCAAAAGGACGAGATCACCCAGGCCGATTCTGACCACACGGGGGTGTCAGTGCCCAGGCTTTGCCCTGCGCTGCTCTGCCCACAGAGGGAGACGAAGCCAACCTTCTGGCTGCTGGGGCTGTGGCTGCTGCTGCTGCTGCTGCTGCTGCTGCTGCTGCTGCTCAAGCTGCTTCTTCCGTTTGGCTTCTAGAACTGGGTTCTCATACTGTGTCTTCCTGTTGATGTGGCTGGAGCAGAAGGCACATAGTATGGTTAGGAAACATTTCATCCCACAAGCAAAATGCCCATCAGGCCAAGTACCACGATTAGAACTGAGCAAAGCAGGTGGTCTGAGATGTTGACCATCTTGTGACAAAATGTGCAGTTAGGAAGAAGAAATAAAAATGAATGATTTCCAATATTGACTGCTCAATGTACCAAGCATTGCGCTGTGACTTTTACATGCTTGTTATTTTAAAATCTCCAATAAATGCCAGGAGTTAGGTCCTATTTTTATTTATATTTAATGGCTAAAAAAAGTAAATTTCTGAGCAGTTAAGTAATAACTCACCTAACATAATATAGCTAGCCAACAGTAAAGAGGCATGCAAGCTCAGGTCTGTCTGCTTTCAAATCCCAGGGCTCCCAAATGTTTAAGGAATCACCTGACAGGGCAAGTTGCTTTAATTCAACAAGAAACAGATTATAGAATTGTTAAAAAATGAGATTAAAGTGGAAATGTGCTGCTGTCTCTAACATATAATGCTAAACACTGCTGTATAACTTTCTATGACAGAGTTCACCAAAGCTTAAGCATTCACCCTAATGGTAAAGTTAAAGAAGGAAACTACCAACATCTGTCAACGATTCTGATCAACAGACATGGAGTTAGGATTAAAAGTATAAGCCTTGGGGCAAAAGGACTCCAAATGCAACTAAGCTAAGCAAATATGACATGCTCAAAGTGACAAAGACCCAGATACTTCAGGTGGCTCCAAAACTCAAGGCCACGGCAAAACAAACACATCCTCCTCTGCCCCACCCCACACATGTACATACACATACATACATAGGAACACATACAGAGGTTTTGGTCACGGCCTTATTTATTGTGCGTGTATGTACATACACACGTTATATAAACAGTCGTAAACATAATAGTATTTTTTTCTTTCTTCATCAAAATCATACTTCACTAGAAGTTTGGGAACATACCTATTGTGATTATTGAGAATCAAAATGCTTTTTAAAGCCAGGCTTTATTTTCTAAAGGCAAGCTCGTCAAATAGGTGGATACTCTGACTTACCTTGATTCCTATCGCAGGACTACTAGTGTATTTCCTAACTCTGTAGGCAGTTTCATGCTAAGGAAGAGTCTAATGTTAACAGGCACCTGGGCCTGTAAAAACAAAGGGAGGAGAACTGTATAGCAAAGTAACAGGGGCCCCTCAAACCAAGTTTCTTCACGCATTAAAGCTGTCCTTACCTGTTCCTTTTCTCTTAACACACACATTAGCTGAGGGAGAACTCAAAATGAGCCCCAAATAGGCAAGAACCCCACTGTTCATCTGCAAGAAAGATGATCTGAAGGGCACACAAAGGAATTTTATTTTGTGAAGGTCAGAGAAACCACTGAGCTGGCCTCCCTGATGCTCCCCTCACTCATCCTTCTTGCTACATAAAGAGGTGGCAATGTGACACGTGCTATATTGAACTTGTAACTTTTTACAATACGACACTGAGCATTTTACGACCTGGCCTTTTTCATCGTATGTTCTTATCACCAGGGTATCTATTATACAGATGACTTCTCATTGCCAGCAGTGTGAGGGACAGAAACTTTGGCAGTGATCTTCATTGTGGCAGCTAGAATTATGATGACAGAACAATTATATGACATTTGTTTCCTTCAAAGGATCTTTTATTAGTTATTCCTCATCTTTTTCAAAGGAAATGATACGAGGCATATATATTCAATGTTTAATTGCTTGAGTTTTTAAAAATTTTTTTTTAAAACGGACAAAATGTATGCCCAATGCTAAAATAAGGTACACAGTAAAGAGGATGATAAGGGTTTGAGACACTTAAAAATGGAAATCAGGAGCCAAGTGTATAGTCCCCAGGCAAGGGAAAGACAAAGAGACATACAAGAGCTTGCAGGTTAGGCTAGTTCTCAATTTCTTAATCTTGGCAACATTTCATACATTATCGAGATTTGTCTGACCTTTTTAGAAAGTCTGAATGAATAAATAATTATGAAGAAGTTCAGACCTGGGCAGGGCAAAAAGTAGGCAAAAACATCCATCCTCCTCTTGAAGATAGCTCCTACTCATTTGGTCTACTGAATCCTTGCTTTTCCCATTCATTCATGCATTCATTCATTCTACTACTACTTACTAAGTACCTGCCATTCACCAGGACTAGGTTGGGCCTTGATAATACAGTAGTAAACAAAAGACGCAGCTCTAGCCCTCATGCATTTTATAACTTGCTGTCTTCAGATTCTCTGAATATTTTCTCATGCATTAAAATATACATATATATTTTCATTATAAAATTGTTCTTATTATTTAGTTTATACCTTGTAATGATGGCTAATGCTGTTCAGCATAAATGTATATCATTACATAGGATACAAACAAAAGTGTGGATTAACAGGCACTTACTCTACATAGTAGACACCATAGACAGGGTCTTCAATCTTTTCCCAACCAGCAGGCAGTTCTAAAAAATAAAAGAACATTTAGAACAAGAAGAGCATATTCTTAAAGAACCTAGGGATTGTCAACAAGTTAGGCTAAAAGAGAAAGACTCATAAAAATGCCTTAAATCCAATTAAAACTGTGTGTCCTAAAAGAAAAGACAGCATTATTTTTCTTTTATCAGTGTATTTTTCTACATGAAGAACAATTCTTTACTGATATGTTACACAAGCAAGTGAAACTAATAAAATACATTCCCGGGGGCGTTCTTTCTAAATCAACTATTAAATTCGATTTTAATAAAAATATAGTTAAGATTTGCCTTTGAACGCCTAGCTCCTATCTTAAATATTTATAGTTTTCTCATTTTACTTCTAGACTAACATCACAAAAGCAAAATAGGATAAAAATTAATGCTTCTTTTCATTTTCAATACAATAGTGCTGTTGTTGCTCTTCCTGGAATAAAATAAAATTTACATCTTATTTTCTCCCTGTTCCTAATTAAAACGCCCAGATGGACTTGGGTTTTTAAATTACATGCGTCTATCACTCAACTGCTACATTTGGACATGCCTATCCTACTTCACCAGCGTTTACCTACGAAAGCAGAAAGACAGGCCTTACTCTCCAAGAACTCACTAGATTTTATTCCTTTAAATGTGGTGGTAAAATGGCACTGGGGGACGTATGTGCCTTTCTGAAAACTCAACTGTCCTCTACTGGACTTGACTTTGTAAGGCTTCATATCAAAGGTTTGAACTTTACTAACAAGGGTACAGTGAGTTCTGTTACAGCAAGAATCTACTGTGAAAAAGCCCACCAGATAATTTGAAGTGGTGAAAGAAGCATCGACCCTGTTTCCCCGAAAATAAGACCTAGTTGGACAATCTGCTCTAGTGCGTCTTCTGGAGCAAAAAGTAATATAAGACCTGGTATTATATTATATTATATTATATTATATTATATTATATTATATTATACCAGGTCTTATAGTAAAATAAGACCTGGTCTTATATTACTTTTTGCTCCAAAAGATGCATTAGAGCTGATTGGCTATTTTTGGGGAAACACGGTAGGTTGTGTTTTGTGTCATTAAACAATTCTGTCAGGCAGAGAATAATCACTCAATTTGAAAGCCACCCAGATACAGACATAAGTAAAGCAAGCTCGTATAATACAGTGCTCCAAAGTAACTCATTATGTGTAGAAACAGCTATTAAGATCAACTTGAATGGAATATTACAAACGCTTGAGATATCACTTATTTTGAAATGCTAGATGTTTTTTTAAATTCCAGGAATCGTGTGGTCACTACTTTCAAATAGTGACCGTTTCATCAGTGCACGGGGCTTACAAACGCCACAAACATTTCCTTGCTAAAATGGAGTCATGCACGTGCACCCAAACACACACAGGCTAATTGCTGAGAGTTTGTTTTGCTCAAATTTGGCTGCACATCAAGGCACATTAATTTCATGGTTTTTGCTCCATGTTATACGTTTGCAAACAAAAAGACAAGGTTTTCCCCTTTTTTCTAATTTTTTTTTTTTTTTTTTAAACAGCAGGTTTGAAAGAACTTTTTGAATTCTGGGAGACATAAACTACTAAACAAAATGCAAGACAGGTCCGATTTGCAGATGTTGGTACCACCTGGCCTTTGTATACGCAGTCTCGCAGACTAAGGCAAATCAAATGGCAGGGAAATGGTTTCCCCTTACAAAGCTGGAAATTACCATTTAAATTAAAACGAGCCAAGAAAATATTTCCAAAGAGTTGGGAAAGTGAAGATTAAAAAAATGCAAATTGGTGCACAGTTGTATATTTGTTCTGGCATGGCAGCAGAACCGGTGAGTGTGAGGGGATTGACCACATTATGCTTAATGAACCAAACCTATTTTCAAAACCTGCAACCTTAAATATTTGGCCCTATTTAGATACAATAGAAAAAACATTAAGAATTCAGTTCATTCCATTGTGAAACATTTATTATTAATTTGTGAACCATTTATTGAGCTCTGACTGTCTGCCTGACAGTGTGCTAGGCACCAGACACACAGATAATTACAAGAGCCCCGTCTGAGCAGACAATTCAAACACCACACCACAGTGCTCTAATGGAGATCTGAGGAAATGTAAACACATCTTCTGGTACAGATTAACAAACTCCAAAAATTTTCTAGTTTTTCAACCTAAAACTCATTTAAAATTGAAAAGACAGATATGTTACTTCCAAAGTGGTGATTAATTTGACAGGAATTAGTCTCCTAATGCTTAAAATAGAAATGGGTCATCCATTTAAAAAAGGAAGATGTTTGTCCTCGAATTTGCCATTTGGTTCTAAAACACTGAAAATGGAAGAAAATGTTGAAGCTCAGAAAAAGATGACGTTACACTTTTTTTTTTTTTTTTTTAAACTAAACACTCTGAAGATGCCTGAAGAACCATACTCCTCTCCCACCTTGTTTAACAACTGCGGGACATCAAACCAGACTGTACAACCGGTCAGTGATCTCAGGCAGCTAAGACCCTTTTGGGGTAGCCCAGACCTGGGACTGAACCACCTCTTAAGTCGGGAGTTAAGCTAGTTACTTAACATTTTGGACCACATCTATATCTTCAATTTACCTCAAAGATCGACTGCAGATTAAGTGAGGATGCTTGTAAAACATTTTGCACAGCACCTGGCTGGCACTTAGGCTCCAAAAATGGCAACTGTTCTAGGAAAGCAGAAAAGGAATGGGACAGATTTGTATGGTCTATCTGCTTGCTATTCCTGCCTCTGAAAACCTCAGATTTTCACCACAGAAGCAAATATGAAGCAGTCAGATCTTCTCAGTTCTTTTCAAAAGGGATTTGTCAGCACACAGATTGAAAGTCGTGTTCATAATCAGAGATAAATTTCAAAGCTGTGACTTAGTTTTGGTTGGGAGGAAACCTTGTTTCCTCATCTCTACCTCTCGTAGTTAGTTTCAGCACACAAATACCCTGTAATTCCAAAGGAAGGTTCTATGAGTGCTCTTCAATTCTGGGGAGATGTCTGCAGAGGATGTGAGGAATTCTGCAAACCCGAAGTGCATAATGGAGCTACTGACCCAGCTCAAACAACAGAATTCAGAAATGACGACTCTATAATCAAATGATCTGTGTCTAACATCCCTGCCAACAGCCCCTGCCTCTCAGAGGCAGATTATAGAGAGGGTTTCCCTGTCACATCTGGAATTGTATTATTGTTCTCTGAAAACCTGACAGTTGCTGTTGTTTGAAATTAAGACCCTCTTGTTAAGAAAATGGGCATATGAGCTGGTCAATAGAATCTGGAGTGAATTCAAAATAAAAGTCTCTGTGTGTGTGTGTGTGTGTGTGTGTGTGTGTGTGTGTGTGTGTGTGTTCACATGCACGTACACCACTCTTTACACAGTGGACACGTGCAAGCAAAAACCAAGAGTCTATCTCTACTCCACCCACAGGGGCACAATTAGGTCATTTCTACAGTGTACGTGTTTCTCTCCTGTCTCGTATTAAAGGTAAAAAGTACCACAGGAAGTACTGAAAAGTCCAACAAGAGGGAATTAGGAAATAAAGAATAAAACTGGTAAAAACAACAATATGAGCTGATCACAGGGACAAATGTTAAGGCACAAACATGAAGTTTCCTTGACAAGCACCACGGGAGCTCCTCTTTCAGCCCCTCTTTACAGATAAGGAAAGGGAAGCTAAGAGAAGGTGAATGACTTGCCCAAGGTAATGAAGCCAGTAAGTGGGGGAGCCCGGGTAGGAGGCCAGGCCGCCCTGTCTGACCCCAGAGACAGACGGCTCCTCCACTTCACCACACCAGCTCCCTGACTGTTGCCATGACCCTCATGAGAACGGATGCTGTGAGCCATTACAACTTATTTTTTAGAGTCTGTAACAGCATAGGAAAGTTCCCATAATATTACAGTTACATGGGAAAAAAGAAAACAGACACTTGTTCCCTAAGAATTTCAACATTCCAACTTCCACAGAATCAAATAAATCCGTGCCCCTGCACATGGCCGCATTACGTCCCCCAGCTGCCCAGACAGCACTGGTCACTCACATGTTAGGCAGGTAAAAAGACTGGTTTCAACTGGTTCAGCAAACGATTAAGGCACTTATGTCTGCAAAACCTCATTCTATCTTTTTCAATTACTTTATCCAATATCACTAGATTGATATCTTTTTAAAAAATAAAATTAGTTTCCAATTGTTCTACTACACAGGCTGAATCTCACATCATCCCTACTGCAACGACCACAAAGAGACAACTTAGTGAACATGTTTAAAAATAGATCTATCAATAGTTATTGAGTATTGCTGGCGTATCCACCAATCACAACAGGATATGTTCCAAACATTAAGAAAAAGAGAGGTAAATTCTATCATAACTCTTTTGTTATATGATTATCTTCACCTATATAACAAAAGCAAAATTGAATGAAAACAATAATCTGTATTAAATCTGTATTAAATATTTATATTTCCAGTTCTTAAGACAATCTTAAAAATGCTAGGTTGATTCAATAATCTCAGTACAGTTCAATTCATATTGATATTAAATAATTTTCTATTTAAAACATGTACTACGGTCAATTTTCAGTCACGCAGGCTTTCTTATGCCATCAGCCAGAACCTGTATTTCCCACCTGTGGAGGCATCAGATGCAATGCAAACTATTATTAACATTGTTCAAAGTGGAACATAAAACATTAAACTTAGCAGGGGACATAATTCAATATATTCCAATAGCAAAGATAAAAGAGTTGGCATTATCTGCTAATGTAAATTATTTCTAAACTACAACAGCTAGGGTAGTCAAGAGTTGATTTATATTGATATATACACTCTAAGGAAAATGGCATATATGAACCCAGCATCTGGCTTTCAAGCCATTCACTACAGTCACAAATGACTTAATCACAACACAACACACTAAAGATATTAACTATTCAGTTAATCATTTAAATTACTATATTGCTGTCACTCGCATAAAGATCCTTAAATTAGTCTGGTAGGTTTTTGTTTCTTTTGCTGTGCTTTTTTGTATTACCCATGTAGATTACTACCCACACCAAACAAACAAACAAAAAAAATGAGGCTGAGATCTGTTATATGAGAGTTCAAGGGACCTGACAAGCATCTATGACCTCAGTTTTTCTTAATCTTCAAATTACAAGAATGCCTTGCACTGATTGGCTAATTCTCGTTCTAGTCTCAATTCACTCAGACCTTTTCTTTGTAGACACAATTTATTACAACTCTGCGTGATGCCTGCAGTCGGACACATGGGTGGTAAGAACGACCTTTCATGGACAAGCTGGAATGAAAATCATAATTGGAGAAGTGCAAACTAAAGAAACGGAGAGATTAAGCAATTCACTGGAGACAAAAGCATTCAGGGCAAATCATGCATCAGCAGCAGCAGCAGGTGGGCAGGCGTTACCTAGTTCACTGTCCAGCTCCTCCGTGTGGACACCTTCTTCTCCAAAGGAATAGCAGGAATGAGACAGAAAAGAGAGAAAGAAAAATTCAGACACCAGCACCAAGAAAGGAATTCCCCTCAGAAAAATAGCAGCAAACACATCACTTTATTTTGTCCTTACCTGCATTGTGGCTTATTTCATTGGCTTGGCTAATAAACTCGAGACCTCAGTGTAAATCACAAAGCGGTAAGAGCTGATATTGGTAACGTAATTATAGGGCTCATTTCCTTGCATGTCGAAATCGGGTTTGATTGGTTGTAAAAGATGATAAATACCTTTGCGGTTTCACTGTTCTTAAGTAAAGAGTCACTTATTACAGACCTTATTTCAAGCAAACAAAGCTGTTAGAGCTTTCAATATTAGTCCTTTTAATCCTTCAATAAGCCTCTAATCAGCAAGACAATTATACTCACAATTAGAGCATTACTTAACTTATAAGTAATACTGTTGCCTGAAAAATAGGAGGTGAGGTCAAATTGAGAATGCAGATTGTAAAATGAGCTACACTTCAGTCTCTTTAAAAAGGGTTAGAGAGACGAATTATTTCATGATGATGTGCATTAGGGAAGGAAAGCTTGAAGGCTGCCCCACAGGAGGCAGAGTTTACTTTATATAAGATTTCCAAGTCAAACAGCTCAGGCATATTAGAATGAAAATGTTCTCCATAATTTCAGTGAGCAAAACAAGTCAAGATCCTTTCCATTCCATCCCCTTCCTGCTGTCAGTAAAAGGTTTTGTTACTGCTAAGGAGAGAACACGGGACAGCACACAACAAATCATTTCACGTTTAAAACCTCTCCGGCGACAGAGCAGGTGACTGTCCCCGTCACTGGAAGCACCACAAAACCAGGGACCGAGCCTGTTTTCACACTGTAAGTTGTTCAGTGCCCAGTGTAGTTTGGGTACATGATAGGGACTAAACATTTCTCAAATCGATGAATGAATACACAAATGAATGACTCGATTATTGACTTTAGTAACCAACATGGTCCTACACACCTTGTAAACTCTTCATTTAAAAACTCTACAACTGGCAATAAGTTTTGACACAGGCATCGTTTCTTAAAAAGGGAATATGATTTATATAAAATCTTTCATGAAAATGCCCACTTGGATATTATTTAATAGTGTCGTTGGGAGCACTCATTCATTTCCTCAATAATTATTTAATGAGAACTACCATGTGCCAGTCGCTATGCTAGGGGACAGAGATTCAAAATGAGCACAATCAGACATCTCTCTATCCTTTTGGAGGAGACAAATCCAAAGTCACATAAATAAAAATTAAACTAAAACTGCAATCTTTTCTAGAGTAAAACACATAACAGAGTGACCTAATCATATCTGGGGATAAGGACATAGAAATAGTCCCTGAGTTATAATCTGAAGGATGTGAAAAATTTCACAAAAAGACCTAAAGTACAAAATGTCTAGAATTTAAGCTCTCCAAGAGCAGGGCTTTTTGTTTATTGGGATCACTGGTAATCTGAAGTTCCTAAAACACACTTCACATATAAACAGATGTGGAATTTAAAAGTATTTTAACAAGAGCAGACTGCACATCTAACTGGCCTGGAGCAGGACCTTGATGAGGACTAGTGGGAGTGAAGGGCAGAGAGTGGACAGCAGCGAGGATGAGAGGAACTATAGAGGCTGAACCACATCAAGCTTGGAGAGGCAAGCTAAGGACTTGGCATATACTGAGCAGACCAGACAGCCACTGAACAGGGTGTGAGGGGGTGGTCAGTGATAACACAGTCTCAAAGACTGCTCTGAGTACAGCGTAAGGAGGAGAGTGGGCAAGAGTCCAGGTGGGAGAGGAGCATGACCTGGACGAGGGTGGTAGAGGTGGCGAAGAAAATAGGGAATGGACTGCAAGGTATCTGGGAGGCCAAGTAAACTCAGCTCGTAGAGGGGTTAAAAATGGGTGTGAAGAAAAGTAACAGGTTAAGGGGGACTTCTGAGTATGCATGACTTTACCCTCAACTGAAATATGAAACACAGAAGACCAGGTTTCGGAGGGAAAGATCATTAGTTGGGTTTTAATCATATTGAGTTTAAAGTCTCTTTGGGACAGTTGGTGTGATCGATCAGGCAGATTAAAATATTGGCCTGGAGCTCAAAGGCAAGTTCAAAGGCTTCTTAATTGAATGAAATACATAGAAATGACAAAAAGAGTTATACTCTGAAAATCAAAATCCCAAACTAGTTTTTCAATTTTTGAGATAGGAAATTGAAAATAAAAAAAATTTTTTAAATAAGTATGATGCTATACTGTTACCTTCCATGTTTTTATTACCTACAGAGAGGAAAAGGAAACACAGGAACAATTTTGCAACCAACAAATGTTATTCTTCTTTGTGACATGATATAAACAACAACACAAGGCAGCTTTGCACTAACTGGCAACAGAAGATGCAAGTGTGGGACTTGTATTTGTCATTGTGGAACAATCTGGCAATCTGGTTATATATTTATACTGCTGGTGTATACAGGCAGACAGACATACACGTAATTTCTACTACGAAAAGAATATATAAATCCTAATGTTGAAGGGATAATTACTAAACTCAGTGCATTTGATATGAATACATACTTGTTCTAAAGGAAGTAACATTAACATCAATGATAAGAATCCGAAGAATTAAAAATTACTAGATTTGGTAACAAAACCATTCAGTAATTCTTTTACTGCATTAAGTTTTTCTCAGTAAAAGTTACCAGAGTTTTCTACCACCTATAAAATTATATTAACAGGTGTTTCCATACCTTCCCAGTAGAATTATAATGGACACTGACACTGAAGATCTTATGGCAACGTGAGTGTCTAAAGTGCCTTCAAAATCATCAAGTCATCAAGTAAAGTTTAAATTTTGTTCCATGAAGTTTTACAGTTGAATGTATTTTATGTTCTGATCTTTGAAAATTGGTCACATGTGACTAATCGGGACAGTCCATTATCTATCCCGTAAGCATGCAAAATAACACACGTGACAACACATCTGTTCCATCCTTCTTCAGGACCAGGAGTAAATGAGTATCTTAGTCATGCCCCTCAGTGAAAAGGCTTTGTATTTCCACTTGAAGTCAGTCACAGAAATGTAAACATGAAAGTCTATGTTCATTTCATGTTCATCTGTGATCCAGATACAATGATGAATCTTAGAGTACAAGGTTTTGACAGTATTGTAATTTACTGGCTCACATTTTCAAATAAACTTCAACTACACACACACACACACACGCAACACACATATGTAGATATATACTTACACACACACAATTCTGCCTGAGGATAAATTAATAAAGATCCAGTATCTTACAGTAAAACATGTATTCTATAATTATACTAATTCAAATGCCAGAAATGAATAATGAGTAGCAAAGCAAACCGTTTCTCTTTTAATTTGTTCATACCAAAAAGTAATTTTGGTAGAATATGGGATAGACTTCAGTATACTGAAAAGGAACACATTTGTTCAGTCTCAATTTTTTTTCATTTTGGAAGAGTAATTAAAAATCCCAAAGCCTTGAAATAAACTTTTTAAAATAGGAACTTTTATAACCAGTTGATTCTTTTTCGAGATTAACAAGGAGAGTGGGGCTAGGGTAACACCTGAGACTCTTTCTTGGAAGAACACACTTTCCAGGTACTTAAGAAATACTCTAAGTTACACAGCGATTCTCAAACAAGTCAAGATCTGCTTTCCCTATATCAAGACTTGGGAAATAATAGTTATGAAACATGAAGAGTTTTAAAAATGCTACTGATCTTTTCCTCTAAGAATTTCATAATATAGGAGTAGAGTCCAATAGGTACATGGTTATTTTTAGAGACATTCTAGAGTTTCCTCCAAGGTCCTGAAGGCAGAGGTTGTATCTTCATTTGAATAATTTCTGGCTGTGTATTGTTCCATTGCCAATGGAGGTATGACTATGCATCTGCCTTTATGTGTAAACAAATCATTCTTTTATAACAATTCTACTGATTTCCCTTCTGCTTTTGGAAACCAGAGTGCATTTACTAGAAACTGGATTACCTTGTAGTTTATTTATTTATTTTCATGTATTTATGTTTCAATGAGCTCTAAGCCTGCAGGATCTGTGCTAAACCCAGGTAAATAGAGTCACGACTGAACTAAATTGTAGGACACGCAGGTGGTGTGTATAGAGAATAGGGGGACTGCCCGGTGTGGGAAACCCCCACAGATATGGTGTCAGAAGTGAAGGATTCTGGAAGTTGACAAAAAACTGTTTTTCCTTTCATAGACCATGGGACTCTTGTACCACAAAGCAGAAAGAAGGATATCCACTATAAGCATCTCTTTTGTTATTTATAGTACTCTGAGAGTTCAAATAGATTTCGAAATTGTTCAAATAAGGTTGATATTTGGGATTCAGGGAAATGAATGAGATTTTCCCCAGAGACTGCATTTTACATAGAAACAGGAATGAACTCAAAAAGCAAATACATGATAATTACCAAATTTTAAAAGGGCATACAATGGAAGGAATTCAGAAATCGTTCTCAAAGAGGTAGCAGAATAATGAGAGAGTAGAGTCTGCAACAGTGGGCATGCGACAGTGAAAATGAACGGCGCTGTCCCTGCTCTTGGGGAATTAATTGTAGGACTGGAGAGAGGAGACTGATTACGGTGCCTAACCCAGTCGGGAGTGGGTGGGGTGGTCAGGGAAGATTCCCAGAGAAAGGTACCACCTATGCTGAGACTGAAAGGAAGAGACAAATGTGATGCATGATGTTCCAATGAGAGGCAACATCACGTAAGAAGGCATAGGGTGCACGTTTAGATCGAGTCACTGGGAGCACTCATAGTCCCACTGCATTGAGTCCCCAATCGCAATGAGTATAAACAGATATGAGAAAACAGAAAAGAAATAGGCAGAGACTATTTCTGCTTATTTGGAAGATGTCTAAGGGGTGAAACTAAGGCTTTCGTCCTAGAAAAACCAAAGGAAAAACAACCTCAACCCTATCCAAAGAAAGCTCTTCAACCTTTCCCTTACACCTGCCTTGCATATGGCCAAGAATTTTGAAACTGAAAGTTAGATTGACGATATTTTTGGGCAGCTGACCTAGCACAGGTCCAGATTACCTTTTAAAAACTCTTTGTTGAAACCTGGTTGACCTTTGCTACAACTCTTTAAAATTTGCATGTGTGAACAAACACCCAACTCACTTAAACCATGACCTGCCGAGCCCCTTACCATCATCTTCACACTCTTCCAGAGGCTTCTGCTGCTTGTTCAGGCACCGAGGGTCTAACCAGGATGTTGTTTTTGTGTTATGGCTGAAATCCAGAAACAAAAACAAGAAATATGTTTGAAAAGAAAAGGAAAAAGCTCAATGACAAAAGAATTACATACACTTGAACATTTGCTCTTCAACCAATCAAAGATACTTTCCAACAGCAAACCCACACCAGAAGAGAGCCTGAGTTTGGAATTATAAAATGGCTTAGGAAAGATCTCAGGCAGGCTTTTCACTTATCTAAGATATAATCATTCCATTATTGAAAGCTGAAATTGGAACACGAGTTTTATTTTTGAAAAATGAGTTCCAAATGACACCCCTTGTCTACACTGTCTACTGCTGTCTACTTATTTTAGTCTTCACATCTGCTGAAGAGCAAACTTCAATTTATTTTCAATTTGCTATCACTTAAATCTTGAATGCTGGAATTCACAAAGAAGGCTGCTCTTTCACTCATTCTTTTATATAAGGATTCTCATGACAGTGTGAAATTACCTCAATTCATGCAAGTGGCTCACAGCTGCTAACACATATCATTAATCACAGCGCCCTAAACTATGCTTTAGATATAGTGAAGGCAACCCCAAATTATCTACCATAAATTTCTATTTATGGGCCAAGAAAATCTTTGGAGAAGTTAAACATGTCACCCAACCCCTTGTGGAAGCTATAGCCCAACTCTAGATGAAGTGTTTCAACCGACACTGACTGAGCCCTTGAAGGTCTGAAAGAGCAGGAACATTCCCAAGAATACTGCCCTTCGTCCTGTTAGAAATGTCACGAGAAGGATGGAAACACTAAATCTGAAGCAGAGCAGTACACTGGGTCAAAGTTTTGCCTGAGCTCCCAGCCACTGCATGCAAGCTAAACAGGAGGGGTAAAGGACGGCAAATCCAGTAGTTTATACTGCAAACCAGAAACGAAAGCAAGACATTAAAAATAATTTTTTTGGAAATCTGAAGTTTAGGTTGTAAACATGTTGAAAAATCGCCAGTTCTTTGCCTTAGATTTAAATCTTATTAAGTATTGAAAAATAATATGCCTTAAGTGAAAAACGGAATGCGCAAATGTATACAGAGTTAAAAGAAAAAACTAAGTTAAAAGGAAAAACAGTAAGGTAATATAGTAACAACTGTCACCGTCAATACTACTTATTTGCTCACTTACGAGGTGTGATCAAACCAATACAGTGAATGTTTAAACAAACAAAAAAATTTATTACAGTAAAAGACACATTGCCATTAAATCCCTCTCAAAATATTACCCCCTCGCTTCAAACACACTTATCCCATCGTTCTGGCCACTTTCAGAAGCAGTTCTGGAAGTCCTCTTTCGTGAGTGTCTTTAGTTGTGCTGTCATGGCTGCCTCAATGTCCTGAATTATTTCAACTTTGGGGAAGAGCCAAAAGTCGCACGGTGCCAGAACCGGTGAATAAGGTAGATGAGGACACACCATTATGTTTTATTTGACAGAAATTGCCATACCAGAAGCGATGTGTGACACGGAACGTTGTCATAATGGAGGATGATTTACGGCACACTTCAAAACACACCTCTCAACCATAGCTCACACCTAACTGACTGCACCAAACAAATTGAAGCTTGTCACACATTCTTACTAAGATTCTATGTACTGCTCCCTGTATTGAAGATCCCTGCCTTTCTATTGGATGGCACTTGGCAGCAGCATTCACAGTATTTTGTGATCACACCAGATAAGCTCTGTGTCACGTATCGCTTCTGGTACGGCAATGTCCGTCAAATAAGAACATTACGGTGTGTTCTCATCCACCTTATTCACTGGCACTGGCACCTTGTGACTTCTGGCTCTTCCCCCAAATCAAAATTACCATGAAAGGTAAATGTTTTTAATTGATTCAGGACATCGACAGCACATAGCACACGACAGCACAACCAAAGACACTCACGAAAGAAGACTTCCAGAACTGCTTCAGTAAGTGGCAAGAATGATGGGATAAGTGTGTTCGAAGGAAGGGAGAATATTTTGAGGGGGATTAATGGCAATGTGTCATTTTCTGCAATACATTTTTAAAAATGTAAACATTCACCATATTTTTTTATTATACCTCGTATTCTAGAATTTTCTGTACAACTCTTGAAATTTTCTACATAATCATATAATCTGCAAAGAGGGACAGTTCTATTCCTTCCCTTCCAATTTTTGTCTTTTATTTCCTTTTATTGATTTATTATCCTGGCTAGAACTTACAGTATGATGTTGAATTAAGAGTGGTGAGAGCTAATATCCTTGGCTTATTCTCAATCTTGCAGAAAAAATATTTTGTCTTTCACCATTAAGTATAATGTTAGCTGTAGGTTTTTTGTAGATGCTATTTATCAAGTCAAGAAAGTTACCCCATTCTTATTTTTCTAATAATTTTTTTCATGAATGAGTGCTGAATTTTGTCAAAAGCTTTTACTGCATTGATGATTATGATTGTGTGATATTCTTCTTTAGTCTCTTAATATGGTGGATCACATTGATAATAATTTCGAATATTGAACTAGTCTTGCATCCCTGGAATAATTCCCACTTGGTCATGGTGTATAATTCTTTTTCTAAATTATTGAATATTATTTGCTAACATTTTGTTACAGATTTTTGCATCTATATTCATGAGGATATTGCTCGGCAGTTTTAGTTTTTCTTGCACAGTCCTTGTTTGTTTTTGGTAACAGGGTAACACTAGCTTCATGAACATATTTTAGAATCTAGAATCTCTTTTAGAAAATAGAATCTCTTCTATTTTCAGGAAGAGATTGTGTAGAAATCGAATTCTTCTTTGATTGTTTCTCTAGTGAAACCATCTTGGCCTGGAGATTTCTTTTTCATGAGCATTTAAATTACAAATTCATTTTCCTTAATAGTTACAGGGCTATTTATATTATCTGTTCCTTATTGGATGAGTTGTGGTAGTTCACACTTCCTGAGGAAATGGTCCATTTCATGTAAGTTGTCAAATTTATGTATGCAGACTTGTGGGCAGCATCCTCTAATCTTTTTGATGTCTTCAAGGTCTGAGGCAATTCCTTATTTAGTTCCTAATAATGGTAACTTGTGCCTTCTCTAATTTTTTTCCTTTGTCAGTTTTGCCAGAGGTTCTTCAATTTCATTAATCTTTTTCAAGAATCAGCTGTTTGTTTCATTGATTTTCTCCACTGTTTTTGTTTTAGATTTCATTGAGTTCTGCTTTTTATCATTTCCTTCCATTTACTTATTTCATGTTTAATTTGCTATTTTTTTTCTGGGTTCTTGAGTTAAATGCTTAGGTTGTTTATTAGAGATTTTTCTTCTTTTCCATTGGTTTAATGCTATAAATTTACCTTTTATCACTGCTTTGGCTGTGCCCCACCTATTTTGAGATGCTGTTTTTCACTTTTATTCAGGTCAATGTATTTTTAAAATTTCCCTTGAGACTTCCTGTTTGACCCATAGATTATTTAGAAGTGTATTATTTAGTTTCTAAGTGTTTAGAGATTTTCCTACTTTACCTGTCATTAATATGCAACTCTATTTCTTCTGATTAATGTTTCAAGATATATTTTTCCAGACTTTTACTTTCAACTTAACAATATTGTTTTATTTGAAATACGTTTTGGTAAAAAGTATATTGTTTGGTCACATTTGTTAATCTCTTTGCCAGTCTCTATCTTTTAACTGATGTATTTAAATTTATTTAATATAATTATTGACAAGTAAGAACATAAGTCTTCTATTTTGTTTTCTGTTTTCTATTTGTTGTCTTTTTCCCACCATGTGAGAATACAGCAAGAAGACAGCTGTCTATGAACCAGGAAGTGAACTCTCACCAGACACAGAATCTGCCATCACCTTGATCTTGAATTTCCCAATGTCTAGAACTGTGAGAAATAAATGTTTGTGGTTTAAGCCACCTGGTCTATGCTGTTTTTGTTATAGCAGCCCAAATACTCTAACTATATCATCTCTCACTACATATAGTCACATATAATATAACTATATATAACACACACACACACACATATATATCCTTTAACCCTTTAGCATTTATAATAAAATTGTCTTAAATATTTTCTCTCCATACATTTAAAAACGTATTAGATGGTGTTATAATTTTTGCTTCAACCCTTAAACCTACTTAGAAAACTTAAGAGAAGTGTATTTTATTTACCAATATTTTAACTTTCTTTTGTTCTTTCTTCCTTTCTGATGTTCTAAGATTTTTTTTATAATTTTATTTTTGTTTACAGAATATTGTTTAGCCATTCATTTAATACAAGCTTGCTGGTGACAAATTCTTTTAGTTTTCCTTCATCTAAGAATGTCTTGGTTTCCCCCTCATTTTCACTGGATATTATTTTCACTGGATATAGAATTGTAGGTTGCTTCTTTATCTTCAGCACCTGAAAAATGCTGTGCTGCTTCCTTCTGACCTGTGGCTTCTGATGAAATATATGCTGTCATTTGAATTGTTTCACTAACATAAGGAATGTGTCATTTCTCTGTTTTCAAGATTTTTCTTTATTTTCACAAGTTTGACAATGATGTGTCTTGGTATAGTTTTTTGAGGGGGGACAGGGGTTATCCCATTTGAGACCACTAAGCTTCTCTGTAGGTTTATTTCTTTGGCCAAATTTGAAGGATTTTGTTTTTCAAGTACTTTGTCAGCCCCACCTATTTTCAGTTCTCCTGGGACTCTGATGACACAAGTATTAGATCTTCTGTTATTGCTTCAAAGGCTCCTGAAGCTCTGTTCAACTTGTATGGAGTGTATTCCCTCTGTTGTTCATGTTGGGTAGTTTCTATTTTCTGCCTTCGAGTTTATTGGTTCTTTCCTCTGTCCCCTCCAGGCTGTTGTTGACGCCACCTACTGAGTCTTTTATTTTGGTTCTTGTATTTTTCTGTCCATAATTTCCATTTTTTATGTCTTCTGTTTCTTTCCCGAGACTTACTTTTTGCTGAAACTTTCTATAGTTTTCAAGCATGTTTATAATTGCTCATTAAAGACTTTCACGACGGCTGCTTTGGAATCTTTGTCAGATCATTGTACCACCTGTCATCTTGGTGTTGGCATCTACTGATCATCTTTATTCACTCCATTTGAGGTATTTTCTGATTTTTGATATAACAAGGGGATTTTTATTAAAACCTGGACATTTATGCATAGCATTCTAGAGCTTATTTAAACTTTCCATTTTAGGTGTCCTTCCCTGACACTGCTCAAGCAGGGGGAGGGTGGGTGCCACCTCTTAGTTCTCAGTTGGGGTTCAAGTCCAGCGTCCCAGTTTGGTCTTCATTGACACCCAAGGGGGTGAGGAGCTTCTGGTTACTGCTGGGTGGAGATGGGAGTTCCAGCTTCCCACTAGATCTCCACTGATACCAGCTTAGCTGGGAGGGGAAGGAGTGTCTCATTACTGCTCCCAGCTTATTGCTACTGACTCCATGGCAGGGGCTCTTCACCACTGGATGGTGGTAAAAGCCCCGATGTTCCGTCACACCTCCTCTGATGCCACCCTGGTGGGTAGGGGGAGGCTGCCTCAAACAGCCAGGTCAGGGTGAGAGTCCAAGCTTTACCCGCCATGGCCTCCACTGAGTCCGTGTGGGGAAAGGAGGAGTGCTCATTACTGCCTGGCCACAAGCCAAGTCCCAGCTCTTTCTGAGCTCTTTTGGATGTACCGCAGCAGAGAGGTTTGGGCTCCTAGTTATAGCCCGTAGAGGGTAGACGACCAGGCTTTCCACCTGACGTTTGCTGGCAGGGCTGCGGGAACACAGGATTTTCTGGGCTGTTGGCTGGAGGCCAGCAGTTATTGAATACAATTGTACTGTCTTGTACGATGCCCTTTCCCTGGTCCTTTTCCTAGAGAGAGTAGGCCTTTATTAGGGCTTATTTTTGTCTCTGTGTGTGTGTCTCCACCTGTTGGTATTTCTGGGTTACTGGTTTGGTTTCTTCAGCTCCAAGTCTGCGGTATACGAGGTAAAAAGAAAACTCAGGGAACTCACCATCTGTATTCCTTTGACCCTAAAATCCTTAGCCAATGTGCCTTAGTTTTTCTTCCTTTCAAAGTCTTATATTTGTTTTCTATTTAATGTTCAAAGTTTATGTCAGTCCACGCTTGATTTTTAATGTTCTTTTAAAATTCCAGCATTTCTTAGATTTTTCATAAACATTCACACACATACATAAAACAAGCTACTTCTGATTTCATAGAAATTTAATTTTGCTATTCAGTGTAAGATACTCGAAGATGAAGTTCTTTAGAATGAAGAACATCTGAAAACGAATTAACCTGGATATATAATTTAGGCTAAAATATAAATGGTGCTTATCTAATAACTTAATATCTATGTAATTTGATAGCAGTGGAACAAATGCCACAGTTGTCATAAGCCACACTTTTGCATAATTTTTCTAATAAATATTAGGCCCATGTAGAAAACATTAGCATCAGTTAAAAGCTAAATTAGGTTATGAAATGTAAGGAAATCACTGCACTCTCCTATAAGCAAACCAGAGTCTTGGATCTTCAGTAACCATCAAAATAACCAACTTTCTTTTTTCAAATTTATCAAGTCAGTATTTAGCAAAATTATTGGTACATTCTTTTCCAAGAATTAGAGTTTCACATATTACTCTGTATCAGAAATTCCTCTGTTATACTTTCCTTCGCTCAATACAATGTTTCATTACTAATGGAGATAATATTGAAGGCAATTTATTGCCAAAGGTTAAGTACAAAATCCTAAACCTAGAGTTGATATCCAACCTTAAAACATTTAAACTCCTCTGTAATAACCAAATTTCGATGACGAAAATGGCAACAGTAACAATAATGCTCACTAATTAGTACTAGCCCACTGTCTCATCTTTACATCCACTGTCTCATCTTGAGACAGGTTAGTTAGCAAGGTCCCTGGTGACATAAACAAAAGGCAGCCATATCCTGAAACTCCAGGTTTGGAATGTCTCCTTCACTCCAAGACAAAGACATGAGGATGCGCCTTGAGGTTAATAAATTATCTCGCAAATCCCTTTTGGCCCACAAGGGAGCAGATCTGATAGATAGGAACGGGCTCGTTAATCCCTTTAGGGTGGGCAAACAGGACAAACCTGATAGAAGAATTCTATTAGAAGGCACCAGCCCCCTTCTCCAAGCAGGCAAGGGAAGGCATAAAATGGACAGCCTTTGCCCCACGCTGGGCAACCCGGTGGGGACCCCCTCTCGTTCTGAGAGCTGCGACTCTTTACTCTGTACTTTTAATAAACTATCCTCTTTTACAACTCCTCGCCTCTCCTTGGTCTGTGCTTCCATTCTTGGATTGACGAGACGTGATTCCGGCACAAAGAAAATATCCTACATCAATATGATTCTCACGACAGTGACACGGCAGGTCTGATTTATAATGTTCAGTCCTTTCACAGATATGGAAAATTGAGAGTCAAAGAAGTAAGCACAACTAGTAAGTGGTGGGAACAATATGACTTTGTAGGTGAGCTCTTAAGTGCTATACTTCCCTGACTCCCAGGAAAAAAACTCCATCTTCCATCCCTGTCTTTAATAAGCATTTGTCGTTAATGTGAAGACGGAAACAAGGACTTGTCCCCTCCTTCTAGATGGAAAATAACACAGGAGCTCTCGTTCACTAGAAATCTCAGATTTCCTACGTCGGTTGTGAAAGAGGGTGTTCTGAGACTTAAGCCTTTTCCATTTCTCCCACCTCTTTAGGGAAAATTACACTTTCTTACCCTCAGTGATTTTTCAATTACAAAATATATGCTCAAAAATACATTTGAATGGAAATACATATTCAAGCCAAAGAGAAATGTATAATGGGTTTATAAAGTAAGTTACTTAAATTCCTTATTCAAATTCAAGTGTTAAGATATTTCTAGAGTTTTTCTATACATAGAACTATATCTACATATTCACAAACAAATGTACATATATATACACCTAGCATAATACCCATATATTTTACAAAAGTGAGAAACTTCATATATTGTTCCTGCAATTCCCCCTTTTGTTACTGTTCACTGAACAGAGGAATTTCGATTTCAATCTGTTTGAATATAATAGAGTTACCTATACTTTTATTTATTTTATAGTTTAATTTGGCCATTTTGTTTTTTTCTTTTCAGTGGTACATAAAATTATGGTGAATCTTAATAGACAATCTTAATAATAGAGCCAAAGAACAGCATTTTTAAAATTTACTATTGTTGGTTAGGAAATTACAATCTTAGATTTCTTAATATGGTTTCAATCATATGTATTTTTATTCTTTTCAGTAAAGGCTATTTATTGTTTAACTATATAGTATTCTCTGTTATAATTTTGAAAGACTTCATATCTATATATTCTCAAACTTCAATCAACATGCCTTGCACCATGTAAAAAATTAACTTAAAATGAATCATAGATCTAAATGTAATATGGAAACTATAAAACTTCTAAAAGAAATAGAGCAGACTGCTTTATTACTGAGTTAAACAAAGATCTCTTAGCAACAACACTAAAAGCACAATCCACAATAGAAAAAAATTGGTAAATTAGACTCCATCAAAATTAAGAACCCCGGCTCTTCACAAGACAAAGTTAAAACAATGAAAAAACACCTGACTTAGAGAAAATGTTTGCTAATCAGAAATATGATAAGAGAATTGTATCCAGAATATATAAAGACCTCTTAAAACTCGACAAAAAGAAAACCCAATTAAGAAAAAAATAAGCAAAGGATTTACCTATTTTTAATGGCTAAACATATTCTTTATAGATTATACCATAATTTTTATATATACACCATAATTTAGTTGTCAAACTCTTTTGGGAAATTTTTAACCGTATGGGTCCTCAAGCTATTCAGGCTCAATGATCAGGATGATACGCTAATTGCTGTTTTGTACAAAGCTTGTTAAAGTGTATAAGCGAATACCATCAGTGTGTGATCAATCCTTTTAGATTTGATCTACACCTATAGCTGCTAGAGAGAGGAAAGGAAGGGGAGTAAAAGGAAGGGAGAGGTTCAGGTAGAAATAATGGTATACTTTACTCTATAAAATAGACTTCTCCATTTTCGGTATAGGCCATCTCCCAGTTTTCAGGTAGAGGACCTAAATTATCCTCTGCAGAAAGAGGTAGGTACTGAGGGAACTTCTGAGAAGGGTCCGTGATGGGAGCAGCGGTGATGCTACTATTCCCAGGCGGTAGTGCTGTCTCTTGGAGAGTGTGCTCTTCTTGGTCACCAGAATCGGCTGCTTAACCAGGGGCGGAGAGAGAGAGAAAAAATATCATCAATCATACCCCAAAGTGGGGTACCAGCCCAACCACAGTATGCACCTATACTCTTAAAAGCCCTCATCCTTTCCTAATTTCTGACCATTGACTATGTTCTGTTTTATTTAGATCAAAGTTCTCTTGATGAAAACATCAGAACGATGGACCAAATTTATTTTACCTAAAGAGAAAATGCTCAAATCATGCATTGCTCACAATCTTGGAAATGTAAGAGAAGAAACAAATTCTTGCCTCAAACCTTTAAGTATCTTAAACTAAGAAGACCATCCAAACACAGACTGAGCTGCACTCTCATTCCAGAACTATCGTTTGCTTTCATGACTTAGCGGACTTTCGAAAGTAAAAGTCCAGGCTAAAAACAGATATATAGTAACACTATTGTCCATTCTGTATAAATTATTGAAAACATTTTTGGCAGAGATCAAAGACACAAATAAAGCTGGAAAGTCGACAAAAGTTTAGAATATAGAGACAGCTATACCACTGAGTCAGATTTGAGTCTCTTTTGCCAAACTGAAGAAAATGTTCCTGTGAAAACCAAGATGGTTATCCCCAGAACAGTAGCGTGTGGGTGGACTCATTTGACTTGGGTCTTAAAAGAAGGCTGTAAGTACATGAGTCTTCTCCTTTTTATGAACTAGAAACATTAAGAGGTGATGTCATCAAATTTCTGCAAAGGGCAATGTTGACATTCTGGTTGAATTTTTATAGAGGCCGATGATATTAAATGTCACTCTCTATGGGGTTTTAAAACATAATAATCAGGGGTGGAGTTACTTTCTATCTCCCACAGTAATTTTCCTGTAGCTATTTCTGATTTACTGAAAGCAGATTGAGGAATAATAAAAGGCTGTAATTCAAATATTTCTCAGATGAGAAGCTCCCAATGACACACATGAGAACAAAGGTAATGCAACGAACGGTTGGATAGAAGATATGTTGAGCCTATTAAAAAAATCACCTCCACCAAAAATGCACCACCATTGAGCAGGCTGCCTGTGGTCTTTCCTTACTCTGCATCTATCCCCTCTTCTTCTGGTCCCACCACTTAGATCTCCCTTTAAAAATCACCCACTCTATGCCAGCTCTAGGTGAGGCCTGACTAATCCACTCGTAGCTCATGTGGTGACACCAAGTCACACTCTTACCAGCACATGATCCAAAGCAAACCAACAAATGTCAAACATGGAAGTTTTGTTCTATCAAGCAAAAGGTGGCCTCTTGATGCTGAAGTTACTAAGTGAGTAGGTTCTCATGTTGTAGGTGCTTGGTAAGACCTGCTTGAGACTAAGCCTACACAGAGGAACAGGAGGTGGGTCACCCGGTACCCCCACTGAGCCTCTGATTTCAGGCCTGAAATCAAGGCTGCCTCTGGCCTCTTTAACTGCTGAATTCCCCTGAATTCCCTTTCCTGCTTAAACCAATTTGACTTGGTTTTATAATTTGCATCCAGGAGTACAGATTAATAAAATAACTGTAAGTTTGAGGGAAAAAGGGAAATTAGGACAACAGAGAAGAAATATTTTGAAATTACTAATCAATAAATAATAAATTCAAAACTTTGCAAGGATTGAAAGATTTACCCATATTCATTTCGGGTATATCTTTGGAAGGTCTACCTTTCTCACTTCACTGTACATAATAATCACCCGGAGAGATTGTTAAAAAGGCAAGACTTCATTATGCTGCTGTCACTCTATGCTCCAAGAGGCTGGTGGATTGTTACACAAAGTGGTTCAGAGTGCGAAATGCTCTGACACAGCTAGTTTGATACCCATGCCATAGGCTGGGTAGCGTCAATCATTTGAAAGAATCGATGTGAGTTAGTGCATGGCAGGTTGCCAGCTGTCACAGCTGTAGTTTGGTTAAGTGAGGAATCATATGTTCAACACATTCCGTATATACTGAGGGTGTCCCATCGCATGTATATTTTGAGACCAGGTCTCTCTGTGCATCCAATCACCTTTCTTGGTGCAAAGACAGACACCTGAATAAGGCAATCAGGTGCCTCCTGGCTTTCTTTTTTGTGCAGAAACTAGTGATCAGACTGACTTTAGCTATGACGACCTGGGCCCAGAAGCTTTCCTCTGACGCTAGGATTCCAATGGGGGTTTTATGGAGACAGATTTTCTGAGGCATGGCTTCTATAGACAGGGACAGGAAACAGGAAAAGCCCCAAGACCTAGAGTAAACTACCCCTACTTGCTTTGTCTCAAGAAACCTACTTAATAAACACAGGACAAAGGCACATATGCTTCTTAGGGGCCATGCACCTGGCCTGGCAGGACTGTTGCACCGCAGGTTACTCCTAAGGTCTTCAGTTTCTGAGCCCACATCTATGTTTTGGGTTATATCATGATTTGCTATCCTTACTTGTTGAAAGACTAAGACATTAAAACATTAGCTATTTTTTAAAAGAAATATTGACTTTTTAAATAATCTGCTTTCGGATCAACAAGTGCTACTATAAATGCATGAAATATTTATGTCCGAGTGGATGAAATCAGCTGATTTCAATAAAGGCGTATGTAACAGATGGGAAATTTCTCCTAGCTATTCTAACTATAGGATATAGCCATTGGCCTAATCCATTCTAAATGAGAAAATGGAAATTTTCATGGAATCAAATTCTTAGAGCTGGAAGGGGGAAGTGAGACATGATTTAATCCTGACGAGTCTTTTTAAGGATAAGAAAGATTAGATATTTATTATGTTCATAATAAGACAACTACCAAGAACCAAACTAGGATACCAAACCAGGCCTCTTCCTCCTTTTACCAATGCTTCTTGCAGAAGGCTTGGGCTACTGTCATGACAAAAAAAGTCATCAACACATGATTTTAATGGCCATCTTGGAGAATTTTAGGTCTCTGAGCTCAATGAATGAGAAAACCTCAGAAAGACCTGTACAGTCTATAGAAAGTATTCAACTAATACAAAGTTTTCCCTAAATATTCTCTTAGGCTTGGCAGCACAAGGAGGAAAATACAGAATTTAACTAATTTCCCCTTTATTGGAGTTAGGTCTCACTAAGTAATGAGTGAAGTGGGGTGATGCCAGAAAAGCCCTTATGAGAGAGAAAGAACTCATACATTGCAAATGGAAAGTCCTCAAAAACTATAACCCTAAAGTATAAAAGAAAACATTTAAGTATAGGAAAAATAGAAGATACAAGATATTCTTCAAAGTCAAAACATTATATAGAGTGGAGTAACTCACGACTCATACAGTTGCTACATTCTGAGTAACTACGTAAGGTTAAACCCCCACATAGTGAAAAATATTTTTGAACAGTTCTAGGTCATTTCATTAACACAGAGAACATACCTAAGCCTGGGGGTAGGTAGACCTCAACATACATAAATACATAATGCAATGAGTAATATATGTTGTATAATACAGAATGCATATGCAAGATACAATCTTAGAGTGTTTATTATTTTTCCATCTTTCTCTCATATAGGGTATATAGTAAACTGAACACATGACATATTTCCACTGAATCTCTATTTACAAAGGTATGATGTAAAAGGATGTGCTAGTCTTCTATACAGCATCATTTGTTACTAAACCGTAAAACAAATTCTCTTACTTTTCTTTATAAGCAATCAGCCATAATTATAGAGCAGTGTTAAGGCCAAGAAATAAATGAACAAAAAGGAAATATTCATATATATACACAAACACACACACACACACACATACACACATACATGAGTATATACATATATATGTATACATATAATTTTGAAAAGAAAGAAACAATGCTGATTATTCTTGACTCCCTTCTACAGACATTTCCCTCCAGCCCCTTTAAGCTATTTAGTTGAAGTTAAAACATCTGGTGAAGAAGTATGAAAAACAGACCAGGAGAAAGACCCCCTCTTCCAAGCATTGTGTGGTCAGAGTTTGAATTTTGGCCACCTTTCTGAATTCCTCATGAGAAGAGAAACCTTCTCAACATCCTTTGCAAACGCCTCCCACTGCCCGCTTTACCAAGTCCACTGAGGGGAAGAAGATCTGTTCTTTACCTGTAAAGCTACTGTTCATTTCAGGAACGTCATCATCCTCCTCATTCTCCGCATGGACTATGCCAGCATTTTGCATATCATTGTAGGACTTGCTTCTCTTCGGGGTCGCCTGCTTGGAGCCAGACTGCAGGCTTTGCAAGGCTTCCGTTGTGATCACTTTCCCACTGACTGGCTGGCTAGGAGGTTTGGGTGTCCCATAATAGTTTCCTAGGAGATGGAGAGACACACATTTGCATGTTTCAGAAAGAAGACTTTGTTTTTTTCAAGACTTCACATCCAAATCTCTCAGCACATTTAAAACTATGTATTTAAGCTGGAAAAAAACAACAACACAGAACAAACTGTATTTCATATCTGAAACTGGTGAGAAAAGATGTCTTTGCTACCCAGCTAGACGAGACGATTTCAGAAGCAAGGAGGAAAGTTCTTGCAAAGAACTTACTAGGAGGGCTAAAAACAAAGGCGGCCGTGCTGAATAGCAAAGCTTCATCCTCATTACACTGGGATTTCAATTGGTCACCTTTTTACATACGCACACTAGCATAATGCTGAATCCGATTTAGAGAGAGCCTCACAGAAAATAAAAAATTCATTACCGCCGGCACCCTGACATGCCTACCAAGCGGAGGTCACTTTCCCTTAATAAGGGAACTCCTCAAGAGGGAACCAGGGTAATACTTAAAAAGGAGGACAGTGAGCCCCACGTGGCGCCTCTTTCACTGAATGGCAGGTTTGACTTTCAGGGTCATTGGGGTGGGAACAACCTTGCCAAGTTTTAATAGAAAACTCTGTGTCAACGGTGGGACCCCTTAGGGGTCACTCTTAGTAATTGCCCATCTTCTTTCAGCCACTTTTCTCCTAAGTTTGGTTCAGGTCCAACTATAACGTGCTTAGCGATTCTTTGGTACACGGATGGAGTTTTGCATATTTTTAATGTGCACTAGAAAAAATTCTAACTAGCAAATTGTGGTACTAATATAAAGTTGACTTTAAAAAATTAAGTGAAAAACGGTATTTTTTAAAATTGACTTTTTTAACTTGAAGTTTGAAAAGGTAAGTATGAAGAATAAGAAATTATTCAACTGAATAAAGAATAGCAATGGTAGTGATGAGTTCCTTTTGAAATGCTGTGTTAGAAAGTAAGCTTTTAAAAGAAAATTTTAAGTAAATAATAGACATTATATTCAGATATGGACAAAATCATGAAGGTAATTCATAAATGGCCCAAGTTTGAAAAGTATAGCTTATAATCAATAATACTCCGTGACTACATGATAAAAAAAATCAGCATTAGAATGCCATTGATCCATTCACCATCTCACATATTTTAGAGTAAGCCCCGGAAGACAAATTATATTGAGCTCTTCAATATATCATAAGCAAGATTTGTAATTCTTTGCTTAGTTAAGTAGAATTTGTAAATCACACGGAAGCCTGTACATGCTGTTTCTTTCCAAGGATCTCATCCCACTGTCTAACCTCAGAACATAATTACATAAAATATACATTTTTATTATACAAGCACAAAGGCAAAATGAGACAGTAATATATGTCTCTGTATGAGACACAGATGATGAAGAATTTGCTTCCATTAAGCGTTATAATTAAGCTTTCTTTTTTATTATTTCTTTACAATATTTTTTTAAATCACCAAATGTATGAACGTACACATCCACTTTCTTTGAGAGTATTGTAATGGCATGTCAGCGGGGGAGCTCTGAACACACAAATTAAAAGTGCAGTAGACTACAGGGTACCATGTTTGCATTTGAAGGATACTGGACAGAAACCCGATAAACACATTATGGTGACTTGCCCTCAATCTTCATAGTTATTTCACAGGAGGTGATAGGCACATCAACTCTTCAAAAAGATTCTTTCAGGTTTCCAACCTAAAGGTATGGGGACTGAGCAGAATCAGCCTGAAGAAAGGCAGCCCATTTGTGCTTTTAGGGGCTAACACATACCCAAGGAAGAATGAGAACACGTAAGGAACAAGCCTTATCGTACACTTCGACAGAGCTTACATCAAAGGATGTCCCATGCCTTCTTGAAGTTCAAACTTGGCCACAGTGTTGACTTTTTCATTAACCAAAGACTATTAGTGAGGTTTAGGAAAGTAAAGCAGCTAATTGCTAAAAAAAAATCTTTACAGTGAACAAAAAATAGAGACAAAGCTCTACTGACATTAATTGTGTAGTAATTCCTTCCGATCATTATTACACAAAAACATGATGTATTATTCTGAGTTACAGGTTAAAATAAGGTCAATGTCTACAACTAAGAATCTTCCACTGAAAGATGTGACTAAACGATGGGACCCTTAATTTGTAATTTTATACTTATAATTTTATAATCGTATTACTCTTTTTTCAGTGCCATTAAACACTCATAAAACTATTGTCAATTAAGAATCAATTAAAACTTAGACATCCTCAGTTTATGACAGAAATAAATGTTTGGGAAATAAAAGTTCTACCTATATTTGACAAATATGTATGGATTTTCCTCAAGTTTTCAAGCTCAGGGTCTTTCTTAAATTAATAAATGATTAGCAGATTTCTAAACGCAACTGAAAACTCCCCAAAACAATCCAGTTATTTACAGTTGTTTCCTGTTTCTGGAAATTAGTTTAAGATTGATAGGAGACAGATAAAGCACCTATTATTAGGTTGAAACACATGAAATTGCTGTTCCAGAAAACAAACGGTCAGACATCAGCAGTTTCATTTGGGTTAATCTGAAATACAGGCATTAGTACTCAGCACACTGTAGTAGTAAAGAACGTAGAAGAGACAGCCCATGGTTCAAATCCCAGCGACACCAGCCACTAATTGGCTATGTGACCCTGGGCCAGTTTATTTCACCATTCTGTAAAGTCTTGTCCTCGTCTGTAAAACTGGGATTCTAAGAGTACCTAGTTTCTACCTAGAATACCTGTCAGTAGGACAAAATGAGATGGTGCATTTAGAGCCTGTATGTAGCCCATGCTCAAGTCTGCCACTAGAGTGAGGTTTGATAAAAGCTTATTAATGTTGACAGTGTATGTTTCTAATCTTTAAAATGAGGCTCATTACACCTTGTTGAGAGGATTAATGAGACAATGCGTCTGAAGTGATTGCCACTTGGTAACTGAATATTGTTCCTTGATATAAAGGAAGAAGCAAAGCAAACCTGCCAATGACCAAATAACCTTGGACAAGTTTTTTTTTACATTCACTGTAATCCTTTCTCTATGAAATGCGAAACTTCTCTGAAACAGCACCTGCGCTAGCTAGCGTCCTCTAGCTAGCGTCCTCACAGGATTATTTTGACGATCAAATAATGTACCTTTGTTGAAGGTACCCTGTAAACTAGAAAGTGTTATAAATATGAGATGGTGTTCTTATTCAAATTACTCCAGCATTTCTCGTTTTCCATATTGTCCACAACCTTGACAGAAAAGCTTCTATGTAGTGGTTTCCTAATTGCAGAGGGTTCAACTTTCCTTTCCAGATATTTTATTTTTACATACCGTGTTTCCCCGAAAATAAGACCTAGCTGGGCAATCAGCTCTAATGTGTCTTTTGGAGCAAAAAGTTAATATAAGACCCGGTCTTATTTTACTATAAGACCGGGTCTTATATAATATATAATAATATAACATAATATATTATAATACCGGGTCTTATATTAATTTTTGCTCCAAAAAATTCATTGGAGCTGATTGTCTGGCTAGGTCTTATTTGTGGGGAAACACGGTATTTAGAAAAATAATTTGAATTCGTGACCAACATTTAAAAACAGTCAGATTATGCACTGACTGCCACCATTGGCCACAGTTACTGGGGTCTCTGCTGCCTCGTCCCCACCCTATTCACTCTCTCACTCTACCTGTTGGTCCTCCCAGGTAATTGAGTTTACAACTCCTCCCTTCCAGGAAACTCTCCACCTTATCAATAGTCTGCACTCTGGTAGTAAATATGGCCAAGCCTAGACGCCATGGCAGAAACACAAACCTCACAGCGAGTACGCACGAGAGACTGCCTGTAAAGAATATACAGATCCCTTAATGGTATTAGAGATAAAACTCATGCGAAGAATTATAAATGATTAGAAAATTAATGTGGGTTACCACTTGGCAGGCTGCACAGTTTCTAGGAGACACGAGGTTGACTGTCCCCCAGTCTCCACATTAGCAAACACACTCTTCCCGAGGTGGCTGGGCTTCCTCCCAAGTGGAAATGTGTGTGTGTGTTGCTATTTCCAGAACTGGCTCTACAATAGAACTCAACGGGGATAGCGGCTGGGGACAGAGGGGAGGGCAGGGGATGACGGAAGCAGCAGCCACCGCTGCCCTTAATTAACAGGCATGATCTCTGGCCACCATTAAGCCAAAGAAAATATTTTCTGACATGCATTTAAAAATTAATGGGGACTGCAAATCAATTTTTAGAGCTTGATAAAATATTTAAGAAGGACGGTAACCCTGAGTTGTAAGGCAGAATGAATCAAATCTATACTGCTGCTCACTTTGTACAAATTTAGTATTCACTCATATATTTCCTCACAGAGAACCTTTTTATACCCAGCACCATGCTAGGCACTAGAAATAAAATGTAAAAATGGGACTAAAACACGATCTTCACAGTTGCTCTATATGGTATACATCAGTTTTCTTAAACTTTGTGCAAAGTGTCAAGTCCCACCCTAAATGCAGATTCTAATTCCGTGAGTCAGGGAGGGGCCTGTGAGCCCTCATTTCTAACAAGCACTCGGGATGCCGGCGCCGTTGGGCCACGGAGCACCCTCTGCACAGCAGAGGTCACCAGGACAGAGACAACGATTCCTCTTCGGCAAATAGCAATGCCAAGGCCCAAAGCAGCAGAACTGTCTTTCTGAGGGTCAACTTGGCTGGTCCTGGGGAAACAGCACTCAGGCCCTCTGTCCCCAGGTCCCACCTTTTGTGTGGGGTCGGGGAGAGAGACTTGTCTGTGTTCTCCTATGAAAGAAACTTGTTCAAAATAAGTAGAACAGTATAGTGGTGACCACTAATAGCTGGGAATCTAGAGCACACATTTTCAGTGGGACAATGTCACACCCAAGGGGGCAAACAGGATTTTTTTGGGGGGAGAGGGGTGTTCAAAAACACCTTATGCTCCTGATGTGTAAAGCAGAGACACACATTTGTACATAACCGCCCAGCGTATCTGTGTTTGCCTCAGCCCCAAGGCAGGGCATGACGAGCCCAACAGCTCTGTAGGCACATTTCTGTCGCTCCCCTCTGCTCTTTCTGCTCTAATCCCACTGGTTTTCTTTCAGCCCTCACATACAAACGGTGCTCCCCTCATCTCACAGCTCTTGCACCCACTCTTCCCTCTGCTTCTTGCCCCATGGTCACTCTTCATCCTCAGGGACAGTAACTGACCCCACAAACTAGACCAAAGCCGCCCTTAGAGGTTCTTACGTGTTCTCAGGAAACCATGTACCTTTCCTTCCCAACGCCCTTTACTGTATTTATCAGACTGCTTAATTAATTGATGCCTGTCTTTACCCTAGAGTAAAAGCTTCATGAGGGCAGGGACCACATCTGTTTTCACGTACACCGCATCCCACACCTAACACGGTGCCAGCCATGCACTGTCACTCAGTAATTCTTTGCAGAATGAGTAAATGAACAAGTGGAGACAGTATCCATGAACGGCAGCCATGAATAGCTATAGGTGGGTGTGCTTTTTTAATAGCATGACTCAGGGCGGTTTTACCGCAGTCCATCAATTATAAGTGAATTACCTCCGATCCGCGTCACTTCACTTTGCCACTCGCTTGCCCAACGCCCGATGGTATCATTCATGACTCCCATCACTTTCTTTTCACTCTTCCTTTTCCCTCCTGCTCCACCCTACAGAACTATCATTTGTACGTGCGGGAGGGCAATAAGCCAACATCCTATAATTAGGTGTTTGCTCTTGCCAGTGCCATTTGGCTTTAAATATAAGACCAAAGAGGGCAACATAATAGTTTTATTACCCTAGGCAGGTAAGGGCCCTCTCTCTTTCCAGTCTCAGTTCCCACGGTACAAACCAAGGTAGGACTCGTACCCATCTAATAGACCTTTTGTGAAAATTAAATTAAATAATATATATAAAGTACTCAGCATTGTGCTTGGCACAACATTAGCACATAATAAACCCTAGCAGTCTTAAATTGTGCCAGATGTTGTGGGCAGATAAAAGCTTCAAAATGTAGCACAGGGTATTGTTATCAAAATACATATTCAAAGAACATTAACAAAAGTTACTTTATTGTGCATCTCCCATTTGTCACTACCCATGTATTCACTTACTCTAATCTTTATTAACAAGCCTACAGCAAAAAAGGCATCGATATTTCCACTTCCATGTAAAGAAACCGAGATCCCCACAATGCCTACGTGATGACTGGCATTTACACAGATTTCTCTGTCGCCAGCACCTGTGCTCTCAACTCCAGGAATCTCGGGGGGTCTCTGAGCAGGGAACTAAGAGAAACTTCCCTGCCCCTGGCCTCCTGTCCTCATATGTAGAGCAACAGTCAACAGACTCCCTGTGGCTACTGTCATTATCAACAGAGAACATTCCACGGTGGGGTTTGCCACCAGAGCTTATCACACAGAAGGCTTCCAAGGCCTGCCAAAAGCAGGCCTTCAGCCGGTCTCATTTTCGTCAATGACAAACAAGAACTCTCTTCACCCCTGCTTTTTCTCTGTGTACCCCCAAAGTATACCCATGGCAGTAGCATTTTTGCAGACCTTCTAGGAAGCAAAACAATAATATCATTGAATGCTGACATCCCCCTCCTAATTAACACACAGAAACATGCAACCCTCAATTCCAATTTGAAATGTCACACTGGTACTGCACTCCAATGTTGAGGGAAAACCTCTGCAAGGCTCAAAGTGAATACTCAGTCTCTTCTACCCAGAGGCATTTGTAAAACAGGCATGTTTGGAACCACCCCCACTGAACAGTCATCCCTTGTAAACTGTCTCCTAGAGAAGATCCAAGAGCTGGCCGAGGCAGCACCCTGTCTTGCTGGTGAAAACGTCAAAAGGAGAGAGAGAGACAGAGAGAGACAGAGAGAGAGGAGATGGTGTAATTGATTGATTTCAGGCACCATATCAAATAAATTAGCTCAGTGCCACGATTAGGAAGTTGGGCCAAGGAGAAAAGACATGTTTATCCTTGACTTCTTGGCTTGACTTGCCTTGATATTGATTCTGTCTAGTGACAGAAAGAGAAGTTGGTTCAAATTGCAAAGCAGACATCAATTATGAGCTCCACTAAAACTTTGATGCCTTCTGAGGGGTGATATGGGTTCCTTGCACAGCCAGAAGGGGCCTCTGCTCTGCTGGGGTAGACACAACCGTCTGTATTAGAGCTGGGGGGGGTAGAAAGTTTCATCAAGGAGGCTTGCCCCCCGCCCCCACCACACCTGACCTTTTCTAGTTTCTCATTTCAGCAAATGGTAGCAGCATCTCGCTAGCTATGTAAGACAGAAACGAGGGGTCTTCCTCGGAGGATCATCACCACCTGCTTCTTTAGCTCCTTATTGTAACAAATACATTACCAAGCCCAGCTTTTTTCAATCACATAAACATCTTGAGATTCATCACCACCGCCAATGGAATCCAAAACTAACTCCAATTAGGGTTGCCAGATAAAATGCAAGATTAACTATTCTGCATTTTTATTTGCCCCATCTAGCAACCTAACTCCAGATCCACAGAGCTCACCTCAATTCATGTTTCTGCAGGGGACGTTTTCCCAACTCCATAAGGATCAAATCTCCCCATTCTATGGTCTCCTTTATAGATCCCAACACACTTACAATTATATATGTATTTCTGTGATTATTTGAATAATGTGTCCTGTGCACTAGACTGGAAGACCCATAAGAACAATGATCCTATCTGCAATTGCTCAGTGTTTCATCTTTAATGAATGAGCAAACTAGGAATAGAGTCTACAAAAGAAGTGTCAATTTCCAGGCGGCAGACACAGGAAATACTGGCATTCTCGTCCTGCCTGTGGCATGACCTAGGTGACGGGCATTTGGCCAGGCTTTGTCCCCAATTCCCTTCAGTGTCTTGATCAGTCTCTCTCTCTGGAGCTCAGTTCTATAGTGTGAAGAAATGAGCTCCACTGCATTCCCACCTTTAAAATCCTACAACTCTATTCTAAAACCCAAACAAATATTGGGCCTGAAAAAATATTCTGGAGGTGATCAGGCCTTGAGGCTTTATTGGTTCACTCTACTTGCCTGCCATGTCACAGGTCACTGAATGTATCCACACAAAATGACCACCACTCCTCTGTAGTGACATCCCTCTTGGGAGGATTTAAAATTATACATTTTTTGAAAAGGAGTTTAACTCTTACAGAGGTGCTTTAGCTTTCTGAAGTCAGCTGGGTGAGAAGAGAAAGATCTTTTTGAAGAGGTCCTCACCCTTTCTTGCAGAAGCTTTTATTCTCCAATTACACTGTAAAATATGGCAGCCACCAGGCACGTGTGACTATTTAAGGTTACGTTTGCCTAAATTAAACTAAATTTAAAATTCAGTTTCTCAGTTGCATAGCCACATGTGACTAGTGGCTTTTCCACTGGTCACTTTTACTTCTATCTGAACATTTATTTCTATCACTAAAGAAAGTTCTGTTGGACAGCACCGGTGCTGAAGGAAGCAAGCGTGGTCCCTTGCCCCGCCTTTCCGAGGACCCATCATCCTACCCTTCTCTTTGTTCATCATCTTGCTCTCTCTGGATTCAGGCGTTATGGCCGGAGCTGACTTCTGACCTGAAACCCAATCATGAGCCTCTCACTTAAACCCATGAAGTCCTCTGACACGCTTCAGTTCAAATGTCACTTCCTCCAGGGGCCTCACTCTGGTGCGGGATTAGATGCAGTGCTCTTTCTAGATGCTTCTGGAGCTCGCTGTAGTTCCCTTCGCAGGACACTCATCACTTGTCTAGAAATTGTTCCAATGTAATTGCCTCACAAGCCTGACAGGCTGCAGAGTGCACACCCTGGAGCCAGATGGCCTGGGTTTGAGTCCCAGCTTTAGCTCTGGCTCACCACTTGAACTTAGAAACAGTAACTGGCATCTCCCGGCTTCATACTCCTTTTCTGTAAAATGGGGATAAATGATAACTACCTCATGGGATTGTTGGGTAATTGAGTTAGTGAATATAATGCACTTTGGAGAGCACTCAGCACCTAGTACACACTGGACAAGTGTCGGTAAAAATAAATAACTAAAAAGCATAAGCACGTTAAAGATAGAGCTTCTTTGGTCTTCTGCCCTGGACGTTACACCCTGTGGCTCGGAAAATGTCTGACCCAAAGTAAATGCTCATTCAATATTTGTTGAAACAAATTGTATCTGTATAAAAGGCTTGCTTTAAAACTGCACTGCCAGCAACTTAGCCTATAGATATATATTCAGAACATGATAGTGAGATATTTATACAGGGATTCTCACTGCAGCATTTTCACCAAACACCAAAAAAAGAGGGGGTGGGACAGGGTCCACCCTAAGTCTCCATCTACTACAGGACCACTGGTTAAATAAATTACGTACATTAATACAGGTAATGGGGTACTGCAACATTTATAAAGAATGAGGTGGAACTATGTGGGGTTATGTAGAAAGACCTCTAAGATATATGTGAAAGGCAAGAACAGAGTGAAATAAAGAAGAATATATATGCCATTTATGTACAAGTTTTCTGAATCTTTGTATTAGATCCTTTCACAGTGGTTACCTACAGGGCGGAGAAGAAGGAAGCAACTTGGACTTAGATATGTTTACCTGTTCTTTAAGTTCTTTACTATAGGAATATTCCATCCCGTCCATTTATTACTTACAAATGTTTAAGGTGCCTTGCTGTAGAGAGTGTTTTGTGTTGTGGTGGCATACATTTCCTCTCCGGAAGCAGGACAAGCCGAGAGAAAAAGAATTTGAGCAGGGAAAATAGAGGATGAGTACATACCTGGAATGTAAATAAGATATTTTACTGGCAAATCTGCTGGTTTACTTACTAATAGAAAGGGGAGGGAATCCACTCAGGTGGCAACTGTGGACCGACCGGCCCTGTGTGTAAATATAAGAGCTAATGCTGATTGAGGGCTTATATGTGTCAGACAGTGTGCTCAGCCCTTTCCAATTATTGTCTCATTTAATCCCACCTATGAGGAAGCACTATTATTATCCTCATTTTACCGAAGGGAAAATGGAGACAGAGAGCATTAAGCAACTTGCCGGAGGGCACACAGCTCCACAGCAGAGCGGCTGAGACTCAAACTCAGGCGGTGCCGAACGTAGCCCGCCTGCACGGTCCTCAGTGTCCCACAGACAGCAGCCGCCCTTGAGGGGCTAGGCCAGGGAAGGCAAAGACTGAGGAAGCTCTCTGAAAATCTATCCAGCCCTATTCTTGTCACAGTATCTGGCATTTAATAAAAATCCCACTTTGCTTTCAGCTTATAAGAGTCAACATAATACACTGCAGTCAGTTCCAAAAAATGATGAGCCATCTCACATGGCAGGCAAATTATACAGCTAAAAGGTCAAAGACTGAAAAACACTGCACAAACGCCTTAAAAAATGGAATGGATTAATCCCGGGCATAAGAAAATTTCAACTCCAAAATAACTAAGCGACATTCACAGAAAGTCAGTTTTATGTACGATGTTCAGACATTTTCTGAAAAATGTTTCCCTGTTGCTATATAGCAGGAAGTTAGGTTAAGGTACCTAATGGGTTAGTTCTACAACATTTTGGTTACATTTAGGATATTCCTCCTGGGTTTTCGGGAAGCAGTGTGGGGTATGAAAGTCAAACTGGGCTGGGTTCAGTTCCTGGCTCGAGCATTCTAGAACCAGCTGTACCACCTTGAAAAAGTTCCTAAGTGCTACTTGGCTTCCGCATCCCCATCTAAAAATTGGTGGTAATAGCTACCTCTGTCAAAGTAATAAAATTAAATGGGAAACAAAGAGATTCGACCTATATATCACTTGTAACACTAACACCTCAATAAAATGAGTTTATTTTCCTTTTTCCCCAGACCAGTTGCTGTCTGAGCCACATGCTTTTCCTTTTCAACCCAACATTCTTTGGCTTTGCACAACCACTCTTACCCTTAACCTCTCCAAAAATGTAAATGAAGGGTTTTTTTTTTTTTTATATTAGGGGACTCAAGCTCCCCAGATGGGCATACTAAGTGATTTCAGATAAGGACTATTCGCTTTCTGCTAACGAAGGAGGATTCACATTGGCTCTGTTCTCAGCCACTTGAATTTTTAATTTTTAGCTGGATTCCCATCTATAAGACAACATGTCGAAGAAGCTCCCGGTACTCCTCCCTTCCCTCACCTCAATCCTAGGCCTATTATACTGAACCATTCTTGCTTCAGGCATTGTCAGATACCCTCCCAGGCTCCCAACCACCAGGAAACTAAGACAAGTGATAATTAGCAACACACAAAAGAAATATTCCTGAGTTCACAATCAGGAGTTTGATGAACATCTAAACACTGTCCAGCTTATATTCACAATGTGGAAATGAACAGTAGGTAGGTACAAAGATAATTCTCTTCCCTTTGCCTCTCCAAAGAATGTCAAATCAGAACAACACACGGAAGATTCATGGTCAATTACTTAACTCTTACCCACGGCCAGGAACAGGGGCTGTTCTCACATCAAAGATACAATGTCCCTAATACAATAATAGTCAACTTTGTATTTACCCTTTGTTTTTAAGTCTAATCTTGAAAATGCCCTGTCATTGTCCAATAAATCCTAATTTTCAGAGTTTATAAGAGATACCATAATAACTTGGCCAAGTTAATAATTTGACCTAGTTAATAACAGTATCATATTACAGCCTTCTGTCTCAAATAATAACACTCAAAAAAGCAAACAAATAATATTGTTTTCAGAAAATTAAAGTTTAATGTTTTCCCCACATTTGGCTGACCTTATAATCTCATTTGTGGGATCTCATCCTATAGATATATTTTCACCTGTGTGAAATTATTTATGTCCATGTTATGCAGTGTAGTAGTACTTTGAAATATGAAAAATATTTATCCAAAGGGAACTAATTAAATAAATTATGGTATGCCCATACAAAAAGATGATACAGCCACTTAGAAAAGAAAACACGAAGTGCTCTATTACTGAATTCCAAAAACCTGTAAGACATACTGTTGAATAAAAGAGCAAGGTACCAAATAGCACATATTGTATACTACCTTTTGTGTAAAACAGGGAAGAAATAAACACATAAACACACACAACACACACACGCGCGCGCACACACGTGTACACACACGCACATTTTTTTTTACATAAAAAATATCAGAACAGTAACCAGAAACTAATAACACTGGTTGTAATATTGGAGGGAAAAAAAGAACTGGAAATTAGGCAGGTGGACCATAGGTACATGAAAGAGAGTACTTACTGAATATTTTTGAAATATTTTGCTTTATGAGCCATGGAAATGTATTATGTACTCCAAAGTACATTAAAAATCAGTTAGTGGTAAAAATGACATTCCATTCCTTTAAGATGAAAACAATAGTACCTATAAGGTCACCTTCTACCACAATACATGCACATATTAAAAAACAACACACATACACACATATTTAAATTAATAAATTAAATCAGAAAACTCCTAGAGGAAAAAAAACCCAAAAACTACTTTTACAGAGCCTCTGAAGGCCTTATTCCACACAGATCTTATCGTTCATATTAAGTGAAGTGCAGGCGCCTGTGGTTGTTGAGACCTCACAGTCCACGCAGCACTTCTGCCTGGACGGCCCTGGACGCTCTGAAGTGCTGAGGGGAGCGGCGTCCTCCACGCGGCTACCTGGGCAGCTCACCTTCATAGGTGCCGACTTCCAGAAGAGTCCCGCTCCGCTCGAGGTCCAAGAACTCCTTGACACTCAGAAAGTTATAGTCCACGCCGGGCACTTCTCCTTCTCTCGGAGATCGGGTTGTGCCTGCACCAGACAAGACAAAGGCAGAAGACACCATCAGTCAGCTGAAACAGGAAGCTCCAATCCGGGTGTAATTAAAATAACCTGTTCAGTAAGCTGGAGCACTAAGCCTCGGAGACCGATCTGCCTGGGCAGGGGCCTGGTGAAGGCAACTCTTCCCAACAGAACCGCATCCTCACTTCGCCCTCCACTACCTGGGACTCTCAAATAGGAGAAGGAAAACCACGCACAGCCAGGAAACCCAGGGAGAGCTTTACCGTTTTAAAAATGCACTGAATGAGAAAGGTGAACGGGATTTTATACAGAAAACATTCATCAGCAGCAGCTTTGAGGACTCTGGTAAATGCTAAAACGTTATCCACCTTACGCTCTGAGCCTAAGGGGTTTATATATTTTTATCATAGGCCTTGCAATTCTTGTGTCCCTCAGAACATCCGGCGAGCTCCAATGTAACAAGCCTTTTGGAGAAAATGACACCCACTGCATAAACACATCATTAGAGAAATGTGATTGCCCAGGATCTGTGGATGGATATCTCCCAGGGACTAAACAACGTGGCTGCTCTCCATGTAATTAATATGTTGGGTAAAAAGAGGCCACCCTCAAGTTCTGACTGAAGAGAAAGGACCCTGCATTTGCTAGAAAATTCTCCCCCTGAATTAAGCTGGTTATTCTCTGTGACTAATAAACAGAACTCAGAAAAGAAAATAAACCAAGAAATAGTTACGTAGTGCGTACTGGGAGCCTAGATTGCATATTATGAAAGACCAAAAAAAAAAAAAAAAAAAAAAAAATCCCATGATTTCTACTCCTGTTTAATCGAGGGGATATAACTGACATGATGACATGACTGACTTTGAAAGGCACCATCACCTCTACATAGTGCTTTAAGTTCAATGTTTTCTTACGTAGTGAGCAGGGATTTCTCCCTATTTCTAGGAACTTGAAAGCAATACCAAGGGTCGTACCTACTGGCTGCGATGTTCCTAGCGCCATGCAGGCTCTGATCTCTTGCCTGTGTGAGGGACCACATCCACTTACCTACAGCAGATATCCAAAAGTAACATCTGAAATCTGGGGGCTTGAAATAGTTGCAAATTGTCCCTAGATTGGTTATATCACAAATGTCTGTTCATCATGCCCAGCGTGCTAGGGCTTTCTGGTAAACCTGCCTGCTTGTGTTGTAGCTAGAAGTGTAGTCTTGTACTGTTTTCTAATTTGTTCCCATTTCTGGCTCCCCTGCAAGACAATGCCAAGTCCCTTGAGGTAGCTCACAACTTTTACATTTATATCTCCAGTGTCAGGCACACAGTAGGAACTCCAGAAACATAAAGAGCATAATGTACTGTTGACGAGCAGGGGTCTGGAGTGGGAATGATGGGTGCATGGTCTGATTCCGCAATTTGTGGCCTTGGGCATGTTCCTTAGCTTCTGTTATTTCTCAGTGTCTTCATCTGCAAAATAGGGATCATAATAGTACCTACAACGTAGGTTTGCTGTGCGTATTGCATGAAATAATCCTTTTAGAAGACTCAGCTCAATAATCATTAGCAGATATTATAGTTTGTGTTATTGTTAGAATTAAATGAGGTGATAGAATCTCATAGTTCATATGATTTATATATTCATCATTGCATAAATCCTTATGTTCCATTTACTTAATAAATATTTACTGAGGTCTCAATATATGCCAGGCACTGGGGTAATACTGGTGAATGAGACAAAGCCGCAACCCTAACAGAATTTATATTTACTCTGAAAGACAGAAAATAAACATGTATGTAAATAGATACAGCATTTAATTTCAGATATAAATAATTCTTCTGTAGGAAACAGAGGTTAAAGGGCTACAAAGTATCTCAGAACAATGTAAGTTAAAAGGCTTAAATGTGTCTGGAGAAAGGAAGGAAGGTGGAGAGGAGAGTTGGGAAGTTATTTTAGATAGGTGATGAGGAAAAGCCTGGCTAAGGAGGTGCCATCCAAATCGAGAACCCTGCAAAAGTGATGGGAAAAGCATTCCAGGAAGGGGTTCGGTGCTAGAGCTCTGAGGTGGGAATAGGCTTGGCATGTTGAACAATGGCAGAAAGGTCAGAGAAATTGCGGGGAGCGATAGCAAAGAGGTTAGAAATGAAAGCAAGAGGCCAGGTTATGTAGGCCACAGAAAAACTAGAGATTTTATTCTAAGAATGATGGGAAGCCACTGTAAGGTTTGGAGTAGGGTGAGGCCATGATTCATTTTTAAAAGATCATCTGGCTTTACAGAGAATAGGCTATGGGCAGAGTAGTAGCGGGAGGTGGACAAGAACAGAAGAAGCAAGAAGACCAAGTAGGCGGCTATGACAGCGTCCAGGTGAGAGAAAATCAGGGCACAGACAGGAAGAGTAGGAAGAAGGCGGGAAGAAGCAGTCAGATTTCTATCACGAATTATAAATATCATAAATAGCTGTAATATGAGTACACAAGATAGACGTATGTCATCTCATTGGGCCATGCTAGATCTATGTTTTAAAGTAGAACTTGCTGATGAAGTGGATGGAGTATGTACGAAAATCAGAAGAATAAAGACTGACATCTAATTTTTGACCTGGGCAAATGGGTGGTGCCATTTATAGAGATCGAGAAGATGGGAGAAATGATTTTTAGGGAAAGAGTTCTTTTTTTAGGGAAGAGTTCATGTAAAGTTTGAGATGCCTTTTTGACACCTAGGTGTAGAGGGCTGTGGACAGTTGGATATATTCAGTCTGAAGATCAGAGTGAAGGTTGGGACATGAACTTGGAAGTGATTGGGAAACCCCTGGTATTTAAAGGCAAGAGACAAAAGATAATTTAGGGAGAGTGTATAGAAAAAGAAGCCAAGAACTTTGGTTGAACACTAAAACCCTGTAATACGTAGAAGCTGGGAGAAGAAGGAGGAGCCTCCATGGAGAGTAAGGGCAGCAGTCACAGGGCAGGAGCAAAGGACGAGGCTGTGACGTCTTGGAGCTAAGTGAAAAGACTGTTCAGCCAGCTGTTTGGAAAACACAAACAGCTGACATCATATTGGGAAAGGCCAGGGTAGGGCATGAAAAGAATCTTTTTGAAACTTGCTGTTAAAAGATCTGTCCCAACGATGTTCTGTATGGCAACTGGCCTCCATACCCAATTCCGTGAACTTAATCCATCCCCCACTCCATCCCTACACAAAATGAGGGTGAATAAAACCAAACAAAAAATCTGCTAGGTTTTTAAAGTCTTCCCAAACCAGACAATGTTGTTTTTTTCCTCCCGCTGGAGTCATCTTATCTTTGCCACTTCTTTCAACCATGTTCTCAGAACCAATTTGTCAGATTTACTCTAAAGACAACAACAATCACCCCTGGGTCTTAATTCCTGAAAGGATTCAAAAATAATGATGAACTTCAAAAAATGCAACATTTTAGAGGAAAAATGAAACCAGCAGACACCATCTTCCCATGAAAATAAATATGCTTAGATGGTCTTTGAGCTGCCGGGGAAAGGAGTGGGGGTGGGTAAGTCTCCACCCACAAAAGCTTCAGGGCTTATTACCCAGACAAAACCTTTCCACTCTCCAGGCTAGCAGGAGGTTTACTCCCAGTTCTCCTCTGAGCAGCCCGGCCTGGGTCTCGGCCAACGCGACCAGCTCCATTCAGTGGTGTGAGGGAGAGCAGGGCTGGGAGGGGCTCCGCCTCCTCTTTTCTTCCAAGCAGAATGACGGGCTGCCGGCTGGACACACGCCTGGCAGATGGCATTTCAAAGGGTTTTCAGGAGCCATCTGGGGTGGGTACAATTATTACAAACCATGCTTCTAACAAAGCCAGAAGGGTTACTTCCTGGCAGAAGAGAAGTAAAACAAATTCTATCATGTTTCTCAGGGACAGCATGTTATATTAAAAAAAAAAAAGAAAAATCACCAGGCTGATAAACTGGGGTTTTCTACAGCCTACAACACTGCCTTCGGCTTGTCTAGCTGCAAATCGGGCCAAAAATATCTTGTAGCTATTAGCTTTAAATGAATAAACACGGTGCCCACCTACTACTTTCAAAAAGGAAACAAAAAGAGGTTATGAAACACTAGGAAAAGAATAATAACTTCCATTTATTGGATGCTTACTTATATATCAGAGTGTGAAGCACTTAATCGAGACTATTGGATTTCATCTTCACAAGAAATGTAGAAGTAAGGATGGCTCGGCTACTCGTCTTATGGATGAGGAAACAGAGAGTCAGAAGTCAAGTAACCTGTCCAAGGTCACGTAACAAGGAAGCTGGGCAGCGCTGATGTGAACGCAGACATTCTGACTTTAGCATCCCTCATTCTAAACCATCGCTGTCCAACAGAACTTTCTGCCATGAGGGAAGTGTTCTGTATCTGTGCTAACATGGTAGCCACGAGCCACCTGTGGTATTAATACGTGGCTAGCATGACTGAGGAGCTGAATTTTAAATTCTAAGAACTTTAAATAACCACATGTGGCTGGCGGCAACAAGATTGGCCAGCACAGCTCTCAACCACGTTCTATTTGGGTGGCTTGCCCACATTGCACTGTGTCTGCACCATGCCCCCAAAGCACTTCTGCTCTCAAAATAATAACAAGAAACATCCTTACACTAAACAGCAGACACCCTGTACTCACCCAGGAAAACCTTCCTTTTTAAAAACTCACATGCTTTGAAAAATGATCAAGTCTAACTCTGTTTCATACTAAAAATTCTATTTGGTTCCTATGGGCTATGGTCTCTTAGAAAAAAAACCTCCATAGATATTTGCATAGATAGCATGGTTTGTAGCAAAACAAAAACAAGACCAAAACAAAAGCTGCCCTCCAAAACAAAAAAAAAACCGAGTGCCCGTGAATACAGGAATGATTGAATGAAATGTGTTATTTTCACCCTTAAATTTTTTTTCACTACATAAAGGTTGGATGTATACACAGTTACCAGAAGGAATATCTGTGCTATGCAGTTGAGTAATAAAACAATTCATAGAATAAAATGCAAAATACCACTGCATTTTATTGAAAAATACAAATGCTGCCCTTTTTATGATGCCGCATGTATTATGAGTTAAACAAGAGTTAAAAAGGGGGGAATAACAGTAAACCTTTCACAGTGGCAACCTCAGGACGGTAGGCTCAGAAATGGGAAGGGACGAAATGATTGTTTATTTAAATTCCTCTCACACTCTGAATTGTACCAATAAGTATGTAATCATTGTTTTAGCATTTTATAAATTGGATGAAATAATTATTTAAGGAATCTTGACAGACTTGAATCTTGGACATCCTACTCTGGCATAGTCCTCAGATATTGCCTCAAGGGTGCGAAAGAATACAGGCTCCAACTGAACCAAACAAACAGTATGTTCTAATTCTCCCACCTCCTAGCAGCCAGCACCACTGTGCACTTGCCAGTAGCTATTAATAGGAACATACTACAAAGAAAGTTGAGAGAAGGTGGGACTGCTTTTCGGCCTGGTTTTGTTTTATAAACCTGAAACTCACGTAAACAAAATCCTTTTTAAATGTCTCAGTACCTACAGGAGTTGCACCGGAGTAGTGAACATTACCGACCCATTCCCCCAGCAGATCACAAACTAATTTCAGCTCTGCCCTTCTGAGTATCTCAGTGTGAATTAGCCATGTCCCCCAAGATTCGCCCCTTAAAGCTTGAGTGGTGGCTTGCTTCTTATACACATTTTATGGTTCGTCAGCTTTCAGTGTCCATGGCTTGAGTGACCCTTGCTGAGGAAATCAGAAAGGGACCTTCCTTATCATCAAACTCCACAAGCCATGGTCACAGAAAGGAAACCCCATTCGGAGCTCACTCACTTCTCTTCTTATTCTAGAAATTCTCTTGAAATACCAAGTTGAGGCAGCAGAAAAATCCTAGAAGTGAAACATTGATACGCCATTCTGCCTGCTACGGGTCCCAACAGCACCAGGTTTCTAGGCAAACACCTGTCCAAACTGTCTCAAGGCCAGAATGCTAATAGGGGAATCACGAGCCCACTAAGATTAAATTACTAACACTCAATCATATCACCCAATGTTAAATTAATCTGGGCCCTGCTTATCGAAATCCAACAAGACCAAAAATTATAGTTACCTCAATTGTCGCCATGTTAAGAAAAGACCATCACTTTTTATAACAAAACAATTCTTTGCATTACTTGAAATTGGTTCAATATCCAGGATAGCCTTATGATACTCATTCCTTAGTTAGAGAACATGTTGTTTCCCCCCAAATTCACTGTTACCTGCCACTCGCACAATTTTTGCAGTATCTCAGGACCTGCAGCGGTATTTACTCAATATTTTCCTTTCAAGACAAACTGCTTTAAAACAAAATACATTCATGTACAAAGGAAATACTTAACTGCTACAGACCTATTAGAATTTAAAAAAAAAAACCTTACAACACCAAATGCTGGCAAAAATATGGGCTAACTGGAACTCCCATACACACGTTGTTGGCAAGACGCAAAATGGTACAGTCGCTGGGAAAATAATTTGGTAGTTTGCTAAAAAGTTAAAAATATAAATTTACCATATGACCCAACAACCACACTCCTAGATATTTAACCCAGACAACTACAAACTTATTTTCTACACAGAAACCTACGCACAACAGTCCTTCAATTGGTGAATGGATAAACGGGGTACATCCATACGATAAACACCACTCAGGGAAACCACAGATGTGTACAACAACATGGAGGAATCTCAAACACATTGTGCTAAGTGAAAGAAAAGGCTACATACATACTGTGTGGGACCATTCAAATGACATCCTATAAAAGGTAACCTGACAGCAGGGATGGAGAATAGACCAGTGGTTTCCAGGTGTGGGGTGGGCGTTGACTACAGGTGAATCAGGGGAGGATGAGTTGTTCTGTATCCTGATTACAGCGGCGGTTGAAGGACTATGCATTTCTCAAAACCTACAGAACTGTACACCTCAAAGGGTGAATTTTACTGCTTATAATTTTTTAAAAGAAAACATTTCGCATTACCTCAAATGAAGAATCAGTTTCACCCTGCCATAAATAGTAACTAAAAATAAAACAATTTCATTTTATCTAGAGCCTAAAATCTGAGCCTGAGGTCTGCAATGTTATTACAAAGAGCAACTGACAAACATTAGAAAGGTATTGCATACCTCTCAGTACCAAATTGAGACTTTCTCCTTAACATAATTATAAGGATTTTAAAAATTATAAAGAAAATCAGCTGCTCACTATTGGATTAAATGTTCAAGTGGCATCTGAAACACTGCCTAAACTCCCCTCACGTCATCCTGTAGTTGTTTTGAGACCCACTAGAGCTAAGCCTCTGGCATTTGGGAGATCAGCACTGACTGAGGGCTTCCACCGTGATGTTGAAAACACCTGGTTTCAAAGTCCAGTTCCGTCACTTTACTCTCTAAAGAATTTAGGTTGCTAAATCATTCTAGGTCTCAGTTTCCTCACCTACAGGTGAAGATGGAAAAAATAAATAAAAATTTAAAAACGTTTTAATGAAAATAAAATATCTTCACCTCAGGGTTCTGTGAGATCGTATCACAACGGCCAGCATACAGTATATCTGAAACAAACAAGTGGTTGATATTCGGCTGGCTGCTTTGGCTGGCTTGGAAACGGATCAAATTTCAACAACACTCTTGGAGACAGGCTCCCGGAGGAAAACCTGTATGCTTATGATTTAGATACATTACATATTACTTTGTATTCATGCAAAATATCATCAAAGCCAAACCCGCATCATTCTTTGGATTCTGGCCCTCAGTTAATGCAAGCTTCTTTACTCTGGCTAGGAGTTTACCTGCCTAGGTATTATTTCAATCCTCCCTGTTTCAAAATAAAAATGGAAGAAACGTATATCCTACAGCTAAGCCATTTTTATGGTTTCACCCTGAAAAGCCCTGAGTTGTTGGCTCTGATTCATGAGTGATCTTGTCCTCTTTTCACCACCCCAGAAATGCAAATCTCATAGCACAGGCCATTGCAAACTTTCTCCTATGAATAGATGCCTTTTTCGTATGGAGCCTGATCAGACACAAGGAGGGATATAAATGTCTTTATTCCCAAAACAGAGATTTGGAAACAAAATATCCTCATTACCGACCACAGCCGTCTGCATTTTATGGACTCAAAACAGTAGTCACTTTTCTATGGTGCATTTTATGGACTCAAAACAGTAGTCACTTTTCTATGGTGCCTGACACGCGGAAGCAGGCATCCAAAAGTGGAGCCACTAGAATTACAATGCATGTTATTTTCCTGTTCTTTTTAAATAAAAACCACTAACTTTCAGTGAAGCTTTTGTATCACTAATGCTGTGAGTTAACATGCAGTATCTACAGAGAACGGACAATGGAAGACCAACAGATCTTCTCTCCTACGAGAACGTGCCTATGTTTAATACAAGTCCATGTGGCTTCTTGTTTCTGTCCTTTCAAATCTACATTCCCTGGAAAAGTGGATTGAAACTGATTTTCTGTAACTGAGAGGCATAACAGAATCAACCAGAAAGCATTAAAGGAAAGGTTAAGAAGAGCTAAAGACAGAAAAAACACAAGGCTAGGGCATAATACATGACTGTTGAAAGTATCTCATTAAGGATACAGAACAATATTATTAATAGCTACTATTTATTGAGCACTTATTATGTACCTGGGAATTGCTAAGTAATTCACAGATGACCGGATCCCGATGCTTGGCAAGAGGAAAAGTCTTTAGAATTACCCTTCTAGTTAGGACTAGTTGAAGGACTATGCATTTCTCAAAACCTACAGAACTGTACACCTCAAAGGGTGAATTTTACTGCTTATAATTTTTTTACTGCTTATAACTTTCTAATGCATGCTTGTTCTCTTTTATTCTGCCAACAATTATTTCTAAAGAGCCTACTATATATGTGCCATATACTGTGTAAAGTGATGGGGGTCAGCAAGTCAGGTGCAGGCCCTGCCCTGAGCGAGCTTAATGTTGGTGGGGAGGACAAAACCAAGTATTCACATTAATGAACAATAAGTGATATGAAGGAGAAGCTAGAGAAGGTTCTGGGTGCTCCTCTCAGAGGAATCTAAATGTGAGAAGACCAGAGATAAGACAAGGAAGGGTGTGTTAAAGCGTGTAAAAAAAAATTCCAGTATTGAGAGAATTGGACAAGGTGGTCATGGAGCATGAAAAGGGCTGAAAATATTATGGGGCTCATACTTGGTGTATGTGGGGAGCAGGGGAAGAAAACAAAACAGTGGAGAGGGTGAGAACCCATAACACTGATGGTCTCGGATGTCACAGCTGCTACTCAGAATGGTCACAGGAGTGACTGTGCCTCCAACTGTCAGTGTCAGGGAGCAGCACGCACGCAGGGAACCACACACACACACACACACACACACACCAGCTCAGGGAGCAACACACACACACACCTCTGCTGTGTTTCCAGCAGAACAAAGCTGAGAGGGTAAGGTCCTTGTGTTCCAGGAGCTCTGAATCTACTGGGCCTGTGTCCAATCAAAATTGATGCCTCGTTATAAATGGGAAAGCAACTAAAAGAGACTTGACTGATTAAAATAAAGAGAAATAAAGAAGGACAGCCTAATCCTAGGGGCACCAGAACCAAAGTTTTGAGGCTATTGATGTGTTCTTCAATGCTCCAGACATGGTGATTTACAAATCACCACTCACTCCTTCACTTCACAAGGGGGACCCATGAGGAAGGAAGGTCACACAGGGGATGAGGTTAATTTCATGTGTCAACACAACTGGGTTAAAAGATGCCCAGTCACGTGGTAAAACATGATTTCTGGTGTGTCTGTGAGAGATTCCTGAAGAGATCGGCATGAAGGAGCTGGAGTAAAGAATGCCCTCGCTAGGGAGGGTGCAGCCACCAATCCACTGGGGGCCTAACTACAACAAGGGACAGAAGAAGGCGAATGTCCTCTCTGTTTGAGCTGAGACGTCCACCTTCTCCTGCGCTCAGACTGCAGGCCTGCTGGTCCTCAGGTTTTCAGTCTCAGACCAGCACGAATACCATCAGCGTCCCTGGTTCTTAGACCTTGGACTCAAACTGAGCTACACCGCCAGCTTTCCTGGTTCTCCCACAGGCAGAGGGCAGACTGGACAACTCCTAGGCCTCCCTAACTGTGTGAGCCAATTCCTATAATCAGTCGATCTCAATCACTCTCTCTCTCTCCACACACACCCCTATTGGTCCTGTTTCTCTGGAGAACCAGGACTAGTGCGCAGCGCAATGTAAATCGATCCTGTCAAGAAACACCGCTTTGATTGAGCGGGCATTGGCTCTCTCCAAACATCGTAACAAAGGTCTGAAACAGTACCCTTACCTTTCCTTCCTGGATTGTAACACAGAATACTCAGTAATTACATCTTGAATGGAATACTGCCAAGGTGCTCAACAGCGCATGTGTGAAGGTCATTATTTCACGCCACCTACAACTCCCATGCTTGGATGCGAGGACCTGTTAGGGTTCCATCGTGCACGTAGGAACTGTGCGATGGAGGCACAGGACTCTCATTAACGGATCACACCTAAAATGCCTGAAATAAGCAAGGACCTGGCATTTATTCCACTGTGTTCATGATTTGGAAACGTGCCCTACATACCAGAGATGGCAAGCATCTGATCTGGTTTTCATGATCCTACTTCTAGCTTTTCTCTCCACAACTCTGACTTAGGATAAAGAGGAAGAAGAAGTTGTGAGTGCCAGATCCAAGGGAACTACCAAGTTGAAGGCAGCTCCATAGGAACTATTCAAATTGCCCCTACATCCTTGTCTTGGACGCCAGGCGTCCTCTGTTATTAGAAGTTTGAACATGTTACCTTTCAAGGAGATCCACCCAATAACTGCTGAGTGAATCACATGATGATACAAGAAGAGGGTATGTTTGCCTATGCAAGACTTTGGGAGCAAATGGCTCCCCAAAATAAACAAAGGCAGCAACTCAAGAGGAAGAAACGGGTATAGGAAGATTCAGCTTCAAGTTTCAGCTCTGCCCCTCAATGCATGATGTCGCTAACCTGCACAGTTCTTTTCTATGAACTCAGTGTCCTTAGTTATGAAACAGGAAGGGTCACCATTGCCCTGATGATATCACAGAATCATTATAAGGTAGCAAATCAGTTCCTGTGCAATGACACAAAGTCCTTGGCAAATTTAAGGCATGTAAAAATTGTATTTATAATAAAAATTTGTATTTAGGCCAGCGTTTATACTTTATACATGTATCTCATTTAATCCTCGTAACAACCCTGTACAGTAGGTACCACTATTACCCCCACTTCACAGATGAAAAAACGTGCAGAGAGAGATTAGGTGACTTGCCAAAAATTACCCAGCTGCTAAGTGACAGAGCTAGGATTTGAACCCAGGACTTTATTGCCACATAGTATTTAAAGCTCCTGTACACAAAGATGACACTGGAATAGGGGAACAAACTGGTGACAGCTGAGTCTACACAGCTTGTCACCTGAGGGTGAATAAATCATTACCTGGCCTCATTGAAGAAAGTAAAGAGGCACCGATGGAGTTGGCTTGTGGGAGAGATGTCCCTCCCCCACGACTTCCTTGATTCGAAACCCACACTTTCAGGGACTGTATCTTACTACCTCTTAACCACAATGATGAGGTAAATTAGGGCAGAATCCACTGAACAGGAAAGTCAAGTAATGACTTGAACCTGAGTATTAACCACTCTTCCTCTTTTATGCGGGGGAGGGAACTTTGGCACCTACACTCACAGAAACCCTGCATTCATTAAAAACAGGAAAGTGAAAACTCTCAGGCTGTCATTGAGTCATTCCAAACATTCAGCTTTCAAGAAATAAAGGGTAAGAATCTCCAACACGAGATACATGCTTATCCAAAATCAATCTCTCAGGATTATCTGAGGCATTTTTGTGCAGAAAGGAATTCTGGAAATCTGTAATGCCCCATTCCCTAGTAAAGGCTACCTACGACCAAGATCATAGAGACTTTTGCCATCGACAGGTAACACTCTTTACTTTCTCTGAATTAATGACAGCAATTGTTTATATAAAATGTAACAAACTAATTCCAACGATTTCAACCAGGTAATTTCAAAAGCATGTGAAAGAAAATGATTATTTTGGTGAAAAGCTATAATTAATTAAGAAAATCAAGTTTCCACAAAGTTGGTGACTTTGTAAACCCATTGGTGAATGTTTCTAATATTTGGCAGCTTTCTTTCTTCAACTCAAAAAAAAAAAAAATCAAGAGCGACTGTAAATGGGTACATGGTTTCTTCGGGGGTTATGAGTATGTTCTAAAATTAGATTGTTGCAATGGTTGCACAGTTCTAGGAATATAATAAAAATAAGGAATTGTACATTTATTAATAAAGGGGTAAATTTTATGGAATGTGCATTGTATATCAATGAAACTTCTTAAAATAACATTAAACTACAGAGATGCAGAGATAAATAGAAAACAGTCTGTATGCAATGCTATCATAATTTAGTAGAAGAATTATTACATTTCCATGAACAATATGTGCCTGCTATAATTCATTCTTCAACAATTTATTATCTGCTCCCATTAGTCCTCCCAATGTATGAACCAAGAACAAGTGTGAGATCAGAAATTACTGGCCACGCTATGTCATTTTCCTAAAAACTGCAGGGGTCTGGAATTCTCCCAGAATGACAGCCTAGAGACATTGTTATAAAATCTAAAATCAGACTTGGTGAGTTCAAATTCCAGCTCTGATATTTACAAACTGTGCAACCATAGCCAAACTAAATATCTGGGGCATTGATTACTCATCTCTAAAATGGGGATAATAGTAATAATAATACCTGCCTCATAAGGCTGCGTGAGGATTACAAAAAAGCAACACATATACAATGCTTGGCCTGGTCAAAAGGTGCGTGCAGTAAACACGGGCTGTAACAAGAGAGCATATTTACCATCACCAGCAGCACACACTCTGCTTCTGAAGGGAAACGGTTGTGAAAGAAGGAAAAGAAGCTGGTTATTGATCATTTATTATCCTGTTAACATGAAACACAAGTTTCTTATAAGTAATGCCTAATTCAGTGCTCCCAAGAGGGGTATTGTTCCCCATTACCTGCACAAAATTTTCTACCCTCAACATTTTTCAAAGCTTTTCGCAAAAAATGTACACAACTCCCAACTAAAACTCCTTGGATTATCTTTTGATGAGAAATCACAAAGTCAACACATTCCTGTAAATACCATAATTTTAGCTGACCATTTGTTATTAAGCACTAGCATCTATCTACAAGAAAATGCTTTTATTTGTTGGAATGCAGTGTCTCAATTTGAGGACCTCAAGTGCCCTAATTCCATGTTATTATATTCTTCTTCATATGATTAACTTCTAACTGAATAGATGTGACACATGCTTATTCAACAAATACTATTTGACTGTACATAAAGACAGAAATCAATTTATACCAAGTACTAAGACAATGCAATTACAAGAGCAATTCCAGACAAATAGAGGGAAAAAAGGAGTTTGTGTTGATTTAACGCACGGGTTCTCCGTTGACTTAGGCATGCAAGTTCTTGAAGCCTTCCCAAGCATATAGCCGAATACTCATCACTGTACAGATTTCATTTTGGCTCCCATCAAGTATATATACTGCCATGTCCAAGCAAACAAAAGGGAATATTGGGTAATGGGTATATTAAGCCTACACCAATGAAAGATACAGTGCTGTACTACTTATGTGTTTCCTTACTGAGTACTGCCTTCACAGTATAAAAGAAAACACAGTGGGAACACTAAAATTTCTAGGATTATATTTCAGCACAGTGCTGAAGGGTTACTGAGTGAAGAGTTTAAAAACTGGATATTTCATTCCATTTTTAAATAGTTGCTTTTTTCCTTTTTTCTGGTCTTTTTTTTTAATACCAACATTCATCTTGAAAAACTTTACTGGCACCCAAAACTCTAACATTCAAAAAGTGTCTTATGAGTGAAGACAGAAACATTAGTACTTGAACATCACTTAAGGGTGGGTTGGTTTCCAGGCATCTGAATTCACTCTTGAGACTATTGTTCATAAGTCACTTATGCTTTACCCCCATAAATGGTGACATCACCAGATTCCCAGAAGACTGAATTATCTCCTTGACCCCCCCTCCCCCACCCTGGGACCATCCATTACCTTATCTAATGCTTGCCAACTGCCTCTGTAACTATCGTCAGGATCCAAGGAAGCACGGACTTCGAGCAACTGCAGGATGATCTAGACTCCATTGATTTACTGTTATTGCCCTCATTTCAATTAGTTCATTTCTCAATGAGCAATGATATTCTCACATTATGTAGTATTTCTCTTGCCACAACTCCAGTTCATTTTGTTATAGACTACACTTTCCTGATAGATGACACCTATAAATTATTATTATTCACTCTGTTAAGCCAAATTAGGTAGCTTTTAGTGGTGAAATTAAAAAAAAATTACTAATGCTTGAAGAACATTTGCTTAGAAAATGTAGGCAGAAATGAATAAGCCCGCACTGATACGATAAATTAAAAATCTCGTCTTCACCCACACTCACTTTTTAAAAAATTATTTCATTAGAATACTACATGAGGTATCAAAGGTATTGTTAGAAAACAAGTGGCCAGTTTTTAAAAAGCAAAATCAAGTGGAAATCTTTATTACTAGAAGTTACTAAGAATAATTATTACATAAAACAAACATTACTCTATGCCAGGGGTGTCCAAACTGCGGCCCGCGATCCATTTTTTATTGGCCCGCAGCAAATTCCAGAAATATATTTACTTTACTCAAACAAACCAGGTGAGGCAATACGTACTTCACCTGGAGTGAGTGGCCCGGCTGTTTGTGTATTTTACCGCATATGGCCATTGGTGAAAAATGCTGAAAAACGTTTGGACACCCCTGCTCTATGCCTTCCACTAATAGAAATCGGCCCTTTCAAACAAGCCTTAGTTCAGATGTGTCAGGGAGTGAGTGCATTGCCTCCTGAGACGACCACACCATTTTAAGCCTACAGGATTCTCACTAATCCAAGAATGCAAATTATGCCCTGTCATCTATACAAACTGGACCTAATGTGAGTCCAGATAAAATCGAATCAAGGATCAAATCAATGACTCTGTATTAGACACAGAAATTTAAAGATCGATTAATCAAAAGATAATGACATCTTAGTTGTGAACAATCTATTTTTAAAAGGAAAAAATTGAGTGGTTTTGTTTTGGTTTTGCTTTATTTTATATATGTATTAATTAAATGTCCTATCCTATCACACAATGCTTACTGGTTCTCTCCCTTGGGTTTCATCTATTCGTCATCCCTGAAGACAGCGTCTGCTGATCAAGGGCAAAGGGAGGGTGGAGACAATCTTTATTTCCTGATATGGCAGCAGGGTATAACTGCCATTAGCTTCCTGTCAGCAGGTGAAGACCTGGTGAGGTGATAGATGCCCTGGAGCGCTTGCAAGTTTTCACCAGGCACCTACCTCTTAACCTATTTACCTGGCAGTTAACACTCTCATCTTCTGCCGAAACCCACATTTTTGCCCAGAGGAGAACAAAGAATCAAAGTCTTTCATAAACTAAGAACTACCACCAAGGCCTTCCACAGGCTTGGCTTCTCAAAACAAAACAAAACAAAAAAGAAACAAAAACAAAAATAAAAGGGTATTTAAATGAGCCAGCTTGGAAATCCAGAAAGCTTCTTCCCATCTCAATATGTAATAATACATGTTACATTTGAAAAGAGTAATAAGAGATTAAAGTTATTCACTTTTAAAGTAAGTGACTTCACAAAGGTTTGTAGAAATTTTTGGTTTTACACAGGTAAAACAGGAAATGAGACATTGAGGAGAAAATAATTGGTTTTCTAAGCCTTTAAAGGAAGGACCAACTAATGTCAATTTATTTATTTTTATTTCATTTCTCGATTTTATAACAAATTAAATGACAATGGAAAATTTAAAAATTCACAAAGTAGGACATGATCAAACTTTGGGTAAAAGTTGCTGACTTTAAAACTAGTAACATTAAATCTCTCAAATTTCTCTTCAGATATACAAAGTGCATGCTGTGGAAAATTTAGAACCCACAAAAGAACACAAAGAAGACAAGCTCCGCAACAGCCAGAAATGAACACTATCAAAGCCCCCCGTCCCCATTCCAGTCCCAGAGATGAAGTCTGCAGTCTTCAGGTAAATTCTCAGACCTCAGAATTGTCACCAACCACCGCAGGCTTGTCACAATCAACATAGATCAATTGTTACAATCAACACTCAACAACTGTCAACCAATACTTTGCAAAGAAAGAGCACTGTTGTTTTTCATGACCACATTAGCACAGCAGCTCATGTGCCTCCTGTTACACAAATACTGAAACTGAGAGTGAGGGCACATCACAAAATTTACTGGAAAGCGTAGTGCTGACAGATGCACAATTCAGAAACCTTTACATGGGGTTGAAGGGCTGGAATTACAAACACACCAGAACTTATCAAAAGTAATTTCTTGTTGTCGGTTTTAAACCCTGGGTCATTAAATAAGTACATTAGTATTAGTGTTAGTATTAGTATTAGTGTTAGTATTAGTAGTAATAATAATAATAATAATGAGAAGCAGCAGTAGCAGGAACAGCAGGTGCTGAATTAATAATACAGGTCTATTATTGTCACCACCACAACCAAATATTAAGAGCCAGGCACTGCGTAAGTACTTTAACATTCTTTGTCCGCTGAAACCTCATCACAACCATGAGCATAGTTTTAATATCCTCACTTCTTAAATGAGGAAACTGAGAATTGGGTTTCCCCGAAAATAAGACCTAGCCGGACCATCAGTTCTAATGCATCTTTTGGAGCAAACATTAATTAATATGAGACCCAGTCTTATTGTATTACATTATATAAGACCCGGTCTTATTATATTACACTATATAAGACCCGGTCTTATATTACAGTAAAATAAGACCGGGTCTTATATTAACGTTTGCTCCAAAAGACGCATTAGAACTGATGGTCCGGCTAGGTCTTATTTTCGGGGAAACACAGTATTAACTTGCCTAAGGCCATCATATAGTTAAACAGGGGGATGAACTGGGATTAAAACCCCGTATTTCCTGACTCGGGCCTAAAATCTAAAGTTTGATACTGTATAGATTCATGTATCACTCTGTCAGCCACGTTCGTCTCGTTGTTCCTAGAACACTATAAGCAGGTTCCTGCCTCAGGGCCTTTGCACTTGCTGTAACTCATCCCTACTACACTCTTGCCGGGGGCCACTCTTTCACCAGATAGACTCATGGCTGATCCCACACCTCCTTCAAGTGTTTGCTCAAATATCACTGCTGTTGACTGAACTGTGTCCCCTGCCTCAAATTCACATGTTGAAGCCCCAACCCCCAATGTAATGGTATTTGTAGGCGGAGATTTTGAGAGGTAATTAGGTTTAGATAAGGTCATAAGGGTGGGGTCCCCATGATGGGATTGGTGTCCTTATGAGAAGAGACACCACAAAGCTCTTGCCTCCCTCCCTTGCATTCTCTCTCTCCCCTTCTCCCCTTCTCCTTTTCTCTCTCTCCCTCCCCTCCCCACACCTGCCCTGTGAGGACACAGCAAGAAAGTGAGCCATCTGCCAGCCAGGAAGAGGGTCCTCAGCACAAGCCAATCATGCTGGCACACTGACCTTGGACATCTGGCCTCTCAGACTATGAGAAAATACATTTCCGCTATTTAGGACACCAGTTGATGGTATTTTGTTACGGCAGCCCAAGCAGACTCGTCATCCTCCCAGTAAGGAGATCCCTGATGCCTTATGTTAAATTGCAAGCCTCCCCCTTCCGTCCATCCCTGCACTGCCGCTCTTGCTTTATCTTTCTCCATAGTATGTATCACCATTTTTGCTGGTTATTAAAGTAGTCTCTTAGCTCCCAATCTACCCTTCCAAACCCTGCTCCGTGAAGCTAGCATTAGGAGTCTGCAAACTATTTCCCAGGATTCTTGTGCAACAGAGGCCACCTGAGGAAGATCAGAAGGCAGAAGGAGAGACGGGACCTGCTTCTTCCTGCTTGTTTGCTGTTTCTGTCAGTGCGAGCCCAGCAGAGACCCTGGACCTGGTTCCAGGCCACAGCTCCCCAGAATCAGCCTCGTCTCACCCAAGAGGTCCCAGCACTAGGGGGAGGGAGAGCTCTCTGCCCGCCCCTCCGCACCCCCAGTTAAACAACCCCAACTGCTTTCTTTTGGTCCTCCCACCCTAGGAGCCCAAGGGGCTTCACGGTGTCTTCTCCTGTGTAGCCTCAGCTCCCCTGTGGCTTTTTCAGACTTCCAACACCTATTCCCTATAACATTACAGAGCCCCTCTGTTGAAATACCTAGAGTTCTGTTTCCCTGACCGAACCCTGACTGGTATGTTATAAAACATTACATTATATTTTAATTTTAGATTATAAACAACATTTAGAAAGTATCTTCTCATGCTTGACTGTAAGCTCCATGAGAACAGGGGTTTGTCTGTCTCATTATTTACTGCAGAAACCCTAGAACCTGGAATAATAGCATCTGGCACATGGCAGGGGCTGAATAAGCATGAGCAGAATGAATGTACCCCTCTAGTTAGCAGTTTAACACTAACCGGAAGCCACTGCCTCGTTTCAGCCTAGAGACCACCTGGTACCTGAAGCCTTCCTGTGACCCTATCTAAAGTTGCCTTCCCAGCCTTCCTTTGCAGACCACTGTAGGTTTCTTTCATGGCATTTTCACAATCTCTAAGGACTTTATGTACCTGCACACTTACTTGTCATCTTTCTCTTTCACCATGAGATTAACACCATAAGGACTTGGGTTATGTCCATCCCACTGCGTCCTAAGTGACCAATACGGCCCAGGTGTGCAGCAGTTACACAATTATTTGTTGAACGGAAGGTATGTGGGGGTTTAGATAACCTCACAAAACAATACTCCCTTTTAATGTTTCCAGAAAGAGAGCAGGAGGCGTTGGGAATTAGTGCTTTCACCCTGGAGCTCCTTCGCTATGACTTTGAATCCCAAATGGCTGTTTGTTAAGCCACATATGACGTCCTATAGCATGATGAGACATTGAGTTGTGGTCGTAAATTGAAGTTCTTCATAAACATTGGTTCCATGAAAATTAAATTCTGTGTTGAAATCAAGTTCCTCCATACATTTAACAAGTATTTACTGAACACCTACTATGTGCCAGGTAGTGTTCACGGTGCCGTTGGGAAACAGCAAAGAAGTATAAAACAAACAAACAAACAAACAAACAAAGACACCTCAAGGTTTCTGTCCTCATGGACATTGAGTGGGTGGAAATACACGATGAATAAGCTAATAAATATGTAATGTGTAACTTAGTGTAAAGGAGAACAAGCAGAGTAAGAGTGACCGGGAATCACTTGGGTGATGGAAGTGGAATTACAATTTTCTATGGTCGGGGAATGTCTCACAGAGAAGGTAAAATATGCACAGAGGTCTAAGGGAACTGAGAGTGGGAGCGATGCCGAAACCCCAGAAAACCCAGCCGTGTGTTCCAGGCACAGCAGGGAGAGTCAAACGCAAACGGCCCGTGGCAGGACGGGCGTGGTTTGTAGGGCGCAGTAAGCAGCAGACTGGGCGGGGGAGGGTAAAATTTTGGATCCGAGTTAGTGGAGACTCGATAAGAAAGGGAGATACAGGCCACCATATGGTCTTCAGTTCTTACTCTGAACAAGATGGAAAGACATTGGAGGGTTTTTACCAGAGGAGCGTCATGAGATTTTACAGACTGATTTTACAGAGGTCACTCTGACTGCTGGATTGAAAATCAACTCCATAATGTACGAGAGAAAGGGGAACAATATCATAGTAATTGAAGTAAGGGACTGTGGTAGGGAAATGGGCTAACAATCCCTCCCACGTAAAGTGTCCGGTTCTCCTCCCATCGAATCTAAATCTGTTCAGCGACTTGCATGGAATATGGACAATATGGAAGAAGTGACACTGTGTTAGTTCCAAGGCTGCTCAGAAGAATTCTTGTAGCTTCTGATTTGGCCTCTTAGAACACTTGCTCTTGGATTAAAACAGCCATGCTAGGAAGAAGCACGAGAGACCCACGGACACAGGAACTGAAGCTTCCACCCAGCAGTCCCAGCTGAGCTCCAGACAACAGCGAACACAATTCTGCAGACACAGGAGTTGACCACCGTAGAAGTGGGCCCTCTACTTCCACCTGAACCAGCCAGTCTACTCTTGGTGGAACAGACACGAGCTATCCCTCTGAGCCCTAGCTTAAGTGCAGAGTCTTGAATAAAACAAACACTTGTTATTGTTTTAACTCATTAAGTGCTGGAGTGGTTTGTGACACAGCAATAGATAATCAAAGCAGAATTCACGGGGGCCAGGACCAGCCATAAAGGAAAAGCTCCTACGCACTGCTTTGGGAGATACTAATATGGTTAAGAACTGGGGCTTTGGAGTCGGAAGGACTTGTCCTTGAACCTAGTTATGCCAAATAACAGGTGACCTTAGGTACGTTAATCAATTTTTCTGAACTTCAGTCCCCTCATCTGTAAATGGGATTAATGGTAGGACCTGCTTCCTTGAGACACTGTAAGGTTACCTGAGACAATGTGTGTAGAATGCTTTGCTAATGCATGACACACAATGAGCACTCTTCCAAAAGTAAGCTAGCAAAAGGACTGATTTTTCACCTTTTTAAAAATGGCATATACCACTGAATATCTTCAAAATGGAAGCTTCTGTGGCATGACCCCGATTTCCATTACATTAAGAACCCAGATGCAAAAAAAATTAATCCCAGGGGTATCAACAACCACAGCTGACTACCCACCTTCTAAGTAAGAACAGTGTTTGAGATGCTGTATGATTATCTGCCAAACTCCCTTTCAGAAGCGTGTGGTGACTCGCGAAGCATGGAGGCAATGAAAGGAGCTAACTAAATAGTCCCAACTAGGACAATAAGTTCCCCAAATTTAAAGGCCATCACATCGATTTTGGCAAAGATTTTAGCCAACTCAGTGGAAAGCAAACTATAATGACACTGATTTATGAGACTTTGCAAATTTATAAGAGAAAGAGCATGGTTTTATCATTCCATCCAAATCTTGCTGCAGAAAATTAGTGTAAATTCCATTAAAAAGCCCGAGACATGAGACGGAACATCTACCACAGAGAGTGTAAGAGATTCAAACAGAAGGATCACTTTACCACTTTATTATGCTGGGCTAGATAACAGATCGCTGAGATACTCACATCCACTTCTACTTTATCACAGCGATTACACTGAATAGAGAGCTGATTTTAACCGTAAAAGTCTTTCTCTGGCATTTAGCCAGAAGCAGTAAAATTCTGACCTAATAACTATCACAAAACAGAAAAACCTACTGTCATACATACATCTCTATATTAAACAACCAGTCTTCAAGATACATTGTTGGGAGGACATTGGAAAGGAATGTTGCTTAAAAATATCAATAGCCTACAATTTAAGAGCAAGTACAACAGATGTGCAGAATTGGTTTAATAAATATTTAAATATATATGCCGACATGCCATTAGTTTGTGAAAAAGAGATTTCAGAAAATATTGACTTGAGGCCTGCATTACTTACTGAGTAAATACAAAGTACAATGAATATTCATGAACAATGAAAATTCACTATTTTAATGTAAATATGCATACCTGAGTTTCTGAGTGATTTAGCTTCCTACTTGGCAGTTGTTAGATTATGACAAATGTTATATCCCTTAACCACATGTTAATGAGTAATTTAAAGCACGAGAGCTTTATGAAGAATCAAGTTTTCATCTTAAACTACAAAATGTTGAAATGCATTAAAAAGTCATTACAAAAAAGCAATCATGAAACTTCTCATTTTTACAAAAAAGGCACCATTCATCTGCTGAAGCATACACCAAAATTTTATTTTTAAAAACTTGTATTGGCTATGAAACATTCAATAGAATGTAGTGTATCTGGGATGCATTTCTCTATCATTTCATTTCCGTTAGTCTCCTTTATAGCTACATAAGCTTAAAACAGCAGTGAGTTCCCCAAACTCTATTGTTAGAGAGGTTAATTATAAAGAGAACATACTATCACAGAAGGGGAAAAAAAAAAAAGTTTCATTCTTCCTTCACTCTCACATGATTTTCACCAAAAATTCTGCTTTGTCCTACAGCATGGGCTGCAAATGTTAACATAATTTAATCCAATTAAACACACTTGTTTACTGCAAGACTTCTTCAAAGTCGTTAATGTGCAGATACTCATTGAAAGTTTGCAAAAAGGATAAACTATGCTGCATTTACCCAACTTTTTCTTCACGGGGCATTTCAAGGACTAGCGTTCCCTGGCATACACTTTGGGAAACACCAACGCTGGCTGGGAAGTTTGAGTACCACTTTCCTTAATCCCATAGGCAACTTACTCATGCTTTTAGAGGGACTCAGTATCAAGAAAAGATTCCTGTTCTTATTTTCTCCCCCACATAAAGCCAAGATTAGGATGAAATCTTGCAATGATTTATGAGATAGGGCTCACACTTTCTAGACCCTGGAGACAACAGGAAACACAAATCTAATTACATCATTCCCCTGTATGAAGTCCTCCAACGGCTTTCTAAAGTCTACAAGAGAAAACCCAAATTCTGCAGTTCTTGAAAGATTTTCATGACCTGCTTCTTCCCCAGTCATATCTGCCAGCAATTAGGACCCCAGTTCTGGTATTCCTGCTTCCCTGCACCCCCTCCCTCCAAAAAGCTCCAAAAGCAGAGAAGTCTTGGCTAATTTAGCTGAATGTGGCACGTACCACGATGTCTACACTTGGAGACGGTACACCTGTTATTCCGCAATCAGAGTAACAACGCCACACCGATTCCTGCTGGACTCCTATTGTTCTGTTGGCATTAGGCTCAGCTTAGACATTACTTCCCCCAGTAAACCTTTCCTGATGCAAGGCTGAACCGGGTATCACTACTGTGGGTTCTCACAGCGTTCACCCCTTCCCCACACCACAGGACTCACCACTCGCCACTGAAATGACTTGTTTACTTGCTTCAACCAGCATGTACATCCTTTCGGGGCTAACTATGCGGCCCAAGCACATATATCATTTTAGTAAAGAGTCCTTTACAGCACACTCACTAATGGACATGTAGTCACTTAGAAGATATGATAGCCCATAACGGTCACTAAACAGACTATTGTTGACCCAAAGCATGCCTGCCATTTTATCTCAAGAGTAGGAAATTCCACTTCAGGTGCTCTGGATATTTAATGAGACCATAATCTAGTTCTACTGCTGCGAAAGTGCAATCACTATAAACGCCATTTAATTTGTACAAACTTAGTGGATGAAGTCAAAAAATAAAAGGGAGTGGGGAAAAAAAGGGGAGGGAGGTAGAAAAGCAAGCTACAAAGTGCTGTTGTTTCTCCATTTAAGTGACCTTGTGTCCTGAGTGGCCGGGAGATGACAGCTTGCTCTCCCACTGGCCTCTGTTCCACGTGCATCCCTAAGCGAGCATCTCGCCCCGGGGAGCGTCAGATACTGCACAACTTAAGAGAATTTCAAGGGGAACCTTGACCAGAAGCAATTTTGTTTGCCTTATATGCTTGAAAATGGACTCATTTGCAAGTTAGGCCTCAACTGCATAGACATTCTAAGAAAGAATTCTTTCAGTGCCGGCAAGAACTGGGAATAATGACTAGAACGAAATGCAAACATAAATTAGCCATAGGGGCTAAACTATCCCTTTCATAATTTTGTGTCATTCAAGATAACAAGCACAAATATTTCTAGAGTGCACGTCCTGGGATTTCTCATTTCAGAAGAGTTGATGATATCGTCTTGTTCCTGACACCAACAGAAATTCAAATGTAAAGATCACATAAAACACAGCCTTCCAGTCACTACAGTGGCTATTAAAAGGCAAATGCTCAATGAAACTCTGAGAAAGAAAGGAAGGAAATGAGAAAGAAAGGGAAGGCAAAGCATAGAGAAGGAAGAAAAAGGGAAGAAGGGAAACAGAGGAAGAAAAGGGAAAAGAAAGGTAAAGAAGGAACACTGGTTTTGGTCTTTGAGAAAGGTTTTATTATTTCATAGCAAACTTTTATAATTAAATTTTTAATTTACACTCTCAAACCACAAAGTATGGTATACAATGGAAATAGATACTACTACACAGTGGAAAATATCTGATGTGTTCTATTTGGAAACAATGGAATCTCTTACAGATTCCATAAGAAGAAAAAGTGCCACAGGTAAAGCAGAAGTGCTCATTTCTAATCAGCAGCTCATAATTGTTCTGAGAAGTCTAAGACATAATGCATAGAAAGTTTCTTTGGCAAAGGGCTTGCCGCCTCATGGGACTTAATGAATGTTCACCTCTAGCTCTATTATTCCGTTTTTGCTTATAGAAAAGTGATAGGCATGTAGCTGTGTTTTGTCAAATTTCCAGGGCAAATGCTGCCACATTTCAGAGCATCACTCAAGTCCACAGTTGGCCATGCTAGCACAGAATAGGACTGGGTAAAAGAGGGACATAGAAAAACTGAGCAACTGCAGCCCATGCCACAAAACGTGAACACATCCTGCTCTCCTGGCCTGCTTTGTGAGTGTGAAAACAAGTGAGAAATATGGAAGTGAGTAGTCCTTATTGTAGACCCAAGTTGAGCCAAACAGCAGCTCGATTGACGGGTGGATACGTGAAAAGTCAGCCATGCAGAATTCCTTGCGGGCACGCACTCTAACTCTCTCAGCGCCATGGGGCTCTCTCTGGAGATCAGAGGTCATCCACAAGGTTCTGGCCATGATCCAGAAAAAAATGCAACAGGAAAACTGGCAAGACTCCCAGCCCAGCCCATTGATAATCTGCAAACTATGCCCTTCAGATCAAGCACTCACAACCACAGGTCTTGGAGGTGCAGCCTCACATATGTCTTCCAGAAAAAATTACTTTAAATAGAGGTTCATTTGTGCTATTTGCTAGAAATGGTTCTCCTCTCTCCTCAGCTCCAACCCCCCCTCAGTCATCATTGGAAACATTTACTTGGAGCTGCATCTGTAGACTCAAATTTAAACATTCTCATCTCCCTGTAATGAGTCCAAGGTTCCTTTCCAGGTCACCATCAGTCAGCAAGTTCCCAAGATGCAGCCATCCCTTTATCCTGACTTCACAGATGCCTCAATTGTGAATAACCTTTCCGGAAAAATTCCAACATGTGCTGAAAAGAATCTTTTCCTCAAATCGGCACCTGCAATCCATATCCTCACAAACTCCATCAACTCTAATCATTTCTGTCCCCTCTTCTCCCTTAGTGTATTGTACTGAGGTTGTCTGCAGAGAACTATCAGCTAACCTTAGGAATGCTTTGAAAATTTGTAGAACTATAGTTATTGCCATTTTGTTATTCATATTTTTGATCTTTTTTTCTACTTCTTCTTCTCAAAGAAGTCCCTTAAACATTTCTTGAATACTGGTTTGGTGGCGATGAATTCTTTTAGCATTTTCTTGTCCAGGAAGCTCTTTATCAGTCATTCAATTCTAAATGATAGCTTTGCTGGGTAGAGTAGTCTTGGTTGTAGGTCCTTGCTTTTCATCAGTTTGAATATTTCGTGCCAATCCCTTCCGGCCTGCAAAGTTTCTGTTGAGAAATGAGCTGACAGTCTTATGGGAGCCCCCTTGTAGGTAACTAACTGCTTTTCTCTTGCTGCTTTTAAGATTCTCTCTTTGCTTTTTTAACCTCTGGCATTTTAATTATGATGCGTCTTGGTGTGGGCCTGTTTGGGTTTATCTTGTTTGGGACTCTGTGCTTCCTGGGCTTGTATGTCTATTTCCTTTGCCAGGTTAGGGAAGTTTCCCATCATTATTTCTTCAAACAGGTTTTCAATTCCTTGCTGTCTTTTTTCTTCTCCTTTTGTTACCTCTATAATGCAAATGTTGATATGCTTGATGTTTTCCCAGAGGTCCCTTAAATTATCCTCATTTTTTAAAAAAATTCTTTTCTCTTTCTGCTGTTCTGATGGGGTGTTTTCTGCTACCTTATCTTCCAAATTGCTGATTTGATCCTCTGCTTCATCTAGTCTGCTGGTGATTCCATTTAAAGTATTTTTAATTTCAGTTATTATATTCTATAAAAATAACAATTTCTGACTGGTTCTTTTTTATGTTTCCTATCTCCATTTTAATGTTTCCTAACTCTTTGTTGAAGTTTTCGCTGAGCATCCTTATAACCAGTGTTTTGAACTCTGTATCAGACAGATTGCTTGTCTCTACTTTGTTTAGTACTTTTTCTGTATCTCTGTTCTGTTCTTGCATTTGGGACATGTTTTGTATCCTCATTTTGGCTGACCCTCCCCCCTTTGTTTCTACATAGTAAGTAGAGCTGCTATGTCTCCCAGTTTTGGGAGAGTGGCCTATGTAGTAGGTGTCCTTCGAGGCCCATATCTATCAACAATTACTTTACATGTAAATAGATTCAATCCTCCAATCAACAGACAGGACAGCTAAATGGGTAAGAAAACGAGACCCTTAGATATGCTGCCTACGAGACACTTCAGATCAAAAGACACACACAGATTGAAAGTAAAGGGATGGAAAAAGATATTTCATGAATACGGAAATGAAACAAACAAACAAAAAAGCTGGGGTAGCAATACTTACACCAGACAAAATAGACTTTAAATCAAACGCTATAACAACAGACAAAGAAGAACCCAGTAATTCCACTTCTGGGTACTCATCCAAAGAAACCCAAAATACTAACTGGAAAAGGCATATGCCTCCATATGTTCAACTGCAGCATTATTTACAGAGATATGGAAGCAACCTAAATGTCCATCAATATATGAATGGATAAAGAAGACATGGTACATATATACAATGGAATATTACTCAGCCACAACAAAGAATAAAATCTTGCCATGTGGAACAACATGGATGGACCTAGAGGTTATTTTGTTAAGTGAAATGAGTCAGAGAGAGAAAGAGAGATACCATATGATTTCACTTAAAAGTGGAATCCAAAAAACAAAATAAGCAAAACAAACAAAACAGAAACAAACTCATAGGTATAGGAAACATTTTGATGGGTGCCAGATGGGTTGTAGAGAAAAGGGGGAAGGGATTAAAAAATACAAATTGGTAGTTACAAAATAGTCATGGGGATGTAATGTATAGCACAAGGATACGTTATAGTCAATGATATGGTAATAACTATGTATGATGTCAGATGGGCACTAGATTTACCAGGGTGATTACCTCATAAGTTATATAAATGTCTAATTACTATGTTGTACACCGGAAACTAATATAACATTGCATGCCAACTGTAATTGAAAAATAAGAAAAATATATAAAAAATCCATTAACTCATGATACCCAAAGATTTGTCACTAAAGGACCAAGAGTAATCTGAGAAATATAAATACTGAGTTTAAATTAGTGAGGTTTCAAATCCACTAAAGTAGCTCCTAGGAAGTAAAATAACTTAAAACACGGACTACTGTCAGGAATAAATCTATATGCTCCACTGTATTCTCTTTTAAGATAATGTCGTGGAGTATTCCAATCACACATGCAAAGAACCTGTGATTCGTAAAAAATGTATCAAAAAGCAAAAGGAAAAAACAATTATCTTGTCACTAATATAGCATGTGCCTAATCCTTAATATCCTCAGAGTCAATGATGAGAATCCTAGTCTTATTATACAAATATTTACTGAGCACCTACTACGTTCAATCACTGGGCCTGATAAAAGTGACACAGTCTCCTGTCCTCACCACACTCACTTCCCTGGGGACCTCAGTGACTTTACCAAATCACAGCCATGAGGAGACAACAGGTTTCTAACAAATGTGTATCCAAAAAGGCGTCCTAATCTTTGCAAAGCAACAAAGACTCTTTTGTTACATATAATCATAGAACTGTATCTTACATCCTCTATGTCCATAGTTAACATTACCCTAATTACGTAGACCTGCAAGTTAGAAGTGTCTCTTGTGCTTTTGCACCCCAACGACAGCAAGGGATATCTGATTGTTTCTTTTCTTTGCTTCCTGCCCCTGTGCTGTTCAGTTCCCTGTGAGGGTGCTGTTGACATCGTTGCCACGTTTTGCCAAAATGGCTACTCAAAGGAAGGTAACTTGGGAAGTTATTGCCTGGAAAACAAATGAGGTGTCACGGAAATGGCTACTTTTTGCTTGTATATCATTTGAAACTTAACAAAGTCAGGGAGATGTGTCCCACGAGCATACCTCGGGTAAAAGCTCCAGCTTTTACTGCAACGTATGTTATGCAGTAATTATGCTACCAAGCTGTCCAGAATTCCTTATCTGCATGCAAATTAGTTCAGATGTGCTCCAGCTGCTATTATGACAGTATTAAAAGAATTTGATAATGAAACTATCCTCTTTATGAAAACAGAGTCAATTACTCTAATAACACATTGCATGTACCTGCAGTCCTTCACCAACCGGAGAGCATATTGCTCTCCTCACAGGCAGAACCCTGTGCCTGACCCACCTTCGCACTGCTTTAAATAAATACAAGAATAGCCAGCCAAGAGGGGCATTTCTAGGCTGCCTTCTACAGATCGGACTCTAACGCTGAGATGGGAGTGCTCCCTCAACTGACAATATGGGTAATTGGGTGATTAAATATTCCCACAATCCTCTAAAGGTTAAAAAATTAAATGGCCATCAAACTCACAGCTGTTGGCTCCCAGCTCTGCCATCAATCATTAACATTAAGTCCTGGGACTTTCAAAGGCCACCAGCAGGCAGGAGTAAGGGAAAAAAAAAGAATGTCAAGGTCTTAATTCCAGGCCTAAAACACAGGCATAAAGCTAAGAATGCAGGCTTTAAACCGTTTAGAATCATCATTATATTTTAGAAGAGCTAATATTCACGTATATTCTCGTTCTCTGGTGATTTTCTAGATGTTTCAAACAGCTGTCCTAACTCATTGCTTTTAGGCTGAGCGTGCAGAGGGAGAGTAACCACTGCTCAGTCCCACGGGCAGCCCTGGTTCCAGGAAGCGGAGTCCCAGGCAGAGGCCCGGCACCCACAGCCTGCTGCGCTGGCTCGGGACATTCCCAGGGAGACACTCAGAGTCTCACACCTCGATATCTGCACTACTGTTTTCAAAGTTAACTATATTTCAGAGAGATTATAAGTAGCATCTGGCAATTTTACAATAAGTGGGGAGGACTGATCTTCACATAAAGTTATTTTTATAGATTGCCTTTTCTGGCTGACCAAAAGAATATAAAGGCTTTAAGAGGACTGTACGTTAATAAAAAAACTGCTAATTAATTCCTCCTCGCACCACCTCTATCATTTACATCACAGAAAAACTGAAACACCTTGTAAAAGGTAGCCTGAAACTTAGACTGTTTTAAACTAACAGAAATGCGTATTTTCTTCTCACTTTCCTTTTACTCTGTCAGTTGATACAGATGCATCTAATGGCACAAAATTCAGAACTGACTTTTTTCCAAGGGGCCCGACTGCCATCACACACTGTGCTAGTTAGCATAGCCGAAGGTCTCTGTCCACTCACTGACCAGAGTCAACCATCCACCGTGGCAGGGCCAAGGCCTGCAGTCACCAAGATGAACAAGAAGGGGTGCCTGTCCCATGGAGCAAACAACCAAGCAAACTGGTACTCACAGAGACTGCACCTCTCTGAGAGACCCTGGATGGGCCAGGACCACCTGCACCTCAACTTCGGAATCTCTACCATGGAGAAAGTACCCCCCGCCCCGAACGAAAGGCTGTTGTGATTATTTAAATTGGATAACCTAGTTAAGCACTTCATAAAGGGCCTGAAGAGAGCAAACGTCAACTCACTTTTCCTTCCCTTCTTCCCAAGGTAAAAATTCACCACGTGCCAATACATTACTTTTTGGTATTCAAAATATTGCCATTAATTAATGTATCATTAGAATGCTCTCTTTTCTAAAAATAAAGAAGAAATTCAGGAATGTCCCACTTTATAACAACCTATTGTTATATTGGTAAAATATAAAAACATAAATTTCACCATTTGAACCATTTTAAACTGTACAATTTGGTGGCATTTAGTACATTTACAATGTTGTGTAACCATCATCACTATCCAGTTTCAGAATATTTTCATCACCCCAAAGGAAATCTCATAACCATTAAACATTCACTCATATTCTCATCTCCCCATAACTCCTGGCAACTACTACGGATTTGCCTACTCTGGATTAGAGTTCCATTATATAAATGGAACCATACAATATGTGGCCTTTTGTGTCTGGCTTCTTTCACTTAGCATATTTCTAAGGGTCGTTCATGTGGTAGAATATATCTTCTTGTAGTATGTAGAACTTCCTTTTCATGGCTGAATAACATTCTTTTGTGTGAATATCAATTTTGTTTATTCATTCATCAGTTGATAAACATCTGGGTTGCTTCCACTTTTTGGCTATTGTGAATAGTGTGCTGCATGAACATTCATGTACAAGCTTTTGTTCGAACATCTGTTTTCAATTATTTTGAGTATATATCTACGAGTGGAATAGGTTTTAAATATTTTAAACTTACACTCACATGTATTATATATATATATACACACACACACACATTCATAAAACACATAAACACATACACACACACATATAACATATACACATGCATAAGATCTACATAGATAATATATATAGTTGACCCTTGAACAGCGCGGGTTTGAATTGCACAGGTCCACAAATACATAGATTTGTTAAAAATTGTTTAGAGATTTCCTTATTACTGTGAACCAATTGTATCTATTACACTAGGCTACCATAAAGCAATCATATTTCTGCTTCTCCGTTATCAGTGCATGAATCTTTATGCCTGTAAGTAAATATGAATTTCTTTTTCATATTATCTTTTCATTTTTGATGTCTAGTGTTAGTAATACGTATAAAATCTACAGTTTTGTATCACATAAATCAATATTAATGTAGGTACTGAGAAAGACAATTCATTTTATAATCAGACGATGTAAACCTATAGTATTGATAAATACAGTACAGTACTATAAATGTATTTATTCTTCCTTATGATTTCCTTAATATTGTCTTTTCTCTAGCTCACTTTATTGTAAAAAAATAGTATATAATACCTATACCATACAAAATGTGTGTTAATTGACTATTTATGTTATCAGTAAGGCCATTAGTAGTTAAGTTTTTTGGAGAGGCAAAAGTGACATGTGGGTGTTGGACTGCATGTGGACTGAGGGGTCGGCATCCCTAATCCCTGCATTGTTCAAGGGCTGACTCTACACGACATAACAGGCATTCACACTACACACACACATGCACACAGCAGGTACTTCTGCAGCAAGCCTTCCCTACACTTGTTTGGTGAAGGCTTCTCCTCTTCCTTTATCCACTGTTAGCTGATTTTGACTCCCTCCCACCTTCACATTTGTAATCTCTTAAATGACTTCATGTCCTCTCCATTCCCCACCTGCTTATGTAACCCATGTATCCAGGAGAGTGCCTGGCTCACATTAGGTGTTCACTAAATGTTTGCTGGATAAATGAATGCATGAAACAGTACCTTGTATATAGCAAAGATCAATTGAGCACCTGAAGGAAAATCAGCCCCACAATCATCCAAGGTTAAAACAAAGAAGGGCATCCTTTGGTGTTCAGAGTCGTACCAGGAATGTCACCGAATGCCTGTCACCAGTGTCACCATGGCGTCGAATTAGGCAAGTGCTAGGACTGATTTTGATTGCTCTCTTTATCACAAAACTCCTCCAGAGTGGTGAAAAATGTAAGTGTGGAGACAGCCCAGTGTTAGACTTTCAACTGGTCAAGTTACTTTGCAGTTTCCATAGATTCTATTTGCTTGTCTAAAAATAAGGACAATAATCCCTATGCCTTCGAATTGCTGTGGGAATTGAATGACATAACCCATGTGAAGTACCTGGCACACAGGAAGTGCAATGAAAGGTAGCTCTTACCATTAATTAAGTAGGTTCTAAACATGAACTAAATCTCTCTTAGGGCACACCAAAATCTCTGGGAAAATCGATGCCAGTTTCTCTAATCCAGGCCCATAGTTCTACATCTATATACTCACGAATCTCAAAATTATACTCCTAATTTAGAGCTAGAGTTGCTTGCTGTCTGAGCTGCAGACTTGTCTATTATCCAACTGCCTACAAGAAATCTCTATTTAGATCTCTAAGAGACGTCTTAGATTTAATACAGTGCCAGCCTAAGATATCTTGGGGGGAAGTTTACACAGGAACTCACCGTATTATGTTTGCAAATTTGCGTGTTAAATTATTTCAAAATTAACTTACTAATAATGCTAAAATTCACAAACTGATCTACTCCAGATTAGCTCTCCAGCCCCAATTGCCCCATCCGTCCAGTAGTGAACCACAGAGCACCCAAGCACTCAGGTGAAGCACCTACGAATCATCCTCAAGGTCTACAGAGAGCAGCATTAGGAGCAGATGCCCAGGGATCAGATTGCTGGGTTTGAAAAATGGCTCCTCCCGTTTCCAGCCAAGTGACCTTGGGCAAATTACCTGACCCCCCCATACTTCTGTTTCCTCATCTGTAAAGTGAGAATAAACAGGACCTATGGCATAGAGTTATTATGAGAATTAGTCGATATACTAACGTACTTCAAATGGTGCCCAGCGCATTGCAAGTTGTCAGTAATTAGTACTATCATTTCCCTTTTGCCTCACAGCCGTACTCCATGTGTATTCCAAACCCGACCTCGTCCAGCTCGCTCAGCTGCCAACAGCTCCAGTAGAACCCACCAACCTCATCAATTCCTGTAAATCTGCATCTTCTCCTATTACATGTCTTTGTTCCCACTCTCGCCCTTCAAAAATTTATTTTCCATAGTAGTCAGAGCAAACTTTCTACAACCTGAATCAAATCATCTTATCTTCTACAATACTGGTTTCCTTTTAATACTCCAATGGTTTTCCATTGGGAACAAATTTTTTAAAAATTCCTAACAATAAACTAAAAAGCCCTATATGTTTCACTCCGACTTTCCCCTCAGACCTCCTCTGTCTCCACTCTTTTCACTAATCTCCAGCCACAATGGTCTTGAACGTGGGAAAGCTTCTGCACTTGCTGACTGCGGCAGGGACTGCTCCTCCTCGACCTCCAACACCCTCCCTCCCATTCTGCCTCAGTAAGGGAACCTTCAACTTCTCATGGTGACATGGTGTCCTAGAATAAAGACTAGATACAGATACACATAGGGGATTCCATTCTAGCCAATGAAACCTAAGCAGAAATATTATGTGTGACTTTCAGGAAAGGACCTGAAGTTGAGAAAGCACATCTCCTTTTAGTGCTTCCTTGGTCAGACCGGCTGTGGGGCAAATATGCAGCTCAGGCTTGGACAGCCATTTTGGAGCATGAGGTTGCAAAAGTGCAAAGCAACAAGGGAGAAGAAGCCCAAAGCTATGGAAGGCAAAGCAAGAACACAGAAGACATGTGGGTCCAGGTGATCATCAAGCTGCATTATCAGGTCCAGATTACTCACCTCCATATTGCTAATGTGAGAAGCACACAATGCATTCCTAGCTTGTTTAAGCTGCTTTAATGAGTTCTCTTGCCGTTTTTTTGCAGAACAATTTCCCCGGCTGATCCCTGCATGGCGGGCTGCCTCTTTCTCCTCTCAGATGTCACGACCTTAGAGAAGTAGACTGACCACCCTGGTTCAGCAGGCCCCTCCTCTGTCTCCCAGTGTTTCCAGCACATGTCCTATGCTTTTTTCTTTGTAGCACTGGATAGCACAAGGAGTTACTTATTTACGTCTTTCATGTATGTCTGTCTCCTTTCACCACAGGTAAGCATTTTGGGGATCCTCTGTATCCCCAGCATTTAGAACAGCTCCTGGTTCACAAAAGGAGTGAAATACTTCTCTTTCTAACTGACTGATTTATTATGGTATGTGTGAATGGCCTGGTATGTTTCCTCCAAATACTGGGTGACTTGCTCATCTCTAATTAGTGGATTTAATTCAGTTGAGTATTTATTGAACACCTACTTGGTGGAGACACTGGAGAAACAAAGATAAGTGAGGCAGTCACTGTCCCCAAGAGTGTTCTAATGTGACAATGATGTATTCAACATTTCTTAGCATACCATTAAATATTCAACGAGTAAAGAGTAAGCTGATGGTAACTTTTGCTCTGTGTATACATAGAAAGAAGCTTAGACTTTACCCATTATTTTTATTTTTGGATCTAGTTTTGAAACATACTGCAATCACTGCTTTAGTGTTTTGACTATCACAAAGTATGAACATCTTCCAAAATACAGTTTCAAAATGTCACTAAACACCCAATTATTGAGAAATTCTGTCATTGCACCATTCTCCCTTCAAAAATCACTTTCCAGAATTCAAAGACTCTGACTACACACTGAGAATAGCAACAAGTAGAATTCTACCAAACCTTTTTAATGAGACCAAATATTCCCACAAGATGCAACTTCTCATAGATCTCCTCCATCAAAACATTTTCTGTGCATTTGAATAAGGAATTATTCACATGGTTAAGAAAGTTTGTTGGTCTAATTCTACTTGGTAGAAGCCTTGAAAATTAAACCTGCAAAGTCTTCTGAAACCATCCCACATATTGTATCCATCCAATCCAAAACTCCCCACTACTTTCTAAGATCACTTCTGCAAATTTGGGAGGTTTTATAAAAAGTACGATCAGTAATGGTCCTCCTTCTAAATTATGTCATGACATAAAACACAGTATAAAAGCACAATTTAATATTGGATGATATTTTAGAGTTAAAAGATGCTATGTGTTAAGAGTATGGGATATGGAAAGAAAAAGACCAGAGTTTGAAAGTGGCCTGAGCCATGTGACGTGGGCAAACAAGTGTCTTAATAAACATTCCCAGCATCAGTTCCACGAGAGATGATGTAATAAATAAATCAGATCAGAAAGAGATCACAGTGCCCGAGCCTGGCGTAACTGCTCACTGTGTTCTGTCAGTCAGAACAGTGACAGTCACAGCAAGAGGGAGCCAGGATTTGAACCCAGGTCTGACTGCCTCCAAAACTCAATCTCATTTCACCATTTCTTGTTCAGTTTTTTCATTGCTGGTTGCTAATCTAGAGCATCTAAAGGAGGCCTCAGCTCTGATTTTTAAGGCACAGAGGTTGCGAAGCCTCTGGGGAGTTTGTTCAACCCTCTCACCATGGCAGATAATTTGTGCAGCAGAAAGAACAGACACTGAATGGAGAAAGAGTGCCAACTCTCCATGTGGGGGACAAGGCGCCATATGGCCCTGCAATTAGGGAGGAAGAAGACTGCCAAAGGCAAAAATAACCCTGGCAAAATCCAGTACGGCTGGTAGGAGATGTCAGCCCAGGTCCGCTCTTTCTTGGTGTTGTCCTTGTTCCCCAAGAGATTTTACTGTCACTCCTTACCATGAATTTGAAAAGGATTTGAAAGATGAAAAGGAAGTCTGATGATAGTGGATATTTCTAGGGCCAGTTCATTAAAATAATTTTTCCCTTTCCTGAAAGGCTGGGGCATGAACAACTCTTCAAAGGGGATATCTACTTCAAGAGAAGATCACTGGTAACTTTGAGGAAGCTTAGCAACCTCACTCTCCTCTCCTGTAAAAGAACCAGATGAGATGCCTTGTCCCCTGCAGCTCTGACATAAGCTTCCAAATGCAGTCAATATGTTGGCATTCGGGAGAGGAGGAAGGAAGCGGCACAGACGCAGACTACCAGTTCCTAGGGGTGAGGTTTACGTTCAAAGGCAAAGGGCAGGGAACACTGAAATCGCGTCCATAAGGATGTGTTCCAGATCTCACCTGTACTTCTGTCAGCATACAGGTTTGTTTCACACCAGGAGAACAGCAAACACGGTAGTCTTTTAAACCCAGAAAGCAACCCAAATATCCAGATTCTTTATTTTTTTAAGAGAATAAAAAATATCAAGGCCATTCAAATAGTATCATCCATTTAGTTGAAAGCTATTTCATGCATTTGACCTCGAGGAATGAATCAAAAAAAAAACAGCTAAGGCCCGAATCTGGCAAACTGAAAATTAATATTTCTTAAAATAGAAATCAGTGACGTAATCTTGATCTTAATTATGACACCTCAGTATTTTTGTCTTGACAGCTTATATCCCAAATCACCATTGATCGCTGCTTCTCTGATCAAACAGCAGCTGCAGAAGATGGACTGGATTCAAGGGCCATGATGAATTAAAAATATATATATATATACACTTAACAAGCACTAGAATCACACCCACTTGATGGGATGCTCACACCATGAAGAGTACACAGAAACTGAAAACAAATGAAACAGACCGATTCATGCCTAAATCATGCTCACTCTGACATCTTCACCCATTGTTTTGAAAAGCAGCTGGCACTGACTGTAATATTTATGTTTTTCCTCATAGATTGTTGATTTTCACATATACTCACATTTCACTATATATTATTATTTTTGCTCTAATCTTATCTCCCCTACCAAGCTGTAAGTTCTGTGAATGCAGGATTCATCTTTTCATAATAATTCCTAGCACATTGTAAGTTACTAGCTTCAAGCGCTTCCCACATACTCGGTTCTCAGGAACCCTGTATTGGATAATATGAATGGGGAAGAAAGTGATCTATTAATGCAATATGAGTTTTTTTAAAGGAAAGGCTGTGAAAATACTGCTACAGCTTATCCTTTCTAGGGATTTCTACAAAAAGCATGATGAGGCTCTGCCTGGCCCCCCTTACAACAGTTACGAAGGTAAAATAAATCAGAAAGGATTCCAGGGCATTTTCAAAGGAGCCAATCCTTTTGTTTGTATGGAGTAGAATTTATAGTATTGGAAATGTACTGTATTGGTGTAAGTAGTCTCCATTCCCCATTTTACTGCAACCAGCTCCCAGCTCCAGAGATCAGCACGGGAACCTGACCTAGCTAATCAGCCTGACCGCTTTTCTCCAGCTGAGGTGTTCCGGAGTGGTCACAGGACCCAAATGAATCTAAATGGACTCAATCTCGGGACTTTGGTCATAACTATTAAGAAAAAGAAACTCCTTTCCATAGAGGGTGCTAAGCTGCCAGGATGGGAGTCTAAAGCTTCCAGGAATAATCTAAATCCTACCAGAGATGTGAATAAAAGCAACACAGCAGAGGGCAGAGTTGAGTCATAGGGACAGATTCATGACAACAGCCTTTGGGTACCTGGATCCGGCCAACCTGAAGGCAGTTATAGATCTTTGGATTTTTCATTACATAAGCCAATAAATTCTCATTTTTGTTTGAGTCAATTTGAGTTCAGATTCTGTCTATGGTAATGCAAAGGGTTCCAAGTGACAAATGGTTGTTACTGAGGATTAGCATAGGGTCACAACACTCAGATCCTTCACAATGTACCCCACCCTACTCTAACCTCATCTGCCATCATCCATTCCACACACTTAAATACTGCTGTGTTTCCCCAAAAATAAGACGTAGCCGGACAATCAGCTCTAATGCGTCTTTTGGAGCAAAAATTAATATAATCTCAGTCTTATTTTACTGTAAGACCGGGTCTTATACAATGTAATATAATATAATATAATATAATTAATATAATATAATATAATATAATATAATATAATATAATACTAGGTCTTATATTAATTTTTTCTCCAAAAACTCATTAGAGCTGATTGTCCAGCTAGGTCTTATTTTCGGGGAAACTGGGCAGATGCACTCCACGATATATTGCCAATGAACAGACAATGCACATTCATGCCAGCATGGCTCTGTTCATTATGTTACCTCTTCCTATGAGATCCTTCCCCCTTTCTCTGCCTGGCAAACTCCTATTGATGCTACAAAGCCCACTTTTCTGTGGTGGCCTTTCCCAACACTCAAAGCAGAAAAAAATACTCCTTTCTCCGTGTTTCCTTAGCATTTTCCCCATGACTTATGGCATCCTATGACTTCTGCCACATTGGATTATTGTTATTTGTTCATTTGTCTCTGCCCTGCTCAACAGTCCAAAATGATAACTTATTCATTTTTGTCTTCTTATCATCAATAAAAAATGGAAGGAAAAGGAATGAAAGGGAGGGCAGAGAAAAGGATGTTCCCTGAATAAGAGTGTTTAAGACCTGAATATACCTTGAAATACAAGCAAAAACCATGAGATCAGTATTGGATTCAAATATTTCCAAAATCACCTTCCCATCTTTTGACTTAACACTAGGTTATTAAGTAAATACAAAGGAAACAATCACTGTTTAACTAATAGTCAAATTAGGAGTTCATGTCTTCCTCAAAACCTTTGAAAAGTATACATTTAAAGAGACAGAGAATGAAGTTACTGATCTTTTAAATGTAATCACAATTGTTTCTCTCTCCCTGCCATTTTCCCTAACCTACAGGTTGGAGCATAAAGATAAAACCAGGGGGAAGAATAACAGGAATCAGGAAAGCACTGGACTCAGACCTCCAAATTCTAAGATAATCACCAAAATGCCTCAGCTAGAAATAAATGCTTTAACTGGGATAGACTACACTTTTCAGTGTAGTGATGAAACACCAATCTCTCTCTCTCTCATCCAAAACTATCTGTCGTATGCTAAGCATTTTTCTGAAATACCCATATCTAAAAATCCCCTACAGATAGGTTCTTACCAGGTTAGCTACGTTTAACTCTAATATTACCAAAGCTCTTTAAAAACAGGAAAATAAAATATAAGGAATATCAAAAGATGCATGTAATTGAGCTGAAAAATTAATTACAGACTCTGTAATTCTCTTCAACTGGTTCGATCTGCTAGATCTAACTCGAGTAAGAGAAAGATTCATGTCAGAACCAGACGGACGTGAAGGGCAGCAGTCTGACCCAAAACAGCCACTGTCTCTCGATTTGATCTTCAGTATTTTTCTTTTATGAGAAAAGACACACATACCAACTACTGTCAAACAGAAAACGCTCTTCCCCACCATGTTGCCAAGGGGCCATCTGAAGTGGATATCCTCGCTCTCTAGGGAACAAGCACAACAACAAAAAAAGATGCTGTGTCCTTTTAACCTGCATCCACATTTGTGATCCCCGGCCAAAGCATATGTGCTCAATAATGGGGGTGTAAGGAAACATATGTTAAATAACTCACTACAGCCCAACTCGGATCAAAGGCAGAGCAAGCTTTTCCATGCTATTCCTAGACACAAAGGGAGGTGGCTTCCTCCACACGTTAGCAGACTTTGTACGGAGGGCTAGTTAGCATATGAAGAGAGGCCTGCGCCAGTATCCACTTTTTGGAAACAAAAGCAGCCTGTCATCAATATAAATATAGTTTACATACCAACGGTTTCTAATTAACCTATCAGCAGTAGTTTTGGCCACAAGTGCCTTCTCCTTCTTAGTCTCAGGAAGCTAGGGAAAGACTAACTCCAGACTTCTTAGTTTTGGCCAAGGATGCGTTTTAAGAAGCTTAAAAAAAAAAAGTCTGGATTTGAGTATCAACTCTGCTCTTTAGAAGCTGTGTGAACTTAGGCCAGTAACTTAACCTCACTCACTCCCATACACTTACTTCTATAGAAGAGGCACAATAGCTATCTCATAAGAGCAGTGGGAATATGAGACTAAATAGTATATGGCAAGTACTTGTCACCGAGATGGGCTCAAAAGGAAAGTCACCAACCACACACAGTGACAACTGGTAGTCAGATGTTCACTAACATCTAAGCCACAAGGAATATTCTGGATCAGTAAGCACAACCAATAAATAGGAGAGAGACTGTAATTCTCATTTGCCTTCCTGGACCACTCTATCCAAAATAAGCACCAACCCTTGACACTCTATCTCCTCCTCCGGCTTTACTATTTTACATTACAGCATGTATCATTCCCTGGCACTTTACATTACTTGAGGTTTATTTTCTGTATCCACGCTCCATAAAGTATGCTTGGTTGAGTTCACTGCTATATCCCCAGTTCCCTTACTAGCGAAAAGGAAGCCCTTCAAAAAGTATTTGCAGGATGACAGAAGGAATGAATATAAGTCCAAATATGTAGGGGGTTATAACTTTTATATTTGGTTTGGGACGGGAGCTGTATTTTATTAAAAATATTTTAAATATCACAGGTTGCTTTACGTCTGAAACAGGATTCTCATCTACTTCGGCAACAAATATTTACTAGACAGTGTATTTTACAGACCTGCCTGCTAGGCGCTGAGGAAGAGGTAATGATGAGTCAGATTCTGCCTTAAAGCAGTATTAGAAGAATACAGTGCATCCACACTGGGGGGCATCAGGGCACATTAACTCCCCCTTCACCGGAACTGCCCCGCTCCCTTTTTCCACATCGTGACAGCAAATGCAGCCATGTTGGTAAAACATAAAAACCAGTCAGCAGTGACACAGAAGGAAGGAGGGAGAGCGCGTGCAGAACAGCAGCAGGCTGAGACTCCGGGGCTCTTCAGGGGGCGGGAAGCCAGGTTCTCGACTGTTACCAAACCTCTGGATGATAAAAGTACCAATATCGTTTTGGAGAAATAGTTGGGCAATACATATGAAGAACTTCTAAAAAGTATTTACATCTCTAAGGAAAGATATCCTAAAGAAATAAACAGTAATCTAAATACATTAAATCATGTAGACGTCATCACAGTAGTTAAAAAAGAAACTGATCATTTTAGATAGAATAATTTGAGAGAATGTGTGTATAGTTTATATGTAGTATATTTTTGTGTGTGTGTATATATGGAGAGAGGGATGCAGAAGTAGATATAAAGGAAATGTAACTGAGTGTTCATAATGATTATTCCTGGTTATAGAATTAATATAAATTTTCCTTTTATTCTTGGAATCTTTTGGTACTTTTCACATTCTCTAGAATGTATTATTACTATTTTACAGACAAAATGCTGTATTTCACTTTAAAATATTACTCAAATACTTCTGAAAAGTTCTTCTGTTTCTAGACAACTAAATAGCAAATGCTTCAAAGACCAGCAGGAACATACTGGTAATCGAACAACTCGGCTTACTACTCATTGCAACAGGAAGAATGTACACTAATGGGGAACTGAGCGGTGGGCAGTAGGAGGGTACTGCAAAGGGCTTTTACAGGAGTTGGGCATGTGTCAGGTGACATCAGGTGACTTGAGAGAGGGTTCAAGGAAACAAGGCTTAGATTTTGACTGGATGCTGTTAAGAAGGGGAGGTAATGCTATGCTTGAGTATCCTAATAAATCTTACCTAGAACGCAGGAGGAAGAGAAAAACACTACAACTATAATCACCAAATAAAAGCAGCAGAAGTCAGCCATGTTAGTTAGGAAGGAAGGATGTTTGGTCATTTTTGTGGTCTAGACAAGTTTTATGTTTCTGTCTGTGTTAAGGCATCATTAGGAGTGGTCTTGCCCTTTCCATCACCAAAGCCTAACAGAAAGCAGCAGGGCAGCTCCAGAATATCAAAAAATACTGAGGAAAATATTACAGTGGGATTAGTGTTATCTGTGAGAACAAACATAATGCAAGTGTGATGAGATTATTGTGTGGATTAAGTAATACATGCGATTATAAATTAGAAACTGCCATGACATGTTAATATGTTTCTAACACTTTCACTGTCACCTATATCGTTGTTACCTGTATCGATCTCTTTTCGGACATTAAGGATCAGTATCTTTGTTTGGAGGTCTGCAGTAGACACTTGAGCGTTAGTTTTAGTTTATCGAGAGAGTTCAGGTTAATGGAAATTAAGACCCAAATCTTATAAATGGACTCATACTAAAAATTTGACATACTAACTCATACTAACAACTTAAAATATATACTCGTATTTCTTCCAGACTCTAACGTCACTCCAGAATTCCATAGGAGTGTAGCACTCATCCCAAAATACAGTAAGGTAAAAATTAAAAAAAAAAAAAAAAAGTTGGCAAAGGTGACATGGCATAATGTGGGCAACTAACTTTCAATGGTTCAGCCAAACAAATCAAAACAACGAAGAGAAAAATAAATACCAAATACTATTAACACTCGGGATATATACCGGGGTGTCAAAAAATGTATATCAGTGGACACTTTGGTCAATGTTGCTCAAGCAGCAGTTCGCCGTCATGAGAAGTGTCTGGATGCTGATGGTAACCACTTTGAGCCCCTCTTGTAATTGCAGAAGTCAAACGTGACTTGCATTCATCTTTTGTTACCAGTATATATTGAATATTACAATTAATACAGTTTTCCTTTCTTAAAATATGTATACATATTTTTGCCACCCTCTGTATATGATATTCAAAAAGACAACATTTTTTAAATGTACACAGAACTCTCGATAGTTTCTTCTCGTATTCTTATAGGTCATCTTGCACTTTGGAAACCATCTCCCTAATGGACCCATACAGAGGTCGGAATTCTAAAAGTGCGTGTAAGGTGCTTCTCAAAGACTAGGAAGTACTCATCTTGAAGCAACAATTGAGACTTGCCCTTACTGCTATGCAATTATAAATTCTTAGGTGACTCATACTCTAGCCATCCATTCACTTTAAAATATCTGTGGAGTTCCTGAGAGAGACCATGCTCTGTGTAAGGCGTGAGGTCTATGAAGACAGCTCCAAAGGACAACAGTCGGTGTGCCTCATGAGCGATCTCACAGGCAGGACGATGCACCACTTATTATTACATAGGAATTCCACCTCGTGCACACTCCCATCCACCCCAAAATCCATGCTCTTCATCCTATCAAAGGGCTGCAGGTATTCCAACAAGGCAAAGAAATTATACAGCCTGTAGCAAAGGACTAACAAGAAGGGTGAATTACATAGACTAAAAATTAAGACCAAACTCAGGGAAATCCTCTGGAATGTTTTAATATTTAAAATCTATAAATGTTTTAATTAGTACATGCAAATAGTGCGGTATGTTACAAAAAGCCAACCCACCAACCAACCAACACAAACACTCCCCCATCTTCAACCCTCCAAGCCCCTCCTTGGACAAAACCATTGTTTTCTACACACATGCACACACAAATACATTCACTCATTTAAAAACATACCTGGCAATGACCTACACACACTGTTCAATACCTTGTTTTGTCTCACTGAGTAATACTCACTCACTCATTGAATTATTTATTGAACAACTATTAGGTAGCAAGCACTGTTCTAGGAGGTGCAAAAGAGGTGATCAAAATGGACAAAAATTCTTGACCTCATGAAGTTGATGTTGCAACGGTCCATTCCATATCATCATATATAAACACCTCATTCTCTCAGTGGGGTGTACTCACCTCATTGTATGAATGAGACAATTTCTTTAACGTCTCTTATTCATGGGCATTTGTTTTCTAGTCGATACATTATTTTTTATAAACACTGATCTTACAGCATCCTCTTCCTTTATAAACAATTATCTTAGCCAAATTCTAAACAGCTGTTTAAAACACATTAATCTATGCCAGCATTGTATTTTAAAACTGTTTCATTAAATGACTTCTTTTCACTTACTAACATCTACAGAACCATATCTGAAATGGTACTCATTCTAGAATTGTTCAACTAAGTGAAGAATCCAATTGATTATTCCTAACAGTTTAACAGAATGTACAATATTTAAAAGCCTAGGAAGAAAGTAAATGCCAGTCAATCCATTTTTTTCCTTGCAACTACTAGGTGTGGTGTTAATTCTTCCAGCTGGTTTTCAGCTTTAAAATTAACTTTGAAGTTTCCCGAGCCCTGAAAAGTCAGTCACTGCTTTGCCAAGACCAACAGAGCTCTTACTGAATGAGTCAGAATTCACTAAGTTCTTGTAAGTTCAAATGTAGATGTTCTGGGTTGTGTGTGTGTGTGTGTGCGTGTGTGTGCCTGTGTGTATGCGCCTGCACACACACACACACAGGCACACATGCAAGAACATGAGTGTGGGTGTACATGTGCACAAGCAAACTCTTTAAGGTAAGATTTGTAGAGGGTTTTTGACACACTACAGACCAAAGAGTAATGCTGAACCATACTAACCCAGATATTACAAAACCAAAACAAACCCAATACAGTAGCCTATGCTGATTTATAAAACAAAACAAAACAAAAAAGAGCAATGTCTCCTGAGCACTATGTATGCCAAGCTCTGTGCTGTTTTAAGTACATCTTCTAATATGGTTGCAGAACAACCCACATTACAGATGAGAAAACAGGTTTCTGAGAGGTTGAGGTACGCGTATTTTCAAGTTCATTTAGCCCCTAAGTGAGAGTGGAACATAAACACAGACAGCCTCTGCTTTAAAATCTATAACTGGTTATGGCACTGTGCTCTTGCAACTACAACATACATCTAAAAAATAATAACTTTATAAATTATGTGCTAGGAATTTTATATTCATTATTATATGATGTATCATGTAGGATTTATACAAGTTAACTCACACATTCTGTAAATGTTGCATCCACAGTGCAACCTAAATCTATCTGACTGCACAGTTAAGAGCATGATCTCTGGAGTGATACTGCCTAGATTCAAATCTCAGCACAGCCATGTGGTTGCTGTGGACACTGGACAAATTAATCTCCCTGTGTTTCTATTTATCTGCTAGCTGGGGATTCGTGGTGGCTGTATGTGTATCGACGAGCATAACAGGTGTAAAGAGCCGAGAACAGTGTCTGACCCCTGCTTAGATACTCCACATAACTCACTGCTGTGGTTATACTGTCCGTATTCATTCTGTCTTAGAACTACCATCACACATGTTCTATCGCACATATAAACCAACACAGGGCCACTTTAGGGCAGACCATGGGGTTGGGACACACCACACGTTGTAGAAAAGGCCACCTAGGAAGCTTCATGATCAGGAGAGAATTAAGGACAATGCTCAACTGAGTAGTAAGAGTAACTGAGGAGCTACCAAACTACTGTCCAAGAGCTCCAAGCAAAGGTCTCTAATAACCCCCAACTCAGACTAGAATGCATACAGTCCACTAATGTGGGCCCGTTTTGGTCTGCAGGAAGAAACTGCTCATGGCAGACAGGCATGATTGCCAAGAGTTGCATTTCCTGTCAGTGCACGGGGACACCATGGAAACTAGAGCCAAGAGGTTTCGGGGGCATTCCAGGTAAAATGGGGTCCTCACAGCTTCAGGGCAACCTTTTACTCACAGAGGAAGAATCCCAAGACAGGAGGAGAAGGAGCAGCTGCCAGACTGCAAGCCAAGGAGGTCTGGGGTGCCCTACCATCCTTCCTTCTGTGTTGGGGACCACCACAGGCCCACTGGTGGCAGGGAGAAAGACGGCTTTACATTGGGCTCTGCACAAAAGGGCCTCCTCCTTTTCAGATCCTCTCCATTTTCTCCAGCTGAGTCGTTTTACGCAAACAACACTCTTAAAGAAGCTCAAACTACAGGCTCCTGGGGGTGGGGTGGGGGTGGGTAAGCCAACAATTCATTAAGTGGCAGCGGGCCAGTGAAGTGGGGACGGCAGGAACGGGAGGCAGCAAGGAGGAAGGCGCCCTGGCTCTCAACCCGCTGGGGGCAAAGCAAAGCATCCTCCCACGGACCGCAACCCCTCATCAGCGAAAGCCCGGAGGCGCCTGGCCGCTCCCATCTCCTTCCACCTGTCCCCACGCCGCAGCCACGGCCGTCCCGGCGAGCGGGCCTCGCTGCTCCGCGGGCCGGGCCGGGACGCCTGCCCAGGAAACATGGCTGGCTGGGGCATCCGCGCCGCGCGGGAGCCTTTCGGGGAGGGATGTGGCCGGCGCCCGCCGGCGGGGCGAGGGCGGAGGTGGGGAACTTGAACGCCAGGGCTGCAGGCAAGTGCAGCGCGTCCCGGCGGCTCCCTGGCGCGGCTCCTTCCTTCCTTCTTCCCTCCCCTTTTCCTTCCTGCCCTTTCCTCCTTATTTCCTTCCCTGCTTCCCCTTTCTCATTCCTGCCCAGCCTCCTTCCTGCCTTCCTGACCCCGCCCCCCCTCCTGCTGTCACTTCCAAGCCCAAGGACAAAACCCGCCCGCGCGTGGTTACCTGCGGGCCCCCGAGCGGCCCCTAGGTTCGCCTCGGTCACCGCCGGCGCCCAGGCGCGCACTCAGCCGCCGCCCGCCTCATTCCCGCGAGTCTGAGCGGCCCCGGCGGCAGCTGCTCCTTTTATGGGGCCCGCAGGCAGAGGCACTGCCCGGGCGTCTCCAGCCAGATCGCTCGGGCCGCAGCGGCGTCAATGCGCGCTATTCACAGTCGGGGCCGCCGCGGGATCCCCCTCGGAGTGCGAGGCCTCCCCCCCACCCCCCCCCCCCGGCCCCCGTCCACATGGTCTGGGTGTGGGTGTGGGTGGGGGTGGGGTGTAAACAAGGTTTTCAGGGCACCGAGCAGCCGAGGGGGTCACGTGGTCCCAGCCCAGGGTAGCCAAGGAAATGTGGGCCCACTAAGAGTTGCTGCAACCTTGGAAATGGATTTGGAGGTGTGGGTCTAACAGGACTGCTGGATTTACCTTAAATTGAAGAAGAATAAAGTTGAACCTTCCATCATCATCACCATCATCATTTTACTTACAATAACAATTATCAAATGGCACCTGTCGTTTTATTAAGTAATTAAGAAAAATATTCTTTACTGGTGCAGACCATTTTTAAAGCACTGTTCTGGTATTCCCCTCTACACCCCCACTTTGGTTAATACAAATCCAATCATATTTTCACTCTTCTGGAAACTTGTATTGGCCCTAATCCATGAAATACAGGCTAACCACCTTAACAAAACATTCAAGGTCCCTTCAAAATCTATCCTGGCGCTGCTTTCCATCCCAAATACAAATGCCTCTCAGCCTCCTGCCACCCTAGAAAGGGGTAACTATTTGTCTTCTCTTTGAAAGATGAGAAAGATGGGTTCAGAGAGGTTAAGTAACTGCCAAAGTTGACTCAACTGAGAAGTTAAGTGCTTGGAGCAAGGTCCCAAATCAGTCCAAGTTCAAAGTCCTGTGTCTTAGTCCCCCCAAGCTACTGCCTTTTGTAAACTTTAAGGCCAAGAGAGCATGCCTTTTGAATTTTGGAAGATATTTCACGTCTTCTTGGGCAAGGATAAAACCTGCGGGAAAAATAACAGGACTCCCTGGGCCAAGAAAAAGAATCCTCCAAGAGCATCTTTGAACCTGTCACCTCAAGCCAGCTTGTCCTTTTTATTAATACAGAATTTTAGTTCTCATTTCAGGTGGACCATCGTAATTGTGAGTGGGCATTCACGGGAAATAACTGATTTGACTACACTGGGATTGGCCCCCACGTGCTCACATCCCTGCCTGGGACAGCAAAACATTCACCAAGGCAGAAGCCGAAAAGCAATTATTTGATATACTTTATATAATGTTAAAATAATTTTCCATGTGAATTATATATAGAAGAGGACAATAGAATCCACAATACACATTGAAGCAGGCCTCCCCCCGAGGGTATGAAAATGCATTAGCCAATGAGTGAGTAATATCATATTCGCTTGTGTCTTTTTTATTTTTTTTACTTTTTAAGCAGCCACAGGGGAAGGATTTGACATGAGGGGTTCCCCAAAGCAAAGCTGGTACAATTTCCCTAAGTGGAGCTCATCAGAGGACTAGATAAGCATGATTCTGGTAAGATGCAGAAAATGAATGTCTAGGTTAGTAACTCCAAAAGAAGGGGGTGGGGTTGAGATACTCCTGTTGAAGTGAAAGTGATTTTTCAATTTTGAATAATTAAATTAGGTCATTCAGTGTGTGGAATGGAGCACGTGTAGTACAGGGCGTTCCTGCTGGGAGGGTTCTCAAAGAGTGAGTGTTAGGTGGCAGAAAGCCTGTACTAGAAGCAGGGAAGCATCACCTCTTCCTGAAGAGGGCTCTAGTACAACCTGCCCTGGTATTTAGGATCTGATCGTGTGTGTGTGTGTGTGTGTGTGTGTGTGTGTGTGTGTGTGTGTGTCCCTATTTCCCAACACTGCCCTCGAACTATGCCAAGTCTTATAAGCTTCAAGGGAGTGGGAAAAGAAGAATTAAAAACAAAGGGAAACAAAAAAGCCACTTTACAAGACTCTAAAAAATGAGAATTTGAGAAAGAAATATTTGAACCCACATCCAAAAGAAGCTTGAGTCTAACACAGGGGTGGAAGAGTGGCTTAGCCTTTGAAGCAGCCAGCAAAATTCCTAACCGCTCTCACATTCTGAGCAACTTCGGTTTCATTTGTACTTGTGGTAGATTTTCTTAGAGGCCCTCTCATTGCTGCTGGTAACTGCCACCAGGAATAAAAAAATGAGGATGTGATGGTGATGTCACCATCCCTTTGTCTATCCCTACTCATACAGAGGGTGCCAAAAAATGTATACACATTTTAAGAAAGGAAAAAACTGTTTTAAAATTGTAATATTCAATATATACCGATAACAAAAGATAAATACAAGTCACGTTTGACTTTTGCAATTACAAGAGGTGCTCAAAGTGGTTACCATCAGTGTCCAGACACTTCTGATTACGGCGAACTACTGCTTGAGCAACGTTGACCAAAGTGTCCACCTACATACATTTTTTTGGCACCCCCGGTGTATTAAAATGGGCTTCTTTTGAGCCACTCTAGCCTTCTTGGGCTCTGGTCCTTTGAATTACTTACTTTTGGGCAAGGGCCCATGTAAACTGAAATTTTCATTTGCCTGTAGGGGATAGTTTGGCAAATCCAGTTTAAATCTGTAGCCACTCCTGAATCTTCAACCTAGTTTAAGACGATACGTGTGTTACGCCTCAGTAAGGATTCTAAGATGAATTTAAGTTTTGTGTAATACGCTGATTAATCTATGTTTCCTGTTTACAGATGGTAAATGTAAATTTTCTTAAGGGGAGGAAATTTCAAAATTTCTTGTATATCTTCATCCAACTTGGGATTTCTGCTCATCTGTCCAGTGCAATGAAACATCTCAGGTAGGTTTACTCCCCACCTCAAACATAAATAGCTGTCTTTAATGCTCAACTGATAAAGAAGATGCTTTATATTTCACTCAATTGTATTATCGCCATTCTATCTCAAACAATAATATTATGGGTTTTATTCGAGCCCCTCAAAATGGATGGAAAAATAAAGTCTGATTTAATCTGTCAGCTCTACATGGTATAACGATATGAAGTCATACATTTAGAGTTTGAGTGGCTGGAGGTGGTTTCTACATTAAACTCAACTGGCCACCCAGAACTTATTTTCTCTGTGGTAGGTATGAGTCTTGTCCTACATTTTAGTGGTTGGTGCTTATTTTTTTAAGTGCAAACATCATATCCCTAACATCAAAGAGAATTAATTCAGTTTGGTTTTGACATTTTTTTCTTAAAATATATCACCCTTTCCCCTTTATTCATTCAACACATATTGTTTGAGCACTTCCTGTGTGTTGCATTGTTCTGGACACTGGAGATACCACAGGAAACAGACAAAAGGGCCCTGCTTCATGTAATTATGTTCCTGTACCTAACTAGAATCCTAACATCAGTATTGCAAATGTATACAGAGCTGACCCACAATTATTAACCCTAATCCTAGGGTAATAGAACAGGAAATTCCAATGAATAACTAAGCCTAGAAAACTTTTCCTTGGTTTTAAGATACACAACGTACTTTTTCTATTGACTTTCTAACTACTTTTTAATATGAGTAAGGCTACAAATTGACAGGAATGATCAGTGTTTAGACCTTGGCCTTTGGAGTCTGGGCGGATATCCCCAGTCTACCCTGGGCTGTGTGACCTTGGGCAAATTACTCAATTCCACTAATCCTCAGTTTCCTCATTTGTATTTTTTTGATGGGTATAATAAGAATACTTCCCTTGAGGTAAGGTTTTAAAATTAAATAGATAATATAAGTATATCATTAGGCCTAGATCAATGTTTTAAAATCTTATTTCATTATCAAGCCAATTAATAGGCTTTCTTAGGTTTCTTGTCCCCTAATGAACGTGCCTACACCACCTTCCAGTGAAATTTTAATACTACAGATATCTTGCATGCCTGTTTAGGTATTGTAGGCCTACCTGTACTTACACATAAAAAGAGAAAGATTTTTTCACATCTGCCCCAAGAACCAATGTTTGTCCCTTTAGGGATAATATTGCTCCCTATTGAGAAGGCATAACCTAGAGTCTGGCATGCAGTACTTACTAAATCTTAGCAAATATAATAGTCGTAATAAAAAAGATAACAATAAATATGAGACCCTATGTCCCCAGACTGGAGAAGGGTGTAAGTCTGGTAAAAAGAGGACCAGAAGCACATCAGCTGTGACACCCAGGAAGCTAAAGTCTGAATCCAGTAGCACAGCAGGCGATATCTGGAGGCTGGGGTTGAGCTCCAGTCAAGAAGACCTTCTTGCTGATGGGAGAAGCACAGGACCCAAAGCAGCAGGGTCGCTGGACAAGGAGTGATTACAACTTAACCAGTCAGCTAAGGCTCCCCATTACTTGCACATGCAAAGAAGAACCAAGACAACACCAAAATGCTCCAGGACAGATACAATCCATTCTCCTTGCCTGAAAAGGCCTCTGTCAATCCAAGTCTCAACTTTGTATCAAGCCCAGCAAAAGTCCCACTTTCTTCACGAAGTCTCTTCCAGCACAAAGTCTTTTGCCAGCCCTCAGTCATCTGCAAACCCTAAATTAGTGGAGATTTTACAAAATAACTGACTACAGCTCTTCCTCAAAAGTGTCAAGGTCATGGAAGACAAAGAAAGACTGAGAAGTATCCCAGATTGGAGGAGACATGACAACTGAACGCAATGTAGATCCTAGATTGGATCCTGAAACAGAAGAACATTACTGGAAAAAATGGTGAAATCCAAATAGTCTTTAGTTTAGTTAATAGTGGTGTGCCAATGTTAATTTCCTGGTTTCGATCATTGTGCCATGGATACGTGAGATGTTAATATCAGGGGAAGCTGGGTAGAGGATATAGGAGCTCCCCATACTATTTCTGCAACTTTTCTCCAAGTCTAAATTATTTCAAAATACACACACACACACACACACAAACACACACACACACTCACTCAGCGATTTGTTCATTCTTTCAACAAATATATCCTGAGGGTCTACTCAGTGTTAGGTCCCTTCCGAGGCTTGGGACTCAGTGAACCAAACAAGACAACAACCTCTAACATCACGGATATCATTATACTCTAGGGATTTCGCCTCTCCTCAGAATAGCTATGGGGCAACGCGTCTGGGCCTTATCTTGTCTATTGTTGCCATGCCACGTTCATGCCCTATGGTGGGGGTGTAAATTGCTCATGGGCAGCGTATGGTTGTTGTTCTCTGCCACTCAAGGGAATGGATGGGAGATGAGAGCTCGAAGTCCATTGGCTGGCAGGCAACACGTTCCCTGAACCATGCTTGGTACAGAGTAAATCTTTGATGGGTGAGAGAAGGTGCCATTATTAAAAATATGAAAACCCTTGACAGAGCCTGACACAAAGTAGGTGTTCAACATATTTCTTGCCTAGAATACAAAAATGATCAGCTGCTAGTTCCCTTAGACTCTCAAATGTTATAATTTTATAACATGTCATAATTCTTTGATGAATTAAGAGTGTATATGTGTTTGTGTGTGAGAGAGAGTTCATTAGTGAATTTATTTTGGAGATAGAGGGAAAGAGAAATAGAGGTCTCAACTAACATAGCCCAATGACCCTAAAAATTACTTCAAAAAATAAATTAAGCTGGGATTTTTTTTTTTTTAATTGGGGAATAGTGTGTTTTTCCACGACCCATCAGCTCCAAGTCAAGTCGTTGTCCTTCAATCTAGCTGTAGAGGGCAGAGCTCAGCTCCAAGTCCAGTTGCCGTTTTCAATCTTAGTTGCAGGGGGCGCAGCCCACCATCCCATGTGGGAATCGAACTGGCAACCTTGTTGTTGAAAGCCCTCGCGCTAACCAACTGAGCCATCTGGCCGCCCCTCCAGAAGCCCAGCGGCTGCTTGTTGTCTTCAATCCTGTTGTGGAGGGCACAGGTCACTGGCCCACGTGGGAATCAAACCAGCAACCCTGTTGTTAAGAGCTCGTGCTCTAACCAACTGAGCCATCCAGCCACCCTAAGCTGGGATTTAAAAGAGTTCAACAACTTGCTTTAAAGAACAAGAATGATAATCAAAAGAGAAACACCAAGAATTTCCTGCCATACATTGCCAGACTTTAGCAACTCACACATAAATTAAAACAGAAAACAAAACCTGTCATATGGTTCTAGAAACTTAGCATGCTTTTGTGAATCAGAATGGAATTACATTTTTCCTGGCAAAGAGCTCCCTGCTTGTCTCCATACCTGAATAACCTAATACATTTACTCAATGCGTGTAATGATATCTCTAAGTTCAGGGTCAGTTCTGTCATGTATTTCATATACCTGTTCTGCTTCCAGGGTTTACTCTATTAGTGAACGTTAACTCCATCCATCCCGTTCTGTAAATCAGAACTTCTGCAATCATCCTGAATAATACTTTCCGTGCATCTCTAAGATCTGACAAATTTTCCTCCTAAATATATTTCATGTCCATCTAGTACTATCTCTACTGCCAATGTTCTTCTCGTCCACCACGATCTTTAGGCTGGATAACTATAATAGCTTCTAAACTGGCTTCCATACCTATAATCCATTCTGCTCACAGTAGCCAGAGCGGTTAAAAAAATGGGAGGAGGTGGGTGAATCTGATTGTGTCATTCACCAGTTTAAGTCTCCAAAGAATGAGGTGTTTAATTTAACTTAAAAGGACACGTACACTCTGGTCCCCACCAACCGCTTCAGCATCACCTCTCAGCACATGATTCCCAGCTATTTCTGCTCTATCCACACCAGTTTTCATTCAGTATCAAAACATACCATGCTGACCACCCAGAAAAGGCTCTCCACCACACTCCCCATTTCATGTACTCATCCATTGTGTCTCCGCTTGAACAGCACCTTCTCAGAAAAGCCTGCGAACATTCCCTGGACTCAGTGAGTTGGTGACCTCCAAGATAGACCTTAATGGTGCCAATTTCCTGGTATTAAGACTTTTGTGTATTCTCCACCATCAGTGTACCAGGTCTATGTGACCAGTAGAATGTAGAAGTAATGGTATATGTCACTTCCAAGGTTAGGTTATACAGACACTACCACTTCCATGTTGGTGATGTGCACACACTCTTTCTGACTCCGTTTTGGACTATTTGCTCTGGAGGAAAGCCAGCCGTCGTGTGTGAGCAGCCCATAACTGAAGCCTCTTGCCAGAGCCACGTAAGAGATCTTCAAAGTCCATCCTTCAACCCAGCCAAGACTCCGGATGACTGTAGCCCCAATCAGTAGTATGGCTTCAGCCTCATGAGAATCCTTCAGCTAGGACCACCAACTTATACCATTCCCGGATTCCTGACCCCCAGAAACTGTGTGAGATTACACATTTGTTGTTTTAAATGGCTCAGTTTTGGGGAACTTTGGGAGTGATTTCTTACACAGAAAGAGATAATGAATACACTTTGTTAGATGCCACTGTCATATCTTGTCACAGAACCTTATTCCTCCCCTTGCTCGTGCGTATCCCATTTGGTAATTACATACTTACTGAAGTAAATTGATCAGTGCCGGTCTCCTCATCAGTTTTGACTCTCCATCTTACCATGGTATTTCCAGAACTTTGTGCCAGGCACAAAGTGGACCCTCAAAACCATTAGGTGGTTCAATTTTCCTAGTCTGACATTCCTTCAATAACATAATCACCTTGTTCAATCTGCTCTTGGTAGGGAGTCACCATATTACACGAGGCTTAAAATTAATCAGTAATTAATGTGTGATATCCATGTAGACGAGTCCCCCAACCACGGCCTAATCCTCCATTGATGTCACTCGGCACATGCCTTCAATAGGGAACACCCTGCTCCAAACCCAAGAGTCTGTTAATAATGATAAAATGGCATCTGGTCCAGATCTGGCCATATTGCAGTCGCTCTCTGTCACTGTCTTGCAGATCTATGGGAGTTCAGGCTTTCTCACCTTTGAAAGATGATCATCGTTCTCCATGTTAAGTACAATGTCTAGGCAGACGCTATCAACACTCACCCAGCACCTAAAAGTTCCATTTTTAAGTGATTGATTTTCATTCCTCACAGATGACAACCACTTTTTTGGCCTCCCCTCTGAAACAGTGAGATTGTTGGTCATCAGCGGAATCAGTTTCTAAGTAATACGCCGCTACACGACGTTTAATCAAAGTTAGTGATAGATTTTATTTTTTCCTTGCACCATTCCCTCTCAGCCACTTCCCCAAATTCAGGTCTTGTGGTTCGAGAAAGCCCACCTTTCACTTCTAAGAAACACAGGGGTTTAGCCAATGCTTCCACTGGATTAACTGTAGAGGCCAGGATTGCCCAAACTGGCTTGAATATACAGTTTCAACTGGGCTTCTTGCTTTAACAAAAACATTTTTTTAAAAATGGAGATTTAGACCCCACCCTGATCAGTCAGAATTTCCAGAGGAGGAGCCTAGGAATCTGCATTTTTAACCAGTAACTCAAGAAATGGGCTATAGCACCAGGCATAAAAGCTCTATGTGACCTAAAATCACTTCTCCTATAAGGGGCTATGATCTCCCAAATGCACATATTTGCTCTAATGCAAATGACAGAAAACTGCACAGAACAATGACCCTCCTCCAGCAAAACTCTTTAGGAACTTCATTCTCAAGGACTACTATTCTTCTAAATCAAGCTTCTCACTAAGGAACTAAGGAACTGAAAGGATCAGGTTATACACACACGTGGCACGCTCCATAGCTCAAATCCTTCTCATAGGTGGGGGTAAAAAAAAAGTCATACAACAATGAAAATAACAGTGCTCGTCTTGGAGTTTACTTTCCTTAACGAACTCACAAATAAGGGGCCAACTTTAACATCTTCTTGAGAATATCTCCCTCAGGTGACCATCTGACGGAGACAACCAGAAAGATTTTGTCATGTCACGTATCACCATAAACATGAATTGTGTTCCAAAGCAAAGGACTTAATCATCTTTACACTTTTCTTAGCCACTCTTTCTAATCTTATCAGGAAGAAGAAGAAGCTGTATTTGACCCCATCTTCCAACCTACTTTAAATAAAACTACCTAAAAATCTGAGGGACATTTCCATGCATTTGGCTGATTTTGCAATATTTTCAGTTTCCAAAATACCAATGATTTATTTGAAAATTTGTCTATATACTACTTTAAATTTTCTTTCATTTTTCGTCCTTTGCTCTCTGTTGAAATATCTCTAATATTCTTGTGGTGCTCGCTCAGTATATGCTACGTGCAACACTATGATTTTTAATCCATTCCTTATTTAATCTGCCCCAAACCCTTATAAGAGATTTTTTCGTTTTTTACAGATGAGAAAATGGAGACTCGGAGAGGCTACAAAACTTGTCTAAGTTCACATGGCTCATGGGTGGTGAACAGGTTTAAAACAAATCTGAATTATTCTACAATCCCATTTCTGGGTATATAGCCAAAGAAAATGAAATCAGTATTCCAAAGGGATATCTATACTCACTCCCTTGTTCACTGCAGCATTATTCACAATAGCCAAGATATGGAAACAATCTAAGTAAGTATCTTAGGTTGAATGGATAAAGAAGATGTGAACTATATATATTTATATGTACATATGTATAATACATAGTTATTGCTATTATATAAATATCATGCAGTCATTAAAAAAAGAAAGAAATCCTCCCATTTATGACAAACATTGAGGACATTATGCTGTCAAACAAGCTAGACACAGAAAGATAAATATTGTATGATCACTTGTATGTGAATCTAAAAAACCAGGATTTACAGAACCAGAGAGTAGAACAGTGGTTGCCAGGGGTTGAGGGTTGGAGGAGATGAGGAGATGCTGGTCAAAGGGTACAAGCTTTAAGTTATAAAATAAATAAGCCCTGGGGATCTAATGTATTGCCAGATAACTGTAGTTAAAAATACTGTATTGCATATTTGAAATTTGTAAAAGAGTAGATTTTTTTTAGTATTCTCACCACACACACACAAAGGTCAGTATGTGAGGTGATGGGTATGTTAGTTAACTTGATTATGGTAATCATTTCACAACTGTATACTATATCATCACATTGTATACCTTAAGTATATGTAATTTTTATTTATCAATTATATCTCAATAAATCTGGAAAACTAAAACAAATCTGACTTCAAAGCTTGTTTTCTTGGCAAAATACCAAACTCCACATATATAAGAATAAAAATAATTAATATTGTCACATTGTGACATTAAAAACACTGGTTTGAGACAAGTGCATAGGAGATAGCATAGCATGTATCGGTGCTGGTGTTCTATCGCTTCAGAGAAAGTGACACAACATTGCCATTAAATCAGTCTCTTTTAAATTAAAATGGTTCATTAGGATCGTACAATGAAAAATGGACCCCATCACTTATTCTATCCTTTAACAAGGAGAGACTGCAACTGCTAGACCAAATTCTAAAGATAGTTTTGGATTAAAAAAAAAAAAACAACCCAAAACAGCCACCTGCCATTAATTTAATAGGTGTAGAGGAAACGTGAACTGTTCCCTATCCCCTATGTTACCAGATATAAAAGAAATGGCACTAAGGAAAAAGTAAAGCCACCAAGGACAAAGCCACAATGCGGACGTTTGCCCCAGTGGGAGGGTTTCCTGCTGTGGTGCCCTAAAGGTGGTGAGAGATGTGGCCGGTCTCCGAACACTGAGAAGTGTGGGATGAGGGCTGCTCGGTGATCAATCCAGGTGGGAACTGCTACAATCGCTGACTTGAGCATTAAGGTGATCCATGGAGATAAATGTTTGCATCATGACACAGCAAGCCCACTTTTAAAAATGTTCATGCCAGTACATCCTTCCGCAATTCTTATCAGCACAACACAAGCAGAATGGCAGATACGTACAGCAAAGATGAAAAACAAGCTGTTCAAGCCATTTAAATGTTAGACCTGGTGCTTTTCCTATTTCTTTAATGGACTCTAACTGGGGGTTTTATCGAGCATTTATACTTCCAGGTAGAAAAAGCTTTTATAAATCTTCAAACACTACTAAGAAAACTCAAAGTATAACAATGATCTTTTTCTATCAATAACTCTTCCCTATGTGGCAGAGCTCTGAGTTATAGAGATTATTTTATTAAAGCATTTTGAGAGCTTCTTTCCCTCCAGAGTTGTATTGGCACCTGGTTGGAATATCTATGGCTGGGGCGAATGAAAAGTCAGATCTCTAGCTGGACTAAGGTGGAGGATGCTAGCAGAAGTCTGAGCCTTAAGGAACAATCTATAGATTCAGAAGTCAAAAAGTCCTACTTTACATATTTTCACAAAGAGAAAAACCACAACACAGAAAAATCCAAACTTAAGAAGCAAAATCCAAGGACGTGCTTAGCTTGAAGTCCAAGGACCCTGAGATGTGGAGGGACAAGCTCTGGATTGCCCAGTAACCCCTGAAATCACAGGCAGGCTTTGGGAACATGCACTCTGGGCTCTGCTGGTGGCTGGGGAGGGGTGATAGATTTCAGCCTATTATAAAAGACAGCTGACAGCCCCCAATAGATTAAGAATTAAGTTCTGGTTTCTTCTAGAAGATTCTAGACCCAGAATCTTAGGATGATCAAGGTGACAGGGTGTTTAGACATCATCTATGTCAACTTATTTTACACATCAGAAAATTGAGACACAGACATGTGATGTTTACTGCCTTCACTTAAAAGATAAAATATGAGTTTCTCACTTTTTAAATCAGGCCATGCTTTAGAAAATTTTATTAATAAATTTAGACAGACTGAGTTAGCCCAACGATATCTGGGCAGATATGCCCACCTCAACTCTAATGAGCAATTCACATGTATTTAACATATTTTCTAGAAAATAAAATCATAAAACACACCATATTCGATCAAGTCTAAGTTATAATTTATAAAGACAGACAGAGAAAAATATTGCCAATTAAATGAGAACATGCCACGATGCATGTATTTCAGTTTCTGAAACATTAAAATGAAGAAAATGATGGGTCTTAGAATTGATGAAATATACTGCAAAAAAGTAATGCCTTAGGGGAGAAGGGTTATCACTTTGTGAGGGGTGTGAATGTCTAACTATTACATTGTTTGTGCACCTGAAACTAATTAAAAAAAAAAAAGTAATGCCTTTATTTGCATGGCTCTTAAAAGAAAAGAATACAGTAAACTTCCTTTTGTAATAATAGGTAAGAGCGTATGGAACATCTCATACTGAAAGCCCTGTTTCCAGCAGGTTTGAGACCAACATACAATGAGTTAATCAAAAGAGTTCCACAAAAGAAGAAATCATACCAAATTACTCATCTATACATAAAGTATCTTATTTTAACACACACAGTGTTCACTCTTTCACCTATCTTTAAAATTAGATTGAGAACTTTTTTTGAACCTACACTCCGTGTTCAGGATTTTAAAGAATCTTTCTTGACATAAACTAGTATAGTTATAATTTAGAGCCTATGATTTCCAATTTGGGCTGTTTGGAAATGAAGTGATAATGTAAAAGACACTTGCAAAGCAATTTGAAGGCTTTTTTTTTTATGACTTCTCTGTATTTTACAATCCTTCCTATATGTAATTTAACAATTTTTAAGCAACCAACCTTTGTCAAGTCTCCCTAAAGGATTCAGGTAAGTTTTCAAGGAAGAAAGAGCTCTCTTTTTTTCCCACTTATATTTCATTCATTTATGTAATATTTAGTTAAATTATATTATTATAATAATATAATAGACATAAGCATGTTTGAGAATAAACGAGAGACTACTAGAAAGCATGCAACTCATATTTGGAAGAGAAGTGTGCAAACAGATACCAGTTTTCGAGGTGGCACCCACTGACTCTTACTTCCAGGTAGTCAAGCTCCTACATAGTCTCCTCCCACAATGAACGGGGTTAACCTGATATTGTAGAAATGATGGAGTGTGATTTTTGAGGTTAGGTCATAAAAGACATTACAATTTGCAACTTGCACTCTCTTTGCTCGCTCACTGGAGCGAAGCCAGCTGTCATGTCATGAGGTCGCTCAAACAACCCTGTGTAGAAGTCCATGTGGCCTCCTGCCAACAACCAGCACAAACTCACCAGGCACGCGAGTGAGACACCTTGGAGGTCCAGCCCCAGTCAAGCCCTTCGAACAACACAGCTACCTAGGCTGACATCCTGACTGTAATCTCATGAGACACCCTGGCTCAGACCCACAGTTAAGCCATTCCCAGATTCCAGATCTACAGAAGCTGTATGAAGTAACATGTGCTTACTGTTTTAAGCCACTAAGTTTGGGAAGAGTTTGCCACTTAGAAGTGACGAGTAAGACAGCAGTCTGCTACACAATATGGGCAGTCAGCCAGCCATGGGCACCTTTTTCGAATGAACAGCAAGTTGGTTACGTGGAAATTTCTTAAGTGAGGTCAAACCAAACATCCCTTTAAATGTGAGGCTCTTCTCTCCTTTCCTAATTCCTCAGTAAGGTGCTAAAGCAAATATGAGTTTAAAAAATTGAGGGAGAGTGATAATGGCACCCCAAGCAACAGGGCTGGGTTAAAGATGAATGAGCCATGTACACAAATGGAAATGGGGAAGTAAAAAGGATACCAGAAAACCAAACTCTCCCTGTACCTGTAGTCTTTGTGATGGCAAACCAGTGCCCACAGCCAGACATCCCACCTCAACACCTGCAAATGGCTTCCAGCCAAGAAGTTTAATTCCATTGGCTTTCCTCTCTTCTTGCACCAACGGCATTGCACCTCCAAAGGTCTACATCAGGGAGAGCCTGGACCTCGGAATTGTCAGGCTCAAAAGCGTGGATCTCTAAAGCCCACATACAAATCTGTTTCGTTAACACAACAAAATCAAGAGTAGAAGAAACAAGAGAAAAGTGATTAAGAAAATACCTATATTTCCAAATATCCTATCCAGTCTATCTTTGCATGCAAAGAAAATCAACTAGGAGAAACTACTGTCATCCTATTCAAATCCCATAGTCAAGACTGAGCTAAATAAATCTGTTTCGTGAAATACAGAAGTAGGCTAACATGTTTTATGAGCATGTGTCAGGTGAGGCAGGCTTTTTAGACCTCAAAATTCACAGGAGGACAAGGGTGGGTTTTGATTGACAATAACAGAAACGTTATGGTTCTCAGGTGTTCTGAATATTCTTTATTTCTTACCTGGTAAAGGCAATATTATCAGCCCAATTTTACAGATAAGCAAACAGGTCATGGAGATTAAGAATGTACCCCAAATCATAGTCAGCTTGACTTCAGCACACCCATTTTGTCTGCTATACACTAAAAAGGGGCATCTAATGCCCGGACTCTTTGTCCTGGTCCCTTCCGCTTGGGCACTGAGCACAGCAGGGGCATTCGAGCTGCTCACTGTCAGGGATGGTGAGGGCTTCCCTTGAACTATCCACCACCTTCTCCAGGCATAAGAAGGATAGAGAGGTCACAGGGAGAACGGAACAGGGAAATCAGAGTTGAAAACCAGCTCATAATTAGGAGGCTGATTTTGGTAAAAATACAGATAATTCAATTCCTGGGCTTCTGTGACTGAAATGAGTGACAGCACTGAAGGTAAAATCAAGAATTGAATTCAAAACTGAACCCCAACTCTTATGAGTTGTGTGATATTGGGTAAGTCAGATAAGACCGACATCACCAGGATGTCATAAAGATTAAACGAGAATGTCTACAAAACAGTTGCAAAAAGGAAGCACCCATTACACAAATGGTACTAATCATTATTAATATTATTGGTGCTTATGTGCATAAATTTTGTGATCATTCCAACCTGGGTTGCACTCAGCCACTTATTAGCTGGAAAACTTTGGGTGAGGTACTCCACTTCCCTACCAATCAACATTCTCATCAGTAAAATGTGGGTGGCAATTGTGCCCACTCATTGGATGGTCACAAATTGTTAAAATTCAAACATATTATGTTGGTGCAAAAGTAACTGCAGTTTTGGCAATTATTTTTAACGTTTTAAACTACAATCACTTTTTAAAAATTAGATTCAGGTGTACAAAACAATGCACTAGACATTTCACCCCTCACAAAGTGATACCCCTCCCCCAATCTATTGCCCCTCTGACATCGTGTAAACCTATTATAATTCCATTGATCTCAATTCCTTTTGCACCAACCTAATAGCTAACAAGAAACTGTTACTGAATGCTTACTTATCTCAGACCACTATGCCAAGCCTTTATATTCGTAATCATTATCATGGTGCTAAGCCTTCACAGACCTAGCTTCTCATCTACTAAGGCAGGTAGGTACTAGGGCACGGCCCTTGGGAAGTGCTTGATAAATACAGCTTCTAGCAACAGCACATATGATAAGTAAGCATGCCTGCACCTGGAGGCGGGGCTGCTAGGGAGGGAGGCCCTGGTCCTGACTGGCCAAGTGGAGCACCCAACCTCTTGCATTTTCCTTTTCTATTCCTTCTCTCCTACCCAAGCCACCCTCCTGACTAGGTCATTAAAAACCAATTGGAATGGAGTGCAGGACTGGCAAGTGACCTCATGAATCCTGGACCAGCTCCCCTGCCTTAGACAAGACTACAAAAATAGATAAGAAATTTTTATGGGGGGGGAAGAGAAAAGGGCAAAACAAATCTATTTTAAAGATTCGTTCCTTCCTTTTACAATCACAATGTGCTTTGCAAGTGCCCTGATTTTGATATTTCAACTGACATCCTCTGCCTCTGCAATTGGCTTGTTTCCACATCTAATTCTGATTTTTCTTGTTCACTGAATAGATAGATCTAGCCAAGGCAAAGAGAAAACTAGATGCCGTAAGAATGAATGAGATTTATTTTTTAAAAAAAACCCTTATAAATAACTCCCAGCAGAAATCTTGAAATAACTGTGGACAAGAATTGTCATCCAATTTACAATACTAACATGAAGACCAAAAAAAAAAAAAAAAAAAAAAAAAGCGGACCATGGAATGGCTATTCCTGAATCCCCTGGGAAATTAACAATACGTCTCATGTTCAATGGCAACCTAAAGATTTATTTGCTTAATATTTTGATGGCCTAACAGTATTCCAACCTGCAGCCAGGGTCTTTAACTGAGAGACTACTTGTCAAAAATGCTCTTAAATGGCATCACTAATGTTTTATCATCATTAAATTCTTGTGAGAGAATAAGTTTACTGGTCCCTCGGTGCCAACCAACTCATCAATGGCAGACACACAATATGTTTCCAAAGGCTTCAGACCAAGTGGGACAACAACTTAAGACTAGAGATGAGCCAGCAGGCTGCACACCCAGAGGGCTGGCTCCCGAGAGAACATAAAAACAACAGACCCTCAGGCAAGGTCGGCAGAACTGCTAAGATATTGTGGTGATTATCCGTTTCTTCCTAAGTCTAGATACTCACCAACAGGCACCAGCAGAAACCCATATGCAGTCATGCACACAAATAGACATGTGTGCGCACAAGCTATTAATTAAAGGGTTAAACACATCTCTTGTGACAAACAAGATGAAAACTGTACATGATTTAACACACCTTTTTTCTCATTATCAGATGCTGTGACCTATACCAGATACGAGCTAACTCTAAGAGGAAATAAACATTTTTATCAATGGCCTATCATATTCCTTGCTGTTAGTCCACAGTAGGTAGCCAGATCTAGCATGCCAGTGCTAATTGGAAAATATTTAGGAACATGCAAGGACAACAAATATTTCACAAGACTTTAGGAGTAGTTTAAAAAAGAAAAAGCACACAGTGCCCATTTGCATGCACGGCAGTTAGGCCAAAGTGTTTGAGTTAACATCTCAGAGCCTCACGTTGTTCGGCTGGAGGTGTGGTTTGGTTTGGGCAATACCACTCATTGAGGCACGTTTATGGAAGAACCTACATACCCTCCAGCAGAGCATGGCCTCAACGTGAAAATCTATCACACAATGGATTGAGAGGGAGCCCTTCCCAATTATGTGGCAGTTACAGGAACCAGAAGAGAAAAATGTTACAACATTTTACGTAAAAAAGAACAAAAAGCAATTTTGGTTAATATGGGTAGACGTGTTAGATATCTACATATGTCACCTATATCCCCACAGAAGAAAGACAGGAAGGCAACTAGATCAACAGTTACTAAGTAGTGGGATTCAAGGTGGTATTTCTTTCTCCCATGTTGCTCACCTGTAATTCTTTCCACAAGTAACACAAATGATCTCTGCGATCATCACATTAACTGCAAATGGTAGCAAAGGCAAAAAGTAAACCGTTCACACTAAAAACCTGGGGGAAGTTGTTTTCAAAGTTTCTTAGGGTTTTGGCTAACGTGACCTGTGAACTCAGATGTCCGTTCCCAAGTTAACGTCACTGGGTTTTGTTTGTTTGTTGTGGGATGTGGATCATATGCTTGTGCACAAGCATTTAAGCATTTAGCAAAAAGCAACCTACAGTATGACATAGTTTTAATTTGCAGTGCTTCTCTGAAAGCAGACAAAATTGACAGGGTCTCTGAGATGTCTGAGGAGGCCCAAGACGCTTAGGATTTTTGAGACCTCCAGTGTAAAATGTCCAGAAATAGTTATTATAATTATGGTTTATTTTTAGATATATTAATTAAAATACTGTGAATATATTTATGTGGCTCTATGTCCACTTTCATTTGGAGATAACATCAAAAGTCTGAATTTGAGCCCATTTTTGCTCCCTCCACAGTCAGTCACCCTGATTCTGTGAAAAGGAATGCCTGCCCCCCTCAAAAGAAAATGCCTCAACAGAAGGCCAGCTGTTAAAATCAAAAAAAGGAATTTTTACATGTCTTGGTACTCAAAGCATTTCATGGAAAACCCTCTAATTGTGTCCTTGACCGTTTCATCAAATCTAAGTGCCTAATTAAAGAAAGAAGAGGATGGGGCCAGCAAGCACGCCTCATGCACCACTGTAGCACATCCCACTGGCACGCTACATATACACTTAGGCTGAGCATGACTCTAGCAAATCTCTATAGCAACTGTTTCCTTCAGAGGGGTGTCAGGATACAAATCCTGACATTGGCTTCCAAATCAACATCAGCACAGAAATCTTTAAAAGCACCGTCCTAAGGGAACCCATTTACCAGGAAAGGGACATGACCGGAGGGGCAATTAACGTGAAAGATTACTGAAGGACCAAACACCCACCTAAGACTAACTCTTCATAAATTCTTCATTCACCTGGGTGAGCAGTAGGTCGTGTTCTGCGGGTAATGAAGCAGGAATTATTTCTCCACCTCTTTCCCTCTCCTCTCCCCAGTTCAGATCCCAAGTTTGGTTTACAGAAAATAAAATAAGTTTTCACTATGTAAAAATGCATTATTTTCCCCCTTTGGTAGTTCACAAGAGCTTAACGACCTTTTTTTTATAGACATCTAAGCAATTTGAGTAATGCCTTGCTGTGGTTTCTCAGGTCAATCCTTAACAGTAATGAAAGTGGGGCACAGAATGGAGTCAACCTTGTGACCCGAGTCGGAGAGCCAGGGCAGGTGAGCGGGAGCTTTAACGCGATTACCGCTCAGGCTGGTGATGCGCCAGCAGGTGCTGGGACATAGGGACTGCACAACTTAGGTGTGCAATGCATCCATTCATTCCGCACCTGTTTAGTGCCGGTTTTGGACAAAGCTCTGTGCAAGGTGCTGTATGTTGGTCCCAAAGGAGGAGGACTGCTGCCAAGTTTACTTTAAAATTTTAACCACATTGAGTAGGAAATATAAGCGCTCAGTGTCTTGAAAAGTCTCTGATGATGCTCCATAAATCTCACTTACAGAATTAGCCAACCCTTTAAGCAGAAGGAGGACTGTCCCATTAGTGTGATTTCCAGGGTTATTTTATCCTCTGTGCCTCCAAGGTTTCAATGACCTAAAGCAATAAGTTAGTAATACTGTCCATGTGTAATTTTATTGTCCATATAGGGTGGCTGACACAAAATGGCAGCCCATGGGCTAAATTCAGCCAGCTGAGAAACTTTTTGTGTGTCTCACACAGTGCTTTCAATTCTTTTAGAAAATTAGTTGCCAAGCAACCCAAGTATCCATCAGTGGACGACTGGATAAACAAAATGCTGAATATCCATACAATGGAATATTATTCAGCCTAAAAAGAAAGGAGATTCTGATACATAGTAAAACATGGATGAACCTTGAGAATGTTCTCCTAAGTGAAATATACCAGTCACAAAAAGACAAATATCGAATGATTCCACTTATGTGAGTTACCAAGAGCAGTCAAATTCATTGAGACAGAAAGTAGAATGGTGGTCACCGGCTGGCGGGGAGGAAAAATGGAGAGTTGTATAATGGGTAGAGACTCAGTTTTACAAGATGAAAAGAGTTCTGAAGATGGGTGGTAAAATAGTGTAAATGTACTTCAAACTGTTGTACATTCAGTGTGAATAAAATGTGACAGAATTGTACACTTAGAAATGATTAATAGGGGATGTTTTATATGTATTTTAATTCAATTAAAAATAATTAGTCATCAATATTTAAAAACTGGGATAAGTCACAGAAAAAAATATAAAATAAAAGAGATTCCCAGCTTGGCTTTAAAAACACAGAGCAGATCTGACAGGGCAGGGCCTGCACTGCTCCCTGGCATGATGGCTGGAGAGAAGCAGGAGGCTCTATTTCTGTCCTCCGTTCTCCCGAGCCCCTGCCATTCCTGCTGTCAGCTCTGCACGGCACATTTCATTATTTATGTCAGGACTTCCCAACAGGGAGTGTGTACAGTGCTTGTGTGAATCATGACTCGTAGTGCCAGTTCTTGCCAGAGCACCTTATCAATACCCATAAATAAAAGCTGTGTGCCCAGAGAAGGACACCACATCTTATTAGAACCAGGGTATTAGGCTTGTCTGATTTATGAACACATGAAGCCTAGCACTAGATGGATGGAAGCAAGACAGCCAGTATCTGCAATAACTATAACTAAGGCCAGTATATTGGGACTCACTAAAGATGAAAAGCCCGGAGCTTTCCCCTTTCAATGACACTCGTTCTCACTGCAGGGGTGTATGCAGCCCTTCACTCTCCTAACACTGGAAGCACCAGTCTGAGCAGAGGTGCTGAGCCTTGCTCTGCTTAGAGACCTAATATCGGAGTCAATTCACAGTGATGGTCTCCGGGGTCACTGGCAACACAGGATCCTTCTTCTCCATGGTGACTAAGGGACCACTGCAGACACCCATCTAGAAATAGTGTCCCATAGCCTGCTTACCCTCAATCTCCAAGGATTGTGTGTGTGGTGTGTCTTAATAGGAAGATTTAGTTTAGATAGATTCTTTTTGCTAGAAATAATTTGTTGTATTGCATAATTCCATAATAATAGAAATTGCTTAAAAGGCTACTTCAGGTCAGTTTCCATATTATTTTATGTCTAATTGCAGGAAGTGACTATAAAGTGGTTTGTAGATCTTAAACTCTATAGATTTGATGCAAAAGTAACGCCTATCCACCCTGCCTATCCCGCTCTCCCCACTTCTCAAGCCAGAAAACATACAGAAAATATGTGGATAAGATTTTCGTTGTCACATGATAAACGATCTGCAGTACTTATAACAGTCACACAATGGAACTGTCCCACCCAAATGATCCATAAGATCCTCAATTAAAGAAAGAGAAAAACATGCTGGCATCTGCAGACCTCCAGCGTGTGACCCAGGATACAGAACTAGTTTAACAACGTCAGAATCCTAGAGCTCAAGTCTCAAGGACTGGACACAAGTATGAATACCTTATGTCTACTTCCAAGCGTATAACCTTTCTGAATCTCAACTTCCAGATCTGTAAAAATGAGGCCGGTGATCCCTGACCACCTTCAAAGTTTTCTGGAGGTTCAGATAACACATGGATATAAAAGAGTTTTTTAACTGTAAAGCAAAGGACACATTTAAAAGAGGACTTAAAAAAAACAAAACAAAAAACCTGTGGAAACATCCCAAATGTCCATCCGTGAATGAATGGATAAAAAATGTGGTAACATATGTATATACTGGAATGTGATTCAGTCCCAAAAAGGGACTGACACATGCTACAAAGGATTTACCTCCAAGACATTCTGCTAAGTGACATAAGCCTCTACAAAGGACGAATACTATATAATGCCACTTACTTGAGGTACCTTGAATAGTCAAATTCACAGAGACAGAAAGGAGAACAGCGGTTGGGAACAGCCGAGGGAAGGAGGGAATCGGGAATCACTGTGTAATGAGTACATAGTTTCAGTTTGGGAAGACGTAAAAGTTCTACCGTACAGATAAAGGCTGGTGGTGGTTGCACAACAGTGGGAATGTACTTAATGTAACTGAACTGTACACTTAAAAATTATTAAAGTGGCAAATTGTGTTATTTATATGTAACCGCAATAAAAATTTTTAAAAATAACTTTCCTCATTTATAAAAATGAATATATGTGCATTTATATGGAATCAGAAAATGCAGATGAGTAAAAGAAAGCATAAATCCTTCCACAATTCAGAAATAACCACACTCATTATTTTGGTTTATATTATACCAGGATATTTTCTTTTAAGATCCTTTTAAGATTAAAGATGTTCAAACACGCTGAAATATTTATAATGAAATTATATGATGTCTAGGATTTGCTTCAAAATGATCCAGTGGCCAAGAAGACAGCAAACTGGAGGGCATGTACAGATGAAACAGGAGTAGCCTATTATCCGCTAATATAGGTGATAGGTATGTCTAGATTACACCATTCTTTCTACTTTGATGGCGGGGTGGGGGGGGTGTACACACATCAAGTTAAAAATAGAGAACACAATAAGCAATGAATAGGGACTAACAAATTTATCGCACTATCTCACTCCATTTCTAGCTGTTCGTCTCGTTGTTTGGGGATACCTTTTAGACTCAGTGCTACAGAACGACTACCAAAAAAGAAAAAGGAAAAATAAAAAACATGCAAACTAAACTGTTAAGTACTGAATGAGAAATTCAATTGTGCCAATCGTGTCTGTACAAAAGTGGGTTTAAATGTTTTTAAATATCAGATGCGTTTACTATTTTTGTTTCGTTGAAGAGAGCAGACTAAAAGGTCATCTCTTTTTCCAGAGACTTATAAAGCAGTTTGCTTTTTATTGTTTTTCATTAAAATTTTAAGTATGAAATATATTGCAGCAAATGAAAAACCCAAATGCACCTGCCCACATTAGGGATTAACTGCTTGGAAAATTCCACTTTAAAAATCACAGTGGTTGAAACTAAGGGGCATATTTTCCCCCTTTACTCAAGTGTCTGGAAATTATTTCATATAACTTTCTATCAAGGCAATAAAAATATAAAATAGGAATTTTCCTCAAATGTTGTGTTTTGGAGAACGTTGAAGAAAACAAGTGTTCTTTAAATGGTTTTTAAATCATGAATACATATAACGAAGGCCTATCACTCAGTGAAAATTGTATAGTGTTATTTATAAGGGTATCCAGATGATCTTGAATTGAATCTGTAGCTAACATTTCAGACGACTTTATTAAACTTTAAACTTAATAAGTTATGAAATGTACCCTTCAAAAGCAATTAATGATTATCAGTATATATCCTGATATCCTGGGACTATCAGGAACAAAAACTATAACCAACTAACTTGTTTAAGTAATTATTAGGTTTCTTCATTACAGATCATAGGTCAAAGAATACAGCAAAGGGGTTATCTGGATTTCAAAAGACATTTGGTAGGGTTTTCCTCGATAAGGGAGGGGCGATGGGTGACTGGACAACCACATCCGAACGGTACTGATTGATGGATCAATTTTGAGATATGTCACCAATCCCCACATTTGACTCTGTCTCACTCAGTGTACACATTTTCAGTGCGAACACAAATGGCATGCTAATCAAACATAGCTCTAAGACAGTGCTGGTAATTTGATCCATCAAAGGAGCATTTAAAATAATTCTGTCAGTTTAGATAAATACATCCCACCTCACAAGAAAAGATAAAAAAATAAAAGTCCTATTCTTTGGGTGGGTAAACATAAAAAATATAGCACACATGCATAACCTGAAAAAAAAACAACTAGGAATAAAAGGGGACAGGAAATTATTCTCTAACAGAGAAATAACGTTAAGAAACAAGGAAGGTATTAATCCTATTTAATTTTGACTAATGAGAATGAGGCAGGTCAGACTGCTTTCTAATACCGAGTACTTATTATGTGCTAGGCACCATCCTAAATACTTTATAAATAATATCTCATCAATTCCACCCAACAAGGAGGGTACCATTATTATCACATTTTTATGGATAAGTAAATTAAGACTCAAAGGGGTTAAAAAATGGCCTAAGGTTACATGAATTTAAGTGAGAAGAGCTGGATTTGCTTCCCAGGCTGAGAGAGCACTTAATGAAAACACAAGAAACTAAGAAAAAGCTAAAGGTGTTAGAAGGACAGAGAGAACACCAATGTTACTAACACGTGGTGTGTCGGACAACATGAGGGGACACTGGGTGACCAGCCGGGGAGTTATTGCTGACCACTCCAGTGGAAGAGTGAACACTATAAGGTCATAAACATCCGTCCTTCAAAGTGCTTAAGCAGAGGTAAGAGGTCACCTGTCAAGCATGGAGACTGAACTTCAGCATTGAAGGCAGAGGTGAACTAGAAAACTGGAGTTTCTTCGATTCTACAAACAGTAGCAGAAGTAGTAGTATTGGAAATGTCATATGCTAGTCTCCTTATCCATTAGGTCTTATTTAAACACTTTAAACACAGGAAAATCAAATGCTCATAGCAAGTCAGTTAACAGGATCAGGATTCAAGGTCAGATGTGTTTTGTTACAAAAATTCATGCCCACTACACTACTTTCCTTCCCAAAGGAGAACCGGTCGAGTATTTGGCTTGTTCAACAGTTTTAGGAAGGATCAAACTGTGGCCAAAAACCAGACTGCTTCTCTCCAACTTACACAGTTCCCAGAGTTTTAGCTTCCCATGAATTTCAATTTAGGCTTGCACGTCTTTTACAAATAGAAAAAAAATTACAGCTATATGAAGGCAAAATTAACTATCTTATTCCTATTCTCCAATCATATGCTAAAAATAACCAGTGTGAATATTCTGGTGTTCATATTCACTCGTTTCATACAAAAGTAGATAAACATATGTACACATATATCTAAGGGGTTTCTTTTCATCAAAATAGAATCAAACTGTACATATCACAAAACAATACCTCACATGAACACTGATAGAAAAAGTCTAAATAAAATATTAATAAATCAAATCCAACAATAAATAAGAAGGATAATAAATCAAGTCAAAATGGGGTTTATCCCAGGAATGCAAGATTGGTTTAACATAAAATAAAACAAAACAAAAAACTATCAATATAATTTGCCACAGTAATAGACTTAAAAATAAAATTAATATGATCATCAAATAGACACAGAGAAAGCATTTGACAAACTCTGTCATTGATGATTCCTGATTTTAAAAAAAAGAAAGAAAATACCTTGGCAAACTAAATAGCAGGGAACTTCTTCAACCTGATAAAGGAAATCTATGAGAACCTATAGCTAACATCATATTTAACAGTGAAAGAGCAAACAAGACAAAAATATCTACTCTTTCCACTTTCATTCAACATTTTCTAGAGATTCTAGCCAGTGCAATAAAGCAAGGAAAGGAAATAAAAAATCAGATTGGAAAAGAAAGATATAAAACTGTATTTTTTCTCAGAGGGCATGTTTATTTATGTCAGGGGTTGGCAAACTAAGGCAGTTTTTGTAAATCAAGTTTTATTAGAACAGTCACACCCAATTCACTTATGTCTCTCCTCCAACACTGGGGAAAAGTTGAAGAGTTGCCACAAAGACCATTTGACTTACAAACCTAAAGTATTATCTGGCTTTTTAAGAAAAAAGTTTGCTGACTTCTGATCTACATAGAAAATCTGATAAAACCTACAATAAAACTATGAGAAGTAATACACAAGGTTAGCAATATTTCAGAATACAAGATCAATATACCCAAATCAATTATATTTCTATATACTACAATTTGTACAGAAATTGAAATTTTAATTACCATTGATAATACCAATAAAATTTTTAAAACTCTCAGAGAAATTCTGACTAGAGATATGAATAAACTGCATGAAAACTATAAAAATTTACTGAAGTTTAAAGATGTATCATGGTCAATATTTTTAAAATCCAATTCTCTCCAAATTTATTTCTCTATATGTATCAATGTAATCCTAATCAAAATCCCACTATGCTGCTTTGTAGAAAAGGGCAAATTCTCCCATGAATTAAGTAACAAGTATTAACAACCCATTCAGCAATAATTTTTACACATCCTGACATTGGCTCTCTGGAAATTCTGTTCAGAGCACTAGAATAATCAACATACTGTGTTTCCCCGAAAATAAGACCTAGCCAGACCATCAGCTCTAATGCGTCTTTTGGAGCAAAAATTCATATAAGACCTGGCCTTATGTTATATTAGGTGAAACCTGGTCTTGCATTGTATTGTATTGTATTGTATTATAATATTACATATTATTATATTACATAAGACCCGGTATTATATTGTATTATATTGTATTATATTATATTATATCTTATTTTAACATAAGACCAGGTCTTATATTAGTTTTTGCTCCAAAAGGCGCATTAGAGCTGACGGTCCAGCTGGGTCTTATTTTCGGGGAAAGACAGTAGTGACACCAATACTATTATGTATGCGACGTATTAGCATGAAACTAGTGGTGCTCCATGGGAATCCCATGCAGACATTGTTCCTGATCACTGATCACTGCGCTCTTCCTCGATGAGCCTGGTTAACGGTCCCAGTTAAAATAGCTTGGAGCCAGTACAAAAGGTGACCCTCGTTGCTATTCCAGAGGTCTAGGGGATGTTGCTGATCGAGGTAGGTAAATACTTTTCGATCTTCATTTGTTTTGCCCCGCCTTCTCTGTGCCATTTCATAGCTTCGCCAAAATCAAGGAAAATAGATTCTGTATGGCTGTCTGTATTTGTTTACATATTGTTTAAATATGTTTACATATTGTTCTTTAAGAGCAGTAGGACTCATATGTTGCTGGAAGCTGCCTATTGACTAAGCCTATGTCACACATTAAGTCTGACTTTCTCCGAATCCTTTCCACACCATATTCTATCCTAGAAAATGCCATCCTCAGTTGTCTGCTGCCACGGTTACTCTGTGAGCCTCACTTTTCTCGCCTGTACAATGTTTGCTAAAATGGTGAAACTGACATCTGTATTGCAGAGCTGTTGTGAGGACTAGAGATGATGTATGGTTAACACTGGGATGTTAGTAGCTCTACAAATACTCGAATTTTGTCTAATTTGTGCATCACTATAACCGCAGCACCTAGACTAGTGCTAAGCATACAGTACGTGTTCAATAAATAGCTATTAAATAAATGAATATGTACATAGCCTTTCCCACAATATGGCACATGAAAAGGAGTTCAATTCATGCACACCGTTAATATTCAATAAGAATTGAGCTGCTTGAAGACAGTCACCCTGGGTGCTCTTTTGTTCCCTGGAACCATATTTTACTCAGGGCTTCTAAAATTAGAAATGAAGGCAAATATCACAAACAGAACCAGACAAGAGTGAAACAAATGAAGCACAATCTTGGTGTGCAAATTTTAAAGTGCCAGAAAAACTCAGTAATCAAGAGAAATAGTACACAATATATTTTTTTTAAATGCGACTTTTTTTTTTTTAAGATTTTATTGGGGAAGGGGAACAGGACTTTATTGGGGAACAGTGTGTACTTCCAGGACTTTTTTCCAAGTCAAGTTGCTGTCCTTTCAGTCTTAGTTGTGGAGGGCGCAGCTCAGCTCCAGGTCCAGTTGCCATTGCTAGTTGCAGGGGGCGCAGCCCACCATCCCTTGTGGGAGTCGAACCGGCAACCTTGTGGTTGAGAGAACGCGCTCCAGCCAACTGAGCCATCCGGGAGCTCAGCGGCAGCTCAGCTCAAGGTGCCATGTTCAATCTTAGTTGCAGGGGGCGCTGCCCACTATCCCTTGTGGGACTCGAGAAATTGAACTGGCAACCCTGTGGTTGAGAGCCCACTGGCCCATGTAGGAATCGAACCGGCAGCCTTCGGAGTTAGGAGCACGGAGCTCTAACCGCCTGAGCCTCCAGGCCGGCCCCAGTACACAATATTTTTAAAAATTAAAATTAATGCAAAAAATCCACGATGAATAAAATCAGTTTTAAATAAAGACAAGATCGGTTAACAGTGCCGTCTGAGCCATTTTGAAGCCTGAGGCAAGAAGGAAAAATATGAGTAACACTGATCCTATCTTTATTTAAAATAATTTTGATTTTTAAAAATTGCATTAAAATATTATTTCTCTTGATTACTAAGTTTTTTAGCACCCCCTTAAGTTTTGTGTCCCAGGTGAGTGTCTCACTTGCTTCACCTCATCCTAGCCTGGCACAATAGTCGAAATGGCCCTTGAAAAATCCCTTAGATTGTCCACAAAATACAACATGCCACACTTAATAAATTCAACTTAGTTTGTCTCCATGTTGGAACAGCTCACGGTTTCTCCAGGGGACCCCTGGATGAAGAAGCTGGCTTACATTTACGGAGTCATGCTATATACAAACATGTGTTTTTAACCAGTGGAGTCACATCAGCTCAGGGAGGTGCAGGTGCTATGAGAGTCTCCTGGGAACTGAAAAGAGCAGAATCATGTTTCCCGTGTCACCCTTACGCCAGACACAACTACACTATTTTATTTGTCTATGTTCATTCTATTTGTGTTATTACTCTCCTCCTCAGTTTCTCTCTCTCTCTCTCTCACACACACACACACCCCCGACTTGTGCAATTTGAATGCATAAATAATATGACTCCACTGGAAAGGCAATGCTGCCTGTCCGTGGCTCTAGCCAGCATGCCTCCTTGTTGACCGACTGTGTCCTTAGTGCTCACGAATGGCTAGTAATTTCCTCCAGCCACAAGACAAAGGCGACTCTGGCAAGACAGGCTATGTATTCCTTTTGCTTTCCCTAAGTACCCATATCATGTTGCTTCGTACAAATTCACAGTTTTATCCTGAGATGAAATTGTACCATTTCTGCCAGGAATCGCACATGGAAACCTGGTTTAGTTTTGCTTCTGGACATACTGTATTTGATAAAATTAGAAGGAAGTCACCATATCAACATGTTCACACAAGAAGAAAGAGAAAAAGAGAAGAAAGTAAAATTCAATTAGCTATGAGATCCAGTACAGAGAAGACATTGGAATGTTTCTTATAGGTTCCAAATAGTGAGGTATTAAATATTCTCTCCTATTTCTTTTTGTTCCCACTTATGGCATCTAGCCAGTCACCAACTAATATAAGAGCTGGATGCCAATTCCATTAAATGTATTTACACCTAAATGGAGAGACAGTCCTGGGGGAAAATGAAATCTGTCTGGTCCAAGTCTCTCAGTGAGAACACACATGCACTGCAAGCTCTCGAAAATCAGGTCCATCTTGGGGGTCACTGATACAAAATATCGCCTTGGCACTGGGTCTCCCATTGCAGAAGGGAGGTTCGATAATTCTTTTCATGCAAATATCTATTAGGTAACCGTTCTTGACATTCAAAGCAGGCACTGTCCAAAACCCTCGCGGTGCAAATTCTGGAGTCATAGGGTATCAGCTTCCACAAGTTTGACCCAGGTACTTTCCAGGTGAGGTAACAGGCTTAGCAAGACCAAGTGACTTGTCTTAAGTCATACTGACAGCAGGTGCAACCCTCCATCAAAGCCTCTGCCAAGGAACCATCGTGGTCTCTGCTGCCCTGTGGTAGGACCATTTGAACCCAAGGGTAGCTCATGTGCCTTATACAGTCCCTCCCTATCGTGAGGGGAGTGAGGCCCCTCTCCCCACTGCAACAAGATATACCACACACGAGGTCAGACAATTAAGTTCACGAACGCATCCTAGAAAAAGTGCTACATACCCCATTGCTGAATATCACTACGGTCACCTTTGAAGTACTCCCCTTGGGAAGCTATGCACCGACGCCAGTGCCTAGTCCACCCTTCAAAGCAATGTTGGGACTCTTTTTCTGGAACGGCCTTCAGAGCTGTCACCGGATTACCCTTGATGTTCTGAATGTCATCAAAATATCTTCCTTTCAATATTTCCTTTCTCTTCGAGTAAAGACAGAAATCACTGAGGGACAGATCAGGTGAGTAGGGAGGGTGTTCCAATACAGTTATTTGTTTGTTTACTGCCTAAAAACGCCCTCACAGGCAGTGCTGTGTGAGCTGGTGCATTGTCGTGATACTAGAGCCACGAGTTGTTGATGAAAATTTCAGGTCGTCTAATTTTCACGCAGCATTTTCAGCACTTCCAAATAGTAAACTTGGTTAACTGTTTGTCCAGTTGGTACAAATTCATAATGAGTAATCCCTCAGATATCAAAAAAGGTTAGCAACATCAGTGCAACAAGTTCACAAACTTAATTATCAGACCTTGTAAGCAAGGGCATCAGAAATGCAGCCAGAAGTCACGTAATCATAAATGCTGACTCCTCTGAGATAATAACAGGGAGAAACATGGACGGAGAGAGATTGATAAAAACAAACAAACAAACAAACAAACAAGAAAAACACTCAGTACTGGTACACAAAAAAGCCAATGAAACAGACAAGTTCACTTGCCTTCTTTTTTCATTAATTAATGAATCTTCTTTCTAATTATAAAATTATAATGATATCACAAGATCACAAGGCTATTAGCTACACACACACACATACACACACACACTGAGAAAATCCCCAAAACATGGAGAAATATTTTAAATGAAGCAAAACTCTCCCACCGTTTCTCAGCACAGAGATTTACATTTGAGTTATACTTAATTACATTTTAGGATACTCTGTTCAGCACGTACTCTGTACATATATATATATATATATATACACACACACACACAAGTTTTCAATCTAATTTGAGATTAAACCATATGTAGAATTTTGTATCCTTTTTTGCCAACTAACATCATACCTTGCTTTTAATTTTAGCTTTGCCTTCCCTTCTGTCTTCTTCAACTCAAGTGCATTGGCAGCTAAAGGCACCAAGAATGACTAAATCAATACATAGTGACTCAAAGTCAAACACCAAAAGATCCTCCTGGAGCTCAACAGCTTTGGTGGAGTAAAAAGAGTCCTTCTGAACCAGTTTTTCCTCTCTGCTGACACAGGTCATTTTTTCTGTTAACATGTCAAGCAAACACCAGGCCCACTACAGTCGTACTGAACTTTGTAGTATTCTCTGCATAGGAAGGACATATATCTTTCTATGAAAGAATGGATGAAGAAGAGAAGTGAAAGACAACACTGAAGATGGGGCAGACAACGATCTGGGTGCAAGGGTAATCAAGCAGCTCTGAATCCTAAAGACTGACAAGTGGTTCCTATACGACTGTTTCACGACGTGCACCTGGTTTCCAAACATAAACTGTGCAATTTGACTCAGCAGCCTTCTCTGTCAGTATCGCTGATCAGACATCTAACAGACAGTGAGACCCAAAATGCCGAAGTTGAACAGCCATCTCTTTCTTCAAACCTGCAACCCGCCCCATCTCAGTAAATGATGACTCCCGCTTTCGTTTTGGCTCAGGGCAAAAATCATGATGTCATCCTTTTGGTCCACCTCCCCCCAAACCTCTACTTTCAGAATCAACCCAGAGTGTGACCACTTCCTAGGCACCCTGGGCAAACGTCCATCATCACTCACTTTGATGGTGGCATGCACCTCCCCTGTCCTGCCCTATCCAAGCTCGCCTTCCTACAGTCTTCTGTCCACAGACCATCTAACATCCAGAACTGTCCTTGAAAATGTTAAGATAATGCAGGGGCAGGAAGGAGGAGTTTTGAGAGTAATGGAATGACTGACTGTATCCTGACTATGACAGTGGTTACATGCACAGTCATGTAACCACTGTCATAGTCAGGATACAGTCAGTACACCAATAAAGGGAAATTCTCCTGTATGTTAAAAAAAATTAAAGCAAAAATATAAGTCAGACCACAGAACTTTTCTGCGCAAAACCTGTATTACAAAAGTGAAGTTCACACACAATCTAATTCCCTATTATGTCTTGACTTCATCTTCTAATACCCTTTCTCCTCTTGGTCTATTTTGGCCCAGGCTGGTCCCCTTGCTGCTGGTCCCCTTGCTGCTCTTCAAACAAGTTAGGCACGCTCCTGCTTTAGAGATTTCACACAGGCTGTTCCCTTTCCCTGGACTCTGCCCCCTGCCCCGCCTTCCAGATATTTGGAAGGTTAACACCCTCCACCTCTTGAACAAATGTCACCTTCCCAATTAGGCTATATTTAAAGTTGCCATCCATCGCCCGTCAGCATTCCCAACACCGCTCACCTTGCTCTGACTGTTCTTTTCCTTTCATAGTTTTTATCAATTTCATACATACCATATAACTAACTTACTTACCTTTTGTGGCCGTTGTCCGACACCCCACTACCCATCCCCAGGTGGAATCTCAGCTCACTGAGAACAACAATCTTTCTTCTGTTCACCAACATATCTCCGACACTTAGGAAAGTGCTTAGGACACAGTAGGTGTTTAATAAATATCTGTTGACTAAATGAGCAGACACAATTCGTGCCTATCATGTGGGAGGCACTGCACTAGCCCCTGTGTAGATTCAAAATGTAAAGTGACGCTTATTCTTTTTAAATAAATGGGTTGGACTACATAACCTCCAAGGTCCCCTCTAGCTCACAAATTCATTCCAAATGAGTGTTTTAAATTACATTATAGGCTACACTGGAATGTAACTCCCCAGAGGCAGGGATTTTAGTCTGCTTTCTTGCTGTTGCCCAACGACAGTTCACCGCACAAAGTGCTCCATATTTGCTGGACGAGTAACCTCCTTGTGGACAAGAAATAACAGCTCCTGTTTGCTCCATGTTTTTGATTCTCTCAGCACAGAGAAGGAAAACCAGGCATGGGGGAGGGGCTCAGCCCTGGTTATGCTCTGCCCGGTCTCCTCATGGCCAGATCAAAAACATCCAGTTGACACCAATATACACAGACTTCCCTCAATATTCTTGGGAATAGTGGAGAGAGGGACAATTTTAAACATGCCATAGAGGCATTTAACTGCAGGCCTAGCCCTTTGCAATTTCTACGAGGTGCATGACATTAGAGACAGACTCGCTGATATTGACATACTTGAGGATTCTGAGAGTGAAAATTAGGTCAAATAAGAAGCCCATGGAAAGCAAGCTCCTCCAGAGAAATCGCTGGGTTTTCCTTTGTATTCTGACCTTGTTACCTCATTCCTTTATCTTGAACTTCACACCAAAGTTGTGATAAGCCCAACATCCAGGAAAGAAACCTTAGCCATCACCTACCCAGGCCCCTGTGATCTGCCAGAATGCTCAAAGGCTTTGCTTCCATGAATGTGAATTCTCATTAGCAAATGAACAATACCATGAAATCTGACTTCAACTCCTACAACCATTGTCACAGAGTCACTCAGCACTGTCCAACAGAGACATAATGTGAGCCACGGACGTAATTTTAAATTACACATATAACATTAAAGAGAAGTCAAAAGGAACAAGTGAAATTAATTCGATAATATATCTACTCTAACCCAATATACCCAAACTACTATAATTTCAATAGGAAATCAATAAAAAATTATCAGTGATATATTTTACCTTCTTTTCTCAAGTACTGACTTTTCAAAATCTGGTGTATATTTATTTTATACTGCCAGTACATGTCAATTCACAATGACCACATTAGAATTGCTCCATTTCACGTGTGGCTAGCGGCTCCCGTATTGTACAGCACAAGTATAGATGTTAATTTAAGCTCTTTCTTTTTTGGGATGCTGTTGTTCCTCTCAGACTCAGGCCATGCAAAGACTTATAACTGATTTTCAAATGTCTTCTAATCTATAATGACATCACTTTCCTTACTCACAGCTTCAGAACACGCTTCTTGTAAGGCAGCTAAACATGGCAGCGTCACAGTGGGAAAGGGCTGCAAAGTGCGGCTGAGCTAGTCAGCCTGTCTCTGCTGCTCACAAAGAATATGTGGGTTTCTCTGTAGTCTAACGAGAGCCCATTTCATCGAATTCCAATGAATTCCGTAAGTTTTTTAATAGTGGCGTTTCTCTTTGATGACAGGGCACGTGTGTGCTGACTGCAAGGTTTTTTTAAACAGCTATGCCAACAACAACAACAACGAAAGATAAACTAAACAGCCACAAAAAGGAGACTTCCTGGAAGCAGGAGAAAGTTCAAGTGCATTTAATGTCTCATTATTATTACACCACCATAGACCAGCTCTTAGTGTTCTAAGAGGTACAACCAAGATGAAGCTTAAGAACAGGGCTTTTTAAGGATTCAATGTAATGGTCTAACTGAGTTTTTAATGAAGAAAAACTAAAAACACATTCAGGTTAGGTGGTAATTCACCAGGTGAGAAAGTTGTTTTGAAAATCTATACCAAGAAGAACTGTGATTTTCTCCTTGAAGATGCGATTGTTGCTTCTACCAGCCTCTCAAAGGTGAAATGGATTATCAGAATATGAAGGCAGTTCAATTTGGAGAACTTTCCACAGTGACAGTGGTGTGACGTTTGTGGCTAGATGGAAGATAAATAATTAACACATCACAGAGCATCCAGACTGACATTCTCAGCCCCTATTTCCATTTCCCATGCATGGCCTCAAACAGCTACTTTTGCAAAAAAAAAAAAAAAAAAAAGAAAAGAAAAAAAAAAGAATGCGGCAAAGTAGATTGAAGTTAACTTTCTCTCTTTCAGTGCAAGGTTGGTTTCAAGTATTGCTCAGCCTACAGAATGAGATATTCTGGCCCAGTTCTAACAGCTGACTCAGCAGAGAGCAGCTGCAACAATGGTTTTCAGGAGACCAATGATGGAATGGGTGAGGCTCTGAAAGTACCCTGCCAAAGTCAGCGATTTCTTAAAAATGGAGTCACATTATAGAAACCCAGATGTTGTATCTACAGGCCCAGTTTCTTGGAGACAGGAAAGACCAGCCTGTAACACACCCACTATCCAAAAAACAGTCAAGAAATAATTGGCAGCAACCTCCAGTAGAACTGAGTGATAAGCAGTAGTTGGCACAGAGCGGGGAAGCAATTGATTTATTCGGCAGTTACTTGCAGATATCACACTGAAGTGGAAGAGAAATCCCTCATGGGTCATGGCCCATTTGGCCTTTGAAAATGCATAAAAAGCAGAGAGAAGAAGGAAAGCATGTAGCATCCCAAAACCTTATGCCTCAACCTTCCTAAAAATAAATTTGAAGTGTGTGGGTAAAAAGATATCAGTGACGACAGCACTCAAGCAAATGGAAAATGTAATAAAGGTACAGATACTAGATTCAGAATAGTGCCTCACAACGATATATTTGTGGCATTCTTGGTGAGTCAAGCATAAACTGTACTCACTCTTTTCTTCATTCATGTATTTATTCAAGCGGTTCATCCAAGCCTTTCATCCACTGGGTACTATGCCAGACACTGGTATTACCAAGGTGAAGTCAACATGACAAGGACCTGCCTCAGGGACCCTACTTATTGGCTGTGGGGAAGGCAGACGTGGTTCAATAAATTCACCTGACAACATTTGTAATGAGAATTGTCACTTAGTGAATGCCTAATATGTGCTGGGTTCTACGCAAGGCGCTCATTTAAACCTAACAACCATCAGCAATTAGGCATTAAGACCATTTCACAGATGAGGTAACTGAGTCTTACAGAGGTCTAATGACTTGCCAAGGTCATCCAGATTGTCAATGACAGAGTTAGGCTGTAAACCCAGATTTGTCTGACTGCTATGTTAAGTTTCGTGTTTGATAATAAGATGTTTGTAAATCATGTTTGAAAATATCATCTTGATATTTTAAACAAATTAAGCAAATCAATGGTTAGCAGGATTGAGTGATATTTGTGTATGTCATTAAAATTCATAATTGAAGAAAAACCAATTTAAAACATACATAAAGAGTTTGAACAGACACTTCTCCAACGAAGACATACAGATGGCAAATAAGCCCACGAAAACATGTTCAACATCTTTAATAATTTGGAAAATGCAATTTAAAATCACAATGAAATACCACCACATTATTAAAAAATCTAAGGGAAAAAAAACTTTTTTTTTTAATTTGACACCAAGTGCTATGAACATGCACAGCAACTGGAACTCTTATCCATTGCTAAAGGAGAAAGCAAAATGGTAATCGGTTTGGAAGAGTTTGTCAGTTTCTTATAAAGTTAAATATACCAGACAACACAGCAACCTCTGCTCTCCTGGGAATTTACCCAAGCAAAATGAAAACCTATGTTTGCACACACACCTCTTCAGTATACATTTGATTCTTTCCCTGGAGCTCTGACCGATTCTCTTGCTTTCTTTGGGAGCTCCTTCAGTAACTTTATTCATAATCCCCCAACATGCAAACAATTCAACTTTCCTGAATGGATAAACATATTGTATTACATTCATACAAAGGGATACTATGCAGCGATACAAAGGAACAAACTAACGATACAGGCAAAAACATGGATAAATCTGAAATCCATTTTATTAAATGAAAAGAAGCTAAATCCAAAAGCTTCATACTGTGTAATTTCAATTATATGGCATTCAGAAAAAGGTAAAATTATTAGCAGCAGAACAAAAGGGCTGCAGGAAAGAATGTTTTTGGGGGGAAGGGAAGTGACAGAACTATGCTGTGTGTTCTCTGAAGTGGTGGTTACATGACTATATGCATTTGTCAAACTCAGAGAACCATATAGCAAAAAGGAGCGAATTTTATTGTAGGTAAATTCAAAACGTGAATGAAATTGACTCCAAAAATTGTGATTTTAACATGAGAAGTTAAACATGTCTCATAAATACATTAAAACTCATTTAGATTAACGCCATCTCAAACAAACTACAAGTTTTCTTAATGACAAAATGTTGGAGCCCACGTTTTTTCAAACTGGCAAGTAACCGATTTTCTTTTAACACCTCTGAGATTGGCAAGCAGAATCGCTTGCCCCAACACCTTCACACTGGAAGGTGTAAACACTGGGCAGCAGGGCTTCTGGAATGGGGGTGCAGGTTTCTCTTCAGCCTGTAATAAGTCACAAAATCTGCTGTAGCTAATGTGTGTCTTCAAGGAGGAGAAATTGCCAAGAAGCTAGAATTTTCCAAAGGCTTGCTAATTTTCCAGTAAGGAAGACGCACCAGAAGAATAATCTGGTCGATTGCCCTGGAAGTTTCTATCCTAATCTACTGCTGGTAAGTGCTTTGCTATCAGACTGCTGGTTAAACTCCTTTTATGTATATTCTAATTCCCCAATAAGATATCCTTGGGCCCCAAAGTCTTTCCTTACCTGGTTCCTTTTTCACTGTCATTGGGAGTTTTAAGTACACCCTCTATCCCACATACTTGCATGACATATAACACAAGGACACCAGACAGAAGCTCTGAGTCAGTGAATAACTTTACGAAGTATCTGGTAAGCACAGAGAAGCTCGCCTTGGCAGTGCTGGGAGAGGAATATCCTGGATCTCCATTCTCTGGCACACAGGTGGTTCTCTCCCTGAGGCTCCAGATCCTCTTCTCTTGTTTGCTTTCCTTAGAGGCTCCTTTCGTGAACAGCCCCAAAGCTCTGGCTCATCTGCCTACGAAAGACTCGCTAAAACCCATATTACAAGCAATTCATAGCATGAAATGAAAATTGACGCTTTCAACTCCTGTAAAAATGAAAACGGGAAGCTGCCAGAGATTCTGTATGCCTTCATTTTCTGTGTCAGTTTTCAAGAATACAGATCCCAGCATGTTATATGGGATAAGAACATGGACTGGGGCGCAGCCTCCCTCCCTAAACGTGACCCCATTAAGGCAGAGTTTTTGCAGTATAAGACAAGTCTGGTAGGGTTGTACTGATAGCAAAAAGACAAACTTCAGAATCGACACTCACCAGAGTCGAGATGACAAGCAATGCCCTGTATATAAAGGCGCATTAGAACAATGAAAACTATGTTCTTAAATGGGAATCAAATCACATCATTCAATCTGGACAACACAGATGAAAGCCTCACCACTCTTGGTGAGATGGGCAGTTCTGGTTCTATCGCTATTCAGTGTAAACTTCTGTAAAATAAGAAGGTCGATTAAGAATAAAATCTCAGAGTCCTTTCACAATATTACACTCTACAGTTTTAGGAATTGGAAAAAGCATAGAGGGTCTGGTATTATCTGTCCTCTATTAAAACATAAGCTCCACGAGGGCAATCCTTGCACCCTTCGTACCTAGCAGAGAACCTGGCATATACAATATGATCAAAAAGGTTTTTGTTGAATGACAGAATGAACAAGAGGTAGGATAACTGCTTTATGCCATCATTTAACTATCAGCTTCTGTAATTAAGAAATAAATACTTATACACCTAAATTGTGATTTCACGGTACACTGGTAGTCACAGAAAAATATACGAGATGCTGAACTTCTCTTTGAAGTTATGTTCTAGGTAGGGAAATCAGAAATGTTTCCTGGAGAAAAGAGCCAAGGAGGCAGTAAAGAGTTGCCACTGATACCACACACACAGTGGTTCGGAGCAGAGGTAGGTCACCGAGCGTGTCGTCTGCAGAGTGTGTACACGTGAAGCCAAGCCTTACTTGACTGGTCACCAAATATTAAGAATGACAAAGATGGGAGTTCATTTCAAGAACAGGCTATTAGATGGGGCATTGGGATACGGCGCTTCTGGACTTTTACGTATTAACATGATACTATGAAGACAGGTCCAAACTTAAACTTTCCATTTTGAGCAGCACTTAGGCCACTCCGGGCTCACCTATCCTACACTCCGCTGCACATCTCCATTTGGAGTCCTTTGTGACCTTCCAGCACCTGGTCACTCCTTTCCCAGGACCCCGTGTGCCTGCCATCTTGGACCCCAATCTCTCCCTTCCATCTCCCAGTCCATCACTCACTAAGTTCCCTCTCCTGAGTACCTCGTGGGTATCTGCCTTCCTCCTGGGCCTTAACTTGGGCTTTCACTTGGACCACAGCTTCCCTGCTGCCCCTCCTGCATGAATATCATCCCCTGCATCATGGGCCAACACACTTTTTCTGTAAAGGGCCAGATAAATAGTTTAGGCTTTGGAGGCCATACAGTCTCTGTCTCAACTACTCAACACTGGCATTGTAGCACAAAAGCAGCCATAGACAATGCATAAACACATGACTGTTTCAATAGAATGTTTTAAACAGAAACAGGCAGTGAGCTGACTGTTGCCCGAGGACCATAGCTGGATGACCTCCGCCTTAGATGACTGCCAAAGTGGTTTACAAAAAATGCAAATAGCATACCAGTCTTCTGCGTAGACTTTCCAAGACTCCCATTGCCCCCCAGGATAAGTTCCAGGATCCTTGGCAGAACATACAAGGACCTCTGTGTATCTCCCCCTGCCTGTTCCTCCAACTCTTAGCACTGCACATCCAATAATCAGTGACTTGATGCTTCTCAGAAACACCAGCCTCTTATGCCATGATTTGCACATGGTTGGGTCCTTTTCCTGGAATGTCTCCACTGTCCATCTGGCAAACTCTTGTCTGTCCTTCAAAACCAAACCAATGTCTCTTCCCTGAAACCCTCCCTGACCTGAATTCTGAACAAAGTTGGACCAGTCTCTCTATTCCCCAAGGCCCTTTACATTCTTTTATTGCCCATGTGACATTGGATTGTCATTGCCATGTATGTATCTCCCACTGCCACCAACCCCACTGGACCCTCTCTAAGGATAAAGGCTGTGTTTTGTACATCTTTGTATCCTCTGGATCTAGCAAAATATCTAGTACACAGCTGGGTCATAGCAACGATTTGTTTCATTAATTAGTAAAAAAAAAATCACAAATATTCCTACTTGGTGCTCATTTGACCCTGTATAACTTAAAAGAAATCTGAATTCTCTCAACATTCTAACTACTGTGGTTATACCAATGATTTAAATTCAACATGTGGTATCAAAAGTTGTCCAAAGACCAGAATGCACTGTTCTTCCCCAGGATGCTATAATTCAAAATTTCCTCTTTTGAAGGAGATCTACTTTAAAACTGCTACTTAGGTATCCCCCATTAGTCTTTAAGTGGCTGCTTGAACAATGCTGAATATGTTCCATGCTCTTGCAGAAATCTTAGGTCCTCAAGCAATGAGTCTGTCCTACCGAATACAGGCATACCTCTTTTTTATTGTGTGTCACCTTATTCCATGTCACTTTACCGTACTTTTTATAAAGTAAAGGTAAGACCCTCCGCCAGCAAAACGATTACAACTCACTGAAGGCTCAGACGATGGTTTGCATTATTTAGTAATAAAGTATTTTTAAATTCAGGTATTGTCTTTTAGACACAATGCTATTGCACACTTAACAGACTACAGTATAGTATAAACATAACTTTTATATGCACTGGGAAACCAAAAATTTCATGTGACTCGCTTTACCAGTTTTATTGCACCGTTCCGGAACCGAACCCACAATCTCTCTGAGGTCTACCTGTGTGATCTCAGCCCCCACCGTGCCACGTCAGGCACACCTTCACAGAGCAGGAAAAACTCCTGCTTCCCAGAAGCTGAATACAGCCTGAGGCCAGAGGATACCTGAGCTTGTAAGTAAAGACTATAAGAAAATCTTTCACTTATCAAGCTGGCAAAACTTGAAAACATGATATTCTTTTTTTGGCAAAGATGAAGGGAAATGAATACTTGTACACATTGATGGGAATGTAAATTATACCACTCTTTTGGGAGAGTGGTTTGGAAGTACTTTCTAATCCTAAAATGCACACCTTCTTAAACTCAGTGATCACTTTCAGGAGTTTAACCTACAGAAAGGTTCACAATTGGGCTCCCAGCTCGATGTATGAGAATACCCCACCCAGCATTGCTCCTAGCACCCCCAAACTGGGAAATGATGACCAAAATCATGGTACAGCGATGTTCTCCGCAAACTCCACTCTGCCTTCCTAACAGCCCAGTCTAGTAGACATCTCAGACTCACTAAACCCAAAACGAAACTCCAGAGCGACAACCAAAAGATGACACAGCCCCAGCTTTCCCCATTCATCAAATGGCAGCTCCATCCTTCCAGCTGTTCAGATTTAGAAACACCTAGAGTGATTCGTAACTCCTCTCTTTTTCACGCCCCTCATCTAATCCATCAGACAATTTTTGTGGGTATACTTTCAAAATATATCCATCACTGCTACCATAACTACTCTGGTCTAGCCACCATCATCTTGCACCAAAATTTCAATCACAGCTTCCTGTGTTCTGTGTATCCACCGTTCCATATATCCTTAATGCATTACCTAACGTGAGACTTTTCAAATGTTAATTGAGGCATGTCACTATCTCAATCAAGACCTTGCAGTGGCTCCCATCTCACTCTGAGTATAGTGGCTAAAATGGCCTCAAATGCTTGGCATAATTTGTCCTCTCTCTCTTCCACTCTGACCTCCTTGCATAGCTCTCTCTACTCCAGCCACTCTGGCCTCCCTGTGGTTCTGCAGACAATACAGGCACTTCTGCCACAGGGCCTTTGCACAAGGCCTGTGTGCTTCTGCCACAGGGCATTTGTATTTCATCCAGGTACACAGGTGGCTCCTTTCTTTACCCGTTCACGTCTCTGCTTCAATGCTGCTTTCCCTGTGAGATCTGCCCTGACAACCCTATTGAAAGTCACAACATCCACATCTCCACAGTCTTGGCCGCCTTAGTCTGCTCTGCTTCCCCCCGCCCCAACACCACATCACTTACCACCTGCTAATAAAGAAAATAATGTACTGATTTAGTACATCTACTGCTTATTATCTATTTCCATGGCCAGAGCATAAACTCCAGGAGGGATCTTTATCTGTTTTGGTTAATACTATCCCAAGCACCTGCAACAGTTCCTAGCACATAAAGGTTGCTAAAAAATATTTGCTGAACGAGTAAGTCTACCTTAGAGTTTTTGTGAGAACAAAATGAAGCAGCCCTAGCAAACAACCACCTAATCAATGTAGGTGACAGTTATTACTAGAAAGAATGAGGCAGGCATAGATGTACTAATGTGGAAAGCTGCCCATATGTAATGGCAATAAGAAAAAAACAAGCTGGATGCGTGTGCAAAGATAGCATGGCTAGTAAAACTGAAAAAAATGAAAATAATCTAATCTGCAACCTCTCCATCCCAGCAATGATGAATTAGATTATACAAACCCTCACACACCAGATAGTTGTCACCGAGAATTAGGTAGGAATATTTGTATTCTCCTATTAAGATATAAGTTTCAGGTGGAGGCAAAAAAGTGACTTATTGACTAAACAGGATGTTGAGTGTGATACCATTTTATTTGAAAGAAAAAGAAAACTGTGCGTATATGTTAATGATGAAAGTTTTGGAGGGAAACTAAATTAAATATACACCTAATGGTTACTTGTAAGAAGTGAGGGCTAGTGCATAATTTTATACTCTAGAGTTCCATGGTGCTCGACCTCTTTGCAAGTAATGAAGCAAATGCCAGTTTTGCCAACCACAGTGATTTTTAGGAACAAATGTCTCACAGCTGAAAGATTTCATTTTAACTGATCATTTCCACCTTATTCCCCATTCCCTGATCTTATTAGGACCAAATTCACATGGATTCTAATACAAGATCCAGGAGGGTCGGGGAGTTTTGTCTGTTTCATTCCCTGCACTATCCCAAGACCTAAAATGTGCCTGACACATGGTAGGCACGCAAATATTTAGAAGGTAAGTTAGTTTTGATACGAGATCACCTCCAGGTAAAAATATAAGTAGTGAATTAAGGGGTTCAAAAAGCTACAAAAAGAAATAGCAAAGGCCTCCATAAACTGGAGTATTGAGCCTCATAAAAGGGAGTTAAACATTTTAGACTTCCCTGCTTCCTGTCAGGTCTCTATCCACAATCACTATGTTTTTTTTTTTTAAAGCAACTCTCTTTGGCACTGAGACACAATTAATTAGAAAATTATGGCACTTACTGTCTTACAGGAAAGTTATCATATGGTTGTTGTTAAATTTGTAGGTTCCCACTGATTTAATTTTTCTTGCAGCAAAGAAATATGCCGGTGCGATAATTCAGACCCACGACCCTCTAAAGTAGAAAGGTAGTGAGAGAAGGAGATGCTTTAATCAGGAGGACAGCATCAATTTTAAAGATCAATTAAACAGTGAGTGGAAATCTAAATGCTTTTTTATTGCCAATAGAACTACAGGATAAACTACCTAATTTCTAGGAAAGAACATGTGTTATTACATACAAGGAAAAGCTGTGTTTCCTTTTTCTATTTTTAAAACAACTTTTCATGGAGTTGGACTTTTTGCCTTGTTTAGGTAATGACAGATCCATGCTAGGAAATAGCTCAAACTTCTTAATGACTGGTCAAAGTTCTGGATACATCCACTCATTCAAGTATTTATTGAACACAGGTTACATGCTAAGCATTGTGCTTAGAAGTGGGATATAGAAAGAAAAAGAACAAAAACGCTACAGATGAAAGTGTTAAGACTCACAAAACAGAGTTAAAAGTGCACGGTGCTTTTATGCTGCCCTTTCAGGTCAGATACCACAAACACTAAAACTTTAAAAATCTTTTCATGCAAGAACGTTCAGCCTACTGATTCATTTTTCTAGCCAAAGACCTCCCCTTTACTCTCATGTTTAAGATCTTCTCGAACATCTCAGTAAAAATTAGGTAATATTTTCCCCATTCTGTTTTTACTCTTGAATCTGACAGCCTACTGAAACTTTAAGAGATGTCAACCACATTAGAAGAAGGAATAAAAATCAGCAATAGCAGCTCAAGGACTGTATCAGGAAAAGAGAAAGAATCTAGATAGCATTCAGTTATCAACTCACGAGACTACTGGGGACTGAACAGATTTAGTACCATTGTTATCAATATGGAACTATGCGTTAAACAGGTTTACCAATGAAAAATGGCACATCACCCTATCCACAGGCATAATTTAGAAGCTGCCAATGGCAGAAACTTGTCATCAAGACCTAGTAAGGAAAGGAAGGCCAGCAAGATCTTTGTACTTGGTGTTTATTATAACATTCAAAAGCCTAAAGAGTCATCCAGAGCCGCTTGCTCTCAGACCCAGGCATCGGCAGAGTTACTGAATTAATGGTTGGCATTGCTGCCTTTTCTTCCCACCAGACTTCTCAAAAAATGCTATGACAGCCTTTCTGGTGCCAGAGGGTGTCAGTATGACTGCAAGAGATGTGCTTACATTCAAATGTTTGGGGTCTGATTATCAACATAAGAAACATTTTTTTAAAAGAAGAAACAAACATGCTGACACATTGTTGATTACCAAACTAACTGGATTCTGCCATAAAAACAGAGTTGCAAAGAAAAAAATGTGGAGTGCTTTGACCAGGGTGGAGGGAATCTTTGGATGTAGTTTTTCTATTACTGCATATCATTTCTATATTTACTTTTAACTTTAGAAATCCTTTTACCTTTAGCTATAGGTGTCTCCCTAATTCTTTGCCCTAGAGCGACTCTAATAAGCCAACCTCAGAAAAACACATGGGTCTACATCATTACTGGCATCATGAAATAGGCAATCACAGTTGGTATCACATCAGCTGTTTTATATGACATGGCATAGGGTCAAACAGAAATTACAATTCAATTTTGCAATAACTGGTGTCAATTAATCATGATGGTTGGCTCCTTTGTGACTATGGAGATCTCCTTTTCCTCTCTTCTTTTTCCTCTACTCACATCCATATGCCAAGAGTGAATGGGAGAGGAGGAGCGCCCGGGCAGAAGCCTCTGCGAGACGTGTCTTAGTAATATCAGCAATAGTAATGACTTATGGTGCCTTGAACACATGGGTATAGTTTGTTCTTATACACAAGAATGTCAAAGATCTACAGCCGTGTATCACAAAACTGTCCTAGGGGCTGGGGGAAAGTATAGTGGCTCCAGGAGATTCTTTTTGTTAATGAAAACGTTATCTGCAAATTTGTAGAGAACCTGGGTCCAGCGGACACACATGGGGCACATAACAAATTGCTTCTTCTGGCCACAGTTAATTTAAAAGGCAGTGAGGCTCTGGTCTCCCCTGGGGAGGTCTCATAATAAACACAACTGCCAAGGCTTTTTGACTCGGTGAGGACTGGCAGGTAAGACTCAAGTTAAAGGTAATAACAGACCATTCAAGAACCATAATTAAGTGAAAAGAACAACAAGCGGACCCTACACCTCTTTATCACAAGCACAACAAATCCAATCATGAAAACCCAAACATTGTTTTTTAAATGCTGCCACAGAAATACAGCTTGAAATATGCAGCCTAAGAAAGAAACCACACAGCAATGCAAACGGTAACCTACAGGATTTAAGTTGGGAGGGTGGAGGGTAGGGGGTTAGAGACCAGTGTCCTCAGCAGGGATCCTTTCCCTCGGCCCCATCCCCTTACCCAAAACCCAAAGAGGAAAGGCGTTGGGAGTTGATAGCAGACGGTGTCTGTTTGCTCAATTGAGAAATGGAGGGATCCAGGCTCTGTTGATAACCATTACTCTGCTAAAGCTTTCAACAGCACTAAAATTCACTGGCGAGTGATGAGTTGCGTCTTGTGGACGAGTCACAGTGCAAGTTAAATCATGAAAAGGACCTAAGAGCATATCCAATCAATACTTGAGAGCTTCCAAAGTTATCATAAAACACCAATTTTCAGAAGGTAATATAGCCTTACAGATGATGAAAGACAAGCTATTCTCAACTAAGAAATGCATTTATTTTCCCAGAGCCAGAAAGACAATGTGTTATTCTGTGGGTTACCAAGTGCATATACATGGGTTCATGTACATTGTATACACACTCAACTGAAATATTTTTAATATAAAAAGTCATAATGCCCTCTGCAAAAGCTTCCAGTTTTAGCTGAACCACGAACAAAAATGTCTGAACCTTTTGAAAGCACTGAATACTTGTTCCAGAGGAATTGTCAAACAAGCAGACAACAACAAAACCCCGTGAGGGTGGTTTGGCCAGCACACACTCATAAGTAGTCTCGTAAAAGATTCTCAGTCGACAGAGCCCTAAGCATGGTAAACTCTAGGAAAGAGAAAAGGACACTACATACCTAATCCTTGTAAATATGCTGCACATGCCCTCAAATGATTTGGCTCAGGCACAAACCCACTCCCTTTGTGTGAGACCAAGTGAATGTACCACCACCATGGACATGATAGCTTCCTCATACTCAGGTACCCAGGGCAGTTAGAATTAGGACTTACAAACCCCCCAGCCTTCCTGGCTTGGCCCAGTCCCTTAAAAGAGCCACAGGGAGACTAGCCTCTCAGCTCAGCAAGCCGGACTCTAGCTTCGGCTCTCTATTTTCTGGATGCTCACAGACATGCATATCTTACCTACACGAGACAGTGCTCTCATATACACATGTTAATTTCCAGGAAGCAAACTTAAAAAGCCTTCTGCAAGTACATTCTTTTAAAAATGGGGGAAGTGGGAAGGGGCGTGCGGATCGCTGTTCCTTCCTCCTTTATTAATTCCCGGGAGCTTGCAAAGCCCTCCAAAGTGCAAAGGCATTTGCCCACTGCAACCGGGAGAGGCAGCTTTCCCTTTCCCCGCCTTCCCCGGCCTGGGCGCCGGAACAATGCAGCAACGTACATTTACCAACACCTGCTGGAGCCTATTAATATGCGAGGGGGTGTATTGATCCCCCCCCCTGCCCCTGCCCTCCACACTGAGCAGGCTTTCATCTCCTCCTTTAGCATCCATCAGGAACTCATTTCACCGGCCCCCTTTCCCTCCCACCCCCAGTCCCCATTCAGCCGAGCCCCTCACTCTGAAAGCCCAGGCTGACGAGCACACTTTGGAATGCACTTCATTAAAATTTAGCTGCCCGATTCCAACCTGCAATGCGGAGGAGGCAATACAAAGCGCACGCCACACTTCCTCCAGCATCCCCTTCAAAAGCCCCATTGTTCGCCAGGCATCTGCTCCAGAGCCCGGCCTCTCCCTACCCACTGACCCCTGATTTTTTCCTCCCCCTCCCCCTCCCACCCTGCCCGGCCAAACGGGCCTGCCCGGTGAATTAAAACACGGCCGCAGCCATCTGGCCCTCCAAGCTGGCCCGGCTTCTTCCCGCCCTCCTCCCTGGTCCACACACCGCGCACGGCATCTTCACCTCCATGGATGTTCCCACAACCCACGCGCAAACCTGGGGCGGCAGGGCGCCTCTGCCGCTGTCTGCCGGCCAGTCCCCAGCCTTCCTCCCGCGGCGGAGCGTTCGAATCCAGAGGTGGGCAGGGGGCGGCGGGTGACGGCAAAAGGAGACCATGGACCACTGTACTTGCCTGCGAACCCCAGCCCAATCGCCAAGATTAATCCTTCCCTTTGTGAGCCTGAAAGAGCCTCCCACCACGCTGGTCCTCGGCTCCGCAGCGGCTGTAAAGAGAGGGGGTGGGGTGGGGGTGGGATCCGAACCCCTTCCTAGGCGAGCTGGGGGTGCCTCGGCCACCTGACCACAGAGCGATTTTGCGAGGGAAGAAGGCGATGGTGGCAGGAGCAGCTGACGGTGCGAGAAGGGAGAGAAGATGCCCAAGCTTGCGCCTTTTATTTTACTGGCGACATTTCTAACACATGACAACAATTTCCATCTGTATTTAAGCCGCGAGTGTGAAAAAAGAGCATTACATCACAGAGCCCGGGTTCCTAGAGGCTGCCGGATATCTAGGCCAGGGGGATTAGGGCCGCACCTGCAGGGCAGGCAGGAGCTGAGCGGGGCGGGCACTGCTTCACCGGCCAGGCATGTCAGGTCCCCATGGCCCGCGTGGTCCTGGGGGGAGTCTGGGACCAAGGAAAGGTGGGAAATGGGGCTGCTCTACTAGCAAGATGCAGGAGGCTGGATGGATGAAGGTGGGAACTCTTGGTTAGGGGTGCAACCCTGACTTCACAAGAGCCCGGGCAGAAGGGTTCCGGGTGCCGTCCTGTGGGACCCACTTCTACCCTGCTGCCTCTTCTCCAACTCTGGAGGGGATTTCAAAGATAATACTATAACTCTCTGGTTTGATATGTTTTTCCTTGGAGTTAAGATAAAGGTGAAGGAGAGGCTTAGAATATTAATTTGAAGAACCCACTTTCAAGGAACAGACACTCCAGGAATTAAGGATAGAATCTGGTACAGAATCAAGCTGTTCCCTTACTGCGTATCTCTGTCATCTATGCCCACTCTTTAAAAGAATCTGTGCGAGCCCAGTGGTATTGTCTCCATTCTGTTTCTGATGAGGCATCTCTCCCCTACTCACCCTCCCTAGTGAGAAAACTTTATTCAGAGACCTCTGGCTTTGGACAGCTAAGCTCTCTACGGTCCAGTGGTCAGTCCGTGGTAACTGCTGAAGCCACTCCTTGTCATAAGGCAGAGAATGCCCACGGCTGTCAGGGAGGAAGTCAGTCCACTGTCTGCCTTTCTCTAACCCAGGTGTTACAGACTCATGTGCAACCATCCTCCAGGAATTCACTACTGCAGTTTGAACAGAAGAAAACAAAGGGGCTGGAAGAGGCTCTGAGGTCAAGAATGATAAGAAAATAGCAAAGGAGGAAGCCAGAAGTAAGGGACATTTCTCCTCGTGGGGGTGGGGAGGAGAAGGGCAATGCGAACCCTAGATTCAAAATAGGTGATGGTCCTGCTTTCATCCGATGGGAAAACAGTCTTAAGAATGAGAGCGGAAAAAGGTGACAGGACAGCAGAGCCATTCAAACAACAAGGTAACAGGTCTTTCCCTCCAATGCAGCATCAGCTGGATTTTACAGCAGATGAGAAAATAAAATTTGTTCCTACACATTTGTTACTCAGTGAACAGTCACTGTGTACATGTCTGTCTATCTGTCTATTCCCTGAACAACCCAGGTAGTGGACGGACTGCATTCCTAATGCCCCTTGTCCTTCTGGTCACTCATGACTCAATTCCGCAGTCAGACTCACTGAGTTCCAGCCTCATCTATCCACTTTCCTGTTGTGTGACTATGGGTAAGTTACGTGCCAGGTCTGCACCTGTTTCTCCATGTATAAAAGACGGAACAAAAAGGACTACTTGTTGTGAGGATAACATATACCAAGTGCCTGGCACAGTTCATCATACATAAAAGGTGTTCACTAAATGTCACCTGCTATTACTATCATTATTATGACTATCTCTGTGTGAAGTGTCTGCACACAATGAAAGCCCCAATCCTGTTCTTCTGTGGGACCTGCAAACTGCAACAGCTCCCAGGGCTTCGGTTAGCAAAATGAGACACCAGCACCCCACACATTACTCGACCTGCCGCAAAAAGGAAAGGAGAAGCCTTGGAAGGAAAAACAAATTCCTTTGCTTCATTCTTGGTTCACATCTACTTGTAAGAAGGAGGAAAAGCCTTGAGATCTGAGCGTGAAGTATTTGCTTGTATTTTTGGTTTGTTTGAGAGAAATAATAAAGTTAAGGGAACAGTGTCTTATCAACCATGCACATCATACATGAGAACATTTACATCATTTCCCTTCTCAGTCATCATCCAAAAAGAAAATAAAAGCAGTTCTACGTAAAACTTTTGATTTCTTTAGCCACAACCTAATGCTAAAAAGAGGAATTTGTATTTTATTAGTTTTCCACAAGAAAATGATTGTGCAGTATAAATTAAATTGCTTTTTTGCAAGGAAGCTGCTTAGAGACCGCACTGAAAAGAACAAAAATACAAAAGCCATTTTCTTTATGAAAGAAAGAAGGAAACTTTTCTTCAGTAAGTATTCAAGAATGCAGCTTTCCAATCTTCAATAGGGGGAGAAAAATAGCCCTCATTTGGTTTGGAAATATCCCTAACAATAACAACTTATTTTCTATCAGAGCTCCAAAGACCAGGTTTCTCTCTGTATAACTAAAGCACAAGTAAAAGACTTCCTGAAAATCTACTGTGTTCTTATCAGAGTACTCACTTGCTCTCAAAAGCAGAGCCTCTCTGAGCTTGTGTGGTCTCCAGCATAAGCCAGGAGACATGCTTAACTGCACTTCTGAAGGTTCTGCTGTCACACACACAAAATTAAACCCAATAGGTCTTGGGCTAGTGTTCCTCCAGGGCTGCCTGACCTAGAACCCTGAAGGTCAAACTATGTAGTGTGTGCAGGGCACAGTGTAGAGTGGCAGGGAAGAGTCCACACTTCTTTACCAACAATTTTTAACAAACAACTGCGAGACAACTGCCAAGAATTTCCCTCATTGAACACATCCAAAGCAATGTGAATGATTACAACATCCAGAGAAATTATTACAACTCAGACCAATTAAATGTTGTGGAAATGTGACCACTTATGAGGCTGTTTCAAAAGCCACCCCTGTCTCTTTCTCGGTAGGAATCGTGGGGTAAGAGACTTTACCATGCAACATCTCTACTTTCTCACCTGGAAAATGGGAATAAAGAGTTCCTTCCTCTAGGATTGTTATGAAGACTGAGTGAATACAGGGCAAAGCACTGAGATGAGTACCTGGCACAGAGAAAAGTGCTCAGTTAGGTGTTGGTCTTTACTGCCATGGCAATCACTTCTAACACTTAGGTGTGGATTTCTTCTAACAGGTTGCTCAGCATATGTCTTTCCACAAATGTGTATTGAACACACACCAAGTACATAGCACTGTTAGATGTAACAAAGAAGTATGGTACATCTACAGGGCTGGAAAAAAGGCTTTACTGTTATTTTCTAATAGAAATGTCCTTTGAATAAAGTTATGTTGAACTGACATAATGCAGGCCATACTCACAAAGTAAAATGTAATAAAAATAGACATTAACAGAAAAAAGAAGACAGAAAAAAGAAGGCAAATGTTACCAGAAATAATGAAATAAAATCTGTGGGATGTCAACTAAATTCCTACACAGAATAAAATTATAGCATTAAATGTGTTTAGTAGAGAACACAGTAGAAAATCAATGAAGTATTCTTTCTACTCATGAAGCTATACAAATAAAAATGAAATAAACTTTTAAAACAGTAGAAAATTCAACACATAGAGCTGGGACAACTAGATATCCACATGCAAAAGAAAGAAATTGGACCCCAACCTCACACCATACACAAAAAGGGTCATAAACCCAAATGTAAGACCTAAAACTATAAAACTCTTAGGTAAAAACAGGAGCAATGGGCTAGACAATGACATCAAAAGTACAAGCAACAAAAGAAAAACCAGATAAATTATACTACTTCAAAATTAGAAAGTTTTGTGCTGAAAACAGTATTTCCAATAAAGTGAACAGCCAATCCACAGAATGGAAAAAAATGTAAATCATATATCTGACAAGTGACTTGTATCTAGAATATATTAATATAAAGAACCCCTACAATTTAACAACAAAAGGACAAATAACCCAATTTAAATATGGGCAAATGAATAGACATTTCTCCAAATATGACACACAGGTGGACAATAGGCATATGAAAAGATGCACAATATCATTAGTCATTAAGGAAATGCAAATCAAAACCACAATGAGATACTTCATATCCAGTAGGATGGCTGTCATTAAAAAGTCAAGTATTGGTGAGCATGTAGAAAATTGGAACTGTCATACATAGGAATGTAATGGAAAACAGTTTGGCAATTCCTCAGAAAGTTAAACAGAGTTACAATATAACCCAGCAGTTTACTCTGCGGTATATACCCATGAGAAATATAAACATACATCTACGTAAAAATTTGTGCACAAATGTTCATAGCAACATTATTCATATTAGCCCAAAACTGGGGGGAAAAACCAATGTCCATTAACTGCCAAATGAATAAACAAAATGTGGTATATCCAATACAATGGACTATTATTCAGTCCTAAAAAAGAATGAAGTACTGATACCTGCTACAACATGGATGAACCTTGAAAGTGTTATGCTAAATAAAAGAAGCCAGGCACAAAATGTTATATATTACATGATTCCATCTATATGAAGTGTCCAGAATAGGCAAATTTATAAAAACAAAAAGTAGATTCGTGATTATCTAGAGCTGTGGGAGTTGGTGGTACACATGGTATAATAGTTAATAGGGATCGGGTTTCTTTTTGAGGTGATAAAAATATTCTAAAATTAAATGACAGTTGTACAATCTTTTGAATATACTAAAAAACACTGTTGTTGTTTTTTTTAAATGTGTGAATTATATTGTATGTGAATTATATTTCAATAAAACTGTTTTTAAAATGTAGAAAGAAAGTATAATGAAATTAAGGTAGATATATAGATAGGAAACTGGAGGCAGTAAAGAAAAAAAAGCAAGAGAAAAAGTTGTTTTTATGAAAGGACTAATAAATTTGAAAAACCTTTGGCAAATATGACCCTGAGTGGAGGGAGAAAAAAAATCACAAATAATCAATTTTAGGAACAAAAAGAAATCATTACAAATATAGAAGGCATTTATTTTCATTTTTAAGGGAATGCCATGTACAACTTTACACTGATTAACTTCAAAATTTAGAACAAATGGATCATTTTCTAGGATAAATTAATGAAACTATCTCAAGAAGCAGAAATCCTAAGTAGGGTAATGACTATAACTAAAGTAAAACAAAGTTACAAAATTATCTCTCCCCTCCCTTTTCCCAGCTTCTTTAAGGGAGAAAAAAAACAAAACAAAACAAAACAAAAAAACGTCCTAGGCCAGGATGTTTTATGAACAAGACTTCAAAGAAGAGTGTAGCACCCTTTATGTTAATCCAAACACACACTCTCTCCCTACTATATATTACCTATTTTCTATGAGTTCATACATATTTATGAATGATTCAAAAAGATCTCAGAGGAATATTTTAAAATGATGACCTATGATTACCTCTGAGGAAGACAAAAGAAAATAGCTTTAGGGTAGGATGGTCAAAGAGGATGTTGAAATTCATTGTGATGCTTTTATTCTTAATTTTAAAAGTATATGTTGCTTACATAATAGAAAAAATAATTTGACAATTATTTGAAAAGAAAAAAATTAAGTTATTCCCTGGAGGCTTGGCTTAAATATTCTGTCTGGTTGACTGAACCATGGAGAGTAGTTAAGAGGGAGGCAATATTACCACCTACTGGCAAATTATTCTAATTGCAGGCAAAATCCCTAAGGAACTAAAGTTTCCTAAATGATGAATTTGAAAGCCTAAATATAAAGTCAAAGCAGAAGTAACAAATAGTATCAATAGCCTTGCAACATTTATAAACTTTGTTTTAAGATGTCATTAATTGTAAGGTACATCTTTGATTAACAGATTTTCAGGGAGGGGGGAAACTACCACATTAAAAAATATATATATCTAAATTCAAATTCAGAAAAATACACATATCAGAGAATCAAGAAATAGTGGTTTTATATGATCAAAAGAGATGCTGATAAAAATGAAAAACACTCTTCCGATGATAATATTTTAAGCTGTGTTGTTTAGATTCTGCAGCAAAGTTCTACCTAGGAAATGTTTAGATACTCACATTAGTTTCTAGGGATTATTTAACAAATAACAAATATTTTTGATTATTAAGGGAAATATTGTTGGTTAGGAAGGAAAAGAAACGTGCCTAAATATAGCTAATGCTTTTTAAATTGACTGAGGGGCCTAAATATAAGATTAACATATGACAGAAGAATGATACAGGGAGTTGCTATTGCTGATGTTTATTTTCATGGCTTATGGAATATGATGACTTTCATCTGTCAAAGATAAATGATAAATCACTTCACTGAGTATTTAAAGAGATGAGTATTTTCCTTATGATAACCTTTGATTTCCACCATAAAAAAAAAAAACACAAAAAACAACAACAGCTTGAGATGTTGTTTTTCAGGTGGAATTTAACTTGATTTGCAGTGAACGTGTGAGGAAGTAACTACTCCTTTATGAAGAAATAACTCCATGGACAGTTCTCTGGCTTTTCTTAGTCAGTCGGGGAACCAAACAGCAAACACGAAGTAAAAGAACTTCCATGGCTATAAATTTCAACAAGAAATGGAAATAGAACAGACATTAAACATATACCTTAAAGTGTCACAATTCTAGCATTACTTCTCTCCAAGGTGTGAAAGATATCCATCTTCATGAATGGTACTCAAATCAGTTTTTTTACGGGTTTCCCAAGAAAATGCAGAAAAAGCAAACCTCCAGCTGTTATGCCCGAAAATGGCTCATGAAATGCAAATATGCAACTTAAGATAGCTAATGAGAGAAGAATGATTCTGCAACGACAACATCAAAGATGAAAGTTCCAAGAACTTTAAACTTTTATTGCAAAAGGGACATTGTCAAAACTGACCCTTTATATTTGTAATGACTAGCTCTCTCTACAAATGACCTGTTTTACAAAAGACCACATCCCTCTGTCCTTAAAACTGTGCAACCTACACGGAGCCCACCGTATCATCTTTTGGTATTTGACTCTCACTGGCGTCGGGACACAAATTGGGATTCCCAATAGTATGGTCACCATGTGCACGTTAGAACTTTTCATGACACTCATTTACTAGCCAACTGAGCTTCTGAATAAATTGGTCACAATGAATAAGTGAAGGGGGCATGAAATACAGATTTGATCCTTGCCAGGACGTGTGATGTGAAAGGCACCTGTGCTTCTTAGGGGCCATCACCACCCGAGGGGTGCCCGTCTTCTTGCAGACACACAAAGTCTCAGTGATGAAGAGCACAGGAGTTGGCAATAAAAGAAAAACTAGCCCTTGCAGTCCAATGAAATGCTTCTAGGGAGCCTGTCCTACCTAACGAGTATGCTAAAGGGCTCTTAGCAGATCAGAGTTAATGAGGGGGAAAGAACAAAGAAGTCCACCATATGCACTTACCATTTGAATGTGCCCATCAGTGTGCTGTGTCAGTAAATGACAAATTGCCCAACTCAGCCTCCAGTGCGTGTTTGTTATACAGCAGGCTGATCTCAGTTGTAATCGCTCTGATAAACACCAAGCATTTGGGCAGCAGAATTACAGAGACCAACCTCTGCAATACAGCCTATTTTTACCCATGATAGAGACGAGGTGTAGCAAGTCCTACCCCGTAGAAGATGGTCACACTGAAAAGATCCCTTCCTCCTGCTCTGCAACATGCCATTCTGCTCACTAAATAGTTGTCATGGAAATAGACACGGAGTGTGCAGTTCTATTCATCAGATGCATGGATCTATTTCTGCAGCTTTAACACCTACTGTGTGCGAGGACCTCACCTGGTGCTTCTCATGCATTATGTAACATAACTCTCACCACAATTCTATGGGGATGATACTATTGTCCCGATTTTATGAGTTAGGAAACCTCAGGGAAGCAATTTCTCCAAGATCACAAAGCCAGAGAATGGAGGGGCAGTGAGTCAAACCCGGTTCTGTCCATCTCCAAAACCTGTGTTTACTCAGCGACCAGAACCCCGTGCTTCTCAGTGCCCCGAAAGCAGTGCTCCAGGCAGTCCCCTTGAAACCCAGCTTCTGGTCAATGCCGATATGGGTGCTTTAAGTCAAGTGTCAATAACCACCTGTGCCACTATGATTTGTTTTCCATTCTGACTTCTATGTACATTGGAGATACATTCTCAATGAGTAACAGAACTTTGGGATGTCCAGGTCATCGCCAGCATACACGAATCTAGTGTACAAATGGACGTCCTACACTGGGTCCTCCCAGGGCAGAGGACTCGGTGCTCCTCTCCGACATGCGCACCTCCTGGGGCAGTCACATTACTCTCTGAAACTGCCACTGCCTCTGCCCCTGAAGCAGCTTTTCACTGGAATAGCAACATGTGGGCTAACAAAAGTGGCACATTCAGCACCTTCACCAGCATCGCCATCACCGCCAGCACTAGCACCACGACCATGGTCACCCCAGCATCCCCCAGGGTGTGCATTGCCTGTGAGGCCTCATCACAACCCTTTTATGGGAGGTGTCATTACCCCTATTTTGCACATGAGGAAACTAAGTCTCCAAGAAGCTAACTGATAAGGGCAGAAGAGAAAATTTAAAAAGGCATGCTCCTCACCACTACTTAGGATCCTACATCTACATTTTACCTTATTCTCTCCTTTTCAAAAATTCTCTTCTGGTTCTCATTTGTCCCTGTTGCAAAGACAAATTTCTTAGGAGAACAGATCTGACTTCTAGTGTTCCCTTGTAAGAAATCCATCACTCTCGCCTACTGTGTATTATGTACATGGCCACTGCCTTTCCTTCTGTACTCTAAGTATAAAAAGAAGAAGGTGGCATAGAGAAAGAGAAGGAAGAAAACAATGTTAGAATACCTTAACAGGCTGTGCATCTAATATTAGAATACATTTATTTTTCAATTTAAATACCAGTCATCCATGCGTTCTTTGTACATAGAACTATGCTTAGCGATTAACATGCATTTCCTCATATCATTCTTACCGCAATCTATAAAGCAGGTGTTACCGACCCATCCTATAAGTGAAGCTCAAAAAGTTTAGGCAACCTGTCCCAACACAGCGAATAAGAAACAGAGTTGGAATTTAAAACCCATCTCTTTCTATAAATCAGCAAGAAAAAGACAACCCAATTTGAAAAGGGGGGAGGGAGATTTGAACAAGAACTTCACAAAAGAGGATATCCGAATAGAAAATAAGCATTTGAAAAGGTGCTCAGTATCACTGCACACCAGGAAAATCACAACGCGATCCCACTGTCCACCAGGACAACAGAAAATCAAAGACTGACAATAGCAAATGTTGGTGAGGAAGAGGAGCAACGGGAACTCTCACGCAGTGCAATGTGAGTACAATGAGTACAATCACTTTGGAAACAGTGTGGAAATATCTGTTGCTGCTTAACACATGCCTACATTGTGATCCGGCATTCCTGCTCCTAAGTGGGAATCGAGTATGTGTCTACTTGTGTAAGAATGTAGCCAGTAGGAGCTGAAAACTGGAGACAACTCAAATCAGCAAAAGAATGGATAAACAGGTCATGGTATATTCATACGATGCAAGAGTACACAGCAATAAAAAAATCAAACTGCCACTACATGCAAACAATATGGATGGAGCTCACAGAAGTACCATCAGCTAAAGGAGTTAGAACAAAAGAATACACGTTGCATGATTCCGTTTATATGAAGTTCAAGAACAGGCAAAATTAATCTAGGGTGCTAAGTCAGAACAATGGTTACCGCTGAGAGGGAGGAGAAGTGTTTTATGGGAGAAGACAGGAGGACGCCAGCTAGAAGGCTCACGGTGTTCTGGGTAATGGTCACATGGATGGATGGATGGATGGATGGATGGATGGATGGATGGATGGATGGATGGATGATGGAGGGATGGATGGAGGATGGAGGGATGGATGGATGATGGAGGGATGGATGGATGATGGATGGATGATGGAGGGATGGATGGATGCGCATGCATGTAAATGTGGGTTCCTGTGTGTATGTGTGTATAAAAATGCATCAAGTACTGCACTAAAGATTTATATAACTTATTATATACGTTTTATACCTTAAATGTTGTTTTAAAAACTCTGTTAGAACCCAAATATGCCTAGCTCCAGTAACTGTCACGCTATACTGCCAGAACAAGGGGAAGGAATGGACCAGTTTGTGGTGGAAGGAAAGGGAGAGAGAGGGAGAAGGAAATGAAGGGAGGGGAGGAGAGTGGTAGGGAGGAAAGAACAGAGGAAGGGAGAGAGAAAGATGATGTGCCAGGCCAGGCCTCTAAAGCATATAATACGAATTCATAACAAAACAACGAGTGTTACATCAACAAGTTGGGTTTTTTTCAACGACTCAATGTTCCTTAGAGATAACATATTTTTTTAGTTATATCCAACCATGTGCTTCTCAGTTTGCAAATGATCCACATCTACTGTGAACTGAGAAGACACAGAATTCCCCCATAGGACCCCAGACCATGGGGGTGTGCATGAGGTATCCAACTCCAGCATAATGAAGGAGGCTGGATGCCCACCTTTCAGCAGGTGGCCTATGAGCGGGCTAGACTGAGCAGCAAATGTGAAACTCAATCAGATCCATATTAGCCACAAGTTTCCATCCCCCAGAGAAACACCTAAGAGAGATGGGTCAAATGACCTTCCTGTAGACTCCCAGATTCAGCTATAGTCAAGCAGGCAACAGCGTCAGAACGTACCGAATTTCAGTCCACCTGATGCTTTTATGCGATGTCTCATTTTCAAGTCATAGCATACATGTAAAGAATGTTTTATTTACAACTCAGGCAGCAATTCTTTCCCACAATTCCACTGAAATAGATGTGGTGTTCTCCCCCCAGCCCCAAATCACTAATTAAGTGAAGTTGAGGCTGCAAAAATATTTAGAGATGGAAATAAGAAATGTGCATCCCTCAAATCAATTGACGATGAAAACAAAGAATACAGATGTTGTAACTCCTGGCAATCCTATAAGGCCTGTTTGTAATGATTTTATCACATGAGATTGGGAAGGAGAAAAATGTCAAGTTCATTTATGTACAGCAAGTACAATTAGAAAGCCAAAGTAATAAATCTTTCATAGGTCAGCAGTTTGTTGACCTTGAAAATGACTTCATTTCTAGTACAACAAAATTTTGTCTCATGTTTTAAAGCAAAGCATTTAAGACAATAGTATGGCCCCACTTCTAACAGGCAGATCATGACAATAGGGAAGCCCCAGCTAGAACTAGAGCAACCTCAGAAGAAATGGTCCAAGGAATAAAGAGTTTTCCTTCTGATGACAGGAGTGATGAGAAATGTACCAACAAGGCTGGGTCCTGGGAAAACTGGGGTTCTGGTTGGGCCCACCTTGCTTTTTTAGGTAGTCTAGTCTAACTATCATTTACTCTTGTTAAAAGGTTTCTTCCATTAACAAGCAAATGAAGCTGGATCTGAAATAGCCAAGCCTTGCTGCAAAGGTGTCTCCCCACAGCACCCCATAGCTACTGAGGTTGCCAAGGGCAGGAAGGGGCAAGGTCGTTTGACCCAGGTCTCCACGTCATGAAGGGCCTCAAATTTAGACTTTTGTTCTTTTCAAACAAAGTGACATCTTACAGTTATGTCTCCACTTATAAAGATACACTAAAAGGCATGAAAGATATTTAAACTTGGGGTCTATTACCAAACTATATTGACTTCAGTGTACCTTGAGTTAATATTTCGTACATCTTGCCATTAGTGAATAGCACAATTATAATGCATTGCTATGTGTATGTTAAAAACTTTACATGTAAGCATTAAAACCACATCCTAACTTTTGCTGTTGCATTGGTCTTTGTTGTTACTGTTTTTAAACATTTCAAGAGACTCAAAAACATAAGTGGTCTCTCAACCCTTCGGAGGTCCTAAGAAGCCTGGAGACTGGGCCTGGAGGTGAGGATGCTTAATGCAGCTATGATATTATGCCGCTAATAAACAGAGTCCTTTTCCAAGATGAAGCAAGCCTAGACATGTCAAGGGGAGTCACCTGCCCATGGTCACATGGGTAGATCTTTCCTGATTTTCCCTGGGAAAGAGGTTCCACTGCTTTATCTTGCCTCTCCTTTGGCATTTATTTCACTTCCTGATCACCCTGATTCGCTGGTCTCAAGACGGTGGTTGGTACCTGTCCTTGTATGTCATACAGTCCTGGGCCTGCCCCACCATGGGATTTACCCTACTCCATTGTGGATGCTTCTTGTTTCTCTTCCCCACTCTACTGTAAACTCCCCGAGGGCTGGAATGTGACCTGCTCATAGGGTGTAGTATTCAATACACGCTTGTTAAATGGACAGATAAATGGAATACATGCAGAATGGCTGGGAGAGTAGAGGGATCAACTGACTGATGGAAAGAAAAATGAAAAGAAATAATAGTTACTACCCAATAAGATCCAATTCTACCGTGTTTCTCCGAAAATAAGACCGAACCGGAAAATAAACCCTAGCATGATTTTTCAGGATGACATCGCCCTAATGCATCTTTTGGAGCAAAAATTAATATAAGACCCGGTCTTATTTTCAGGGAAACACGGTAATACTGTCCCAGCCTTTAATTAGATGCACTAAGAATGGAGAAATTTCGTAACTGGATTGAATTGGGCTTCTACTCTTCAAGGATCCTGTGGATATTATCCTTACTGGAATCAGGCACTACTTCTCCATATTGGGAGAGCATGGTTGAGGCTGTACCTCCCAAAGGAATGGCGATTTGATTCTGTCTCTCAGGCTTTATGTCTAGCTGAGTAACTACTGTTAGAACTCAGTCACTGCACAAAGCGACACAGTTAGTCAAAGCCACCATTCACATAGATTACAAACTACACAGTGCCCCCTAAAGTTGTACAATGTAATGGCTTTGATGTGATCATAGAAAGAATTACAGAAGACACCCCACCCCCCAAGAAAGGAAATATGTTTAGTTACTGATTCTTTTTCCTTGCTGTTGTTGTTTTTTCATCTTTTCTAGAGCTATACTTGAACAACACAGCACTGCTCTACCACTTATTAACTGTGACACCTTGAGCAAGTCATTTAACCTTTTTGTTTCTTAAACGTGGTGAGTAATAGCATCTACATTACAGGATTGTTGTGAGGATCAAAGGAGTTATTATGCTAATACAGAACAAAAACCTAGCATAGGGCAAGTACTCAGTATGTTAGTAATAATAATAACTATTATTATTATACTTTTACATTCACCTAGAATCTCATGAGCAGATATTTAGGATCCATTTAAAATCATTTCTCCTAACTTATTTTCTAAAAATAAGCCTACATACAAGTAGATGTACACAGCCTGAGCAAATAAAATGTGATTACTAGTGGGAGCTCTAGTATCCATCTTCACTGCCCAGGTTTCAGTCCCACACCACAGCTGTAAGGCAAGTCACTTAATGTTACTATGCCTCAGTTTCCTCATCTGGAAATGAGAATAACAGTACTTACTAAGTAGGATTTCTATATGGATTAAATGAGAAAGAACTATAATTAAAACACTTACAACACACTTGGGACTCCGTAAGTGTTCGATTTTTGTTTTAATATATGCACAATGTCTTTCAGGCTAGATAGACAAGATCTATCAAAGCACTAACAAACATTTCAATTACAGGCTAAAAACACCAATATTAATAAGGGAGGGGAAACAAAAACATAATACTCACATATAATCCTCTCTCCCCAAATTATACTGGCTGCTTTTTAAAATTTTTTTGGTATGGATTTATTTTGAAAATACTTTATTCGGAAATAATTTTAACTTACATAAAGTTGCAAAAATAAGAACAGTACAAAGAACACTGTATACTCTTTATCCAGGTTTACCTAATATTAACATTTTAATCTACTGGCTTGTCATTTGTTTTCTCTTTCTCTCCACACAATATATTTTTAACCATTTTTAATGTTTTGTAGCCATTCGAGAACAAGTTGCATTTGTCATAGGGATATGTAATTGCTTAACCTTAAATGCAATAGGAAGGTATGTCATTGGGTGGTTAATAAGTCTACTCATATTTTGGCTGAAATGACACTGACATTTCATTGTTTAAATTTAAGGTAATCATTTGGGATAGCTCATTTCACATGGACTTTAGGTACGCCCGTCAAGAGTGTAACTGGTGAAGTAACCTTATTTGGACCTTATCATAAATGCACATAATCCATTACAGAAGATGGAAAATTTATTTATACATATTTTTATGGGACACATTTGATATAGGAGGTTTCTTTAAAAATATGTTGTACTTCATTCTCTTGACTTAAATGATTCTTGGGAAGCTACAATTTTGTAAAACCATATCTTACAATAAATAATAGAGGGTAAGGATAACGTGAAAACTTCCATGTTCCTACAGAAATTGCTGTGGAATTGCCTTATAATTGCAACAAATCTTGATGAAAAATGTCAGCTAAAATTATAAAGCAATTAAATAAATTAACATGCTGCCAAATAGATATTTCAGTATCCTACACCCAGCCAAGGACTAATCTGTACGTTATTAAGAAAAGACTCTTTTTAAATTCCGTATGTTAATTTTTAAAATGGTCTATAAGGTGACTACACCAGAGAAATGAACCAAGAGCGTGGACTCTTGGAGGCAGTTAGAAGTGGATTTGACTCTGGGTTCCATCATATTAAACTGCGCATGCTTGAAAAAGCCACTTACCTAAGCTCGCCACACCTCAACTGCCACACTCATATGACAGGGATGATAACACTGTGCCTCTTGCGGATTGGAGAAGGTTTAAAAAGACAAAACTTGTAAATCACTTAGCACAGTGCCTGGCACATATAACCACTCGATTAATGATAGATGTCAGTATTAAGCAGGGAGGTTGGTCTAACATGTTTTCATAAGAAGGTTATAAATTACATCAACTCTAATTAAATTTAAATTTAAACTCCTATGGCTTTCTCGTTTTCTACACTCCTGAGAACCTTGGAGTAAAGAACACCAGTCAAACCACGTATATGAGTCTATTAACAGACAGATATGAATCAAATCCAGTGTTACGAGCTTTTAAGTTGGTAGTTTTTCTTTTTTCTTTTTTTTCTCCAGTGACTGCATCTACTCAGCAAATATACAGTGGCAATTAGGGTAATAACATATAATGAAAAACACAAAGAAAAATAACATTGGGGAATTAGCTAGTGCTGGGAACAGGCAGAGAACGTGCAGTTTCAAGCCTGCCTATTATTGGCTAGATGCTCCAATTATTAGCCTTTACCATGTTCCCGCCTAGAGTGTCAGGTTGTTACTCAACAAATGTTTGAAAATAATTTTTTTGACTTACCTTATCTCCCCCACCCCAAAGAATCCTATAAATCATTTAAAAATCATTAAAAGAGAGAGAGAATCATATAAATAAGGACCAAAACCTAATGAGAACCTGAAAAGAGAGAAGGGAGAAGGTGGGGCTTGAGAAGTCATGTGAGAAAGGGGAAGGAAAGGTGGCATGAAGAAAGAGGAGCGTAACTGAAGTGCCACGCTCACGGCTCATAAACACCAATATGGTAATGAGAAAATGGAGTCCCAGAACGCCTAAGGCACCTGCCCAAGTCACAAAACTGGTAAGTGGTAGAGTCTGCCAGCCTTTCCAGTCCACCATATCTGAAAGCCCATCACACCTGAATGTACTAGCCCTGAGGAGAAGAGAAAATGTCCAATTCAGGAAATGTCTCAGCTTAGACTTGCTGGAAAAGGAAACTGTATATGAGAAGTGATATAGCAAGCATAGGGGAAAATCCCCTTGGCAAAGACACTCGTTTTAAAGCATTTTCTATGGATGCAGTGCCAGGCTAAGCACTATCAAAAGTACAAGAAGAAATCCAAAGCATATAAACGCATCCCTACTCATGAAACTGAGATGGCAGAGCATGCCATTATATAGGGTGTCTCTAGAAGCACCACATTTAAGCCACCTGTTAAAATAGATACCTTATGTAGGATGGAGAGCCCTATGCCACTATACGAACGATTCATTTCTTTGTTCCAATTCTTGGCTTTTTTTATTTTTATTAGTTTCAGGTGTACAAAACAATGTAATAATTAGACATTTCACCCCTCACAAAGTGACAACCCCCCCCAATCTATTGCCCCTCTGACATCGTATATATCTATTACAGTTTCATTGACTTTATTCCCTATGCTGTACTCCATATCCCATGACTAGATACAGATATTAAATTATAGTTGACCTACAATATTATTCAGCTTCAGCTTCAAGTGTACAGTGCAGTGGTCAGGCACATCCTTGGCTTTTTTGAGGACCAGCTGATAGGAAACCAATGTAGAAAAAATAAGTCTTGATGGAGAAGGAAAGAAAGGTTAAGTGTAGGTAGTAAGAGGGTAAGAGGAGTCGCCAGATCACAGACCAGCGAAGGGCACATGAGAAAATACAGTATTGATGGGTAAAGGGAGGGGGAGAAAAAGAGTTGGGAACTGATGGAGAATTAACGAAGACAAATACTGACTGTATGAGTATTAAAGGCAACAAACATTTGTGACTGAACAGAAAAGAGGAAGGATTTAAGAGCCTAATGGGCTTGAGTTCAGATCCTTAGTAGTCTGTGTGTCGTCAGTGACGCCAGAGTTAGAGATGACACATATATAAGGATCGTACAAGGATCATGGCAGGCTTCCTAGTACACAGGACAGGCAAAAACTGAAGCGCTATTATTATCGTAACGAGTCACAGTCTCAGCCGGGCGAGGCTTTGTAAAAGCTAAAGCGATCCTCTGTCTTAGCAGCACTTACGTTTGTTAGAGTACGAGGGCAATAACCACGGTGAGAAAGTTTCCAGCAACTTTTATCTCATCAGTCCCAGGGATGCCTGTAGAACTGTCAAGTTCATGACTTACGACCTGACGCTTTCTACTTGTGTCAAAGACAACCTGAATACAGGGATGCACATTCCAGGACAGCAGTAATGCTCCAACACCCGGTTCTTTATCCTGGCCTCCTACTGATAAACTGGTCTAGTACGTATCATCAGCTGTAATTACAGAAAGGGTTGATCCTTGGCAAACAGTACTGGAAAGAGCTATATTTAAGAGAAACCAAGAGGTTCAAATATGTTTGAAAATGGCACATTTACAAATAAAGACCAGGATCACCTATGTTTAGCACCACATCAAATTTACATTTGTCTTGTAGGTCAAAGAAACTTAATCCCTTTGTAAACTCCTCTCAGTCAATGATTCTTGCTTCTTAGAGCCTTGATCAACAAAGTGTTAAGCTACAGAACAAAAGTGACCTATCCTTTCCTCTTTCAGATGACCTCTGCTTGAAAAGAGGAGTTCCTTAGAGTTAAGCCCAAACAGAGGCGAAGGGCGGGGTGCTGTCGAGCATTCCTGAGAACCAGTACTACTGGATGAGTTGCATCTCGTTTTGACAGCAGCAGTATAGTAAATGACAAGCCCTGTCAGGTAACTCATCTATCTTCACAGGAAAAGCAGCCATTCCAAAGCAAGAATCTCAGATGTTGTCACATCAGCGAGGATAAGAAGTCATAAAGCAGCAAGGCTAGCAATGCAGGAGTTACAGAGACACGTAGTAGACTGCAGTCGGGTGGAGCTGTGAATGGGCTCCCCCTCCAAGCTCACAGGAACCTTAACTTTTCCCCTCTGGGCCTGGCTTGACAGCCAATAATCAGTGGAGTCCTTATCAGCCATCTAGGAGCTCAAGCCTCAGAGCTGCCTTTTATTCTAAAACATTTATGGCAAAAGCAGCTCTTGCTGTTTCCCCTAAATTCTAAGTAACAAAAAAAAAAAAAAAAAAAAAAAAAATGAAACAAGAAAAACAAAGAGTGTCTTTATCCATCTCTTCATTTGTTTATTCATTCAACAAATATTTACCTTCTGTTCCAGGCACTAAGCTAGGTGTGGGCTGGTCACTGAGGTGGATACAGTGTCCAGCCTTAGAAGAGTTAGATTCTCATAGGACAGACAGGCAACCAGGCACAGTATGTGCTTTATGAGTCACAGGGGTGACTCTGGGAACAGTGAGGAGGGCAGGAGGTGTAATCTATGGAGGCCTGCGTGGAGGAAGTGGCATCCAGGTTAAAGCTTAAAAGAAGGCTGTGAACTGGTCACATCGAAAGGTAGGGAAAGAGGAGGAAATAAGGTGTACCCAGTTACACAAAGACACCAGGTATGTTCGGGAAATTGATGAAGTTTGTGCGGGGTGGGGCGGGGGTGGGGTGGGGGCGGGGCGTCGGGCTGGAATTTAAACATAACTTGAGGAGCAGGTGACAGGAATATTACCCAGATGGTTCTGAGGAATGAGAGAAGTTAGCAGCACGGATGACATTTACATGCATTTCATATCCATATATTGAAAGGTGGTTTTTCATAGGTATGCTCAGAAGAGATCTAATGGAAAATAAGATAAACCTAATTCCCAGGGGGAAAATAAATAAATAAATAAACAAACAAACCTAGATATCCCCAGAGAAACCTGTAATGATTTTTTAAAAGCTGAACAATCATTAAGCAATTATTAAAATCCTATAGTACATACCAGTGAATACTTGAAAATCAGAGAGAAGATGCTTATTTTTAAGGTACAGTGCCTTACATCGTCCCCACCCCCAAGATATAAAACCCCATGATTTTAAACAGCTAAAACTTACAAAATTCAGCAACGAGACGCTTCTTTTTTCTTTCTATCTTAATGGTCCACATTATACTGCTTTAATCACACTATTATGAATTATACCTCAGGTGGGAGTTAGAACCGGTTTAGCCCTGACCATGCTACTTGCTAACTGTGTGACTCTAGGTGAGCTGTTCACCTCTCTGAGCTTTGGTTTCCTATATGGACCCATCCTTGAGAGTTTCTGTCAGTATTTGGGGAGACAATGCTTGAGGGAGGTATTTCTATTTCCATGTTACTGAAGGGTAAATGGGACTCAGAGAGGTTCCGGGACTTGCGCCAGGCCACCCAGCGATGCCATGGCCCTCAGACCTCACACCAGGACTCCAGCTCACTCTGGGTCCTTCTCTTTGCTGTCCTAAATTTTTTTTTTTTTTTTTTTTGGTGGTGATTTTCCATGGTAAGTATATGGATGTACTTAAGTAATCTTTTTACCTTTTACATGGTAAGTAAAAGGTCAACTATGATGACCTTTTTCATACTGTGCAAACAATAAAAGTATTTGAATAAAGGCAAAATAAAGGGGGAGTGGAGAATAATACTAACTAGCAAAAAATAGTACTGGATGAACACTTCAAATGGGTGGATTATATGGTATGTGAATTATATCTCAATAAAGCTGTTAAAAATCAAAATAGCACTAGATAAGAAGTGAGTGATGTGGCATTTAGAAGGGCTTTGATGTTGAGGAAGTTACATTTGTTGCTTCATTTTCTTACCTGTGAGATGGGGGCTGCTAGTACCTGCATTGGGTTTGGTTAGGGGTTAGGAAAAAACGGGATCCTCAACGTACAACCCAGCATTGTGCACATAAGGCTCTACTACACTATGACGACACTAAAAAGAACTTGAGAAAAAAGGGGACTTTATTCATTCATTTCTCATGACATGGATGCCTTCTAAAATGTACAGGAAAAGAAGGCTAGCCCGGCTTGCAAGCACCTGTTCATGAGGTCACCCTTTCTCAAAACACTGAAGTCACTGAAATAGCAGCAGCAGGAAGTTTCTGGAAAATACAGATTACATGAGCTTGTTTCCCTATGACGCAGTTATGACATAATCAGGAGGATATATTCTCCAATCAAGGGTTTCCTAACTCATTAGCGTGACAGGTTGGTAGAGAGGTTCGGCTTTCCCACTTACATGGGTCAAGGAATCAAAATAAACACAAATATGGCCGGAGGTATCAAAGCCTGTAACAGAATCCCCAGTCGTGCCTGGTCTACTTATGTTCAAAGGCAAACACACTGCGCCAGACTTGGAAACAGACTTCTGAATTTCCTTCCCATTTTATGAAGGAAATGTAAAATGAAATGTTACTTGTTTTCTCTTTCAGTGGGAAGACCATTTCCATGTTCCAAATTCCTGATTTACTGGTTTCACAGAAATGAAACATCAATACTAAGGGCTTTATACAAGCAAAGATAAAACATGATTCTCCACTGTTTTTAAAAGGCTGAGGTCATTTTCTTGCCCCAGTTCCTACACAGTGGTAAGCTTAAAATCAAGCCATTTAGCTCACAGTCAGGTCCAATAAATCAGTGGAAAAAATAAATGGGAAAGCATGCCAAAATGTAACCATAGTAACACCACAGATGCATCAAGAAGTGGTGTGCTCGTTTGCTTCATTCCCCATTTCTTAAATTGGAATCTAAGTAGGGGAAAAATTACACAGAGAACAATCATGATTCTGCAATTACCAAATTCTGCAATACTGCATTCAACCTGCTGTACTAGGACTATGGTCTGGCAACAGAAACAGCCCTGGAGGGCTTAAGAGATGCCGCTTATCAGTTACTTAATTTCTCTGCGACTCTGTTTCCTCATCTGTAAAATGGGTATTAAAAATCCCAACCCCAAGGGGTTTTTCTAAGAGTAAAACTGGATGGTATATCAGAGGCAACACAATGGCAGATTCAGAAGACCCAAAGCCCTGATCACCTTTAAGCCTGTTTTTATTGGCTTACCTTATTGCTTTGGTTTCCTCATCTATCAAAATAGAATGATCATCCCTGCCTCATCCATGTGATTGTGATTAACATTAAATTATTATTAATCCAAATGTAAGGAATTATTATTAGGATATTATTAAGATTATAGTTTTTAATTCCAATGCTGAAAGACTAAGAGACCTGAGGGCCGGGAGTTCCCATTAATACATTATTGCAACATTTTCTCTGTCAAATGCAGCTCTGCCACTCAGCAGAAAGAGGCAACTTTGGGGCCCGGACCCAAGTTACGTGCAATCACCCTCTTTTCCTCTAGGAGCCTGGTTAATATGTAAAGTGGAGGGCAGAGGGCTAGGATCTGCTCTCTAAAGGTCCCAGTCTAGATTTCTGGTCTAAGCCCTTGGTATGGCATGCCTTAGACCAGGTCTATTTATTATTCTGCAGTAACATCGGGAAACATTGGCACTCTAGCACATTACTTGCAAAGTATTATTTTTTAAAGAAAACCATTTATAGCAAACAAGTCACAGCAATAAGCAGGGTACCCTGAAAACTTCATCCCTTCTTTCCTTTGCTGGTTAAAATATGATATCTCTAAAAAGGTATTTCAAACTTTGAGGGACAAGGAAACAGAGGAGGTAAGAAAACTTCCAAGTAATAAAACCAGACTCATTCTTTCTTCTGATTTTGAATGAATTAAATAATTGTGCCTTTCCAGGACTCCTTCCTGCCTTATGATTACCTATATATGGATGTAGTTTGGTAGAGCGTGATAACACTTCACTACAACTGAGGTGCCAATTTATTTGCCTCACAAACTCCCTGCCTCCCCCTTTCCTTTGCTTCCCTTAATACAAAAACCCTGCTTTCGTAGTCCCTGTGTCCTATGTCTCGCTTTCTCAGACTTGGTGTGATCTAATGGGTTTGGGCTTGGTGCTTTTTAATTTGTGGAAACCAATTCTTCAAACAAAATTATACATGAAATCCTGGTTTCTGAACCTGACAAAGTTGGGGAAGAAGAGAGTCCTCTGAGGCGTTCTCTTCACTAAGGGCCACTAGGACCCCAGTGGTCTCCACAGTGTGTCTGCAGGCCTCTGTCCTGGTCCACCCATTAATAATGGTTACCATTCAGGGAGGCTTACATCATGCCCACACTACACAAAACCACTACTACGCAACCAGAGGGTAAGCGGGGTGGGGGTGGGAAATGAAGGTAAGGGAGAGCAAATATATGGTGATGGAAGGAGAACTGACTCTGGGTGGTGAACACACAATGGGATTTATAGATCATGTGATACAGAATTGTACACCTGAAATCTATGTAATTTTACTAACAATTGTCACCCCAATAAATTTAAAGGAAAAAAAAAACACAAAAAAAACGCAATGACGTGCCTCAGCCCATTTACTCCTCAGAACAATTCTATGAAGTCATTAGTATGATTGCTATGTCCTTTTCACCGATGTGAAAACGGAACCTTACAAAGGACAAATAATTTGCCCTGCAGTATAAGCTAGTGAGTGGCAGAGCCGGAACGCAAAAGCCAAGTAATTCACATTGTGCTGTGCTGTGTGTCCCACTGTCAATTAGGATTCCCCGGGCTGACAGAGTCATTAAGTGAGCAGGCTGCCAAGGGTTCCAGAACCAGCTGCTGAGCTCTTCTTTCTCCTCTCAACTTTTCACATAGCCACTCAGCAGTAAGATGTGCAAAACTGGCTACTTACAAGGCACAGCATGGCGGTAAAGGTTATCCCTTATGGTCTGCTGGAGCTCATGATCTGGAGACCCTTTCTGGAACCGCTGACTGAGAAAATGTCGCAGGTCCTTGGTAAGCTTTCCTCCTGCAGGAAATATAGAAAACAGAAGAACACATCAACAACAGGGCTTCCTAGAGACTGAGCAGCCTGAGAGCAGTGTGTGGGAAAGCCACATAAAGCCATTCTACTCAGCCACTCTCAGTCTTACTTTAGGTTTTCCTCAGCAGGAGAGAAAGCAAGCAAGAATTTAACAAGATATGAAAGCACTGAAATAGCATTAATTTGGGGGTCCCATTTCACATAATACTAGAGACTGAAATAACAAAGAACTTAAACTAGGCTATTGTGTTAAAAATATATGCCACACACACTTGCAGACATTATTAGAGGGAGAACAAATGGCTGAAACCTGAAAGAGGACAATCTAGCAATAGCTGACAAACTAGAAAATGTTCTTTAATCAGGGATCCAATTGGTAGAAATTTACCCTATGGATATACCTGCAAAAGCCTGCCAAAATCTTCAGTATTGTTTATTGCAGCATTCTATAACAGCAAAAAATAAAATAAAAACTAAACCCTGAAACAGTCACCAGGGATCAAGTAAGGAAAGCAGAGTTCATCCAAACAGTAATTACTCTGCAAAAGCTAGATCTTCATGTGTTGATATTGTAGGAAAATATGTGGAATAATGCATGCTGTCAGGTCCCTTTTGTGTAGAAAGAAATAAAGAAAAGGAGAGACTATGAATTAATGGAAGGAATCATAAAAAAGTTTTAACAACAGTTTACTTTAGGGAGAAGGACTTGAGCGTAGGAAATAAAGGAAGAGACATCACTCTTCATTCTATAAATAGATAGATCTTACTATCCCATGTCCATTCACACACACTCGATACACATTTCTTTTTTATTATTGTTGTTTAAGCAATAGTTAACTGGGTGGAGCTATGAGTTTATTTCTTTGCAATTCTCTACATGTAACAGAACAAAAAAAAAGTTTAAAAATCATAATGTTACAAATATATATCATAGAAAGAAGGTAACTAAATGTTTTTCTAATTATAAACAGAAATTGTAGAATACAGGATGAACAGACGGCTTGTAGCTCAATCTAGCTCACCTTCATTCTTAATGGAGAAAGACGCTTCAGTGACAGCTAAAAATAACAAGGCTGAGATTGTCCTTCCATTTTTAGACAAGATAAAAATTAGGTAAGAGCATTTCTAGCCTTAGAGAAACAATGCAGCAATGACGAGAACTTCCCCATGGTCAAAAAGAATAAATCATGAGGATGACAGGAATAGTTAAGATAGCGACTGTCATACCTAGGGCAGGAAACTACTGATCTTTAGCTTAATATCATGTTCAAAACAAGATTCTCTGCTATAGTTGATCATTTTAGAATATATTAACGAAACCCCAATTTGAACTATTTTATTTGAGTTGTATTATACCTACAGTCTCAAGTGGCTGAAAGGAAAATACATATATTCAAGTCATTCGATAAATATTCAATTACTCATCAAATATTTATTGAGTGAAGAACACAAACACCCACACAGCCCACTCACCCGTCCCTAAAATGGGCACAAGGTTTGAACCGACATTTCACAAAGGAATATATATGATTGGCCATGAATCACATGAAAAGATATTCAATACCATTAATTATCAGAGAAAGGCAAATTAAAAACCATACTATCTCACTTCATACCCACTACCATGGCAAAAAGACTAACAATATCAAGTGTTAGCAAGATTGTGGTGCAACAGGAACTTTTTATACACTGTTAGTAGGTATATAAAATGGTTCATTCTTTCGGGACAACAATGTGGCAGCATCTTATAAAGTTATACCTTCACTAACCAAATGACTTAGTAATTGCACTCTTTATTTATGCAAGCAAAATGAAAACAAGTTCACACACACACACACACAGAAACTTATAGATGAATCTTCATAGCAACTTTATTCATTATACAATAGTCCCAAATTGGAAATAACCCAAATGTCCATCAACAGGTGAATTGATAAGCAAGTTGTATTGTATTCAAACAACAGGATGCAACCCCTCAATTAAACGAGCACATAAGTAATATTGATAAATCTCAGACAAATAACACTAGGCAAAAGAAGCTAGACACAAAAGAGAATGTGCTGTACAATTCTATCGTTATAAAAAGTTTTAGTACAGGCTAACCCAATTTACAGTGACAGAAGGCAGTTCAGTGGTTACCTGAGAACAGACAAAGACCGACTGCAAATGAGCATAAGGCTTTAAGATCTGTGGAGTGTACCAACGTCAGTTTCTTGGCTTTGCAGTTGTACTGTAGCTATGGAAGATGTTACCACTGGGGAAACTGGGTGAGGCGTACGTGGGACCTCCGTACTATTTTTTTACAACTTCCTGGGCATCTACAATGATTCCAAAATAAAATGTTTTAAAAGGAGGGAGAACAAGGAAACTTTTTGGGGGTGATGGCAATAGAATATATCTTGATGATAATAGTGAGTGATATAACAGGTTTATATAGCTGTCAAAACTGACAGCACTGTATGTATAAATGGGTGTATTTTATAGTATGCAAATTATACTGTAATAAAATCTATTTCAAAAGTTTAAAGTATACATAATTATTGAATGACTATGTGGTTGGCACTGTTCTCAACGCTTAGTTCTGAAATTCCCATTAGAAAACTGAACTGAGGATAACAGAATAAATGTTGTAGCTAAGACACACAGGCTAGATTGAAATCCTGGCTCCACTATTTATTAGCTGGAAAGCCCAAGCGCGTGGCTTCATCTCAGAACCGCACCTGTCTCATCTGCAAACACAGAGCACTGATGTGTTAGTAGGTCCATCCCAGGATTGTTGTGAGGACTAAATGAGATTCAGACAATGCTTGGCAAAGAGAAAGCACTCGAGGAATGATGGAAATTCCCATTAGGAGAAGGCAGACTGGACAACAGTTTGAGACAAGTGGCAAAAGAATTCCGATCAGTCCAAAGATGGACTGATACGTTTTTAAAAATAATGCATATAAACTTAAAACCCAGCCTATGGACTTAGAAGTAGAAACAAAATACAGACCTGGGGAAAATTGGACTACAGGATATTTCTAGACTTTCTGAAAGGAAATAAAATTCTACTTGTGGTCAAATGGTCTGGACATATGCAAACTGGTCAATAAACATTTAGTACATTTGTAATATGTTCCAGACACTGTGCTGGAGCAGAAGTTCAGGAAATGAAACCCACTGGGAAATCACTGATATTTGACAGTCACACCTGCCAACTCTACCTCCAGGTACAAAGCACTCTGGAATTTGACCAAATGATAACAGTATTTACCAGCAAAACCTCTATTACCTAGAATCTAGCGTTTTATATTCCCCTTAGGAGACGACAGTTTTAGACATTAAAGATACTGCCAGGTAGGTACTAGACTTACCAGGGGGGTCACTTCATAAATTATATAAATGTCTAACCACTATGATACACACCTGAAATTAATACAATATTGAATGTCAACTGTAACTGAAAATATATTTTTTAAAAAGACACTGACAGTTATCATATGAACCATGAGTACCAAAGATGTCTACGGGATCCAAACATACTGCTTGAGTCAACAGCAAAGAAGAGTCAGGGTACAATGTCTCTTCATCCCACATATAACACAGGTTCACACATCCTTACGGATCATATGTGGTACCTATCAAGATAAACCAGGGACTTATAGATTGGAAGGCACTAAGACATAGACATCATGGTTTACACTCAAGCTTTACATTAAAAGTAGCCAAGCTAGCTACAGTTGATGATCCTCAAACTAAAAATGCTTTCGACTGCACGGGCAGGATTCACTATGCTGCCGGGTAACATTTATTCTGTGTTCCGTGACGTGGGTAAGTGAAAAGCTTCAACCTTCGCATTACATTAAGAATACTGTACTTTTTGGCATCTAATCTCAAATTAATTGCCAATTATTTAGGGGATATGTCGATAAATCTTCTCCTAATTGTCCAGGGCAGTGAGCCAATGAAATAATAAATTGCAAGAGAGAGTTTGTCATAGCATCTGCACTTCCTTTGAAATTTAACATTTGTTGTACAAATGGAAAAGAAAACATAGGTCAGGAATATGTGAAACTTTTTCCAAGAAAAGGATTCAGAGCTTATTATAAGACAATTTTACAATATAAATGGGGAAAACGGGGCTTAGACTGCCCTAGATTTGCCATTATTTTATATTTTCATATTTTATCTATATATCTGGAACTCTCTTTTACATTTAAAACATTTACTGTTTTTTTTTAAATTCACTTTAGTTTACAGAAATTTAACCATGTCGACTGACATAATTTTTGTTAATTATTTTAAATAGTGTATAATTTTCCACTCAAAAGCTACATCAAAATATATTTCTCCTTCATAGACTATTAGACTAATTAGGCTATCTCCGTTGTTTCTGACAATACAACAATGCTGCAATGTTACTGTAATGCCTTTCTGTAATCAAACGCGTTAAGTTTTAAGATGGGAATAGACATCTTCAAGTTACTTTGATGTTGCTAAGTTCTTCTCCAAAATGGCGGTGCCAATTTACCTTCCCTCCAACAGCCTTGGAGGTTCTGTGTCCCCCACACTCACACCGACACTTGTTGTTATTAGTGTATCAGGGGTCCCCTAGACCACGCCCAGATTTGATGATTCACTAGCAGGATTCCAGGACTCAGTAAACAGTTGAACTCAGAGCTATGACTTATTAGAGCAAAAGGGTACAAACAAAGCAAAACCAACAAAGGGAAAAGCTGGTGGGGCCACAAAGTCCAGAGGAAACTGGGTGCAAGCTTCCCAGAGTCGTCTCCCACTGGAGTCGCACACTTAATTCCCAGGGCCATGAATTTGACAACACTTGTGAAATGCTGTCCATTAGACACTTGGGGACCCAGAGCTTTTATTAGGGACTGGTCGTGTCAGCAGCCTCTGCCTGGTATGAAACAGAACAGAACTCTAGATTCACAGAAGGAAAGCATAAGCCACATCTTTTGCACAAACAGTTAAGGCATAGTGAGCCACTCTTACCAAGGAATGGATAGAACCCTTCTGAAATCCAAGGTCCCAAATCCCAGTCAAGAGCCAACCTGGCAAGCAGGGCTTCAGACTGACAGTCATTAACTCTTTTCTGCACAGTCCATCTTTTAAAAATATTCCTATTCAAATAAAGGTAAAATGATATTTTGGTGTTTTACTAATTTACAATTACAGATTACTAGTCAAATTGACCATTCTATCCCTTTTTCAGTCTTTTACATTTTCTTTCCTTTAACTTCCTGTTCATATTCTTTGTGCATTTTCCTAATGGGCTGTCTTGTTATTCTTGATAAGATGCTCTTTATATATTCTGGATATGATCCTTTTATCAATTATTTATATTGCACATTTTGCTTTTCATTATTTAAATATGAAATGCTCCCCAAACATAATTGAATGGTGTAATTTCTCCAACTTTTCCTCTCCCATGTTGGACAGTTTTCTGCCAACTCAACCAGAAGCATCATTTTCAAGGTGACGGATTATGGGGGGGACTCTGCTTGATCTGATCTCTCTGTCTCCTTACACACAGATCCTAAGGGAGAATGCCAGTCAGCACAAATCATCTTCATGGTCAAGAAACTAGCTTTCCAGGGAGAACCCTTCTGAGCCCTCTGAAGTCACATCTGTTTCTGACCACAAAGACAAAACACAGCTCTCCCTGTGTCATGTGAGCTCCAGAATAACGACCTCTACAAGGTCAAAGAGTAGTGTTTTATTACAATTAGAATCTAGACTTTAATACATTTCAAATTTTCAGTGCTGAGGAAAACTTGTATAAGGATATTAAACTAACCACACTTCCAGGTGATTCTGCTTTAGCACACAATTTCTTCAAGAAATGATTAGAGTTGTAGGAAAGATACATTTATTAAGGCGACACAAATGGTTTGCACTGCAGTGGAGCTATTGTAGCAAAAAAAAAAATCTGTCAGTTCAACAGTTTAGATTTATAAAGGATACTTTTTTCTAAATCAAAATTATAAATTGAAATACGAATTAACTAGTTTTAAAGTCACTCAAACTTACAATCCAAAATACATTGAAATGAGCTTTGCCTGAAAAAGATGTTTTCTACGTATTTGTTTCTTTCTAATACCTTTTTTTTAACCGTACAACTCATATAAATTACTGAGATGTTAGTGTTTAATGGGCACAGAGTTTCACTTGGAAAAGATGAGAAAGGTCTGGGATGGATGGTGGTGATGGCTGTACAGCAATGTGAATATATTTAATGTCACAGAGCTGTACGTTTTAAAATGGTTAAAATGATACATTTCATATTATATATATTTTACCACAATAAAAAGGTAATACAAATTAAGTACAATATTTGAAAAATATACAAAAGTACAAGGAAAGTCAAACATCAACTGTAACTTGATTGGCATTACCATCAGTATTCTCATTGTGTGTGCACACACTTATACACACTTATAATACACTTAGATATTTGAGGAGATACAGTCACTCATTCAACAAGTATTTATTAAGTGCCTGCAGCCAGATACGGTATGGGCCCTTATGATCCAATATGACAACACAGAATTCCCGAGCAGGGACTGACGTGCATGTTGGAGGAAGGGGAGAACAGGTTAGCCTCCGGACAGAGATAATTGTTAAGGTGCGAACTAAAGGACAACAAGAGGCCAGCAGGCTCTGCAAACAGCAGAGGAAAGAGCATTTTAGGCAGAGGGAACAGCATGCGCAAATCGTTCCAAGTAGAAAGGAGGTTGGTGTGTTAGTGAAACAGCATGAAGTTCAGACAAGGGTGGCACAGACTAAGGTTCAGAAGAGAAGCAGAGACCAGGTCATTCTGAGCCTCACAGACCGCGATAAAGAGTTTGCATTTTATCCTAAACTCAGTAGGAATCCACTGAAGGGATTTTAGTCAGGGAGTGGGAAGGCCTCGTCTAGATTTTGAGGTTACTTTTGCAGCTTTGCAGTGGGTGGGGAGCAGAGGCAGGTGACAGGATGAAGCCAGCGGAGCTGACCACAGGAGACCTGACCCGGCCTGGGTTGAGGGAATGCCAGGAAGAGGGGGAGAAGGGGGCAGACAGGAGATGCAATTCAAAGCTAGAACTGACAGGGTTGCTGACGTGATGGAGGAAGATACGACACACAAGGGAGGAGTCCAAAGGAATCCAGTGTTTGGGCTTAACTGGTGATGAAGAGGTTTAAGTGGAATACAGAGTTCCTATTAAATTTGAGATGTGTAGGATCATGTCATATATGTAGACTTATATCCAAATATTCTAACACATAATTCCTAACATTTCCAGTATACTACTAGTGCTCGAAAATATAATTTTAACAGCTGCACAGTATTTTATCTTATTCCATCATAACCTATTTAACCATTACCAATGAATAAGCATATGCACTGTTTTCACTGTGATTATCTTCCTTATATAAAATATGTCTGTATTTCTGATTATTTTCTTGTGATCCTTGAAATGGGATTAAGGTTTTTGATACAAATTCCTTCCAAAAAGATTGTATCAGCTCCCCTTCAGTCAGCTTGATTTTAAATGGCTCCAAAGTAGCAGCGTGTGTTCATCGTAATATTATCAGTTTTGTGTTAATTTAGATGTCTTTCCTTTTTAAAAAAAACTGCCGTGAACATTGCCGCAATGAAAAATCTTAAATATGAAATTTCCTAAAAGAGGAATTACTAGAGTAATAAGTATGAACATGATTTTAAAGATTCTTGATACATATTGACAAACTGCTTTCAGAAAGGTTACACCAGTTTCTACTAAAACCTCAAAGAGGTACAAGATCACTAATCTGACAATTACAGTGTCAAAATGACGATTTTCCCCTTTTAATTGGGTGATTTTTAAAATTTTCCACCAATAATTCAAATAGATGCCAACAGTGTAACAGTGAGGCAAAATGGATGGTAAAATTGTGTCTATTCATTTTGAGAAACTGTGACTCCAATAAGAAAATTAATTTGGAGAATAGCCTGTTGAGAAGTAATGAATGAATTCCATTATCGTATCTATTTAAGTAAAAAAGATAAAGACAAACAAAAAAGTCCTTGCTTCTAAAAAACACACAAATTGGGAACACTCTGAGCCAGTTCCTTATAAAATTACTTCTTGGCCCCTTCTCCCAAATGACATGCAAGCACTGGTAGATTAGAAGTCAGCAAAATTTTTCTGTAAAGGGCCAAGGGCCAGATACATATTTTCCAGCTTTGGGAGCACATCTGGACTCTGTCCAACTACTAAACTCTGCCTTTGTAGTACGAAAGCAGCTATAGTTGTATGTAAAAAAAAGGCTGTTTTCTAATAAAACTTTATTTACAATAATAGGCAGGTCTGGCCCCTGGGTCATAATTTGCTAAATTCCTGGCCTAGGTGTTGGCCCTGCATCTCCACGTGAGCAAGTCTCCTTAAGTAATTCTTGGGGCAGAGGTAGAGGGTACTCATTTCTCCAAGGTTAGCCTGAGAGGTATTATCCAGAACCTTGTTAAATGCAAATTTTGGGGATCCATCCCAGACTTACTGAAATAGAAACTCTGAGGGCTGGGTTCAGCAATTTGTTTTAACAAGCCTTTTAGGTGATCTAATACATGCTGAAGTTTGTGAACCAACTGTCTAAGCCACTGCAAAGCCCCCAGACAAAATGTGGGCGCTAGGCTCTGAGAATAAACTTATTTCCCAATTTCTCACAAGTGTTCCCCATCTCTGGCAAACCTTAGGTACTGCCATTCCACTACTGGGCTCATAACAACACCTTATAATAATAACAGACGCAGCAGAAATGATTCAGGCAGGGGGTCCCTCATCAGACATGCAGAGTTTGACTCTGTTCCCCTAGTGGTACAAGAACAGTTGTTCTTTCAGTCATGTTTCTGTAGAACTTAAATAAAATGAAAAGGAAAAATGTGCAGTGCGTCTGAGACGTGCAGTAGAGGCTGCAGGACACATTTATGAAACTCTAGAAACTAACTATTTACATATCACTCCCCACGTGGACAAGCACAAAACATATTGCTAGCACTTCAAGACGTTCGCTTTGTATTATATCCTGACTGCCTTCCCTGTTCTTTTTCTCTCAGTGAATCTTTTAATGACAAATTTCATCCCACAGTGAGAAGAAACTTGAATTAAACACAGCCAGAACAGCAAGGTTTAAATTCCATCATCTCTATTTTTTTTTCATTATTTCTAGCCTTAGAAATAAGGCTAGAAATAATTTATATTTATTCCAGTTAAACTAGTGTAATAGAATACTATCTCTTCAAAAATAAATAAATAATAGATTTACACAGAGAAAGCAGAGGCCAATGTTCTCATTGGTGAAGTAACATGGCTAAAAATGAGTTTATGTCCAGCCCTAATCAACAAAGAGCTGTGTGACCTCGCCCAAAGCTGAAGTCTGGTGTCCCTACACTCAGAATCTTGAATGGAATCTGAAGGGTGTGTGTGTGTGTGTGTGTGTGTGTGTGTGTGTGTGTGTGTGTGTGTGTGTGTGTACATGCGCCCTTTAAGAACACATTAAATTTTTAAAAAGACACTTCATCGGGATCTAAAAGAACTCTGCTCAGGTCACCTAGTGGACTCCAGTGATGACAGTGAACACCTCTCGAGCACTTTTGACAGACCAGACTCTTCACATTCTTCACTCCAACCCAATGAGGTTGGTTTAATTTCCAGTCTCATTTTACAGAAGAATAAACCAATGCTCACAGAGTGCCCCCTCACACAGGCAATGTGGCAAAATGGAACTATTACTATGTCTAAATAAAGAGAGATGGGGTGGGTGCATCAAGATGTTACTGCTAGCTGGTCAGTCTTGGTGATGGGCATTTACATTAAGCCGTTCTTCCAATGGCAGCATGGGTTTGAAATTTTTCAAAATAAAAAAGTAAAATAGGGGCCAGCCCGGTGGCTCAGGCGGTTGGAGCTGTGTGTTCCTAACTCTGAAGGCTGCCGGTTGGATTCCCACATGGGCCAGTGGGCTCTCAACCACAAGGTTGCCAGTTCAACTCCTCGAGTCCCGCAAGGGATGGTGGGCTGTGCCCCCTGCAACTAAGATTGAACACGGCACCTTGAGCTGAGCTGCCACTGAGCTCCCGGATGGCTCAGTTGGTTGGAGCTGGTCCTCTCAACCACAAGGTTGCCAGTTCGATTCCCACAAGGGATGGTGGGCTGCGCCCCCTGCAACTAACAATGGCAACTGGACCTGGAGCTGAGCTGAGCCCTCCACAACTAAGACTGAAAGGACAACAACTTGACTTGGAAAAGAAGAAAAGTCCTGGAAGTACACACTGTTCCCCAATAAAGTCCTGTTCCCCTTCCCCAATACAATCTTTAAAAAAAAAAAAAAGAGTAAAATAATTTTTCTACAGCCATGCCACTAAAAAACATCGATGTGAATTGACTATCAATACAAAAACAAAGACTGACTTCCCATCTAAACCGACACATTGTAAAGCTGTCCTGATATCCTTCTCAATGCCCAACATTTGTAGACACCGAAAAAGTAACATCTGAATGGCACTGGCTTCCAGAGAACACTCAGCCAGGGGTACTTAAACAAGGTTCCTTCCCAGGAACCAGCACCTGTACACAGTGCTGACAAAAAAGATGTTTAAATGCTTTCATGCAAATGCAAACTGAGATCCCATTGACATTCCGTAGCCTGGAACATCCACAGTAATTAAAACAGCTGTTACCCTCCCCTCCCAGCTTCACCCTAATTTAGCCTCATTCAGAAATGGATAATCTGGGCTACAAACTGTATTTTAATATGGTATTATTCACACAACAGTAGGCTGGGGCCAGAGTTCCAGACACTCTGACACACACTGGGAGATCTCATACAAACAGGGTTACCCCCGAGTACGCCACTCCAACTCCTGCTGGACTATGGCAACAGAGACCACCAGCCTTAGCCACATCATTTGATGGGTCTCAGAAAGATGAGCCCATTTACCAGTAGCAGAGTATCCTCAGGAATCGATTCTTGCACAGTGCCCCTGTTTGAATATCTTTCAAAGCAGGAAACAAAAGAGCGAATCCCATGCTCCCAGACAGGTAAGAATGGAAAGAAAAACATCTCAGCATCAGTAGGCTTCTAGGTCAGAGACAGGCAGACATTTTCTGAAAGGTCAGATTGTAAGTATTTTAGGCTTTGCAGGCTGGAAGATCTATGTTCCAACTACTGAACTCTGCTTTCTTAGGAGGAAATCAGCCATAAACAGTATGTAAATGAATACATGGCTGCATTCTAATAAAACTGTATTACAAAAACAGGCAGTGGGGTATATTTGGGCCACAAGCTGTACTTTGCTACTTCCTATTAGAGAGGACCGTGTCTCTCTCAAAAACATGCTACATTTTCTTAATGTTGCCAGTGCATATTTATGCATACGTGTGTGTATGCAGGTAGTTCTGGATGTGCAAACCATCCCCTTAGAAAAGGAGTGGGAAAGTTAGCCATGGGTCTGCACTATGGGGCTTTCACAGAAATATTGAACGGGTTAAAAATACCCCTCCCCCCATTCTCTAGAAAGCAGAATAATGTCAGGTATTTAAAGACTTGGTTAGCCTTCAGAGAAACTTATCAAAAGATTCTTGGAATGGTATCTGTGTCTGGTGTCAATCTCCAGTTTCTACAAGCATGCAGGACAGAAGAACTCATACATTACAAATTTCCTCTGGATGATTATAAATGTGATGCTTAATCATAAATTGCTTTCATGAACATTATCTCCTTCAGCCTTATAGAACCCAGAGAGGAAGACGGCATTATTCCCATCTTCAAACAGACGAGGAAAGTGAGGCTCCCAGTTCTGAAGAGATCAGACGCAGGATTAGAGCGCAGAAGTTCGACGCTTTCCCCTCTCAACCTATGTGACTCCAAACAAAGTGTTCACCCAGCAGTGAAGAGTGAAACTGTTTTGTTAAAACCATATACTGCTATTCTTCAAAACTATCAAGGTCATGGAAACACAAGGAAAGATTAAGAACCTGGCACAGACTAGAGGAGTCTAAGAAGACATGGAAACGAAATGCAAGGTAGAGTCCTGCACTGGATCCAGGGACAAAAAAAACACACAAGTGTGTATGTGTGTGTGTGTGTGTGTGCTGGGGGGCTGGTGAAATCTGAATTCAGACTGGGGTTAAAAGCAATGTACTCACGTTAACTTCTTACTTTTGACAAATGTGCCATGATTATGCAAGACGTCAGCTTTAGGGAAACTTAGGTGAAGGACATTCAGGAACTCTGTACTATCTTTACAACTTTTTTGCATCTTAAATATTCCAAAATAGAGTTCATCGACTTAAAAAACGCATGCAGCACACCAATTATGTGAATGTGGCTGTGTGCAGGGTTCTCGGGATATTTTGTATGTTGCACACCCACTAAGGTAAGATTTCTTACAGATTCATCTCTCTGGATTGACCACTGCTCTCTTTTTTAGAGAGTGTGGTACCCAGTACGCATGGTTACAAATATGTGGGAGAGAGAGTTCTTACCTCACAGACTGATCATCGGATATTTCTAATCTCCATAAGTCCATAAGCGGTGATCATTTTCACACTCTATTTTCATCCTGTCTCATTGTAGTCTTTCAGCTGCTATTCAAAAGTGATTATAAATTATGGGGCTATAAAAGCCATTCTATAACGAGGACACTCACTGGCCATATGCCCCCCTCGACAATGGAAGGTGATTTATGCGAAGCAACACCACATCTGCGAGCCTGGTCTCCACTGTGGCACGTTAACATCGCTCTTAAGGGCGCTGTTTTCTGGACAAGAGAGCAGGCTGGCAAGCCCAAGTGCTGCAGTTTTTAAAATTGTATATACAAGGAAAGAAAAACAAACTCAATAGACCATTTTCTGTCTTGCCTTTTCACATATCCAGAGAACAGGAGGAAAGCATAGCACACACAAAATTCAATCAAGTCAACATCCTGGCTCTTGTCACAGAATGGGAGAGACTTAAGTGAAATTCAAGGACAAAAGAACTCAGACACCACTGAGCCGGTCTCATCCCTGAGGGCCTGAGCCTTTAGCACACAAGCGTCAGCCACCGGCTTCTCACCAGAGGCCCACTGGCATCCTGGCAGGGCAGTGCTCTGTGGCTGTCGGTTTGCCTCTGGCCACCAGCACTCCCATGCTTGGCAGCCCGCAAGGAAATGCCTGCGGTGCTCCCCAGTCACTGTGACCACCCTAGGGAGGCCGTTCCTCCCAGGAGGTCAGTGAGTGGATTGTAGTCAGGGACAGTTACTGCTCAGCTGTCCATGTTTCTATTCATTTAGATCCAAGCCCACATTAGAAACAGATATTGCAAAAGGGCCCATGTGGGGATGATTGCAACTGCTCAGATTTTATTTGCTGTCCACGGGCTTACGTAAACACACGTCTCCTGTACAGGGCTCCTGCCTGAGCCTGCCGAGCTCAGCACTGGGATCAGAGCTTTAAGCTGACCTTCAATTGGCCCAGCAGAGGCCATCTCTGACAAGGCCTGCTAAGGAGGCCCCTCCACCAGCGTCTGTCCCATCGCTCTGGTTTACTATGTTCATAGCCAGTGTTAGTCTTTGAAATAATGTTTTTTCCTTTTTCTTGTTTATGATCTGTGGCCTCCCCTACCAGGAGGGTTGCGTAGGAGAGTTAAGACCCTCTCTGATTAGAGGAGAAGTTGGCACAGAGTTAATGACTGACTAAATGAGTAAAGAGTGATAATACTATTTTAAAAAATATAAGCAGTGGCTAAAGCAAAACCAGGTAGACTTATGTTCTCATCCTGATTTTGTCATTTGCTACCTCTGTTTTCTTAGGCAAATTCCTTAATCACTCTGAGTCTCAACCAGTAAAATGGGGATAATGACAGTATATACCTGGCAGGGCTGTCATAAGGAAAAAATAAGAACACACAATGAAATGCTCAGTAAATGTTAGCTGCTTTCCCCCTCATCATCTGACTTGAAAGAAATTGAATTTCAAAAACACCTTTCATGGAATTCCGTTTGTTCCCAAGGAGAGCTACATTTTTTAAGATTTGTAACTACAACGAAATGTGTAAAACAAACAAGTTAAACAAGCCAGGCTTTCCATATCACTAGACTGCAAACCGATTAAAACCTGTATGTTATCACCAGATTGCTTTCACACACCCACTTCTGCTCACAGCACACTGTATGGCTGACGGTGTGCAAGCAAAGTGATGGATTTCCAGGTTCGTGTGAACTATGACAACAGTGCAAAGTTTCAAACAATTGCCCTCCTCTCTTTAGATCAGATGTCAGGGCATCTGGCATTTACTTTTTATCTCACCATTTATTTATGTGTTCGCCATATATGTATCATATTGTTTCTTCATTATTGTAATTTGGATTACCTGATGACTCTTGATGCCAGGCATCCTGTCGTGCACTAATAATGCAATGTCTCTGTTCATTTGTGAAGCTTCTATTCAAATCGTTTGCTGATTTTCTATTAGGTTGTCTTCTTAATATTGACTTGTAATAGTTCCTCATGTGGGCGGCCGATTGCTCAGTTGGTTAGAGAGCGAGCTCTTAACAACAGGGTTGCTGGTTCAATTCCCGCATGGGATGGTGGGCTGCGCCCCCTGCAACTAAGATTGAAAACAGCGACTGGACTTGGAGCCGAGCTGCGCCCTGCACAACTAGATTGAAGGACAACGACTTGGAGCTGATGGGCCCTGGAGAAACACACTGTTCCCCAATATTCCCCAATAAAAAATTTTTTTAAAAAGGAGTTTCTTATGCATCCTGGATACCAGTCCTTTATAAGAAATATATTTTGCAAATATCTTCTCCTAGTCTGTGTCTTATTGTCGTGCGGGAGACCCTGCTCACTGCGCCACTGCGTCATGCGAGGCGTCAGGCGGGGCCTCTGGTCCTGCTCCCCACATAAGAATGCAGGATGTGGCTAGGCCAAAAAGGAACACGCATGGAGCCATAGATAGGGGAGTCATACCACTATAGTCTCACTGGAGGCTGGAGCCACACGACCTGCAACCTGCTGTCCACTTCTCTGCCTGCCAACCAACCAACTGACCAACCAACACAGCCGCGGCAGTTATATCAGGGGCTAATTGGCTAACTGGTTACAGCTGATGGCCAACTCGCCACAGCTGACGGCCATCTACTTACTACCTGAGCCAGCACCTTTCCACGTGAGGCCGAGAGCCTGGAAACTGCTCTCTGGGACTCTGTCCCCACACTTATCTATTCACTTTCTTAATGATATCTTTTGATGAATGAAAGTTTTGACTGCTGAAGTCTTAATTTCTCAATTTTATCGATATTATTCATTTATGACAGATGAGTCAGGAAACAGCATAATGAAGTAGAAGAATTCTGGGCAAGGGTTAGGATACCTGGATTTAAGACCTAAATCTGTGTCATATTTGTGTTTGGGGAAATCATCTGTGAGGGTTAATTTTATGTGTCAACTTGGCTGGGCCATGGGGCTCCCAGATATTTAATCAAATATTATTCTGCATGTTTCTGTGAGAATGCTTTTGGGTAAGTTTAACATTTAAATTGATACACTGGGAAAGCAGATTGCTCTCCCCACTGTGAGTGGGCCTCACCCAATCAGCTGAAGGCCTGACTAGAACAAAAGAGCTAATCCCTCCTGCCTCAGCCACTGAGCTGCAACACTGGCTTTTTCTTGCCTTTAAACTCGAACTGAAACATTGGCCCTTCCTTGGTCTCCAGCCTGCCAGCTTTCGGACTAGAACTTATGCCATTAGTTCTCCTGGTTCTCAGGCCTTCACACTCGGACTAGAACTATACCATCAGCTTTCCTGGGCCTTTAGCGCCAATTGCACATCTTGGGACTTGTCAGCCTCCATAATTGCACAAGCAAATTTCTTACAGTAAATTTCTTCACACACACATGCGCACTATTGGCTGTTTTTCTGGAGAACCCGAAGTAACACATCATCTATGTCTTCCAGCTCCAGCACAGCATATATCATCCTAATAGGTACTTAATGAATGTTGCTGGAACCTCTCATAAATTGACCTAGCTCACATATCTGTCATCGAATGGGCAGGATTCCACAATCCCAGAGGTCTCTCCCATTCTAACAATCTGACACATACCTTGGTCTCTCATCTTTCCATTCCAGCAATGCCTTCTCCCTCAAGTGTCCTCTTCCCAAATTCACTCAGCTGTGCCTCTCAGAAAAAGTGAGAAAGCATCCTCCTGGCTAATCAACTTAGCACTCACTCTGACAGGCCCCTGCTCCACAGAAACCTGTACTGGCCTGCTCGTCCCACACTGGGAATGTGATGCTAAAAACTGCAAACCATTCACAGTCTTTGAGACTTTACTCACAATAGGGGTGGTAGCTGCTGAATTCTCTCAAGTTTCTCCTCTAACTACGCTGCTTATATAGTAGTATAGACATACTCACCCCACTTCGAAAAGAACAATTTAAAAACGGCAACAAAGATGCCAGGTGAACCGACAAGCCCCATTACTGCCCCAGAATTGGGCAAGCAAGTCCCTGATACTCCAGAGTTACCAAAACATAGAAGGGGACCCAACGTTTGTCTGAGGAACAAACTGAACCATGTCAACACCTCAGCCTGTGGGAACCTCTGACACTCTTTTTCACTGCTTGATTTCAGACCAGTCCTTATGAGAAAGAAACTTATCTTTAGAAATTAAAGTGGCTTTAAATAAATTTTTGCAATGCCTTTTGAGACCAGCCTGTACCTTAGGGACATGCCAAACCACAACTGAGAATTCTTGCTGTCTAATGAATCTGTATTAACAAAAAAAATTAGGTGATGGTGATTGAAAGTTATAGTGAGAATTGGAAGGAATTCAGGTCACTGGGTTCCCACACGTGGCTCTAACAAAAGCAGAGAACTGGTCTCTCCTTGGGTCCTGGAACATTCTAATAGCAGGGAACCAGCCAGGCTTATTCAGAATTTAAGTGGTAACTGGGTGTTACCTCCAAGGGAGGGGTCTGATCCTTGCTGAATGTTAGAATCACTTGGGACACATCTAAAATAATACCAGTACCTAGGCCCCCATCTCAGGCCAATTAAGTAAGAACCTAAGGCAGGGACTAGGCATTTTTTGTTTTTGTTTTTTGTTCTTTTTGGCAGTGATTCCAGTGTGTAGCCGAGCTCCTTCTCTGATCCTGACATCTCAGAGGATTCACTGAATGTGAGAATATCTATAGAGAACGTTCTGCTTATACAGCATCCTGTAAGATCTCCTAAGATGAAGTGCCCTGAGCTTCAAAGTGGAAATACAAGACTCAGAACCAGGAGCAGAGAGGGAAGGGTGGCAGTGAAGAACATTAAGGGGGAGGAGAGCTAAAAAAATCCTAACACCATCTTAGAGTCACAGTCCTGGGGACTTAAGCTGCGTTTCTGCTTGCGCTGACCAAGGAAGAAAACTCAAATTAGCTGGGTAGAAATTTCATCTCAAAGGCTTAGGGGGATGCGGGTGACCTGTACTTTGACGTCTCTCACTGCCGCTCAGCCACACTTTCGCTTTCACTCCACTTCCTGACAAAAGTTATGTTACTTATATTTAGTTTGAAGAACACACATCAAATGTAAAGGGCGAGAGAGGGGCCGGGGGGACAAGGTTTCCGCCTGGCTATAATCGATGACAAAGAGCAAGGTGAAAAGGGGCCTGCTGAGAGCACAAATGTAGGGCTTTCCCACGCTGAAATAATACTACTGATGTCTTACAGCGGCACAGGCTGAGTTCTGAAGCTAAATAAAGCACCAACACATTTGGAAAGTGCTAGAGAAGATGAAAGAACAAAGAGAAGACTCCCCCAAATGAAAGACAACTCAAAGGTGCCTGCTGTGAATGGAGTAATTATTCTGTTGGTGGATTCTACACTCCAGCTAACACAGAGCCGTGTGCTCCCTCAGAAGGTTTCTTCCAGTACCAACAGCAACTGGTGCTTTCAGCCACTCCCAGATCCTGATCAATACTTCCGGTGCTCACAGGAACGTCAATTTCCTTTAATGAGATATGATTCCACCACTGGTCATGCATCTAAGAGCTATTACAGCCATGCCCTCTCCCCAAAAGGCTCCCAAGGAATGAGTGAAAAGGCTGCAAAAATTTTCCATCAGCAACTAAAAATATTTAAGCCCAACATAAAATGCTTTCTTCATCCAGCATTTATTTTCCATAAAGTGTTTCTACACTGACTGACCTAGACATCTACTCTATCTATAATATTGATATGTATGATGTATACACTGAAAGCACACTGGTATTTTAAAAGTTCGAGCAAAATCAAATAATGAAAATAAAGCAGTTGCACATCCCTTCCTTTTTCTTGTTAAAAGAAGAGTAGCTTAACATGTGCTTTCTTACCCATAATTACAAAGATTCCAAAAAAGCGAAAATGTAGTCAAACAGGCTTCGGCAGAAAATAGCTAAAAAAGAAGTCCCATATATAAAAAATAACAACTAAAAAATAAAAGCTCCATCTCTCATTTCATAAGTATTACCTGTCTGGAAATTAGAACATACTTTGTGCCATCTCTAGAGAAGACTTCTGTTCCAAAACAAGGGTCTAATGTTTGAATTGTGCAAGCCAAATCAGCTTGACGAAACAGAAGGCGCTGCTAAGCTTTAGCAGAACAAGCCCTAACATAATATGCCAAAGAACACGTTTGACAAAACAGAAGTAGAAAAATATTTTCAAAATCAGCTCTTGGCTTAATATAGCATTTGGCACCTCCAGTAAACACAGAGAAGAACAAACTTCGTGGTGCCATGTGACTTTGAGAACTGCAGCAGGCCAGATGGTGAGGTAGGTTATTCGTTTACCAGCTCCTCACCTTCCGTGCCTTTCCGTTAGTGACTTCCCAGTTTAGGGTTTCTTAGAACGGCTGGAAAGAAAAGAACTGGATAAATGCACATAACCAATTTCCTTAGTAATTAACATCTCCTTTAAAACCATGCTGATAGCACACATCTCATGCCAACTCAACAGCTCTCATCATTACATGTTCTGGATTACAGAGCCAAGTCCATGTCTCACCTGCCGACAATAAAAAGTAAAGGGGTAGCACTTTCCCATCCTGGAAGAGGAGGCAGATGTACATTTCTCTTTTCCTCCCACTAAGTGCAACAACAGAACCTGGACGTCATCTATAAAACAAAAAGAAGTCTGAAACGTAAACAGATGAACGCAGAGAAAATAGGCATCTCAGGACAGACCTCAGCATTAAGGTGAGTTCCATGGGTTTTCTCTATGCCTCATAAATCCCAGAATTGCAGCTGAATAGCCAGTAAGTGGTAAATGTCAACGGATGCTGACAAAAAGTAATGCAACAAAAGCCTGCTCTCTCTGGCTAAAGAACCAGAAAAGAGGTAGACTGACAAGAAAGAAAACATTTTAAAAAATAGCTGCTCTACTCCAGCCAAATGCCATAGGAAAACAAACTATGGTCCCACCAATACCCAACCCAAAAATGACAAAATAGGGGAGCCTACACCTTCACCTTCTGCAGGCTGCAATGGGGTATCCCAATCTCCCCTCCCCATGTCAGGGATAGTCAGAGAACACTGAGCAGAGAGAGAATTTTCAAGCCCACTGGGCTAACATGAACCCTTCCTCCTCTCTACTGCCTCCCTCCCTATATGTATCCCATAGGAAGTCACAACTCCTGCCCCACCTGGAAGCCACTTCCCCCCAATCAAGTGTCAGTGGAAGAAGAGTGAAGATCCTCAACTTCTCCCCAGCCCTGGCAGTAACAAAGTATTTCCCCCCCCTTCCTCTGCCAAAGCAGTGTCAAACCAAACCATGTAAAACAGAAAGATTAAATAAGTCTGAGAGTCTCATTACATAATAAAAAAATGTCCAGATTTTAACGAAAATGACTCATCATAACAAGATCCAGAAAAATCTCAACCAGAATGAAGACAACCAATAGATGCCAACACTGAGATGACAGAAATCTTGGAATAATCTGACAAAGATTTAGAAACATTTATTATAAAAACGATTCAAAGGGCACACATGAAAAGAAACAAATGAAAACACATAAACTCTCAACAAAACAATACAATACAAAAGGTAAAACAAATAGAGATTTTGGAACTATAAATTACAATCAATTAAATTAAAAAAAAAAAAAAGAAAACTCAATGGATAATGGAAGGGGGACCGAGGAAACGATCAGTGAACTTGAAGGTAAAACTTTAGAAATTATCCAACCTTAAAAAGTGAGACAATGAATGGATTAAAATAAACAGAGCCTCAAGTACCTGTAGGAATACAACAACAACAACAACAACAACAACAAAAACCCCTAACATTTGTGTCACTGAAGTCCTGAAGGAAAGGAGAAAGAGGGCAGTGTTAAATACTTACTTAAAGAAAGAATGACTGAAAACTTCTCAAATTTAGCAAAAGACATAAATATACAGATTCAAGAAGGTGAGCCAACCCCCAAAACAGAAGTTTTAAAAATACACATCAAAACACATCATAATCAAATTTTTGAAAACTAAAGAAAAAGGAAAATCTTGAAAGCAGTGAAATAAATAACACCTTACCTAGAGGACAAAAATAATTCAAATAACAGTGGATTTTTCATAAGAATCTATGGAGACCAGAAAGAAAGGGGTATAACATTTTTCAAGTGCTGGATAAAAGGAACTGCCAAGCATGAATTCTGTATCAGAAATGAGGTGGAAATCAATACATTCTCAGATGAAGGAAAATTAAAGACTTTGTAGACAGCAGATCTATCCTAAAAGGATGACTAAAGAAGTTCTCTAAATGAAAAAGATGTTATAAAATTAAGAATTTTGGAATACGAGGAAAGAAGAACAATGGAAAGAGTGAAAATATGAATTATGATATATTTTCATACTCCCCTTGAGTTTTCTAAGTTAGATTTGATGGTCAAAACAAGATGTATAACACTGTCTGAGGTGGTTCTAAGTGTACATAAAAAAATATTTAAGACAATGATGTTATAAACAGGATATAAAGTTTTAATGGTTCACTCACTTGAACTGGGAAAATGACAATAACAGTAGACTGTGAAAAAAATCTGTATCTAAAGCAACCAAAGTCTGTAAAAAGAGATATACTCAAAAAAATTACGGATAAATCAAAATAAAATGCTAAAAAGTGTTACAATAACCCACAGGAAAGCAAGAAAGAAAAAAATGAATAAGAGAGAGACCCAACTCAAAAGAAAAGCAAAATGTCAGACTTAAACTCTAAATTGTCAACAATTACATTAAATGTAAATGGTCCAAATATCTCAATTTAAAAGACAGATGTTAGCACAGTACATTATTAAACATAACCCAACTGTATTCTGCCTATAAGAAACTCACTTCAAACATAATGCTATAGGTATGTTGAAAGTAAAAGGATGGAAAGATATATCATGTAAACATTAATCAAAAGAAATCAGGATTGCTATATTAATATCAGATAAAACAGACTTAAGAGCAAGTCAAATTAACACAGACAGAAAAAACATTGTGTAATGATAAAAGCGTCAAACCACCAAGAACACATAGCAATCCTAAATGTGTATGCACCACATAAGACTGTTGCAAAATACACAAAGCAAAAATGATGGAACTGAAAGGAAAAAGAAACAAATCCACAATTGTAGCTGGAGACTTCAACCTCCCTCTCTCAACAATGGATAGAATTAAACATAAATCAGCAAGACATAGAAAAACTCACCTTCAAGCAACAGGATCAAGTGGACATTTATAAAACAATCCACCAAGCAACAGCAGAATGCAAATTCTTTTCAAGTGTCCACCAAACGTATACCATAATAGACCATATTGTGGATGATAAAACAAACATAAACAATTTTTAAAGAATTTAAATCATACAGAGTATATTCTCTGAGCACGAAGGAACCAAACTTGAAATCAATAAAAGAAAGATAAGAAGAAAACCTCTAAACACTAAAACCAACAATACACTTCTTTAAAAAAACAAAAAAATGGGTCAAAGCAAGGAAATCTCAAAGGAAATAAAATATAGTGAGCTGAATGAAAAACAAAAATACAACATATCAAAATTTCCGAGACACAGGTAAAGCAGTGCTTAGAGGAAAATGTATAGTACTAAAGGATTATATTAGAAAAGAAAACATATTTTCAAATCAAAAGCCTCAGTAATTACCTCAAGAACCTACAAAAAGAGCAAAACAAGCCTCAATAAAGAAACAGAAAATACAGAGATAAGAACAGAAATCAATGAAATAAAAACAGAAAAATAATGGTGAAAAATCAATGAAACAGAAAGCTAGTTCTTTGCAAAGATCAAACAAGTGACATATTTCTAGCAAGACTGACAAGGGAAAAAAGGACATAAGACAAATTGCCAATAACAGAAAATAAACAGGATTTCAATAAAGACCCTGCATAGATCAAAAGCATAAGGAAATACTATGAACAAATCTACAGAGGAATATTTGACAACATAGATTAAATGGACAAATACCTTGAAAAACACTCAATATGAAATATATAGTTTGGATAACCCTAGACTTATTAAGGAATTTAAATTTGCAAATTAAATACTGAAAAAGGAAATCTCCCAGCCCACACTTATTTGCTGGATAATCCTATCAAGTGTTTAAAAATTAACCACCAAATTCTACACAATTTCTTCAAGAAAAATGAAAAATAAAGAACATTTCACAATTTATTTTATGAGGCTCGTATTACCCTACTACCAAAACACAACAAAGGCAACGTTAAAAAAAAAAGAAGAAGAAAAAGGAAAAAGAATAACTTAAGACTAATATCTCTCATGAACTTAGAGATGTAAAAATCCTTAAAAAACACTTCAGCAAATCGAATCCAGCAATATATAAAAAGAATTATAGATCATGACCAAATGAGGTTTACTTCAGGCATGCAAGGCTTTGTTACATATTCGAAAATCAATCAGTATAATCAACAATGTTAACACGCTAAAGAAGAAAACACATGATCTTATAAACTGATTCAGAACGTTGGAGCAGTTTTTCCCTGCGAGCACAGCTGTTAGAGGCTTTCCTGTCAGAGCAGTTTTCAAGAGATCACAGCTGTTAGGGACGGACATCCCTGGCACCCCCACCGGCTTTAACCAATCCCTTAGCACCGCAATAGGAATGGCTCGAATTCTCCCAAACCCGGAAGCCTAACCCTATAAAACAAAGCGCCCGACCCCAGTAAGTGCTCAGTCTTTTGGGAAGGAGCCCGCTGAGCCCGCCGGCAAAATAAAGCTGTGTTCTCCCTGATCTCTGTGTGCCTCTTGAGTTTCTCGGTCCTCGCCGTTATCCACAACAAGAATATTTGATAAAATTTAGTACCCATTCATGACAAAAACGCTCAGAAAATTATGAATAGAGAGGAACTTCTTCAAATTGATTTAAAAAAAAATAACCTATAAAAACCCGTTGCTACTTTATACTTAATGGTGAAAGCCTAAATAACTTTCCCTCCTAAGATTGTAAACAGCACAAGGCTTCCACACTTCTCATTCAATAAAGTGCTGGAAGTTCTCGCAAAAGTGCTACAGAAAAGACCAAAACAGGAAATAGAAGGCATACAGATCAGAAAGGAAGAAATGAAACTGTCCTTATTTGCAGATGACATGATTATCTGCATAGAAAATCCCAAGGAACCATTAAAAATTCAAAATAAAAATAACCTCCTCGTACTAACAAGTGACTTCAGAAAGATCACAGAATACAAGAAACACATCCAACAATCAATTGTATTTCTATATACTAAAAATGAACAAGATGAAATCTAAATTTAAAATATATTTTATAATTGCTCAAAAAAGATGGAACCCTCAGGTGTAAATCTAAGAAATCATGTACAAGACTTGTTTGCTGAAAATTAGAAAACAGTAAAATAAATGAAACAAATCAAAGAAGACCTAAATAAATGTAGATATGTGCCATATTCATGGATTAAAAGTCAACATAGCAGATATCAATTCTTCTGAAATTCCTATCAAAATTCCATAAAGTTTTTTGTAGACATATACAAGATAATTCTAAAATTCATATGGAAAGGCAAAGAAAATAGAATAGCAAAATTTTTTTGAAAAAGAATAAAGGAGGAATCAGTTTACTTAATTTCAAGATTTATTATGTAGCTAACTATTCAAGACTGTACAGTATCACCGAAATAGACCCACACAAATATGCCCAAGTGATTTTTCAAAAAAGGAACAAAATCAATGCAGTAGAGAAAGGATAACCTTTCAACAAATGGTGCTGAAACAATTGAACAGCCATTGTGGGGGGTGGGTGGGTGAACCTCAACTTAAACATCAAAATTTACACAAAAATTAACTCAAAATAGATGACAGATTTAAATGTAAAATATACTCATGAAACTATAAAATGTTTAAGGGAGAAAAAAATGAAGAAAATCTTTGGTATTGAGACTTAAGCAAGGAATTCTTAGACTTGACACCAAAACCACGATCTACAAAAGGAAAACATAATAAACTGGGCTTCAACAAAATTAACAACTTTTTTTTCTCTGCAAAAGACCATTAAGGGGATGAAAAGACTAGAAGAAAATATTTGCAAACCATATATCTGACAAACGGCCAGGATCTAGAAAGTTATTTAACTCTCAATACTCAACAGTAAACACAACAATAACAAATAACCCAAGCAGAAAGGAGGCAAAAGACATGAACAGATACCAGATATCCAGTAGGAACATTTTACTGAAGAAGATAATACAGATGAACAAATAGCATATGAAAAGATAATAAACATCATTAGTGACTAGGGAAATGCAAATTAAAACCTCGAGTTATCACTATATACCAATCAGAATGGCTAAAGTAACAACACCTAATATTCTCCTAGGGTCATGATGACCTGGTGGAATAAAATCCCACACCATGGGCTTCTCCAGATTCATTAATGACAGGTCTACAAGGGCCCTGGCCTGGCTTTAGCCAGTTCAACTGCCCGCAAGAACAAGACAAAAATAGTAGTCCTGAGGATTCTCATTTGAAGGAACACCCACAGCAGCTCCAACACACTCTGGAGGGAAGGTCCAAGCATCCAGTATAGTCAGAGTCCCTGCATGTCAAAGTCTGGAGGCTGACATTGGCTGCAGGACACAGCTCTGGCATCGAGAGCCCATGGAAATGCTGGGTGCTCTGACTGACTGTGGTTAGTTGTGTGCCCAGACACCATGGCCTCGTACCTGTACATTAAACCCATTATTTCCAGCCACATGGAATCAGCCACATCAGAGACACTGTTTATCAATGAGAGTCAACTTGTAAATTCTTTGCTTCCTTCTTTTTCTCCGTGCAGACAGACATCCCAGGCTTGCCAACCTTGCAAATGGCACCAAGAAAACACCACCAGATTTTCAGAGGATCCAAGACATAATCTTTTTCACATATTTGAACGCAACAATATGCTTCACTCAACCCCAAAATTAATTTTTCAAATGATTTGTACTAAAAGCCAACTCCCCCACCCCTAGTCTTAAAATGACTACATTTTAGAGGAGCTTTTCAGCTCATCTTTAGAGAATGCAGTGCTCCAGTTCAAACATGCTCTGAGAATATTTATATATAAACATCTAAAAACCTATCTTCTTTAACTATTACACTGAAGGGTAAAAAAACATTTAATTAAAGGGATAATGCTAAGTTGGCTGACCAAACAATATCTACTTCCAAACTTCAACATTTATTTATATACATGCTGTCCAAAAAGAAAAATAAATTAGTTTTATTATTGTTTCTATACTAGTCACACTCATGCTATAAAGTCATTATTTAAATAATTTTAAACTCTGATTATCAAAAGGGTAGATAATTAAACATTCTTCTAAGAAAATTTGTTTTCACTTTTAAATATGAAGTCATTTGCCGTTACTTAAACATCTCAAGAAGAAACTAGGATTTATCAGTCATACAAAGTGAATAACAGAGGGGAGCAATAACACCTGGAAGAATTAACATATTTCTTTAATTCAGGGCTCCCCACCTGAGCACTGTTGACATATGGGGCCAGGTAATTCTTTGTTGTAGGAGGCCGTGCTGTGCATTGTAGGATATTTAGCAGAATTTTTGGTCTCTATGCTCTAGATGCCAGATGCCAATACTGATTTCTCGCCAGTTGAGAAAACCAAAAACATCTCCCGACATTGCCAAACATCTCCTGGAGAATAAATTATCCTCAGTCGAGAACCACCTCTTTAACTTAAGCAATAGGGCAGCCTAGTTGAATTCTGAGATGTAACTGAATACTCCCTTGGCTTCTGCAGGTTTAGTGTTTGGTCAACCCCATAAAATGACAATTGCAATACAGCTTCCTATGACTGTATTTTAGAAATAATCCAAGTATTAACACATTTCACGCAATGCAAGGCCGTGCATTCAGGGGCCTCAGCTTTACAGGCCCCTGATATAATAACTGGTCATTGGTTTTCTAGAAACTGAAGTATAAGTGTAAAGCCTAAAGCCAATGACCAGAGTTACCATGAGGCGTACCTGAGAACATCACTCTGCCCCAAAATGTGGGAAACGCTGAAGCCACGGCCTAAGTCACCATCAAAAATATGGCCCTGAATTAGCCTGAATTGCTGGAATCCATGAACTTTGAGTGTTCAGGAGAAGTCCACCAAGTAAGCTAACTCATCCAGCAGTGGTTTCAAAATAATCTCAACTGGGTAAGCAACGCTATATCATTATTTTTCTTTCTTCCCTAATGTAAGTTTGCATGGAGCTTATAACGTGGGCAGGAGGGAAAAGGACCTGCTTACACCTGAAAGTCATCCTGGAACTCCCTCCATCTTTTCTATCCCCTACATCACATCAGTTGCCCAGTTCCAAATCCCACCTCCTGTGTTTCTCTTCAACAGGCCCACTGCTTCCCATCACCACTTTCATTGCTGGACTATTACAAAAGCCTCTTAAATAATCCATTTTAGCCCTTTCCATGGGACAGAAAGTAATCTTTCAGAAGCACAAATCTGATTGGCTTTCTCCAGCTTGTATTCCTTCATGGACTTCCCAATGTGCTTACATGAAATCCCAACACTTTCCAGCTTCTGTGTGATCTGGACCATGATTTAATGTAAGATGGGGGTAGAAAGGGACACAGAAAACAGTGTCAAGTGCAGTGGAATCACATCTCATACAGAGTTTGGCACTAAAAGAGTGTAAGAAGCCAGAATTATTGATAATCCAAATTACACCTAAAACTCACTCTACACTGCCAGGATCTGGACTTTTGGAAGCTGAAAGGCCAAGAAACAACCTCTCTAGTTTCTCTCTGAATTTCTCTTGTGCCTTTCCTTTCCCTGAGACAGTGAGAAGGAACTAGGCCAAGGTTAGTTTAAATCTGCCAGGAGTGGAGATGAAGAATTTACATAAACTTCATTTACAATGTGACTCCAATATATAAAACACAAATCCAACTATGTTCAAAATATACACACGCATACGCATTATAGTTCTATGGTGTGGGAGGCGGGGGAGGGGCAATTACACATAGAGTTACACGCAAGGGAAATGAGCTAGAAAGAAAAAACATATGTTAACAGGAATATCTCTGGATGGTGAGATTAGAGATGATTAATTTGATTCTCAATAATTTCATGTAGTTTCCACTATCAATAATGAAACAAAAACAGATTAAAAACTCTGAAAGTTTACTTTAAAAAAAAAGTCTTTATGTGTAGACTTATACAGAACAGATGGCAAAAAGGTAGCATCAAATTGCTTTAGAATGGAAAGATTTATCACTTACCTTTGTTTTTCTAAGCTATAGATATTTGTGTCTAGATAACAGGGCACAAAATGGAAACTGCTGCCATTTGGTGCTTTCACAAGTTATCTCCCCAAATCAATCATCCCTAAGTTCTTTAACACCCACACAAAGATACACAAAATTGAGACCATAGAAATTTCCAGTAAAATTGTTCATGGTTGCAGCAGAATATTAGCACATGTGTTACAGGTGTGGAATGCTGACCCATCTTGAATATAAATGAAGGGAGAAGTACAGTTCTGAAGCACAGCCGCCTTGTAATAATCAGTGAAAAGGGCACCCTACCACTTTCAAATCAAAGGGTCCATGAATATTAAAAGCTTCAAATTCACAGGTTCATTCAATACACACAATCAAGACTCTTTCTGCGTGCTAGTGACAGAAGTAGTGGCAATTTTTTTGTCCTGAAGAATGTCTTTTTCACTATGGGATGGTGATATATCCATTTACCAAATGTTACCTACTCTTACCTCTACTTACCCAAAAGCCACAGCGTGAATCTTGGTTGGGGAATGAAATGAATATTTGTATAGAGACCACCAAGGGCTCTATCTTGTTTTGCCCGCTGCATTTCTTTTCCTAACTTTTTAGTGTTGGGCTTCAAGTGTAAGAATATAAACTACGTTGACTTTACTGCCAAGTTGCTTTAGAAATGTAAAATCTTAAGCATAGATTGCATGCGAAGTGATTATATCTATTTTGCAATTGTCAAATAACTTAAATTTAAACATGAAAATGCCTCTTGCTATTTTACTCCATTTCTTTCATATCAATTTCAAAAAGTGAAAATTGTCTCCTGCCTTGGAACAGCAAGCCCAGCTGCAATCATCTCAGGGGCCTTTATAACTTCCCTTTGTTATGTACATGCATTCTCCTACCAGTGTGAAAGCCAGTGTGGGGGGAGGGACAGTGTCTCATTCCACTCCCTGGCATTCTGGGAGGACAGGCACAGAGAGAAGGGGGGTGGGAAGCATCTCACCACCTGTAGTCCCAGCTTGCACTGAAAGACACTTCACTGCAAACCCATAAAGCCTTGGAAAATACAGAAAGCAATTCGCTAATTAAAAGGCCAAATTTACATCCAGCCATACAGAGTTACGGCGCAGATTATTACCGTGCTTCCCCGAAAATAAGACCTAGCCGGACCATCAGCTCTAATGCATTTTTTGGAGCAAAAATTAATATAAGATCCAGTATTATATTATATTATACCCGGTATTATATATTGTATTATATTATACCCAATCTTATATTATATTAAAATAAGACTGGGTCTTATATTAATTTTTGCTCCAAAAGACACATTAGAGCTAATGGTCTGGCTAGGTCTTATTTTCGGGGAAGCACAGTATCAGTTATCCCTAATTTAAAGAGAAGGAAACAGAGGCTGAGACAGGCTAAGTCTCTTGCCCAAGGTGAACAATAAGTGTGGGGCTGGGATTTGAACTCCAGGGCCTGTGCTGGCACTGCCTCCAGGCTGAACAAGCAGAAAAGATACCTTTGAGTTCACAGAAGTGGGGGAAAATGCCCTCTATTCTGTAGGTATATAAAAGAGCAGGCAATGTGGAAAGCCAGACGCTGCTATTAATAGTTATTTCGGGAGCAAAATGAACTAATTTCCCAATTGAACACTTTTGTTAAAGGCAAGAGTAAGTTGGATCCCCGAGCGATTGGGGGGTGATAGTGCAGTGAAGTGAAACCCACCTGGCTTCAAGGGCCAGGCTGAAGTTTGGTTTCTATTAAAGTCTACTTGGCAGCATCCTAATTAGCCTGAGCTTTGTGCAGCCCAAATCTGGTAGTGATGAAACTTGCTTCCAAGGCTGGAGCAAAGTCCAATAAAAATCAAACGTGCACAATCCCCCCAGCAGAAGTGATCTAAGATCTTGCTTTAAATCTCGAGTCTGCCATAGAGGAGCAGCTACCTGCTATTGGAAAAGTCACCTGTATTCTGAGTGGAATTTCTCCCTCTATCAAACCAACATGACACTACCTTCCGTAGAGGGTCATTGCTGATTGAGATAATGCATGTGAAACGCTTAGCACCATAAAAGATGTCTTTATCAGTGAATCATTAAGTGTACACATAGAAAATAATTTGGAGTTTAACGTTAATTCAATATGCTAGGACTAAAATGATGGGAAGCTACATCAAGGAAATTCACTGACTTTAACACAAGTTCCCTGGGGAAAGAGATTTAATGTTGAAAAGAACACTATATGTATTAAGAAGGTAGAATGAGGTGATGGTTCATTAAAATGAGCTGATTCTGTTTTTTGGCTCCAAATCACTTATAAAACCTTTCTGTTGGGTTCTAAAGAATTGTACAGCTCTCTCTATAGATATCATTGCTGATTTTAATAAGGAGGTGATGGAGCAACTATCAATGTGTCAGTGCAGGAAGGAAAGCTCCAGTTTGTATTCAGTTAAAAACTAGTAGTCAGGTGAAATGCTACTATTTGACCTATCAAGATTAATTTTTAAAAGATTTTTACTTTCTCTATCCTCCAATACTATCTATGAGCATAAGCACTGAGATTCAGCATGATAGCAACCAAATTAATATAATGAACAAATGAGTTCTGTAAGACGGGTCTTCTCTGGATATCTAACGGCTCCCAGGGATGCCCATGCTGCTGGTCCATGGACCACACCTGGAGCAGCAAGGACGTGAGACACAGTCACCCATATCTGTCTATCTACCTACCTATCTACCTACCTATCTACCTATCTATGTATCTATCTACCTATCCATCTCTATCTATCTATCATCTACCTATCTATCTCGATCTCTCTCTTTTTCTCTCTCATCTAGCTTTACATTTTGTAATCAGGTCAGAAGCAACTTTTTGTCCTCCTACCTCAGAGGATGTTTCTGTCCAATGCAAAAGCAAATAAAGTACCTACAAAACAACTATGTAGGGTGTCAGATGGGTACGGGACTTATTGCGGGGAACACTTCATAGATTATACAAATGTCTAATCACTGTGCTGTACACCTGAAACTAATATAAAATAATATTGAATGTCAACTATAATTAAGTATATATATATATAAATATATATACATAAAAACATGGTCATGGATGTAAAGTACAGCATAGGGAAGATAATCAATGGTATTGTAACAGCCGTATTGTACGATGTCAGAGGGGTAATAGATTGGGGGGGTTATCACTTTGTGAGGGGTGTAAATAGCTAATCATTAGGTTGTTTTGGACACCTAAAACTAATTTAAAAAAGAGTCATCTTATTCGTATAAATGTACACAGCTAATTCTAATGTCAATATGACCCTTGTTGTGTTCGTCCGAGAGCACAGTTTGGCCCACTGTGTATGCCACTCACTACCTTTACTTACATTATAAATTATCAGACTTTATTATGTCTACTTCCATACCATTTCCATTATGGTCTATTATTTTAATATGATATGTTAAAATTGAATTAGCAATTAAAATTACAACATTATTCATACCAAAAAACAAAAACAAAAAAACCTAGAAAACACAAAATTGTGCCGGGTCTAAATTGGAGGGTTTTCTCAGAAAAGAGGAAAGTGAGGCTCAGCGAGATTAAATAACTTGCCCAGTCATCCAGATGGGAAGTACAGAGTCTGTCTAACTCCAAAGTCCATGCTTGTAACATCTGTTATGATGTACATTTATCCCAGAACTTTCAATACTGCTTCTGGAGTAAAAGTGCAGCAAACCACTCCCCATGTCATACTGGTTTCGATCCCAGGTTCTACATTTTTCATCCCCCGATTCTCTGAGCGACGGCAAGGTGAAGGAAGCCGGTTCCCAGAGTCTGATTGCTGTCTCTCCATGTGCTGGATGGAGCATGTGGTTTATAGCCTGCCCAGAATAATATTGAAAAAACACCAATTGTAAGTTGACCACATATTAATCATTCAGCTATTTAATTTAACTGGTGTTTATAAAATGACTCCTCTATGCTGTCTTGTGATGTAAATACAAGAAAGAGAAGGCGGTCAGACAAGAAAAGACAAATACTTTATGATTTCACTTTATATGTGGAATCTAAAAAGCACAATAAACGAACAACAAACTCACAGATAGAATAAACAAACTGATGGTTGCCAGATGGAGCGTGGGGGTAAGGAGATGGGTGAAAAGGTGAAGGGGAATAACAAGTACAAATCTCCAGTTATAAAGGAAGTCACAGGGATGTAAGGTACAGCACAGGGAATATAGACAAAAATATCGTAATAACTATGTATAGTGACAAATGGTTACTAGACTTGTGGTGATCGCTTCGTAAGGTATATAAATATCTAACCATTATGTTGAACACCTGAAACTAATATAATATTGTATGTCAACTCTAGTTTTAAAATAAACTTAAAAAAGGAAGGAAGGAAGAAAGGAAGGAGCGAAAGAAGGAAGGAAGGAAGGAAAAAGGAAGGAAAATGGACCAGATTTCTGCTCTTATCACAGGATTACTTCAAACCATGCTTAAAATCACAGACAGCCAAAGTGTCAAAAAGTTTTTTGCCATCTGTCTCCTAATGATTTTTTTCCCTTTCAGATTAAACAAATTTTGCTATAATGAAACAAGATGAAAAGGGAACATCATCTCTATGGGAGGCCACAATGTCTAGTCTTCCGTAATAAGCTATTATGTTGGAATCATCTATACAATGTCAAAGGACCAATTATTACTAGAATTTAATTCTGGGAATAAGATTAGTAGGGAGAAAGGCATCAAGTTCAAACAAAAATACACTCATCACACTGGCACCTCACAGGGACATCAAACAAAACACTAAATGACACCCCAAGATACCAGCATGCATACTCATTTTCTGAAGTCAATCACGTACCCTTCAGGACACTCAACCATCTTTCCTGACATTGTTTAGAGCTCGAGAAAATAAAACAACAAATTGAAAAGCCCGAATGCATTGTTTGAGGCACATTTGCTCACCGGATGGTTTGCAACTAGATTAATTGTGGGTATATATCCCAAGGGTACAGAAATAGCCTATTTGGATCCCAGGTCTAGAATCTGGAATGAGTAGGGAGAAAAGCAAATGTCAAAGATACCTCCATTATCATATGTAAATTACAGAATAAATGATTTCCTGTCAACAAAATGAAAATTCTGTATGTGTTGTGGATGTGGCATCTTATTAAATACACAAGTCATTTTCGTAATTAAACAAGGATGCATTTAGCAGAAAACAGCCATTTAAAATGACATCTTGGTTTTTCAGGGAAAAAAGTCTGAATATTAACATTTTAAAATATATGGTGAAACCGAAACCACATCAACACATCAATAATCAGCAGGCCCTTCTGTCTAAGGGTTAAAACTGGACTCAGGTCACAACATTTGAGTCAGAATTCCAACTCTGATCCTTCTAAGCTGGGAGACCTTGGCAAGCTACAGCTTCTCTCTGAGCCTTTTTCCTCATTGGAAAACAGGGGACAATAGACTTGCTATGACATGAAACATAAAAAGTCCATATCCTGGCACTTGGTACTTATAATTATTTCCTGTTATTTTTATTCTTATAATCATCCTTGTATTTTTTTTATTATTGACACCAAAACAGCAGGGCCACTGACATACTGAAAAAACAGGAGATACAAAAATTTTACTAACAAGTTCAGGATAGAAGCTCAGTCCGATCAAACTAAAAGGAGAAAAAAAAATTTTCAAATCAGAAGCTTGGGTCTGCCACCCCAACTCCAACCCTGCACCCCCCAGCCTTAAAAAGTAGGACCTATTCAGTCTGAGAAGAAACCAAATTATTTATATCTGAGATGCAAATGAGCAGCCTAGCCTGGCTGTCTATGAAAAAAACTCTTCTAAATTAGGGACCAACCAACGTTTCCTGTAAAAGGCCAGGCAACAGTTAATTTGCAGACCATCCAGTTCTCTCCCAACTCCCCAAGTCAGCCGCCCAGCTTGAAAGCAGCCAGGGACACTGTGCAGACGCATAGGCATGGCCGGGTTCCAAGGAGAGCTGACTAAAACGAAGGCAGTTTACCCTGGTCGAAATGAAAATTTGCGAGGTCAGTATGGTAGCTATGTTCTTGTTTGTGGTTTTCCTAGCAGTAGCTTCTGTCCACTTCCTGAGATTCCACCGTCAGGTGAGGGGCAGGAAATGGAGGGTGGAGCAGAAATGTGGTGTGCGGGGCAAGGCACTGAAGAACCTGGACCAAAGGAGGGCACCTCCTCTCCCTCGCACACACTGAGAGCTCAATAAATATATCCATAATGTTTTAGTTCTTAAAAAAAGAAAAAAAAAGAAAAGAAAAAAGAGTGAAAGCCAACTGCTATAAAAACGTCTCGTATGCTGTTACTCCCACTTTCTTTGCTGGCCTCCTTGTGGACTGAATGCAGTTTGCACACTGGCACCAGGCCACAGGTCACACTTAGAGCACTGCTTATACTATTTTCTACGTTCTCCTTACATAGGAAATATGGCACAATTGAGATTTTAAAAATAAAACCAGAAAGAAGGAGATGAGTCAAAGACCGAATCTTAAAACATGGAGGTCATGAAGCCAGGCTGCAGACGTGCCAAACCAAAGGTTAAGTGTGTTGCAAATTCCTTCCTGCAAGAGGTTTATCTATTGGGGGCCACCTGGGTATCCACTCCTGTGCCAGGCTGCAGGGGGTGAGGGAGTCACAGAGCCTGTCCTCCAGGAGCCTGCAGTTTAGTTCAGGGTTTTTTTGACCCTGGGCACTACTGACATTTTCAGACCGATAGTTATTTGCTGTAGACAGCTGTCCTGTACATTGTATTAGGTTGGTGCAAAAGTAATTGAGGTTTTTGCAATGATTTTTAACCTTTTAAACTGCACTTACTTTTGCACCAATCTAATAGGATGTTTAATGGCATCCCGGGCTCCACCCACTAGATGCCAGTAGCACCCCCTCCAGTTCTGACAAAAAGTGTCTCCCAGACATTGCCAAATGCACCGAGCATCAAAATCACTTCCGTTTAAGCAAAGGAATGATAATCACAGTTAACAAGAACTATAGCATAACAAATGGGGCAAAAGGGGTTTTTAACCCCAAAATGTTCAATCCTCCCAGAAAACTAATGTTCATTATAAAATGTCAAACCCAACTAAGTGACAGTTCCGGTCATGAGGAAAACGGTAGGCTGCGCTTGTACTGCGGCTCCACGACAGTGCAACAGTTCCGGCGTTGGGCTTCAGATCTGACAAAAAACTGTCAGCTATGGTATGTCATGGAATGCTCAGTACAGCCCTGCTAAGTAATTATTACAGCATGCATTGCATGGAAGAGAAAAGAGAGATCCAGAAAAATGAAGCCATTGGCATAAAGGAGCTATGGCAGACACTGTACCCAGGTTTACTGTCTCCAAGTCTAATATTACCATCGCCACCAGTAACACAAAAGGTAATATCTATTCAGTGAGTATGTATATCTCCAAACTACTGTTCTCACACCATATCTCATGTAATGCTCACAACAATCCTATGACAATCCTGGCATCTGATATTGGCACATTTTACACATGAAAAACATGTACAAGTTCACACCACCCTTAAGTGGTGGAAGAGGGGTTTCAATTCTACCACGAAAGGGTTCCCCAATCTAGCTTCACATGGAGAAATACAATCAATCCTAGTTATTCACAGAGTACATATTTATAACCCCAAAATCAACACTTGTGGTCCTTTGGCAGTCATTCGCAGACATGCATGTTAGTCCACAAATGTGCATGTTATCGGTGAGATCAAATAAAACGATGCTTTGCCTTCTTTCTACTTTCAGAGTATAAATGAGTACCTTTCTTATCATCTATTTAGGGGCATGTTTTCACATTTTTGTGCTTTTCGTTTGTGATTTCCCTACTTGAGGGGCAATGCTAAGGTCTGTCTATTGTTCCTGAGTGTGACAAAGCGGTGATGTGCCTTACAGAGAAAACACACATTCAGACACAGATTCTAGTGCCGTTGGCCGTAAATTCTGTGTTATCAAGAGTAAGGTACATCCAGAAAAAGGATAAGAACATTTGCTAATCTGCTCCAGAAGGTACTAAATGTAATATCTGTAGTGCGTGAGGAAGATATGGAAAAAATGAAGTGGGTAACTTTGTAGATTCTTGAGATGATAAGCAATGTAAAAAAAGCATAGTAGAGAGCATCGTCAGCCTGAAAGCCAAAGACATTTAATGACATTATCCAGGGCCAGGAAAATGTTAAATCTTTCTCATCTACTGTTTTATTATAAAGAAATACTGCACATATGATTTGTTAAGAAATATATATTACATCAAGTATAGTTAAACAGAAACACAAATAAAGCAAGGATATGTATTGAGCAACTGACAAAAATGCTGTGATCAGAAGCTCACAGGATCTAACCCCATATTTCCCTGAGAAGGAGCTCAGTTGTCACCAATTCAGGGTTTGTGGCAACTCTACCGTAACTACTGAAAAAAACAAGAATCGACTGGACCTGGACCACTTAGAAATTACATATTTCTGGGCTTCACCTCACAGATCATGAATTAAAATTGTCAGCAGTCAGGCTCCGAAATCAGAATGTTTTAAAGCTCTTTATCCAAAGACCTGTGTTTATGAGTCACTGTGATGCACGACGCTGACACAACTTAACTCTCCATCCTGGCTTTTGGTATCACCATAAATGGGGTTTGTATCACATACAAAGTTGCCTACAGTCATACAAGCCTCACGCTTCGAAATTATGTGGCTTATATCTTTGCTTCCAGGCAACAATTTCCTTAAACCACTAGGGGAAAAAAATGCAAACACCTTCTATATGGTCATCAGAAAAGTAACCCCGCCCAAAATTCTAGCCAGAAGTCTCCCTGCTGAGGCAGTGTAACCACTGTTACACTGACTCGTGTCAGTCAATACACAACTCCTGTCACTCTCAGCAAGTTTTAATTTCCCACCTATTTAAAGCTTCCAATTTGTGTGTTTGTTTACCATGTACCATCACATTAGTAACCAGAGCAATGTACAACTGGCATTGAAAGATAATCAGAGACCCTGATGTGACCGTGAACAGTGACTTGGAAATGTACCCTCGTAAGAGGGCAAGACTGACTCCTGCTCGGGCGGATCTCAGGGGTACCTCCAAGCGTCCTGCAACGTTTCTCTCCAGTACAGAATTCCCCAGAGGCTGTCGTGCTGAACACAAGTCACAGAAAGTACTTTGAGAAAAAAGAATTCTACAGCGGGCAAGGCTGGAAAATGCTGGATAAAGCCTTGTACACACTCAGTCACATATTTGTGTAATAGAAGCTCTGAGAAGCCCAGAAGGGAAGATGGGAATAAAACGTGTCTATAATATGTCTCAACGAGCAGTTCACAGAATTATTTGACGATGCATTTCTTTTAAACGCTTATAAATTCCAGGGAACAATGTTGAGAAATGTTGTTTGAATATCTTGGGGGCAGAGGCCACAGAGAAAGATAAAACAATCCACCACTGGTGGCCCCTCAATGCTCTCATGGACCCTCTTATTACTCCTCTCTCTCTCCTTTCCTCCATGTAAGGATTCATTGCAGATCCATCACTACACAGTTTTGGACCCTTGCAGAAATCCAAGCTGCACCATTTGCTGCATTACCAGTTCAGGGCTGCCATTAGAAGCTGAACACTGGGCTTCACTACCCTTTCTTCCATGACAAAAGCTAGACAACGTGACCCAGATTCAGCCTTTTAGGATACCTACTACTGTCCCCCTGGGACAGACAAGCATAAGCAAAGAATGTTCCCATACAAGAAAAATGGCGGTGTACTGTTTGTTCACAGTGAGTGAAAATGGTTTCCTCTACCTAGAATAAGAACAGAGGAGAAAAGTCTTCAAATTAAGACATTTTCAGTTTCAAAAGGTCTTTATCCAAATTATTTAGTTACATCAGGAGAGATCCCATGAAGGAGGGAGCAATGGTCTATTGTCCCTGGAGGGGCAGCTCAACACGGTAAGTGGGACTAGAGTATGTGACACGCTGGGCTGGAAGCAGGGGGAGATTTCAAAGTGGTTTAAATAGAAGGAACAAATGTGAGGCAGAGAAGAGTTTGATTCATCAGAATTCCACAGTGGCCAACTCCTGTGAGAAAAGCAGCCAGAAGGTAAAACTTAATTATACTTTCCAAGGCCACTGGAGACATTCCTGCGTGAAGAGTGTGATGTATGCTTGGCACTGGCTGAGGAAGGAAGGACCACATGTGTGGAAGAAAAGAGAGAGCTGGAGCACGAGTGTCTTTTCAGAAGTAACTCCAGGCTCTTAAGGAAAATTTAAATAAATAACATTAGCGCTTTCTGAGCAAAAATAGTATAATGCTGAGGTATGCAGCATGAGGCAGGTACAAAGCCATTCCTGGATTTTATACAGGTTACATGAAAATTCTGAGGTTGTCCCCAAATCCTCAACCCAACAACAAATGTTTATGGAGTGCCAGCACATGTGTGGCACAGCCTAGTAATCAGGGACTACAGATGAACCCTAACAAAGCTTGTTCTCCTCCTCCTAGCCCAATGCTTAGTTTGGGTCTTTATCTTTGCAGAAAATCTTAGGTATCGTGTTTCCCCGAAAATAAGACCTAGCCGGAAAATCAGCCCTAGTACGTCTTTTGGAACAAACATTAATATAAGACCCGGTATCATATTACATTATTATATTAGGTTACATATTATATTATATTATATTATAATGTATTATATTATATTATAAAGACCTGGTATATTATATTATATTATATTATATTATATTATATTATATTATATTACATTACATTACATTACATTACATTACATTATATTATATACACGGTCTTATATTATAGTAAAATAAGACTGGGTCTTGTATTAATTTTTGCTCCAAAAGATGCATTAGAGCTGATTGTTCGGCTAGGTCTCATTTTCGGGGAAACACGGTAGCTAAGACTTTCTGCAAAGATATAAGACCCAAACTCACCCCACACCTCCCCTGCCCCCTCATCCTTTATTCATCTCTCACAGGATTAAAGGAAGATCATGTGGGAATCTGGCACCAGGTCACTGGAGAGCAATGTTTTCCCTGGGATCATTTTGAGTATCACTGGGGCTTAACTGCTTTTATTCCTTCCCCCAAGAATCTTAGCTATCTCCACAGTTACTGTGGAAAATAAATACAGCCATAGCCCTGAGGTGTGCATATTTGCTACTCATCCCTTTTACTAGTTATATGCCACACACACACACACACACACACACACACACACACTCACATTCACCTTTTTCAATTTAAATCAACAAGCCTGTATTAAGCCCTTGAAATGTGTCAGAGTGCTTTTTGTGACTTTTTAGGCTTGGGGGCTATTCTTTACTGTTTTTAGCTATGATGTTGCATCAAAACTAAAATGCACGCGCTGCAATGATAGTCAATTACAACACCTAACGTTTATGGAGAATTTCCTAGCAGCCATACATTCTGCTGAGCACTTTACCTAACACCCCACAACCCTGTGAAGTATCCTGTAAATGTCCCCACTTTACAGATGGGAAAGCTTCAAGAGCTTAAATAACGTGCCTAGGGTCACAGAGACGGTAGGAACTACAATTCAGTCTGGAGTTTGGCAGAATAAATCATGTGCGTCTCAGTCTTGGCACTATTGGCACGCAGGGCAGGACAGGTCCTTACTGTGCACTGCTCTGCACTGTGGCCATTTAGCAGCACCTCTAGCCTCTACTGAATAGAGACAGAAGCAATTCCCATTTGGGACAATTCATAGTCTCTCCAATAAGAAACAAACTCACCCAAATGAGTGTGCCAAATGTCCCTTCCGGACCAAAAGTGCCCCTGCTTGAGAACCACTGCTGTAAATGGAGTAGAGGAATCCCTAAACCTAGCTGTATGTTAGAAATGGCTAGGGGATACTCTTGAAAATAAGGTTAAAAATGGAGATGCCAGGCCCTGCCACTGGCTCAAGGAATCAGAATTTCTAGGGTTCCAGAATAATAGTCCAGGTACACTATTAGAGGACACACCTGCCTCCAATTAGTTATGCTATCTTGGGAAATTCCTTGCCTTCTCTGTGCCTCAAAACCCTTACCTATAAATTGAGTGGACAGAGCTAGACTGTAAGCAGCTAGCTAATCCACAGCTAACGGATTGTCTCCACAGCTTACAATCCAATCTGTGAAATCACCTGATATCCCTCACTTTCCTCCTGGACAGGCTTCCACTCCATACTGCACACAGTGGGTCAAGTCCCCAAAGGAAAAAAGTTTGTACAACTCCAATCTTCACATAACTCTGAGACAATCTGGCCAAAGACAGATTCCTGGATAGAAATACAATCTCTATCGTAGATACAAAACCGGAGCAGAATCATTACTGGGAAAAGGCTGGTTGCCACTTCAAATCTGAGAGAGGTAAAAATTTAATCCCAAAATAAAAATGCATCTTTCCATTATGCAAAGTGTCTGCTGCATCCGTGAGGGGGGAAAATACCCAAATCAGTATTATCACAAACTGTATTCACTAGAAACCTTTGACTGGAAGTGACACAGGGAAATGTGCTCATGCTTTCGGATTCATGAGATGCGTTCATGGCCTTTGTGGATTTTCAGGCTGTAGTCTGAAAATCCCAGGTCCTATCCCCAACCCAACAAAATTCATCCCATGACAAGAAATTACCTTAGAGAATCAAACCAACACTGCTATATCTGTATATACCATGTTTTCCCGAAAATAAGACCTAGCCGGACAATCAGCTCTAATGCATCTTTTGGAGCAAACATTAATATAAGACCCAGTCTTAGTTTACTATAACATAAGACTGGGTATAATATAATATAATATAAGATAATACCGGGGCTTATATTAATGCTTGCTCTAAAAGACACATTAGAGCTGACTGTCCGGCTAGGTCTTATTTTCGGGGAAACATGGTACTAGTTAAGGCCCAAATGAGAAAATCGCAGAGGGACCATACCAACAGTTTAAAAGAAGACATTTTTCTTTTCTTTTACCAATTTATGGATAATCTGCCTGTTACATCAGTTTAGGTCACTTTTACTTGATACACCCATGTGTAGAAAGGGAATGAAACGGTTCCATTTCAAAGTGTCTGGGGTTGCTAAAGTAAAAATGAGAACAACCATTCTTTGAGTAGAGAAGTTACAATCCCCGAAAGAATGTTGACTAGAATGGAATTTTCAGTGGGGAGAGAGAAAAGGGGAGAGTTCCTGGACTATAACACCATGATACAGTCTTCTGTCTAGAAATTGCTTGTTATCAATTAATTAAGAGATGATCAGATACTACAAAGTCAAGTTACTAGAAACTGATCTCACAGGAAACAGATTAGTAGCTGTAATTTCAAATCCATAGTAAATATGTACTACCAATTACACGCTATCAAGGGTAGGCCTTACTCAATATTAAAGAGTTAAAGAAATCATTCCAACTATCTTGGTCAGTATGGAATTACAGAAGAAGAGCATCAGTTGACCTGCTGCCATCGAGTATGAAAAAGTATTTTCTTCTATCCCGTCTTTTCAACTAATGTGTTAGACAGGTTCTGAAATGGTGAGTGTTAAAATATACTTGTTCCCAAGCTCAAAGGGACAGCAGTGACATGACCACTACCGCCATCTGTTCGTGATAGGCAGAGTTGCATGTTTACTGGGGCTTGCAAGTTTTTTTGTTCACATTGGATCAAGGTGCCTTGGTTGAAGTTTCATGTGAGGAGAGGCATATTTCTATTACTCTTAATGATGTAGTGCAGAAATTCTTAAACATTTCTCCTAATGTCTGTACACCTTAGGTGGCCAAACCCTAAATGAATTAATTCCCTATAGTGATCTGGAGGTAAAGTCTAAAGTAACTGCCTCAAATTTCCCAGTGTCTAATATTGTATCTTAAAATTTCATCTGAATTTTGTGCTGTACACCAGAGTAATCCATGTCTAGTTCCAACTAAAAGATAGGTAAGATTATTTACAGTTTGCTTATGTGTTATCACCAAATATTCAGATGAAACTGATGATTCATTTGGGTACCATATTTAGCCCCTAGTTTCATGTAACCCTGGATACTGAAATACCCTTGCCCCTGTTTCGGAAGAATCAGCATGCACTTAAGCTCAGCTCTGGCAGAGCCTGCTGCGTCCCCCACGTTGAGCCTCAGTTTCCTTACCGGTAAGGTAAGAACCTAGGACAGGATCTCTAAGGGTACTTCCAGCTCGGGCATTCTCTGCGACAATGACCATCAGACCTGAAGACATGAGCCTCACTCCTCTGTTTACTGGTGAGCCATAGGTGCACATTCTTATAAGATGCGAGCCCAGAAAAATGTAATAACTCTATTATTTTATATAATAGATAATTCAATTAATAAAGATTGCAGACATTTTCTATTTCATCTACATTCCTAAAAGCTTAGTATTCAAGTTGGGATATAAAAGCTCCTCCCCCATTCTTTTCATTAGCAAAATGAGGAAATGCCTTACATGTAGGGTCACCTCATATTTCAGCAAACACAGTAACTCAGACTTAGAGTTCAAGGGTGGAGCAAAAGGGGATGCTAAAGACTTAAGCAATGACCATATCAAAAGAGGTCACAAAAATGATGTTATGATCCAAAATATACAAAGAATTCTTAAAACTCAACAATAAGTAAACAGCCCAATTAAAAATGGGCCAAAGACTTTAAGAGACACCTCATGAAAGATGATATACAGATAGAAAAGCATATGAAAAGATGCTCCACATCATATGTCATTAGGGATATGAAAATTAAAACAACAAGATACCACTACACACCAATTAGAATGGCCAATTCTTGAACACTGACAGAACCAAATGCTGGTGAGGATGTGAACCGACAGGAACGCTCATTCATTGCAGATAGGAATGAAAAATGGTACGGCCACTTTAAAAGACAGTTTGGCAGTTTCTTAACAAAACTAAACATACTCTCTACCATACTATCCAGCAAGCATGCTCTTTGGTATTTACCCAAAGGAGCTAAAAAATTATGTCCACACAAAACCTGCACATGGATGTTTCTAGCAGCTTTAATCATAATGGCCAAATCATGGAAGCCACCAAGACGTCCTTCAGAAGGTGATGGACACATAAACTGTGGTCCATCCAGACAGTGGAATATTATTCAGCACTAAAAATAAATGAGCTATCAAGCCATGAAAAAACACGGAGGAACCTTACACGCACATGACTAAGTGAAGGTCAATCTGAAAACTCCACATACTGTATCATTCCAACTATACGACATTCTGGAAAAGGCAAAACTGTGGAGACAGTGAAAAGATCAGGGTTGGAGGAGGGAGAGAGATGAACAGGCAGAGCACAGAGGGTTTTTAGGGAAGTGAAAACACTCTATATGCCACTATCATGATGAATACATGTCATTATACATTTGTTCAAACCCATAGAATGTAAAACACCAAGAAGGAACCTTAATGTAAACTACGGACGTTGGGTGATTATGACATGTCAATGTAGGTTCACCAGTTGTAACAAATGTTCCACTCTGGCGGGAAAAGTTTATAATGAGGGAGGTCATGCATGTGTGGGGGCAGGGGTATACAGGAACTGTGTCTTCCTGTCCATTTTGCTGTGAACTTAAAACTGTTCTAAAAAAAAATACGTACATCTGTATTCACACATACACTTGTATAAAGAAAGTATCTATAATGCACTATTAATAACCTTTCAAGTAGCATTTTTGGCACTATTTTTTCCCCTGTGTTTAAACTGCATTTATGCTTAGGCAGAAATTACTTTGAGACTGATGAGTGCCGCTTTCCAAATTTATGTATATAAAGAAAAGGGATGTTAAGGTGCTTCGGTTTCCCTACGTGGTGGCCTGTGGATCTTTACACTCTGACAAGCCCAACAAGGGGCGGCACCGGCACGGAGGCCATCAGAGCCTGATCAGCGTGAGGCTCTCTGTCACCATTTTGCAAACACTGAAGAATGCAAAGCCTTCACATGAATTTTCAAGAACGAGACCCGTCGTTTTGTTTCTTCCTATGATCACAGACATCCCCAATCCATTGAGGTTCACATAAAACTCCACATATAGGAACTCTATTTTCAGGAAAAAGGCCCAAGTGTCAGAGGCTGCGTGTCACAAAAATAACCCCTTCTCTTTTACTGACACAATTCAGCTTTCCCTAGTTTCTATAGCAGCTATTTCCAAGGCTTCACACACATTCTCAGACAAGTTTCAAAGCTGCCTTTCCCCTAGAGTCACCACCAAAAACAAATTAATAATAATAACAATAATAATAATAATAATAATAATAATAATACATTTCTAGTGTGTCCTTCACCTTTTCAATATTCCCACTCCCGCCCCTGCCTACCGCACAGCCTGCTATATAATTCAGAACCTGGTATACTTCCCAATCACATGGGTAGTCTAAATTAGTGCTACAACGAAAGCTTCAAGCAATTAATCAGTTGCAAATCAAATATTAAAAATGAGGATTAATCTCATCATGGAAGCCCAACAGATGTGTTTAGTGTTAATAAATAAACTTGGAACTTCCTGCAGACACTGTGGAGTACATTCCCAATTTGCTTTTGTGCCTGGGTCCTAACGGAGAGAAGGGGGATAGCCGCATTGATATTCTAAGGCTGCACTACCCAAGTATTCAAGCAGCCAGCCCTGCTGTATCTCCTAAGATAAAAGAATCAGAAACTAGAAGGGGAGAAACATTCTGACCTGATACTCTCTGATCTCCCTAATAAACCTTCAACCACACCATCATTCTCAATCACATGGTGTGGGCACTGAGATTCATGAGGCCAGATAAAAATAAAATTATGATAGTCACTGATGTGTGTGGTGGAAGGGTAGATGAAAAGCTCCACATGTTTAGAGTTTTCAGTATAATTTAAAACAGCAACGTATCAGCATTAAAAACGGAACCCCCATGGCCTCTAAACTTCAAAGATAATGGAGGATGCTTGCTTAGAATAAATCAGTTTGGAAAGCTGCACTCATCAGTCTCAAAATAATTTCTGCCAAAGCATAAATTACAATTTAAATACAGTAAAAAAACAGTGTGAGAAAAATATTACTTGAAAATTTATTAATAGTAGATTATAGAACACATATAAAAGTTATGTGTTAAGCAACATGGGAAAAATACAGGGAAACTCATATGAACTCATATAAAAATGTAGCATAGTGAATTCAAAAGTATGTTAAAAACAAAAGCAAATCCACCATGAACCAAGTAGGGAGTAATCCAAAACTTTAATTACAGTGATAGGGCATCATGGGTGTCACTAACTTATGAATTTCAACTGTATAACTGGGCTAAAAACAAAATAAAACAACAATAACATAACCAAAAACAATTGTCTTTGATAAAAGATGGTTCTATAAAACAAGCCAACCGTTTCGTAGGGTTCAAAGAGATAATAATCTATTCCAATACAGGAGGAAAATTTGGCTGAGCTATCTCACTAAGAAATGCTAGAGCAGAAATGGGGATGATTTAATGAGTTTCAAAGGTAATTATAGCAGTACTCAATTTTCACCTTGTTTGATGATTTTAAACCTTAATACTCTCTAGATATCAATAGGTTAGAAGGGAAAAAAAACATATGGTTACCTCAGCATATAGTGAAGAAAGCATTTGATAAAATTGAGCACATATTCTTGACACGCTTGTAGTAAAGCACACGGATATGTAACATTACATTTAATAGTAAATTTTGAAAACGACTCAAATATATATCTACATGAAAGCAAAATCATGGTATATCTATACAAATTCTGAGTAACCATCAAAAATAATGAAACATACACTCCCACAGAATAGTAAGAGGAAAACGGAAACTATAATTGCATTTTTATAGAAACCATGACACACACATGTATATGTTTCCATATTTAAAGTAAAAAGCATAAAAAGATATTCATCAAATCATTAATAGCGGTTACCTCTGGGGAAAGACATTGGAGCAGAGGCTTTCACTTTTTACTTTATAACTTTCTGAAAACTGAGATTTTTTTTAAAAAACAACCATATTTCTTTTATAATTAAAAAAAAATCTGGAGGATAAGAAGAAAAGACAAATGTGAATTAAAAACACAGAAATGGAACCAGTCCGGAGAGGTCATCCAGGAAAGGCTATGTCTGCATTTCCATCAAAGAAGACACTCCTTTTATAAAGATTCTAAGGAAGGAGAGGGTAGAGTTCCTGGATAATCCAGTTAATTGTTATACAACCTGAGCAGTAAAAAAAAAAATAAAAAAAAAATCCTTCCTTTTGTCTACCCCCTTCTTCTTATTCTCAGCTTAAAGGCTAATCCTTTAGTTCTTTCCTCAGGAGCTATAAAAAACAGATGGTCACACCATCCTTTGATTTCATCAATGACTCACACACAACCAACAGTGTTTTTCGAAGGGACAATATTGTGTTCGACAACACAGAATGACATATCCCAATTTACTGCCCACACAGAAACTTACCAGACTTCATTACTAATCAGTTATTGAAAGGGATTTTACCAAATGTATTTAATTCCCCAAATATTAATTCTATGTCTCCCATGTATACTTAACATTTTATTATGACCTGTGGAGGGCCCGTTAGAACTTTAAAATTTCATGGTGGGGAAGGAAAAATGACAAGAAGGACATAAACAACTGAGGGAAGTTTAAGGTTAACTAGGAGAATGCACTCATTGATTGTTGTTATTATTATAATTAAAACACACACAAGATCTCGAGAGTTGAGACTAAGCTAAACAGGGTCAGGACAGAGAACTTTTATGACCTTTTTTACATTTGCTATTTTATTTTGTCTTCCTTTTTTAAAAATTGTTTGATATTTACTATTATATTTGCCAGCAAGATAAGCTTTGGAAAGGAGAGCTCTGAAAGTCAGGACAGAGAATACAGAAAAGTGGGGGCAGGAAGGCAAAAGGAGGCTTCCTGAGTCACTAAGGCATCTAGTGATGACAGCTGGAGGTTGAGGGTAGTGAGCTAAACATACAGAAGAAGGCTGGACCTGGCTTGATGACAGACTTAACAGGGTTTGGGCCTCAAGCACAAAAAGGGCTGTTTCTGTCACTGACAGAAGAGTGAAAAAAATGTTGAATTTGAGAAGGGTGCTTAAGGTAACACAGAAGTAACTATCAGTACGTGAAAACAGGAAGGCAGTTTAACAAGTCGAAATTGGACCCACATTTATCACTTAGGAGAGGGAATCACCACTTAGCGTTTGTTGCCTCTTCACTTTCTACACCTTACAGCTTTCCGCAGTTCGCATGAAAGTTTGGTGGCAAACTCCAATTTCTCTCACTCTTTTGTATCCACATCAAAACGTAAAACTTCATTCGCCAAGCAACCCACTTCTGCCTAATCCAAATCCGTAAAGGAATGCACTAAAGAAAAGATTTCAGGGTATATGAGGACAAAAATTCAACACTGTTATAATCAATGGTAGGCTGTGTATGTTTCCCTGCCTCTTAAAGAAACATAGCTACTCATACTGCAAAGTGGTAGTATTTTTGCATTTGTTTTTAACGTACCCTTCTTGGGGATGCAGAAATTAAATCAAACATCCTCGCTAACAAAATCAAAGCGATTGTTACTTAATAGCAAGTCAGAACATGCAGCCCTCCTTTGGCCCTAAGTGGAGGGAATGGATAATTGACACCTCCTCACACCCGCTCTGTGTTCTCAGACTTGGGGAAGCGCAGTCACATTTGGTTACGCTGACACTAACCCACAGGAACCGAACGCAAGAAGCTGAGAGTCATCTTTTTTTCTTTATCTCATCAGCGCTGTTCTTTTCAGATTTTGTCAGCCTGTTGTGCTAACACTCTGCGAACAAGAAAATTGTCCATCGGTGTAACATTTCTCTCCAATTGTAAAACACAACAGGCTTCTGCAAAATTCCACACATACTTATCCTAGGAATTTTAATTCTCTTATTCATTTCAACTTACCATTTTACTTCTGAGAAAGTTATCTTCTATCCTCATTGACACCCAAATGAGTAATTAAGAGCCATCCAATCTTTCGACATGAATAATGGCCTAAGTGGTGAAAGAATTCCTTTTTATTCCCATGTTCCATTTGTTCAGCCTTTCCTCCTCAATCATATTGTTTAATTTCTCATCAGCTAAGCATATCTTTGGACTAATAAAGCAATTTATCCCCCAGTGTGTCATTTCTGCAGTGAAGTTTTTCTGTTTACCTGCCGACATGCTTCTGCTCAAAAACGTGAGTGAACTATGCGTAACTGTCTCAAATATTCCACACTTGCATTGTATTTGATACATGAATTCCACAGAGTGAGCCATGTCTTAAAATCTAATGTGTAGTGATTACTTCGTCTTGGGATCATCTTTTTACAGGCATCCATGGTGCTAAAAACTGTAGTTGAGGTTTCCCTGGGGATTCTTTGATAAACCTCACCATCTCCTTAACAGCATTCCCGCAGCCTAATGAAAACCTCCCCTGGGCTAAAACCATCAAAAAGAAGGGAGAACAAGTCCAAAGCACAGGAACATACGGAGCAAGCTTCCTTCAGAAGGTTCTGCGTGTTTAGGAGGAAGCTTCCTTCTGAAGGTTCTGCGTGTCAGCTCCACGGACGGCTCGAGCCCCACACTGGGTACTGTCTCCATTCTCAGCCAACAGTTCTCAGACCTCACTGTCTGCCCACAACGGTAGGAAGAATGTCACAAGAAACTTTTAATCATCCAATGTTCAGGCTTGCAAATTATTTTTTATTGTTCATATATGCTAGAATGAATTGAGGGCATGTTTATGAAAAAAAGGTACTTTCAGTTCTGCATTCTAATATGTCTTCCTGAGTTAAATGAGAATTATGTGCGTTTATAACTACAATGTGAAATGTTGCAGAGTCCATTTTTAAGCTGGAACCAATAGTAACAAATACTCCTCAATTTAATTTCCTTCTAAAATGACACTTTTTGAGATATGAAATGCCATATCATTACTTAGGTGCTTAAAAAATACTGCTAAATATTCTATAGCAAATCAGGGTGGAGGCAATGATGCCACCTCATCTTTCTTTGCACTGGAAATGTATCATCATGTCACACATCTTTAGAGGCAGAAGAATGACCAGGCCCAATGCTATATACATCATGACCAGGAGACAGGTGTGGTTTTTAAGAAAAGCTTTCATTTCTCCCCTTTTCACACTACCCTCCTGAAAGAGACTTCTGCAATGGTTGGAGAGGGTAAAGGGCATTTTAGTGGTCTCCAAACTAGGTAGGGCTTCATTCTACTCCTCAGAATTGTGAAAGCATGAGGCTGCAGAATCTTTCCCATTTCCCAAGTTTTCAAGAGGCAGTAGCTGAGCTAAGGCTGCTCTAAGAACAAGGACGTAGTCAGATGACTCTGACCTTCTGGCCTTCTCATTGTCTTGTTGAAGTGGGAAAAAGGCAGACAGAGCCTAGTTCCCCCTTAATCCCAAAGCTTTCTCCTAAATGTGGGGAAGAAAGCAAGAAGGCATCCTAGAGGAAAATGCCTTACATCTCACACTTTTTCTTTGTATACTTTCTAATCTCCAATGAAATTAGGTAGAACAGGTCTGCAGGTATGTCCTTTGTATTCCCATGCTCTACGCCAAATTCACCTCCGTCAAGAGGCACCAGTAGACAGCAGCCTGGGAGAACTATTAGGCTGGTGCAAAAGTAATTGCAGTTTAAAAGGCTAAAAATAAATGCAAAAGCCGCAATTACTTTTGCACCAACCTAACAGCTGTCCCCCAAACATTAAGGCAGCCTCTTGTCCTTCATTCCTTCCTTCTCAGGTGTCTCTGATTCAGTGGGCTAAGACTAGTGACCACATTTGTTTATCATCCAAATAGGGACACTCTTGACACTAAAAAGACATCTTTTACTAATTAAACTGGGACAACCAGAGATATATACCAGAATTGTTTCAGGCAAACCAGGGAATTATGGTATGAATTTTTGTCTTTATGGAGTAGAAAGACTGAATATTCAAGTTTGGGCTTTGGGGAGGATGAAGGACTGGGTTTGACCTACTTCAGTTTGTAAGCCATTCTGGGGCACTGGCAGCAGGGCTCAGGAAAGGAGTTCACAAGTCCATAGGTCCAGATGTTCTCTCGATCTACAGTGGGGCTTGGGAGCAAAGCATCTGTGTTCTTGGACTTTGATTAATGATCTATGAATAAGCGTCTTAGGGGCGTTGAGAAGAACATGTAGGTACTCCTTGGTCTACTGGCTAAAACCCCATCACAGAAGCTTAAGAGCATCCATTCCATTATTTGCAACACAAGAAATCATTCTTCCTGAATTTATCCCCTCTCTCTTCCAAAGGCCTGGTTCTCACTCATAGTCCACAATCTAGAAATAACTGCTCCAGACGAGGTATTTTCTCAGAGTCCCTGAAAAGTAACAAAGGATTTATATGACTCTGAAAGATAAAATCATTATTTTATCCTGCCATTATTTTTGAATATGAGTTATATCATTTTCAATCTAAATGAACAACCCAAACATTTTTAAGAAAAAGAGTCTTCATATGTTTATATACCCAACTGGGACAGACATTACAATTTACACTATAATTTTGCTGTCACATTGTTTGGAAACATTTTCTAAAGAAGATAACTCCAAAAAACTTTCTGTTTAAATAAACACTGGCAGACCCTCTGCACTTATATTTACGCTCAAGTTCACCGAGACTCCAATGCAAAAGCATCTTGCTTTTTGAACAGAAAGAACACTGTTAGACGGCCAGTGAGTAATTTCTGTGTCTTCATCTCTAATCCCAGTCACGTAGATAAACTTAAACAAAATGAAAAGAACTAAAGAACCACATGCCCAAGGGAGTAGATGATGCAAAAGCGGAACAACTCCATGGCAAGTTGTTTAAGAGATTGGCAGGTCTAGGTGGGTATTAAAAAACAAAAAAAAATCATTCACAATTTTAATTTTTAGGACGCTCAGAGAAAAAAAGCAAAGAGAGAATTCCCTGGGAAAGGGAAAATGTTCCCTCAGTAAAACAAAATATCTCTCAATGGAAAACTGGAAAATGAATCCAGGGTTGAAACGAGCATAATGAACAGACATGCAATACCAGAAAAGAGGACCAAAGCACCGCAAGTCCTAGACTAACTAAGACAATCCTGACAAAGAAGAAAGAAGAATACTCTATCCAATATTAAGGTTTATTATACATCTACAATAATCAAGACAGTGTGGTATTGGCAGAGGGATAGAAACATAAATCAATGGAATGTAATATAGAACACAGAAATAGACCTACACAGACATGCCTACCTGATTTTTGACAAAGGTACAAAAAATATTCAATGAAGGAAGGACGGTCTTTGCAACAAATGGTGCTAGAGAGCAGGCGGATATCCATAGGCAGAAAAATGAATATTGACCTAAATCTCACACTGCATACAAAAATTTATTCAAGATGGATCATGGACTTAAATGTAAAACATAATATTAGATTTGACACCAAAGGCATCATTGATCATTTGAACCTTATCAAAATTAAAAAATTCTACTCTGTGCAAGCCCATGTAAAGAGAATAAAAAAAGACAACCTATAGACTGGGAGAAAATATTTGCAAATCACATTTTAACCTAAAAATAAAAAGGCCTTTGAAAGTGAGAGGCAACAAGCATTTATTTGAGATCAAAGAATAGCTATTCAGGAAGCAATGATTCTGGCAGAAGCACAAATAATGTTCCAATTAGGAGACAAAGACAAGGGATATTTATGAGAAAGGGAGGGTGAACAACGACATCAATAGAAGGAAGGCATTTCTATAGGTGCAGATAACATGAAATAGCGATGCTAACTCTGAACAATTTTTTAATTTTTAGTCCAGTAACCATCAGTCCGGTAGTCACATTATCGGCTTTCTTGCTATTCTTGCAAACAGTTCTTTGGGACATGAGATTGCTTTACGCCCAGTCCAAAGGATACTTTGCCCTGTTTTAACATTCCCAACATTTGAGGAAATAAGAAGTACAAGGCACTTCCTCTGGCAGGACAGTTCTAGCTCCATTTTAAAGTGGCTCCATTTATATGTATATATTTTTTGACACACGTGACAAAAGACTAATATCTAGAACAGACAAAGAACTTTCAAACTTCAACATTTAAAACAAATCCAATTTGAAAATGAGCAAAAGATCTGAACAGACATCTGAGTGCAGAGAATATGTGGATGGCAAGCACATGAAAAGATGTTAAACGTTATTAGGTGTTTGGGAAATAAAAATTTAAAATATGAGATCACTTCACACCTATGAGAATGGATAAAATGCAAAGAGTGACACTACCATATGCTGGTGAGAATGGGACAAAACTTAGTTACACTCATACGTTGCTGATGAGAAGGCAAAATGGTACAGCCACCTTGGAAAACAGTTTGTCGGTTTATCATAAGCTATCATTATCATTGACCAGCAACTGCACTCTTATGCATTTATCTCAGAAAAAAAGGAAACCATTTATGCAAAAAAGGGAAAAAAAACAAAGAAAAAACTCTGTGCACGAATGTTCACAGCAACTTTATTTGTAATAGCCCAAAACTGGAATCAGCCAAGATGTCTTTCAACAGGTGAGTGGTTCAGCAAACTGTACCAGGGCTTTCTATGTACCAGGGGTGCCAAAAAAATGTGGTATATATAAAAAAATGTATATAAAAGAAATTAAAAGGGACAGACTATTGAGTCTCACAACTTGGATGAATTGCCAGATAATTACGGGGGGAAAAAAAGAATCACAAAAGGTTACTACGTATTACTCCATTAATAAAATTTTTGAAATGACAGAATTTTAGAAATTGAGGACAGAGTCAGTTGTCAGGGGTTGGAAGTAGAGGCAGAGGGAGGTGGGTGTGGTGGAGAAGGGGCAACAGGGGACATCCTTGTGGTGTGGGAACTGCTCAGTATCGTCACTGTGATCTGAGGACACATGAACATACGCTGGTGATAAAACTGCGTGAAACTACACACAGACAGCCACACAGATGAGTGCCGGTAAAATTGAAGAAATCTGAAGAACACTGGTAGATTGTATCAATGTCAATAGTTTTGTAAAATGGTACACTGGTGAAAACTGGGCAAAATATATAAGGGATCTTGCTGTACTACTTCATGAAACTAAAAGTGAATCTACAATTACCTTGAAAATTTTCTATTAATAAAAAACGAATTGCTAAAAATAAAGCATCGCTAAGATGTATACTTTATAATATTAAGTAAAAAAACACTGCCATACAAAATTAGTGGGACTATGCTAATTTTGTTAAAGTGTAAGCATATGCTCGTATATCTATGCATTAAGAAAAAAAGATTAGGAGGAAATACTCTACTTGTGAGGGGCTATCATTTCCGGGTAGTGAGATTATACATAATGTTACTTGCTTTTTAATTTTTTTTTCAAATTTTTAATTTATTTTTCAAATAGTCTGTAATGAATAGATTGCCTTTATATTCCAGTGGTATTAACAATGCTTAATATCAAAAAGGGGAAAATTATCATATATATTTCTTATCAAGCACAATGTCAAAGAATGCAGCTTGTCTAAGGATTAAAATATTTTAAGTTAAGAAACTATTTGAGGCAGTAATGTTGAATATAGAAGCGATAATCCCTTGAATATAAACAGCTCTTGTGAGGCAACTAATAAAACCCACTCTACATATTGCTATTTTCACGCCGTCAATCCGTCACCTCTTCTACTTTAGAAGTAAGGCTTTCAGTAGAACTATACGGTACAAATGCAGATCTTTAGAGAATTATGTAGCCCCGAGTAACTGCTCTGTCCCCTTCTGATGAGAGGAGAACACCAAGGGTCTCTGACACTGGAAATGCAGGGCCACTGGGAGAGCGGGAAACTAAGCTGGAAAAACACAAATTAGTCTATGGTTACTAGGAAGTTAACATTCTCTCTGTCTTTTTTTTTTTTCTTCTTCCCAAAATGATCTCCATTTGCTTCACAGGCCTCCGTTTAACACCCTCTCACAACAGTGCAAAACAAATCTGTCAGCTGCAAATATGGCCATAGCAACTTCTCCCCCAATTACTGGGGTAACAAAGTGAACAGCAGAGAAAACACCTCGAAAAAGCATGCACCACTCTGTTTGTGACAGGCAGCGGAATGACTGTGACTCTGTTGTTTGGGCCCTGGCTTGTGGGACAATTTGCCTAAATAAATGACAGGTAGTCACGGCACACCTCTGAACCTCCCTGGGGCCTATTCCCATTTATTGGTCTTTGGGTTCAGAGGTTCTCAAGAGATGGTAGCTCCTCCGCTGAGGCATCTTGGAAATCCATGGCAGTGTTTTCTAAATACAGAGAGGAAGGGAGCTGTCTCAGCAACTGGGAGGCACAATGGGGATTTGGTGGGCAGGGGAACTACGACATGCGTTCCTCAGCACTGCCCCAGCGGCAGTAAATGAAATGCCAAGACCCCGAGCCTAGAACCTTCCTCTGGCTCACATAAATGCAGAGACCGTTTTTTACAGTTTTAATATACAATGCATGCAAAAGTGTGTCACGTGAGAGGAAATTGCCACTTTGTTAGAAGCTTTACTAAGATTCGTTTACCATTTCAGAAAATTGTATTCCCTACAGCAACACTGCTTCTAGTTTTCAGTAGCCTATTCATTGCATCTGAAGCAGTGGGTTTTAGAGCTGAAGTATTCGCAGGGCTTTCTATGTACCAGGGGAGCCAAAAAAATGTATACACGTTTTTAGAGACGTTATCTATGCTCAAGCTGTCATCAGAAGTGTCTGGACACTGGTGGTAACCACTTTGAGCACATTTTGTAATTGCAGAAGTCAAACAAGACGTGTGTTCATCTTTCGCTATCGGTAAATGTGGAGTATTACATTAATACAGCTTTTTCCTTTCTTAAAATGTGTATACATTTTTTTGGCACCCTCTGTAGAAGTGCAAGCAGCGGGTATTTCATGTCCTCTAGAGCCTTGCTCTTCAAAGTAAGAGCCAAGACCTGTGGTACTGGTATCACCTAAGAGTTAGCTAGAAATGCAGAATTTCAGGCCCCACCAGAGCTGCTGAATCATACCCTGCATTTTACCAAGATTCCCAAGACAGGCACTGCTCTTGCGAACTTGAACCAAAGTACGTATTACATATGTATCATTTACTATAAATCACTTGCCTTTTATAGATATTTTCTATTGTTAGTTAGGTCTCGATATGATTTTAAGAGTTAGGTTTATTAAAGGATGCATTATTACCTATTTATTTTAATAAAGGAAACACCAAAAATATGTATTATACACGTAAAACAGAATCACTGAGTAGAGAACTACTGAGTAAGAAACAATTGACACATTGCCAGCTCCCTTTGTAGTTTTATTTTTCTACATGATCTTTAGCCTTGGAAAAATAGTTGAACTGCAGCTGACGACAAGAGAAACAAATGTGAATTCCCCGTAACTATGATGTTTGTGCCCCAAATTGTCCTCGTTGAGGCAATGTGATGTTATGTCACTAAAACGTGGCATCAAATGCAATTTGCCACTCACAAATGGAAACATCTGAAAATATATCATTCCACTGAGACCAAGACATCAGTGACTTTAAGAGAAAAAAATGCTCCATAAACACTTCCCTTGAACAGTGCACGATGGGATAAAGCATTCCACCGAATGCTTCTCATGAGGAAATATGCCTACACTTTTATCAGAGAAAGTTTTGTTTTGCACTGAAGTAAAAACAAGACTGGATTTTCCTACGATACAATCACACCAGCAGCTCCAATGCATTTCCCTTTCAAATTCATACCCAGCATCTTCTCTCCTAAATGTTTTTTCTTCTTTGCGCCCTTATTTCAGATACCCCCTCCCTCAAATCCCAACCTCCTAATTCTGTGACAATGAAAAAAGTCCCTGAGACTGAACTATGCCAGGCCTCAGTGACACAGTGAAAGAGACACAGTCCCCCTGGTGGAGAAGCCCCAGACAAGGAGAACTCACAGTCTCGTCGTATCATCTGGGACATTTTAAGTCCTCTTGAATCCTCCTTCTCACTTGTTCCCACATTGAATCCATTGTCAGGACCTGTTGCTTTTGTTTCTGTGCCATCTCTTCCATTTGTTTACTCACTCGGCACCTAATCTAACAAACTTAATTAGCTGCAGCTTAACTACCTAGAAGCTCGATTAATCGAAATCCTTTTCATTCAACTTAGAGAAAAGAGGTATTCACAAGTCAACAAGCTAAAGGTAGACGAATGGAATACCTGTTATTTTTACCTGCCAGGCATACATTTCTGCTCCGTTGGGCCACAGCACCTCCATTTTCTTCTGCATGTCCATCTTCCATGTCCCTTCCCTGGCTCAGTGCATGGGGTTTCAAGGGGGTTGACCCTTCCCCTTAGAGTGAGAGAGAACACACAACCCAGCCTTGTCCATCACAGGGCTGGGGGCTATGGGAGGAAGGAGTGACAGGACCCAAACCAGACCAAGGAGTCCAAGAAAAATTCAATTTGTACTGCAAATGCCTTGTGAGTAGACCTGCTGGAGTCCATTTGCTTACACAGGCAAAGCTGTTCCTCGAGAATCAAATGACTCTGAAGAAAGAGAAAATCTAGCAGATGGAGTGGGGCTGAATTCTGATGACACACTCTGAGTTACTAAATCCCTCTCCTGATACTTTCACACTATTTTTTTGCTAAAGCAGTTGGAGTTGGCTTTCTGACCCTTGTAACAAAAAATACAGACGCTTTGAGTTATTTTTTAATTGCTGATTTCAGAAAAGAAAAAAAAAAACAAATACAAAAAAACCTTACAGGTAGATCTATAAAACTTTAACCACTAGAATGGTCTATATTACAAATTGATCATTGGAATGATGCCTGTGAAATACCAAGATACAATACTATGATCTCCTGAATGGTAAAAGACAAACTTCTGGTAAAAATACCCCACTTACCAAACCAACGAAATGTGCGAGCTATTTCAGGTTGTCTAGAGAGACCACTCTCAAAGAGTGTTTCTCAAGACACTAGTGCCTTACGAAAAAAGTGTGGGGGCAAATGTGTGTGGAAGTCTGAATACTGTGTTCCCTATGTGCAAAGTCACTCATACACAAACACATCAAGTTCTGTGTTTAAGAAACCCGCCTTCCAGTGCTCTTTGACCACATTACTTTCTTATTATTATTACCATTTTTATTTATTTATTTTTAGCAACACCCAGTAACATTTCACCAGGGAAGACACTGCACTCCAGGGCCTACCAGCTCCAGCTGAAGCACATACATATTCTTGTTCTCCCCAGCTTGCTAGTGTATTGACAAAAATGGAAGCACCTTGGTTTTCAAAAAATCTAACAGAATTTAAATCCCACTATCACAGCCTATCCCAAGATAATATACTTCAAGAAGTTATGCTGTCAGCAATGTGTTACATTTCTCAATTTTGAACTTGAGACTGCTATGGCTACCTGTGCTGACATGTGAGCAAAAGGAAAAAAGTATGCCTAACTAGACTGAAATCAACCCAGAAAACAGGTGCTCAAACCAATTCCAATGTAATTAGTTTCTCCCAGACACTAAAAACCTGCTTTATAGAACCATAGCTATTATTAAATCAAAGTCAAAGTGCTGCATTTCAGAACAGAATAAAATTCAGATTGTAACTAATCACTCCAGAGTAGAGATTTAAATACTCTGTATTTGTGATTTAATTACATGATTCTCACACTACTTGAGCTGAATCAAGTAAACAAGTATAGGCACATGAGATTTTTTTTTTCTTAATGTGACCTGGACATTCCTAGATCAGATAGTCTAATTTAGGAACAGAGAAAAACAGAACTCAAAGAATAAGCTCAATTTTAGAACATGTTATACAAATGCATGTTTTAAATGTTTCAATTATCAACCAAGTATGGTATCATTCATTCATGCTTGCACGCATAGTCATTCATTTAATAGATGTCTATTGATGGCCTACTCTGCGCAAAGTGCTATGCTAGATGATGGGGACAGAGTGAGCAAAATCTGACTTCTTCCCTTCCCTCGTGTTATTGACTGAATATGGCCCCACCCCTACCAAATTCATTTTGAAATCTTATCCTCACTCTGTCAAAATGTGACTGTATTTGGGGATTTGCCTTTAGAGTGTTAATTAGGTTAAAATGAGATCAGTAGGGTGGGCCCTAACCCAATAGGACTGATGTCCTTATAAGAAGAGGAAATTAGGACAGAAACACACACAGAGGCAAGACCATGTGAAAACTCAAAACGAAGGCAGTCATTTTCAAGCCAAGGAATGAAAACTCAGAAGAAATCATCCTTGCTGAGACCTTGATCTTGGACCTCTAGCCTCCAGAATTATGAGAAAATATATTTCTGTTGTTAAAGCCACCCCAGTCTGTGATCTTTGTTACGACAACGCTTGTACTCATAGAGATTAAACGTTATTTGGAGAGACAGACCTTGATCAAGTAATCACACAGATAAACCCAGGCAGACCTGTAGCTCTGACTTGGTGCAAGAGATGCAACAACTGGCGCTGTAACAGAGGGCAGTGACCTGGTGGTAGAGATCAAGCAGGGCTTCGCTGTGAGAGTGACACTGGAACTGAGATGGGAAGTGAGAAGGGATGGACGTATATTCCAGGCAGAGGAACCAGAATGTGCAAAGTCCCTATGGGAAAGAATACGAAGGACCAGAGGTGAGCTGTGTGGCGGCAGAGCAGAAAGCAAGAGGGTGAGGTGGGAGGTATGTGGCTGGCAAGGTGAGCAGAAGCCAAGGTACAGTGTTCAAAAAAACAAGGAATTATTATTAAGATCATGTACCAAGGGTCTGAGAACTTGGATAGAAAAAAAAAATCACATTCTTATTTTCATTAACCTTCAACTAAAAGTCAGCATTCCCTTCTATTATGAACGTAGACAAGTCATAGTAGTATTATAGCAATATCTGCTATTTTTTTTACCAATAGAAAGTAGTATTTTCATATCATATTGGGGTTCTTGCAGATACCTTGACATTCATTTGTGTTCATCACTACTTTGAAGTTATGGAGTTATTATGCCTGGCTCTAGATCTGGTTACTTAATGCAATTAAAGAAGCTCATAATGATTTCTACACTCCATGTGCTACAAATGTATTTAAGATAGTTTGCTAACTGTATTGAAATGTAATTATTTTCTTTGTAGTATTATGTTATCTATATGCAGTTCAAAACAGTATTCTGAGATGGTTTCCACAGGTTTTACCAGAATGCCAGAGGGTTCCAGGAACAAACAGTTTAGGAACGCTTAAGATCCTTGTTTTGTCTTTTTTCTAAGATTAATTACTAGCTCTATCACTTGGGCAAATTTTTTAACATTTCTGAGCCTCGGTTCCCTCATCGGTAAAATGGAGATTTATAACACCCTCTATCCAATACAGGGGATCAAATGAGTTAATACACATAAAATGCTTAGAATGCTGCTAGGATTTAGTAATGCTTAATAAATGATAGATATTGTTTTTATGATTGATGAGAATCCGTTGTGGTGTTTGGAGCAGAGGGGGGATGTGATGGTCAGGTTTATACTTTGAAAGATCATTCTGGCTGTAGAGAATGCCTAAAAGGGGTCAGAGAGGAGACCAGAATAGACTAGTAGAGCAGTGCTGCATTTGGAGGATTTTCCAATCTAATACGAAACTTTTTAGTAGAGGAAACCATTCTTCAAATCAGATCTTAAGTAGAGGCCAGATACATAAATCAAATAAAAGCAGTGCCACTCTGATTGAAGTTGGGTATGGGAGCCAGAGTCACATCGGCTCAGCATTTCTCTTCTCCCAGAAAATCAATCCCGACACATTTATAAGAAACTCCCGAATCTACAAAGACCATAATTTGAAAACTGTTCACAGTTATTCTGACAGGACAATTCTGAAACTTATAAACTGCAGGATCATCCATTTCTTGATTTGCCTACATGTTAAGTTTCAGTAGAGATTCATTCATTTATTCAAAAGTATTTGTTGAGTGCTACTCAGTGCCAGACACCGACCTAGGCACTGGGGATATAGCTTCACTTACAGTATTAAGTGAAAAATCTAGAGGGCAGGTGAGACAGAAAATAAACACAATACAATAAGAGAAACGTTTATGTAGATGATATACAGAAAATGCCGAAAAAATGTATATACATTTTAAGAAAAGAAAACTGTATTAAAATTGTAATACTCAATATACTCATATACCAACAACAAAAGATGAATACACGTCACGTTTGACCTCTGCAATTACAAGAGGTGCTCAAAGTGGTGACCATCAGTGTCCAGACACTTCTGATTTTGGTGAACTACTGCTTGAGCAACGCTGACCAAAGTGTCCACTTGGATACATTTTTGGCACCCCCAGTATATATTTATATATCATTATAATATAGATTAATATCGATAGGGCCATAACATTGGAAATCGTGACAAGCATACCTTACTCCTTGGCATCACAGCCTAATATTGATGACATTCTAGACCAGCTCCTTGAAGTTCTTACGCCTAATGTTCTTCTATCATAACATCCATTGCTTTTTAATTCCTCAACGTACACTCCCATTTGTCTATCCTATCTTCATTTGAATGCCCTCTGGCAGTGATGCTCAGTCTCTATTTCTTCCATTTTTCCCTCTTCTCCTAATATGTTTTGGATGCTTGGCATTCTTTGGACAAATTTCCTCCTGTTTTCAACCTCCTAGCCAAGCAAGGAGCTCAGTACCTCCTGCTGAAGCGGCATGGCAGACAGCTCCATTTTCAAGCCAGCTGCAGTGTTCTTGGAAAACCATCCAATGGGTCATCATTTCCCCAAACTCTGATCCCCCTTTACAGGATAAAATCTTATTTAAATTACTGGTACAAGGGGATTGAGTGGGAAAGAAAGTAAGCTCTATAAAGACGGGGACTGCATCCATTTCGTTACTGTTGTATGCCCAGGGCTCCAAAGGCCATTTCATAAAAGTGGTATTCACTTGAGGAGAAAAATGGATGGATAGACAGACGGGCATACGGAAAGACAGGTGGGTGGATGGGTGGATGGACGACTGAACAGATGGAAGAAAGGAAAGAATGGAAGAAGAGGGGTGTAGGAAGGTACATCGTGAAGAAAACTAGATATTGAGGGAAAACTAGATCATAGAAAATGAAGTCTATCATTTGAAAGGAGGAAAACAAGCCTACAGTGGCTTTGACTCACCCTACATAATTTCATATCATCTGTATAACCCTCTGAGATTATGAGAGATAATGAGATCCATATAACCCTATAATACCATCAATATCTTCACCACCACCACCCCCATTTTGTAGACATGGGGGCTAAGACTCTAAAACACTGAAGGACCATCCTCAGATCAGCAACCTTTAAATGCAGAGCTGAAACTTGGACCCTTGTCTTCACTGCCCCACTCTCCTGGGTTCCAACGCACCTGGAGCATGAAAAATGACACATACATTGGCCATGCTTTCAAAAAAGCCCAGGGAGATTCTGAGAACACTGAAAATGAGAAGAAGTGGAGGGAAAGCCCATAATCATACTTTCCTGGACGATCTTTCTTAGTTTATTTGAAATGTCTACTCCCCTATCACCAAAGGGAGAGTCCAGGTGAGTCTTCCCGGAGGGAACAAAGAAGGCCTGATCCCAGAGGCCCAGCAGATGTTGTAGGCTAACAGGATGCCACATGCAGAGCACTTACAGGAGGGGAAAAAAATATTTAAAAAACGCTTTTTATCAGCAGAAAAACAATAAAGATGAAAATTAGTGCTGTGAAATGGAGCCAGATAACTAAACAAACAGAAAACAAGAGGTATAAGAATCTGACCTCCTACACTCTGTAATATATTCAAACGATGTTGTTTAGTTAATCTAAACAGCAGCAACTGCAGTTATTTCCTTTACACAAACACTTAATGTGTGTCGGGCATTGGACTCAGCAGGGCGTCCCTGAGCAACTCACGGAACTTTTCTGTGTCATGGTTCCCTGAGTAGGAGGTCGGCCGGTGTCTCCTCACCAGGTTGTTCAGGGATGAACTGAAAAGGCATCTCTAAAGTGCTTCGGAAAATGCCTGGCACGTAGTAAGTGCTCAAACATGAGCTGTTCTCATCACCACCACCCGGGGCTCATCCTTACAGCAACCCAATAAGGCAGATTCAATCAACTCCGCTTCACAGATGAGTAAACCGAAGCGTGGTAAGCCATCCTCAGGGGATGGAGAACAGAAAGGACTCACCAGAAAGTAACTTCAATGCAGACAGTTGCTGACAACACCAACAATTGTTTCTGGCTGACTTTTCTGCTCTTCGCAACCTCACCTGGAAGCTCTTCTCTGCAAACAGCAGGTGCCCTGACACGTTCCCTTGCCTCCTGCTCCTATGACTAACCCCTCAGCTGCACTTCTCAAAGCAAGGCCCTCTCATGGGCAAAAAATGTGTGTTAAAATGCAGAAATCCATTATTTACAACCAAAGACTTGCATGATAAAATACTGCAATTACTGCTTACTACTCTGGCTGCATGACTCTCTGAACAGATGAAATAATTTGTTTCCTTTATATTTTATTTTTCCTATTGAATGACTATTTCTGTGCATACATTTTAGTAACTACTACATCAGGGTACAAAATGAGAATTTTCTTTTGTGCATAAGGTTGCTTGTGCTCAAGGGAAAATTTAGTAAATTACATGGGTATTTATTATGAAAAAAAAAATTTAAAGGGAAAGGAGGAGGGAAAAAGGTCACGAAACTAATAAGCTTATTAATACTTAAATGCCATGTGAAATCCATTCTCATATATTCCCCCAGACAAACCTTTTCCACACAGGTAACTGGTAAGATGAAAAAAGGAGGGTGAGAGACAACTAAATTAAAGGAAAAGAAAGTGGACATGAATGCAGGAGAAGAGAGATGTTTGGGGGCACACGAGTGTTAAGAGGCAGCCCAGAACTGCTTTAGGCACCACCCAATCAATGCAGAGACTTGCCAGCCATGCCTCAGGGAGAACACCGCAGAACTCACACTCTGCATGGATACAAGTGAACTAAGAGAAAACAGGGAACGTGCCCTGGACACTCTCCTCTTCAGTCCATCTTGCCATGGGGACCGTGTACCTGCTGCTCTCCAGTGCCAAAAGCTATTATTTAAATAGCCAACTCCTTATTTTTCAGGTCTCAATCATGTCATTTTTCTTCACAACACTTATGATCTGAAATTAACCAGGTTCATTTATTCATAGATTTATTTTTAATTTTTATTTTTTTACTGTCTGCTTCACAATGCTCAATATATACTGTTAATCAGTTGAATGAACCTAGAGCCTAGATGCCTAGACCTCATCTAAGGATAAATAATGCATTCGATATGTGAAATGTTGGGACAGACACAGAGATCTTATTTCATGTGCAGACTCCAAGAGCTCAGTTCTGCTGAATAATGTGTTGGAAAGTCACCCCAATCAACATCCAAACCACTGGGAAAGGACACTGTCATTGATTTGTGATGTCTGCCATGTGTGTGACAACAAGTATGCCAGTGTTTTACTCATGCTTTACTCATCCTACATCACCTAGGATGCTTTCCTTGTTTCCCCTCTCCACAAGCAGCCAGACTGCTCCTCCTTCTGAAGGTAAGGCAGATTCCATCACTGCACTTCTCAAAACCTTCCAGTGACACCATTTTTCACTCAGAATAAAATGCAGTAGCCATTTATCATCCAATTCCCCTCTCCCACAATGGGTTCCAACTTCACTGGACTCCTAGATCTTCTTCAAGTACAAGGTGTGAACACAAAATACGGTGAATGCTTAAATTTTTAAAAATTTATTATGGTAAAAGACACATTGCCATTAATCCCCCTCAAAATACTCCCCCTTGCTTCAGACACACTTATCCCATCATTCCTAACTTTCTGAAGCAGTTCTAGAAGTCCTCTTTCATGAGTGTCTTTAGTTGTGCTGTTGTGGCTGCCTCAAGGTCCTGAATTGATTCAAAACGTTTACCTTTTGTGGTCATTTTGACTTTGGGAAACAGCCAGAAGTCACACGGTGCCAGATCCAGTGAATAAGGTGGATGAGGACACACTGTAATGTTTTTATTTGACAGAAATTGCCATAACCAGAGCGATATGTGACATGGAGCCTTTGTGACATGGAGCCTTTCCGTTGTGATCACAACATACGGTGAATGCTGCTGTCAAGTGCCATCCAATGGAAAGGCAAGGATCTTCAATATGGGAAGCGACACATCATACCTTAGTAATAGTGTGTGATAAGTTTCAACTTGTTCGGTGCAGTCAGTCGGGTATGAGATATGGTTGAGAGAAGATGTGTTTTGCGCTGTAAATCATCCTCCATCATGACAATGCTCTGTGTCAAACATCGCTTCAGTTATGGCAAATTCTGTCAAATAAAAACATTACAGTGTGTCCTCATCCACCTTATTCACCAGATCTGGAATCATGCGACTTCTGGCTCTTTCCCAAAGTCAAAATGATTCAGCACATCGAGGCAGCCACGACAGCGCAACTAAAGACAGTCACGAAAGAGGACTTCCAGTACTGTTTCAGGAAGTGGCAAGAATGATGGGATAAGTGTATTCGAAGCATCAGGAGTATTTTGAGGGAGATTAATGGTAATGAGTCTTTTACTGTAATAATTTTTTTTTTTTATTTAAACATTCGCCGTATTGTTTGATCATACCTCGTACAGCAAGGACATTCCTGCCTCCCTGTCCTGGAAGCACTTTCCTCCATCAGAAACATCCTCCTTCCCCAAATATGCATGAGCACAGATGCCTTACTTCCTGCAGCAACTATCAGTGTATCCATGCGCCCTGCTCACGTGACGTAAAATAGTCCTCCCTCAGCATCAGTTTCTGTTATTTCACTCAGCTTTATTCTTCTTTATAACATTTTCTACTTGACATGTACTTACATTTATTGTCTGCTTCTTCCCTGCACCCCTTCCCATGCCCCATCCAATACCTAAACTCCATCAGGGAAGGAATTTTGTCATCTTTATTCATGGAGTATCCAGGACACTTAGAACAATTCTTAGTACATAGGATTACCAATAAATGTGTTGAATGAATGAATAAATGAGTTCCCCACTGATAATTACAATGATTGAGGCCTATTTTCATCTAAAGAACAGATAATCCACCCATCAAAACATGTCTAAGTGAGCCTCATACCTTGCTACCTACCCTCCTGCCAGATACCATAAGCCAAATTTCCCAATTTGAAACAATTGTGGTGAAAAGCCAAATAGAAACACGCATTTGGATTCTCAGCAAAAAGCAGTACATCACACTGTGAAACACGTGTAATAAAGAAACCAGACAGAGGGAAAAGCTCTCCTGTGTAACCCCTTATAAATGTTCCCTAAAGCAGTGATTTCCTAATGTGGTCCCTGGACTCAGCATCAGAAGCTTCTGGGAACTTGCTAGAAATGCAGATTCTTGACCCCTACTCCAGTCCCTCCGAATCAAAAACTTGGAAGGTGGGAGCCCAGAATCTGTGTTTTCAGAAACCCTCCAAAGGATTCTCAAGTTTGAGAACCACTGCCCTGACGGAAGATGTGAGATTTTAGAAGTTTATTTTAACTAGGCACAGTTTTACTCTTTTGACTTGTAAATTAAAACCACGATTATAAGGCAGGTGAGAAAGCCCTTAAATAATAAACAGCAAATTTTATCCTATCATTTTAATGGAACAGTCATTTTGCCTAGTAACTGTACACAAATGGATCTAATGTTTTAAATATTTTTTAAAATAAAGCTTTGTATTCCATGTCTGCCTTGAGTCTACTTATAAATAAAACTGAACAACCACATCGAATTTCACCCTAATGTTGTGACTATTGCAGATAGCAGTTCTGATAATTAGCAGGAACCAGCAAATTAAAAAATCACTATGAAACATCGTATAACATACCCTCAAAGGATAGAAAACGTGAATGTCTAACAGCCCGACATACAGAAATGTCAAAAAAGTCTGTACCTGAAGCTGTTTCTTTAATTGCTTCTAATAAAGTCAGTGCATGTGTTAATTAAACATTAAGTGCAAATGTGAGTACTTACAAGATGCAGCACAGCTCTTCAGATCATCAAAATGCTCTAGCCATTCCCCACGTCTAAAGAACAGGGAGAACTGGGGTCCTCAATCACTTAGTCAATGGCCCCTTCTTAATGCCTTGCGGCCACCATCATTACCAAATCTCAGAGACAAAAAGTATGCCCGCAATATGGCTTGAGGACAGTTTACATAAACAAATTAGCAATACGAACTGCTGGCGTTGTACTAAGCACCACTGCCCTGTCGGAATATGTGAGATTTTAGATATGTATTATTTCTAAATAATATATATCTATTTAATTTTCACAATAGCCTATGAAGTTTATATTTATTCGCAGTTACAAATGAAAAAACTGAGGTCCCCAACAGACAAAGTAACTTACCTAAAAATGCACAATTCATAAGAATAAAGCCTGAACTTGAATCCAAGTGACTTTCAATGCAGGAATCACTTTTTTTTTTTAATTTTTTAATCACATATACGGCTCCCTTGAGCTTTCAAGACAAGCCCCAAATAAAGGCACTTTTACTGTAAGGCTAAAAAAGATGGGACTAGGAAGAACTTGAATACCAACTTCATTTGTCAAGAAATGGTCTTTTTTTTTTTTTTTGGTGGATCTAGGCATTCCCCTTTTTTCTTCATCAGTGCTCTGAATCACAGCTGTAAATTTCTAACAGAAAGAAATGTATGAATCACAGTCAACATGAGAAAAGAATAAAATAGAGGGGTAATATTAAGAAACGGTTGCATGGGTAGCCATGATAAAATTTTAATTTGAACATTTTCGGAGACCATATTTCAGCTTATCAAGTGCTATGCAAATCATATGCAAATGACACACAATGCTTGCATATATTCCCTATGCCTGGTTTTTGTTTGTTTGTTTTTCACCCCCTCTCCCCAGGATATGGTCCTCAGGGAATCCAAGTAGAAACAACAGAGCTCTGATCACCCTCTTGGCTCAGTGCTGTGGATGGAACAGTTGCTGTGGTGGAGATGACAAATCTGAGGCGGGTTTTTGATCAGTACGCGGGACATATGTTCGTGAACGAGCCCATTGGTCTCCTACAATGGCAACATTAAATCCAAATGTCAAGAAGAATCTGTATACAAATATTTTTTAACTGTCAGTTTAAAAGGCCTCAGTCCCATTACAGGCAGACTTTTGCCACCCTCCTTTTTAAAAATCAAAGCACAACATATGACAAACCACTTTTGGGGAGTACTCATTAGGCAGAAAGGGTTTTCACAGTTGAACCCAATGCTTTTGAAATGAGGACCAAAATGGAACCAAAGGAAAGTCCAATGCCACCACAGCCTTTTGGGTCACTCTTGTAATTTATCATAGAGCAATATGCAAGCTACCCCAGGAGACATCTGTCATATGGCACACTCTTCTCACTTTCTAGAATTACCAAGCCCTCTCCTCCTGGGCCTTTACTCTTGTTCTTTAACTCTTCTTGATTCTCCTACATCTATCCCTTTTGCATCCTTAAGGACTCAGCTCGAATGCCCCTCCTTGAGAGGCCTTTTCTGGCTAAAGACTATCCAATTATTTTCTATCAGAATACTTCAACCGCTTGTAATTATTTTTTTTATAAATATATGAATTCCAGATCTGAGCTCCTTGAAAGCAAGGACCTTGTCTGTCTTGGCAACGAGGGTGTCTCTAATGTCTTGGTCTTTAATGCATGCTTGTCAAATTAATGAATAAATTAGGAGCTCCTTTTTTTCTTTTTTCTTTCCACTCCTAAAAGCTTGGGCTCAACATATGGTGGTGAGAAACTTTCTTCCTTAGATCTGAGATGCAGGGCTGCTTCCCTGCTAAAAATGATGGAAAGTACTTGCCTTCACAGAATGCTTTCAAGCAGAATCTGGAGCACAGAACTGGGAGGAGGGGCCTCGGAGAGGAAGCCCACTCTCCAAGTTCAGGAGCTCCATGCACTTGACAATCTGTCTCACTCGGGCTTCAAGGCATGATGTACTTCTCCTGCTGTTCAGGCAGAGGATGGCTGGCTTTTGGGTTTTGCTGCTGTACTCCTGAACCAGAAGACGAACAAGTCTGACAGCTGCTCTAATGCTGAGTGAGTTTAACTAGAGTAATGAACTCCAGGAAGACATTCCCTGAACCTGGGAGTAGGGTGCGTAAGTGAGGACTCATGACTGCTGAGTCAGTTATCTATTCAAACGCTAGCGAGACTGCCCTGGACAACTTTTCTCACTGATTAAAATAAAGGCCCAATAAAAACTTGTCCAAGAAGATTTAAAAACACTCCCAGTGCCCTTTCTCGTTTCATTAGATGCACTGTCTTTAAGCGATTCTATCCAAGCCCAAGGCTTCAATTACAGTCTCTGGGCTGGTGATGAGTTTTCCAGGCTGGACCTTTCTTCTAAGCGACTCTCACGGGTCCAACTGCCATTTGGACACTGCCACTTGGATTTATTGCAGGCATCTCCAACTCGAAATTGTGCAAAACTTACCTTGGGTCATACTGATAGACAACGGCAGGTTAATTGTGCAAAACTTACCTTAGGTCATACTGATAGAGAACGGCAGGTTAATTTCAGGTTTAGAGGACACCAAAGAATATACAAAGTCTTTCTGCCTCACTGATGCAGACACCAGTAGGACAGTGGGAAGCAGGGTCTGACTGTGCTGATCTGCACGGGTAAACGAGACTCAGGGAACTGGGTTCTAGATTGGTAATGGAAGTGAAGGCTGTCAATACAATGCTACCCAACCTCCCAAACCCGGGAATTGTTAATGTAACTTCAGTGGTAGCTGGGGATTTCTTATACATGGATGAGCTTAGAGTTCTTTCAAGAAACTCACTTGCCTAGAATTCAGTGGGTTTTTTTGGGAAAGTTGGTACAATCTGATCTTTTATTGCTTACTTTGCTTTTTAAGAGTCCCAGTTAATGAAGTACCTCCCCGTGCAGGGTTGCCAACTCACTGTTCTCTTTTAATAATCCTCATAGGCAAATAGCATTTCTTGAGCAACATTCTACAAGTCCAGCTGGCGATGTGTTCTGCCTCATTTCCTTTATGTTTCAGTTCACCAACACGAATAGGCTTAGTTAGTCCCATTCCTGAATGGAACTTGGTCATCCTTAGGAGACACAGTTCATTTGCAGTTTGCTTCCAAGCTTCAACTCTTTCCAATTTTCTTAGACACAGCTGTCACCAAACAAGCACCACCCCAGTATCCATGCAGCCGACCAGCCCAGAGACAACCATCCATCCTTCCCAGTGGGCGGCTCAGATCCGATGGGCTGTCCTATATTGCCTCATTTCCACACGCTTCCGCAGGATTTTTGGCACATTACTACTTGCCAGGTTTCTCCTGCCCTTTATCTTCTCTATTTCCAATTATCTTTGTCCAGACAGGTTATTTTGATTGGGATTTTTTTTTCTCCTCTTACTTGGCACCAAGAACTTGCACATTTGACAAATGAGTCAATGGGGCTTATGTGGTTTGTAAATTTAGGAATGCTACTGTAGGTCCGTTTTCTTTTTTTAATAGTTATTTTAATCAGGTCCTGGGAATTTCTGCACATCTGAATGCATGACCACATAATGATTCATTTTTTTAATGACACTAGTAGCATTAGAGTGTTAACACTTTATAGAGTGGCACCAATACAGTGGGCTAAGTATTTCTCCTCCATTTCAGTCATGCACTACAGACCTCACCTCATTCCATTCTGCAGATGTGCGCTGTGCGCTACTTCTCAGATTTATCTACTCTTCCCCATAATTCCTATTGTTTTCCTTCTAAACCCAAAACACAGCTTTCTCTGGCTGCACAAATTCCACAGTGGCTCTCCTAAATCCCCGATCAATTAAAAATGGCTCTGCCTGGTTGAATTTTTGGAGACCTTTGCTGGGGTTAAGGATAAGTCACGATTCATCTCACATTATTTTCACACAAATATTGGGTAGGACACTGACGGAGAGAATTTCAGGGGATTTTAGAAAACTCTCATTCTCTTGGTATTATGTCAAGCTACGTTCTTATCAAGGTCTGACTGAAGTAAGGGAAAAGGATTTCTAAACTTACATTTGGATAATATTGTTTTAAGTAACTTAATGTTTGTATAGTATGTTAGCATAACTGGGTATGTTTTCCGCTCTATGAAATTTCACAAAGCAGTCAGCATTCAGTGGCATACTAAGATCGGCTATGAGGTACGTTAGGAATTTACCAAAATTCTAATTAGAGAGTGTCTTGGTAACCACCTAAGAGGACCAAAACCCACTCTACCCTGAACCCCTTAAAAAGCAACTGTGTGCATACACTTTAAAAGGGTTAATTTTATGTGACATGAACTTTAGCTCATTTTTTTAAAAAAAGGAATTGTGTAAAGTTCTAAGTCAGTCTAAACAACGTCTGATGATGATGCTTCTTCCTTCACATGGAAACAACCTACGATTGTCATATTCAATTGCAGAACCTCCAATTTATAGCTGTGACTAATTCTCTGAAGCTAAATCACAATAGATCTTGGACATGTCCCCTCCCCCCCCCAAATGATTAGCCCTTAGCTCCTCCCATTCCAAACATGACTTGAGTGTGAAAAAGGAATTTCAAAATCAAATGACAATTTTCCTGTTCAAACAGGTTTAACATATAGAATCTAATGGGAGGTTAGCACTGATATTTTTATTAATTAGCAAAGGAAAGTCCTCATGGTGGAAAGACTATTTCCTCATTGCAGCATATTTCCACTTGAATTGTAGTTTTACTATCAAACCTATCCCAAGTCCATGAGTTAACAAATTCTTCTCTAAAAGTGCAAACTCTAATTGTGTTTGTAAGGATATGCCTTTCAGTACTTTCTATTCAACAAACAGTTCAGTAGTTACAAACTGATTTCTCCAATCAATTTTTTTCTAATAGATGCAATGAAAACATTTGCACTTTTGTTCCTCTGTTGGGAAAACCACTAATAGATGGTACACAGGCAAGTCTAAATTACACCTTGCTTTGCAGGTAGAATTTAAAACAAAACAATCTTAACTTTATATCAAATTAAAACCTATGGCTGAAAGAAAAATTTGTTTTCAAAAAAAAAAAGCTCTGAAATAGCAAACCATGACAACTGCTGACATGAATGAGCAAAATCTGAGCAGAATTTTTAAAAGCCACATTGCAATATTTAGTGCCTATTCCAGAATAAGGAGCCACACTCAACCTCTGTCTTCCCTCGGTTCACCCTGGCTCTACTCGCTGACTCCACAAACATGCACTGAGCACGGTCTACATGCCAAGGAGAGTGCTACAAATGGAGAAACTGTCGAAAGTGAGCCAACGTCCCATTTCAGGTCCATTTCAATTAGAAGGAAAACAGCGTTCGTTACAGTACAATCTGCCAAGTGATAAGCACACATCAAAGCCTTCCGTCCTTAGGAGGCACCTGCTGTAGATTTGGGTGGCGTGAGAAGGGGGAAGGAGCCAGTCATGTGGGGAGAAGGCAGATACTGAAGAAGAGGCAAATGGACATGCAGAGATCCTGCCACAGTCTGACAGCACCACTGCGCTTCTGGTGACTGGTGTAAGGAAGGTGGGGAGTGGGGCGGGGAGGTGGGTCAGAGCAAGAGCGGAAACTGAAAAAGCAAGAAGAGGCCAGATACCACAGGGCTTTGTTGGCCCCGGTAATAAGTTTCTGCATGTTATTGTAATTTCAACCGGAAGACACTGAAGGTCTTTATTTAGGATGCTCAATTTGCTTTAAATCCAGTGCTATAATTCCATCTTCGCAAGGCATAAACAAAGAATTTCCATACCAAAACCACTTGTGGGTTTCATTCATCATTTCAAGTGAACCACTGTTTTAGCATGGCAGCAGGATAAACTAAAGACTTGGCAAAGGATTTTGGGAAATGACAGCTCATTGATCAAACGTGAATGTGTTTGCTGTAGTTACGATAGATGGTGCAGGAACTTCTACATTCAAAGTCTGACTGAATTTTAGATGTGGGAAACTTTTCTTCATTGCTGACTGGCAGGGCTCCTAAGGTGTAACTTTCAAACTAAACCTGTCATTTCACTTCCAAATTAAATATTTCAGTACTCATATGCTTCAGGGTTGATGCTATGCCACTTGGAAGGACTTTGTAAATAATCAAAATACGCAATCAAGATGACAAAAGCATCCCTGGAGAAGAGAGAGTTATTAAGCCACAAACATAAAAGACATTTCACCAGCCATGGATTTCCAACTTCTCTCTCAAATTTCTTTCTCAGTAAAGCCTTTAAACTAACTACATCAATAGCTGAACCAGAGGAAAACAAGTTAATAAAATATTGACAATTAGAAGACCCGTAAAAGCCTAAGGTTACAGTCATGCCAGTCCAACATGAGGCTCTGATTGTGTGAAGAATATAAAGCCAAATCGGTACAAAGAGTTAAGAATCAGTTATAGAGCATCAATATATGCATACCAAAAAAAAAGGCATTTCATTATCAAAGAGTATGGAATAGAGTATAGTTCTGCATATTTTCCTATTGACCAAAATAATCAACCCTATAAATGTAACCCACTTTCTATACTGGAAAAATAATCTTTGGAACCAGCCTGATAAAATCGATGTTTCTCCCACAACCAACCTTCCACCAACCTGAGGTTCAACAATCCTCCAACCATGTACAGATGAGACTCAGTCTAACTTTTTCTCCTTTAAAAAAAGAATCAATCCCAATTAAATATGGAAATGGTTTAAAAATGACAAAGCCAACAAAGAGAAAATAATGAAGGTTAGGAGGGAAGGAAGACCAGCTTTCTTTGACATAAGTATCCTCTGTCCACTTGCAATTAGAAGTGAGGAGTCTGAGCAGAGCTCTTCTGTTCTTGTGGGAAGAGCGATAATGTGCTCAGAGGAGCCACATGGCTGCTCACTGAGGCAGAAAAGGGCGCTTCACAGATGGAACAAAGAGAGACTGGCTGAGGGACGCCATTTTGTCATTAATCCAGAAAAGCTTTATCTTCTTAAAAAATGAATGTGGGAAGAAATGTTCAATTATCTCTTCTAATTACAGTTGAAGTAAACAGTGAGGTTGGCAAGTGGGATATTGGGAGTGGGGAGAAGAGAAAACAAAGGAGGAAGATAAATTGAAAAAAAAATAGGGAGGGAGAAGAGTAAAAGGATGGGCGTAGAGAAGAAGGAAAAACAGGAAAGAAAAGAGAGAAAGAGAAGAGGAAGGAAAGAGAAAGACTACATAGGAGACAGCATTCCATTTCTTCTGACAGCTTCCAAAGAGACCTTGTCATTCTTCTCAATCAGTACATCCCTTATTTCCTCTCCTTTCCCACCAAATACCAAGGTATAGAAAGGATGTGAAAAGTAAGGAGCGAGGGTAACTCCAGCCAAGCAGGGAAGAATAATTTCCAACTTTCTCAGCCTCTCTCTCAATGCTCTACAGGCTCTGTGACCTTAGAAAGGGAAATCAGAGGTTTCACGAGTTAACAAATTGTTCTAATTTAACCAGAACCCAGAAGATCAGTCAGACCCATACCTCCCAGCTTTGGCATGACAGAAATTAAATTTAAAACTAGTCAATCATTTTCAAATTAAGATGTGTATATATAATATACATTAAATATGTTATGTATGTAATAGATCTCTGTTCTTCTTTGTGTGACCGAAATTTACTCTCTAGTCACATTAGTATCTCTCAGTTGTTTCCAACTGTAAAAGAGGGTGAAGAAAAAAACTGTGCAGTCTGACATATTTCTTAAACCAATCTCTGAGGCGGAGGCGGTTAGTGACATACCAGAAAATGAAAACCTTTTAGTCACATACCAGAAAATGAAAACCTTCTATCTCTTTGTTTCCAGTCCAATGCTTAGCACACTGGATTACAGAGCCCACACTGGATTACAGAGCCCACAGAAGTTTTAAGGAAACTTATTTTTGAAGCTGCGTCGTTTGCCAAGTCTCTATCTTTAAAAGTGAGTTGATTCACCCACCTCTATTAATACTTCAGAGGTCTCGCTCCACATTGAAGGGCCACTCAAAGAGCCAGATTGGAGGACAAAATATATAATAAGCCTCTTTTAGAAACATCATAAATGAGTTTTAGGACAATAAAGAAGCCAAATTAAAGACAAAAGAAAAACATCAGCAGTCTTCCTGCATTTTTGTGCCAATGTAAGCTTTTAGCAAGACCAGATGCATTTAATACCCGCCTGCCCGTATCTTATCCATTAGATGTTTGTAAGCAAGCTGACACCAATTTCGCCACTTCAATCAGCATATAAGGAAAGTGTTTGTTTCATGTGTTGCACAGGTTCAAAATTCAAGATCTGCTTTTGTCAAGTGATTTGAAAAGAATTTGAATGGCTCTGGCCTCTATGTTAATTGAAACACAAACCTGTAACTGATATATATCAGGTCATGCTTGATGTACTTGCCTAGAAGTATCTGGTGCTTTAAGTTCTGAGGAGGAACTGTGTACCAAACTAGTGATGTTACGATTAAAGCTCCTCCAAAAAGCCTACCTGACAGAAAAATAGTAAACTGTGGCACATAAAAGCGTACATTTTTAACTTCTGAAAGTTCTCTTTGTAGATCACCTCGTCATTAAAGAAAGTATGTTAAGAAGTTATTCCCCAAGATTTCACAAGCCTTTTGAGTCTTGGTCTTAGAAGAGCAAAGTATTACTATATGGCAGGACAGGAGGGAGACATTTAAGGTATAATTTAAAAGACATAGGCTTACATTGGGTATGTTCAGAAGATTCTTGATTTTGAGCATCATTTTCCCCTTAGTTTTTAGATTTATCTCAACACCATTACCTCCTTTGAAGCCTCCGTACCCTAGTAGGTAGACAATTGCAGAAAGATAGTTACCCTCATTTCAAATATAAAGAAACTGATTTTTTTTAAGAAACTGATTTTTAAAGACTAATTTGCCCAAGATCACACAACTAATCAAGAGTAAAAGCAAAACTTGAACTACCGTTTTCTCATTTCCAACCGTTCACGTCTTTCAATTACGTGCTTCCCGACTAACAGTCCCATCGTGAATGTGTTCTTCCTAAACGTCCAAAGACATGGACTTTGTTGAAGCCCTGCCGCCCTGCCATCTCTCTAACTGTGGCTTTTCCTCTTTGCTCACTCTCTTTGATCTACCCCCTAAATGTGGTGTGATGGTTAATTTTATGTGTCAGTTGAACTGGGCTAAGGGACGCCCAAAGAGTTGGTAAAACATTTTTTCTGAGTGCATCTCTGAGGGTGCACTGGAGGACACTGCCATATAATTTAGTGACTAAGGAGGATCTGCCCTCCCCAGTGCAGGCAGGATTCTTTCAATCCACTGAGGGCCCAAACCGAGCAAAAAGGCGAAGGAAGGGCAAATTCCACCCCTCTCTTCCTGAGCTGAGACATCCATCTCCCACCCTCGGGCATCCACACTCCAGCCTTGATCCTTTAGACTCCAGGACGTACATCAGTGGTCCTCAGGCCTACAACCTCAGACTGGGAGTTACACCAAGGGGACCCGTAGTTCTCAGACCTTTGGACTCAGGCTGAATTACCGCCAGCTTTCCTGGATCTCCAGTTTGCAGATGGCAAATCATGGGACTTCTCGGCCTCCATAACAATGTGAGCTAACTCCTGTATTCTCTCTCTCTCTGCCTCTCTCTCTCTCTCTTTCTCCCTCCCTTCCTGACTTATACAAATGGATCTTTTGCTCTTTCTTTTTATACTCATTCCACCTGATGTTCCCATACATTTTCATAAGCTCTATGTAGATGATTTTCAAACCTGTTGGTTCTACTTTATACCCTGCATCCCAGGACCACACATTAATTCAACAAACGCCAACTGCATTTGTATAGTAGTTCTTAGTATAGTAATAGGTTTCAGGGATGATGCTATGAATGAGAGAATAAAAGTTCCTGACTTCATGGAGCTTGGCATCTAACAGAGAAGAAACAACTCTTAGTGGGAAACAATTCCTACAGACCCCACAATGCCATGAGCATGGGATGTAACCAATTCTTTATGAATGTACAGATGAAATCAATCACATAATTGACTTCCAGAGAAATAAGGGTAAAGTCTGGAAGCTAGACTTTGAATATACTTTACTTAGTAGATTTTACTTTGAAACTATGTAAACATTTTATTTAACCGTAAAACAAAATTATATTAAAAAGCAAGCCTAAAAACAGAGACTGATTTAAAACTTGGCAATTTGAGCTTCTATTCATAGCAAGATATATCTACAGACAAAAAGACCTGCAAAAAACTTTAAACAGTCCAATCCCTATTATGAGTTAACTATGTCCCTCCAAAATTCGTCTGTTGAGGTCTTCATTCCTAGCACCTCGGAACGTGGCTGTATGTGGAGATGGGATCTTCAAAACGGTGATTAGAGTAAAATGAGGTCATCTGGGTGGGCCCTAATCTAATATCACTGATGTCGTTATAAAAGAGGAGACTAGGATACAGACCTGCGTGTACAGAATACAGACCACGTGAGGACACCGTGACAAAGCAGCCATTTGCAAGCCAAGGGGAGAGGCCTCAGAAGAAACCAAACCTGCCAGCGCTGTGATCTTGGGATGCCAGCCTGCAGAACTTTGCGAAAATACATTTCCGTTGCTTAAGCCCCCCAGCCTGTGGTGTTCTGTTACAGCAGTTTGAGCAAGCTAATCTGGTCCCTATGTTGTAGACACTCCAAGTATGTCCCCACCTGGCCCTTCCCACACTGCTACTTACCTTTTGGGTGATTTTAGATGCACGTCTATCTTCCAGGCTATAAACTCCATGAGGAGAGAAAGACAAAGTGCCCAGCACATTGTCAGCATCTGTGCTGGTTTCAAAACCCAACCTAGAAATTGGCTGGCATTCCTTCCGTTGAAAGGTAGGATCTACTCATATGTTGCCCCTCCTTTACTGTGGGCTCGTGGGCACCATGACCACCAGAACACGGCAGAAGTGATGCGGTGCCAGTTTCTAGGCTGAGGGCTTAAAAGACTTGTAGTTCCTCTCACCTGGACACTCCCTCTTGGAACCCAGCAGCACGCTGTGAGGAAGTCAGGCCATGTGACAAGGCCACGAGCATGTGTCCTGGCTGAGAGTCCCAGCTGAAGTCCAAACAGCCAGCATCCACTGCCATCCGTGTGAGTTAGGAATCCCTCGGGACGAATCCAGCTACGCTGCCATCTGAAATGCACCCACATGGGAGACCACAAGCAAGGACCACCTCCGAACCATGAGTGATAACCATAAAATTGCTGTTTTCAGCCACTATGTTTGGGGATTGTTTGTTATGTAGCAATATATTATCTGAATAGCACTCTGAAAATATTTGCTCAGTGAAATTCTTTCTGGGATAGCTCTATGATTTTGTCCATAAGTGCTTCGGGGTGTCTCTGGGGACCTCAGCAGGGTAGCCGCATTCTGCCTCGATTCTCTCACTGGCAGACTCTCCAACTACATGTGCATTCAGTCAAGTCAAAGTTAGAGTGATGCTACTGTTAACTCTTGACCCCTAATATAATGTAGGCAAAGCTCTCAAACATGCAATAAGGAAAGCAAGTTTCACAGACAAAAACAGCTTTTCAGGACCCATTCCCTCACCACACGGGCCACTTTCTGTCCACTGTCATAGGCTGAAGACCCTACCGTTTGTGGTCCTAAAGGATTTTGGTTACTTTGTCTAATGCTTCCTCTCCATGCCACACCAGCATTATCAAAGCTGCAACCATCACCATGGAAACTAGCCTGGCAAGAAACTCAACATCTTTGGTCAAACCCTCTATGTTGTCACCCACAGAGAGCTCTAGAAAGAGAGGCTTGTATTTAAGTAAAACTGGTTATTTTTTGTTCTGAGAGGCACCATTGCTTTCTCTCATTGTTTTCTCCCTGTGAACCTACAAGACAGATGAAAAATAAACAGTAAAAATAAATGAAGCTCTTTTATTTCTAACTGACTTCCAACATTATGGGAACTACTAAAACCATCCATAAAATACCCTCTGCCCTAAAGAGTTTTGAGCATTGGGCCGATTCCACCACTAACCGAGAAGGACAGAGAGTAATAATAGTTAAGTACGAGGCTTCAGAGCCAGACAGATCTCAACTCCGGTCCTGACTCCATTATTCCGGATCTAGTCAAACCCATTCATTCATTTATACATTCATTCACCAAATTCTTTTCACACACCTACTCGGTCACAAGCACTTGGCTAAACACTGAGAAAACCCTTGAGTACAAAACAGACACAGCCCCGAAATATTTACCCCATGCCTCCACACACCAGCAGGCATTAATCTAGCTATCGGGAAAACAAAGGTGAACAAAATAAGGTCCTTGTCTTTAAAGAGCTTTCATTTTAGTGGTGGAGAGAAAGGAAAACATTTAAAAAACATGCCATCATTAGAGGAGCCATGAAAGAGAAGTAAGGGGCTAGACAACAGAAAGAGTCTCACCTCAGGGGAGTGGGTCGGAACAGGCAACGTTGTTTCAAGAGTCTCACTCTGCATATCTATAAACAGGCACACTACACACTGCAAATCAACCCTCACAGGGGGTGCACACCACTGTGCTTGGCTTGCGTGATGCCCAGTAAATGGCAGGAGGTATTACTGATGTGACACATGAAAGTATCTGGGGAACTCTTGGGAGTGCTAACCCACCATGGGCCCTGAGCCCGTGTCCCTGCAAAGAATGCTAAGCCCTGACTGCTCTTCCGTGGGTCATCACCCAGAATCGTGTCTGCAGTGAGCAATCTTGAGGGATAAGGTCAAGCCGCCCTAAAGGGCAAAGAGCAGGTTTGCTGTAAAAGACGTGCATTCCCCACGCTCAGGGTCCCCAGGCTTCCTAGCAAACCCAGTGTGCAGGATATCCCCCTGAACCCCTTTGCATCACCCCCGTGGGATCAGGGGAGCTTGGGAGTTGGCCTAAAATGACGCACATCCTGCTTGCTGTGCGAGGAGTGATTAAGTCCTTCATCTCTCATGTTTTTCTGTCGGCATGCATGAAACCATAACAGGTGAACTTACTAGATTGTAAGGAGAGTAAATTCCAGATCCGGAGTGTCCCTCAAGAACCACCAGTGACCCTTAGCTTAGTCTTCTACAGAAAAGTCTTCAGTCACTTCCTCTCTGACAGAGTCGTCTCTTTTAATGGCAGTTCTTAGGTACCACTGTCATGAGATACACTCTCACACACACACACACACAACACCAGTCTAAATCATCCTAAATTTCTGTTCATCATTACCACTGAGGCTGGAAGTTTCTTTTGTTCGAGACCTGTTATAGGGATTAACGATGGTGTTTTGTTCTCCCACAAAGTCAGAAAGAGCAGTGACCATAGACACAGCTTTAGAGTCATCAGAAAAGATGGTGACAGAGAGAGAGAGAGAGAGAGAGAGAGAGAGAGAGAGAGAGAGAGAGAGAGAGAGGAGAGCTGAAGGATCACAAAAACAAAGAGGATGAAAATTTGCAAATATGGTATAGTGCATAGATCTGCACTCAAAATGGAGACTAATCAAGAAAGAAAAATGATCTCAGGCAAGTTTTAATCAGCAATGCTTTGCAAAAAGGCACTTGTCAAGGGCATATCACTTTTATCAGGTGATAAAAATGATGTATAACAATCTTATGTAGCCCAAGTAAAGTAAAAAACGCACAGGAAGCAGTTATAATTTTTGCAGGGTCCTGAAGGTTTTCTTGGTCCCCTTGTAGCATTTTCTTCCTTCTCTCCAGGCCATTTTTTTTTTTTAAGAGCAAGGTGTAAGTTGAATTTGCTAACTCTTGTTATATATGGCAAAAGCTCAGAATTTGTAATGCATTTTTAATTAAGTGTAGTGCTGGGAGTTTGGAAATTCCAACTGGACCAGCATTTGTCTATTTCATCTTGACTGCAAAAACAACACTGCTTTCCTCTCTCATGACCACTTACTCCTAAGAGGAACGTGCACATTCAAGGGAGGGAGATGGCAGGTACAAAGACACAGGAACTTACAGGAACCACAGTTACAGGCACACATTTTATTTGTTTCAAAAGAGAAACCACCTGAAGGAAGGAAACAGATTTATCACTTCTCCCAGGCATTAACCATGCTGTGGAATCGTATCACACCAAAGATAATTGCATCGATGGAATATTTATGTGCACTCATTATAGGAAAACACTCCATTTCATAACCAAGATTTTGTGCTGCTTATAAATACAAAAGCAGGAAGAGTTTAGGTTGTAGAAATCACTCTGGTTTGGATTTGTAAATTTAATAAACTAAAGCCAGGGCAGCTATCCTATCAGCTGAGATGTCCCTTTGGGCAACCAGAGGTGCTGGAAGCAGTTTGTGGGAATAGAGCTTTCAAAAAGTTCCATGTTCCAATTAAAGGTATGTGAGATTCAGGTCTCCCTGTTGTCTAATACCTTTGAAAACAAAAGATCGAATTCCAAGAGAGCGTTTGCTGAACTAAACCATTCCGGCTCCCCTGGATTGTTTTACATTAAAGGCAGCCCCTGGTCCTCATCTTTGGGGGATGATGTCCCCAGGAGTGAGACACTACATCAGATGCAGGGCCAGCCTGAGAATCTGTGAGTTTCGGAGGACACAGAAGGCATAGGAGGGACGCCAGTGAACTGCAATCCCAAAGGGATTTGTGTCATCTCCAGGTTAGAAAATCCAGAGACTCCAGAACACACAAGGCTGAGACACACAAAAATGTTTCATCTTGAGAAACTGCTCTGAAAAGGAAAATAAAAATAATAAATTCTCCCCACCCAGATTGATTTATCAGTCATTTACCTCGATGTGCAATGCACAAAAAACAAAGGAACAGGAGAGCAGCAATTAGGCCGACACAAAGACAGACTATCTGATTTCACAGAGTGGTAGGAACAGTGGGGAACTGCAATTTGTTCCCTGCTACCTGACTCGGAAATCCCCAGCTCTTTAAAATCACTTAATTGCTTATCTTTGCAGGGAATGTTTACTTCCTTTCTCTGCATTCTCTCTCCCAAAACCCTGCCTAACAATTCATGTGGTAGAATTTCTAATAATTCTTCTCACGGGACCCAAGACAAATGGAAAGCATAAACCCACATTCAGTGAGTCCACATAGAGGACCCACAGCATACACTGTCTACGCAGGCTCCGTGTGAGGGGCTGGGAGTAAGAAAACATCTGATTCTATACACTGTAGCATGACTTCAAAAGAGGTTTTGGATACTAGGTTTCAAACATTTTACTGTTAACTCTCAGTTGCAGTAACTGAAAGTCAAATCAAACCAGTTCAAGCGAAACATAAATTTATCAGCTCATGTGGCAAGCAGAATAATGGCCCCTCAAAGATGTCCATGCCCTATTCCCCGAACTTGTAGATATGTCACCTCCCATGGTGTAACGGACTTTGCAGGTGTGATTAAGTGAAGAAGCTTGAGGTAAGGAGACTATTCTGGGTTAGCTGGGTGGGCCAATCTAATCACATGAATCCTTAAAAGAGAAGTACCTTTTCCTGGCTTCGGTTGCAGACACGATGACAGAAGCACAGTTATACAGATAGCAGCAACAGAAAGCTAATACAGCACAAATAACCAAATGTCAAAGAGATGCCTTCAAACCCAGTTTGACCCAGGTGTTTGCGACTAGAGAAAATTTCGTCCCTCAAAAGACATTTGGCAATGCCTGGAAACGAGTCTGGTTATCACAACTGGTGCTATGGGGATGGTGCTGTTGGCACCTAGTGGGTAGAGGCCAGGGATGCTGTTAAACATCCTACACTGTATTAAACACCCCCTACAACAAAGAACTATCCAGCCGCCAATGTCAGTTCTGCTCTGTCTTGAACAATGTAATACTGACACCTTTTCTCTACATGTCTTGGCTTTGCTTGGCTTTATTCTCCGGTTAAGATCCCCCTACATGGTAGCAATGTGGCTGCACACAGCTTCAAGCCTACAACTTTCAGTCTCAGGAATCCCTTCCTTGATAGGCCTGGCAAAAGTCCTTGTGTTGATGCTGATTGGCCCAGCTTAGATCTCTCCCTGATTCCTAAACTAATCACAGTTTGTCCTGATTGGCTGAGCTTGGTCACATGCCCCTCCCAGGGTAAAAGAGCTGAGTCAGCTCCAGCTCCACATATACCAAAATTCAATAGCGGAAGGTAGTCACCAAAAGGAAACAAGGAAAGATTTTTTTTTTTAAGTGTCCGCTATAGCAGTAGATTCTGTCTAACCAAGTGGGCAAAGGTATTCTGGAGGGCTTTCTAAGCACTGTATAACAGCACCTTTCAAGCACAGGTCCCTGTACCTCCACGTCTCCACTTGGGACTCTGAATTGATGGGTCTATGAATCTCACTCCCCATCAAGGAGTTTTTTAAGAGGTCACGATGACATACAACTGATAGACTGTGTTATCTGAGGTAAATGTGACATGACTTTGGTCAATGCATTCTTCCTTTTAAGAACGCTGCGACCAGGCACTGTAGCAGTAGAAGCAAGCTCTGCAGCACTGCCAGCAGCATTGTGGCTGAATCTAAAGGATAGCTTCCTAAAATGATGAAAAACAAGATTCCTATGAAAACTTAATACAATTCTCTGCACAATACATGTTTCTACAACGAGAGGGAGACGACCCAATCTTTGACCAGTTGCGATGTTGAGTATTTGCTTTACCTTTTCAAATCACTTTTCCTATCACACTTCATCTCTCTGCGAAGCACAGGCAGTTCACTTTAGTTAAGCACTAGCAATGTGCCTTGACTTCACATTTCTTCACGTTTTCATAACTCTGGTATAAAAAGTCAAAGTAGCCTGTGATCAAAGATGACATACATTTCTGGGCACATCTGAGATCAACATATAAACACAGTAGATTCACATATAAACATGGTAGATGAACCAGGAAATTGATATAGCACTGAGGAGGACAAAATAAAATTTGAAATGAATAAAATCCTTTTGTTTTGACTCTCCCGGAAACAATATGTTGGTCATTGGGGATTCAAGTTTCCCAGGTCAGATATCACTAGGCATCCTGCACAGATTTCCATCTGCTCTCTTAAGCTGGGCCCTCCTGTTTGTTTCTTTTTCCCTCTTTCTTTCCTTCCTTCCAAAAACCACTAAGAGATATTGGCAACGCCTCCTCCTTGCCCCTCTCTGTTCCTCACCCCACCCTATATGTTCCCTCCCAGAATTTCCATTCAAGAGCACACAGCCCTACAAAGAAAGGACACAATGGAAATGCCCTAAGCCGTTGGATACTAAAAATGTTTTTTAAAAAATCTTTTGAAAAATAACTTTAAACCAAAACACTATATATTCATAAGAGAAACATCAGAAGACACAGACAGATACAAAGAGATCTGCAAAGAGTAGTGCATCCACATCAAGACAACCTCTGAAAACACAGTGCTAGAGATTTCTTCAAACTACACGTATATGCATGTGTGGATTTTATTATTTATTATATAAAATACATATAATATAAACACACATATACATATACCTGGACTTACTATATAATTCCATTTGTATATAACAGATATTATACTAGATGTAATATATATGAAATATTTTAATAAGCGATCGGATATTATGTGCTAACTTATAACTAGCTTTTTATTACTTACATTAGATTGTAAATAATGTTCTATGCCAATTAATATTAACCTATGATACCATTGTTAATACATAGTATTTTATTAAAGATGTACCATAATTCACTCACTCAATCCCTTATTCTTAGAGGTTTTTTTGCTAATTTTATGATTGTAGTGCCAAATTTGTTAATGTTACTATTCAGGTAGTAAAACTAACTGCAACTTCTTAACTTTATAGTTTATTTAGCCTCCCTTAAGATTCTCATACCCCCCATCCACTAAGTAGCATTAATTTAACAGTAGTTCAATTTTTTATAGTCTAAATGAGGTCCTTGGGTAATCCATCAAAATGTAAGTTCCACAAAGGCAGGGATTTTTGCCAGTTTTATTTACTGATGTATCCCCAGTGTGTAGAGCAGTGCCTGGCACAGGGTAAGTGCTCAGTAAATACGTTTTAAATGAAAGAATCCATCCCACGCGTGAGAATGCAAACTCGACCCCCTCAATTTTCCTCCTGTCCCTGCTAACCCAGTTGTATGGCAGGCGTACACAATCTGTGGCAGTGGGAAGTAGGGACCTGTGCTGGTCGCTGGATCCTCTGCTCTCTGCTGTGCAGCACCTTCCTGCCCAGGTTACCCAGAGTCGGACACTGAAGACGACCCCGGGAGACCTGGCTCTGCTCTCCAAGCCCAGACGGAGACCTGTGGTCTCCTTTCCCAGATCCCTCCCACCTTAATGCTTTCAAATTCTGATGACCTGTCTGGACCTTGGTTGTGTCTCCCAGCCACACCCTGACTTAGTCGTGTTAGGCTGTACACTCTAGGATATGATCGAATGCTCACTACGTCTCCCCCATGACAAGTCCTCTGGTTTTCTCCTCAAGACCAATACATCCCCCCAAGGAACATGTCAAAACTTCCCGTCCCCATCAGGTGGGAGCCCAGGATCTCTCAGGCCTTCTCTCTGCCTAAGCCGCTGAGCTGCTGTTCTTCTTATGCTGCTGCCAACCTGTCTTATCACGGGGCGACCCTGCCCTGTATCCTTCCTAGGATTCCAAGAGCACTGAGCCCCGAAATACTACTGGTTTTAGCTAAGATGTCAACCATCACCCCAAAAACACAGTCACTGAATTCGACTTTGGAGACAGGGCAACATACACATACACATTGACTGCCCTCCCTTCTACCTTCCTTCTTTCCCATAGTTCACTGGGACTGGGGGACTGAGCTCCACCTCACTCTACCTTCTGGGGCACGGACTGTCCCTACCTATCATTTATCATCCAAACGAGAACACGTTTGTGAATAAAAGGATGCTACTGGTACTTAGGCCAGGACAACGTACCCGCACTGGAGCTGACCCAGGCCCGCTGCTAAGTGTGCTCACTCTAGTTGTACTCACCCTGACACTCAACTCCTAGCTCTCGACACGGTCGTGGAAGCTTGAGGAATTCAGGAAATCTTACTTTGGGACAAAGGTTGAACACTGATTCTTTCTTGCCTTTCTGCTCTAAGAATACTAATCACCCGAGGCAAATGGACACAGCTGAGTGATGAGAAAGGTGATCCCATACACAGAAATATGGAGGAGGAACGCGTATTAATATTCTCAGAATGATTGGCCCTCTTGTTTATGTGATTCTGAACAATACGGCAAAGGACACTCAGGGAATTAAATCATTGTACACTTGCTCAGTGACTTTTTTATGCCTTTTTGTAAGGAAGTGGGCTTACAAAGACTTGATAATAACTAAAGAGGCTTGTGGGGGAAACAACGTGCTGGAAGCCTGGTAAGCGACTTGTCATTTCCTACTCACCATAGTGTTTCTCAACTCCTGGCTGCTGTTTCTTCTTCCTGGGATGCCCTCCTACCATCCCACTCCACCCTGAAAACTCTTGCTCTCCATGGGGGAGCCTTTACTGACTGCCCCTCCCTGTCTTCCCCCTCAAGGTCACTGCTCCCTCCATAGCCCTCTCCTGTGTTACTTACTACACAACGAAGAGGACTTTCCACAGGTTAAGAACTGAGTCAACAAATCTGTACAACACACTGAGAGGTAAGTACGGTATCCCCATTTTGCAGATTAGGAAACTAAAGTTAGTAAACTGTGCTACAATTTAATATTCTAACCAAGGTTTACTCAACATTGCCCACCTTCCCTGGCCTTTTTGTCATTATTTGCTTTGGGTTTTTAAGGATTAAATGACCTATTGAATGTGAAAGCTCTTGGAAACAGTTGAGAAGCTGAGCAAATATAGCAAATTACCTACTTTGGGCCCATCTTCTTTCTACCTAGATTTTAAACTCTTTGATAAGAAAGACTAAATTTTACCTGAATTCCAAAATGTTAGCATAACATGAAAAGCCTCCAGAAATTCCTAATAAATGTTAGCAGAAGTCTCACATGAGCAAACAGAATTTGGCCCTCCATATATGCCACATTTCTGGAAAGAAACAAGGCATCACCACGTGAGTGTCCCGCCAGTTCTGTTTCTAGAATTGGATACTTGGTGGGGGGGAGGGGAGACACTTGAATGGTATCTTTGACTTTTATAGATACAGGAAGAAGGTATCCACTGTTCTGAAGGAAGGTTGTACATGAGAATCTGAAGCTCAAAAATCCCTGAGCAGGAACAATAATTACTGATTATTTGGAAACCCTTGATGGACTAAGCTTGTTTGCACTGTGGTCACAAATCAGAAAAGGATGTCAGGGACGACCAAGTGGAAAACCACGTTAGGGTTTGCACCAGTGACCAGTGCTCAACAAAACCGAGGTGGGCTGAGAGAAGGGAATACAATATGGCTAGTAGTGAAACCCCCTTATGGCATTGTGAATACACCACAGGGAGGAAATGTGCGTGTGTGCGTGCGTGTGTGTGTAGGTGTGTCTGCAACAGAGAGTGACACCACCAAGAACTTTAATACTGGCCCTTCCGTGCACAGCATCCAGCATCTGATGCCCCTCTCCCAAGGTGGCACCAAAAGGATGCTGAGAACCTGCAGGTGGCAGAAATGACAGCAGGGTGCATGGCCTGGCACCTCTGGCTGTGGAAACTCCTGGCACGGCAGTTCTCAGTTTCAGAGCCCCTTTACACTCTTCAAAATTATTCTACCAAGCCCTCTCCCCTGCTCACAGTGTTGCTCACGAAGAGGGCTAGACGCTACAGATGCGACACTTGTAACACACCCAATCCCTTCAGTCACGTAATAAGCAGGGATTTGTGTCTCTCCGACACATACCTCCTCTTTAGGCAGTAACTTCTCATTAAGGTTAGGAAGTTAACAACAACAACAAGAAGACAAGACTAGTAATTCTGACATGCAAAATGCCCGTCATAATCACAGTTTTGGTGGAGACCTTGTGCTTGGGTGAGAGAAATGGCATCTTAATCCCCTGGGAGGGTCTCACTAGAGCCTCGAGCATCTATCTATTCCATCTCCACTGAGATGCAGTGTGTCAGGGAACTGTGTAAAAATTAGTGTGTTTCTGGATTTAAAAAAGTGTGAATTTGCTAGGTGTACCTGTGAACATTTATATTTTAAAAATCCCATCGCTTGCAGACACATTAACATTTCAAACAAAGCAATTTAATACGCCAAGTAAAGCACTGACAATTATAAGCCTGTACAGATAAGTTTAATTATTAGCCTGAACACTGTGTGTCTTAAAAAAGACAAGACACATATGAGAGCTCTCTTCCACTCCAACCAGGCTTTAGAAAAGCACCTGTGTTTGTACATAAACTCACACTGTCCTGTTAAAGTTCTGATGCAGCAGTGGAAAGGAATGCTAAGAAAAGTGGTTACCATAGCAATGAAAAATTGCCACCACACTGGAGACGTCTGAGTGGCCCTGTCTCATCTCTGAGGTTCTTGACCGAATGACTTGCTCAAGTTATTCTTCAGTGGGCAGAGGAAGGGCCTTCAGGCGAAGGACTTGATTGTCCTGAGCCTCCTGAGTACGGTCACAACCACAAAGTGTTGGGGTAGGGAACTGACTGCATCCTGGCTCAGAAGAGCAATCATACTCCCTACCAGAGTGCACTCTACCTGAAAGAAGGGATTTTCCCGTTTTTGTTCTGTGATGAATCTCCATTATCTAGGATAATGCTTGGCACATACTAGGTACTCAATAAATATTTGTTACATAAATGAACGATCACTATGAAAAACACAGCACTAATGAAAACCTCAGCTCAAATCTCCATTCTTTATTTTAAAGTCTCAAGGCCCAGGATTTGGGTCAAAAGAACTCAGTTTTTCAATCTGCTCAAAAGAACTCCAAATAAGATTCCAATGCTACGTAGTTCAATACTGTATCCCTTCCAATTATCATTAAGTCATTCAACGGAGACAGAATCGTACAATGGTTAAGTGCATGAACTCTGGAACCATAATGCCTGGGTTTGAATCCTGGCTCTGTCACTGCGTGACCTTAAAGGGATCACTTAACTTCTATGTGTCCCAGTGTCTCCATCTGAGAAACAGAGAGAGTAATAGGATCTACCTCCAATGTTAGCTATTATAATTGAGCATGCACTCTAGATAAAAAGATGAATAAAACATCCAAAGTTCTTATTACAGCACCACCCACGTGGTATTATATAGCTTGCTGTCTGCCTTCCATTGTTTCAAGTCAGCAAAAGCTGGTATAAATTTTCCTACAGTTGGGAAGTGGATTTTACAGCTACCAAATCTGTAAAGATCATATCACGATAATCACATTTATACCTCATTACATATTCAGAAGCAAAGCCTGGAAAGCAAACATGTGGGCTAGCTTTTTGATCCTCTGCATAGGATGGAAAAGAAGGAATACAAGGGCTCTCAGCGAGACCAAGCTAAAAGAGCAGAAAGCCAGGAATTACTGAATCCTTCCTCCCTGCCCAAACCCTGGAACGAGGAGCAGCACACTTCACTCTAACTTAAAAATGGGAGCAGCACAGCCTTAGCCAGTGATCAAATGACCTGCAGACTAGGGTTCCAAGACTCTCCCAGATGGTTGCTCCAACATTAGAAAAGTCTGTGCCTAATGGGGGAAACGTAGAAATTCATCTTCTCAAAAAAATCACATTCCAGGTGATTTCATTAATAATATAAAAAGGTGGGCATGGGGGTGAAAGGAAGGGAAAGAGAAACAATTATTTGAAGGGTTAATAGTCTAGTTGCTTTTCAAATATTTTCTGAAGTCAGTTTAGCAGAGGAAAAGTGATTTATATGAACATATTCTTGGCAAAGAGAGGATAGTAGAGAAATATAAAATTATGCAAAGACTTGTTGAAATTAAATGAATTACTGCTGCACATGAATCAGTCTTTTAAAAAGAAGCTACACAGTATAAAATAGACTTAGTTTTGTAGTTGATTAGATTTACACTTCCATCTTATTTAAACTATGCTACCTGGAGAATAAAATAATTCAATGCCTTTCATATAAAACACCTTAGCTTAATATTTCACAGTGAGAAACCTTGCTTTTGCATTAAATTATGCCAAAATGGGAGTCTAGGAGAAAAGAATATGCATTGTAAAGGGTGCTAACCATTCAATCTGGTAAAGACATTGATTCTCTGGCGTTGAATATATGCATATATTGCAATGTACATTTTCCCCCAGTTGAGAAGTGGATTTAGAAACTACCAAATCTTTGATGATCCTTCACTAGGCAGGCATAAACTGCCATGTTTTCTTGTAGGGGCACAAAGTTTCTACCCCATTCACAAAGCCTAGAAATCTCTGAATAATGCCATTCTCAGGTCACAGGTGATTATCTTGAAAATAGAGAGAATTATGGTCTTCTATACGCACCAATATGAAAGAAAGCCATAAACAATTGCCCTAAAAGACCATCTCCATAAGTGTGCTATACGGCACAGCTTCTCAACCAGGGTTCCTAGAAAGACTCGGCCCTTGGGGTCCTGGATGGGGACTTGGGCAGCCGACGGCCGTACGGCCACAGGATGCTCGCATCCTACGTGTCTCTTGTCGGGGCTCTAAATTCCCTCCAAAAGGTCATGCAAATAACACCATTGTCTACTTCAGCCATGACATGCAAAGGTGGGAGGCAGATGGAGTGGAGATAGTTCCACACAATGTTAACAGGAATTTGGAAGGAAACAGAACACATGGGGATAGAGATTCTGTGGCCAAATAAGCATAGTAAATAGTGAGACAAATAGAGATTTCCTCACTGCAGGACTTGAGAAATTCTTTAATATGCTAAGGGCATATGCTAAAGGAATATGATCCTGCTGTATTTCACCAACTTATTGGACAGCACACTCATTTTAATGGAGTTCCATCAGGGTTAAGGATGCACAGAACACAGTTCAGAAAGAGCTGCTTTCAGCACTTATGGTATGTTACCTGGTGAAGGGGCTTCGATAAGCACTTGAGTTATGTCTGAATTATTTTTTTTAATAAATAAAAAAGGGGGGGGCATCATTCCAGATGGAGCTCCTAATGAGGTAGATGTTTTGTGATAAAAAGGACCAAATGTGACTGGGGAGAAGTGAGTAGTAGTTGATTTGGATGGCCTCTTCTAAAATACTCCAGGTATATTTGTACATTGTTTCCCTGCCTTTTCTTTCATTCGAGGAGTATGTATGAGTGGCCACTGTGCTCTGGGCACTGGGGAATCCAGTCTCCCTTTCAGAGACAGACATGATGAAGACACACAGTAGGACAGATGGAACTTCCATTTCCACAGAGAGAGACAGACCATAGGACTGTTATATATAACATAAATTCAGGTGTAAAATGACGTTGTGCTGTTAAGTGCACTATATCAACCTGAGTGAGATGATGGAGAAAGACTGCGTGTGGCCGCTCCAAGGAGGCGACTGACACAGGAGCTGGCTCTGAGGCTATGAGAAGGAGCCAGCGAAGCAAAGATCTGGGAAAGAGATTTCCTTCCCCAGCAACAGATGCAAACACTTCTAAGGCAGAAATGAGCACAGGGGGACGAGGAACAGAACTGTACCTGGAGCACCGCATTAACGAAAGTGGCAAACGATGAGTCTGGAGACTCGGGGCGAGGCCAGCAGAGCCCATGGGAAGAAATGCAGATGTTCATTGAAAAGAAGCTACTGCGTAGGTTTTAGCCCACAAATGCCATCGTATGAGTTCTGTGGTTAAAAACGGCTGCTGATGTGTAAAAAACGGCAGAAGGAAGGCTCCAGAAATGAAGCGGAGTCATTCCCACCTACACGTGGGAGGCCACCTCCTCAAACCTCAGGGCCCTAGAATTCTAAACCCTGGAGGAATGAGCCAAACGAGATATTCACCCAGCTAAGGAAGGGACAGATGTTCTTCCACTTTACAGTTGCACTTTACCTTTCAAACAGTATTGTCAGAAGAGACACAGTCCTCCCAAAGAAATGATGCAAAGGAAAAACACATGTGCTTTAACAGTACGTATTTTGTCTAGGGCACCATTATTCTTAACAACCTTCTTGTGAATCTTAAAGAAAAAAAACAAAACAGAACTTGAGGATAAAACTTAAAATTTTTAACAACATAAGCAGTATACCTCTACTGGAACTCAAGTGTGTATCGAAGCCAATTATTTTTTAAAATAGGAAGACTTTACCTTGATTCCTAATCAATAGCCATATGACAGCTCCTCACAAAACGATAATTCACCATGTTGAAAAACTCTTGAGATTAAAAAGAAATGACACACAGTAAAACCTCATTAATTTTGACCCTATTAAATCAGAGTTTCTAAAAATTTGGATCTGGGTAATCTAAATCTAATTCTGCTTTAGCCAGTAAAAAAAACTCTGGTCTAACTTTAGCAATTAACAGACAAAGGGGGAGGGACAGATTCAATCTGAAGAGAACAAACTGTACAAAAATCTATTTACATAGAACAAACACACTGATTACAAAGCGCTTATCTATCCATTATAGCAGGCCCCACAAGATCTCCATCACCTCGAGGTTGCTGAGACCTCTATCTTAGCAAATGAGTGTATTCACTTAAAAATATTTCCGAATCCAAACTTCTCAGTAATTCTAGCTAGCCTTATAATACAGTTAGTTCAAAAGTTTGAAGTTGGCTCAAATCACACGAAATCGGTGTTTTCACATTTTGGGTATAACACTATGCACACCAGATAATATACCATGTTTCCCCAAAAATAAGACCTAGCCTGACAATCAGCTCTAATGCGTCTTTTTGAGCAAAAAATAATATAATACCCGGTATTATATTATATTATATTATATTATATTATATTATATTATACCTGGTCTTACATTATAGTAAATTAAGACTGGGTCTCATACTAATTTTTGATCCAAAAGACGCATTAGAGCTGATTGTCCTGCTAGGTCTTATTTTCAGAGAAACAGGGTATTTTATCTAGTCACTTGTAGATTCATTTTTTTTCCTGACTTATAAGTGGATTAAGCTCCAGCCATTCAGGTTTAGAAATGATGCTGCTGAGAGAGGAGCCACTGCGAACCTTGTTTTATCTAAACATTATAGCAACTGCCCAGCAAGGCCAAATTCCCTGAGCAAACCTGTGCCTGCCCTCTCTGGAACCATCGTGGAGGCTCAGCATCACTAACACAAGTGCACTCCACCTCCTGACCTTTGCAGCTGCTCCGGGAATCCAGCCATAACCAGAGTCTCCTGAGAGAACCTCTGAATCAGTTTACTGTAAATACAGTACTGCAGTCTAATCAGCAGACTGGACAAGACTTTAAAACAAGTGGTAAGCAACAAAAGACAGCAACACTAAAATCACCATGTAACGCGATCATACTAGCTCTGATCTTCGGTTCCATAGTAGTATGGGATGATTTAATTCAGTAAGAAAGGCTGGGTTATTTTCTTTCTGTTGCCAAACATTTTAGGGCCTTCCATTCAATTACAAATTAAAACTTGGCCACATATATTAATAGTCTAATTACATTTCTCAACATCTGTCTTTCATTCCAGGCCAAAAGAAAATAATATTTACAGAACAGCAGATTGAGACAAAATATACTGCTGTCTTTTCATCTTGTTGAATTGGTGAATAGCTCCATTACATGGTTCGCCTTTTAGGGGGTGTATCAGTTAGGAATGTGTTTGGTTGCAAGTAAGAGAATCCCTGAATAATTATTAGTGGTTTATTTTTCTCATAGAAATCTGGAGGGAGGTGGTCCCTGGGGTTGATTCAGGTATTCAACAAAGACACAGCTCTCTCCTTCTATTCCACCACCCTAGACATGCTCCTTTTCTTCTGCAAGCCTGTCACCTCACTCTTACAAGATAGCTGCTTGATAGCAAAGCAACATGTCCTCATTCAAAACAAACAAAAAACAACAACGAGAGTCAAAAGTATCTACATGCATGGGTGGCTGCCATTTTTATTCAGGAGAGCAGCTCTCCTACTTCCCTTTGTGTGTGATTGGCCAGGGCTACTTCCACGTACAGCTCTGGAAGTCACTGTTGAAGTAGAATGAGCTACCAGACTGGCTGAGACCAACCATGATTCATCAAGCATGGCTGGGGACACACCTGCTCTGCCTGAAGCCAAGTAACTGGGATGACTAAACACAAAACCAGGGTTCTGTTAGTAGGAACATGGGGGAGATAGCTGCTGAGGAGGCGAGAACAATAGTGTACCCCACAAATGTTTCATAGAACAGATTTTCTATGAATAAACGCACAAATGGCCATTAAAGGAGAAAAGTAATCTCACATCTTCTGTTCCCTCAAAGCCTGAATCTGTGGAAAGCGTAAGTGTCAGAGCTGTCGAGTACAATGAACTCATGTCAATGCTCCTCTTTGGGTTTTTATTCATTGTTTTTAACAAGAGAGATGGTCCTCTCCAAAGCAAACTTTATCATATTCACCGCAAAGAAGCAGGGTGAATCAAATCACCTCTGGAAATATCTTCCAACCCCGAAATGCACTCATTGGAAAACTCCAGATAACCAAACTGCAGTGGGGTCCGTCATCCAGTTTCCTGGAAGGTGATTTAAATGTCCATTTTGAATGTACAGCACATACCCCAATGATATGAGCGTATACGAAGAAAGGTAAAACTCACAAACATTCTCATGAAAGAAATCTGTCCTCAGAGTGGTATAGCTCCAAACAAATTACGAGAATGTCTGTTTGCCAAGTCAGACACACATACAAGTAATTTCCATGTTACAGCTAAAACACCATCACACATCCAACTTGACATTTGGCTGCCGTCTGGCTACAATTGAATTCTAGCAGCATATAAAGAAATTTACATGATCACACATAAATTAGCAATTATTAGTACTTTAACTAATAAATGGTACTTCTTATAACTCAGACATTAAGTTACATATTTACCCCTAGAAATCAAAGACTGATACTAAGATGAACATTAAATGTTGATGGTAGCCAAAATTTGAACGGAACGTGTGATCTCCATTCTTGCTAAGTTTACAAGCACAGGGTAGAATAAGTCTCCAAATTTTAGAAACTGTCAAATGTAATATTATCGGCAGTGATTATTTGTGGGTTCAGATGTAATGTTAAGATGATAATAAAATGCCACAATAAAGTTTCAGAATTCTAAATCTTGTGAAAACTTTACATTGCTTCTTAGTAGAAAATAACCATGTAAATCAATTAAGCAAAGCGGCTCTTGCTAACATGTTCAGCAATAAAATTAATTCGGACTTGGCTTCAAGAAGAGGCCACAAACCTAAGAGAGACAACAGACTCTAGAGAGGACAGCCTGCCTCTCTGTCCTTGTCTCTATGCTAGGATTACAGTCCAGTCGTTTGGCACTCAGCAGCCAAACAAAGCACATGTGGAAGCTGTATTTGGCTACTCTGATTTAAAAGACACAAAGACTTGCCAACACTTTGTATACCCCCCCACACTTCTTATTTGATTGATTCCTAGGGACACTAATAAACAATACCTAGCAGAGAAGACAACTTTCATCCCTCTTCCCACATCTTCCAGGACCTCTCTGTACTCCCAGGACTTGCCATGAGAAGATGACAGGAAGAAGAAAAGGTTTCTGAATTATTCCAAACCAGTATCCCTGTCCCACTCCAACCTCAAGATGCTCTCTATTGCCCTCCAGAGGATCTCAATATTACAGCAGGAAAAGAAGACATCAAACTGTTAAACTTTCACATCACTGAGCACTTATTATTCACTTATTTCTAATGACTTAGAAAACAAGAATGTGAAATTGATTTAAAATGAGGAATTATTTTATATAACATTCAGAACTCCTGAGACTTAGGTTTTTACATATCATAAGGAAATCATGCAAAAATCTTGCCACAGATTGTACATCACAGTTAAGCAAAATTAACCCATTACCCCATCCCCCCAGGTCTGGTCCACTTCCTAGAGTTTACAAATCCACTATTTGAAGGTAACAGACTATCTACTCTCTAAAGAATGTCTCTAAGTTCTAAAAAACTATGACTCAATGATTCTTAAATTCGTTGATTTAAGAAAGTCAAATGAGAAAAATAAACTGAGTATAAACATTAGGGAATGGTGAGGACTGTGGCAAACTGAAGATTTCACACCCACTAAGAGGTGAGGATCTACTTAGTTCTTGCTGATTATGTGGGCCCAGTGATGCTATATTACCTGATTTTTTTTAAGTCAAAAAAATTTTTTCATAAAATCTCCACATTTTAGATGTTTAAATTACCTCAAGACACTTGATTCAGAAAAAGAAATCATGACAATAGATTGAATTTAGTCCACCAGAGCAGACATCTCTGCTGTAAGATCATCTATCAATGGCAACGGTAAACCAAGAGAAAAACCCGAGAAGGAAAACTCATTCATCTCTCCTACAATGAGATTCATCCTATCAAAAAACCATCTGGTTAATGGGGACAGATGTAGCAGATGTAGTAATTTGAAGACTGCTTAAATCTTCAACCAGTCCCATCGTTGGGTATTCCATCTTAATTTTAAAACAAAGTGGCTTTCTATGGCATATTCAAGCATAAATAAATCACTCCTATAGTCTGGGCTATTTCTTCCCCTGTTGGCTCAGTCCAAAGTCTCAGGAGACAGACAGTCAGATGGACACCCCCAAGAAGGAACTGGAGGCAATGAGAGACTCACGTTTGCAGGACACCACATCACTGCTGTCAGTAACCCTCTCCCAGGGAAGGCCAATCAGTGCAGGTCTAGGTCTGGCTAAACACAGAAGTTTCAGCCTTAATTCCTATCGTTACTTTTCCTCACCTTGGGTCAGATTTCAACACCAATCTACTCTTCCGATCAGCATAATGGCCCTTCCTCATATCCATTTATCTTTCCAGAAATACGTATATACTCTCAGTCCATTTTCTCCATAGCTGACAGACCAAGGGATATAGGATGAATTCAGTAAATTAGGACAACTGACAATTTGCCAACTCATTTCCATTTACAGGTTAAACAGATTATCTTATCCATGTAACCTTTCCTCTCATTAGTCAAATCTCTATTTCAGCAGCATTAAAAACTCCTTAGTGACTATTCCCAACTCAAATACATGACCTTTGAAGATACCTGAAGGAAGCAGAGTTCCTAAAATCTAATAAAAGGACCTAATCCCTTTCGGTATATTTATTCATTTATTAGAAATTCATGGGGTGCTAAATCCAGTAGCATAGCTTGATTAACATCTCTGAAAAAGAGACAGAGAGAGCAAGTGAAAGAGAGAACAAATCCTAAAATTATCCTACTGAACATTGCAATTCACATGACAGTTCCTCTCTATATATTAAAGAAAGTATGTACATGTGCATATAATTTACTTGAAAATCTGGCCAAACCTTTACTGATTATTCAATAATAAATTATTCCTGAAGGAGATATAAAGTTAAATTTAAAGACCTATGAATATCATTTCACCTCCAAAGGTTTCTTGAGATCCCTACTGGAATTGTGCTGTATTTCCAGCATTTCATTCCCCACCCTGAAAATGAATGAACGAAAGCCACACAGACTGCTTTGTTTAAAATTTACACTGTTCCCCAATAAAAGTCCTGTTCCCCTTCCCCAATAAAATCTTTAAAAATAATAATAATAATAATAAATAAATAAAAATAAATAAAATTTCATTTTATTGATTGCTGTCTGCAAAAGTTCTAGGCATACAAAAGCAGAATTTATGTATCATTTTGGTCTCTCATTTTAAAAGTGGATAAAGCCCATTTTTTAAAGTTTTGTTTGATTGCTTTAAGGAGGTCGATAAAAAATATAAATGTTTCCGGTACTACCTAAGGTTATGTAAGGCAGTGAGAACAAAACAGGGGCCTAAAGGAAGGGTGGGATCGATGGGATTCCCTGGATTTGTGTGGACATTATAAATCCGAATAATTAGTAATGTCATCAAAGGGTCAAGGGCAATCGGAAGACTCCACTGACACTCAGACAGCACTGAACTTGGGATCCGCAGCTCTTGCTAGCGATCCTTCTGACTCAGCGGACACCCCATGAGCTGCTGTAAACCTCAACCCCCAGGCCCCAGAGCAGCAAATCAATGCTGCTTATTGTCAACAGCCCACTGAAGACCAAGAACACGCCGACCACACGAGGAGGCTCTACAATTCAAGATCCCTCCTCTGCTAACTCTCATTTACAACAAAAGCAATTAAGACATTTCGATACAAATAAATAGGTTATCAATGATAAACGCCACCATAGATTAAATATTTAGAATGGAAGGCATTGTGCCAACCACTTACAGGCACCATGTCAATAAATCCTCAGGGCGCCTCTGTGGGGCTGCTTCTCTCCTCCCCAGAGTCAGATTCCATGGAGGCTGGTGGCAACGAGATGGCCTGATCCACATCACTCCACAGTGAGTACCCACGCTGCAAGTGAACCCGCGTCTGTACCCCAAAGCCACAACTTTCACCTAAGATGCTCCAACAATTAGAACTGCCATATACAGAATTTTCAAGAATAACACTGATATTTTTTTAAGCGACTTCAGAGAGCAAATGGTTGGCTATCTACCCATCCTTCGATTCTATTCCCATCATGGGACTCTCCTATGGTTTTACATGGATCTCACCACAGGAGGACTTTCATTGCGATCATTCTGTCTCACACCCATCAGAAAAGCTCCCAGAATCAGCAGCAGCCTCACCTATGTGGGATTTGCAGGTGGTGATTTTTAGATTAACAGAGCTCCAGGTGAGAAGAAGAGGGCTCCTGTTTAATAGAATACTATTAATTTCAAAGACGTCATTTACCAAATATTACAAACACCTGTGTTCCCACCAGCCAGCCCTGATTCTTAATTCTGTTTACTTCAAGCCTTTTAAAATAAAAATGATGAGTGGGTGGATGGATGAATGGACGACGGACGGACAGATCGGCTCCAAAATTAATAATAAAAGCAAATTCTGGGCCCGCCCGGTGGCTCAGGCGGTTAGAGCTCCATGCTCCTAACTCCGAAGGCTGCCGGTTCGATTCCCACATGGGCCAGTGGGCTCTCAACCACAAGGTTGCCGGTTCAACTCCTCGAGTCCCGCAAGGGATACTGGACTCCGCCCCCTGCAACTAAGATTGAACACGGCACCTTGAGCTGACCTGCCTCCCTGATGGCTCAGTTGGTTGGAGTGCGGGCTCTCAACCACAAGGTTGCCGGTTCAATTCCTCGACTCCTGCAAGGGATGGTGGGCTGTGCCCCCTGCAACTAGAAACAGCAACTGGACCTGGAGCTGAGCTGTGCCCTCCACAACTAAGACTGGAAGGACAACAACTTGAAGCTGAATGGCACCCTCCACAACTAAGACTGAAGGGACAACTTGACTTGAAAAAAAGGCCTGGAAGTACACACTGTTCCCCAATAAAGTCCTGTTCCCCTTCCCCAATAAAATCTTTAAAAAAAATAATAAAACAGCAAATTCTTCAGGTCAGAGACAAGTCAATCTTTGGAATTAATCCATTTATTCACCAAGCATGCCTTGAGTTAGAACCTAGCAATGTGCTCGGAGGCACTGGAGACCCAAAAAGGCACAAGACAATTCTGTACTATGCCTCCAGCTGTATAACCACTCCAATAGGGGTGAGCAGAGAGCATTGTGGGAGCGTAGCAGCAGGGAGCTATAACCCCGTCCCGAAGACACCAAGGGCACCTTCCGTCCTAAGAGGCCAATGTCCACGATGTGAGTGACATGGATAAGCTGTGGGACTTGCATACCTGGTCTAAGGCTTCAGCCACTTCTCACTCACAACCACTTGCTGCCACATATGACTAAGCTTTCCAACTCTTGTGACAGGCAGGAAATGAAAATTTTAGGGGAGTAGGTGGCCGGGGTCAGATGACAAAGGCCCAGGTAAGTCATGTCAAATTAGAACCAATCAAACATTTCAATCAAGGAAGTGAGGGCATCAGATTCCACTAAGAACGTCACTCTAGCTACATGTCACAAATGGCTGGAAAGAGTAAAGGTAGAAGTCTGAAGTTTTACTTCAATTACCGACAACACTCACACCCACACACATATACCATTAGTCCATGAAACCAGCCTCATTAGATTAGCTTCTGCATTTCCTCATAATTTTCTAAGTTAAAAACTCACTGCAAGTAATAATGCTTTCGAAACCTCTCCAGTTTTCTTTCTTCTTTGTGCCAATGGCTTTGGGCCACATCTTCTCACTATAGTACCGAAGTGTTTATTCACAGATTTATGCTGAAAGTGGCACTCATCCTATCAATACCCTCCGAGAAGACTTTTAATGGTTTTTACATTTGTCTAAAGCCTCTGATACTAATATACAATCAGTACACATAGGTGCTCCCACCTGCACACACACACAACCAACCAGCAACCCATATTCACACTTATGCCAGAAAACACCACGGATCAGCTTCCACTGATCCTGGTGCCTTTTAGATTTTTATGGCAATCAACTGATAATGACACTAATGACTGATAATGATGCTAAAAATATATTCTAAGTGCCAGATATTGTGCAAGGTACATTATGTACATTACCCTAATATTTAATTTAATCCACACGTGACTCCTAGAAAGTTAGTACGACTGTCCCCACTTTGCAGGTACAGAGAGCAATGCTTTGACTGGTTAAGAGCTTGCCAAGGTCACACACCCAGTCAACTAAGACATAAAATCTGACCCTGGAGAACCTGACTCCAACCCCTGTGTTTCTAAGTGACACACCCACTAGTCATCTAGTGCAAGAACAACAAAAGTTGTTCTTCAAAGGCTTCTGTTGTTACGTGTCAATAACAAAAACAATATTAATAGCAGGCATTACATATGGAGGACTTCTGATACATCAAGTACCATGTCAAATACTCTACATCATCTCATTTCATTTGAAGAGATGATTCTCAGATTTTTTTATGCCCATGTTTTGAGACAATGCATGTATTTTGTTCCTTTCAGAAAAATCGCACACACCCCAGAACATCCTTCTCATTTCAATAAATCTTTTTTCTACAGAGAGCGAGTAAGGGCATCAGAGCCTGGCACTTCAGAGTGTGAACTCTGACTGCTCCATGAATTTTTCAAGTGGAATCTGGCATGTTCTGTGGTCTCTGAGACTCTCTATTCTCACCCATGCAATGAAAATGCCAGTCTTCCCCAGAACTCTTCAGAGGATGACATCAGACACCACGTGTGAGTGAACGCGTGTGCCCGGCTTAGCACCAAGCACCGGGAAATGCATGAGAGCTGAGTAGTACCTTACTCAAGACAAGACAGACACCAAATTGTTTCATGTGCTCTCACCCTTTTAATGAATTCCATTCTATAGGAATTATCCTAAGATTCATTATCTGATTTCCCCTGGATTCCGCTGACTTGGTACACTTCTCTGTCTCTGCACCTCTGAAAACCTGTAGCATTTGTCACACAATCAGAATGCAGAAAACAGGCTTCAGAAGCTGATGTTAATTGAAGAAACCTGCTGATCAACAATATGTCCGGAAAATGTTTGCAAACAAACTCTGAAACATCTGCCTACATAAACATCTGAAAACAGATATGAAAATTAGCTTTTTTAAATGGGGTAGGGACAAATGGGAGGTACAGTAAAATAAGCCCAATTTATCAATCACTAAAAAAGAAGAATCCTATGTGTTTTCTATATACAAAGGTTTCTGTACATATTTCTGGATGCTTGATACATATAGGCATACAAACATGATTCATACCGTCCCATTACTACCTTTCCAATTTTCTTGAGATCATGTGTTAAAATAAGTAGTATATCTTTATTGGAATGGTGATAATATTCATATCCTAGTGTAAAAGTTCTCTCCTTTCAAAATCTATTCAACTGCTCATTCAACTGCACATCGAGTTCCTACTATGTGCCTGGTACTATACAAGGAGGAGATAGTCTGGAAGATTCCTAAGAGTCTGTCCATCCAGTTTTTTGTATTCCACCATCCGTTTTCTAATCAACCAAGAAAAATATTTCTGAATCATTCCTAATACCATTTCTGCCAGTATTTTAAAAGTCTAGAGAGCATTTCCACTAGTTAAGGCTTTTGTTAAACTGATCTTTTTCTGTATCTATATTTAGTATGTTATTTTCTTATGTTGATTCTCAAATCTTGAGTTGGCTAATATTTTAATGTAAGAAAAGAAAGTCTGGGGAGACTTATTTACACATAAGAAAGATACTCATTCACAAGACACTGTTACTGTGTGTGGGCTTTGTCCCTCCACTTCTTAGAAAAATGAGACCTCACACTTCTTCACCAGAATTCTAGTAAGGGGATGCACTCTCTATACCAGAGAATTTAGAGGAATGGTATAGAATCATAGGTCATCCAGCCCCGTATCTCCCAAAATACATACATCCCACAGAACTAGATTGTATACATCAGATGATGTGACTCCACTGCTCAAGTTCTGGCTTCCTGCTCACTCAAGAGGGTCCAGAAGGGTGAGTGGCACAGAGTGAGTGCTCAAGAATTATTCAAGAACTGTCTGCTAATGAATGAAATGGAGAAGTCAGCATAAACACAAACAGGCCGAGAAAGATCATCATGGCAATTGGTCTTTAATGAATGTGTCTGATTAGAATGAAATCTTATGTAGCTGACAATATTTATGCAAAGGTTTCTATGATATGAAAAAATACTTATGAAAGAAGGTTGTATCAAAGAAAGTAAGATGTCGAATTTATTATACTATAGAATCTTTTTTGTATCTTTTCAATCACAGTTGACATAGAATATTATATTAGTTTCAGGTGTACAACATAGTGATTAGACATTTATATAACTTACGAGGATATCACCCAATAAATCTAGTACCCATCTGACACCACACACAGATATTACAATATTACTGACTATATTCCTTATGCTACACCCTACATCCCCATGACTGTTTTGTACCTACCAATTTGTATTTCTTAATCCCTTCCCCTTTTCACCCATACCCCAACGTACCTCCTATCTGGTAACCAACAAAATGTTCTAGTATCTATGAGTTTCTTTCTATTTTGTTTGTTCCTTTATGTTGTCCTTGAAATCGTATGGCATTTGTCTTTCTCTGTCTGACTTACTCCACTCAGCATAATACCCTCTAGGTACATCCATGTAGTTACAGATGACATTTCATTCTTTTTTATGGTTGAGTAAAACTCTATTGTATATACTAGTGGGTACCACCTCTACTTTATCCATTCATCCATCCACGGGCACTCAGGCTGCCTCCACATCTTGGCCATTGTAAATAATGCTGCAATGAATATATGGATACACACGACCCCTCAAAGTTGTGTTGTGGATTTCTTCGGATAAATACCCAGAAGTGAAATTACTGGGTCTTTCTTAGTCTCCTGTTATAGCCTTTGTAAACCAGCCTTTGTTGTCTGTCTGTTTCCAATTTCATGAAATAACTTTTTCTATTCCTTTACTTTCAGTCTGTGCGTGTCTTTCAATCTGAAGTGAGTATCTTGTAGGCAGCATATGTAAGGGTCTTTTCTTATCCATTCAGTTATCTTAGCTTTTGATTGGAGCAGTTAATCCATTTACATTGTAAGTAACTAGTGACAGATATGTAGTTATTACCGTTTTATTATTCACATTTTGGGGTTTTTTGTTTGTTTGTTTTGTTTTGTTTTGTTTTTGTCTTAAAGAAGTCACCCTAAGATACTTTGTAATACTGGTTTGGTGGTGATGAACACTTTTAGCTTGTTCTTGTCTAGGAAGATCTTTACCTCTCCTTCAATTTTAAATGACAGCCCAGGTGGGTAGAGTAGTCTTGGTCGTAGGTCCTTTTCATCACTTTGCATATTTCCTGCCTATCCCTTCTGGCCTGCAAAGTTTGTGTTAAGAAATCAGCTGACAGTCTTACGGGGGTTCCCTTGTAGATAACTAACTGCTTCTTCTCTTGCTGCTTTTAAGATTCTTTCTTTGTCTTTAAGCTTTGCCATTTTAATTATGATGTGTCTTGATGAGGGCCTCTTTAGGTTCATCTTGTTTAGCACTCTATGTTTCCTCAGCTTGTATGCCTATTTCTTTTGCCTGGTTAGGGAAGTTTTCGGTCATTATTTCTTCAAATAGTTTTTCAATTCCTTGTTCTCCCTCTTCTCCTTCTGGTGCCCCAAAATGCAAATGCTGGTATGCTTGATTTTGTCCCAGAGGCCCCTTAAACTATCCTAATTTTTGCTGTTCTTTTTGGTTCTGATTGGGTGTTTTATGCTACCTTATTTTCCAAATAACTGATTTGATCCTCTGCTTCATCTAATCTACTGTTGATTCTCTCTAATGTATTCTTCATTTCCATTATTGTATTCTTCATTTCTCCTTGGTTCTTTTCTTATGTTTTCTATCTCCATTTTAATGTTTCCTATCTCTTTGTTGAAGTTCTTTGTTGAGATCATCAACCATCCTTATAACCAGTGTTTTGAACTCTCCATCTGGTAAATTGCTTGTCTCCATTTTGTTTAGTTCTTTTTCTGGAGCTTTGTTCTGTTCTTTCATTTGGGACACGTTTCTTTGTCTCCCCATTTTGGCTGCCTCCCTGTGTTTGTTCTTATGTATTAGAAGGCAGAGCTGCTATATTTCCCAATCTTAGTAGCATGGTCTTTTGTAGTAGGTGTCCTATGAGGCCCAGTGGCACAGTCTACCTGCTCATCTAAGCCAGGTGCTCCAGGTATGTCCCTTCTGTGGGTTGTGTGTGCCCTCCTGTTGCTGTTGAGTTTGGTTGCTTTTGGCATATCAATGGAAGGGATTGACTCAGGCTGACTGGTTGTGAAGACTGGCAGTGACTATAGTGGAGGAGCTGTTGTGCAGGGGGAGACCTGGCATAGCAGGATTCGGATTTGCTTTAGCAGGACTCTGGTGCCTGCCCAACCTGTACTTTAGATAGGCAATTTGTATGAAAAAGCCACTAAAAGCAGTTTGGGTGTGTCCGCAATTTGGGTGGGGCGGGGCCTCAGGGAATCACCAGGGCTGTGTGGACAGTATTAGCCAGATTGATGGTAGACTCAGATATGGCAGCTGCCTGCATCTGCACACTGGATGGGCAGAGAGATGAAAAAAGGAACAGTGGTTTCTGCCAGTATATCTGTCCGGGATAAAGCTGCCCCTGTAGCCCTTACCCTGAGGCCAGACAATTCAGTTCCTCCCTATATTTCCCTGGTGTCTTTCGAGCTACTGCCCCAGCGCTGGAGCTCAGAGCAAGTGAGTCCATCAGTGAGTAAATCTGTGCATGGGCCCTTTAAGAGGAACGCCTGGGACTCGTCACCCTCTGTCTTACTCAGCTCCAATTTTCACTGGTTTTCACAGCCAGAAGTTGGGGGGACTTCTCTTCCCTGCACTGGGAGTCTGCTGTGGGGCTGGTACCCCTCTATCCTCAGGAACCTCTGCAGCCAACATATCCGCATCTCTGCCCCTCCTACCAGTCTTGAGGTAGCTTCTTCTGTATATAAGAGTTGTAGGACTTCTGTTCAACTACACTTCAGGCAATTCTCAAAGATGGTTGTTCTGTGGCTTAGTTGTAATTTTGATGTGGTTGTGAGAGAGGCAAGCACAGTGTTTACCTACTCCACCATCTGGATTGGAAACCTGTGCCACAGAATCCTAACTTCAATAATAAGAAAGACTATACGCAATACGTTAAAGATTTAAAAAGTAAGAAAATTTTACCCTAGTATTAACAGTGAAATCTTTGAGGGGTGGGATTATGGTTGATTTATTTTTTAATTTTTTTTAAGTTGTGATAAAATATATATAACCTAAAATTAACCATTTTAACAATTTAAGTATACAATTGAGTGGCAGTAGTTACATTCACAATGTTGTGCACCCATCACCACTATCCATTTCCCAAACTTTTAAAATTATGTCACAATAAAATGAGGGGGAGCTGTGTTTCATCACATCAAACAGAAATTCTGTAATTATTAAGCAGTTAATGCCACATTCCCTCTGCCCTCCCGTCCCCGGGTACCCTCTTGCCTACTTTCTATCTCTATGTATTTGTCCACTCGAGGGATTTTATATAAATGGAATCATATAATTCTGCTCCCCTGTGAGTGCCTTATTTTAATTAGTGTAATGTTTCCAAGGTGCATCTACAACTGATGTTTTTTAAAAATTTATTTTTGTGTATTTGATTGTTTTTTTTTTACAATGCTAATGTTATATATAGGAAGTCATTAGGCTTTGTGTTTGAAATAATGAGTAAGGTAGACAAAGGAAGACATCGCCGCAGGAAGAACAGGTAGATGGTGCGTAGCCCAGAGCCTCCACAATGATGTGGGGACTAGAGCTAATGGGGAGTGGTCAGGATATCAGACTGCTACTCTGCAATCAGCCCAACAGACAATAGAACTTGAGCATCTTCCATAACTCTTACGTCCAGATTCACTCCAACGACAAAAGCACAGAGCACGTTACTTACAATCGGAGCCCTAATTTTGCAGGCGAGTATACTTTGCATGATTTGGTAGGTTACAAACGAACACAAGAAGACAGCATCTGTTAAGTTCCTTAGGAAAGCAGGCAGAAGCAAATGTAATTCCTTACCTGAAAAACATAAACACATAACACATATTAAAATTCAACTGGCATAATTTTATGACTTTCTAAGTAGTTTAAGCTACATGTTTAATCAGCTATTTCTTCTTCTCATGGCAGGCTGGCAATGGCATATAGATATTCAGTTCTTAATCTAATGCACATTTATTCCCGAGTCAAGACTATGTTCATGTAAACATTCCCATCTAGGAGGTATAGTTGATAAGTGGTCCTAATGCAAGTACATGAAGTCACTGTGTCAAACATAACTCATAGTAAACAATAATTATTAACGGTATAATTAGTTATTTCCAGGACACGATAATCACATAATCAAATGGACCTTTAACTACCACTTGAAATTCCATCTAACCTCTGAATCCATCCATTCAATAGTTGAATATCCATCCATTCACTCTGCACGACATCTATTGAGCACAAACTATGTCTGTTGATGATACACAAAGAAAAAGTATGATTCCAGCCATTAAGGACTTTACAATCTAATGCAGAAATAAATTATGTTCAAACCTTTTTCCTCTTTACTAGTAAAATCCTGAATGATAATTATATTAGTTTCTACTTCTTCTGTCAATCATTGATTCAGTAAGTATGTGCAGAACATCTGTGCTAGGAACATGCCATATAGCAGTGAACAGAACCCCAATCCCTGCCCTTGGGGAACTTATAGTCTAGGAGCAAACAGATGTTCTAATGTAAGTGTGTGTGACGGAAATGCAGAACAGGGAGATCCAGTCTGGGGTAAGAGAAGGCCTCCTTGATGACAAACATCTAAACTGTGACCTAAAAGATGAATAGGGGTTCAAGGAAGTGTCATTTAAGTGCACAGAAGTAGTTCTCAAAGTGTGGTTGGGGCCTCCCAAGATGATCCTTTCTGAAGATACACAAGCTCAAAGACATTTCCTAATAATACTAACATGTATGTGTCCTGTTCACAATCATTGTCTCACAAGTATATGTGGTGTTTTCCGGAGGCTATGCTGTGACGTCACAACAGACTAAAGGCAGAGCAGTTAGGAGAATCCAGCTGTCTTCTAGTAAACCAGACCATAAAGAGACTGGCAAAAATGTAAAGAAATGCCATTTATAGGTTTTTAATTTCTCAGGGTTAATTTCTAAAAAGGTAAATATACAAAAAACAAAAGCCCCTTCATATTCTCAAATATATTTATGAGTGTAAAGGAATAAACTATGGACTTTAAATAATATATTGAAATGGGTTTATCAATTGTAACAAATGTATATACTAACACAATAGAGTAATAATAACGGTTAGGTGTGGAGAGAAAGATACGTGGGAACTCTATGTACTTTGTGCAATTTTTCTATAAACCTGAAACTGCTTTAAAAACTAGTCTTTAAAAGGAAGACAAGTACAAACGAGAGCTGAGATCAAAAAGTTTGAGAACCCCTGACCTATAGAAAAGCAGAATTGAAGCTAGTGAGGGAGGAGGGCAGAAAAACCAGTGAGCAGAGTGTCGTCTAACCAAGATGAGAGGTGATGACCATTGGAGCTAAAGTGTGGATCTAAAGAAAGCTTTCAGCAGGTCTCCTCTTTCCTAAAATAATGACAGCTAAGAGGGACAAAGAAAACATCAAAGTCTCAGAGACAATCCAGCTACCATCAAGGGCAGCATGCGCCTTAGCAGCAGAATTTAGACATTCAGACTTTTCAGGTTTGCTCTTATCAAGATTAGGAGAATGAGGTTATTGTTGATGTTTTAATATATACCAGGTAGCTCAAAAGGGTCCTCAAAGATACAGGGAGGAGCAGCCCTACACCAGCCCACGTCCACTAAAGTTACTCTCTCCTGTAACAAAGAGAAGGAAACTAAAGCCACAAGTGCAGAGACATTCCGATTTTCAAGTTCAAGTCTTCTCAAGATGATTCATGCAAAGCCCAGAGCAGGATATGAGCCTTTAGATCTTCTGGCTCTTTTCTGGATTAGGGTTTTTTAAAACCGAGCAGCAATCCCCAGAGAGTGCAGGACGCAAGGGAAATGCAATTATGGATTATTTCAGACACAGGATGATATAAATTTCTACCTGCTGCTTTGGACTGCTACACAGTACAGGGCAGGCTAGGCTCAGCTGGCCATTCATTCTTCCAAATGATATTTATTAAACCCCTACTGTGTGCCAGACCTGACATTAAGGACCTGGTGATCAAGTTCGAGGAGCTGATTTAAAAAAGAGAGACCACAATTAACAGAATTTGATATGTTATGAGAGACAAAGAAAGGATGCTATAGGTGCCCAAAGGAAGAACATGAGAAACATATATTTCTGGAGGAGATACTACCAAAATTGAGGCCTGGTTGACAAATAATACTGTGTTTCCCTGAAAATAAGACCTATCCAGACAACCGGGTCTAATGTGTCTTTTGGAGGAAAAATTAATATACGACTTGGTCTTATACTATATTGTATTACATTATATTAGACCCGGTTTATATTATATTATATTATATTATATTATATTATATTATATTATATTATATTATACCAGGTCTTATATTAACTTTTGCTCCAAAAGACGCATTGGAGCTGATTGTCCGGCTAGGTCTTATTTTCGCAGATTATGAGCAGAAGGATGGAATGCACAACAGTGATGAGACGGGGGAACCACATGTACAAAGGGGCAGAAGCAACACAGTATCTCAAAGCAGCCCTGGGAAGGGGTGGGAGGACTAAGCCCGAGGCAGGAGATCAGACGGGAGTCGTGGCGGCAGTCCAGATGGCGTCCTCAACTAGGCCAACAGCAGCGGGTTCCGAGAAGCAGATGGGGTCAGAGATATTTTGGAATAGCACTGATGGGGCTTTGGGAATAACTGGATGCATGGAATGAAAGAGAGAAACACAGCATATAGTTCTCAATAGCAAAAGAGCTGACAGGCTTCTACAACTTGGTCAGGTCAGAGTGGAAGGTGCTCGCTGACAGCCAGCAAACCCTAGCAAAGGTAGTGGTGATGATTAAATGAAAGAATACCCAAGGCCTTAAGTGCCTGATAAATGCAATTAACAATAGTTGTTCTTACTACTATTATCATAGCTACTGGATGCATGGAATGAAAGAGAGAAACACAGCATATAGTTCTCAATAGCAAAAGAGCTGATAGGCTTCTACAACTTGGTCAGGCCAAATAAAACTTGGTCAGGCCAAATTGAGAATCAGGCCAAATAAATGAGATGACTTGGATTCTATCCTATGTAAAATATGACCCAAATCAGCTGTAAAACTGTGCTACGGGCTAATCATCTACATGTGAGTGAGGTTGAAGGTTATATCCAGGAAGAGCTGATATTACAGAATCAAATGTGGCCAAGCAAACAAAGGGGAGGCCTCGGGTTATAAGTGTTGTTTGGGCCTCCTCAGTCAAGGTCCCGGTGATTCAGACAGAGCATAGTCTTTCCACCTGTTCCATAACCTTGGGGGGAGCATTTCAAGTCAACATGATGATGTGAAGGCAGACCGGGTCAGGAGGGCTGCAGCACACGGGAGGAAAATCCAGCCTCCTGGAGCCAAGGCTCCAGTAAGGGGCAGACAGAACAGGAAGGGGTCCAGTGCTTGCTGAAACTGGGACACATGCCACAAATTAAAATCAGAAGGCTGATGCCCACAGGCGAATGCTAAAACAAGATGAGTAGGTAATCAGCAAAACGATGCTCGGGTACCGCAAAGCCGCCTGCCTGTAATTCTGCAAAGGGTGCTGACGGAGGCAGGGCCAGAAACCCGCATAAGCTGAGAGGAGTTCAAAAGGGAGGTACACATGTGACAAAGGGGTTGGGAGAAGAGACTTTTACAGAGGGGACTGAGGAACTGAGATTTAGAAATAACGCGGCGAGAAAGGAATCTTTAATGCTGCTTCTCACATACAGATGCATCTCCAACACAAATCTGGTATTAACAATCAAGTTAACAAACGAGATGAACGAGAGAATGAGTTCATAAAGTTTATAAAAGACCTCAAAACATGGGTCCTCTAAGTCGTGATTTATTTAACAAACACTGGTTAATACACATTTTAGAAACCTATGCAATGTAATTAGTGACTCTGAGAATCACAATTAGTCCCAAATTTGCTGTGTAGATCAGAATTTCTCCAAATGTGGTCAATGGACAGCCCGTATCTCTTTCACTTGAGGTATCCGTGAAAAATACACACTTTCAGGCTCAAATTCAGATCCATTCCATTAGACTCTTTGGGTCACAGGAATGTGCATTTTTCACAAGCTCCCCGAAGGTATTTTACATACACTGAAATTTGAAAGTCCCCAGGGTAAAGCAAGCAGACCTTGAAAGAAGGGCTCTTACCTACTCAACTGTTCTCAATCAACAGAAAAACAAAGTATGCCTTGGAATTTTTGTAGCCAAAGGAAGAATTTTACAACGGGAGGTATCACTGAACACTGAAATGAATTACCAAAAATGCTTATAAAAATCTTTGAACTTTTCTTTATATAAGATGCAGTGGACACGCCATTTAACCTCTCTGAACCTCAGTTTCCTCATCTTTATAACAGAGATTAAAAATAACATCATAAGTCTGTTATAGAATTGACCCAGCTAACACATTTACTATGTGCACAGTGGGAGGCACACAGAAAGTGTATAAGCTATGAACTACACAGCACAAGCTATCATTATGAAAATAAGACATCTGATTACAATGGTGTAACTAGTCCCGCATTCAAGAGTGTCGATGACATCTCTGCTTTTACATTTACCCTAGTTAACTAGCCCAGAGACTCGAAAATAAAAGTAAGGATCTTCAGCTGGCGTCGGCTCCTGAAGAAACAAACTGTTCTGCCCCCTGCTGGGCAATGGAGACTTAACAGAGAGAGAAAGAGAAAAGAGAAATGTTGGTAGCATCAGAGCCAGGTTGCAGAGTTTCATTGTGTGTCAGGGTCAGCTTCAAAGAACAAACAGTGTCTGCCTTTGTCTACTTTGATGTCCCTTTTCAATATAAGATTATGATGTTCCACTGACCTTCAGAGAAAAGGGCACTGTTCTACACGGTTCTGATAAGCTGCTTTCTGAAAAACACTTCCTAGATGCTAGTAGTACCTCTTATCCAGAGAATAAGATGATGATCATGTCATTTAATAGTGGCCTTAGGAAAGAGAGACAGATGACAAAGGCTGTTTCCAAATGTCACTGAAAATGGTTTTTGCAAGGATCACTGAGTCCCATGTGGACGGTTTGCATGTAAGGATGTATGTGTATGTGTGCATTTGCATAAGCATGTGCATAGGACATATTTTTTCTGTCCATAGTTGAAGTACACAAAAATTCTCCACTCGTTCATAGAACGCTCTCTTACAGTTTAAAATAAGATGTGTAATATTTAGAGTCAAAAGACTCAATCACTAACCAATTTTTTTTTACTTTCTTTTTTATTCTGTTCAGTCTTTTACCAATACAGAATTCCTTACGGAAGAATTTTTAAGTATCTTTAAAGATATTTAGTTTTATTAAAGGTATTTATCTTTAAATATATCTTTAAAGATCTTAAATATCTTAAAGGTATCTTTAAGACCTAGAGTTAAAAGTTAGTTACTTCAATATGATGTTTTAGGCAAGTCACTTAACCTCTGTAAGCTTCAATTTTCTTCTCTAAAATGGGGAAATGCCCACTTAGGTTTCCGGTGAGGAGTAAGTGAAATAATGTATGGTGTAAAGTGCTTCACAAATGGTAACCAATCACATCAAAATTAAATCATGTAATGAATACAAATGGCTGCTCTCCACAGAATTTAGGAATGATCTTGCACAGTTACAACCGCAAGCCGAGCGGTGTGGTTGTTCAACATGCATGACGGAGCTCCGCAGGGCATGATGCCAGGCAGACATCTAGTTATGGCTGAGTACAAGACCTGGAGGCATGCCCGTGTACCGACAAAGATCCCTCCTTGAGCAACCTTCAGCTGGGCTCCACTGAACCCCCTCTTTGACTTGGCCCCCTATCTGGTCTCTGGCTTGTCTAGCCCCGTTTCACCAAAGAATCCTACTGAGTCATCCCCCTACCACTGATACCTGATCACCTGACCTGCCTGCAGCCAGAATACTGTTAAGTTAGTTTAGCGTGAAGCCCCTACCCTGGCTATTTTGTCTTAGTAATTTCCCATCCCCCGACGCCCCTCACTCTGCTCATTTGTTATAAATTCCCACTTGTCCTTCCGATATTCAGAGTTGAGCCCCATCTCTCTCCCCTATCGTAAACCCTCATTGTAATTGTCCTAAATAATCTTCCAAACCATTTTAACAAGTGTCAGAATTACTTTTTCTTTAACATTATGTTAAAGAGAAATAGGGAGAAAAGGCATGAGTATATGCTATAGGACAGTGACAAAGATGACAGAAACAGATATAAGAAAATCAAGGAAAGCCCATATATCCTGAATTTCAATTGAGTGTCTGAGAACTATAGTGAAGCATTTGCAAATGTGCGTGCACGCGCGCACGCGCACACACACACACACACTCACACACTCAATGGAGTGTGCGAGGCCTAAATTGTCCGGGGTCACAGAAATTTGTGGTGGCCCAGACACACCACCTTCATCACCCAATGAGAAAAACCAAGAGAACTTTCTTCTCCTCCCTACCCCATTTAGTGTTCACTTGAAATCTATCACATGATGGCTATTGCTATAACACAGTAAATTTTTAATCAATTATTTTAGAGCATAAAAGCAACACTCATATCTCCTACTTAAGGCTGAAATACAATTTTGATCATCACCACAAAAGTGAATCAAGAAAATACGCCAAGATCTGATGTAAAAACAAGGGCACGTTAAAAAATAATGCCCATCCCCATTAAAGTGACAGTTGCAAGAGGGAAAAAAAATAAAATAAGGAGCTAATTTGTGACGAAATGAAAAAAAAAGTTAACTATTTAAAGCATCTATCCAAGACTTACTAATATCCAAGGCACACGAAAACACATTCACCCAATTTTATGCTCAATCACTTGTGCTAGTCCTCAGATTTCGACCCCCATCATCCTTTTTCAAGAGCAAAAAGTTATTTCACAAGCTTCCGAAACAAGCATTTTATTATTAGATGTATTTCGGGACACACTCTTATATGTTGTTGTGTCTACCTTCTTATCAGTGCCATTGTGAACAGCCACGCCTTGTGTAAACCAGTGCCCACACCCCCAAAAGGCCGCGTTAGTTCCAAGCATCTGAAAGAAGTAAAATTTTGGAGAAGCCCCACTAGGTTTCAAGTTCTTTATTCTCATTATTTGAAACCAACTATGCCAAGGTACAGATGGCAAATTCCTAGCCAACCAACGTGGACAGTATTTCAGAGGCTAAAGCTATTTGGAGCACATATCAGTTGACTGATGATTGTCATGTCCATGTTTAAAAGAGAGTATCTCCCATATAAAAAGAGGGGAAAGGGACCAGTCAAACACCTACTGAATACCAAAATACAGTGCATTTACAATATCCCAAGTTTTCTTTTACCTATTTCCTCTACCCCCATCCTCAGCCTCTGGCAACCACCAAATTGTACTGTCTCTATTAATTCCGTTGTTTTTTAGATTCCATATATAAATTAGATTGTACAGTATTTGTCTTTCTCTGACTTATTTTACTTAGCATAATACCCTCAAGGTCCATCCATATTGCCACAAATGGCAGGATTTCCTTCTTTTTAGGGCTGAATAGTATTCCACTGTGTGTGTGTGTGTGTGTGTGTGTGTGTGTACCACATTATTTTTATCCATTCATTCATCAGTGGACACTTATATTGTTTCCATGTCTTTGCTATTGTGAATAATGCTGCAGTGAACATAGGGGTACGGGTATCTCTTCAAGATAGTGATTTCATTTCCTTCAGATAAATACCCAGAAGTGGAGTTGCTGGATCACATGGTACTTCTTTTTTCAATTTTTTGAGGAATCTCCAAACTGTTTTCCATAGAGGCTGTACCAATTTACACATAATCTCAATTAATGCTTACAACAATTCCGCCAACAAGGTAGTTATCTCCTTTAGACAATTAAAAAGAAAGAGCTTAGAAAGGTTAAGTAACTTGGCCAGGTTTGTGGTCATTTCTGACCAGGTCCAGCCCATATTTTTTCCACGATACCTGTGGTCTCTGCTACTGGCATATTTGCACGAGCATGTGGGAGTTCATTTGAAATAAAAACCACTACTTTGTGTAGAATCACACAGAAGGCAGGGAAAGAGGGTGGGTGGTATTAGAATTAATTTCTTCCAATCTGTGATGGGATTCAGCATGAGGTGGTAGGAATTTACACATAGGCACATAAAATCAATGTCTTCTATGAAAATGTAAATGAGACGCAAGGATATAACTGTATATATTTATGGCCTCCAGGAAGGTTAGCAATGTTTTAATATTTTCTCAGATAAATAATGAAATTAACTTACCACAATCAAGTCTTAAAAAAATAAAAATTAAGGCAACAGCTATTCTTCAAAGTTATCATAATTAGTAAAATAAAATCTCATTAACCCTGTGCCAACTTATTTCAGATAGTACCAATTTGAAAAAACTGTTATCCCGAAGGCAACTTTATGCATTATTATACAAATAATAATACAAATAATGAATAATCTGAGAGTGGATAATTCAAAATCTGTCATTTCTAATCTCTTACATTTAAAATTTATATAGTTTTGCCATTATCACTTCTCCACTTCTGAATAAGCTCTCCCCTTAAATCTTTAAAATACTCTCAACTTGCACAATGAAAGGTAATCTACATCTGGGAACAACTACACAATATTCATGTGGTGAAACTATTAATATGGGGAGGCTTATGGACTTCTTCCTCTCTCTTTCTCAACTGCGTTTCATCCCTGATCCCCCCCGCCACACACACACACACACACACACTAGCTGACAAGAAAAAGTACAGTCTGATGTCATTTTCCAATATTGGATCTTTGAGGGGAAAAAGGAGTTAGAATGGAGGCTACATTCCCCGGGGGGGTAACATGACCCGTCGGGAAGAAACTGTGTACATTTTGGGCAGCACAGCTAAGGAAATGAAAGGGTAGTTCATGATCAAGTTCTCAAGTGTTGAGAAGCTAGAGAAAATAGAGGCCAGAATATTTCAGTAAGACTTGTCATGGAGCCAGTCATTGTGGACCACCTTTAACATCTCATAAAAACATGAGTGAAGGTCAAAATTCTTGTTGGGACCATGTTTCTTTAAATGCAACACTCCTCTGAGAATGGACAGCAAGAGCAGCACCTTATCAACACTACATGTCCATCCCAGCCTCAGGTACCTGCTGTCAAGCCTGTCAGAAGTATCTCTGTGCAGCATGAGATACGTCATTTGCCCACAGCACACACTCCACAGTGAATGATGGTGGCACAGTCTCTTCCTATAAACTACATTTATGAAAAATTATCATCACATTCCCAAGTGACACATTCTGAGGTCGCTGGTAGTTATTATATTCAACACAGAGTACTCAGAGGACAGAGCTAAAATGAAAGCTATATACAATGTCTGCACTTCAGCCTTAACTGAAACAAAATAATATCCACAACCACAATCATACAAATAAGATAATTAACTCTATTATCTACCCTGGATGGAAAGTAGAATTCCTTTTGTAATGAGGAACTTATACCTGAACCTGTACCTGGAAGGCCAAATTTGAAAGCATTTCAGTTCAAGAAAATAACTCTTAATTAAATAAACTAATTCTATTACAAACACTTAAGAACATATACTTCAAATCCTGTACTGTATCATAGCTTTGGGTTGTTACCTTTTTTAATGCAAAGTTTATAAAATCATTGAAAAGCCCTTACGTAGCTTTCCATTTGCTATTTTTTAACAGTAACTTGGAGAGAATAACATATTTGATACTCTATGTAGACTCTTCACTGAGTTTGCACTCACAAGCACTGATTTATAACCATGTTAGAGTAGCAATGCTGGGGGTGAGAGAGAGGGTTTTTACAGAAAAAAGATTCTCTGAAAAATGAAAACAAAGAGACTCCACTGTAGCTATATAACCAGCTGATTTTTTTTTAATGTAGTATAAATTAAATTTCTATAAATAAAACCATAGCATCCTAATGACTTAAACCATCTTCTCAGAAGTGCTTCAATTTATGCAGGGACAACTAACTACTTCAGTTTTGGGTTTCTCTGCCAGTTTCTCTGCCACCTGACCCATAAAGGAATTACAGAATAAATTATTTTAGAAATTAAAAAGAGGGAAATAAGATTTAAAAAATACTCATTTCTACTTTCTCTGGTTTGTAAGTTGAGGCTTTCATTGTTGATATAGAAAGCAAGATACACTTGAATTTTAACTAAATGAATCACCTAATTTCCTTTGAAAAATAAGAGAGAAACATTCTGTTCCAGGGAGATGCTTCAGAGCATTTCTTCTCTTGCCAGAAACTTCTTTCAGGAAGAAGTAACTTAAGAGGCCCCTTTTCTGTGACTTCTCAGCACCTTACACACATAGCTGGGAGGCACCTGAAATCCTAGAGCCTGATTAAGTGGGTTCTGACCCCAAAAAAGACACTTGCTGACTTCAAGAGTGTACTGATTCTCAAGGAGATAAATCTCCCAGTCCTAGCTCTCAGTGAGGCACAGAAACGACCTCCTAAACTAGAAGTGTTGAACCAATCACCTTCCCATGTTAAGAAAACAAGGCGGAGCATTAGGGGAGCCGCAGAATGAGAAACAAAACTAAGAAAGAAAGGTTAGTCAATGTTTTCAGAGATGCTTTCTTCTAATGATTTTATTATATTCAAAAATTTCCACATATTAGCCAGTCTGTCCCACTGCTTTTTTCTTTTAACCATATGGAGCTCATACCTGGGGGGAAAAAATGCCCTTTTGTCCATAGTGGACGAGATTTTGCAAACTGCCCACATGTACCCATTCTCACATTTACTGAGGCTGCAGTATATTTATTTTTAAGTAAATTCCTTGCCAATATATAATCCCAGAGCAACTGGGGTTGACATCGCCCCCCAGGGGACATTTGGCAATGTCTGGAAACATTTTTGGTTGTCACAACCAAGGGGATGCTGCTGACATCAAATGGATAGAGGCCAAGGATATTGCTCAACATTCTGCAATGCACAGACCTCCCACAGCAGGAAGGACCCGGCCTAAAAGGTCTACAGTGTCAAGGGTGAGAAAGCCCGTCCTACAGAAGTCAACAGAATTGGTGGTGCCTTCACTCACTGAGGGCAGTACTTCTCCAAAGGGTAAACTTTCTAACTCAGACATTTCATGGACTCCAACATGTTCTTCAGGAAGTCTGAAAAATAGGCAAACTTTTACTTATTCCTCCCATTGAAAAGACACTCAATAAACATATATGTTGTGAATGTTAGCAGAATTCACATTTTAAACCCATCAAACACTTGCAAATTTTCTTATGTGTTACTACACACACACACACACACACACACACACACACACACACACACTCCTTACCACAGCCCCACAAAGGAGAAGTATTACGTCCATTGCGGAAAAAAAAGGAAACTGAGCTGGAGAGGAGCAGAGCAATGTGCCTGGATTTTCCCAGCGGGTGCATAGGAGAGCAAGGCATTGAATCTTGTCCCTAATCTGGGTGCTCTTCCTCCTGCTACAATGATGGTCTCTTCCAGGATAGTTTTGCAACGAGCTGCTAAAATTGTAGCCATCCTCATCAATGTCAGACATTCCCAGATGTCACTTAACCTATGTAAGTCTCAGTTTCCTTACCTGTAAGATAGAGATATGTTGTGAGGAGTAAATGAGATAGTAATGCTCCTTAGTTCTGTACTTAGCACAAAATGAGCTTTCAAGAAGAACAAACAGATGCTGTGGAAATTCTTGTGAGTGAGATGGGGCCCCACGTGTGTAATTACAGCAGATATATATTTGAGCAAGCAACCATAAAGTTAGGAGAAGAAAGCCAATGCAAGAACACGATCAGAGCACACAGTAGAAGGGGCAGGGGGCAAGGCTGCTTTCCGGTCACGTGGGGCACAGGGGAGACACATGGCAGCCTGTGGCATTCATCTTTATTTGCATTTTTGCTGCTGAAAACACAGAGTCATGGGGCAAAGCTGTACCTAACAAATGTGTGGAGATCTTTATTCCAGTAAAACTGAGCCTCTGTCTCCCTACTTAAGGGGATAGTGAACAGGTGGAAAAGACTCAAATGGAGCTCGTTTTTGTGGGAGTGAGATGGCACTGAAATAAAACTCAAGGTTCTAGAAATAGACAGCCTGGATTCAAATCCTGGCTCGACCACTTACTAGCTCTGACCAGTAGAAAGTTACCTAACCTTTGTAACCTTCAGCTTCCTTGGCAAATTTGAGATTACAGCAGTACCTCTTTCGTAGAAATGTTCTGAGAGTCAAATGATATAATTCACGTCCACTTAACACAGGGCAGAGCAGACTGTACATGTGGGGGCAACTGTGAGATGTCACTGCTCTTGCTGTTGTCATCAGTATCTTCACCGTCATCCATGAGGCCCAGCTCCATGCCTCGCTCCCAGTAGGATCACAATAAATGTCTGCTGATCAATAACTGTCAACATTCAATAACTGTTTACTGTGTCCCAGGCACGGTTCTATGAGGAACTTACTATTTATATTAAGAAGAAATTGGACACCTGAGAGGTTAAGAAACTTGCCCAAAGGTCACACAGCCAGAAAGTAGCAGAGCTGATACTTGAGCCCATGCTGTGAGGCTGGACTACCACGCAATGCTGCCTTATAATGGAGACAAAGTGAAAGAGAGAGAGAAAGGTTGCAAAAATTTCTGGTAATCTTGGATCCCAATTACTGAAATAGGCAGGTATTTGAGGATGAAAAGACAGAGCCTTTCCACAGGACAGATGAAGCAAAATAAATGTGATTTGAAACCTTCACCTTATCAATTTCCAGAGATACAGAAGGCAAAAGATGGTACACCCATGAAAAACCAGCTTTCAGACATCACAACTTCACAGCCATACAACTTTAACATCTGATCACAGACTAGATTCAGAGGAATAATTACCATATTTTGCAATGTATAATGCGTTCCTGTGTATAACACACACCCAAGTTTTTGGCCCAAACTTTCAGGGGAAAAAAATCTTTCGATTTAATTTTTTAATTCAGATTTTTATTTGTTTACATTTAGGTACTTGTTTTTTGTATTATAAAGCAATTTTAGCATTTATTGTTAAACATATTATGGTACAAGAAATGTTATGTAACAAATAATTACGAAACACAAGAATTGATGCAAGGTACAAGAAATTTTATGTACCGGTAACAAATTTACAATATTTACCCATCATAGAAGGCCAAGAACTCTTCATCATTGCAAATTTGTCGTAAGTTCAACAAAACCAATGATCATATTCCAGGGTATTATTTTGCATATAGATATTGTTATTGATTTCTAGAGTTACACATTTAACTCATAAGCATAAATAAAAGAATTAAAAAATTTTTATAGATATGGAATTAGTACAACCCACATATAATGAGCATCCTTATTTTTCCCTCACAAATTTGGGCAAAAAAGTGTGCATTATACATGGCAAAATACGGTATTAGATGCGCGATGATAACAGAGACTCCTATACAGCCCGAGAAGGCAACTGGAGTCAAATTAAAAACAGACATTTTTATGAAGGCTAAATCGTATTTCCAATAAACCTAGGGGTAATCTTGTCAAGTAAGAACTCTGCAGAACTATAGCAAAGTACCAAATCCTCACACTGTTAAGCCATTTCCTATAGTAATTACATGAGGTTTCATTTCTAACCTCTCAAAATGCTTTTATGTCTCTTTTCTAGTGGCAAAGCGACAGAGGTTAAGAGGAGAGAGCCATTTTGTTTCAAACAAGCCAACACCAAGTACACAATGCTGCAAAAGAAGTCTTTATTCTGTCAGCCAGCCTGCTCCTCATTAACCAGTGAGAATGAGGCTGGAGTGCACAATTTCATAGTAATCACAGAAAACAGATGCCCACGATGGCTGCAGGGAAAGCTAATTGTTTTTGCCTCTCGGTCCCACTTGGTAGGGAATGTGATCTGTTTCATCTCCACTCCTTCCTTCAAGGATTGCTAGGCTTCCAAGTGTTTGTGGAAACAAGTCAGGTGTGGGGGACGGTGCTGCAGAAATGAAAAATGGTCTTGACATGACGAAGAGCTGCACTTTCCATCTTGTTTTCAATGGGCCTAGATGGACACAAATTGAGGGCAGCTTAACCCTTCAGGACCCACGCCTCCACAGAGCAGATGGGAAGGTGAGCCCCGAGAGTTTCAGGAGGTCAACAGGGCAGTGGTGGGGACTGCCCCTTTTTCTTTAGGGCAACTCACTATCATTTACCCAGTGCTCATAATATCCCCGAATGACTGCATTTCAACAGGTAAAAACCACTTCAAATACCCAGGTCCTTCCGGACAGGCAAGTCACCAACAATCAGAGCTCAGGAGGCTCCACTAGAATTCTCCCTCTCCAACAAGAACCACGAATGTGTCCTGGGAGGGGGTTTCCATTGGCAGCTCCTTGAATATCCATTTCACTTTTCTCCAAAATGGAAAATCTGTACAGTGGCTGCAGACCTCTAATGATGGAAAAGAGACACAAGCAGCAGCGGTGACTCCCAGGGCACCGATTCATTCTCCGAATCTAGCCTCCCTTAGGAATCTCGTTACTGCGCAGCAGTAGGACAAGTGAGGTACAGAAAGTGGGAGGGGGAAAGAAAACAGGAAGCACAAATGTGCAGATGTCAGAAAGACACCATTATTATTTCACTTTATAATAATCCCTAGAAAAGAGTGAACCACTCATTTATTCATTGCTCATTTATCCATTCACTGGATAATCATGAGCAGGGCTCTGGGGAAGCCATAATGGCAGCAATAATAATGATGACTTTGTTTCCATTTGTTTCTTTGGTTGCGTCATGTCTGGTATGTTTATTATATGTCAGGCGCTGTGCTAAGTGCTTTTCTCATTTAGTGCACTTAACCACCCACTGAACAGCAGGTAATACTGTTCCTCCCATTTTACAGAAGAGGAAACTGTGGTCCTAAGAAGCTTTTTAACCTCTCTCTCATACAAAACCAAAAAAAGCAAAGGAAAGTAAATAAATAAATAAATAATATAATAAAAGGAAAGGAAAAAAAGGGAGAAAATTAAAAACACACAAACTTTCAGAACTTGACAATTTAGTCTGCAAATGCAGACTTATCTTACCCAAGGTCACACAGCTAGTTAAGTAGCTGAGACAGGATTTAAGCTTTTTATGCGCTTGGAAAAAGAAACAGAGTAGTGCTCTTTGTATAGCTTTACTGTCAGCATCACTCTGCCACCTCCCGAATGTGGTCTCAATGCAGGCAGGCAGAAGTGTATGCAAAATATGCACTAAAAGAATATTTACTGCAGCACAATTTGGTACCAAAACACCTATTCCCCAGATTAGGGGGTGGGTCAGTAAATGACAGTAGAGCCATACAGTGGAATATATGTAGTCATTACAAAGAAAAAGAGCTGAGTGAGGTGATGATGTTATTTGTATAGTACTCCCCACTCGTCAGGCACTTTCCATGTATTATTAGCTCATTTAATCTTCAGAACACTGAGGCACAGAGAAACAAAGTAACTTCCTCAGTCATATAGCTGCTAAATGCAACAGCTGGGATTCCAACTCAGGCTTTAAGGATGCACAGTCTATGCTCACGAGCATTACCTTACACTAACAGTAATAAAACAGCAGTCTCCTTGTCGCGAGTGTATGCTTATTCCATATTTTTAGTGTATTTTTTTAAGGAAAACAAAAAGTACCATGATTATTAACAAGGGTTATAGCTGGGTCTTTCTATTCCCAGTTATAATGAACATGGCACACTTAAACACAGCAGAATGTCTAACTGTCTACCCCTAAAATGGGATGCAGATGTCACAATGGTCTGATACTGAATTATCAAGAGCTTCTCAGCTAAACATTTAATGGAAGCCAGTACCGTGTTCCTGTTGTGCTTCATTCTCTCTCTGCCTCTCTCTATCTCCCTTCCTCCCTCCCTCATTACTCAAAAAGGAAAGGAAACTCTGAATGTCTAGCTCTGACAGTGCATGCATGTATTACGTTTGCTATGTTTTCAAACAAATGTTTTTAAAGAAGAAAGGGACTGTCAGTTTTATTTAATTTCTTCACTTTTTATTCTTGTGAAAATGAACAGAAACCTCAATGCACACTACTGACCCCAACAGGAAGAGACTTACTTGCATCTCCGACAGGAAGTGATAATACTTCACCACCAAAGCAGGAGGAAGAAAAGATGCCTCCTGGCCCGGTAATAGTTCAGCCAATGGGAGGCTGCCATAGCTCAGCCATTAAAAAGGCACTTTACTTAGAACTCTTGGTTTCCTCCAATGGACTCTTTGTTTACAACAGTCTCCTGCCAAGTCCATAAAAGAGCAGTCCTCTGCTTTGTTTCTCTAGACTTGGCTCCTGGTTCACCATTAGGCCTCATGTCCTGAATTGCAATTCTTTGTGTTCCCGAATAAACAAATTTTGCTGGAGAACAATCTGGCTATCTATCTGTTTAAGGTCAACACGCTAAATCCCAGGTCAGTTTACCTTAAAGTTTTAAAGAAGGCCTGACAACTGAGGCCTTTTGGAAAGATCACCTAACCTGACAGAATGCTTAGACAAAAAATTCATCAAAAGCCCTACATTTTGCAGACAGCAACCATAAATCAGCTTTCTTTTTTTAAAAGCATCCTCTTTAGGATATGGTGAGGAAAAAATAGTATCATCTAGCATGACTTTTTAAAAGGAACTTCAGAAATTAATTTGTTTTTGGGATAAGCAGAGATGTGCACACATGGCTTCAGTATATGCCTGGGGTTTGCTGATTTCTTCTAGACATTTAAAAATAGCACCTCTTGATTTGTCCATTTTCATGTCTTTTTTTTTCACGTGGCTCACAAAGTGACATGGCAACAGATTATGTATTATTTATTTGGGGTTCCACAACTGAGCCAAGAATATGGCAGAAAAAAATGGATATTTAATCATCGAAGAAATTATAGGAACTTAATTAAGTCAATCAAACAGCAGATTGATTTCCATAAAGGGCTGTATCCCTAGGTACACAATGTATATTTTCCACAATGGAGGCCAACAGATGTGGCCCTCAATGTGGTGTTCTAAGTCCTACAGAATTTATTAACTAACATTATCTGACTTATCTGTTCCCTTTAAAAAGTATAATACATGAGATCAACTCCAGTCAAACAAAAATCTTTGGCAAACACTATGAATCCCATTTATAGCTCTGGTGTTAGGGAAAGGACTGACCTCTGAAGGCAAAGCTGCCCCGCCCATAACAAAATTGCTATTAGGGGGCTTGACTCTCATTTGAGATAACGCCAAGGATTTGACTTTATCACACCTGGTGGTGGTGACAACTGTAAATTTACCAATATTTGAGTGCTCATTAAGCTAAAGAGTCTCATTAGTACTCTAAACAACCTTAGAAAGTGTGTATATATATATATATATATATGTATATATATATATATATACACACTCATTTTATATAATAAAGTAAATTGGATTTTAAAATATTTAAGTAATTTACCCAAAGTCATTTGGCTAGAGTGCTGAAAGAGGAGTCAGGATTCAAGCCCAAGCCAGCCTAATGCCAAATCCGTTAAGCTTTAGTACCTTTACTCCATCTTTAAGATGCCTTGAAAAGCTGCCTGCAGAAGTATCGAGATTGGTCTTTAGACATACTCAACCAGAGGCTGCATAGTCTTTTGGAATTAATTTTGTAGAGAAGTTAATCACTGGCTAGGGAATGCCAGTGATTCCTTCCCTCTGATATTGTCATGCAGGGTGTCCTGCGGGGTCTCTGCTCCCACTCCCCACATAAGAACGCAGGATGTGGCTAGGCCAAAAAGGAACACCCACAGAGCCATAGGTAGGGGAGTCATACCACTATAGTCTCACTGGAGGCTGGATTCACACGTGCGACCTGCTGGCCGCTTTTCTGCCAACCAACCAACTCTCCTCGACTCCCCTCGACTCGACTCCCCAGCACAGCCGTGGCAGTTATATTAGTGGCCAATGGTCAATGGTTACAGCTGACGGCCATCGACTACCCGAGCCAGCATCTTTCCACATGAGGCCAAGAGCCTGGAAACTGCTCTCTGGGGCTCTGTCCCCACAGATACCAATTCAATTTTTCCCTATGTAAGTCAATCGGCAATCTTCAATGTTTTCAGGATTTCTGTCCTTCACAACCTTGCTTCTAATTCTAAGCAAGGTGATTCCTAGACAATATTCACATTTCTGCAACATATGCCTGAATTGTTAATATGCACATGATCCTGATAACATAACCAAGATATTTGCTGTCATTAAGTAATTTGCTTTGACCATCCCAACCCTCAGTCCCATCTGTGTCTTTATTCTAGCTACTTATTAAATCGAGATGAATAGGTCAAGCTGAACTATGACTAACATTATCCTGCTTGTATAATTAACAGCGAAGGATATTTGCATTTGCCTTCCTAACATATTTAGTATGAATTAAACCTCACAGATTTAGCACAGCTCTTCCTACAAAGCACAGCACAAGTTAACAAATTAATCCTCAGAAAACTTCATCTGGATAAATGGGGGATACCTGCTTCAACTCAGAAGAGATTTTAATAAGCTTTGCTTGCATTCAGTGTAGTACTCATATATTATCTCTGGTGGGCAAATAGTTAGAATATACCGAAGATATTGCAATCCATTCTGGGTGCCACATTTGAAGAGGGACACAAACTGAACTGTTTGCAAAGGAGATGTGGGTGACAAATTTGAAACCAGGTTGAAAGGTATTCAACAGTTGCCTCAAATAGTACAGTGTTAGGTTTGTATTTAAAACAATGTTCCTTAAATTAGCTCAAAATGTAAGTTTAATGAGATACATCAAAAAAAATGGTGAGCGAGTCTTATAGTCAAATAGTTGGAAATATGTTATACATCGTATCTTCCTCTTAAAGTTTAAAAAAAATACTAATATTCTAATGAATATGTTTAGGGAATAAATACTAACATTTTTTGTTGTTTTTTGTTACATGGCCTAGACATCTATGATCTAATCCCAGTTACACTGTAGTTGGCAACTAGTAATCACCAGCAAGAGCTTTAAGATACCAGAGAACGACAAACGAGATCCCTTGATAAAGTGGAAAGTATAGGGAACGTAGCCTGCTGAAGTGAAAGAAAACTCTTCATCACCACCATTATTGTGATGAAGTGACAGAAAATACACTAGCCTGGGGGAAAAGATGCCTGGGCTCTCGTCCAACCGCAGATGGTAACAGCCCACCCTCTTGGGCAAGTCACATGCCCCTCTGTGAGTTTCAGTTAGTTTCTGGTCTCTTCTCTGAGTGTTTGGTCTAGATTATCTACCACGGGTGGCAGAATCATGACCTGCAAAATCAAGTGGCACACAAGTTCTGTTTGGCCAGCATGAATTCCTTAAATGCTCACAGTTGCTCCCCCTCCACCTTATCAATAATCACCTACTCACACATTTAACTTCCAGCCTGACCCCCTCTCTGTGATCCCTAAGTTCTATAATATTTCTTCCAGATCCAAGAATATGTGTACTTTTTCTTTCTGAATCAAGGAGGTTTTTTTCCGGGTTTTTTTTGTTTGTTTTTTTAAAAAAAGACTTACCAAAGAGCAGTTTCAAAATTCTCATCATTATCAATTGGATAATATTTTTATAACACTTTGAAAGCTCCAAGCCTTCCACCAACTAAAGTATACGATAGAATGAAGCTCTAACGACAGAATGAGGCAAGCGTCATCTTCCTAGTAGAAATCCTTTAAAGAAACTGCAGAAAAAATTACTTAAGAACATTGGTTCCACCTTATCAAATTCAAGAAGTGGTAAAACAAAGATCACTTGCCTCAGTCAAGATTTTTAGTCCTTTTAGTTTTGCTTTACTAAAGTGCGTGCAACACACACACACCAAAAGAAAAAACAAAAAGTATTGAAATCAAACAGAAGAAAGTTAGAATGCTACCTGAAAAGCTAGTCACTCCTGCAGGGCTCACATAATAAAGCCATCTGTGGGGTTGGATGACTTTACCCACATCTATTAAACAAATGACAGAGATGAAATGCAGCAATGGAGGCCCATTATTCCAGTTAAGGTGGAGCACACAGGAGTGTGGGTTTGAACCTTTCTAAAGTTTAACTTTTAATATCTTTGAGTTAGACCACTCTACAGTGGCATTACTTTACAGAAATCATTACCTTTTGGAAACAGTGAGAAATATGTTTTTAAAAGATAAAAACCGTGCTGCATAGAAAATAAAATTTTCTCCTTGAAACTGTAAGGACAAAGCAAGTTTTCTGATGCCGTCTTACTGGAGCCACTGGGATTCTGAGAAATCCTGTCCATCCAAACTCAGAACACCTTGACTTAAAACCAGCAAGCAGCTAGCTCTTGGTAACTTAAATCAATGTATTTCGTTTTTAAAGCCAAACAACTCCTTAACTAGAAGCAGTGCCTTGAGAAAAATATTTTGCAAAACTTGAACTCAATATTTGCTTTATTGTTGAAGAAAAGAAATTTTAAAAATTCTTTGAAAGTTGTCAATCTTTGGTTCTGATGACAAAAGTAATATAACTAAACAAGGCCAAATGATTGCCTAGATGTATATAAGAGGTGTGATCAAACAATACAGTGAATGTTTAAATTAAAAAAAAAAATTATTACAGTAAAAGACACATTGCCATTAACCCTCCTCAAAATACTCCCCTTCGCTTTGAACACACTTCTCCCATCATTCTTGGCACTTTCTGAAGCAGTTTTGGAAGTCCTCTTTTGTGAGCATCTTTAGTTGCGCTGTCGTGGCTGCCTCGGTGTCCTGAATCGTTTTGACTTTGGGGAAGAGCCAGAAGTCACACGGTGCCAGATCTGGTGAATAAGGTAGATGAGGACACACCATAATATTTTTATTTGACAGAAATTGCCATACCAGAAGTGACGTGTGACACGGAGCCTTTCCGTTGTGATCACAAAATACAGTGAATGCTGCTGCCTGCCGAGTGCCATTCAATGGAAAGGCATGGATCTTCAATATGGGAAGCGGCACATCAAATCTTAGTAACAGTGTGTGACAAGTTTCAACTTGTTCAGTGCAGTCAGGCGTGAGCTACGGTTGAGGGAAGGTGTGTTTTAAAGTGTGCCATAAATCATCCTCCATCATGACAATGCTCCATGTCACACATCGTTTCTGGTATGGTAATTTCTGTCAAATAAAAACATTACGGTGTGTCCTCATCTGTCTTACTCACTGGATCTGGCACCGGTGACTTCTGGCTCTGGCCCAAAGTCAAAATGATTCAGGACATTGAGGCAGCCATGATAGTGCAACTAAAGACACTCACGAAAGAGGACTTCCAGAACCGCTTCAGAAAGTGGCAAGAATGATGGCAAAGTGTGTTCAAAGTGAGGGGGAGTATTTTGAGGAGGATTGATGGCAATGTGTCTTCTAGTGTAATAATTTTTAAATTTAAACATTCACCGTAGTTTTTATCACACCGAGTACATCACAGGGCAGACTGCTCTCTGTGCTCACCACGAGTTTGTTCTAAACTCCTGCCTGCAGAAATGCAACCACTGGGACAAGACCTTTGAGACCATTTAACTTTTCCCAGGGCCTCTATACCTCCTCCCAGTTCCAGAGAAGACTACCTCCTGGAAAACTGTAATTGGGATCCCCAGTCTTTGTATCAAAATTGGTCAAACTAATTAATTAGAAGTATACAAAATGCTGATATACATTCATCTCTGCCGTTTAGTTATCATAGGACATCGCCTGATAAATTTAATCTCCGACCCATCTTGCCAGGTACGAAAAGAAACAGAACTGGAGGAAAGTCTGCTGATCATTCCTCTTTTTTTGACCATGGCCAGGAGCCCCTAACACAAGCAAGTCCCTCCAGGGGCCTCAGTCCACTCTCGTATCAATGACACCTATTTGTCCCAAGTTTTCCTCAAAGTGGAAAAACTTCCTCAAACGTTGGTAAAAGAAAAAGCTTAATAGATTTAATTTTTTATTCAATACGACTATAAGTGTTTTACTCTATTTCAGCCTTGATCATGAATCCCCAACACTGCCTGGAACATACTGAGAACCAGGAGGCAAGTGGTGTCTGAAGTCCACTGTATGATTCCATATTATGTTAAGATCTTCATTTATGCTTGTGAATATTTTACAAGAATGTTATACCCTGGACCCCTCCCCTGTGGGGGTCAATTTCCTCTCCCTTCAACAAAATAGAGTCTTTATGATACGACTTCATGATTTTATACTCAAAGGTCTATCCATTAGCAATGTCAGACTGTGTGGAAAACCCAGTCCTTGCTCGTCTCTTCTGCCCAGAATTCATGGGACTCCATGGAACTTGGGTACAACCATCCATCACGGGACCTTGCTGCCACTCCTAGCATGGGAACCAGGGTGGCCAATCAACCCTGATCTAAGCATGGGACCTGACAGCCAACTGAGTTGTATTCAGAGAACAATAATGATGCTAGAAGGGAGAGGTGCCTTCTTCCTTGGGATCACTAGGTGTGAGACCGAAGTAAGCTAGGAGCTGTCATGTGGAGAATACCTTCCTGACATTGAAGCAAACACAGAGGAAGTGAACGGGGACCACAGAAAAGAATAAAGCCTCACAAACCAGGAAAATAGCAAAGGTCAGAGGAACTAGGGCTGTTTTTTGTAAGGCAGTCCATGTTTGGGACAAAACGTGTTTCAGGGACCTGATTTTGTGGCCCAGGCCCTGATTACTGAACAGGCTGGTGAGGATGTCCTACCTTCAAGGATGACAGAAAAGATGCAGCTAATGACCTGAGAACTTGGGGAGGGGAAATGATGTGAGGAGTTAGGACAGGGAGGGTTAATGAGGTCTGCAGGACTAGATCAACATCCAGATTTCTCACAGCAGACACTTTCTCCTTAGTGTGGAAAACTATTGGATCTTTCAGGCCCTAGTTTACTTATAAGTTAAATGCGGAAAGTACCAGACTAGCTGAGCTGTTGGAAGAAATAAATGAAATCATATGTATGAGGATTTTAGAAAAGTACCTGGCGTAGAATAGTTCTCCATAAATGTTAGCTATGATTACTTTTACCCCCATAAAAATGTAAAGTTAAAGATAAATTCCCAAGTTCTCACCAACCTTGTGTCAATATGACCAAGGAATAACATATTCAAACAGCAACGAAGACCTCTAAAAGATTAATGACCCAAAGGAGTAGGAGGAAGATGGCTGGCAGACAAACTCTGGCCGCAGGTCTACCAACGTCGTTCTGATTGTTAAAAGTCAGCTACTGGCTTGGAACGTTCCGCGGGTTGTGGAGCCGGTAGACAGACAGCCCTTGGAATTCTAAGTTGCAATCGGCTTTGAATTTGCTCTGTGATCTAAAAGTTAACAAGACTGCCTTCCGGAGAATATGGTAAATGCAGAAGGAAAATGTAACTGTATTCTAATGTGACCTTCTCAGGTCTCAGATTGTCTTGATTAGGCTGGTTAGCCTTAATTATATTTAAGTTATTAATTTTAATGACATTTTTGTAATTAGATACAAAGATTAGAATTTTTATATCCCATTGTACTTTCTGTTTAATACAGATTACTTGTGGTTGCTGAATGAGTTACAAATTAGAATAATTTCTTCCAAAGAACAAAGAGGAAAAGAACTCACAGGAAGAGAGAAAACTCCAAAGGATAAATAGCTCTGTTGCAGAAATTACACACTACAGAATCCCATAATGTAACCAGCCTGATAATTAAGTGGCACGTGGACATTTGTTTTCATAGCTCCAGATTCTCCAGCTAATGCACAAAAGTAAAAAATCGATTTATTCTAGGACTAGAGGAAACTATTCATTGTTATGAATGTCTACTTATGACATATAATTCTGGCTGAGCCAAAATTCTGTTTTTGACAAACACTGAAGTCCTGAGCAGGGTGAAATAGTGGTTATCATCTTTGATGTAGTTTTCAAAGGCATGGAATATATCTATCACAATATCACTGTTGCCTCTAGGATCTCCCTGTGATTTTCTCACTCAAGAATTTATTGAAAACATGTTTGAAATGAGCACCATTTTTGCCCTGCATCACTTCAGGGATACTTAGTTTCTGAAGTACAAATCTGTCCTGCATTTAAAATCTTCTTGAGGCAAAGAGTTCCCTCTTATATTGAATGCCCAGGTTTTGGTGGAAAAGGATGCATAGTAAGTGCTCACATACTTTCCGCAGAACCCCGCTGGCTTGTGTCCCCTAAAAACCCAGAGCCCATCAAGCTTTTGTTCACGTGGTCTGTGGATACACTGTATACCCATTCTTTACCTTGACATTCATCTGCTCCACTAAGAGAAACAGCATGCTTAAAATATTCTCCCATTCGTTGATGAACAACTACTGTGTTTCCCCGAAAATAAGACCTAGCCGGACCATCAGCTCTAATGCGTCTTTTGGAGCAAAAATTAATATAAGAACCAGTATTATATTATATTATGTTATATTATATTATATTATACTGGGTCTTATATTAATTTTTGCTCCAAAAGACGCATTAGAGCTGATGGTCCGGCTAGGTCTTATTTTCGGGGAAACACAGTACATCGAACTTAAAGATCACAAGTGATGTTAAGTACCCATATGAGATAGCCAAGAAATTCAACCAAAGAGCCAACTGGTACTGAGCGTAAGTTCTTGCCTCCCAAGGGGTCCTATGATACACTATCCGGCTTAGGCAGCAGGGAGACCATAAGAAGACAGCCACTGAAAACAGAAAAGCCTGGGTCTGATTTCTGCCTCTGCTACTGATTACCTATGCCAGTCCATTACTTAGGCTTTTTAAGCTTCATTTTCCTCATCTATAAAGTCGGGATTAAAAATATTATCAACATTGGAGAGCAGTGAAAATTTAGTGAATTTCACTAAATGTATATGAAGTTCACAGTGCCTAGAATATAGTAGGAGCTTAATAATATTAGCTGTAATTTTTATTATCATTTTCATTCGTATTGTCACCCAAAAGATTCAAATGAACATAACATAAAAATAGATTTATTGATCTCAAATGCATTATTTTCATTCTAACTTAACTAAAATCTGTGAAATAATAAAATTTCTCTCTTTCCCCTACTCCTCCACCCTACAAAAGTCCTGGTGCTTACTTTGGTGAACAATGATAAACATTACAATAGAGAGTACCTTATAATGCAGACCGCATGGTCTATATATGAATGGTTATACATAGAACAAATCTACAATAATATACACCAAAGTGTTCACTGTGGCTGTAATGATGGGTAAGACTATTAGGTCTTTTGGTAACAGCATTTTCTAATTGTTCTTTGATGAACATATATTACTTCTGAAATAAAGAAATTAAACAAAATCTGTTTCCATAATAGAAGTAAAACATAACCCCTCAACTTACATTGTGCCCAAAATCTAGAATAAATTACATGAATGCAATTTTTTGTCACCCTCACTATACAGTTTGCAACTTTTACTAGTCCCTTAAACATGCCCCTGCCTTCTCCATAGGTGGTACACAAGAATACAAGAAATCAACGCAGCATTCTTTACTACTTGCAGCATGAAACACTTATAGGCCTTAGACAGCTGGGGTTTTATGGCTTCTGAATGTTTTACCTTCCATTAATTAAATCCTACTTACATTTTTTTTTAAAAAAGCTACACAAACATTAATGTCAAAAAAAAAGTGATGAGGTGAAAGAATGGAAGATATATTTCCAAAAATTTTCCAAGTTCTCTGCACAATTTTAAAAAATGTAACCCCTATTTAAAACACACACAGACACACACACGATCTCCTTGTCAAACATATTAAATTATAAATTGGACATCAGTTTTGTAAAGGCTGATTTCTAAATCATAATAGAACACATCTGGGGTGATTTTCTGACTCTCTTCGAATATTTGGTTTTCTTGGCAGCTACAGGAAATCTCTGGGCAGACATACCACTACAGTAATTAATGCCAGCTTTCAGCCTTCATAATGAAAAAAAAAAATTCATGACAGCAAGAAGAGAACGATATCGCCCTCCCCCCAATAACCACGGGGTTTAATGTAAAACATGAATCCACACGGCCTCTAGCCTAGAGCAGCTGAAAGGCATTTGTGTGATTCATGAACAAAGAGTCATTCGATCTCTTCCATCAGAACTTTTCTGCATTTCAGCCACTTTTGTTTACGCCCAGCACTGGCTGCTTCATTCATACCCTGGTTATGTCTGGGAGGAGCTGTGTGTGCTCCAGATTTCTACCACTGGTTCCCACAAGGCCTTTCACTTCTCCTCGCTTTTCATCTCCCCACAGTCCTGGAAGGACATCCAGCCCCCAGGCTAGGGCCTGGAACAGAGTAAGTGCTCAGCCAAAGGCTGAGCAGACAGACTAGAGGGTGAAGGAGTGTGTCCATGGGTCAAGAACGTGTGAACAAAGAGCAACTGTCAAAAACGAAAAGATTTTCCTGATTCTCAAATGACTTCGTTTCTAAAAGCAAATATTCTACTTTCAGAAGCAAACATATAGATGATATGCTCCATAGCTGTGTGACTTCAGGGATATTCCTCCCCCTCGGTGCTTCAGTGCCCTCATCTCTAAAATAGAGATAGGTAGCACCAGTACCTGCCTCAGGGGGCTGCCGGGAGGCTTAAATTATTTACTGTTTGTCAAATATGTCACAGAGTGACAGGAACAGAATAAATGCTACATGTCAAGAAAAATAAGTAAGTAAAAGCAAGTAAACATCAAGTTCATGATCACTATTTTATTAAAATACAGGGGCTGTACTTAGCCTCAGTACCAGACGGACCTGAAAAACATGCTCAGTATTCTAAAAGATGGGGAACAAATGTACACAGCTGGCTTCAAATCCTGCCTGTTTGACTGGAGTGTTGTCTAACCTCTGGGCCTGTGTGTGAACCATTTTTAAATGGAGATGATCGTGACACTTCCCCTCCCACAGGGTTTTTGTGAAGATTATATTAAACAGCATACATGAAGAACTTAGCAAGATGCCTGGCGTAGTTAACAATGAACACATCTTAGCCAACACTGCTTTGTGTTATCTGAGGATCTGGTAACATCACGATTAAACAGCTATTGCATAATCATTTATGTTGTGCATCTTTTATTCCTACACCCAATATTTAGAGAGCACTTATATCATGTTAGGAAATTTCAGATACCATATTCTGCAAAGCCCCACAAGACCACGGGACACAACTAACTTCTTTTAAAAACAAACAAACAAACAAAAACATTAATTTTAAAAGAAAAACCTTTTGAGAAATGGAGGAGAGGATAAAAAGAAACACTTATTGAATAGCCAACATATTCCAGGCCCTCTATGGGGCCCCTTTACATATATAGGATTTCACTTCATCCTCACAGCACACTGAATTTGATACTATTACTTCCCCTGCACAGGTGAGGACACACAACAGTTAAGCCACCTGCAAGACCACACAAGTCACAGAGCCAGAATTCAAACTCAGACCTACCCGACTTTATGCCCATCTCTTTCAAATTTACTAGGCAGAAAAATGTAAAGATGAATAGAGGCAGTCAAAATTTATCTTCACTTTTAGTAACCTTTCAAAAGACAAACTTGCACCTCAGCTCAGGTAGCTATAACAAGTTTCCAAAGATTCCAGTGTATTCCAAAGATTTTCTTCGAGGGGAGATTATGCCCCAGGGGACACTCAATGTTCAGAGACACTAATGGTTGTCACAAGGAGGAGGAGCTACTTGCATCTGGGGCAGAGGCCAGGGATGCATTTAAATGCCCTACAATGCACAGCACAGCCCCTGACACAATGATCATCCGGCCCAAAATGTCAATAGCACCGATGCTGAGAAACCCTATATTCACCAATGAAATGAAAATCTTTGACTTTCCAAAAAGTTGTGCAGTACTTGGCCAATCTCTAGAATCCCACGGGAATAATAACTCACGGCACTGATTCCCACACACCCCCCACCCCCACCCCCCGTATTAAGTTTACGCTTCATCACACAGCAACTTCTTCCATCACACCTTGGGCCTGGCCAGCATTCACGTCAACAGCCCTCTTCTCCACATATATGTGAACAAATGGACCGATAATGGTTTCAGGTTGACACAGAAGGTCCCCAGTTAGCTTGGGAAAGGGCTCCGCCCGAGGTAAGGACAGGCCGGAGGGGGCTCTCCACAACGCCATACATTGTTTCATTCAGCATTTTTCCACATGTAATATATCTTCAACCCAGCAACGGGGTCTTCTTTGCTCGTGTTCCTGGCATATAGAACTGTGAGGCGATTTCAAATTACACTTTGGAAAGGTAAAGTTGAACCTACTAAGAACAGAAATTGCAGTCCCTTGATAGATTTATCCTCTAATTTGATAGCCTCTGCTCCTTCCCAGAAAATCTCACCTTAAGATTTATGAATCTGCTTGGATAACTAGTTCTCCTGTGGGAATGCAAGCCTTTTTTAGAGTCACATCTAATGAATTTTACTCACACCATGGAGGAAAAGATTTTGATTCCTTAAGGTCTCCAAAAACGATCTATCTTTTGAAAGTGACAAGTATACGTTGTTAAGCCAAGGCAGTAACAAGTAACTCTAACCTTTTTCTTACCAGCCTAGATCTGTTATTGATTACAAGTGAAGGGAGCATGAATTTTCATGCAAATCACAGCGTTTAAGAGGTGGGGGGGGAATGACAGCTGTAACACATTTGACAAACTTGAAAAAGGGGTGGCGCTATTTGAGGCTATGCTGTCATCTTAATGCGTACTAAGAAGAGGCAGGAAGAAGCAAAGGCAGTTTATTGTTTTCACCACCAAATACCATGTTTCCCCGAAAATAAGCCCTAACCAGAAAATAAGCCCTAGCATGAATTTTCAGGATGACATCCCCTGAACATAAGCCCTAATGTGTCTTTTGGAGCAAAAATTAATATAAGACCCGGTCTTATTTACAGAGAAACACAGTACGAAAGCAGCAAGGCAAAAATATTTTCCCAATCAAACGTACAGATTAATTTAAATCAATACTTAATTCTAAAATGACTAATTTGCCCTAACAACTTGCAAAAGCACTAAAGATGATTCAAAGCACAAGTTTTACAATCACAATATTAAAGAGATTGAAAGAATAAACAACCAGATCTGAAACTAATGAAAGAGACTTGGATGGCTAATTTGCACATCTAGTCACAGAAAGTTAAGTACTCATATTCCAGATTACACAGGGTCAGAAAGTGTTAACAGCTGAATTAAAGTTTCCCCTTTGACTGAAAGATTCAAACATTTAAAAGAAATCAGTACTTTGATCAATTAGATGAAAAAACCCACTGTATATTTTAAGAGCATGTGTGGATTTGTTTGTAAAACTTAGAAAAATTAAGGATGGGTACCAAATTGTTAACAGTGGTTCACAGAAGATAGGAGGAAAAGAATCTAGCCCAGATAGGGCCAAAGGTAGTAGAAACACTGCTTATTTTTTACTTTTTTAAGGGCTGTGATGCTGGGTGATTTTTATTTTTTCAGTATTTTTCCGCTTTTAGGCTTTAGAACTTCAATTAAAAACAAAAAAAACTTTAGAAGGAGAACAGAATAATGCCTGCGAACAGCATCCTCAAAAACAAATGTTGGTACATCTTAAGATATCTTCTAGCATTCACTGAGGCTTCTAAGTGCCAGGCCCAGGGCTGAGGGGATCATTTGACCATCTGAGCATTTGACTGTTTCATCTTCACTACTGCCTTATCTACCCTGATCAGGGAATGGAGACTTTTTTTTTTTTAACTAAAAGTTTGTTTTATAGAAATAGGTTCATTAAAAGAATTATTATACAAATTATATAGCAATTGCAGCTTTTCAAAGACCAAGGATATAAAGAAATTGACTTGACATTAAACTCATATTATAGATAATTCAGTTTCATCTCATGACTGAGAAGCTGTTACAAGATCATTACAGCTTCAGGCGATATTGGAATTATCCCTAATAACAACAACTACCACCACAAAGACTTGTAAGGGCCGTGAGCTCAACTCTGGTTAATCTCTATCACCCTGCCCCTCTGAGGCTGCAAAAACACAGTTTAGGCAGCTTTCTTGAAGTCACAGGGTCAGTGGGAGGCTGAACTATTTGACTAGAAAACCCCTCCCTGCAAACGTGACACTGTTCTATTAAAATAGAGACACACATGGAAAGAGCATTCTTGTGGGTAGATTGGTAGATTTCACCGTCTCACAGAGTTTAGAATGAAATGCTTTTCATGTCAGTTCATCACGTCCTGTCTAAATAACGCATGACCATCAACACAGCAATAATAGCTGGCAGAAATTATCATTAAGAAGTGTGGTAGGCAGAATAATGGTCCCCGAAGATGTCCACATCCTAATCCCCAAAATGTGTGACTATGTTACATGGAAAAGGAGACTTAACTTGCCAATTATGACGACCCTAGAATAGTGAGATATCCTGGATTACCCAGGCGGGCCAAACCGCATTACAGGGCCCTTACAAAGAGAAGACGAAAGCCCGAGAGAAGAATCGGAGGCAAATGGGACTACAGGAGAAAGGCACAGAAAGATGCAACATTGCTGGCTTTGAAAACGGAAGGAAGAAGCCTCTAGAATTGGAAAAGCCAAGGAAATGGATTCTCCCAGAGAGCCTCCAGAAAGGAACGCAGCCCTGCCGACAACTTGATTCAGTAAAACCCCTATAGGACTTCTAACCTACAGAACTGTAAGATAATACATTTGTATGTCTGAAGATACCAAGTAAGTTTGTGGACATTGGTTACAGCACTAAAAAGGAAAGTAACGCAGGAAGAAACATCTGAGTCTTTGTCTAAACCTCTTGCAACAGAAAGAATATAAACTATTTTTAAAGGAATTACATGGATTTTTTTTTTTTAGCAAAAAAAAAAATCACAAATTTGAAAGCTTCACTTTATTATGATTGTTTTCCTCAAAATATCTGCCTTCCAAAGTAACTGATGTTTACGATTGTAGTTTAGGGTATAATAATCTTGATAGTTTGAAGGGCTCTGTTTTAGTAGAGTTGATCTGTTTCCAGGTTCAATAACCACAACAATAAGCATTTCCTGAGTGTTTACTATGTTCCAGATATAGGTATCATCTCTTTAAGTCCTCACAACCTACGAGGCACATATTGTTACTAAGGGACCATTGGTGAAAAGTGATTTAATGGATTATAAGCTTAAATGTAAGCACTAAAACTATAAAACTCTTTAAAGAAAACACAGAGGTAACTTTCATGACCTTGAGTTAAGCAGTGGTTCCCTGAATACGACCAAAAATGTAAGCAACTATAGAAAAACCAGATAAATTGGACTACATCAAAATTTAAACCTTTTGTGCTATAAACGATTCTATCGAGAAAGTGAAAAGACAACCCACAGGATGAGATAAATATTTGCAAATCGTATATCTGATAAGGGTCCACTGTCCAGAATATATATAAACATCTCACAACTCAACAATAAAAAGACAGCCCAATTGAAAAATGGGTCAAGAATTTTAACAGACATTTCTTCAAAGAAGCGATCAAGGAGCACAAAAGATGCTCAACATGAGTACTCACTAGGATGCTGAAAATCAAAACGGCACAATAACAAGTGTTGACGGGGATGTAGTAAAATCAGAACCCTCATGGGGCAGCCACTTTGGAAAACAGTCTGACAGTTCTTCAAAAAGTTAAACATAGATTTATCATATGACTCAGCTATTCACTCCTAGGTATATAGCCAAGAGAAATGAAAACATATGTCCACACATGAATGTTCATAGCAACATTACTCATAACATTCAAAAAGTAGAAACTACTCAAATGTCTGTCAACTGATGAATGGACAGATGAAATGTGGTATATCCGTACAGTGGAATATTATTTTGCAACGAAAAGGAATTAAGTACTGATGCATGTTACAACATGAATGAACCTGAAACTAAGAGAAGTGAAAGTAGACAGCCACAAAAGATCCCATCTTGTATGATTCCATTTGTATCGATTTGTCCAGAACAGGCACACTAATACAGAAAGTAGATTTGTGGTCTCCTAGGGCTGGGGGCAGGTGGAGAGACTGAGCAAGGAGTGATTACTAATGAGTAAGTATTCCTTTTGGAGGGGACAAAACATTCTAAAACTTGATTGTGGTAATGGTTGCATAACCCTGTGAATCTATTGAAAACACTGAATTGTGCATGCCACATGGCTGAATTGTATCGTATATTAGTTACATCTCAATAAAGCTGTTTAAAATGTGAGTTAACTCTTTACTCCATATGTATCCATGAATTCCTGTATAGTTTTCACATAAGGAAGCAGATATTGGCGAAAGAATTGTCAAACCACAAGAGGGCGCTTTCTTCATAACTACTGAATGAGGAGAGTCTACATTACCAGGGTAATATTTACCAGTTTGATATCATTCCCGGGTGTGTGTGTGTGTGTGTGTGTGTGTGTGTGTGTTATTAATGTTTCATTCAATACATTTAAAACAACAGTGTGACCCAAGTTGGTGATAGGTTGAAAAAGTAATGACTTAGAGATAAAAAAAAAAATGTTTAAACTAATAATAAACTACAGATAGCATTGCATTGGGCTCATTTCTTTTCCTTCCAGTCATACAACAGATTATACAAAGGTATTTATTTAGCATAAAACTCATTAAGATAATACAAATCATTACAAGAAATGAAACATGTTATAAATACTTGGTCTCTGTTTCTCTGCTCTCTATTTCCAGCCCCTGGAACAATGCCTGGTATAATTGGCACTCAATAAATATTTATGAAATGAATGAGATAAACAAAAAATGAGTGCTATCCACATTTCTTAAATTTCAGAAACAAAATTTTATCTACTATGCCTTGGAGACCAGATCAAAATATTTCCCTTCATCCATACAACAAATGAATAAAACATCACAGTCATTTCACTAAATAAGCATCTCTCACATGAGTTCACAGAGACATTCTGTGGTGTTAAATATAATTCGTTTGGCCAAGGTATCCCTTAATATTGACCGACACACCTCTCTCAATGAGTTATCTTTGGTCTTCCTACTTAAAGTTCTTCAATCAATGCACCTCCTAATAAACCACAAGCACACAGCATTTCATTAGGGGAAACCAGATCCCTCCACATCCATCTCATATTTCAAACAGTCTGACATTAGAATAATGTCTGAAGCAATAACAACACTGGCCCTATTTCCTCCCCAGAAGCCATGTTCAATTGCAAAAATTCTATTAGACTCTAAGCTTGGTCACAATAAAAATTAGGCATAATTTTTAGAGATGTTTTTTGTCTGAGATCAACAGACAGGTGAAGGATGAGCTGTTGCAGACACAGGCCCCAGTCACCTTTTAGGCACCGTGAGTTTACCAGGCACTGGAACACTTCCACAGCAACACACTCTGTAAGAAACCGGATCACTGAATGATAAACAACTTGAAAAGTCTTCCTCTACCATTTTTTAGTGAGCAGTCTACTGTCAAAACAAAGATGTCATGTTTAGCAGTTCCAGGCAGCCCAGAAACTTTAAATAGAATGCCTAAACACATTGTACTTGAATGACAAGGGAACTAACGCTCACACATCATTCATTTATAGGCCTAAAAATTATTCCATCTGAGTAGGAAATATAGTCCGTCTTCTAGGAGCTCACAGACTGACAGAGAAGGCAGACAAACAAACAGACAATAACAGAAGGGAGTGGTATGTCAGGGTAGGCACATCGTGCTCTGGGAACACAGATGCTGAACTCCTAATTTAACCTTGGGTGGTTAGTAATAACTATAAATAAATGTGATAATACAGCCGAAAGTTATGAGAAGGAGCTAGCCGTTACAATAATTAGGAAAATCACCCTATGCCAGGGGTGTCCAAACTTTTTTCAACGGTTTTCACCAAGGGCCAAATGTGGTAAAATACACAAACAGCCGGGCCACTCACTCGAGGTGAAGTACGTATTGCCTCACCTGGTTTATTTAGGTAAACTAAATATATTTTTGGAATTTGCTGCGGGCCAATTAACAATGGATTGCGGGCCACAGTTGGCCCGCGGGCGGCAGTTTGGACACCCCTGCCCTAGGCGGAAGGAAAGGCCTGTGCAAAAGCCTGGAAGCAGGACAGCTTAGCAAATTCCAGAAATAAGAGGGCTCGGTATGGTTGAAACTGAGTATGGAACAAATACCAATGGGTTAAGGAGGGAAGCAGAGGCCCATCGGGAAAAACGTAATAAACATTTTGATCCTTAGGGAGTCATCCCTGCCAGGGCCTACAAGGTTAGAGGCTGCATTTTCCTTTTCCCCTCATATTTTCTAGAACCTTCTAAATTTCCTTAAAGTCAAACCAGAAACCAATTAACATGTGTTGTCGTCATTCAACTGTGCCCAAGTTAAGTTCACAGGAAACAATGGCGAGAAATTATCCAAAAGCTCTTTTGGGCAGGACTCAAAAGTCATATGTATGTTAAAAGCACTTTAAAGTTTTACAAAGAGTTTTCAAATACAGTCTGTCCTAGCAATCACACAACCAACCCGCAAGCGACGTAAGTGTTCTCAGCCCAATCTTACAAATAATATTACTGAGGTTCAAAAAGGGGAACAGACCAGCCAAGGTCGTGAACTCAGTAACAGGACTTGGACATGAACTCTGGTCTGTCTTGTTCCAGACTAGTAGTTCTAACTTTCCCAAGAGCCAAAGCAGGCTTACACTTACCCCAATTTCACCAAATAAACCCAACATTAAAAATCAAGATGCAATATTCAAAATTAATAATAACTATAAGGCCTCAGGGCCATCATAAAGCAAAAGAAAAACAAAAGATAAAATGCTTTGCTTGACCTTTTGATCTTGCTGCCTTCTTAATTACAGCAGTTCACATAATTGGGGAAGAAAAGAAGAAAAAGAGCAAGGAAGCCCACTGAGGCCTCCTTTCAAAATATTTGCCCAGAACAGCTCTGCTTAAATTAGTCTTTTATTAACCCAGACTCAGTGAGTTTTTAATCCAACCCCTTTGAAGTCTACTAATGGTCCTTCTTTTGACTAAAAGCCAAATTGGGTAGTCATTTTATTGGTCAAAGAGAAGACATGACTGTCAGACAAAAATACCTATTTTTCCCAAATACATAGATTTAGAACTTGATAGGATACATTTTACTAGTCCTGTTTCAATTGGCTAAAGAATAAAAAAATGTTAAACTTAAACTAATAAAGTGGAACAAAATGGTAGACTGAACTCAAAGAATCTTGACTCATCAAGCTACCAATCTCAGCTTCCTGGGGGAACATGAGATAGCCTTTGAATTCCACAGTGGAAAGAGAATGGTGTAATAAGAGATTGTTCAAATCAACATGCTTTATACACACACTAGGTTCGCAGCAGGCACCCTTCCCAGAGCTGGCCGTCCATTCCCTACCACTGTCAGCTTCTCACTCCGAGTCCCACGTGATTGGGGCAGACTTAGCCTCCATGTGAGGAACCCAAGCTGGGCCCATCACATAGTCTCCACCAGAATTCAAAAATGAAACACGAACTCTAGGTATCTGGTTGTAACCTTGTTGCTGAAACGTCCCAAAAAGCCACTCTGCAATAGCCATTCATCCACCATGTACATGTGAAAACAGAGAAAGCTGGTTTGGAGGGGATGGAAAATGGAGTAGATATAAAAAATGATGAAAGGAAATAATAAAGAAAGACAAAGTGGGACTCTGGTTACTGAATTTCTATCAACCAGATAGAATTTCTATCAACCCATGAGGCCAGCTCTTTTCCTTGTTCTTGGGTTCTTGGAGCTGTCCTTGTATCCTTCCATAAATCTCCTTTTGTGCTTCAGCTAATTTGAATAGGCTTCTTTTCATGTTAAAATGTTTGGTCTGATATTTCCACTTCGATGTAGAATTCCACCTTGAGGTATAATTTTCTCAAGAAAATGGTTGGATAAATATACTAATATATATATATATGTATACTGGTATACATATACTTGTATACTGAGGAGTTACAATATCAAAAATTGGGCGGAAACTTAAATGACAAGCTATATAGGATCGGTTAAGTCAGTTGTGATTCATATATTCTGAACCTTTTCAATAGATATTTATTTACCATCTCCTATGGGCTTTGTTGCAGGCACTGGGCTCAGCTGGGAACAAAACCAGTTGTCTGCCTTCATGGAGCCTACATCCTAGTGATATATGATAGACAGCAATTAGAAAGTACATTGTTAAAAATATTAACATTAGACAATACATGAGGGACACTGAGTGGAAGAAGCTTACAAATGAGAATTTCTAAAAATTATCAGTAGATATACATAATTACATATTTTAAACATGAAAGGGAAAGGGGGAGGAGAAAAGAAGAGGAAGGAGAAAATGGAAAAGGGGAAGGAAAGAGATTATTAACAACGATTAATTGATTCTTAACAAGAAATTAAATTAACAACGAGGTGAACGTTTTTACTGGTAGTTTACTCTTCACACTTTTCCACTTGCCAAGTTTTCTACTTGGAAAATATATTACTTTCATAGTAAGAGAACTATTTATTTATTTGTATACATACACACACACACACACACACACACACAGACACACACAGTCCCAAAAAAATTATACAAATTTTAATAAAGGAAAAAACTATTAAAATTTTATTACTCAATATATACGGATAACAAAAGATGAATACAAGTCACGTTTGACGTCTGCAATTATAAGAAGTGCTCAAAGTGGTTACCATCTGCATCCAGACACTTTTGTTTATGGCAAATTACTGCTTGAGCAACGTTGACCAAAGTGTCCACTTGTATACATTTTTTTGGCACCTCCAGTATATATGCACACACACATACACACACACACACGCTTACACACCGGAAAGCTTGTGAACTTAACTGTTCAACCTTTGTGTGTATGTGTGTATATAATATATAATTATATATCATATATTGTGTGTTTTACTATATATATATATACACATATATACATAGTGAGAGAGAGAGAGAAAGACCGAGAGAGAGAGAGAGACGAGAGAGAGACGAGAGAGAGCGAGAGAGATTCATATCCCTCTCCCTCTCGCCCTTGGTGTTTCTTTAAGGCCTTTGCAATTAGATGCAGTTTAAGCTGGGACCATAACCAATACAACTGTCTATGGGTGTGTTTAGCTCCACTATAATTCTTTTAAACCAGAACCTCTGAGCTGAGGCCCTGGAATTTGTATTCTAAGTCTCTCTCAGTGATTCTCAAGCACACCAAAGCAGGGGAACTGCTACATTTGAGTCTGAAACATTGGTTAATTATATAAGGCTAAATTTTGGGCCTAATGATTGGTTCAGGCAACAACCTAAGTGGAGTGGGTGTCTTTGCTTACTAAGAAACCCTCTGAAGACTGTCTCTAGTGAAGCCAATTTTGGGATGACAGGGACTCTGGAGGGCAGGGAGGGCCAGGGACTCAAAGTGGCCATGGCTGGCAGGGTTTGATTATATCCACGCGGGTAGATACCATGTAGGCACCCTGTGGACGTAGCTGAAGGAAAGAAGCCCGTTTAGTGAGGACAGATGCAATATGGGATGAAGCTATCTTTAATAAAATGACGCAGGCCCTGGCAAAGGACAAAAGCACTGCTTTATAAACTGGTTAATTATACAATTAGCTAATGAAATGATGTCTCACCAACAGAACCTTGGGTAATTAAACCAGTTGCCTTCCACTGTGAATCCTAGAAACTCCGAATGCTAGAGGGCGGGCAGAACGTAGAAATTCTCTAAACCTCTACCTCTGACTGACAAGAAAAGCAGTATTACCGAGGCATTACTCTAAGCTGCCCTGTTCAAAGTATTTCTCTGCAGGGAAAGGAGATTATGGACAGGTTAGAGAATTACTGTAACCACTGAGCTAACTACATGGTGTTAGGCTAAGAATCTGGGGTGCTATCTCGACGTGGTAACAATGAAAACACTGAAGTAAATACCTAATCAACCACCAGCCTGGGTGAAGCAGCTGGAGACCTGCATCTGTCTGGGTGAATTTCCAGGGCAGTCTGTCCCTGGTTCCTCCCCTCTGTAGAGTTTGTCTTCTCTACACGCTAAAGGAGAATCTAGCCATGGAAAAATAAAGACAATATCTTACATGGATATATTTCTCTACCTATACCACATAGACGAAAGCCATTCCATTTTCTGCTATTTGATGCTGGCTCTTGTGGACACAGATGGTACTTAACGTTTCTGGTGGCTAAGAAGTCATCCAACCTTCTCCTCAGGCTGACGATGTAGTTCCGTGAACCTGCAGACTGCAGTCAAACCCATTCCCTTCCTTTCTCCTTGGATCAAAATGGCCACAGAATCTGAGATGTATTGTATCTCCACAATATAAAACATGACTTTGGCCCCAAGCCTTTCCTTTCCTGGACCACAAGCTAAGGCTAGAAGATACCAATAACGGTAAAAGATGAGATGAAAGCCATAGCGAGAAGATCTAGAAGTACTTGCTAAACTCTTCTTCTCAGTCACCTTACATTTATTTGCAAGCTGCCAAGAAAAACTGATTTCTGTTTATGAAAATAAGACATAAAGAACAACTCTGGGTAAAGCTCTTGGGCTAACACCATAGATCTATGAACAATTCATTTTTGAAATGGCAAGAAACCACCACAGAAATTCAAGGGGGAAACTACAGATTTCAAAAACAGCAAGTGTTTAGCTTCCAGTTATAAAAAACCATGGATGTAGACAATACCAGCAGCTCGAGTTTTCCCAGATCTAACACTGTACATTCATAAGACTAGTTTCAAAAAAAAAAAAACCAAAAAGCAAAATACGAAGCTTTGAACAAATATAAGTAGCTAGGTCTTGAGATCAGAAGCAAAGTCATAATATCCTAGAAAAATGCCAGGTTGCTTTGATCTTAGATTCCATAAAGATGCCCACCAAATTTGGAGAAAAATCTTTGCAGTTGGCTCACATAGCAGAAGTAGCATCTTAGACAAACTTGGCTGGAGAAAGATCTACATTGTCAAGGTGAGAGGAAGATCTCCACAAATCTGGGTATTGTCGGAGATGGGGGGAAGTTCCCCCGTACCCCTTTTACTTCTTACTGGCTGGTCTAACAATTAAATTGACACAAGACAGATTGATCGAGAAAAAAAATGTTTATTTATACTTTCGAAGTTCTCATACAAATGGGATCTAAGAAGTGACCAAGGCAGGCTGTGTATATGCTTTTTTAGAAAAGAAACAATTATTTGTGAAGTTATGATACAATAATGCGGTTTTTGCTTAGGGTAGCAAATTAGTGAAGAAGAAATTTGTTTCTACAGCATTCTCAGCTTTGAATTCCCCAACTGGTGATAAGGATGACTTCTCCGTCTCCTGGTATAAGAAGATGCTTTCACACACGTGATTTAATTCCTGCTTTCGGGGGGAAAAGGCAGGGGAGATCAGAGTGTTCTTGCATCAGCTGTTTCTCAAGTTACTTTAATACAAAATAATCAAATGCCAAAGTGTCATGTTTTGGGGTGGCCTGCCCTAAGCCCCACTGCTTTCCATCTCCCTGCAGCCGGCCTCACTTTCCAACGACTCCCCCTTCCACCACTTGTCCTGCACTCCAGCTCAGTAGCTCCCACTTTTCCAAATATGCAGATACATTTTAAAGTTTAGTGGAGGGCGGCCGGTTTGCTCAGTAGTTAGAGCGCACTGCTCATAACACCAAGGTCACAGGTTCAATTCCCACATGGGCCAGTGAGCTGCGCCCTCCACAACTAGATTGAAAACAACGACTTGACATGGAGCTGATGAGTCCTGGAAAAACACACTGTTCCCCAATATTCCCCTATTTTAAAAAAAAAAAAATTCTGCTTATTTGATTTTCAGAGCAATTTCATTAAAAAAAAATTATTGGAACCTAATATGACCTAATATGACAGTAATTATATTTTAATATCAGTTGGTTAAGAAAATACATATAAATTAAAACCATCAAGAAATTTACTGAGTTCCTATTTTATTAACCCTCAAAGCATCCGCATTAAGTTAAAAGTGGAGTCAATTCAAATTAATTTGAGCTCCTACTGTGTGCTAGGCATTGTTCACAGAACTTGAGATACACATTCTGCCCTGAAAAACTTTCTATCCTCCTTCCCTCTCTTACCCCTTCCCTCTCTCTCAGAAGATGTCTGAACAAAATGATTACTTTTGACAGGGGAATTCTAAACTCTATTTGATTGAGGGAAAGAGGGAAGAGAAGGAGGTGGAGACAGTTTTCCTTTTGTCTTTTGGGTTTTAATTTTTGAACATATGAATGCATTAATTAATTACTCACATAACTATGTAAAATTAAGGGAAGGAACTAAAGCAGTTGTGTGAGAGACATTTAGGAAAATAAAAAAGTCCTTTGCAATTACATTAAAGCCTACTAAGAATATGAGATACTACTCAACCACACACTGCATACTGGGATTAGAAACCAGTGGCTCTACACAACTGTTCGTATCAATGCGAATTAGTCAGCTGGTGACAATGCTCAGGCAAGGACCATCTTTCTTTCGTTCATCCCTGTAACCTCCATCGAGTACACAATGTCTCCATATAACCAACACTCAATTAAGTTATTACTGAATGGTGACTCAAAGAATGGGTAACTGAAGACCTAGTCCTGAGTCTCAACCATGTTTTCTTCCTTGGTGACTCCAACACACTCTCCAAGTCTTCCCTCAAAGCATCGCCTTCTCTGTGTGTGTCTTTTGTTGACATCTAACTTCCCCACAGTGCAGAACACAAATCTCAAATCCACACCTGGATGTTTTGTTGTTGGATACACCCACGTACCCCACCATGCAGATGAAAACAGATGCAACATTTTCAGTACTCCCAACAGACTCCCTCCATATCACCTACTTTTAGCCTTTTAATAACATCTTCATCCTTTTTTGTTTGTTTGTTCCTTTGTTTTCTGCTACTTGCAATGTGAAAGAGGTTTCGAATAAGACAAAGATTACATAAGCAAATTTGTTTTTAATTACAGAGAGCAAACATCTCTAATCTGGTAAAGTGATATAAACTAAGAACAGTATGAGAAATCTAACAGTATTCTATCAGGAGGACTTTAAAATTTAACACTGGAATAAAATGATGTAGGTGACATTTATTGTAAAGGGCATCAGGCACGTAAAAAATGTATTAAAGATTTCTAATTGTAATACCTTTATTCTCAATAGTCTCAAATGCTTAAATACTTTTTATGTACATGTTTATTCACTATAACTAGAAGACACACTAAGGAAATATTCAGATGAGACACCATGTACAACCTCAAAATTCTCATCTTAAAATTGTTCCATTTATGAAACCTTGTTCAATCCATCACTTGAGAATGTTGGAAGGTAAAATAATCTGTTAAATAGATTTTGCAAACGACAAGATACCTCAGACCTCCCTTTACACTGGAATGATAACACGAGTGCTTCAAATACAATGTTTAACTAAGGTCCCTAAAGACAAGTTAAAACTTTAAGATCATAATGCTAAATTAATAAGAATCTAGCACAAACTGTTTGGAGCATCTCTAAAATCCACTCTCCATCTCACCCTGCGACAACTGCAAGAACATTCAAGTCTCATTTATAACATTCAAGAAATTTGAAAAACAAACATCTGTCTTATCGATGTAGAAGCCCAGAGAAATATCACCCCATTAGCTCCTCAACACAGCTTGACACAGACTCTGCTTGGCACAGAACACACATAAGAGAGTTCTAAAGAATTCATGACTTTGCAAAACAGCATTTTTTAGATGGCTTAGTAAAAGGAATACAGTAATGCCAGAACATCAAAACGAAGACAAGATTTCCAGATGACATCACTGATTGGTGTGGACAATTTATTCATATCAGAGTTTCTCAACCTCATCACCACTGACACTTGGAACCAGACCATTTTTTTTTTTTTTAATGGGAGGCTGTCCTGTGCATGGCCGGATATTTAACAGTATTCTTGGTCTCCGCCTACTAGAAGCCAGCAGCTTCCCAAGTCGTGACAACCCAAAACCATCTCCAGACATTTGGAATGTCCCCTAGAGGATAAAACAGTCCTTGATTGAGAACCACTGATTTATAATGACAGAGATAATATGACAATGATGACGATAATGACAACATAATAACGGTAATAAGAATAAAACAGAACAATTTCCACCTATTCAGAATTCCACATCACCAGTTGCGCTGAGGACTTCAGACATGCTTTATTCTGTAAAACCACCCTAACACATAGGTACGAAAATTTCCCATATTTTATTGATAAAGGAACTGAGGTTCAGAAAAGTGAAATGCCCTATTCAAGATTCACAGGAAGAGGCTGACCATGGGTTCAAATCTCGGCCCGACTTTTAAACCTGTAAGTTTAACCGCCATGCCATACATTGCCATGTCCACACCGAGAACTACAGGAGAGCTCTCTGAACACAGCATCAGACTGTTCCAAACAGGTAAATGTAGAACATGGCACCCAAGGATCCACAGAGGACGCCAAGGCAGCTGAAGCAGGCCACCACTGGACAAGGAACTCTCGTGCAGCTTCTATTAGTAACAGATGCTCCATATTCTCATAGATCTCAATAATCCTCAGAGCAACCTTTCAAGACCGATACCAGTATTCCCATGTGACAGGTAAGAAAACCGTGTCCAGAGAGATTGAGTAAATTATTTGAGGTCACATAATTGGCTTTCCTGATGGAGCCAAGATTTAAAATGAGATTGCTCTGACAACTGAGCCTCTACTGCTTTGGACGCAATGATTTTATGGGTGGAGGAACAATAACAATATAAACAGCCGACATACCAACAACGGTAACTGACGGGGGGTAAATGCCCTTGGGTCCCACTTTGTGGTGAGACCTTCGTGAGACCAACAGAACCCCAGCCTCCTGCTCCCACCACCTCACAAACTGGGGACTGTTCCGGTCTCCTGTCACGCTGGGCTTATTCAGGTCCTGTATGGTTCTTGGCTTTTAAATCTCATTTTAAGTAGAACCAGATTTGGGGGGAGGTGGGGGAGTGATTTCTCCCTTTACAAAAATATGAACTTCACAGCTGAAGCTCATCTGGGACATGTGAAGTACAGGAACAATGTGTCTCATGGATGACCCAGAGGGGGAAAGGAAGGAAACAAAGGCAGATTTATGGTGGGAAAACGAGAGCGATACCCAGGGTGGGAATAAGCTAAAGTACAGATATTTAATCTGAGAGAAATATTTGGATATTGGGAATTCCAAAGGAGAACGGAGCCCATGATTATGGTCCAGAAGGGCCCATAGGCTGTTATTAAGAAATGCATTTACATTGAAATACTATGCTACATCCACACATACACACACCAGAGTGGTGTAAAAATGCTATTTGAGGTTTCACACAGCACTCCCATCACAGACAGTGATGATATGCTCTAATAGCTGGGATAATTGACCACGCTGGGACCGTCAGCTTCTTTCCTGACACTTCAGCAGCTCAAATGTACAAGATAAATTTGAATTCAAGGCCATTAGGACATAGTAACAATTGTCACCATTTCTAAGGGGAGGTTAAATAAGTAGGTGAAAGAATTTTATATAAACCTTTACCGGCATCACAGAAATTCAGTTCTCTGAATGTCATCCATTTGAAGCTCCCTTGCAATACGAAAACAGAACTTACGCAAGTCAGACAACTGGAGGCAATAATGGTGGCCAAGAAGATGTATCAGTGGGGTGGGGAGGACCAGTTAAATTAGGGGTAGTGCACTCGGCTGTTCACTTTGTCCTGCTCAATCCCACCATCCTGCAGAAATCCCAAACTATCAAAAAACCCCATTCAGTTATAATGGAAGACCCAACTCAAACTGACAACGGGACACTCGCATCTGCTGCCCTGGTCACATGCCCAGCCGGGGGCCCAAAAGCCAGGGAAGGGGCTAGCCCAGAACAGCCTGAGGCAAAATGGTACCCAGTTACCAAAGTCAGGGGGACTGGAGGCAATGCAGAAAAATACACGTGTACTGCACATTCAGGTCAGTCTTGTCATGTACGTGTAATGGCGGGTATTATACAGGTCAGCTTTCTAGGTAAGCTCAGTCGGTCTTAAAACTCACCCGAGCTCCTTTCCTCTCTGCTGCCCTACTGTACACCCTCATCTTACATGCCCCCCCAACTCTCCTCTCACTTGTTCTGTGTGCATAGCTGAGACCCCCACACATGATCATCTATCATTCTCCTTCATTTCAGTTATCTCCTCTTTTCCCAAGTACCTTATGATTTCATCTCCACTAGAACCATGAGTCGGTACATGACTTCATCATCAAAGATTTCTACCAGAATAATCCTTGCCTGTAATGTCACACCATAGGTAAAGTGGTTTTAACTGGAAGGCATGGTGCTAATGGTGGGACTTCAGATTCTGTGGCACTTTGGTGGAGACCAAGAGGACCTTTCTTTCTGATGGCTTTGAAATCATGCCGTGGAGATAGTCTGCCTCTGAAGTCTAGCGAGCAGGAGGCCTCTCTCTTTTATCCACTCTCTACCCCATACACCTAAAAGGCCAATTAGCATGCCAGTAATGCCTCTACCCAGAGAAGTAATTCTTCCAAAAGGTTATTTCAAGACAGACTGTTAAATGAAACATGAGTAATTCCATTAGAGTGTTGATTAGGAACTCAAGTCAGAAACTGCTCCAGACAAGAAACTAGTAACCACAACAAATGGAAAATGAACTCCAACTTGGCTCCCTGGAGAGAATCAAATGAACTGATGGGTATTTTCCTTCTCTGATTTCCGAGGATCCAGCATAGGTTCCATCTCTGTCGGTGACATTAAGGAGTCGGTTTCAGGGACGGAGACAGCAGCCCTCTGCTGGAGCTCTAGCATTCCTCAATCAGCCAAGGGGGAATAGCCCAATCTCAACATATGGCAAGGAGCAGACTTCTCCACTTCCATGGAATACGGGCAATGCAAGATCAAGTTCCGCTGATCTGTTCCTTACACAACATGCACACATACACCCACAGGGACATTAGCACCGGACAAAGGGGTCAATCAAACTGCAGAATAACACAAATACTGTTACCACTGGAAGTACGTGTTTGCCTCCTTAGGAATTTCACCAAATATTTGCTAGTTATTTATTATAGTGAGCAGTTTGCTTTAACGTCAGCCTTGGGAGCTATCTTCCAGTTTCAGTGTATGTCCCGTGCAGTGACTTTCTCAACCCACACCTCTGAAGGTGGTGACAACACGCCCCATGTTCCCAGAAGCTTTAGATGAAAGTGAAACCTCGGGCCTCCAGACCTTCCGCTGTCACCCGGCTCAGCCGGCCTGTGACGGTCGGAAGTCATCCTTGGTATGTACCCTCCCTCCAGAAGGGTTAGAAGCTACCTTCACTGTGACCCTGCAGGACCCTGTACCTCTAATTCCCACATGCACACGTTTGTTGTCATATCTGTCTTGCATGTGAAAATGGACTACGAATCATGTGGTTTTCCTAAAAAATAACAACTCACCATCTGCCAGGCTCATTCGCACCACGGTCTGCTTTGCTCATTATGAATCAGCAATATGACTGCCATTCCTTCTACCTGGAAAGAGCTTTGCCCAATTCTTTCCATTCTTTCAGTCTCAATCGTAAGTGTCTCCCGGTCAGAGACATGTTTTTCATTATCTGAAAACAGTGGCATAGAAAACAGCCCTATTCCTTCCCCAGGTCCACCGATTCTCAAATCCAGTAACCTAGTTATGTTCTTTCCGGCATCCACACTTCTTTTTATTGATTCCGTTGTTTGTTCTTTGTGTATGTGTTTGTTTAGGCTTTCTCTCCTTTCTCCTCCATGAGACTATTTCAGGAGGGTTCCAGGCGATATCCTTATTACCCTGCAAATAGCAGGCACAGAGTAGGCACTTAATATATACTTGTTGGGATAATTAATCCACTGGTTTTAAACAAAAGATTAAACATGAATGAATAGCTATATATTGTCTTAGTCAGTTATACCTATCATAAAGAAATACCATAGACCAGGTGTCCTAAACAGGAATTTATTTCTCTGGAGGCTAAGAAGTCCAAGATCAAGGTGCTGACTGATTTGGTTTCTGGTGAGAGCTCTTTTCCTCGCTCGCAGACAGCTGCCTTCTCACTGTGTCCTCACATGGTGAGAATAAAGAGAGCTCTGGTATCTCTTTTCTTATTAGGACTCTAATCTCATCAAGGGGCCCCACGCTCAGGCCCTATTTAAATCTAACTACCTCCCAGAGGCCTCACCTCCAAATACCATCACATTGGAGGTGAGGGCTTCAACATATGAATTTGGCAAGACATAAACAGTCTGTCCGTACACATATGGACAAAGAAAAGGAAGCCTTTCTTCTCAATAGATAACTGATTCTTAGCTTCTGGAAACTTAACTATAGAAAATGTTCTACAATACCCAAGTATGTATACAGGAAAGCAGAAAGTTACTATAGATACTTCATTATTTACCTCCATGCAGTTCCACAAAACAACCTTCGCATCTTCACCCCTTAGTATTTGTTGAGCATCTACTGTTATGATAACTTTTCCCCTCAGCCTAATCAATCAGCCTCTACTGACATGAACAACGAAGACTACATTTCCTAACATTTCCTGCTTAGAGTCTAGGATATTAGTGTCTCAATCCTGGGTTGCTTTTTTCTTATTATATCGGACATCTTTTGAATTGTCTGCCAAGCCCAGAAGCCAACCCTCTTCTTCGGAAGCTTCCTGCCAGATCTCCATGGGGAGCCCACAGCAGCCATGCTTGGACTGGGAATCCAAGCTCCCTCATTGGCCAAAGGCAGTCACCTGACCAAGCTTGGCAGAGCAGAATCTCTTTCCAGGGAATGTGGACGGTGACTGAGAGCCAGCTCATCAGTCTCCGTGGGTGGCTGGAACTGTAGAAGGAGTGAAGGGTTATTCATGTGTTCTTCCACATGAACACTGCTCTGCAGAGAATGAAAACATGTAGCAAAAACAAAAAAGCAGAGACAAGAGGGAGAGATAAAAATCCTGATTGGCTTTGCAGGGTCAGATTCCAATCCATTCCCAAGTACGAGCTCATTCCCAACCCTTAGTGGCATGAGATACCCCTGTACGATAAAGATCCCCCCCCCTTTTTTTTAAGCTAGCTTCGTTGATAGCAAGTTCATTCATTGTAACCTAATACGTATGTTCTGATTTCCTGAGAATATGAAAATCTTTTGTATATTTACATACGCATGCTTGTACACAGAGAGAGACAGAGAGACAGAGACAGAGAGAAAGCTATAAACACAAAACTATTCCTTTTTGTGCAAAGTCCCACAGAAATGCTGGAGGAGGGGAGGTATCTCATGATCTCTGAGTTAATCCAAGCTGAAAGTCATCTGTGTATCTCTGTAACTTGAAGCCAAGCTATCTAAAGAGGTTTTGGGAAACATGTTTTCCTAGACAAATGATAAATAATTCTTTTAAATGCAGGGGGAATATAGTAATGCACCACCAACCTGGCCAACTTTGATCACATTTCTGACTCACCATTGGTGCGATATAAACATTAACACAGAGTGAGTGTTCCAGAAACATAATCGCTGTTAGACTGTTGCTATTATTACCATTTACCTGCTTCGCACCCAGTGATCCCCAGTAGGGCTGGCAAGGTGGGGTACACATTGCTGTGACCTAAATCTATAAAAACATCTTCTCTGAGTGAAGGTTGAATAAAATTACAGGATAATTAGAGTTAACAATGACACCTGGCATTCTATATTCCAAAACAATTTTAGACGATATAAAATTATTGACACAAAATGGCTGGTTAAAATTGGTTTACGTTTTTTAAAAGAAAAAGATGTAAATTTATATTTATTAAAGAGACAAATTACAAAGTCACAATGGAAATTGAGGAAATGAAAGTATCTTTGTTCTTCTGAAAGAATCCAGGAGTGAGAGGTCAGCATGGCATTTGGGGACTGCTTTCCAAGCTATCCTCTCTCTATCTCACCAAGCCTCGCGCCCCCATTCCTCCCTGCCTTTTTATGGATCCAACATGGGCGGCACGAGCCCTGTAACAGCTGAGCGTCCTGTATTGTTCACTACCAACCTGCCCCAAGAAACACCATAACAGAGCGTGACTAACCTCAAAGACTGGCAGAAGGCAATTTGGGAGACTAGGAGAGAAAAAAAGGGAAATAGGAAAGTGATGGGATTTCATGATCACCTTCACTAGTAATCAAACAAATCAAATGGAAACAATGAAATTGTATTTGGGGTCTATCAAATAGGCAGTTATTCAGATACAATATATACCGCATACTAATAATGAGCATGCAGCCCGACTTGACTCGTGGAAGTGTGACTTGTTTTAAATTTTCCAGTGCCCTTCTTTAAAATATACATCCTCTTTGACCCAGAAATTCCACTTCTAGAAATTTACCATACAGAAACAATCAAAAAGACGCAGAGTGCTTAGGGAACACAAGTGTTCCGAACAACGAAGACCATGAAATAATCTTTAGGAAGAAAATGGCACCAATCTAATGGTCCCATAATGGTGGGGTGGTTCCCAGAAATATATATATATATATATATATATATATATATATATATATATATATATATATATATATATATATATATATATACAAGTCCAGGGTTCTTCAAAATTTGTTTTGAAAAGCTCAAGGAGTTGCTGATGTAGCTACAGGTCCCATGCAGCAGTGACTGGGGAATTCCAGCGGGTGGCTCTCTTCCCCATTCATCCCAGACTTATCCTGTATGACATATCAGGCATCCTAAAATTAGGTGTGATGAAAATTTGTTTCTACTGCTTAAGAAACAAAAAAATGGTTGGTTACTAAGGACTATTATGCAACTCTTATAAATCATGCAATATAAAGATAGACATATACCAGACTAAAAAGAGTGTTTAGCTCCCCAAATATCTAGTAGGTTCCAGTGAAGTCTGAGTTTTTAGTACCTATTAGGTAAAGGCACAGATTTTCCCGACATACTCCAGGGTTTTCATCTTTAATAAACTCTTACATATGGTATAACCTTCTTTAATTTCATCTGCATAGGGCAATAATGATAAAAGTCACTCTTCAGATGGTGATGAAACTTAATTAAGATGCTGCACGTGAAAGTGTTTACCTCAATGTCTGGTACACAATACTCCATAATGGAAGCTCTTTTGATATATATCAGCCTAAAGCTTAGAATTTCACACTTATCCAGCATTTATCCCTCATTTCCCATTACTGTAGCAATTGAAACCATCATCAGCTCAGACATCCTAGAAGGCATCCATGAAACCAAGTGTTTTATATAATCAAAAATTACTTCTCTTGCCCAAAGGACTCTCGTCTTTGAACTGTACAGACTTTTTGTTTTGTTGTTTTGTTTTTGCAGCTAAGGAAGCAAGCACTTCATTTCTTAAGCAACTGCATATTCTCGTTAACAACCCCAACAGGTCACCTTTCCCCACAACCACAGGACTACTCAGAGAATACTCAGAGCCTCATCACAGAATGTTACAGAAGGCTTTATGGAGAAAAGGACGGCTGCTTTGTTTTTATGTCTTTGAGAAATGGTGATAATTCAGGTTTAATTTCTATAGTAATTTGATGTGATCGTTTTAAAACACAGATATAAAATGGTTCATTTTTATAACCAGTTGCTAAGAGTCTTGGCATTTTAATAGGCAGCTTATGAAAACATACCTTTTGAAAGAAAATACTAATGTCTGCAGAGAGGAAAAGGATGGATGAAGCTCATAAAATTTAACTACATTTTAGTTTTGACTTGGGAAAGCTGCAAGATCATCCATTTGGGGGAAATCACTCCATAGATCCACTGACATATTGCTAAGTCCTACCTCATATAGTTCCCAGCCGATGGCTTCCAAGAGAGCCCCCTGTCTAAAGCAGGGGTGTCCAAACTTTTTTCAACGTTTTTCACCAAGGGCCCTATGCGGTAAAATACACAAACAGCCGGGCCACTCACTCGAGGTGAAGTACGTATTGCCTCACCTGGTTTATTTAAGTAAACGAAATATATTTTTGGAATTTGCTGCGGGCCAATTAAAAATGGATTGCGGGCCGCAGTTGGCCCGTGGGCCGCAGTTTGAACACCCCTGGTCTAAAGGGTTCAATGAGCCAGCAGTGAATAGTAGAGTTGATTTCTACCCCTCCTTCACAATCTCTCTGTCCAACCTCATGGAGGTCTCCATGATTCCAGGAACGGGAAAGGAATTTGTCTTTGAAGTCTGACAAGGCTGGGCCCGGTGGGCTGAAAGAAGACAGTCTTGCCTAATCCAGGCCAGGGCCAGGAACTACCAGCCCCGGTCATTTCTCAAGAAAGAATCCCTGCTAAGAGCATTCAAATTCAATCCTGCTTAGCAATTTTACCATGTTATCCAAGAAAGCAGAGCAAACAACTTGTGGTAGATACAGCAGACTACAGAGGCCTTCCAGCTCCCAAATATCTCCCCACTCATATGACAACGGTGCTTAAGTGCCCACCTTGATTTGCCATTGGATACAGTAAGGAGAATATTTAAAACTTCCCTGACAGGGAAGGGCGCAATCCATGAAGACAAATCATGTAGTATCATTTTAGCAACAATTTTATACTATAAAATTATATTATGAAATATATGCTCATATATTTCAAATATTTTATTTTATAGATGACACATATTTTATTGTAAAATTTTTAAATATTTATCAAGGGCTCATGTGCCAGGGATTGTCACAACTGTTTTATATACCTTATCTGAATTAACCTTCACAGGTTTTGAGGCAAGTACTACTATTATCTACATTTTACACATGAAGTGACAAAACCTCAGATTGGTTAAGTAACTGGCTAAAAGTCACTCAGCTAGTCAGGGGCAGAACCCTTGTTCACATGACTCCCACGGTTCAGCCCTCACATTGTATTCTACTTTCTTTCTCTAAGCAGATTCTAAAGGAGGTTGGTCACAGAAAGACAAGTGAACCAAGTTCAACAGACACTGACTTGTACATTAAAAAATAAAATGTTATTATTTAGAATGGCAATGCCAAATGTTAGCAGCTGACTGGAATCACCGAGGGAATTTTTTTAAATGTAGGTGCCTGGGCTTCACCCCCAACACACACACCTGCCCCCCACACACCCAGCCTCCTCTACCATTCTGATGCCAATTGGTTTCAGCACAGTTTTTAAACATTCCCCTGGTGATTTTTATGTAGAGCCAAGGTTAAAAATCACCACGTGGAAGAATTTGGTATAGAACTTAAATGTTCATAGAAGAAGCTAAGTGACCGAATGAGGTTTTGGAAATCTCTAGAGCAGGACTGTCCGTAAAAACTTCCTTCGGTGATGAAAATACTCTATAATCTGTGCTGTTCAAAATGGTGGTCACCAGCTCCAGTGGCTAGTGTGACAGAGGAAGTGAATTTTAAATTTTACTTAAATAGCCACATGAGAAGGGCGGCTATTGTATTGGACATTAATCTGCCTCAGCTTCATTGGTTTGAAATTGGTGCAGAGGGATGTTGACGATAAGCAAAGAGGCAAAGCAGATGAGCTCTAACTGTTCAAATAAGTTATTTGACAGGACCAATTATCCACATGGACCTGTGGCGACAATGCAGATGCTCTGAGTAGCTAATAGGAAAAAAGTGACCAATGCCATTGAAAATATATGTCAAACGTGTTCAGCCAAATGTTTTGAGGACACCCTCTTCAGGGTCATTCTTACTTTGCTGTATAAAGCAACTACCAACTGTTAGCCCTGGCTGTCATACCTACCATATCATAATGATAATACGAAGAAATGAAGTGAATTAAGGATGTGAGAAATTGAGCATCTTCCTATTTTGGCACCTACTCCAGTGTTTTAAATACGTATTCAATAGATTAATAACTTGATAGAGCAGTTATGAATACATTTATCCAATATCTTGAATGTTACTGCTAATCATACTTGAATAATGAGGGCTCAGATATAAGTTACAGTCTAGAAAAATTACCAGTACATCTCACTTTTATTTTAATAAGAATTTTTTACATTCTCGGGTATTACGTTTTGCGTGCCAAGCTAATCTGGGCGACAAGACCACATGTCAGTGGACTAATTCCAGAGATATGAATATTTCCCTAAGTTTTGCCATAAAATGATATGCTTTTTTAAAAGCTTCAGATTTATTGAATTTTACATCAGATGTTGACTTATTTCATATCTGAACTGAATTTAATTTAGAAATGCCTTGCAGTAAATTATACTTAGCTAATTATATACGAGAATGCCTCCATAATTTAAAATCATTTATTATATTCTGAATTTTAAATGATTTATTATATTCTGAATGGCACTTTCAAAAAGAAATATCATCTACGGCCCTATATTTACCTTATAATGCAATCATGCTAAAATCTGGGCTTGGCACCCATCTAAAACCAAACAAGAGCTTCGTTTGGTAAATTAAGTTATCTGGAGAGAAAAACCAAAAAATACTTATTGATATACCTCTTATTAACTCAACAATATACTTGAACTTCCTCCCATTTTCCAAAATGAAGCCAGGTTAACCACTGAGTAGCTATTAGAAAATAGTGAGGGAGAGTGATCAAGGACCCTGAGCGTGTGTCATATGTGCTCAGTTCATCGGTTGCTTTGAGGACACGGCTCTTCTGGACCACACCTGTTATACTTGGCATTATCTAAGTAACAATTACTGCTCTGGCCTTGGTAAGAACCACTTGTATGCTAGTAATAAAAAGGAAGCATTTGCCTGTGCTTTTAAGCTAATGACATAGCAAATGTATTAGAACAAGATACAATGGTCTAATAAAAGAAAAAAGCAAATCCTAAAAGAAATTTGGACTGTGATAATGGCCTGAAACAGTCATTTCCAATGCAAGAGACCATATCTCCTAATTGTTCCTTTCTGTTTACATAGCGAAAGCCAAAATACATAACGCATTAACTAACTGCAGTCAAAGAACAACTAAGTGAAATTATGACTCTCTCTCTCTCTCTCTCTCTCTCTCGCTCCCTCTCGCTCTCCTTTTCTAAATAGAAAAAAAAAAACCTCAAGTATTATTTTTTAAAACAATATTTTATAGTATTCAAACACTGCCCTGATATAGAAAATATTGGTTAATTTATCCTCCATGGGTTCTCTTATACATTTTTCTACCAAAGAATTCACTGCATTATTTTGTAGTTAGTTTGTACATCTATCTCTAACCTTTAGTTCAACAAATATTTATTGAGGGTCCATTTATCAGCACCATACCAAATGTTGGAGACCTGACATGAACTTGGTAAGTTTCATGGTCTGATGGGAACAATACATAGATTTATGGCTGAATAAGGGCTGATAAATGCTATAACAGGAGTAAGAACAGGATGCTGTCAGAACATACAGTGGAGGGTTCAGCTTAGATGTGGGAGTGAGGAACGGCCTTCCAGAAGATGCGACCCAAAGTATGAATCCAAGTTGGCCAACAGAAGCAACAGAGGAGCAGAGGGTAAGGCAAGTTAAGCACATCGCCGGCCCAGGAAATGACCTGTACTCCAGCGGGGCAGTGGACACAGCCCTGAGTGGAGGTGTTCAGAGTGCAGGTGTTCAGCAGGTGGTGTTCAGGAAGCTCGAGGGGAGAGCATGGGTTCGAGATGAGAATGAGCAGAGGAATGACTGAAGGTCTTGTACATCCTGTTAAAGCGTTTTTACTTTTATTCTGACAGTATGGTAGAACCAGAATTGAGTTTTATAGGACAGTTGTTCTGGCAGCCTTGAAAAGGAGATTGGAGTGTGGAGAACGCCAGAAGGCAGAAGACTTCTGCACTATCTCCCAGAATGCAGTTTAACAGGCTCAACGCAAGATAAGTAAGGCTGATTCAACTCAATTCATGCTGGAAAACATACCCATTTACCAATTCACTCAAAAAATATTTCTATTATTCTTTACTAACAATGCATGTGCTCCCAAACAAGAGAATGTGGGATATGAGTTATTTATAATTACTAACTAGCTTGCTCTAAATTTTATTCATTCTGCCTCCTTCCCATCAGCCTCACGTTCGTCGTCCTAGTTATCAATGGACACAGTTGCATTGTGGCAGGTCAGAATTAGAGAGCCCCTGAAACGAGTTAACTCAGTTTTTTTACAATGTTGATTCCATCAATGTGATGGAGTCCACTCCAGCAATACAACAATAAAAAGCAAAGTTGAGGAATAAAGGTAGCTTGGGTATCCATTCAGAAATTGTTGAGCAGAATCATGTACCTTAAGCATATGCATTGCACACGCACAGGGATACAGCTCGAGAAGCATCCACTGCACCACCCTGGGCATCATCCCAGCAATTTATTAATCAGTAGACTAATCTTTAAGCAGATTTACCAGAACGTCCAACAGTCAGCACCCAAACAGAAACAAATCTTTTCTGCTGTACAACCAAGTATTTCAAAATGAAAAAAAAAAAAAAATCACCACACTTGAAAGTAGTGTTTTATACCGTGCAATTTTTTGTTCTGCCTTTCAGCTAGCACTGCATAAAATTACCATTTTCTGGGAAATCTCCAGAGATGAGTTCTTGATGCTTATGCCACAAGTGGGAACAGTTTTAGAAGCCTGTTCATTAACATCTGAGATTTCTCCCGGATTTTCTTGCTATTTACAGCCAATCTGTGAGGATCACATCTCATTCCAGTTACACCAGGGATGTCATCGTCCATGTCAAGGACTTGAGAATGGATAGTGACAGGGCCTTGATCTCTTTTCTGTAAGTCAAGAGTACAGCTTCCACTCTAATTTACAAACATCTTCATCAGGGGTCCTTAACCTTTTGGGGTCAGGAGCCTATGAGGTCAGCCTCTCTACAATCACAATATCCTGACCACAATTTCGGACGCCCACGCAGGGACCCCCAAAGACATCTGGATCAGTTAGGATTCTTTGGGTTCCAAGAAACAGGAAATCTAAGTCAAACTAACTCAAGTCACCCCACCACCAGGGACTATATTGTCTTCTACAAATAACATAACTAACATGTTATATAATAACATGGCACAACTTGAGTCAGGAGGCACAGTTTGCATCATTGAGACTGTCTTTCTTTCATCTCTGTGGGCTTTATTCTCAGGATCTATGTGGTAGTACCATGGAGAGAGATGCTCCAGGAGACACTGTCTCAGGTTCAAGTCTAAAATAAAGGAGACTGTACCTTTCTTCCAATTGCACCAACAAAACTCACAGTGTTAGCTCTAATTGTTTCTGACTGGGTCACACGCCCACTTCTGAATCGATCACTACAGCCAAAGGGATACGTTTCTCTGCCCAGTGTGTGCCACACGCCCACCCCAGGAACTGGGGGTCAAGTCAGAGGAAGGGGCAGTGGTGGTTCAATGAAAATCTAAGAGGCTTGTGAGTGCTGGTTATAAACTCTTCACGTACACATCAAATATAAGTAGTCTAAGCATTTGCATTAGAATCTTAGAATCAGAGATATCTCAGAACTCCAGGAAACACACACAGTAATCTAGACCAGTGGTTCTCAAAGTGTGGACCAGGGTCCCCGGGAAACCTGAGACCTTCTGTGGACTCACCAGGACTGCATCATCCCCTGCACTGTTTCCAGCACTGAGGGCTCCTGTACTTTGGCCACAGTGTATATGTTTATATGACGCGTGCCCTCTTATGGAATATAAGGTCCATATAGGCGATATCCATGTCGGTACCATTTCCCACTGTTTACCCCACACCGACCTTCTCAGAGGTAGAAGATGGTGTATAATAAGAGGCCTGATTCTTATCTACCAACATGGAGTTCAAACAGTTATCACCACAACGAATGGCAATTATTCACAACCTACAGTAAATGCCAACCAAAAGAAACAACATAATCATAATACAGTCATTAACTGACAGGCAGTCAAAGGGCTTTCTTGGTGCCCCTGTGTCTTAGCATATTCAGATTGGGACAAAATTTAAGACAGGCAGCTAACAAGCAACAGAGTAACAGAGGACGGTGTATAACGATGAGGAGAATCCAATCCTAACAAGGCACGCTCCAGGGGAATGACGATGGCTCAGATAAGCTAATAAACTCTAAGACAATTATACTTTTTTAGAATTTCATTTTTGCATTTCAAGGTGATCATCTCAACCTCACCAAATCACTCCGTTTCTCATTCACACAAAGAAGGAAGATATGCACCGACCAACTTCAAGGAAATTGAAAAAGAGAGGATGTAAACTGACACCATAGGGATGGGATCAGCTAATGCACACTGTGGGAAACTACAGGACAAACAACCCAGTTTCTTCAAAAATAAACTGCAGAGAGAGGGAGACTTGGGCAGAGCAGTGTGAATGGAGAAGGAACTTAACAGATTATTAAAAAAAAGCATAAAGGACAATCACAAAATGTAGACCTCATTTAGATCTTTAAAGAGCACAAATATTTTATGACATTTGATAATTAGTAATTAGAACATTGACTGGATATTTGATGACTAAGGCATTACAGTTCATTTTTTAACTTTAAATTGTTTAAATTACTTTTAAAACAATCTCTCTCTATTAGAAGCACATATTGAAATACATGTGAAGTGAGATAACGTCTACATATTGTCAGGACATGATTGAGGAGCGCTCTCGGTGGCAGACAGGGAGGGGTCCAGATACTATCCTGTCTCCTCTTTTTATGATCCATTTCATTTTCTGAAACAGAAGTAAAATGGGTTCCAAAAAGCAGGGGTCTTAGCCATCTTCTTCTCTGTTATATTCCCAGTCCCCATCCGGCACAATTCCTAACAAAGAAAGGGCTCGATAAATATTTGTTAGGTGAAGAAGAAGATACTCCCACTAGTTCCTATTATTCATGTAGTTCATTTTATTCATTTCACTAGTGCAGGGATAGTGGCAGTTATATGGAGGGCCACACAAAGCTAAATAAAACCTTCTCCAGCCTGTTTCTACTGACATACACACTGCATCCACTGCTGTTATCAATAACATCTGTTTCTTCTCCCTGTTCTGCCTCCAGGTGGCTTCTTCAGCAGTACCAGTGGCTTAGTACATAATGTCCATTATCATGGGAGTGAAATAAAAGCGAGAAAAACCCAATCCTAAGCAATCCAACATACATATTTTTTGAACAATGAATATTTGCTAAGCCTGTACTGTGTGCCAGAACTGATCTAGGTACTGAGGAGGCTTTGTGACGCTTCCATTTTAATGGTGGACAAAAACCTGGCACGTGCCTTCTCCAATTTCACCACATGAAAGGCAGGAGTGCATATTGGGCTCTAGAATTTAAGGGACCACGTATGAATCCTGGTTTTGCCACTTACCAGATGGTGGGACATTAGAGGAATTATTTAAACTCTTCACCTCAGTGTTTTCACTGGTAAAACACAGAACATTTAAAAAATTATTGCCTAGAGATTTTAGAATTAAATAAAATGACTTTCATAATGCCTAGTACAAAATAATCAAAAAGTTACTGATTATTATACCATTTTTTCCCCTAAGAAAAGTTTAAGAATTAATTTGTTTTAATTGAAAGAGGAATAAAAGTTATTTGGTCAAGCCACCCAGGACTACCCACCAGCCCTGCAAATTTGGAACTGGACATGATTTTGAAAATCCCGGCCCTGCCTTTATCCTAAGCCTTCGGGGGATCTCGAAGGAGAGACGGAACCAACTATCAGAGCTGCAGATGCCCAAATAGCAGATCTTGTCTGCACATCACATCTGGACTCCTTTCCAAGTCCTTGCTGTCCAAGAACCATTCCCAGTTCCAAAGCAACACACCTGATTGTGCTCCCACTATAAGAGGTAACTGAACACATCCCACTGCATGGATGGAAAAAAACAAGGGGCCCAGCAGTTCTAGATGTCCAAAGGCAATTCCCAAACTTGGTGCTGTTAAAAAACATACGAATGGTGATGAAAACCTTACGAAAGCTAGATGTACAAGCGAATGGACTGTTGAAAGGGTTTTGCCTAAGGTTCATTATCTTCAAAGATAAATCTCCTCTTAGCTGACCCAACCTCTTTCCACCATTAAAGGATTCATGGACAAAGAAACAGACACAATAGCTCTCCATTTCCTCCTGAAAGTGGTCACCTAAATATCTTCCACATCTAATGTAGCATTTAGAGCTTAGGGTTTTTCATCAGGAAGGTAATATTACTAGGAGCCATTTCTTTTTCTTGGTTATCAATAATTCAACATCTTAGTAAGTTATAGGAAACATCTGCTTGCTGAAAAATGCCACGTTTCTTTCCATCTTTACCTCTTTAGCTCCCAAACACCAAAACACCCATGGGAATATTAAAACACATTTTAAGTTTAAATGAACACTATATATTTACAGATGCTCCCGGGGGAAGTATGATCTGCATCCCTACCCCATGCCACCAAACATACACACACTAACAGCCGAAGGTAAGATATCTATGAAGTAGAGGAGAAAAAGACAAAAAGCAAAAAGACACAGAAAATGCATTAACCACTTTTAAAGACCATATTGGTTTAAGAGGTTTTAAAAGATTATCTTTGAAAATTGAAGCTGGTTAGTTATGAAAAACCTAAGAGAAGCAGTGAAAAGAAAAAAAAAAACTTGACAGCTTATCAATTAAACATGTTGGCCAATGGGAGGCACATTCTTTTTCACGCTAGTTGAGAGTGTCTCTGATCATGTTTAGACTCTGTCTAGCATTAAACAATACTTCTCTTACAGAACTACCCTGAAAATCAGTGGTTTAAAACTTTCACCTAAGCAGTGGGGTGCTGAGGCCGGTTTGTACTGGCTCACAGAGTAGCATCTTTCTTAACTCCACGTCCAATGACTTCATACTGGCAGTGGGAAATCAGCCGTGGCGGGTGGAAATCAGCAAGTGCCTCAAATCAGGGCTCTTCCCCCCAGGAGAACCAGTTTTTAAACACTTACCAGCAGACTTACTGAAGCTAAATGTCCATCAAAAAGGCACATTTAAAAAATAAATTATGGCACAAATATACAATGGCCTTCTAAAACACTTCGAAAGGTAATATAGTAGTACATACTTCTCAATGAGGAAAGATGTCCACAGTATTTTAAAGTTAAAATTATATATAATTTTTAAATTATATACATATATTCACATATAGATATTTTATATGTACGATCCCATTTTAGTACTATATACACACAAACACACACACATACAGAAAGAAATCTGGAAAAATATACACCAAAATGGTTAAAACACATTATCAATGAGTGGTAGGATTTAAAGTGAGTTCTAGTTTCCTCATCTTACTTTTCTGAATATTAAAGTTTTTGGAATGAATAGCTATGATTTCATAATGGATAAGGGAACACAACAAAGCTTAAACAAAAGATAGTAATAGTATTATACTAGCAATAGGTACAGGCATTTCAATGCTAGCATTATAAGCTACTTACATATGAAGATGATTGGGGTAAAAAGTAGAAGGGAGTATTATTTTTAAAAACGTACTGAAATGGATTAGACATCAGATTTCTGTGTAACATTTGAAAAGTTGTTTTTGCCTAAAAGAGCCTTCATCTGCTTCTGGGCTAATTAAGTATGGCTACTCAGTTTAATAAAACTTTGGAAAAAAATTAATAGACAATTGAGAAAAATATTTTTCTCAGTGACTTTTCCTGTCATTATGTACACTGGTCAACATCATTCGAGACTTGGTACATTTTGTGCCCAACTCAGAAGACCACACCAACCTGACATCCACCATTGTGGATTTTTAAATTTTTTAAAATTATCTCTCTCTCTAATTACGCTAAGGGCATTATATTGAGACGTCGACAGTTTTGCCATTAGGATGCTCTAACAATCTGATCCCAGAAACTCTTTGCTGTAGGTTTTGAAAATGGGACACATGACCAACTTCACATTTCAAATATGAGCTTTTTCTCAACACCTTTTAAACATATTAGCAACGATAACATTAGTGAGAGAAGTAAGAAAGGCTTTAAAAGTAAATAAGAGGAAGTTAACTCATCCTATTAGTACTACCCTTCGGAACATTCTTCAGCTTCATCTCACACTACCTGACTTGCTCTAATAGGACAGGAATTTGTAACACCATCCCCTGCATCCTACTCCCCAGCAAGGCTTCCTATTTCTCAAGGAGGCCCAGCATTTCATAACCCTTGGCAGTTCAGGTTCTACAATCCGGGGTAATCGCCTGGTTAAAAAGTATTTAAAATAAAGATTTGCTTATTCCCATTCAAATTACTTAGACTTGCTTTCCTTTTCATGACTTTGACAGTTTTGAAGAGTACTGGTAGGTATTTTGTAAAATGACCCTCACTTTGGGTTTGTCTGATGTTTTTCTCATGATTAAACTAGTAAGTTTTGTTAAGTTTTGGAAAAAATACCAAACTGTGAGATGCCCTTCTCATCACATCATATTAGTGGTTCCTGCTGTCAACATAGCTCATCACTGATGATGTTGACCTTGATCTCGTAGTGAAGGTTGTGTCTGCCAGGTTTCTCCACTGTAAAGTCGCTATTTTTCATTCCAGGTCCTAATCTTTGCAAGCGAGTCACTATGTCCATACCACTCTTCAGAGGAGGCAAATTAAGGTGTCCGTTCTGGAGGTGAGAGTACCAACCTATAGCATTTGGAATTAACCTGTAAGGAAGATTTGTCGCTTCTTCACCATGTATTTATCTATCCCATCATTGACTGTTATTACAGATTCAATAATATTTCATTTTATTCTTTGGGCTATATTCCAATACTGTCATTATTTATTTTGTTGCTATTTATATTTTCAGTCTGCACCGTTTTTTGAGAAATTGAGATCCAGGATTTTCTCAACAGCTCTGTTAGACAGAAATAGTTCATTCATCTCCAATTTGTGTTTTCTCAGCTTCAATGGTTGTCCCATAGTTCTGGGATCCTGAGAGTCGCTGTACAAATGCATGCCACTTCCAGGGCCACCACAAGGCATAGTCCCAGGGGGTACTGACTACCAAAAAGAAAAAGTTAAAAATAGGATTTTTCTTTCTACAGTCCCAAGAAACTCAGTGCTGCTCATAGACCTAAATCTTCACCACTAATTATGGGTAATTCTCCGTTTTTTCCTTCCTATATTCCATTCTTCTCCCTGATACAAGGGCAAAACAGCAGCACTTATGACCAAAAGCCTAAGATTTATTAGATGTTGGAAAGTTAATGTTGAATTAGGAGGTAAGACGGCAAGCGGGCAAGAGATGGGAAAACAAGTACTTCCATGTATTGAGCACTTCACTATATGCCAGGCACAGTGTCAACAATATCATTTTAAGTCTCTCAATGCTCAAAAGTCTCTGTAGGATGTAGTATTATCATCTGGAACTTACTCAGAAAAATGAGATAATGCCGAAGTCACACAGAGCTAGTTGGTTAACTGTTGAGTCAAATCACCCTGCTCCAAAGGCCTTCCTCTTACGAACTATGACGTTGGTGCAAAAGTAATTGCGGTTTTTGCAATTGTTTTTAACCTTTTAAATCGCAAGTACTTTTGCGATTATATATATTCTAATATATATTCTTCCGCCTCCAAGAAGCCCTTGGTCTAAACGTTAAAATGCCTTTGACCTAGGATGGTTGCGTCAAGGGGGCCAAACACAGATGTGTCAGGTGCATCTTTATGTCAAGGCTTACTCATCCACATTCCTTCTGGGACACACTAAATTTCTCATTCCCAAGCTGTGTACTCCTGGCATGGAGGAAGTTGCTATGATTGCTGAGATAATTATTACAGAGATGGATAAGCTTTCTCCTGAATCATTTCAGTATTCAAAAGTACAGTTCTACTCACATTTATGGAACGTATAAGGTATTTTCCCATCAAATCCTTCCAATTGCCTGTAATACAACTTTTAAAAAAACCAAATATGAATTATGTGTACAAATAAGCCGCATCTCTATACCTACCATTACAATGGTGAGACTTAAATCCATCCAAAAAATTCCCTGAGCACTTTCTTCCAGATAAACCAGTAACCACTCACTCATACAAAGTGCATGTTCAACTAGAGTTGCTGTCATAATATAGTAATTAACATAGCTTCATTCTGCAGTGACAAGGGCCCATCAGCTTTCTGAGCAGCACAGAAGAGAGAGATTTCAAGTCAGCTAAAAGGAGACCTGAGCCTGGAATGTTTCTATCTGCACAGTAAGCTGAAAGTTCTTATCTAGTTCTACCTTTCAATATTAATTCAGCATGTCTTAACAGAGGGCCAGCGGAGGGCCATTGATTCATCAGGTTCTGTCCCAAGCTGCGTAAATGTCAAGCGCCAGCATCACAGGCTAACTCTGGAACTGAACTTCTGGAGCTGAACGCGGAGGACGGAGAAGACCCATCCAACTATGAAAAGACTCTTCATAGCCGAAACTGAAAGTAAACACGTCTCTCCAGCTAGACCCACTTTCTGCACTGTTTTTGTTCTACGGGGCAGAATCATCTCAAATCTATGGCTGGATCTCCTTAAATGGCTCTTTTCAAGCACTAAGATGGGGGACTAGAAGAAAGGGAGTAAGTACTATTGATGTCACTGTATGGTTAGTGATTAATGCTCTGCTCTCCAAATTCCAAGGGCAGAAATCTAAGCAAATTAACATGGTTTCAAGTTTTAAAGTCCAATAGTGGACAAGCTGTGTTTGGCAGAATAATGTGCCCAAAAGATATCCCTATCCCCAGTGAATATGTTACTTTATACTGCAAAAGGACTCTGTAAATACAGTACAGGGTATGGACCTTAAGATGGGGAGATTACCCTGGATTATCTGGTGGCCCAACCTAATCACATGAGTCCTTAAAAGCTGAGGACTTTTCCAGGTCACAGAGACGGGACAGAAGGAAGAGGAGCGATTGCAAGAGCAAAAGGAACTCATTCTGCTGTTGCTGGCTATAAAGATGAAAGAAGGATGGCTGCAAGCTGAAGGAAATGGGTTGCCTTGCGAAGCTAAGAACAGCTCTCAGTTGACAGCCAGGAGGGAAATGGGACCTCACAACCACAATCACAACAAGCTGAATTTTGCCAGCAACCCAAATGAGCAAGAAAACAGATCTTCCCCTAGAGCATCCAGAAAGGAACACAGCTCTGCTGACACCTTGGTATTAGCCCCGTGAGATCCATGTCGGACTTCTGATCTTCGACAAGAGAAAATAAATTTGTATTGTTTCAAGCCACTAAATTTGTTAACTTTTGTTCTGGCAGCAATAAAAAACTAATATATAGGCTCAGGGCAAATGAACCCATTTCTGAGCATATTAGGCTCTACTCTAAAATCCAAAGGAGCCAGTTACATAGTACTATACTGTTACAAACCCGCTTTAGTAAGAGAGTTGCTGTGGAACCACATTTGCAATGGCAAAACCAGCTGTTGGTGTTGGGCAAAGTCTCTGAGGGATGATCACCAAAAATATGAAATCATCCCAGATCACTGAAAGGCAAAGAGAATTAACTTTGATCTGTAATTCCAAGTTTTTTCAAGTATAAGGAGCATTTATAACGTGCGTACGGACCGGGGTGCGGGGGGGAGAGGGAGGAGGGCGGTATGTACCCCTACATGAAAGCAGAGCTTTCAGTAAGTGTGAACTGATAAAACACATAATCTTCCAAATCTAGTCTGCATTCACCAATGTTTAGAAATGAATCGGTGTCTTATTAATCACAGCATCTACATAGGTGGAAAATTGTATTCCTGACATTCATGAGATAATTATTGATGCAAACAAAGCTCAGTGCACATATGGATGCGAAGGGTCCTTCTGCGTTCTGACTGCTAGCACCGCTCAGACCCCTAATACAAAAACAAGTGTCATGGACTGAATACACCACTAGTGTCTTGGCTCACACGGTGTCAGAGGGGACCTCTGTTTGGGGCAGTGCAGCTTTTGTAATTTTATCTTAAGGATGAGTCTGATTTTTTAATAATCACAAATCCACCTGAAGCTACTTATGTACTGCTAAAGCCACACCTGGAAAAAATATTGTAAAAGGAATGAAAGGAATGATTATTAAAAAAAAAAAAAAAAAGGAAAAAAAAAGCCACTTCCAAAAAAGAAAAAAACACTTGGGGTGTAGCTGTCACTGGCATGGTTCATTTTATTACCAACCCATGATTGGTTCGACCATAACTCCAGTGAAAGCTCTCATGGAAAACATGAAATAAGTTTCAAAAAAAGAAACTGGATTCAATCGGTTTTCTAAATGTTAAACCACAGATAACCAGTGCTTGGAGAATGTGCTACCACACACATTTTCTCTCAGTAGACATTACTTCCACCAGAGTCCCATAGCCAGACTTTGTGTCAGACACCTTATCAATCAATACCAATTCAACAGGCTGGCTAACATTTGCAATCAATTTCCAATATAGTTTATGATTAGCAATATTATATTATGCAACCCACTAAAAATAATCAGATGTCTCCATGTGATTAAACACTGGAACACTTGTCCAAAGTTTATCAAGGTAGCAACACTTTCAATTCAATATTATGGGTAAGTAAAATATAAAGAAATGACGATACCGCCATTATTTATCATGAATCCCACTTGCAACATCTGGAGATAACAAATGAAAAGATTTATAGTATTAAATTGAAGCAAACAAGCACATAAAATTGGAGAGGGGTGGCGCTGGATAGTTTTAGGAAGGTTATGTGGTATTTTTTTAGAAGTAAACACTAGCCTGGCATTTATACTCTGCCAATCATCAACTGTGCATCTTTACATGAGTAATTGGACCTCTCTGAATTTACATGATTTCCCCTCTCGTTTGTGAAATGAGGAGCAGGTCTGCATCTGATGATGCATTCTAAAATTCATGAAGGCTCTGGGGGCCAGCATTGTCCCCAACCGTGACCTTTATTCCCAAGGATGTTCCCACTTCTAACACCAAGCTGGAATCAGCGCTCCCCACTGCTCTGAACCCTTCCCCTAACTTAATGGACAACCTTGAGCAAGGGTGGCTTCCCCAGCTTCCCCTTCTCCTTTGCTGAAAACTTCCCCTGCTAATTGTGAGGGAGAGTAGGGCAGCCTGGAGAGAAGGTTTTACATAACCTAAGTAGCATTACTGTTCACAGAAACTAAAACAAGTCCGGTCTAACACTCAAAACTAGTGATTTTGATTTCCTTTATCTTTTAAGAATGGGGTGTGTGAAGGAAAGAAGTATAGAGATAAGGCATCTCATTGTAACCAAGCTCCCTGTTGGATTTGACCATTCTCTTCCAAAGTACACAAAATAGAACACTTACTCTATAAAATAGATTTGAAGATTGGCCTCTTCCCCTTGACAGCTGGCATGCAACCAAAGAAAGAATGTCAAGTGTTTGAACAAAAAAAGCAAAAAACTAAATTACTCCTGGTCTTCAGATTTCGGCAGGAAAGCCCAAACAAAGCAAAACAAAATTCCAGAAAGATTTTTGGCAAGAGAGAATTTGAAAAGCACCTACTGGAGAAAACCTACTTGTATGAATGGGAGTTTAGAGAAAACACCCACTTGGAACTATATTGACTTAAAGAAAAAGAAAGGTGACAAGTATTTAAAATGTTTATTGCATATTTAAAATTGAACAAGGCAAATATGAAACTTGCCACCACATAGGGGGACACAAGGTCACAGGGAGGAACACACCATCATTTTCTAATTTACATACTTCATCCACTCCTGGGCTTTGTGAACGGTGAGTAGTAATTGTGGGGGCCTTGCTTTTAAGATTGTACCAAGACTCTCTTGAGAGACTTCAGACTGTCATTTATCAAGAGGTCTTTTACATCTTGTTGTCACCACGCCAGAGTGCTTGTTGGTCTCTCATGTTCCCAACCAAGCCCCCTTTTGGAAGCACCTCTCTCTTGTGCACCCATAGTCAAATATTTAATTGTGGCACAAAAGAGAACAACTGCTCAGCCATGGGTATACATCACATTGCAGACCCACTGACCACCACATTTTATTAGCACAATTGATGTCTGCCAAATCAGTACTTAGAAATGCAGCTGGTCCTGTATGGTCCTTGTGCCTTACCCGTTAGTTAAGCCCTTTAAAAATTATGCCTCGGGAGGAGCTAAGAGAGAATCTTCAAAACAACAATGAGAATTTCAGTGTGCTTTTAGCACACATAATAAGACAAGCACATTGAAAATGAAACTGCCAGGGATGGGAAGTCACAAAACAATAAAAAGCATACAAGCAACTCTTCATAGCCAACTGCTAGCCCTCCGTGATTGGGTGAGCTCCAATGCCTATTTGCTTTGCAATACTCTCTGCTAATTGCTATACCTTTATCAGGTCCACTGTCACTCAGTCTCACAGACTCCTGGGTGAAGCCAGAGGCTCCCCTCTGTGCCACAAAGCAGCCAGCTCAGAACACCTACTCCAGCAATTACCGTGGGTTTTGCGGTATTCATTTTTCGGGCCACCTCTCTCAGAAGACTAGAGCTTCCTGTTGATGTCTTCACCTCACAGCTTGGCCTCGCCCAAAGACACAAGGGAGTCTCAATACTGACTGCAATGACTATCAGCCAGGCAAAGCGCCCACCTTAAACGTAACCCTGGCGTCTCCGTCTACTTTGAAGGAAATGGCATACCGTTACAAATATTGCTGAGTTTTCAAGTCCAATTATTCTTCACTGTGGGGAGGCTTGAACCTTACTCACAATTTCCCCCAGGATATGATTATGTCAAGCGAACAGATTAAACATGCATTATTTTGTTGTTGTTGTTGTTAAAATCCTCACACAAACTCTACTGATATGCTTTGATCATTGCCCCCTTTGTGGGTGAGATAACTAGAGCTTGGTAGGGTAAATAACTTTTCCAACATCTCCCAGAGAGAAAATCAGTAACAGAGCAAGAACTACTAGAAGCTAGACGTGTCATACTTCCAACTCCCATGTTTTACGACCTCTCCAACTTACCCTACGGCGTATGTACAACTCCAAATCAAAACAGAAAAACTAAAACCTTTGACGATGATCTTTCACTTGACGTGCATTTATATGTTCAAGTGTCTATTTAATAGGGTTAATCAATTAGCTATTTGCAAGCCTTTGCTATGCCATCTAAAATAAAGAATATTCATTTTTAAATTCCGGTGAATTTAAAATTCACTGGCTTTGATTTTTATTTCATTATTACGACCAACTTTAGGGAACCACATGCCTTTTTTCCACAAGTTAAGTTTGCAGGCTTCTGAATGCTTTTGAGCATATTCAACCGATTTTAATCCAAGCTCCCATAAGAGTTTCCTTAGCTATGTAAACAAATACGTGAAACTAAAGGTTAGCTGAAGAGAGAGTAGTTTGCATGCAGGAAAGAGTTTATTTACTAACTTTCACACAATCATCCCTAGTGGCTTTCTGTGGCAGCAAGAATATCATTAGGTAACTAGTGTACACGGCTACCTGGGTGATAAAAAGCCACTGTCCATTCAACAAATTCTCACTCAGAACCTACGGCCCGCGGGGCTGGGATACTGTGCATCACATGTAATTCCTACTTTTCTGGAGCTAATATTCTTGTGCATAGATAGCATTGGCTAATAAATAAGTAAATAAACAAAAAAAGTAACTTCAGCTATGAATAAGTGCTGAGAAGAAAATGACAATGTAATACTAAAGTTGGGGGAGTGAAGGCAGGAAGATGGCAGCGAGAGGAAGCTACACAGAGATTACTTTAGATAGGGTAATTACAGAAGTTTCTGAGACGGTATGGAACTTAGAGCTCAGAATGAACAAGGCAGGAAAGTACCTGAGGGAAGGACATTCTAGACAGACATTACACATGATGTGAATAAGCTTACTACATTCCAGAAACACTACAGGAAGCCCAAGTAGCTGGACCTGTTTTTCTTTTACTGGTTTCTACTTTGATTACACTGTGACTGGAGAACATATTCTGTATGATGCAATTCTTTTAAATTTGGTGAGGTTTGCTTTACGGCTCAGGATATCCTATCATGGTATATGATCTGTGAGTGCTTGAAAAGAAAGTGTATTCTATTTTTTGTTGTGTGGAGTGTTCTATAAAGCCTGATGGCTGATGGTGTTAAATTCTTCAATACCTCTGAAATCGTCTCTCTCGTTCTGCTATCAATTGTTGGGAGAGGGCTGTTGAACTCTCCAACTATAATTGTGGTCTGTCTCTTTCTCCTTTCGTCTGAGTTTTTGCATCACATAGTTTGCAGCTCTGTTGTTTGATGCATACACATTTATAATAGAATTGCTATGTCAATGTCAGGAAATGGCTCTTTTCATCATTATAAAATGCCCCTCTCTGTCTCTGGATGTTTTATTTGTTCTGAAGTCTACTGATGTTAATATAGCCACCTTTGCTTTCTTTTAATTGTATTTCCATGATATACCTTTTTTCCATCCGTTTATATTAGACCTGCCCTGTGTCATTTTATTTGAAGCAAGTTTCTTTTTCTTTTTTTTTTTAAGATTTTTTTATTGCGGAAGGGGAACAATGGTATTTCCAGGACTTTATTGGGGAACAGTGTGTTTTTCCCAGGACGCATCAGCTTCAAGTCAAGTTATTGTCCTTCAGTCTTAGTTGTGGATGGCACAGTTCAGCTCCAAGTCCAGTCACTGCTTTCAATCTAGTTGCAGGGGCTGCAGCTCACCAGCCCATCCAGGAGTCGAACCAGCAACCTTGTTATTAAGAGCTCGCGTGCTAACCAACTGAGCCATCCAGCCGCCCCTCAGCAGCTCAGCAGCAGCTTAAGTTGTTGTCTTCTATCTAGTTGCAGAGGGCGCAGCTCACTGGCCCATGTGGGAATCGAACTGGCAAACCTGTTGGTCAGAGCTTGCGCTCTAACCAACTGAGCCATCCAGCCGCCCCTGAAGCAAGTTTCTTGAAGATAGCATAAAGTTAGGTCATATTTTCAGTCCACCCTGCCAGTCTCTGTCTTTAGATTAATCGATATACTTAGACAGTTTGCATTTAATGAAATTACTGCTGTGTTACGGTTAAGTTTATAATTTTATTTTTTATTTTCTGATTTTTCTCTTTTCCCTTTCCAGCCTTCCTGTGGGTTACTCGAACATTGTTTCAAATTCCATTTTGATATTTCTATAATATTTTTGAGTGTATCTCTTTGGTACAATGTTTATTTACTTTTATCCAGGGCTTATTATGTGCTAGCTACTATGTAATTACTTCACTCACATCAAGGAAACAAGAGACAACAGTTACATCATAAGGATATTCAAAAATTCACTGGTTCAGACGTGTCTGGCAGAAAAAGTGTCAGAAGGGCCTCTTAATAGCAATGACAAATGTCCCACCAAGTTAATTCATATCAAGCAACTGGAGAAAAGATTCACTTTCAACCCAAAACCAATGCATTTTCTAAATCCATGAATCTGAATTTGCTGACTTTCTGATTCTTGCCACTTTAACAAACAGAATTCATAAATATGATAAAAGGCATCACAGTGAGCCAATATTTGAAAATAGATAACTGTGTGTAAGAAATTAATAACTGGTGTATTGTCATTGTCAAAGAACATCTGCATTAATATTACATTTTTATAGTGAAATCTAAGAATCTAAACTATTGAAATGTAAATAAGACCTTTCTTATTTTACGCTAAGTACTTACAGTCCATTGTTTGGCGGTTGTAATGATTTGTATTTACAATTTTAGCACTCACTGCACCATGTATCCCATCCTGTGCTTGAAACTGAAATGCAGCCCTTCTGTTCAACAGCCCTGTTTCTCCCTTGTAGATGACATTAAGTTTCTTGTTTATTCCTGCTTCAAAGGAGAAAAGATGAAAGCAGAAGGAAGTTCACATCACAGCAAACAGTTGGGGCCGCCTGCTCAATCTGAGGACCCAGTATCAGGACACTGCAGTTTGGTGGCTTCTGCCATGTTACCCACATTACCTCAGGTACAGACTACTGTGGTCTTCCAGCTCAGTGTTGCCTGAAGCAGGTTGTGTGACCCAGGATAGAAGTGAGGCCAAACCTATTCCCGAGTAAGAGGTAAAAGAGACAGCACACATCACCACGTCAAAGAAAGATGTTTTCATTGGAAAATCTGGAAACTTTGCTTCATGAACACACAAGAGACTACAATCAGGAGAGTAAACAGCTCTACTCAGTGACAGGCTGAAGAATAACAAAGAAGCTAATCTAATTCTGTATGTGTAATGTGCCTGCAGTTTTGCTAGTTTCTTAAAGGATGTCTAGAACACACAGAGGTTGAGGACCATTGGCTTAGGGACAGGGATGGCGAAGAAAGGACAAAGATAAGGCAGTCCAGGACAAACAAAGAATCAGATATATTTCCTCCTGGAGCATCATGATGTCTCAGCTCCATGGTGACACAGCTGGGACAGGGGAGCCACATCCTGCTGGAAATGATCGCAGGCGAAATGCCGTTTCCCAGGCAGATGTGTGCGTCCCTGGCCCTGCTACCTCCATGCCAGGCCCTGTCTGCTGTGTCGGTGGCAGCTGGTTGAACGGCCAGTCCCCCAGGTCAACATCAGCTGCCACTGATGGGCCTGCTGAAGGAAAGACGGAGCATAACGTCGGAAGAGGAAGCGGGGAAAATACCAGCACCTCCCCAGGCTAGGACAGGCTTCTGGGCTCTCCCTGCTACATTCTCCAACGCCCGCGCACCTGCGCGTCACACCACCACGTCTATCCCTCCAGCTCACCACAAAGGCTCACCACAACCGGAGGTGGCTTTGTCCTGTGCTTGTGTAAAACACACCGCCGCTGCAGCCAGCTGCTCACCCAAGCTCCAGCCAAGCTCCTGTTGCCTGGTACCAGTGAGCATTTTACTTGTGCTATAAAATCCACACGTGGATGTAAAGCACCAGCTAATTCAAATGTGCCATTTTCTTTGTCTTATCCTATACATTTTTCTCCTTTCAAGTCACAGGAGGGTTTCTATCAGTATTCTAATCTATGTTGGTCTGCTGCGCTCACCTATCACGTCCTATCTGATATTATTATCTGGTTCCTTGAAGATAGAACCCCAAATCTCATGCTTTCTAGGGTTTCTCAAACTCAAACTACTATGTGTTGACATTTTGAGCTGAACGATTCTTCCCTGTGTTGGCTTTGCTGTGTACTATAGCACGTTCATCCCTGGCTTCTACCAATAGCCCCTCCCACCACCACTGTCAGCTGTGACAATCAAACGTTTCTCTACATAATGCAACATACACCCAGGCAGGAGGGAAAGTGTGTGTCTGGGGGGGGGGGGGTCTTCACATTTGGAGAACAAATGATCCCTATTGCTACTGGACTGAAATGAGCCAATGCAAACAGCGTGAGGGACATCAGGGGTTCATTTCAAAAACAGGATCATTATCTAGTTTGATAATACAGACACAAGGGAAGCCAATCCCAGTAATGAAAGATTTAAATAACTAAATATTTAAATATCAGTGTGAGCATTTCTATCATTCCCACTTTCCACCTCCTGCTCCAGACTTCCCCCCACAGAGGTGTTTCACCTCAATCACATTTTATTACCACTTCGCTAACATCAGCCCTGAGTTACGGAGCTGTTTCCTAGAGAGCAGGAAGAAGCTTGAGTTCTCCCTCCTGGGTATCTTAAGAAGTGGCAAACAAACAAACCACCTTCTTGTGACACTACAATGTACACTCTAGTAAGGGAGAGAGGGAGAAGAAAAGGTTATATAATCAAGGAAACAAATTCACACCTGTTTTCCCTCTTTTTCATTTTTAGTTCTGTCTCCCTTAAATTTTATAAATGTATAGTTTGAACCTAATATCGTTTCCTGCTGAAAGAAATAGTTGGACAAAATGCTTCTCTGTAATTCCTTCCTTCCTTCCTTCCTTCCTTCCTTCCTTCCTTCCTTCCTTCCTTCCTTCCTTCCTTCCTTCCTTCCTTCCTTCCTTCCTTCCTTCCTTCCTTCCTTCCTTCCTTCCTTCCTTCCTTCCTTCCTTCCTTCCTTCCTTCCTTCCTCCTTCCTTCCTTCCTTCCTTCCTTCCTTCCTTCCTTCCTTCCTTCCTTCCTTCCTTCCTTCCTTCCTTCCTTCCTTCCTTCCTTCCTTCTTCCTTCCTTCCTTCCTTCCTTCCTTCCTTCCTTCCTTCCTTCCTTCCTTCTTCAAGCTTCACAGCCCACAGGGTTCCCGGGAGCAAAATCATGCAGACCAACTTACTGTTCCTGATTGATTTCAATACATGCCTTACTTTTCTCTCCTTACTCATGGATTATGAACTAGGATACTCACAATGGCAGATGGTAGGGTTTTTTTGGTTAAACTGTTCTGTCTCCTCACCACAAAGGAAAACTAAAACATACCTCCTGTACCAAGAAAATACCATCCCTCTTTTCATTTCTGTGGTAGGGTTAGAAGACTGTCTCTTGCCCTAGGTTCTCTCTCTCATTCTCTCCTGATCCTTCTTCTTGGGAGAGTCAGGCGCCATATTATGCGGCCACTGTGTAGAGAGGTCCACGTGGTGAGGGAGCAAGGCTTGCCACCCACAAGAGTGAAGTTGGAAGGAACCACGATCGAGTCAAGCCTCAGATGAGACTGCAGCCCCAGCTGATAGTCTGACTGCAATCTCCTCAGAAACCTTAAGCCCAATGTATCAAGTTAAGCCATGCCCAGATGACAGACCCACAGAAACTATGAAATACAAAATATCTGCTGTTATAAGCTGAAAAATGTGGGGGCAATTTGTTATACAGCAGTAGATAACTAATATACCTTCCCAGCTAGAGACCTCTACAGCCAAAATAAGATTGACTCAACCGTCATTTAACCCACTTATTTTCAAAGAGCCTCTGTTTCCAAAAGAACCCTTCACTCCAGCTCTCCTCATTAGGCTCCTGAGGTAGAAGAAATAAGACATCACTACAACTTAGCTGTGTGGGATGTTTTTCACATTGAAGCAATCAAAACACAATGGAAGTTAAGAAAAAGTAAGGCTCAAATTCTTCATGTTTTCAACACCTGTCTCAGAGGAGCTCTGTACAAGAGAGTTTCAGGGTCAAAAATATTTTGACAAGCTATGCGCTCTTCTTGGAGAATACTAAGGTTTCTTAGCATATTGAAAGCTCTGAGAATCCTGCAAAGGAGCTCTGCTTCACTTTAACACAATCTCCACACACACAAGTCTCTCCTATTAAGACCATACTGAACTAGTATGAGTGGCATAGTTTGGAAAACAGAGACCTGGAGCAGCAGTTCTCAGCTTGAAAAGAAAGTGAAAACCCAGTTCGCACAGGTCTTGGGTCTTATTTTATAGTGTGTTTCCCAGTGCAGATCAGAATCCATTCTAAAAGATGAAAATCAACTTTTGAATGAAGTGATACTGATTATCATTTACTAATCCTCCTTTAAAGGGCATGCCAACAGGCCATGAGTCTATCTCACTTCAGATTTCAAGGTTAAGGAGACATCAGCATTCTACGTGGCCACGTATAAATTTGCTCAACCCTTTCTTTCTTCTGCAGGTCAGAATCCTTGGGAACAGACAGTGCAGTAAGTAGTTAAGATGATGGGCCTTGGAGTAACTTTGAATTTGATTTCTGATTCCATCACTTACTATATATGTCAATTAACCTTTCCGAGATTCACTGTCTTTATCTATAAAATAGGGATAATAAGACCTACCTCATTGGATTACATGAGATAATTGATGTTTCATGTTGGCACAATGTCTCGCACAGTGTAGGCACTCAATACATGTCACTTATTTGGTACTGTTACAATCATTCAATGCATCGGATCTTATGTTAACCAGTTTAAATTTCTAACAGAGTCCCAACATGTCATCATGTTTCCATCACAGCATTCACAGCTGCACATTTCATGTCGTCACTATGCCTTTGCACTGCCAGGCTGAAGAACCTGATGCTTTAACTTCACTGGCACGTGGCAGCTCTGAGCTCTTCACCCTCACCTATTCCAGGCAACTCTGCCTTCCCTCGTTCCAAACTGCAGACAGTGCCAGGAGAACCACCTCAGTTTTAGAAGTTTCACAGTCCTTGACAAAAGGTAAGCTTTGCTGTTTTGCTTCTGATATCATTCATAATGCCACCCACTATTTTAGTGTGGTCGGAGCAAACATTAACCTGCAAAGCCTATCAGATCCTTTTGTCCTTCTTACCTAGATAAAAGATGAAATGTAGGTAGAAGGCCAGGCTAAAAAAGCTCAATTCTTCCTTCCATTAATCTGGGAATCAGAGCTACAAACCAGCAGTAACGACGCCACACTTAGCGCTGCATTTGGCCAGTTGAAAACGCGTGGAAACGGACGTGGTGTGTGGGCGCACACAGGGTGAAGGATGGGAGATCAGGCCGCTCGCTGCAGGTGCAGCATCCACCAGCCCTATCCGAACACTAACAGAAGGAAGTGATTATGTAAAAGTATTATTTTCAAGACGCTCACTAGAATCTCTAAAGTTGACTAAAGGCTCGCTGAAAATGAGTGTCATTCTGGATTGTAAGCCATGAGGTCCCAAGAAACTATCAGCTGGAAAAGGGAATTTCACCCTAGACTCTACAACATGGCAAACCTAGAGCAAGTTTGAGACACTGAATGCCACTTGGCCTTTGAGAGACCTTAATAAGTTATTGAACCCTTCTAAGCAACGTTTCCTCATTTGTAAAATGGGGGTCACGGTCTGGATCTTCTAGGTTGTTAGAGCTAAATGATGCCCTGCCACCAGAGGCACAGCAGGGCAGAGAATCTGGGATGGGTCCTCCAGCGCCATGAGGGACTGAAATTAGTCCTAAGTAGCAGCCAGCTCCAAGCCGACATCATGGTCACCGACATGTTTTTACAGCATTTATTCTGTAAAAACACACGTGTCATGCTTTTGGCTTCATAACAACCCCAAACAGGTTCTCTTATTATCCCCACAACAACAGATGGGATAACTGCAGGCCTGAGAGGTTAAGCACATTTATTCAAGGCCTCCAGGAAATGGTGGAGCTGCGATTCAAATCCAAGCCGTCTGACTGCAGGGCCGGAGGTCCTACCAGTTGTACCACACTGCCTCCCTGAGAACACACTTAGTATATATTTATGAAAAGGAGGATGAATTGACGAATATAATTATCTAGCTGGTGGTTTCATCCTCTGGCACTTTTCTCTTTCCAAAGGAAGAAAATGTTGATTTGTTCTTCTTGCAGATTACAGAGTAGCAGCAGTTTACTAAAAACCAAGCATATTTGTTTATACTGATTTTAAGACAATTATTTCCTGAACCAAATTTTTACTATCCTGAGGGTAGGGACTTATTTAAATACTGCCACATAATGAAATGACTGTTCAAAAAGCAACAGCTGATCACTACAGGCAATTTTTTTCTTTGCAAATACAAAAATCCTCTCGGCTAAAAGAGTGTAGCATGACAAATCACAAATCAGAGACAGTTTTTGACATGAGGATTTAAAGCTCAGGAATTTCAATGTAGTTAATAACATTAAATCTGAGGCAGATGGCGGAAGGCCGTAAGAAATCCCAAATTGTTAAGGGTATTCCGGATGGAAATTACTTAACTGGGTTTATATTTCTTCTCTCTGGATCAGAAAATGGCTGGCACCACCTGGTGGTTCCTTTTTCTTCTAAAATCCAAGTCCCCTCGGGCCAAAACATTAAGCTCTGAAAGATAGCCACGCAAATCAAAGAAACTGACCTTATGTAAGAAAGCAGACACTCTTTCATTTATAATTTATTCATGTAATTCTAACTAAAACATTGAACAAATTTAGTTTTTATCTATATGGAGATAGTCTCATCTCTACAGAATTCTCTTAAATATAGAAGGTATATCAAAATATATGAGTTCAAAACCCCTGAGACTCACACCTAACACAGTCAAACACTCCTGAACTTACCAAGCGTGGGCAACCCGCCACCCCCATCATTCATTCACTCAAGATGAGGATGGAAAGTGATTTCATATAAATGTGCTTCTGACGATGCAACTCCCCTGGGTACTGAGCTCTTCACATGAGGACTCTGAGACTCAGTCTGAATGTGGAACCTGTCTGAGAACTAGTAAGAAGTGGTAAGTAGCAGATCTGGGATTTGAATGTCGTTGTGTCTGTTCCCATAGTCTTTACTGCTATGCTAGGATTCGCTTCACCTTCATGTCCAGGAGGATGCTCAATAATCCTAACACACCTTTATGAAAATGCAAGAGTTCTACGGAAGTTTTAAACTCCGGTAACAAATGGCAGTTATGCTAAAAAGCTCCTTTGCTGGCAATCCTAATAAGTCAGGTACAGTTGTACTGGACACATAGCAGGTGCTCAAACATGTGCTGATTTATTCGTTTCAAAGTTCAGTTGACCTCGGGTCGTTGTGACGTACTAAATGTTCTTCCCCTACAGAAGCCCGAAAGAGATAACCAGAGGATAAGACTTACACAAAGGATAGGAAGGACACCTGTCAAATTTGTGGCCATCATCAGCAAGGAGAAAAAATTCAGAAGAAATCCGCTTTGTCTTACCACGTGTTTCTGGGTTACTGGAAGTGTAATGAATATGGGAACTGTGTATAATCCTGAATGAAATTCCAAGTAAAAGAAAACCAAATAGGAAACATACGGGAGAGTTAAAGAGGTGGTCTGAGCGAAGCAAAGTGACCTAGAATGTTTCGTATCCTGTATTGGTTTTGGACAATCTTAATTAAGATGGTCAGATTGATATCCTACAGACTGGGAATCCACTTCTGCACTTGTGTACATTTCCTGGCCCCACGGAGCCAGTAGCGCTCAGCTACCATAATACAACACTGACAGGCCATCTTTAATTAAAACGAACTGAAAATAATTTGAGGCACAGTTTACACAAAGAAAATGACTGCTTTTTTTTGTGGAGATACCAAATTTATGCTTTATCCAATTTTCTTTTTTGTGTGTTTTCCCTCTAAGCAGATAGCTTTATTGGAGGGAAGAAATTGACCTTATAACTTATTAAGAAAGGAAAATAATTTGTGGCGGGGAGGGACAGGTGGGTGTGGCGGAACAGCAGTGGTATAGCTTAGTAGTTAAAAGCTTGGATGCTGGACCCAGATAGTCCAGAGTTGGAACCCTGCCAGCTGCAAGCTGAAAGCTCTTGGTCAAGTTACTTAAACTTTCTTAGCCTCAGGTTCTCCATCTTCAAATGGAGACATCAGTGCTCTCATCAAACATTTCTGGCACTCTGCCTGTGGGGACATGGAAGGGTGACACTTTGATAGGTGGGTGGGGCTGTGTGATTAGCTCTGGTTGTGTGGTTAGTTCTGTGTGTCACTCACAGTCCAAACACGTAACTGCAGGTTCAAGACCATCCAGAGCCCTCTTTTCCCTTTTAAGCTGATTGTAAGGAATAAATGAAATAGTGCTGTTAAGACGCCTGTAAGTATTCAATGAATGACTTTTTCTTTTTCCTTGTTCTTTTTGATAAGGAACAATCATTTCTCCTGGACAGGTACAACATGGTTAGTACTCCGGGGGTACACTGGAGGTATATTTTTTTCAGTATTAACACAAAAGGAATTTAACTGAACTACAATATAAATCAATAAACATTTTCTCTTTTCCTTCTTTCCAGGTTCTACTGAAGATTTGATGTTGATGTTTGGGAACTATAAAAATTTAACTCCAAGGAAACCAGCTCTCCCTCTTGGGATCCACCGCAAACTAGAGAATGTCTCTGCAATGCAGATAAATAAGTTACTTCTTTCCAGGTTCTACTGAAGATTTGATGTTGATGTTTGGGAACTATAAAAATTTAACTCCAAGGAAACCAGCTCTCCCTCTTGGGATTCCACTGCAAACTAGAGAATGTCTCTGCAATGCAGATAAATAAGTTACTTTGTACTAGTTTGGTACAAAGCATGAATACACACCTAAAGTTAGATATCAATTATGCTCTATTATGGTTGATGGCCATATCATAGTTTTCTACCAAACAACTGGTATTAGAAGTGAATCACCAGCCAAACTCATTGGGATACCCTGTTTCTTTATAAAAAACATTGCTAATTTAAATCAACAACTAGGAGAATGTTCTATAATTTTGTCATGCTCTCAATTATAGTAAATGTAGACACCACACACACACACACACACACACACACACTCTAGTATGCAATCTAGGATGACCAGCCAGTCCCATTTTGCCCAAATTACCCAGTGTTAGCCATGAAAGTCCTGCAAACCTGGGAAACCACTCAGTGCCAGGCAAACCAGACCACCCAGGACTGTCTCAGTTTTAAGAAAGTCCACATCTTAGGAGCACCCTCAACCCAGGACCAACGAGAATAGCTGGTCAACCTTATTGCAAAGACAGGCTTCAAGCATAAAATAAGCAAGACACATCTTCCTGGAGTGTAAGATATATTACATCATCTAAAAGGGTTTTACATTAAAATAAAGATATGGAATAGAATACTCTATAAATTCCAGGTGAATTTTTAACAACGTTGAGCTTTCTGGACTCGGCTTTTACAGGGGCAAATGGGTGGAAAAGATTGCTCAATAAGGCTATAGAAGAAAAGCCACAGACATAGAAGCACCTAGGGCGTGATGTTCACTCCATCCCTCACGTGCTATTGGACCTTAGACCAGTCATTTAACCTCTCAAGGCCTCGATCACATTTCCATTCTTTTAAAACACTCCCGCCTAGAAGGCAGGGACTTCGTGTCGTTCACTACTGTGTGCCAGGGACCTGGGACTGTGCCTGGCACATAGCAGATGGTCACTCTGTGGTGTTTCACTAAATGAGTGGCTAACTCTCTGAGCCAGGGATGTAACTAATACCCACGTGAGGGTGGGTGACACTCTCAAAGAAGATCATATATGTGGAAGGGCTTTGCATATTAATTGGGGTTGTATGAAAGTGATTTCTATTATATTTACAAAGCTCTTTATCATCTTATTTTTTCCCACTCAGTGCCTTATGGATATGATGTTATTGCTCTATTTGGATTTTGATGGGTGGTAGTGATGGAGTATAAACTTGCAAACTGAAGTTGCGAAAAATCTGTTATACTAAGTTATACATACAGTAATCTCTCCATATCTGCGGTTTCACTTTCCACAGGTTCAGTTACCTAACAACCATGGTCCACAAATATGAGATGAAAAATTCCAGAAATAAACAATCTGTAAGTTTTAAATTGCGTGCCATTCTGAGTAGTGTGATGAAATCTCAGACATCCCACTCCGTCCCACCCAGATGCTAACCATCCCTTTGTCTCCACGCTGCTTATACTCTGCATACTGTTTAAACTCCCCACCCGCTGGTCACTTAGCAGTCATCTAGGTTATCAGAGCAACTGGCGTAGTACCACAGTGCTTGCGTTCAAGTAACTCTTATTTTACTTCATAATGGCCCCAAAGCATAAGAGCAGTGATGCTCGCAATTCAGATATGCCAAAGAGAAGCCATGAAGTGCTTCTTTCGAGTGAAAAGGTGAGCACACTACAGCAAGATATTTGGAGAGAGAGACCACATCTCATATCTTTTATTATATTATATTGTTATAAATGTTCTATTTTATTATATTGTTAATCTCTTACTGTGCCTAATTTATAAATTAAACTTTATCATAGGAATGTAAGAATAGGAAAAAAACAGACATGTGTTCAGTACTATCTGAGGTTTCAGGCATGCACTGGGGGTCTTGGAACGTATTCCCTGCAGATAAATGGGGTCGACTGTATAAACTTATGTGACGACATATGTTTGGGAATATTTTCTAAAATATATTATATTGGCAGAAATCAAATGTTTAAAGTCAGAAATATCAAGAAATGTTTAATTAAAAAAGTTTAAAGACATATGGATCATAAGGAGGAAGAGATTGAACAGTTTGATTTATGAGAGAAGGGAGAACAGGAGAAGAATTTGAGAGGAATGTAGATGAAGGGGGAGGGGGACCAAAGTTTTGCCACTCCAAAATATGCCTTTTGGGATATTGATGATTTCCAGCTGGTTATTTTTAGGAGACAAAAGACTCAGAAAGAACCTTTAACCTTTCCCCTGTCTCAAGAAATTTAGGTAGAGGACCTGCTCCAGGCAGGAAGCTATCACCACAGATAACTATAGTTTAACATGAACATGTGATAGGCGAGGAGGAACCTAGCAAAGCCCACTTGTTCAGTCTTCTCTGTGTCCCATCATTAAAGCTGGCCCAGCAGACATTTATTTACCAAACATTTGCTTTTCCATGTCCCTGTGAGTTGCCTTCCTGCCTTTTGAAGTCCCAGGCGACAACGCCCCTCCCTCGCCCCACCCCCCTTCTCCTGAGCTGCAGAATTGCATATAAACCCCAACTGCTCATTGAAGTGTCAGGTCTCATATTCTTATGGCACCCTGCATGTATACCCATCATAAATTGTGGACATTTTCTCCTGTTAATCTGCCTCATGTTAATTTAATGATTGACTCAGCCAGAAGAATTTAGAACTGTGAGAGGAAAATTACTTATTGCCCCCTACGAGGCCCAAAGCTACGATGGCATAGGAAAGGTTTTTAAGCAGGAATACAAGAGAATACACTGAGTTAGGGTAGGAGGGCTCAAGAGCCCAAGGCAGGCCTGCCATTCCTCCACCTGGTGGGGTTAGCACCAGTCAAAACACCAAGTGTTCGGGGATTGATGTTACCTGCTTCTGCCCCCTTTTTTGGCCCTAGCATAAGGAAGAAATCCTGGCCAAGGTTATTCTTCTGGTGGCTTCCCTGAGGTGATACAGCGGGACGTCTGGATGGACTCCATGGTCTGAGTCAGAATCAGATTTGAGCCTGCCCAGAAAGGGAAGACGGGGACAGTGAGCAAACAAATTTGACGTTTTACCACCTCCCCAATTGTGTTTAGTCAGGATGGTGGATCAAATGCGAAACTCTAACAGGTGAAAAATAAACAAACACCAGATGTGTGTGTTTATACACACATCCATTACCATAAAAAATGTTAGAAGACATGTCTAACATACCTATTTTAAGTAACTGGCAAAGTATTTGAAAATATTTGTGGTTGCTACTCTGCTAACCACCGCCAGTATCCTTCATTGATTCATAACTCAAGATTCAGAAAGGAATCTTTTGAGATTTATTACACTCTCTAGATGGCCCATCCTAATACGGATGCCTCCAACAGCTCAATGGAAACTGTCAGCATTACCTTGCTCGCAATGATAGGAATAGTTACACAAATGCACGTTTACAGCATTGATAAGTGAGTTCCGTGCAGGGTCAAGATCTCAGCTCACCCTTCTGCGCAGGCCCTGTGCTCATAACATTTTTAACACAAGTTACATCCCTCAAATACCTCACTATCAAAAGTCTAAAACACACCCCACATTTTCTCAGCAGCTGGAAAGTTCTGATGTATCAAAACCTTATTCATTTCTCCGCTTTGCCCACCTTGTCCTCCCCGATCAACTTAATATTAGAGAAACAGGATGAATTTCTGGGTCAATAATTAAACCTCAGATGTGTCCAAAAAGGGCAGCTGGATGACAAGGAAAAGAAGCAGTCTCTATCTACACAAGACCATATTTCATTTTAAATTGTATTAAAATGTTTTGAGTGATGTATTTTGTACCTACCACCAAAGAGGAAACCTTCCTGGGAGAAAATGGTCTTGGAATCAAGAACCCTCCAAAATGCCCGACAAAAATTTTGTTTGGTTGTATGAAAATTCTAACCTTTCGTGTGTGGGAGTGCATGTGAGTGCGTGTGTGTGTGTGTGTGTGTGTGTGTGTGTGTGTGTGTGTGTGTTTAAGAAGACAGAAACAAAGAAACAAAAAAAATGCAACACTCTGGAGCTCAGTTGGCTCAGTTGGTTAGAGCACAACCTCTGAACAACAGGGTTGCCGGTTCGATTTTCACACGGGTCAGTGAACTGCGCCTTCCACAACCACAACTAGATTGAAGACAACGAGCTTCTGGAGGGGCAGCTGGATGGCTCAGTTGGCAGAGCGTGAGCTCTCAACAACAAGGTTGCCGGTTCAATTCCCGCATGGGATGGTGGGCTGCGCCCCCTGCAACTAAGACTGTAGGACAATGACTTGGAGCCGATGAGCCCTGGAGAAACACACTGCTCCTCAATAAAAACAAAAATGCAACTTTCTCTTTTCACACAAAAATTTTGTGATCCCAGTAACTTAGTGCTTTGTACATACAAAACATCTAATTTTTGAATGAATGAATGATATGCATCTATTTCTGAACTTTCAAAAGCTCAGGAATTCCTATGCCAGCAGTTCCACAATCATAATTTCCATATAATTTAAATAAAGAGCCCACCAGATAAATAAAAGTGGTTTCAAAGGCCAAATTTAAAAGAACCACGCTTTCTGCAAAATGAGTAACTTTCAAATATATTCATAGAAAAACTCAAAGCTAATCTAACAAACACCAATCCAGGAAGTCCCACTTGGGGACTTTGCATAAAACATCCTACCTGAGGTGCTTAGTCAAGTGGGTTTTACAAATGAGGCATGGACCTAAAAGCAAAGCCAGTCTCGGCCAACTAAATGAACAGGGTGCTGTGTCACGGGGCTTTTCTGGTCCTGCCACGACCCACAGTCACCACACATCTGCCGGGACCACACGACAAAGCCCACAGCCAGTGAAAAGTGGGGCACCTCAGAGGTATGATCAGCATCCTCTGATTAGGGGCTGGAGACAAAACGTCTACAGGACCAGGAAGGTCACATGAATAGGTCCTTCTGCGGGGGGTCACCCATGAGGGGACGGTGCTGTCTGCTGGACACAAAACAGGGTCCTTATGGCTTTCATTAAATTTTGTTTTAAATCTAGCTTTAGAAATCATACCTTTCTCTCTATATGCACCCCATCCCTCCCAGGCAGCAGAAGAACGTAGCCCGGACCTGACTAATGGTCACACGGTCCCGACTCCGGCAGCTAAAGGTAACATCTTGCCCTAAGTTATGTTTCAGCTCCTCGGCCCTAAGGTGGAACGGCCCCCCGGCCATGTTCCCATCAGACCAGACAGAGGGACAACAGAACAGACCTGAGAACTGTCCTCACACCTGAAGAAACGATTCATTACACTTACCTCACTTGTCTATTGTCCTCCCCAATCAACTTAATGTTAGAGAAACAGGATGAATTTCTGGGTCAATAAATAAACCTCAGATGCATCCAAAAAGGGCAGCTGGATGACAAGGAAACAAACGTAGTCTCTACCTACACAGGATCATATTGTATTAAAATGCTTTGACTGATGCATTTTGTACCTACCACCAAAGAGGAAACCTTCCTGGGAGAAAATGGTCTTGGAATCAAGAACTCTCAAAATGCCTGCAACAAAAATAGTTTGGCTCCCAACACGACTCCAAACCCGCTAACCCACGGTGTCTTACGATTTTTGCCTTATATAATCTATGACCTAAATACCACTGGGGACCGGTATGCGCATTAGCTTCCTGCCTCCGTATTGGCCAATGCAGTATTAAAATATTTTTTTTCTTTCTATACTGCAAACTCCTGCTCGTGCATTTCTTTGGGCCGGTGCCTGCAGGCAGGCAGACTCAAAGGAAAAAACAAAACAAAACAAAACTAAACTAAACAAAAAAGCAGTGGAGTTCTAATAACAGGGTATGCCAGACCTGGAGGATAAAAATTAATAGTTAAACTCTGAGCTGATCAAGCAAAACCTGCTCAAATCTATGCGGCTGTAAGTTCACAACCTCTAAAAGGAAAATATAAGCATGAAGTTGTGACAGGCTGCAAAGCACTACCCAATACTCATTCTTCTCTTAGTGCTTGTGGATGAAAGCCGAATTTCATGGGAGGCATTGTGCCTGCTAAACGACGACGCATCCTAGCTTCCTTTGCAGTAAGGGCTAACAGAAAGGTGTCAGTACAGCTGTTGGGTGGAATTTCCAGAGAAACTCCTTAAAAGAGCACAGACAACTGTCGTTTGAGCTTATCCCACTTCTTGTTTCTTCCTGCCTTGAACTCATCCAGGAGCTTCATGAGGTGAGGAGAAGAGCCTGACCTAACGGTGACCTAACTGGTGATACTTTCATGCATGTTACATTCTGGACCACATTCACCTGGACTTTTCATTTTCTGGGAGAAAAGTCAACCTTGCTTAGGCTACGATTTTAGAGTCTCTGCATTATCGTTCCAGTATAATTCGTAATGACACAGAGCCAGAGGTGTTCCGAAGATCAATCAGAATATTAATACACATGTGAAGTATGAGGGCACAGACGGTGCAGCCTAGTGGCTCTGCAATCTTAAACAAGGATGAGACCACTGGCTGGGCCACGCTCTAGGGAGCTGGCTCGCCTTGGATGAGCTTGTTAACCAGGCAGGTCTCAGCTTTCCACTGGCATCTCTGGTAGTACCTACCTCCTACGAGGAACGCAAGGATTGTACTGAATTGTCTACCTGAAGCACTTACTACCTCAGCCAGCATGCAGGAGGTGCTCGATAAAAGATTTCAACAGGAGTAGGAACCTGTGTGAGTCCACAGAGGGAAAATGGCTTGTGAAATGTCTGCTGTGAGGTTTGCAGGCAAGAGATGAACTACACTGAAGAAGTGGGAGGAAATGTTATCAAATAGATGAAGTCAGAAGGACGCAGATACACAGGTAAACTTGTAAGAATCAAGCCTGGACAGCCACTGCCCCCTCTGGTACATCAGCCTGGGTAAGGAAAAGCAGGACAGTCTAAACCTCACACAGGTAGAGTGCAACCCATCGTTCATTTACTCATAAATATCCACTCACTCATTCTTTCAGTCGCTCATGCAACAGATGGTCACTGGGAGCTTCTCATGGGCCAGGCACCCATGGTTCGGTTCAGCACTGAAGACTTGGTGGTGCGCGCACACACACGCACACGCATGCACGCACACATGCACACACATGCACACACGCATGCACACACATGCACACCCACGCACACGCACGCACATGCATACATGCACACACACGCACACGCCTTTTGCTTTCCCAGAGCTTACGACTATCTATAGTGCAGTACAACGAAACTCCTGTGATGACAAAAATATTTTAGATCTGCATTGTCCTTTATGGTAGCCACATGTGGCTAGAGAGCATTTGAAATATGGCTGTTGCAACTGAGAGATTGAGTTTTTTTAAACTGTGTTTCACTCCATTCATTGATATTTTCATTTAAATAAGCACACGTGGCTAACGGCTACCATGCTGGACAGTGCAGGTCTAGGTAGGATGTGTAGGAAGTGGCCCTCAGGCTGGGGAGAAGAGAAGGAAGAGCAAGGAGAACGGAGAACCCAGAGGAATAGAATGCAGGTCCTACCTCAACAACCCCTATTACTCATAACTTTCTATTCCCGTTAAATACCTCCTGCGCTCAGCTTTTCCATTCCTACCTCCTCCAACCTTGTAGCACGCCTTCCCAGGGAGAAGTTAAAAATGAATGGCAAATGGTGACAAACACTAAAGGGCTTCCTATTGATAAAGCATCTACCAGAGGACTGAGTCTATGAACTCCGGTGCCCAATCCAGTTCAGTCCAAACTGCATGCTGCCTGATGCTGTTCCCTTCCCACACATCCCTGCAAGGAGAGTGACAAGGTCACTTTCACATCACATGACACAAATGCTGCAATACTATAAAAAACAAGGAGTCTAAGAGAACACAAACAGGCTTTGCTCCTCTCCGTTCTGACATATTTCGGCTGAATAACTGAGGATGTCATGTGCTGAACTTTCATGTCAATAGCACGTTTTTAAAAGGTCAACTTGTTCCCACTATATTGATGCCTGGGGAACAGAGCAGGGAGCTGATAGTTTCAATCCCCTTGGCAAAGCTGGGATGGTTCTTCTCATGGCAGCCTGCAGCCTGAAGGAACAGCACCGCTGTCCAGGGGAGTTTCAGGGCTTGCTCAAGTTTACAGGATGCTTAATGGAAGGGGAACTCAAATCGCCCACAGGGCCAGACTTTCTTTTCTTGAAACTGAGTGGCATATTAAAAACTGTCAACTACTCAACCAAAAACACAGAACTCACATGGAAAGCAATATAACCTGACTGCCCTGTTCACTTGACAGGAATCGGGGATCCCAAATGGAGGTAATGGGGCTTAACAGGGCTTACAGCCACTGCACACACACCAGGGACACCTGGCGGAAAGGCAGCCCTTACTTCTCAATGGGAGGTGGCCTTTGTTCATGGGATCACTTGCTGGAGTCACGATCAGCACCGTTCAGAAGAGGAAGGAGTGAGGACTGGCAAGAAGTTTCCTGGCGGGAGGAAACAAGAATACTGCACAGAATCTAAGACTGCTTTAGATTTTATGAACCATCAAAACACAGAAATGATGCCAAGTAATCTGTGATTTCAGAGATATCCCAGTTTTCATACTTAGCAACTTAAAAATTGATGGAATTGGGTAATTATCACCCTAAGATTGTTTGCAAATCAGAACACTTTCATAGGTGTTTTCTAATTTACACCTGCTAATCCTCGCATGACTCCGGCTAAAGCAGCTGTCACCGCCCCCAATTCACACGGGAGGAAACACAAGAAGCGGGTCCTGCCTGGTCACACAGTCCAGGGCAGACTGGCTCTGACTTTGCAGTAAGATTAGTTGATGCATCATATAGTAGGAAGTTGATCAGCAAGGCTGTGGATTTTAGCTCTTTTGTCCAGTATTTCCCTCAGGAAGAACCCAAAGGGGAGCAGTATATGCCACCCCAAAGTATACCTCTTTGGCATAGGATTATCTTGAACTGGTTTTAAGAAATGGCAGACACGCAGGAAGCTCTGAAAACCGAGTACAAGTTACCCTTTTGTAAAAGACATTTACATTTATAAGGACAGTCTCCATTTGTAAGGTCCTCTCCCTACCCCTCTGTCTACCAGGAAGAAGAGGACGACTAAAACTCTAGACACTGTTGTCAGTGGAGAAGGCTGGACTTACGTCTGCACAACCTTGATGACTGTGTTTTTCCTGGTCACCTCTCATAAGTGGCCTTCCCCATCCCAGCATCTGTCTTTTGCCTTTAGCTGGAGATGGTATTTATGGTGATAGCTTGGGCCATTTCAGGGAATCTTCCTGGGTATCGCCCATGTACATGGAAGTATTAAACTTGTTTGCTTTTCTCCCATTAATCTTTTATTGGGGTGGGGGGAGGTCTCAGCCAAGAACCTAGACGGGCAGAGGGAAAATTATTTTTCTTCCCCTACAAACCTAAAAAGGCATAAACTTGAGATCTTGAAAACTGCTATGCACTAGGCATCTAGGTAGGTGGTGCTATAGTCTGCCACCCACAAGGATGGGACAGATGCACTTGGGTGGGGCTTACCTGGACTGGATTCTTTGCAGAAGGGAAACAAGGAAAACGTCCCTTAGGCATTTCAAAGGAGATAGAAAAGGAAGGAGGGAGGGAACAAATTACCCTAGCTACATACATTTTGGTGAATAAATAAAGATTCATGAAAACATAGAACTCACATGGAAACCAATATAACCTGACTGCCCTGTTCACTTGACAGGAATTGGGGATCCCAAATGGAGGTAATGGGGCTTAACAGGGCTTACAGCCACTGCACACACACCAGGGACACCTGGCGGAAAGGCAGCCCTTACTTCTCAATGGGAGGTGGCCTTTGTTCATGGGATCACTTGCTGGAGTTTTCTACAGTGTTCATTCTAAAATGATAACAAATACAATATTTTAATAATGGACTAAGCATAAATGGGATCATTACCATCACACAAAAATTCATGATAAACAGAAGTTTCCAGATGACATCAAAAACAACTCATTGTTCCATGTTGACATAATCAGACATGATATTATAATTTACGAGGCTAAACAGTGTGATTAGGAAAAATGCCCTGCTCACATCTATGACACAAGTCAGTCATTACAGAGACAATACATCAGTGGGTCTCTGATGCATTTAGCTAATTTTTAATCTTGTAGATTTGTGACTCTGCTTGGCTAGATAATGCTATTAAAAATTTTGAAAAACTGAGAACCAAGATTTTTAAAGTTCTAATAAGAGATAACTAAATCATTGCTTCTTTCTAGCAGGAATCAAAAATTCCTTTACCTTTAACTCTGCTCTTATCTCTTCATGGGATATAATTGTGACTATCTTTGTCTTTGGAGAAGAGGAAAGGGAGATGAGGATAACATTGTGACCCTAAACCTTTACTTTTTAAAACTACCAAGGGCCTGCTCTTCTCATCTCTGCAAGAAACTCCTCATCTGTGATGACATGGCGTGAAACAACACTGCAATTTTCAAGAATTATTTTATGCAAATATGTAATCTCCAACCTATGTAAATTGAAATAGTAATAAACTAAGTCCTATTTTCTCACTGACTTGTATTATTTGAGTTAATTCATCTTTGCTTCGAATGAGCCAATACCAAGTTTCTCTGTGTTTGCCACCAATGCAATTGGAACCATCAAACTTACAGAGCAAGAAATCCCGACCGTGGGCAGCAAAGGATAAGAAGAGGGAACAATTATATGTTGAATGCCTGCTATGTGCCAGCTACTATGCTGTGTGCTTTCAACATGTGATTGTATTTTGTCCTTATGCCAGAACTGTAGTCTAGCGTACTGACAGCCATCTTTCCAGATGGGGTCAAACAGTGGACCACAGAGGAGCAGGAAGGCACAGAGCTGGGCAGTAAGAATACCGGTGCATCTGGCTCTGCAGGCCCCATACTGTCCCTCCCTCACCCAAAAGAGGAAGTCCTCAGGGATCTCTGGGTACACCTCTACCGGGAGCTGTGGGGAGTTGCCATGGTGATGGCATCCTCAGCCAGGTGCCCTGGGGAAGGGTCCCCTAGGAGGGTGTTAGGAGCTCGCTGGCCCTCCCTAAGGCAGCTGGTACCATTACAGGGAACGCTCAGGGGAGAAAAGCAGGATGTGTGTGTGGTAGGCTAATTTTCTCTCTTCTTCCATTAACGTCAGCTGCTTTGAGAAGGGGCCTGTCTGTCCTTCATAGATTGAAGCTGGGTTTGACATGACAAATATACTGTTTGAGCAATTTCAAAGTAACAAATAATAATCACTATTTTCCCCTCACTTTCTCATTACTTCCAAAGTAACAGACAGAATTCAAATCCGAGGGGCATAGGTTGTCCTTTAATGAAGGTCCCTATTTCAGCAGCATTTCAGCCGCAGCTATGTGACCATGGGGCCAGCGTCACCCTCAGATTTAAGAGCGACAGAAAACAAGTGCTCCTCATTCTGGTTTTCCAGTTGGCGGGGGGGGGGGGGGGGGTAGGGGGGGAGACCTGCCTAGGTCCCCTTCATGCAGCTCCTGGTTTGCACAGATTTTTCCATGTGCTATAGTCCTTATCGGAGATCACAAAGGAGAAACTTGGGGGCTGAACACAGCCCTTGTAAGTATTTTGTTTGCCGACACAGGGGGCTTTTTAAAAATTGAGTTACCAGCTTCCCAGACCAGGTGTGGAATCTTTTGTCCCGCTACCACCCCACCAATTCTGATCAATTCTAACTCAGCCAGGCCAGTGTCACTCTTATGTCACCTCCCTGGCCCTTAAACAACACTCTGTTTGCAAACCCAATTTTGTATATTCAGAGAAAAAAAATGACAAAATAACTCATGTCCACAGAAATTATACCCCCTTTTGTATATAAACCCCAGAAACGGGGGTGTTAAAACCCTATTTGAGGAAACAGACCCCAGTATAGGTCACTGTAAGTAAAGAAAGAGAGTTCACTGCACAGCATGAACAGAGAAGAGGGGAAACCATCTCCACCCAAGAAGTTAGGGCAAGTTTCAGAGTGAGGAACCATTTGACCTGGCCTTCAGGTGAGTGGGACTTTGCAGAGGGGACAAAGACATTCGCACCATGACTCGATGGCTGAATCACAGGGACTGTGCTGCCACTGTCCATCTGAGACGTGCAGCTAACTTTCCTTTAACAACCAATACAGAGCAACCAATGAAAACCCTTATAAAGCAACTTGCCAAGATGTCAACAGGTGTGAGCAGTCCATGTGCTAAATCAGGGCCAGTTGCTGTGAGAGGGCTGGTCTGGAAGTACTGGTGAGGCCTCTGGCACAAAGTCACACGGAATGTGTCCTGTCTCTCTAACTGGCACCAACAGGCTCCCCAGCATGACACCTTGTTCATCTTTGATTCTTCTTTTCCTCACATCTAATGAGGCGCTCATTTCGGACATGGTTCTTTTGTTCACCTTCTCTTCCCTTCTGCATCCCCAAAAAGACAGGATGGCTAGCTAGCAAGCGGCAGTCAGTAGTGGTTAAGAGCTCAGTTGCCAGGCTAGAACCAGCCTGGGTCTGAATCCTGGTTCTTCCAGTTCTCAGTCAATTCCCCCCTAGGCTCAGGTTTTCTTTCTGTCAAATGGGGAAACTGCAGCACCTATCTTATGGGGTCAATGCTTATGAAGTGCTTAACAGCTCCTGCCACATAGTAAGTACTCGAGAAATGTTAGCCTGGTAGCCTTCATAACTCATGCCGTCACGAGAACCCTTCCCCCACCCCCCACCTTCCTGCTTCGCCTCCTCCAGATCATTTTCAATATCACTACCACCACAACTACCAGTGGACCAGAATCTGCTATTCTATTCCTCTTCGTCCCATGCAAGACACCTAGACTCCATTCCGCAGCGCCCGGTGCAGCTTGGTGGAGCCTTATATCAATACCTGAGTTCTGGCCAATGAAATGTGCACAGAGGGACAGGAGACCATTTCCAGAAATGGCTTACAAAAAATTTCATGATACTCTGTATTCTTTCCTCTGCCACCAGCTTTTTTCAGATATGCATAGTGACATAAAAGCCACATGCTGAAGATGGTAGAGCCAAAAAAAAAAAAAAAAAGGGAAGAGCCTGAGGCCCTGAATCACCACTTGGAGGAGAGTCACTGCCAATCGGAAACCCCCTCTTTGCACATTATGTGAAGAATAAATTAATTTCTATGATGTGAAGTCCCAGATGTTCTGAAGTCTACCTGTTACAGCATCTAACATTACCCTACAATATTCAATCTGACGAAATCATTCTCTCACTACATACAAAATAAAACCCAACTGCCCAGCAAGGCATTCAAGGTCTCTCCTAATCCAGCCCCAACTGCTCTCCAAGCCCATTTCTCACCAAGAAGCCAGCCATGCCCCAATACTTTCCATAAGAACCAGTCATCACCAGGCCTCCTCAATCCTTGAAATCTTTGCTCTTAGAGTTCCTTCTATCAGAAGGCCCCAAACCCATTACCGTGTTTCCCCGAAAATAAGACCGGGTCTTATATTAAGGTTCACTCCAAAGGACGCATTAGGGCTTATGTTCAGGGGATGTCATCCTGAAAAATCATGCTAGGGCTTATTTTCCGGTTAGGTCTTATTATCAGGGAAACACAGTAATATGTGATCACCCTTAAGGATCAGGTCAATCACCACCTCCTCTGCGAAGCATCTGTGGATCTGGCTGCAATGCTCCCAGAGTGGACAGAATAGACTGGGCTCACCCCTTTACTACAGATGTACTACTTAGGGTATTGTATACTGAATTTTCTCTGTGTTTTCACACCTACTATGTGCTTCTGGAGGGCGGAGGCTAAGAGCTCTTCCACCTCACATTCTCAGCCTTTAACACACTAGCTGGCACGACGAGGGACGTGGTAAATGTTCTGCATTAATAGACGCATAGAGGAATAGGTCACATGCCAGCTGCCATTAGGTCGTACTCACAGGTGTGTCTATTTGGCCTCAACATCCCCAAAACAAGGCCACTTCCTTAGTGCAATTCCTTAACAGGTCAATTACCTTCATCGACAGCCCAGTCTGAGATGTGCAAATCAGGATCACCAAACATGAGACAGCCAGATGAGAATATTGGTAAATCTAGGCAAATTCTCTCCATTGCTAAACCAAGAGCACAAAGCCTCCAGTTCATCCATTAAAATGGATGAATAAGATTAAAAATCAACAATAATCTAAATGTTCCCATGGTCAATTACACCTCAATAAGGCTGGCAGTGGGGGTGGGGCGATATGTCCCCAAAATAACCTATTACAAAAATCATGACATAGGGGCAGCCGGTTAGCTCAGTTGGTTAGCGCGCGATGCTCTAACACCAGGGTTGCCGGTTGGATCCCTGCATGGCCAGTGCGAGCTGCGCCCTCCACAACTAGATTGAAACCACCACTTGACTTGGAGCTGATGGGCCCTGGAAAAACACACTTAAAATAAATAAAAAATTTTAAAAAAACGGTACCTTTAAAAAAAAATCATGAGATAGCCACACATGGAATATTATACTATGAAAATGGATATAGTCTCCTTTTTTCCCAACCCAATTTGAAATCACGTCTCACTCCTCAGATCACAGCTGAAGTGCCACCTCCTCAGGAGTCAAGTCCCCTCTGCTATATGCTCACAGAGCGACTTTCCTTCAGAGTTGGTATGATTTCATAATATTTCATAATATAGTATCACATAATCCTATTTAGTGATAGAAAAATGTTACATTCACCTGCACGCACACGCACATGCACATACACACACACCCTTCTAGAAGGTACTTTACCAAAATAACAATACACTTTTCTACACAAAGTTAAAAGTATCTGTTGGGGTGATCATGACCCCAATTCAGAAGATTCTAGACTCTTCCTCCTCCCTGGTACAGTCCAGGGCATTTTCCCCGAGTACTACATGGAACGGACAACTTCTGTGAGCAGGTGGAGAAGTTGGCCTGCTTCCCTGCTTCGCTCACCAACTACAGAACAGCAGCTGTGATGGAAGAGTGTAGGCTGTGCACCAGCCACAGCGAGACGGCGGGCCCATGGCACGTGCCACCCCTGACACTGCATCGCTAGCTGCACATCAGAATTGGGGAAAACAGCACTTTGCATCCGAATTTCCCAGCTTGAGCCAGTTCACTATAAAGAGAAGAAGATGAACAAGGAAAGGAACAAAGGGGTCTGTGCCCTTACCCTGCCACTTCCTCCCAGGCTGTTTGGGGGAGAACCAGGTGGCTTTGCATACCGATTCACTGGAAATACTGGACTAATGTGAAAGTCCTACCTACTCACCCTGTCACTGTTCAAATCCAAACTACAGTCACAAAAGAGAGATTTTGTTGAGGCTGCAGAATAAGGGAAATCAAGATTTTTATAGGGAAGGCTGGCAGGCATAAAGGGACACATGGCAATTACCTCCATTATCATAATGACAAACATAAGCAGCCCGTCCCATCAGTACTTTACATAAGTGCATCTGCAATTTTACTGCGCACGTGCGGAAGGTATATGTAGTATATGGTAGTGTTTACAAAAAATCAGAAGTTGGGGAACAGGGGCCACCACAGGCTCCTGTTATTTACCCTCTGATGGTACTATTTATTCCTGGAAATTGATCAAATACATAACCTAGGATGTATGCCAATATGAAAATTTGGAAACATATTAAGCAGCAATTTGTTAAAGAAATTATGGTATACAAAAAAAAGAGTACGAACTTTTAAAACCACAAATACAGCTGTTGACACTGTTCATGATACATTATTCGGAGAAAAACAAGTTCCAAAACACTATATAGTTTTTGATTCAAATTGTGTAATATAAACATATATCTTATATGTATAAAGTAAACATAAGTCTATTAAAACTATGAATAGTATCCAGAATATAAAAATACCAAGGGCGACAAAAACGTGTATACAAGTGGACATTGTGGTCAATGTTGCTCAAGCAGTAGTTCACCATCATCAGAAGTGTCTGGACGCTGATGGTCATCACTTTGAGCACCTCTTGTAATTGCAGAAGGCAAATGTGACTGGTAGTCATCTTTTATTATTGGCGTATATTGAGTATTACAATTTTAATACAGTTCTCCTTATTAAAAAATGTGCATTTTTGGCACCCTCTGTACATAAAACATATAAAATGAATGTATATACCGCATCTGAAGAAAGAGGCCAGGTAATCAGCACAGCGAAGAGAATGAGGTGTTACAGAGCCCTGGAGACTGTGGCCAATTGGCAGGAGGAGAGCCACTCAGCGGCCACTGGCTGTGGATTGGCAGGAAAAGAGCCCAACCATGTCCACCCGTCTTCCAATCATTTTAAAGAGAAATTGAAAGCCCCAATGTCTGGGAAATGTCCCGATATGTTAAGTGTCCATTACTACATTGCTGTGCCCTTGGGTGAGTTCCTTAACCTCTCTCTGGCTTAGTGCCCCCATCTGTGAATGGAAGATAATACCATATGTATCTCACAAGTTGCTGTGAGGTTAAAATGCCATAATCCATACAAAGTGCTTAGAAAGTTACCTGGCCCAAGGTAGGGAAGCACTCGGTGCTTATCATGATCCAACCAGGAGCTCCACGGGCCACCCCTTGACTAATGGCTAGAAGCAACCTGAGTGCAGGGCATGTACCTCCACTCGCGTTGTTCGCCCGACCACCGGCATGGTAGCTGGCACAGTGTCGGCAGCAGCGTTTTCCGAATATATGAATCAATCATGGAATGACTCCTAAGCAGTTAAGTCCACGCAGACCTTGTGTCATCAGCCCAGACCCACTCAACCTCAAAGGGTGTGAGTGGGCTCCACAGAAAGTAGGCTCCCTGTCAGACTGGCTCTTGCCCCAGCCCCAAGGACCTCTGCCTTGTACTTGTATTTTCTGAATTCCACTCTGGGTTGGAGACCCGGGTTGTGACAAGTGAAGGGGAGGAGGGGAACAGATGGCAGTCCCAGGGGTGACTCCTTGTAACTGCTGATCTACCAGGAATCCACAAGCCACTCCTCCCGGCCCTGTCATTTGTTTACACATCCCCCTGCTGAGAAAAATCCCCATGAGTTCTTCTGGTCCATATGCTGTTGGGGGAAAGTTGGCCCTGTGTCGGGAAGTGAAAGTGAAAAGTGCCAGGGCCTCCCGACCCCAGGCCTCTCACCTGGCCTCAGTTCGGGAGCCCTTGTGAGACTAATTGTTATCTCAGCCATCTTGCCAGCAAGTAAAACCTCAAATGATCCTGCAGATGAGGACAGATAATAATGATCACTGCTGCCACAATGTGTCAGACCCCACACTAAACACTGTCAACAATCCTTACATCAGCATTACAACCACCTTTTGAGGTAAATAATATTCCCATTTTACAGAGGAAGCAAATCTCAAAGAGGCGAACTTGCATAGCAGAGCTCAGACTCAAAAGGCAGCTGGACTCTGAAGACAAGGCCCTTAATCACTTCACCACTTAACCTCCGGGAGAGAGTCTCCGCGTGCTGGGGAAACGTGTCAGAATCCCCGTGTGTCCGTCACAGGGTCTCCCACACGCCCTGTGCTCAGCATACACCTCTGAGGGAGTGCTCGCTGACACCCAGGCTTCCCTCCTCGGAACGCCACCGGAGAGCGGTCTGCAGAATTCCCTGGAGCACCTAATTACTTCCTGGGGGCTAACTGATGTCCCTCAACAAACTATAAAGCATTAGGGGGCATGGATGACAGGGTGAACCATTCCAGTATTAACCAGCTCAACAAAGGCTTGTCAGATGGGTTCTTTCTGCTACAGTATAGGACAGAGTGGTCTCTTTCACGTTTCGCACATTTCACTGAATTCTTCAGTTCCCCATGAAGTCCACACTGGCTATTCCATTTAATACCATCATCTGCCTAGGCCTGGACATTTCCAATCCCCTGACCCTGCTCTACTTTTTCTCTATTCTACAGGCCTTACAAACGTCTAATATACTTCATCATTTACTGATTATGTTTCTAGTTTATCATCTGTCCTACCCGACCTGCCCACCCCCACTAGAATGTCCACTACCCAAGGGCAAGGCTCTTTTGTAACTGATGCATTCCAAGTGTCAACAATAGAGCCTGGTAAATGGTTGGCACACCATCAATATTTCTAACTGAACTATACTGAAACGAAGACTCTCGCGGCCGGGTGTCTCGTGTTCCTTGTTTGCAATGAAGCGGAGCTAGTGCTGCCCATTCCACACACTGTTATGAGGACGCAAGGGTGAGAGACACACGTGCAGCGTGGTACAAAGCCTAGTGTGGAGTACGCGTTCACTGCATCTTCCCTCGTCTCTAGCCCAGAAAGTGAAATCTGCATCGTAGTCTGGATCTGGCTTCAGAGATTGAGCTATTGACTGCTACCCTCACCATGGATCAAGTCGTTTCTGAGGTTGGGAAAGCCATTTCTCATGAAAAGCAATTCCTCTTAGAAGGAGCTCTTTGTTCTACCATGGATACTGAGCATTTATTTCTTCCATAGACAGGAACCTGTGATGTTGACAAATGTCTGCAATGATCAAGAAACAAACATGGGAAGCGTAGGGGCTGGACTTAATTTCATAAGCTGCCCGAGCACTGGAGTACATTTTTTAAAAATTTCCCAGGACCCAAGGTCAATTCAATACTAGAATAGCAGGTCTGGGCCTCCAATGACCCTTCAGTTTCATTCAAAATGAATGACAACTGTTCAAATGATAAAGAAAAACTTTGTAGCGATGAGCTGTTCATATCTGACTGCCCCAAAAGATCCTGACCTCCTGCGGGGTAAGGACAGTGTCTTCATGCATCTTTATATCCCCTGGCCCGAGCACAATGACTGGATCAAAGTAGCAACTCAATGAAATGAGGAAGGGACAAAAGAGGGGAAGAGGGGAAAAGGAAGGGAACCAGAAAGAGAAAGTAAGAACAAGGAGGGAAGGCAAGTGTGAAGGAGGGTGGAAGGGAGACAAGAAAGAAGGGAGGAGAGGACGGGCAGGGAAAATAGGGCTGTGTACATCATGAGACTGCCATTTTCGGAAAAACTGGGGTTTTCTTTTAATGAAATGAAGTCAGACTATGGTTTTTATGCTTTTTTTTTTATCTTCCTATAGATTTCAGAAGAGAGTCAGCCTGGTCACACTGGATTCCTGGGGTAGGACTGCAGGAGCGTTGAGATTGGAGGGGCAAAGGAGAATGGGTAACTTTTTCTCTGTGCAGCTATGAATTGTTTGACTTGCTCCGGTACCGGGACTGTGTAACTGCAGTAGAGTCATCCAAGAAAACAGCACTGCAAGAAGAGAATTGGGGAACTGCTGAGGGGAAAGAGAAGAGAGAAATAATGATGGAATCCTGGGTACTTCCCAGGAGGCAAGTACTAGATCTTAGGGAGCAAAACAGGCAGCAGCCAAAAAGGGTGGTGTACAACCAGTACAGCCCGAAACATGGCAGACAGACTGAGGTGAAGGGGAAGGAACAAAAAGGGCGCTTTTATCTGGGACCAGACTCAGGGACCAGAATTCAGAAAGAGCTGGCTGCAGGACGTAAGGCAGGAGTGGGGGTGAGCAGGACCCTGGACTATTCAGCATCACCTCAATACAAAGTTTTCTAGTGAGTGCTGGGAAAGAAACTCAAAACCTTGCCCTGGAGATGAAGCTAAATATTATGGGAAGAGGTCTGCCAGCTTCTTTTCTCCTTCATCCCAACAGTCACTGTTCCTTCTTGGACTACTCCAGAAAACTCTGGATGAATCACTTGTTGGTAATTTATCTGCCTGTATTGACAATAGTTCTTCACTTGTTCATGTCTACAAGTAAGGACATCCTCTTTCATGCCACTCTGCCTCCCACAGTCTGCAGTCAATATATTGGTGCCAACCTATCAGAGTTCTCACTCTCCTGACTCACCGGCTGTGGGGCCTGGCGTCATGTTACTGAACCTCTCAGGCTTTCAGCCTCCCAACTGGTAAAATTGGAAAAATGAAGAGTATTTAAAACTCAAAGGCTTGTTGTAAAGATTAAATTAGATAATGCCATTATAGTGCAGTGACGAGCACCTAGGAAACTCTCAATAAACATATGTAAGCTGTGACTTTTAGGCAATGCTTCATACACTGCTCACAGTCACCCTATGGTACAAGTTCTCATTATTAGTTCCGTTTTACAGGTGAGGAAAATGTGCCTCAGAGGTGAAGTACGTTTCCTGAAGTTAAATCTAGTAAATGGCAGAGCTGGAATTTGAATCCAGATTGAAAGCTTGTGTTCCCAACTCATAATTATACTGTCTCTGAGTCATTCTCTCCACTTTCGTCCCTTAACATTACACCCATTTAACATTTTAACACTCACTATCTTCCTTCAACATTACCCCAACCCTCCACCCCTTTCTTCCTCTATCAAATTCTCTTCCTCTTTCCCGTCCCTGACCTATACAGACCTGAGGCGAAAAACTCATACTCTGAGCCAGAATTTAGAGGGATATACACAGAAGAGGATCAAAAATGAGAATTCACTTAGCAGTGACTTCTAAAGCCAAATGCATCCCTACCATCCAACCCAGTTCTTCCACACCTGTGTAAATACATAAAAGAAATGAGCGCTGTGTCTACCAAAACACCCAGACAACACTAAACCCAGAATTTGAATTGAAAATAGCCCCAAACCACAAACTACCCAGATTCCTATGAATAAAGGAATGAAAAAATACTAGTATATTATGCTATATTCATACACTGGAATATTACACTGTATATATAATATAAAAACAATAGTAAATGAACTACTGATAGGTCCAACAAAATGGATGTGTCTCACAAACATTATATGGAACAAGTTAAGCCAGGCATAAAAGAGCACACACTACAGCTTGTGTTTATTTGAAATTCAAGAGCAGGCAACACAATTGCATGGTAACAGAAGACCAAACAGCAGTGACCCCTTTAGGAAGGGAGCTTTGTGTAGGGAGAAACACAAGGGAACCTTCAGGGGAGCTTGTAGTGCGACGTACATTCATCTGCCTGATGGCAACAGAAGAACACATAGGTGAAAAGGTCACCACGCTCCAGTTAATATTAGTGCACTTTATGTACTTTATGTATTCTAGCCTTCAGTTAAAGAAAAGAACACAAGTAATAAAAATATCTAACTCCATTCTGCAATCTCCAGGGTTCTGGAGCAGCAGGCAAGATGGCGGGCTTTGGTGCTGTCCATAGGCAAAGTGCTGACTTGTCCCTTTGCTGAGACCTGAGACAACCTTGTATTTGGGAACGAAAACAGTGTAGATCGAGGACACAGCCAATGGAGTCACAGCCAAGTGTACCTGCTGCCCTCTGCATCTTTTAGCCCCAAAGTGAGCTCTCAGGTCTGCAGAGGTCTGCCGCATAAGCTAAAGCACAGCTCATCCACAGCTGGACTGCTTGTGCTTATTCTACATTGTGTTCCTTTGGCACCCCTCAAAATTCATTCCTATTTTATATTTTCTGGCTCATTTAATGTTTTTTAGTTTGGCACATTTTGATGCTTTGGTTCTCTGTCTTCCCCTTATCTGACCTGCAATGCATCCACCAAGATGTTTATTCTTTCTGATCACAAAGGTTTCACACAAACAAGATAGAACCCATTCATTTTATTATCAGGCACATTATCACATTGGTCTCCCACACTTTGAGGGAGAAAAGGATGGCATGACAGCATGCCAAAACTCCTGTAGATTTGATTTTCAACGAGGGTGCCACAACAATTCAGTGAGAAAAGAATAGTCTTTTCAACAAATGGTACTGAGACAATTCCATATGTACATGCAAATGAATGAAGCTGGGATCCTTTCCTCACACCTTACACAAAAATTAATTCAAAAGGGATCGGAGACCTATATAAATATAAGACCTAAAACTATAAAACTCTTAGGAGTAAACCTTTATGACTGAAAGTTAGACAAAGCCTTCTTTGATATCAACCAAATGTACAAACACAAAAGAAAAAATAGATAAAATGTTTGTGTTGCAAAAGATACCACCAAGTAACTAAAAAGATGCCCCACAGAATGTGAGAAAGTATTTGCAAATCATAAAACTGATAGGGAACTTGTGTCCATAATATATAAAAATCTGCACAACTCAATAATAGAAATAACACAATTTAAAAATGGGGAAAGCATCTGAATAAATGTTTCTCCAAAGAAGGTATACCAATGGCCAATGAGCACAGGAACAAAAGTACGCAATACCATGAGCCACCAGGGAAATACAAACCAAAAACACAATGATATGCCACTTCATACATTTGAAATTAGTGTACTTAATATACTTGAGATAATAATATGTGTGGTGATGATCTGAAGAAATCGGATCCTTCACACATTGCTGGTGGGAATATAAAATAGTGCAGCTGCTTCAGAAAACAGTCTGGCAGTTCCTCAAAAAGTTAAACATAGATTTTCCATGTGAACAAGCAATGCCACTCCTGGGTGTGTCCCCAGGAGAAATGAAAACATGTATCCACAAAAAAACTTGCATATGAATATTCATAGCAGCCAGAAAGTGGAAATAAACAATATGTGCATCTACTGACGAATGAACAAAATGTATATCTATACCATGGAATATTATTTAGCCATAAAAAGGAATGAAGTACTGATACATGTTACAACATGGATGAATCTTGCAAACACATTAAGTAAAATAAGCTAGTCACAAAAGACCTCATATTGTAGGTTCCATTTATAAGAAATATCCACGACAGTCACACCCATTGAAACAGAAGTAGATTAGCAGTTGCCTAGGGATGGGGGTTAGAAGAGTGAGAGCAAAAGGGTACAGACTTTTGGGGATGATGAAATGCTAAGTTAGATTTTGTGATGACTGCACAACTCTGTGGATACATTAAAAGTACTGAATTATAAACTTTAAATGAGTGAACTGTATGGTATTTGAATTATATGTCAATGAAGCTGTTCTCTGTTTTTTAAAAGAAAGAAATTAGACAAGGAAAAGAGTAATGGCTATGACATTTGAAAAAATAAAAACAAAACATCCCAAAGGCTACTGAGGCTGCATCAGGAAATGGAAAGAACACATGACTGGGATGAAAGTAAATGATGCGGGCACCTACCTCCTCTCTATGCCAGACTAGCCCTGTGACCTTGGTAAAGATGCATATCTCCTCTGGTCTCACTATAAAATGTCATAGTGCTCTCCCAGCTCTAATATTTCCTGATTCTTACAGATGCATTGTAAATTAATGATCATAGCATAACATGGAGAAGAAGAAAACGATGAAAAAGAATAACAGCAACTGATTGAGCGCTACTTCTTGTTACTGCTTTAAATATATTAGCTCATTCCATTCTCACAATAACTTCCTGAGACAGATAATACTATCCCCATAGCACAGATGAGAAACTGGCTGAGAAGGGTTGAGACCCTTTGCCTGTCAAAGATATTACAAAGGGAAATTCTAGGATAACAACTATGGAATGGACATAGAAAGGAGTCAGTCCAGAGTCGAGCAGGACAGAAAATAACAAAAGAGAAGATTCCAAGAAGTTTTTTGTTTTTAAAGAAATTGACAGATTCTTTGATTGGATTGGCTACGTTGGGAGCATTTTTCAGTTCTGCTATAGAGTATAGGGAAAAATTCGAGATGCGCACAAAGAAAATAAAGCAACAGAAAAAGCAAAGCATTTATTAGTGTCATAAAAAGCAATGTAATTATAGTATATTATATGCCTGTGAATGTTTATCCAAAAATGCTGATATGCTGATAATGATATGAAGAAATCAGGAGGGCAGAGGAAGGAAAGGGTGAGTTTTAGGTGGAGTGAAAAATGAACCCTCAACTTCTTACTAAGGATAACAACAGATAATACCTACATTTGAAACTGCAAGAAATAGAAACACAAATATATGGTTTGTCAATGTGGAAGGAAATATCAGAAGAAAGAGCTTACAGAGTTAAAGATGACATCTTCTGAGACGTCCCATTGAAGGGTGGGGAAGGGTAATGTTGGGGACTCATATTTTTTGTTACAAATCTTAAAAAACTTTCTGAGCTTCTTAAAAGTATCTACGTGTACTACTTTGATTTTTTAAATAAAGTTAAAACAACAACAAAAAAACCCTAGCCAATTTTGAGCTGGGATTCAAATGCACGTCTGAGTCCAAAATCTATGCCATGATCAACACACTCAGTGGCCTAAATCTATGGAAACTTTATCCCTGAGGGATTTATATAAAATGCTCTTGGAGATGTCTTAGAAAATGCCTTTAAATAAATTAAGTCACTTTTTACATAATCACCACTATGAGTTAATTCATTCCACAGAAGAGATGAAACCCTACACAGCTCAACCCTCTCTCTACCAACACTTAACTGGCATGAGTAACACCAGTAATTAAGGCAGAGCTGTAAATACTGGCAGCCTCCCTATAAGTAAGAGCAGCTCTCAAAAGCCCCCAGATACTTTAATGTGTTTTTCTCCACTTCCACCCATGGGGCCAGGTTCCCCAGAGATGACCTCAGCTTGTATCGAGCTGCAGAGTGCAGGCATCATCCGTGGAGAGGGTCGAGTGTCGCAGCCCGCAGGCACAGATTCAGAAAAGTGAGAAGAAGGTAGAAAATATATATAACAGCACCTGGAGTTTTCAGGTGCAGAAAGCTGAGAAGCTTTCTGGTCATCAGAAAAGAATCTGATAACCTGCAAGAACAGAATAGCCCATAACAAAACAGGACCATGGTACACCACGAAACCACCTGACTGGACGAAATCCTCACCTGACAAGGGTGTTCAGGCTTCAGTCAACAGTTTGGATGTGAGAATGTAAGTCTATTCTTCGTTGCCCAAATAAAGACAAAATAAATTATTATCCTCTCCACTCCTCAAATAAGTATTTATTATACCCATGATTAGAAGGAAGAAATAAAAGTGAAGAACAAATGACACCACAGACAAAATGGATAGTGTTCCCACCATGATTCATATTACATTTGTGACAGTTTAAATATCGCACTTGGCTTCAGAGCTGTCAGCCTGTTTACAAATAGCCCTCGGCCTGCTCCTGAGCACAGCCCGCCTGGATTGATTTAACGACCAGCTCTGACCAGAAGCTGCCTCCAATTTATCTGAGCAACTGGTTGGGGTGGAGGAAGCAGCTAAAGGTGGGAACTCTTTTGCATTTGGCAGTTTCTTCCTCCAAAGCTTCATCATTCACCCTACCCTCGCTGCTTTCACCTGCCCCTGTTCCCAGAGCTCCTCCAGCTGGGAGCGGGAGTGATCAAAGTCAATACAGATCTCACTCTGGAACAGCTTCCATGCCATCAATGCACCTTAAAAAAAAAAAAAAGCTCCTCAGTCAACAAGAGTATCCCCATGAGGCAGGCTGGCAGCCTAATTGGGGTGAGTCGCTCATCAATGAAACTTTGGCTGAAGCCTCCTCAAACATTTCTCAACTTGTGGATGCAAAGTCAGATACTCAAGTGGAAGCGGCGAGGGAACAGAAGCCATGTAAGTTCACGGGGAGTCCCAGGACCAACAGATAAACTCCTAAAAGCAGTCAATCTACATCCGCTTTAAGGACTGTGCAATACCAGACCCACCTCCACCTGCAGGAGACAGAATTTCAACAAGGGAGTAGGGCTGTGCAGAGAGAAGTCAGGGCTGCCTCCATGAGGGAAGAAGCGGGTTTCCTTGACAATTAAAGACTAGCTTGTGATCATGTTATTACTACACTTTCAATAAACTTACAACGTGCTAAGTGACATCAGGCTCAGAACTGCACGTGTTATAACAACCTTGGACAAAGACCAATCCCAGCTCCCATGCACACTGGCTGTGTGCCCACAGGCGAAGTTCTTACCTCTCTGTGCTCAGAATCATCTATAAATTAAGAATAATGATTCCTACAACTCAAAAGGGATTTAAAAGGTTTGAAGTGGACAGTCTAGGTAAATGACTAGTACGTATTAAGGCATGACCGTCATTTTATTGTTGTACTATCATTATTCCCAGTTTACAGGTAAGGAATCCAGACTTAGAAGGGATCACAAATTTGTCTAAAGTTACACAGGTGATAAGTGGCAGAACTATGTCTGATGGACTCCAGGGACCACTCTTATTACAGTTTCTACTCACCTTTCTACTCTTCTGGTTATCATCCTTGAGGGATACAGGACAGGAGTTATTGGCTGGTCTGTGTGATAAAAAGTCTTGGAAGAAGAAAAATTAGAATTCCCTTAAAACCCCTGCAGTAGTACTAATAATAGTAGCGGTGGTTGTTGTCGTCTTTTTAGTCAGACTCAGTGACCCCTGGCTGAGGGTGCACATACACCATCTCACTTCCCGTTTGAGAGACGCCACGTGTCACAACTCAGCTAAAACATCAGGTATTTGGAAGTGGGAGCACAGAAGGAGAGCTATGTGTTGGCAGGACAGTTATAAGTAAGAAATACTGCTGATCGGCCCCAAAACAAGGATCTGTATGACAGATGTGGGAGGAGGACCAGCATATGAAACGCCCATGTCACAAAAGCGGGCATCACACACGTCACTTCTGAGGAGCTGGTTGACAAGCTGACAACCACAGGTCCCTGGGAGAAGGCCCCTACTAAACCACCACAGCAGTGAAGGCAGGGAAGAAATGGCCTGAATGTTTCTCCATGAGAAAAAGCACAATGAAGCCACGGCACTGAGGGTAAAATTCAAAGAAGTAGTTGTAACCTTCTGCATTAAAAATGAAAAAGATCAAGGTCGTTCTCCTGGCCAGGGAACATGTCACGATGCCGCATCTCTTTCATCTTCTTCTAGGTACATCTTCTTGGGAAATGAATCATCTCTAGGTCTGATTTTAGCTCTTCTGCAACCGCATCTCTGCAAGGGCATGGACTGGGTCGTGTTCACTGCCACACACCCAGCATCTAGAACAGTACCTGGCACCATGTATGCAGATAATAAATATTTGCTGAATTCATAAATGATGTATCTAAATCTCCTAACAGGCAAAAACACAAAGAACTCAGTAAACAAGTGGTACCTCATTATCATTATTTTCTGTTTTTCTCTACAGAAAGATCAATCTATTATATTTCTCTGTATCCCCACAATTTTCAAGCCTTAAATGCAAAGTTCATACTCAATGTGCTTCATGAATCAACGGAGAAGATGAACATTTACCATGAAGCAGATCCCTGACATCATAAATGAGGACTTAACCACAATCATATACACACAATTCATAGCAGCAAAGGTAATGAATGAACCAAATAACGACATTCTTTTCATAACCTGGAAGCTCATCGATGTGGATTCTTCTCTTCCAACCAGAAAGCAAACTCCTTGAGGGCAAAGAGTGAAGAGATAAATCCAAAATTGTATTTCAGACTTCTTTTGAGGGGACAAATAATAATGTTTTAACAAAAAGGGATGCTTCCCATGCTAATTTTTCTGTTACCTACTCACCCCTACTCCTACTTTCATTTAAAAATTCACAGCATTTTATAACTAAAAGAAAAATCAAAGATTATCTGTTGACCAAACTTCTCATTTTACCGACGGAGAGAGCTGAGATGTGGCAATGTGATGAGAAAACTAAATTATACTCAGGACACTTAATGTTCTCAAGTACATAATATAATTAACACAAACTATGAAGGCCACTGACACCACTCTAAATATCTGCAGTTTTGTCTCAATTTCGTCCTTGTTCCTTTCTGCATACCCTCAGCTTCTACTTTTGTAACTTGACTCTCCTAGGAACTCATGGACAAGAAGGGATTTCAGCAGCTGCAGGTCAAGGGGCCCAGTTCCCAAATCCACACATAGGAAGTGACAAAGACCAAAGCCTCGAGTGTAGGTGTGTGGGGGAAATGTGGTTGTTCGCCATCAGTACTCCCCCAAATCAAGGAGGCCCAACCCAGTCTGAGGAAGCCCTGGCTTAGATGAGTGGGGTTACCCACCAAGAGCCCAAGAGTCTGTGGTTCCACTACACACTGTGGGATCCCATCTCATATCTCATCTATTACACTAAAACCAGAGAGACCCTGAAATATATCCCCAGTCCACAGGCCACACATTGGACAATGACACATCCCTAATTCCTCACTGACATTTTCTGTGGTTTACTGAAAGAAAGGTAACAATCGAAAGGCACATTTCTCATGCGAGTCAGATACTAATCAAAGACAAAGACGCATCCATAGAATTTTAGACTTTTAGAGAAGCAAGGGTCCTTGGAGGTCACGTGCAACACCTTCCTGTCACACATACACTGAAGTCCAGAGCAGTGAGATAGGCAGGAGCAAACTCAGGTCTCCTGATTCCCAACTCTGTGCTCTTTCTACCACCCGGACTGCAGAGAGGTCATATGAGTGGTCCAGGGCGGCACAAACACAACTGCAACTTGTCGGCCTTGGTACCTTTCCCGCCTCCCACAAGCTAAATCAGCTTGTCTTTTAAGGCCATTAAATGTCATCTCCTCTGTAAGGTCTACCGTGTCTTCCCCAGCCCGGTGAGATCAATCACTCCTCAGTGTATGTCATCAGCTCTGCCCTTTTCTTGATCCGCTGATTAACCCTCGGTTCAGTCAATCCTGTAAAGACCTTTATCATTCACCACTTGTCTTGTCCTCTGGACTAGAAGCACCTGGGTGGCTGGGTTGATCTTTCTACTCTGCCATTCATGCCAGCCTCCCATGCCTGGCACATTTGAATGTGAGTATAATAAGCTGATCTCGCATTTGTAGTAAGGTCATCAGATGATTATATTTAACCCTAAGAAATTCTAAGTATACAGGAGAACGTGTTTTCAAATGTATGGTGGAGGGCCTCAACTCCTTGTGTCTTTCTGAATTCATCCAGGTACATTTCCCGGCAAGGGAGCGGAAGGGGAGAGAACACTCAAATTTCTCCTCCTCACCTAAGCAGGCGGTGGTCAAAAAGGCATGAGAGCCTCCGGAAATCTAGCAGAGGAAAGGGCCATAGATTAGCAGTGCCCAAGAAGTACCGCCAAGAGAACAGGCTTCAGTCGTGGATCATACAACTAACTCATCCTCGTCACCACGTCACCTTCTCTTTGGGACACTCCTGACTTGCCAAGTGGCTTGCCTACAGGGAACGAATACATTAAAATGCTACAATAAGCATTCTATCCTAATGGTTGGTTTTCTTTTTGCATAGTCATAGCTGATCACGCTACCCGTACATCATTCTCTGAGGTGAGTGGACGTGAGTCTGCTCCTGGCACCTGGATGAATACACCTATGAGGCCCCCTGGCTGCTGCACAAGCTGCCCTGAACCATCATGGCATGTACATTTCAGGTAGGCTTCTTTTGTTAGCAACAGAAACCAACTGTAGCTTAAAAGAAAAAAGAAAAATAAGTTTACTTTGTGGCCATGAAATAAAAGAGAAAGCTAAAGAAACAGGCTTAGGAAGGATGGGAACCAAAATAATTTTAAAGATGTAGGCAGCAGGAACTAACAGTCTTTTCTCACCTCTGCATCAGGAGTTTTTACTTCACTCAGTTCCGTATTCAATTTCAGGAAGAGTGTGCCTGATTGATTGGCTCAGCTTAAGTCACATGTTCTCCCATCACAAGGCAGAGAACCTTGGTTGATCATCCTACTGAGACTGAAAGAGATTTTCCCCAATAAAAAAAAAAGGGGGGGGGGAGGAAAGGAAGAGAGGAGAGGAAGAGAGAGGGAGAGAAAGGGAGGGAAGGGAGTGGAGCAGAGGAGAAGGAAAGGAGGGGTGAGGGAGGGAAGAAAGAAGGGAGGAAGGGAGGAGAGAGGAAGGGAAGATATGTGTGCTGACCCCCACCCCTGGCTGAAAATGCACAAGTTCAGGTCACAAGCATTCAGGTCAACAATAGCAACTTCCAGGACTGTTTATCTTCCAAATTTCTTTATTTAGTTATTTAGTGAATCGAACTACACTAAAAAGGCTGAAGCCCAGGTGTGGAACTACAATAGCCTCTCATGAGAAGAGCACAGTTAAAATCCATATATTAAAAATGAGCCAAAAAGTCAATGAAAGTCATGAAAAAGGATTCAGGTATTTCATTACATAATCTTTATTGAAGATGGATTTTGTGTTACATAAACTAGTTGGAAATCTTTCAAAAAAATACCCATGCTGAAGTTGTACTAGCAACTTCTTGTCTAAAAGAAGTAAAACCAAATAATTCTGAAAAGAGACTATCAAGAATGAACAAGAGTATCTCTTTTACAAGTGGGGTGGGTCATAGCAAGGAAGAATTTAATACTCGTTAGACAAATAATTCTTTGCAACAATTATAACAAAGACTTACTTCTGGAATTCTGCTGAAACTGGCAATTTATGCTAAAATTCCACTGCTGGAAGACCACCCAGATTAAACGGACTATGTCAATTATTAATATTCCCATTTTTCAAAAGATATTCTTTGGAAGAGATGTGTTGCTTTAAACACTGGCATTAGAATATCCAAAGTGGAAAAACAGATGGCACACACCAGGATTGCCACTGCTCTAACCTTCTCCACATCTTATTTTCCCTGTCTCCCACCCTGCCACACAAGGAGAAGGGACAGCTACAATAACAACAGTTATCTTGGGTTTTTTGTATGCATGAATTGCCTATGGGTGTTTGGTAAAATATGACTCCCGCAAATAAACTACTGGGGCCAGTACATTATCACCTTATTGCCTGTTCACGAGGAGAAATCACCTTTTCAGTCTTAATTCCCCATTCTACCAAAAAAAAAAAGAGAGAGAGAGAGAGAGAGAGAAAGAAAAAGAAAGAAAGAAAAAAGGAATTCTTTCAAAGTCATTCCCCAAACAGGTGGAAAAAAAGTCAGAAAGAAACAAAATGAGATTCTAATAGATAGGGAAAAGGATGAGAAGGAAAAGAGGAAGATAAACAGAGAAGACACCAACCACGGGCTACATTAAAGGGATGTAAAGTTGATGGTGACCTAATGCAATTCCTGCATTCACAATGTAATAGAAAGAAATACAAATAAAGCCTCCCAACCTCCTCTGCCCACTGCCCTCTCCTTACATACAACACGCAGCAAATGGCAACACAGAACGTGATGTCTCTAGGCGCAGCCTCATTACCAATATGAAAGGATCAATTGTACCACACGGGGTGGACGAATAAAAGGAGAACTTGACTACACCACTACCTAGAAACACACACAAATGGGTAAACAAGGAACAAAAGTACTTCCCTCAAATACAAAAGGACACATTTTCAAAGTACATGACAAAATTAAGGAAGAGTAAATTTAAGACAATTTGCATCAGTTTCCTGGCTGAAAATAGTGAACTATTGAACAACTATAATTTTGACACCAAGGTTAACAAAAATTTAAGTAAAAGACAGAACTCCAGGGTTAAGCGGAATATAAAAAAAATTGTATTCTGTATGTGTATCATGAAGTGTATCAAAAACCTTTCAAAAGCAAAATTCCATCACCAAGCAATTCTGCATGTAGTTCTCTCAAGAAAATACTCAAATATACAACATTATATATACAAAGACATTCATCATAGTATTGTTTATAAAAGCAGAAGTTCAGAGACAACCTAAATATTCCACAGTTGAACTCATTCAATTAATTATAAAACATCCAGAAAAGGAATACCTGAATACAGATGCAAAATGGCGTTTTACGTGTATCGTGAACATCATTCCTTATCAAATATACATCATGTGGTAAAAAACATTCAGGCTATGAAATAGTTAAAATCTATGGGACAAATGTTCATGCAATTGTAGGTCGTATACACACAAACACGCATATATACCAGGGATGCCAAAAAAATGTATACACATGACTTGTATTCATCTTTTGTTATAGGTATATATTGAGCATTACAATTTTAATACAGTTTTTTCCTTTCTTAAAATGTGTACACATTTTTTTGGACCCTCTGTATGTGAGGTCTGACAATTACCGTGTTTTCCCGAAAATAAGTTTTAGCCAGACAATCATTTCTAATGCGTCTTTTGGAGCAAAAATTAATATAAAGACCGGTATTATATTATATTATGTTATATTATATTATATTACATTATACCCAGATATTATATCATATCAATCGTATCATATCAATCATATTATATTATACCTGGTCTTATATTAAAATAAGACCAGGTCTTATATTAATGTTTGCTCTAAAAGACACATTAGAGCTGATGGTCTAGTTAGGTCTTATTTTCAGGGAAACACGGTAAATTCGTGAACTTGTTGCACCAATGTTGCTAACCTGTTTTGATATCAAAGGGATTATTCATTATGAATTTATACCAACTGGACAAATAGTTAACTAAGTTTAGTATTTGAAAGTGCTGAAAGACTGCGTGAAAAATTAGATGACCTGAACTTTTCACCAACAATTCAGGGCTCTTGCATCACGACAACGCACCAACTCACATGGCACTGTCTGTGAGGGAGTTTTTAGCCAGCAAACTAATAACTGCATTGAAACACCCTCCCTACTCACCTGATCTGGCCCCCAATGACTTCTTTCTTTACCTGAAGATAAAGGAAATAGTGAAAGGAAGACATTTTGATGACATTCAGGACATCAAGGGTAATACCACGACAGCTCTGATGGCCATTCCAGAAAAAGAGTTCCAAAATTGCTTTCAAGGGTGGACTAGGCGCTGGTGTTGGTGCATAGCTTCCCAAGGGGAGTACTTTAAAGGTGACCATGGTGATATTCAGCAATGAGGTACGTAGCGCTTTCTCTAGGATGAGTTCACAAACTTAATTGTCACACCTCATATACATATTCATACCACACACACACACACACACACACACACACACACATTCATATATACCATAATGCTATTTAAAAACCAAATGCTGCATGGTAGTTATCTCTGAATTAGAGGTATCACTGTTTTGTTTATTTACATTTTCTAACTACAGCAAACAAGTTTGATAAACTAAAGCAAAAATAACTTTACCAGGATAATGTGCTACACATATATTACCTGAAGCAGATAGGATAGGGCCACAGGGAGAAAGGTGGAAGAAGAGAAGGAGGTGAGGGGAGGCAAAAGAGGGAGGAGATGAGAGCATCCTTAAGAAAAAGAGTAGCTACCAGACCAGACAGAACTAGATTTCACTTCCAGGGAGCAGATCCCCGATGCCATTTGGTCTCTGAAGGTGAACTTCAGCTAATTGTAATGGATTCTAATATTATTAGCATTGTGGTTAGAAAAAATCTCCACCCCTTGTGTTACAATGACAGTTCCAACTGAGCCAAATAAGGACAAAAATCCCTCCTCCCAGCAGGAAGGAGTGGTCAGCAAAGACCCACCTGGGAATGCCTATAAAAAAAAAAAAGCCACCCCTAAATCTTGAATATTTCGCACCCAGATTTTTAGGGAGATAAATTCCCAAGTCTTACTGTTCTTCAGGCTTGCCCGTTCTCACCTTCTTGAGAGTGTACTGTCCTCCTTTTAATAAATCTGCTGCTGGTTGGCCTGTTCGGTATGTCCTTGAATTCTTTCCTATGGCATACACGAAGAACCCATTTTCCGGCAAAGCTTAAAGGTTAGGACAGTAATGGGCCAACCTTTTACTTAGATTGGGGGTGGGGGGAAATGTTATATTCCAAATCTCCCTGTTTCACAGTTTTGTTACCTAATAAAATCTTGCTTCACATCTATTCTGCCAAGAATATTCCTATGTGAAGGTCTCATTGTTAGCAAAATATATGTAGCATTCTTGACAGTTGACTTACAAAAATTGATGACAACCAGAAAAAAATTTACATAGAAAATTAATTTTTTAACTTATACATATTTGGTCCATCAATGGGATTTTTCACTTAATCTTAAATAAGTGTTTAAATCTCAAGATTCCTTTTAAACAAAGTGATAAAGTCATACTCTTCCGCAAAGACTGTGAGTTGCCTATAAAAACGCATTTTTCCCTTTCCTCAAAATTCTCAACTGAGCATATGGCGGCCCTGATTAAAGTCTTCCATTGCACCTGGTTATGGCCATGAATGAGGTCTGGCTTAGGGGGTGTGAGTGGAAGTGAAGTGTGTAATTTCCAAGACACATTTGCACCCTCCCCTTCTTCCTTTCCCTCTAGCATGAATGCTAAAAAAGAATACTCTGATAATGGCCAAGTTCCCATCCCCACAGAACCATCCCATTAGCCTTGGACTATTACAGGCCTGGTCCATTATATAAGACAGAAAGAACTTCTATAACATTGAGGCCACTAAGATTTGAGGGCCTCTGCTAATGCAGCCAAACCTGTATCTTGGCTGATACGCAGAAAACTTGAATACAATCAGCTATTTAATTGCTCCACTCTGATCTCAAAAAACATCTCAAAATGGGTATATGCCACTTGTCACTTCTTAGTCATTTAATAGAGTGTCTAGTTATTGTCAAGAGCTTCTGTGCAAACACATAAAATACTAGGTGTAGTTACAATAAAATATTGATTAAGGATAGTCTAAGTTGAAAGAAAGATTTTTAGACAAGAGTAAGATATCTGCCATCTAGAAAAAAATTCCAAAGATCATTTGTAAATTTTATATGTATAGAAAAATTTTAAAAATATATCTCAAAGTTTACCTCTGACGGATTAGAAATTTTGGGTGAGGACAGAGGAAAGTAACAGGGAAAATGTAGCTTTCTTCTTAACATACCTATAATTTGTTAGAATTTTTGTAATAAATATGTATTACTTTAATATTTTAAAAACTACTCAAGAAATCATATTTTAGAACCATAAGTTACTCCGAACAAAAAAAAACGCAGAGGCAGGAGGAGGCAATGAAATTTCCATCTGCAAATAAAACCACAGCCTTCTGAATTCAATGAAATAAACTCATAAACTTGTAACTTTTACTATACATAAAAAACTATAGCACACCATAAAAGTTAAATTTATTTCTTTAACTTCCTTGACTTTAGTTGATACCACAGCTTCTCTAAGAGACAGTAAAAACAAAAAAATGCTCATGAAAAATTAAACGAACAGAAAAATAAACATCCCTTGCCTGGTTAAGACATTGAACACACAATCACAGGGCACCACTGGCATCTAAGGACGGTGTTTCTAATTTGGATGTTAAGTCAGCCCATCTTCAAGCCTCAGTCAGGGTTTGCAGGCTATCAGGACCTGATGAGGATGTGGTAGGCAGCCCACTACCAAACTTAGGGATTGATATAATATTCATTACACAGGACTTATTCCCACATAAGAACCACAAAGCTACACTACACTGAACGATAATCACAGCAAATCCTCATTAACTTCACATACACGGAATGTTAGCAACTGTGAGAGCTTCTACGATACAGTATGTATGAGTAACGGATTATATCATTCAGGCTGCCATTCAGTATAGTATATTGTATTGCATAAAGAACACACCATCAAACTAACACTTCTTTAGCTCAGCAATACCCAATCTTTATAAAAGGTACATCCAGTTGATTAGCTAAATCACATTCTCATTACTATAAAAATAATTTCTACTACCTAACCTCAGGGTAAGAGAGCAGCCACACAACTGTGTGAAATCATCAACTTGAAGTATTCCTAGAAAAGAGTGCTCCCAATCTTTGTGGGACTTACAATCTAAGGAGTCATTAAGCATCTAGAATCCATCTCAACTACCTTACAAAAAGTCCAAGGGTATTCAAAGAGAGATGGAGAAAGGAAGGACTGTATCTTCCATGTCCAGGGCTAGAACCAAGGAAAGTGTTGAGCATATGGCAGGGACTTAGTATACATCTAATACTGGCAAACAGAAAATTCAAGATGCCCATTAACTCTCAAGGTCCAAAGGACTCATAAGAGGCTAAGTTGAGAAGAAAAAAATGTTGGTGTACACTGCAAGTTACTACTAGCAGAAGTTAATAAATAAAATTATTCAAGCAGAAAATGGAATAAAATTTCTAATATCGATGAAAGCAATTTTAGTACCTACCTAAATGGGAAAATTGATTTACAAGTCTTAAATACACACACACACACACACACACACACACACACACTGTAAATTTTTAAATGCTAAAACAATATTCTTTATGACAAAAAACAAACAAAAATAAAATACTTTATTATAAAGAACTAAAGCCTCTAATTCCCCCATTCTAAAAAAAAAAAGAAAGAAAGAAAGAAAGCATAAATGTTGCCCAAGATGCACAAGACGTTACAATGCAATGCTCCCATCAATTGTGAATTATGAAACCTGATAGATTAAAAAAGTTATTCCAAGGGGTATGGGATTCTTCTATATGTACATCAAGAATTATCTGTATGCAAAATAATGTAATTAAAATATTAATGTCACATACACATACATATGTAATAGATATATGGATGTAATTTATTACTGGATTCATAGTAGTTTTACAAAAGTAACAGATTCTGAAAGTACAACTAATATTAAGTGAGTGTCTAAAATTTTTTTGAAACATACATTCCATAGACTCCAAAAGACTAAGAACCACCACCCTTATTATCCAGACTGATCTCTCAAATGACCTAGATTATATAATGCCTGATAGATAGAGTAACTAAATTAGCCCTAGGTCAGCGTGAGATAGCTGAATTAACTAAGCATAGAAAATGATCGTCTGATAGGTAATGGAAAATGTGGGAAAAGAGAAAAGATCCGTCTATTTAAAAAGGTAAGTCTTTGTAGAGGTACAGTTCTGCTCCAGATTTAGGATCAGCACAGACCATTCTCTTCTGGGCTTAGTAATACACTGAACACTTTCAGTCCAGAGTCGTAATTCTTTGTCCTCTCAACTATTCAGCTACACAATAAGCCACAGTGATGACTATTCTTGAATACCATTCCCAACTTTCAACAAATTCTAAGCTTATGCTGACCAACTTTTAACCTAAGTGATGCAGGGGAATGACACTCCAAGGAGCTGAAACTTGATACAAGCATCACATTTCAATGTCAGTACAACACAAGAGTTTATTTCACTTGAGAGGCTTTAAAACAACAATAACTAAAACAACAATGCAAAAATTGGCCATAATAAGAAAAAGAAAAATAATCATGGCCGTCACCATCTACTGAGAGCTAAGGCATTGGGTACATTTACACATATTAACTCAACAGGCTGATAGGCTCCAAAGACCAGGGAAGCCACGGTTAGACTCTCCATCTTTTTTAACGCATGCCTTGGAATCAATCAATATTGCATCTCCCATGCAATCAGAAGGAAACAAAGGTGTAGATTATTCAAAAGTCACTGGACAGCAATTACTGGAGTACCACCCTTCTGAATTTCATCTCTTACACAAGTATTAAAATAAATTTACAGTTCTTATACCAAAAGATGATCAGAAATGGCTAAGTAAAAGGACATGTGTGAGGCTTTACTAAATTAACACTGATATTAAAAATATTTTATTACTCACTTTCCTAGTAATACGCTATCAATAAAACAATATAATTTTGAACAATTTAAACCATCACATTTGCATTTTCTGGTAATTTAGTGAAAGGGTATGAGAAATACCTCCCTGAAATTCAACCAACGAGTTGAGGAAAATAAACCCAAAGAAAGAGAAATATAAACCCCAAGATGAAATATCCATATTCTGATTAGACTTTGTAATGTACAAGAAAAGGAACAGGAGGCAAAGGAAAAGGAGACTTTAACTTAGGAAAGATCCATCAACCATCCATCTACTCACTCAAATGTAGGAAGTATGAATCATATGCTTAAAATATGGAATTCAAATATGGAATCAGTACAATGTACACAGAGAACTTCATTTCATGTGTCAATTATACATCAATTTTTTTCAAAAAGACAACAACAATAATTTTACCTTTCACGATTTCTGAGAGACAGGATTTTGTACGGAGCACAGTGGAAATGTTTTATTTCTGCTCCTTGATCCTGGAGCTTCCGCTGGGAAGACAGACGGTGACTCAACAGCTTGGGCCAGAGTCATTCGGGCCCTCGGCTGGTATCTAACACAACACCTAGAGTGGTTAGGTATTTCGTGTGTCTGCTTGAGTTGCCTCATCGCCTGCTGGCTGTATTCCAAAAGCCAAAGTCCCAAGATTGGCAGGTGGAAGCTATGTCACGTTTTATGATCCTGTCTTGGCATTCTCAGAGCACCATTTCCACCGTAATCATAAACCTCTCCTTAATTCAAAGAGAAAAAAACACAGACACCACCGCCCCTGACATCCCCCAGAAGCAGTGCCCAAGTCACTCTGTAAGAAGAGTATGTGGAATGGGAGATGTCACCACAGTCGATTCTGCCATAATCCCTAAAAGAAAATGAATATTATGATTCATAACTAAGAGTGAAAAAACGAGTTTCAAAGAGGCTATGTGACTTGCCCAAGGTCACACAATTAAAAAGCAATGACACAAAGATACTAAAACAGGCCTGTGTGACTCCCAGTCCTGTGTAACTTCCATTACACTATATTTGTAAAACATGCTGTTGAAACAGTGCTATGCTTCAGTGAAAGTCAGGACACATGTAAGTAATTTTTAAAAAATAAAGAGAAGTAAATCATCCCACAAAAATCACACTAAAAGAATATCCAAATATGAATAATCAGATTTTGGAAAGATAGCAATTAGAAATCTTACTGTATTTTTAACCTGATCAATGATGTTGAACACTAGGGTTTGTTTGTTTTTACTTGAGGATTAGTGCAAGAAAAGAGAAGTAAATACCAAGAATATTCTGCAAATAGAGTCCTTGAAAAGAACTTGAACCACCTAAGACAGTGGTGCCACCATCTAATGAAGCCTAAATAGGACAACCCATCAGATGAACCACAAAACTCCATCTGATGTCAAGTCCAAAAGGGGCGTTCTCAGTTATCAACATCGATCGCCTTGAAAATGCCAATCTCAGCTATGAGTGTCTCTTCTGGCATGGGAAATTTCACAACACATCTTTATGGCAGGCCACAGACGCTTACATCATCCAGATTTATTGCCTTATGAAAACCTGCAGTGTGAATGTTTACTGTTGTTATGGAATCCTCACTTCACATAAGGTCAAAATAACACACACCCATCCTTGTGACATTTCCAAATAAGACTGAACAATAACAAGGATGGGTAATGGAGACACTTAATAATTTTATTTATTTCAACAAGTCAAGACATCTCTCTTTTAGATAGCTCTGATGTTCATGGCGGACTTAGCAGTGTGTACATGCTGTTGCGTAACTTGACATTGACTCTGTCAGTCCTTTACTTCACCAAGGGCTGAGTAAAACGCCAGGCATAGAAGTGACTGTACCACTTCAGCAAGCATGTCTTACCAGTGGGCAGTGCCAGCACTTGCTCCCTCGATGGGTTCACAGCAAGTACCATAGGCAGAGTCGCCTATTTAAAACAACAATGCCTCTTTTCAATCCATTTTCTCTCCACTCAATGCCTCGACCAAGGTGTTAAAGAACACAACATGTGAGATACACACAGCATTTGCTGGGTTTGGTCAAGTGACATCTTAAGGGTTCAGAATCAAACTTTCCCCTCAGAGTCAGAGAGCAGAATTCTCAAAATTACTATCATTCATTCCAGAAGGCAAAGCACAATACACACTACCTTTGTCTTCAAACGGTTATCAAATATTTTTCCTTCCAAATTCCTGCAAAGAATCTTGATATGACTAGTGACCATCTATCCTGCAGCTTTCTTAAGGAGAATAACTTAACCTGAATTAATTATAGTTTGAAGTGCCAAGTGCATAGTTAATGACTGAAGTCAAAACAAAGTCATCTAAGATGGTGAAGCCTCTTCCAAAATTATGCCAAATCTCCCTCCATATTAATGTTGAAAAACAATGCCTATCTATGCCATCAATACACAAAACAATTTTATCCTCTGAAAGGATTCTTCAGCAATCAAACTACAATCAGAACTAAGCTGAAAAGAATACTCAACCATAGTATTTAATAAGTCCCTGGAAACCAATTAATTACTGAGCATTCCCTAGCTGCCTAGAGGCCCAGAGATACCCGGTTGTTTAAACACTTGTTCAGCACTCCTCCGATGTAGATAGGACGACAGACTCATGACCATTGCGGCCCGCATGAAGGGGTGCTCACAGGACCAGATCAGGAACAGCCCGGCCGATACGAGGAAGCTCCAGACAAACCACATCTTTACCAGCTGTGGTATTTTTCTCCCTAAAGGCAGTGGCCAAAAGGCAAATGTTGCATCAACCCTCAAGTCCAGACAGAGGTAACACACTTGGACATGGAAGAAACCTGAGGTTGTAGTCAAAAGTGAAAGCTGCAGGATGTTAATAACAATAATTACAACAACGACAGTCGCCACGACAATAAGAGCACAACCATGCTGATGAGAAGGTTATCGATAGAGGGAATCTGGGTTTATAAGTGATTTAAAAAAAAAAAAAGCCTTAGAATCATCAAATGTTGGACTGAGCAATTTTACATCTGGGAAGCTCTTCCAGGATAATTATTAATCTATTGGGCCAAGATTTAGCTTCAAAATGTGAAAACCTAGAAATAGCTAAGATACCCAACACTAAGGAAATAGTTATATCCTATGTCCATACAATGGCATACTAAGCAAACCTTAAAAATAACAGACTAAAATCATGTGGGGGTTTTTTTGACAAGGAAAGTGTTCGTGATATATTAGGAAATGAAAATTCAAGTAGCAACATGTATATAGTTCGACATAAATTTTAATTTTAGACACATACTACAATGTATTCATCTAGAAAAACGTATCCCAAAGGATAACACTGGTTATATTTGATTGGTGGAATTTCAGGCAAATTTTTTATGTATTCTTCCTAATATTTCTGTAATAAACATGTACCACTCTTTTACATTAAAAAATTAATGTAAAGCATTTAAGCATTTCATCAACATTCTGTCCCATGGAGCACTTATAAAGCCATACTGTTTTCAGAGAAGACAGATATTTGCTCCCTAAAATTAACTTGTAGTCCAACTCCAGAAACTTAACTGAAGATAAAGCCATAAACAGCTCTTCCTCTTTGTAGAACTCTTAAGAAAATGAATGCTTCAGATAAGACTGACCATGAGCCAAAGAATGTGATATACCAGTCTGTTCAGTGATTCTTTCTATAGAATCCCTGTTCAAAAGGACTTCTCAATATATCTATTTTGTTGTCATGTGTTTTCACCCAGAAATCCAACCTTAACTATGCCATAAAGAATCGAATCCTTATTCTTCCCAATAGTCCACTGAAAACTTCAAAAGAAAGGGTGTGGGGAGAAAAGGTGAGGATAAAGTACTATTTTACTATACCTAAGGAAAAGCAACAATACAGAAGAGTTTAGTGTGACATAATATAAGTATTTACTTGTAAAAATTAAATACACATGTTTGTACATATATATACATATGTGTACATGTGTATGGGCTCATAATTATACATGCATATATACACACATAGAACAAAAAAACAAAAAAAATTCTGAAATTCAAATTGTTGGTAAGTACAGAAAATAGGAGCAAGTTGATGGGTGCTTCCCTTGTACAATTTATTTCAGTAAAAGTTCCTATTACCATTCTGTAAAACTTATTATACATAGTCTCTCAATATATACTGACCTAGAACAACAAATATCAAGAACAGCAGCCAATGACAAAGGAATACATTGTAAACAGATGTCTTTCAGAAACAGAAAATGCGTTCACACTGAGAACTCCACACTGAGAGGATTCAGCTCCATGCAAACAGCCATCAGAGGCAGGATGTTCACAATGACTTATGTCCATTTTGTTTCTGCAGTTCTTACTACAAACATGTACTTTTATGATCATTCATCTGAAGAAATCACGCTTATCAGGAACTAAAACCAAATCCCAGGAAGGCAGAGGAGGAATGTCCACCTCAGGAGGAAATGAGAGGCTTTCAGGGGCAGTGACAGATAATGGAAATGTCACCCCTGCCCAAACTACCACCCCTTCTGACAGGACTGGGTTAAAACCCCTTACAGACAACAATACCAGAGTAATGAAATGAAGAGAGCTGGAAAGGGAAGAAACAATTACAGGCTGTCCTCATTTTTTATGATGGAAAATTAAATTATAGCAAGGACCGTGGCATCAATATTAATTCTCCATACGTACACCAAAGACCCACAGAGATTTTTAATACGATTTATAGTATACTTCAGCTAACTTGCTTACATTTTGAATTAGACTTGCAAGGGAGTACTAAAGTTAAAACTGAATTAAGAAATGCAAATTAAAACAAACTCTCCCTGATGCATTAATTTTCCAGATACCATATAAAGTGGTCAAGTCCAAAGTGAAAGCACGAAAATGCCCTTAAGTCCATCTTCTTGCTTTCAAAGAAAAAGGGAAAGGGATGTTTTTCACACATCTTGCAGTTAATCATTTGTATGCTTAGATCAAAGAGAATAATTAAAGTTCCAAAAGAATTTCAAATCAGCTTTCACATTATCATGTGTCCCATGATTACAATTACCTGGGCCAAAATATAATGAGCTTTCTATCCTACTGGGAAACCATGCTTCTCTGTGTGTCTTTGGGACAACTGATGGGCAGTATGTATTCAGTCATGATACCTTGGATATTACTGCAAGAACAGACGCAGCTTCTTACATTTCTAATCAGGCCTCTGTGAACTCATTAACTATTTAAAATCACACCCACCACCCAGGACATGAAAGGTATAAATCAGGGCTGTCCAAACTTTCTTTCAACGTTTTTCACCAAGGGCCATATGCAGTAAAATACACACACAGCCGGGCCACTCACTCGACGTGAAGTACGTATTGCCTCACCTGGTTTATTTAAGTAAACTAAATATATTTTTGGAATTTGCTGCGGGCCAATTAACAATGGATTGTGAGCCACAGGTGGCCCGTGGGCCGCAGTTTGGACACCCCTGGTATAAATCAAACATCACTAACCAACCTGCAAAATGAATTCCCACTCACGACAATGAACATGATGGGTGAGAGGTACACAGAAAACATAGGGCTATAACTGAGAAGAGGTAACAAAGGGATGGATGAAAATAAAACGAGGCATGTATTAGGTGTCTAATATTTAGTTTTGTGTCATGGCTTAACATACAGTAGGTACGCCATACATGCTCACTTAGTAATAGTGTACTAGATACAATCACTTTGCTAAATCTGGCTGTCTAACACCATGCCTGTAAATATTCACCACTATTTGACTAGAGTCTAATGAATTTGGGGTTGGGATGGGGACGGAGTTAATAAGCCGTCCAACGAACAAGAATGAAACCCAGCAGTGGAACTCCACTCGGAAGGGTTGTCTCGTAATTACCCTCATCCCCTAATTTGCTAGCTACTGTTCACCCCTATCTACTGATTACAATAGACTTCTTCCAGCCATATTTGCATGGAATTCCACTGCACTGACCAGTTGAATTGACCCAGTCCCATATGGACCAATCAGAACTCTTCTCCCAGGAATTTACAACAAGGACTAAGAGATTCAAGCCTCCCTCTGGCTGAGACGCTGAGAGGGAAAAAACGTATGCTGGGAGCTGTGGGCAGGCAGGCTCTGGTATGGTAGGTAGCTTAGTCTATTTTAAGAGAAGAATAGAAGAATGAAGCAAGAATACAGTAAGGGAGAAAAGACAGGCTCAAAGTCCAGAGACCCAGGGTGTTTCTAAGGCTTGACTATATCCCTCACCTTAGATATCCCTCAGGTACGTTATACCCTTAAAATATACACCGTCTTTCTATTTTGACTCAAGAGCATTGTACTACCTGCAAATCAGAATCCTACACAAAAGATTCTCTGGCAAAAATAATCAACAGACAAGAAAGAAAAAAATGAGGCCACAGGAAGAGAAGGGCAAATAACCCAGGGTTGCCCTTGACCAGATGAGGAAGCCACCCTGGAGGGCCAGAATGGAAATGGGGCAGCTCTGAGGAAGTGCACGAATTACAGTTCTGCTCATCCTCTGTGGAATGGTGAGAGTAACAAAGTGAGGAAATTGGCTAGGATATCGGCATTGTTTCTACGATGCTTTAGTATCTGTGAATACCACGTTCTTTTCCTTTCTTGCACAGTCTTGTTTATAACTCTGGCAAAATGCTGCACATGGGAAGCAATTGAAAGTTGGCTGAGATGAAGTTCTGTTCTTTCAATTAAAAACATTCTTTTACTCGCCACTTGCTACCGCTGTGGAAAATAAAAAACTGCAATGCGAAGGGTTTTTTCCTATTGAAAAATATTTCTGTTAAGCTTCGGAAGGGTGAAAATCATTTATCTACATACACAAATAACTCCTGTTCAAGCTGTACCAGGGCTTTGGTCCAATCTCTAGTTTCTGGGAAAACTGGCAAATTTTGTATAGACTAATTCTACTGTTCTCATTTCCTAAGCGACCTCCATGAAATTGCATTTATATATCCAAAAAATGCCTGAAAACTCCCACAAATGCCTGTTATCCCACAGAGTTCCAATAATTATCACTTTTACTAGCACAGGCTCATTCAGCTTCAGAAGACACATACTGGGTTTAAAAATTCACTATTACTAAAAACACCACTTTTACCACACAAAAAGAACTACCAAGACTGTGCTCCCCAAAAAGAAAACATACTTCTTAACTTTCCACCATGACACTAAACACGAAGGAATACAACAATAAATCTCTTTGTGAGAGTTCTTTGGTGCGAATGAATGATAACATCTCATATAGCGATAGTAGGGAATTAATATCTGGATTTTCTTCTGTTATTGAAGAATGTTACAGGTTGGAATATTAACATTATATAAACAGAAGGGAGGCAAATCAGCCAAGCTGAAGGGGGGAATCCTCCACATCTCTGAACTGCTCTCCCCAGCACTGCTCCTGCCTGCAGGGTGTCTATTAAGGAGAGAAGCCACAGACTGTCACCCGTCTAAATGGAAGCCCAACTTCAAAGAGGGGAACAAAACCAAAAATAGCCAAGATGGTTCTTTCACAGTGAAATTCTAAACAATGCAGGAAGACAGCAGCCCAGATGCAGACATCAGAAGGCAGGGATAGCCCTGACCCCTTGAATATGTAAAATTAAATCCCCTGTGGAGTTATTCATTCCTGCCGGAAGCACCCAGGGCCCTGCAGGAATCTCAAGCAGAAGGGCTGGGTTTCAGCAGCGAAGAAACAGACCAAGCTGGAGCTCTGGCTCTCTTACCTGTACCGGCCTGTGGCTCCTTCCCCCTTATTCCAATTTGGGAGAGGAGGCAGGGACTCTTCGCTCTGCCAACTCTGAGAGAGGGGTGGGGCCACCTGAATTTTGCTGGCACCTAAGTGCAGCAAGCTGAGCATGCTCCCCGACCAGGGTTTAGCACTGGGCAAGGACACCTGTCCTCATCTCTAAGTCAAAAGTAAGCAGCGTCCACCTTCAACATTACTATTAACCTAAGAAAATACGAGAGAAAACTAAAATCGCCCTAAGGAGCTTTAAGAGAATCAGAAATTAAAGCTCAACGAACAGAAGAGAGCAAAAGGAGTCATGCGAGTCACTAAATGGCTTGAACAAGGTCACAGGGTCAGTCCCATAAAAAGGACCAAGGAATTTGTCCACATTGAGGCAGGGGTTCTTTGCTTGAAGTCTTAAGGCAGTGCAGGAGCAGTGGACAAGCATTCAGGCTGTGAGGTTTGGGTTTATATCCTGACTATGCCATTTCCTAGTTGGGTGTGACCTTGGGCAAGTCACTTCTCCTCCCTAGGAAGCAGTCTGCTCATCTATAAAAAGGGGATAACAGCAGTGCCTACCTCATAGGGTGGAACAATAATATAGCACTCAGAAAGTAGTCCTGAAACGGCATTATGGAATATAATACGATCTCGGAGAGTCTACACACACACACACACACACACACACACACACACACATCCCTTCCCTGGAGATCAGTTTCCTTGAGAGGAAAGAAGGTATTAATACTTCCTGAAAGGTTTTTGTTTTTATTCCTTGCTAGTTGGTTTGCTTTAATCAAACTTCCTCAGTGCCTTATGGCCGAGTTTACAATTTGCCTAAATCAGGCACAGAAAATAATTTAAAATTCCTTGAAAGCACATATATCTAGCAAACTAGAAAGGAGGACAGAATCCTTAGTCTTTGGATTAAGGATTAATCTTTGGGAAGTCATCTAGATTGTGCAATAACTTTTTCATTCAGCTCTCACCTGTCCAGCTAATTGCAGGCAGTGAGGAAACAGCATCACATTGATGACTGACAGCTCTACAAAATATGTTCTACAAGCAGCAAAGAGAGCTGGTGGCAGCCAACCCTGCTTTATCTTTTATTTCTCCTGCTTGACCTGAAATCAGACTCTCAGGATTAAAAGGCCAATAAGACCACCCAATCTCAAGGCCCTTCTCATCAACCATGTCTCCAAAGGGTTATTCAGCCTCTGAGATGTCAACCTGGGTGGCAGGAAGCTCACTGCCTACTCCAACGGCTGGCCACTGCCCTTAGAACAAATGCCAACCCCTTCCCATGGTCTTCAAGGCTCTGCTGCCCGGCCTTGCTGCCCTTCCCAATCCAGGTCCCGTCACTCTGTCTGGGCCCAACCTCACCCACCTCTCGGACTTTGTTCCCACCATCCCCCTGAATGTCCCTTCTCTCTTATTCCCATCCTCCGCTCTTCCTCATTCTGCAGGTCTTAGATCACCCTGCCTCATACAAGCCCCTACCCATACAGTTAGCAGCCTGTTTACAGTCTGCCTCCCTATCCCTTCTGGACCGGAAGTCCTATAAGGCAGCGCATGTGCTGATCCCCGGGTACAGGAAGCACCAAGCACATGATCAGGGTGAAGGCAAGTAAGGCAGCAACCACCTCCACAGGCTGCCCGGCTCCTCTTTGGACAGCATTCTGAGATAAAGTTTAGGGAAGTAACGAAAAGAAAAGGCCTTGCTTTGGAAATGTTCCATCTTTTATGGAAATCAACAAGAATTCACAACATCCCAGCAAAATGTCAGGTACTCTGTACAGGGAATCTCAACCTTGACCCCACATTACAATAAGAAGGGGATCTTAAAAAGAAAAAAAAAATTAAGGGAAAAAAAAGTACTGATGCCTGCCTGGGTTATATCCCCAAGATTCTGATTTAACTGATATGTGGTATGTCCCCCGGCGTGGGGATTTCTTTAAAAACTCCCCCATGTGAGTCTATTGTGCAGCCAGGGTTGAAAAACACCGCTTCAGAGCACTGCTTCTCAAAATATTTGTGCGGAAGGACCAGTTGTTTATTATTTCCAAAAGTAGGAAATACAATAAAAATGAATAACTAGAAAAATGAAAAGAAAACACATACAAAACACAAACTCTAAATTTTTTTCATTAATTCAACAGATGTACAATTGCTCTGTAAAATTGTTATTAGATTTATAAATGCTTACACTCAATTTCTGTATTTATACCATTGTGCACCAGTAATAAAAATACACTTTACACCTCAGCATGAGTCTCCAGAGCACACCTAGAGTAGCCCTGCAGAGGGTACAGAAAAGGGACAAAATACTGCGGCTACTGCGCAAAATACTAACAACTACTGCGGCTTCTAGGTACAAGGAAGAGTTCTCCGAGTGTTTTTAGATTCTCGGATAATAGAATTTCTGGAGTGGTTTAGGCACAATTAAAGTATTCCCTTATTAAAAACATAGCATTACTTTTGTTCACTTGGTTTTTTTAACGTCTCTATACTGAAACATGTGTTTTGCGTTACCTACTAATGCAGAGGTGTGTCATTCTTCTCCCTGAAAATATGCTGTTATCATAAAGGCACATATTGAAAATGATAACATCTAACAATACAGAGCAAATATGACTTGAAGTAGGACTAAGGAGGAAAGGGAGGTGCGTGGCCCAAAATGAATTCAAGGGTGGAGAATCCAGGGGGGTCAGAGGGTCTAGGGAAGGCTTACTGAGGCAGGAAGCAGTGTCCATAGGCTCCAAGAGGCGTTAGGGTAAGACAGGCAAATAGAAGCCAAGAAGGAGTGCAGCCCAGTCTGAAGGACAGCAAGACGACTGGCTAGTTGTGACACAAGGGCTGTGCCATAGCAACAGAGAGACACGGTGGGTAGATGTCATGTTTCCGCAGGGAGCCATTCCCCAGGCTCCCAGGCCCAGGCCTGCCCTCCTCAGCATCCACAAAAGTCAATGCTTTCATTAAGCTCTCAAGGGAAATACCAAAACCAAAAATAGTTTCAATACGATCTAAGCCAAAGTCCAGGGTCTTCCTAGTTAAGTTTTAAAAAGGAGAACTTGATACTGTACTTCTGTACTTGAACCATGGTGAAAGGAATGAGATTTCCCTATTATCTCTAGCATTGCTCCACAAAACCAGTGAGAAAAATCCTGCTTCTTGTTTACTTAACAAAACAAAACCTCTGGAACAATCTCCACTTGGGAAGGCTAACGATTTTAAAAAGAAACAACTTGATTACAAATAATATTAGTTCTACTCCACCGCCTACGGAGATCCTGTAATCAGATTTTTCCAATCACTAAGAATATGACTGCTTAGCTCCCTTTGGTTTCAAATGACATGCTATGTAACATTACTGATAATAAACACTTTAAATATGTTATTCTCACTAATCCTTCTGATGACCCGAGTAGTTGGATATTACTACCTTTTTACAGACTGAGGCCTAGAGACGTAAAATTACTTGTCAAAAATCCTACAGATTGTCAGTGTGACAGAAGTAAGATGTAACCTCGGGTCTCTGTTGCCAAATGCTTTGAAGGTCACCACCTGCAAAGTGCTTTCCCTCCTACTGCCTTCCTAGGTCTTAAAACAATTCAGCCAGTCAAGCTTTGGCTAATGAAACATAAGCCAATTTGAAAGCGAAGAGGACATAGTGAAAGCAAAAGCACATATTGTTTTAAAATCTAGAATACTCCTCTGCGGAAATGGCCAACCAAAGGCTTGACATTTTTCAGGTTGAGGTCTTCAGCACACCTGGTGTTTCACGTGACCCAGCCCTGAATCCCCCACATTTGGCGTCACCATTAATCCTTCTAGGTAACTTCACTTATGGTTCTTTAAGCCTGTTTCAAGCTGTTCCTTCTGAACCCATTACCTTCCTCAAACCTCTTTTGCAGATTTGTTCCTGCCTCAAGGCCTTGACACTCGTCAAATTCTCTCTGCAGAGAACTCCCTCTCCCCGACATCCACATGCCTCACTTAGTCCTGCATCTGTGGCTCAACTCAAAATCACTTCCTCCAAGAGGCCTACTGGGAATACTGTGTCCCATGTTCCCCCCACCCTGTCACCCTCTGGTTTACTTTCTCTCTGGTGTTTACCATGACCTGAGAGTCTTTCTCATTGGACTGGCAAACTCCATAGAGCACAACTTAAAAGAAGAGAGAGAGAGAATCAAAGTTAACCCACAACAAATAAACCAGATGCCCCACATATCATACACAAATATTCCCTCCAGGAAAGTTCTTGCAAAAAAATTTAAAATAACAGAAGAGACCAAATATTGAATATTTTGCTAGTTCACATACAGCATACAATAAGAAACACTCAATGATAGTATACACAGAAAATGTCCACCGACAAAACACGAACCTCTTCTTCCTGCTGTTTAACACACTTTCCTTCACCGTATTGTCCAGGACAAATCTTTTTCTAAAAGGAGTAACTTTTCTTTTTCTTTTTCCCCCTTCTTCCGCCTCCCCGCAACCCACTCTGGTTCAAGTTGGTCGCCCAAGGCAGCTCTGCCGGCCGCTGGCCGCTCACAGCAGCCCAGCCCCAGGGAGAGCCGTTGTTCACAGTCTTAGCTGTAGAGGGCGCAGCTCACTGGCCCATGTGGGAATTGAGCCCGCGACCTTGGTGTTAGGAGCACCTTGCTCCAACCATCTGAACCACCCGGCCGGCCCGCAGGAGTAACTTTTCAACTGGCTACAAATTATCTCCTGTATAGCTCCCTCTACGAAATAGTTAGGTTACAAAACTCAGCTAAGAACAAACTGATAACTAAGCTGTCCAATTTGAAGTATATTAGGACTCCCTGGCCAACTGCCCCCTCCAGGCAACTTGGATCAATCCTTCCAACTGGCTCCTTAGGGTAACGTGCCAATGTGCCTTATCATGACCGGATTCTCTTGGTCCGTAGCCATAAAGACTCCTCACTTCTATCTGCAACACCCTGGGGCTGAGATACAAAAGCCTGGTAGTTCCCCAGGATGTTATGCTGATGCAGACCAATTTTTTTAATAAAAGTGGTACGTGTATGATTTTAAAATGTAGAGGCTGACTTCCAGCTATGATACAATGACCCATTCTCTAGAGATGGCCTTTTATAATGCCAACCCCATGCACAATTGGAAATCAAGTTAAAGTATGAATATTTCCAAGGAGAGTGTGAATTCTTATTAAGGGATGCTTTCTGCTCACTGTGCCTCCCCGCCTCCCCGTGAGACCACCCTCAAATTGTATTCACATAAACAAAATCTCTCTCCCTGTACTGACAGCATCAACGAAGTGCTAGTGTCAAAATTGTTTTCCACAGCCCATCTCTTCTCAAAGTAGCTGCCATCAGCTTTATTTCAGAGGTTGGGGGATTACAAACAAGATCAGCAAACCCAGATAATATCTGCACAATGCAAGTGCATAACCCTATGGCTGTGTTTGGATTAAATTATACTGAACAACTGAAGCTAAAACAGTAAATACTTTCAATCATTTTGGCTATTAATCTAAAGACTTGAGTACCTCTGTAAAGAGAGAGAACTGGGAATATCACATTTGGAAGGAGACTTTTTATCCCCATGAAAAGAACATACCAGTTATTTCAAAACAAATACACAGAAAACGACAATAAATACTGTGCTGACTATATACAAGTCTGTCAAACGCACATCCCAGAGTAAAAACAAACAGTGTTGAGTACAAATCCATGAAAAACAACCAATTAGGTAAGTCATCATTTGTTTATATATTAATCAAAGTGGTTGCTAGGGCAACGCCATGCCAAAAGATATTACCATGGGGGCATAGAGGTATGAAGCAGCTAATGGAGAAATGATAAAACTCATCTAAGAAAAGAGCACTTCTTTTTAAATAAATATGTATTTAGAAAATCTTGCTGTGAAAACAAGAAACGGCTCTCAACCTCCACCAAAACCCTACAATGGCGGCCCAGTCTTCTCAGGACATAATCCCAAACCACCTCTCCAACTTTCTTCCCAACATCCTCCTGACACAGAGGTCTTCATCAAGTCAAGCCTCTGCTCATCATCTCTCCAGCATCATGGATGAATTTCTACTTTTAGGTCTCTTTCATATGTGGTGGATTTCTGCTATCCAATCTTCATTTCCCTTCTCCTGGTAGGAGCAAGCCAACTTTATTAAAAGAAAATATCCTTTCTCCTCTGGCTCTCATTTAGTAAACCACCCCTCACAGTGCTCTATGTGGGCACTTTCCCCAAGCATTTGTTAATGGAATCTGAAACTCAAGCAGAAAAGGACTGAAAATGCTTGGAGCGGATTCATCCTCCAGGGGGCGCTTGACAAAGATGGTGGAGCAGTTAGTTCCCTCCATCCAGCAGCCCTAGAACAGCTCAATCTCTACCTTTCTGTTCCCATTTCTCAGGTGTCCTTCAGATTCTATAAGCTGGTCCAAGTTCCTATTGTTTGTTTTTTAATAAATTTATTTATTTATTTTGTTTGCTTAAAGTGGGTTTAGGATAGATTTTTCTGCTACTTACGGGCAAAATATCTAAGCTCACATTTGCCAAGGTCATTCTTGTACCTTGGTACAAAAACCCAGTCCCCGATTATTTTCAAGCCCCTCAGTGCTACTACCCCAACACCATGAGCCGCTTTCCTCAAAACTTTTATGAGTTCTATCATGTACTCTTATTTTTAATTTACCATTCTTTTCCCCAAAAAAATACAGAAGCATAATTTTGTTTTATCGTCCATTGACTTGTGACTTTTCAGCACTGCATCTGCCACCTAGATGATAATAAAATTTCTTTATCTACCACTGTGCTAGATGGCACACAAGATAGCTAGTTATCCCACTTCACAGATGAGCACACCAAGGCTGAAAACAGATTATCTTGCCCAACGGCATACATACACAAGTACTAAATGAACAAATCAGGAATTAAATCCAAGTGTACCTTCAAAAACCTAAATTCCCAACCACTTATTATAATGATGATAATACTTAAAAGTGATTGTATTATATCTTGGGAATTTTATTTTGTTAACTGGCTACCAATAACCAAACCCATATCTTCTCTTGGGTCTGGTTATAAAATTCTACCCATCTGAATGTTCGAAAACCCTGTCTTAAAAACTATTTAGAGTTAAATGGAATAATACACTACTTCAGCTAAACAAAATATAAAATAAAGTAAAATAAAATAAAATCCTGTCTTCTTTACAAAAAAAAGAGTTCTGCTGCCTAAATTATACATACCATGTTTTCAAACTTTGGGTTTGGTTTATAAAGTGTTCTGACAAGGTCAAAGCTGGGGCAGGGAGATTGAAGAACAGGTCAAGAGGTAGGGAAGAACCCAGCAGCCAGCGATTAAAAATTACCTGCAAGTGTATAATTCACATATGATCATTTGGGTTTGGGTATGGTTAAAAATAACTCACATCTGGCTTTAGTTAAGCTCCCTTTTTTGTCTAATAAACAAGTGCCAAAAAATAAGAAATCCTAACTGTTGGTTTTTAAAAAATTAGGTAATATAAATGTATTTTTCAAGTCACACACAAAGTAGAGTTGGTTTGGGTAATGGAGACTTGCAGCTGGAAAACCTAATTTGCTGAACTAACTCACCATGAGACCCTTAGCAAGTGATTTAATCTCCAAGGACCAGTTTCCTTAACAAAATGGGGAAACATTTTTTGTAGTTACCTCACAAGGTTATTTTGAGAAACAAAAGGAAAAAAATTTATGTGGGAAAGATTTATAATCAAGACAAAATATTAACAAATATGCCCAGAGGAGGCAAGGAAGGTCCATCTGAGTTGACATTCAGACAAGTTTGTCCAACATGCTATAAATTGGAGTATCAGCTACAAGTCACCAAAATGGAAAGAAATACAGTCCCCTTGTCATCAAGCAATCCACCCACCAGGCATCATGAAGAATGGCATAAGGTGTTATTTAGCAGAAACACTTTAAATACTACCACGACATGAAATTCAATTCTTCATTAACAGTTGTTCAAATGTGACAAACCAGCATTTTACAAAATAAATCCATTGAAATGGAATTGGGATCACTCCCCGCCCCCACCAAAAAAAAAAAATCAAGACATGGTTTCATGCTTTTAAACAATTTGTACATAGAAGTAATCTCAAAGTATGTTCTGCAGAAAGCTAATAAGTACGGAGATTTGAAGGACAGGGAAGTGACGTACAGAAAGGACATATTCTAGAGGGGGTTCTATGGTCAAGTGAGTTTGTGAATACTGTGTTAGGGAAAACAAAATATGTTCCCTAAATATGGTACTGCTCAGAGCTTTTAACATGTCATGCATTTCAAATCCCTAAGTAGGTGTTGGAATAAAAAGCATTTCCCAAACTTATTCGTACAGAGCATCCTATGGCAAGTATTTCATGGGAAACACACTGAAAACATAGCAGAAGATCCTTAAAGATGAAAATTCATGGAACAGAAATTCCTTCAGAACATAACCACATTTAGAGAAGACATTGTACATAAATAGAAGTGTGGGGTACTTCTACTGACCCAGTATCCCAGGTTCTCTACATTCTATTCAAGGAATCCGAAAGTTTTCGAATATTCTTGATATTTTAGAAGACACTCACATGGGGGCCAGAATGCAATTTATCTAAAGCTGAACAGTCAATTAGTAAGGGAAGAAGGGAGGGGAAAAGAAAAAAGGATAATAGACTCTCCTTTTTCTGCTAATACTTATGAACAAACAAGTAACTTGCTTTCAATTTTTTCCTTCAATAAATTTAGCCTTATGATAAAAATCACCTCAGGGCATATTATTCTACTGAACTAAACATCAGTCTTCAGCAGATGTACCATATGACTCTATCCATAGATCAGCAGACAGATATTCAACAAACATAAAGAGGGTGGAGAATTCTACTCACAAAGGGCCTTCTGTGAAAAATGTTAGAAGTGAATTGATAATAAAGTCAACTCGTTTTATACTGCGTAATATAAACACCAGCAATGTTTATTTCAGGGCAACAACCTATTTGTTAATGTTAATCTGAACCAACAAATGAACACATCCTAACTGGTAGACTTCCGGGTTTAATGGTTTCTGCCATCACAAATTCAAATTCCATCAGGAGTCATGCAGATAACCTTAGTGAGTGAAGCAGGCAGGGCCTAAGAAAATAGGGGCTCATGAGGCCTAAGGGGGAACTTGCTAGTACAAGCTAAGCTTTCAGACATTCACACTCACCTCAGTGTAAACAGTGCTTCCCTCCCTCCTTTCCCCCTCCAGAACAAAACAACAAAACAGTGCAGGTGCAGTCCAAATTCTGCCCACCGGCTGCTAGTCTCAGACCTGTGGGAGCCCATCATCCTTAAGAGGCTTTGAACCTACTCGTCTACAAATGCCTGATGAGCACATAAAATTTACAAATCACCAAGGTGAGAACAGAGTGTCAAATCAGATGTGTCATATAAAATGGATTAGGGTGAATGAATATTTGCAAGGTGTATGTACAACATTGAACACCTGCTGAGTGACTTTGGGCAAGGTACATGTCACCTCTCTAAGCCTCGGTTTCCTCATCTAAAAAAGGAAGATGATAATACCAGATCCTCAGGGAAGTAGTGACGGTTACACAGAAATACATTTGTAACACTCTCAGCATACAGTAGCAGGCACTCCATTAAACAGTAACCATTTCTTTTCACAAAGTTACTATTACAAGAGATGTTTGGAACAATTCAGGTGAAGGCAGAGTGAATTTCATAAGCAAAGTGTTAGGTAAAGGATGCTGATCACTCCCTTGAAAAGAGCTACTAATTGGGTGACCAATCTCAGCCACTTTCCAGAAGTCACGAAGAGATGCTGGTGCCATGTCACGGAAATGCTCAGAGCCCAGAGGAGATTTAAAAAACAAACAAAAAAATACTGGTACCGTTCAAATTTGAACAACAGCTTGTAAACATTTAGCACTGATTCTGTAAAATGAATACTCAAATCAAAAAAGCAAATCCAAACATACACAGGATGCTAACACATAGCTCCCTGCACACACCCTGCAATGTGCATAGTCATTTGCCCTCCACAGTTCACACCCATTAATGTTACTATTCACACTTGTCTTCCAGCAAACGGTCTTTTTACTTGTCCTTTTTTGGACACTAAGTGCTCTCCCCTACAGAAAATTTAAATTCCAACTTGTTGGGTCTTTTTTCTTCTTAATCCCTGAAGAAACTGGACTGAAAGAGGAAAAATGATGAAGTAATAACACACAGGTGCTTCCTACCTAATTAAAAGAGAAGCTTACAGCTGCACTGATAGTCAATCATCCCTGTGGGTTATCCACGTGTATCCTTCAAGTGGCACGTAGCTCCATCAAGAGCCATATTCCATATGCTTTCCTGAAAACTGCCTTCTCTTAGTTTGGTAAAATGATGACTATCAGGTAACTAATGGTATTTTCTGCTTCCTGTCTTTCCTCCCTATGGACACCCCAGTTCATTTGTGTTTCCTTAATTCTAAAAATAATTAAGCAACCTTGAAGCAAGAGGCTCAGAGCTTAGTAAATCAAACTTTGATTTATATTGAATCAAAGTGTACTGTCGCTGGGGGGAAAAAGGTAGATGCAAAATTATGAATAATATGTTAACAATTGTGTCATATATATGTGAGGTAACATATATTACACACACACACATACACACACACACACACACACTGTCTCTAGGCAAGCCCACTGATGGAGGTTAAGGGAAGCCAGCTGATTGAGGGAGAAACTACACTTTTCATCTTTTTATATAACACCCTTTCTATCTTTTGAAAACTGTATACATAATGAATATATTAATGGTCCTAAAAAATTTACCTTTGACTTTTTAAAAATTTATCCAGACTGCCAAACGTTCTCTTCTCAAATTACTAATGTCGAAAGTGTTTAATCTGTTTTTCTTTCTTAAATTTATCCAGTGATATTTTTTGTATATAAACAGAAAAACATCTAGAATGATATACATCAGACCATTAACTCAAAGGATGAGGAGTTACCTGGGGCTAGAGGTTTTGCTTTTTCTCTATCCTTCTGCAATATTATCTCTTTCAAAATTGAAAAATAAAACAAAAAGCTACATAGAGGAACAACAATGAGAAACCACTACACCCTGATTAGAACGGTCAAAATGCAGAACACTGACAACACCAAATGCTGCCAGGGATGTGGAGCGACAGGGACTCTCACTCATTCCGGTGGAATGAAAAATGGTGCAGCCACTTTGGAAGACATGTGGCAGTTTCCTACAGAACGAAGTGGTCTCATCATACAATCACACTCCTTGGTATTTACCCAAAGAAGTTGAAAAAGTTATATCCACACGAAAACCTGGACAAGGATGTTTACAGCAGCTTTACTCACAATTGTCAAAACTTGGAAGCTACCAAGATATCCTTCAGTAGGTGATGGATAAATAAACTGTGGTCCATCAGACAACATTGGAATATCGGATAATTGGAATGATATTGTTGGAATACTATTCCATTGGAGTAATTGAATATTATTCACCATTAAAAAGAAATGAATTATCGAGCCATGAAAAGCCATGGAGGAAACCTAAATGATACGACTAAGTGAGAGTAGCCAACTGAAAAGGCTGCGTGTGTGTGATTCCAACTATATAACATTTGAAAGAGATAAAATTACAGAGACAGTGAAAAAAAAAACCAGTGGTTGCCAGGGTTTGGTGGGGGAGGAAGGGAATGAATAGAGGGGGCACAGAAATTTCAGGGCAGTAAAACTGCTCTGTATGATACCATAATGGTGGATACATGTCATTACACATTTGTTCAAACACATAGAATGTACAATTCAAGAGTAAACCCTAAAGGAAACTATAAATTTTGGTTCATCAATTGTAACAAATATACCACTCTGGTGGGAGCTTTTTATAACAGAGAAGGTTGTGCATGGGGGTATACAGGAAATCTCTGTACCTTCCTCTCAATTTTGCTGCGAACCTAAAACTGCTCTAAAAAAAATAAAAGCTAGTTAAAAAAAAAAAAAAGACTGCATAGAAAATTGTCGGAATAAGATTGAATTAATTTTACGGTTATAAAGAGAATGGCTACATACTGAGGCAGCATCAGAATCATGAAAAATAAATTCCTATACCTAAACATTTTTATTAAATGTCCAGAAAGACACCTTTTAATTTAAACAGGAACTTAAATAATTATTACCAGGTTAGTTCTCTACACTCTTTACTTTTGCTCATCTTGATTAAAAATCTGGGGTTGAAAGCATTCACCTGCACGTGGTACATGGTACCCTTTTGAGGATCTATAAAAATATCTAGCTCCTCAACATTTTTCAACAAATCTCTTTTGTCAACAAATGAGTTGTTTTCATCCTAAGACTTGATGGGTAAACATGTCAGTTTAAACTTAATTCCTTAAAATCGGAATATTTAAAATATCATTCTCCTCTTCCAACTGTCCCACCAACAAACAAATGCAAAATAAGGAGAATGCTAATAAAAAGTGTTGAAGAGTTCAATTGTATCCCAGGGAGATCTATTTTCCTTAAGGAAGGAAGGATAATAGTCCTCATTTTCCAAAAAATAAAACAAAACAAAATGAGACCTAACAGAAAAGGTATAAAATTTGAGTCCCGTATTATTCTGGCAACAGCCTTAGGGTGTCTACTGGGGCCCTCAGTGCACATGAAACCAGGTGTATCATGAACACTGTTTAGGGAGGCTATCCGTTTTCATGACCCTTGCTCAACAGAATTTCCTTTTCCTTTGGAGAAGACTAATTTCATTGAATTTGACGGAGATTTTTTTCATCCCAGGAGATAAAATGCTGACTTCTCATTCTAAAATTATACATGTAAAAACAATTTGACATTCTATTTCTTTACCTCCAAAATGCCTACACAAGAGAAGGCATCCAGGAGGTAACTTGAATATATTATCATTCATTCATTCATTCATTCATTCTCTCTCTACCTCTCTCTCTCTCTCCCCTCCCTCTTTCTGTCTCTCATTTTGCCAAATTATAAAAAAAGGCAATTTCCCCCATTTGAGGCTTTGTTCACAATGATCATTAAATACTGCTGGAATAATTCTCCTCATACACACCGTTAGCCTCTGCCCTAATATCCAGCAACTGCTTTGTATTTCAAAACTCTACTTCTTAGCCACATATCCCAGACCTTCAATCATTTCGCCCCTTTTAACTTTTTCAGTCGTATCTCATTGGTCATCACCTTGGAAACTCAGGATCTAAGTGGCCCAACTCCTCATCCAAGGTTTGAGTCCACTCTAAACTTCTGCTTGGAACAAACCAGCCTGGGCTTGGACGGATTAATTTTCTAGTGAACACAGCTCATTTTAGGGGACTTGGCACATCACCAATGACTCCTCATAATTCTGTCCCCATCGCATAGGGCCACAGAGAACAAACGGGGCTTCATTCACACCTTCACCCATTTAATGATGACCTTCCACCCAACTCCATTCTGCTGCATGACTGTCTTCTAACTAAAGACTGCAGACTGTGCCCTGAATTTCTCTAAGACCTCTGTGACAGTCATGAAAGACACAGAGATATTCAAGAATAAATGGTTCCACATGTACTGTGTATAGTTTTAAGCCGTGTGTAACCAAATCTATTGGCTCTCCAATCATATTCTGTCAGTCATATACAAACACCATGTGAATTTCTAATTTGAACCACCTCTTCTTAAGGCTGTAATACAGAGGTCAGGCGAAAACCTAATCTCTGTTCTCCTAGATTCAGTCAAGCCACTCCATATTTACAAGCTTCATTCTCTCCTGGGACTTAAAAACATTTTTAAAACAATACAGTATAATTAATTTCGGCCCATTTTGCCCCTTCTTAAAGAGATTCTTAACATTTATTCAATTTCACATTTCAGAAGAAAATGAAAATTAATGTTAAATTGAATTATCCCCCCATGATACACAGGTTTTCATTTATATTACAACATTTCCTAAGTACAAAATGGAATTGGGCTGCAATTTTATACTTATAATCTACTCCACTGCCAAACTATGTTCAGTTCAGATTATAATTGCACAGGAAATGCAAACATATTTCTTTGACTTTTATTACCATTTCAATCCACTGAAGAATTATTTAACATGGTTTTGCCAAATTGGAAAAACCCTATCACATGATATCTGGCTCAAGGCAACGCACTCTCAGAAAAATTAGATGTCAAAAGACAATTTTCTTAAGTCCATCTGTTTTTTCGGATTAACTTACTTTTCTTAAAAACTTTACCACCATATTGGAATAATCTCAATCTACACAAAGGCTCTTACCTCTCTGGTAATCTTCCTCAATGAGTGATCAGTCCATCAAATCAATCAAAATGATTAATAATTTGCTACAACCTACTAATAAAAATTAAAGGAGCACAGAAGAAAAGCAGAATTTATTTGGAAAATCAGTAAAAAGAAATTCAGAAATTACCTTTAGGTTTGGGTTAGGATGAAGAAAAGGAATAGTAAGAGTATATTAACTGCTCTTCCCATGTACTGGCCACGTATTACATCGTATGTCTGTATCGCCACATTTAGTCCTCAAAAACCTCTTAAAATACAGGTACAATTACTAGTCACCTTTTATAGAAACTGAGACTGTAAGAGATGACATAACATGCACAAAGTCACACAATGAGCAGCAGAGCCTAGCCCTAAACTCATGCACTAGTTACTAAGGAAAGACTTGAAATCTGGTGTACTGGGTTGAACAGTGTCCCCATCCAGCCAAAATTCATGTCCACCTGGAACCTAAGTTTTAGAAACAGGATCTTTGCAGATATTATTCGTTAAGATGAATTCACACTGGATTAGGGTCAGCCCTAAATTCAGTATGGCTGTTGTCCTTATAAGATGAGAGAAGACACTCAGAGACACAGAGGGAGGACATCCATGAGTAGAGGGAGGCAGACATTGGATGATGAAGCCACAAACCAAGGACTGCCAGCAACCAACACACAGACCCAGGAAGAGACAAGGAAGGGTTCTTCCCTAGAGCCTTCAGCGGAAGCATGGCCCTGCTAACACCCCGATCTCAGACTTCCAGCCTCTAGAACTGGGAAAGAATACATTTCTATTGTTTTAAGCCACCCAGTTTTTGGTACTTGGTTATGGCAGCCCTAGGAAACCAATACACCTGGGAAAAGAATGTAATGGTTCAATGAAGCATTGAGCCCAGAGAAAAATCTGTGAACAGAAAGTAATAGGAACCAGCAAGTCAGAAGATCACCAGGTTTGTGTCAAATACCAACCACTAGTCTATTTCCAGCCCCTTCCAACAGTCATTGGAAGCCTCCGCTTGCAAATATGTCCAGGATGAGCTCTGGTAGCATGCACATATAGTAAAACATAACATTGTTTTCTTCATAGCAGGCACATCTGGTTATGACACATGCAAGAAATTCACAACAGAAGAGATGTGCAAAATGCAGCCTCCCGAAGGGCTGAGAAGAACGGAGATAAAACTTGATTATTCCATACCAGCCTATAGGTCTGATTCTAAGATCCCAGGTTCATGTGCCTCAGGCAAAGACCCTTGATTCTTCAATGTAAGACCTATGCTTGCTCTATCCATTCCATGTGCATCCATTGTCCCATTATGCACGCAACTGTCAAGCCTGCATTCAACATATATCATAAATAAACATGACAAAGTACCTGTCATTTTGCCTGTTCTTAGAGATACAGTGGTAAAGATGACAAATAGGCCCATCCCTTAGGGAGTTTACCCTCTAGTAAGAATGAGTGATATTCAGCAAGTCATTTTAAGCATGAAGAGAATTATCAAGGATACCTGAAGGAGGTTAGGAGGGCTCTGAGATGAGCTGGTCAGTCATGTGCAGCTGTACAAGCTGTGCACTGCACAAGGGCACCTGGCAAAGGAACATGTAGGAGCTAAAGAGCAGCACTCTCCATGTGTACAATCTGACCAGAAGAGTGTTATTTCTCATTACCACAAAGAAGCCATTGAAACTAGCATCAGCCCTGAGGCTACAAAGGAAAGGGACCAGATCTTGCAGGCAGCATTAATGAATTTGGATTTAAGAGTAGTAGGAAATAACTGAAGCTTTTTTAAGTATTACACTCAGCTGTCGAGGGGAGCAGAGGCAGTAATTTACAACATGATTTCATCACTTGTGTAATACTGAAATAATTCAAGGAAATGTATAAATGTATAAATGAAGCTAGACCATCTGTTAAAATGCCATTTTGGCTCCTGACCAATTAACATGCATTTAAAACCCTGATGCAAAGTGTAGCTTTTTTCTATTCTTTTAACTTTAGGAAAATTTAAATGGCTTATTAATCAAATGCTCTTTCACTGAACTAAAGTAGGATCACATACCCTGTTCAAACCTGTCTTCCCTTTCCACATAGCAAGTTCCCACCTTCAAGAGATGCTACTGAAGTTCTCAAATGAAAAAGGACTGCTCTACAAAAATGGAATCTCTTCTCCCTGCCCAGGAAATTGTAGTTGACAAATTAAACCTGTCACTTTAAGATCTATGAGTCCTGCTTCAAGAATTTCTAGCATCAAATCAAGCAAGAATATCACTGGGAGACAAGTCTTTGCAACATGGGGATTCTAAGGGAAGCCATCTTTTCCCATGCAGAAACCAGGAGACCTGGTAACATGAGAAGAGAGTGAGGCCATTCTATGTCCAAAATTATCTAAACGTGAGTCGGTTTACTGAGAGCATTAGAGCAGGTTTCTACGCTCTAATCACACAAGGTGCATCACAAAGCCTGTCTCTGGTCAGGTACAGTCAGGAAACCCCATATCCTACACTCCACACTTCAGTTTCCTCATATATCAAATGAGAATAAATAGACGTGCCTCCCTCACAGGGATGTTGTGAGGACTAACAAGTTAATACGTGTAAAATGCTCAGAACCATGCCTGGTACATACCATGTCTCCCCGAAAATCAGACCTAGCTGGACAATCAGCTCTAATGTGTCTTTTGGAGCAAAAATTAATATAAGACCCAGTTTTATATTATTTTATATAAGACCCCGTCTTATAGTAAAATAAGACCTTGTCTTATATATTATAATATATATATATATTACATTATATTATATATATATATTATATTATATTACATTACATTATATTATATTACATTACATTATATTATGTTATATACCCGGTCTTATTAATTTTTGCTCCACAAGACGCATTAGAGCTGATTGTCTAGCTAGGTTCGATTTTCGGGAAACATAGTAATAAATGCTAAAAAAAAGTTAACTGTTATTATATTCCATTTTAGAGCATTATGATAGACTTGCATACATAAAACCCTCTGAGAAGACATGCAAACAGATAAATCGATTGAGCTTTATGTATTCAGTCTTTCCCAAACTTGTATGGCCACTGGATCCTTTTATTGCCCCAGAAAACATTCTATCACAAGGGGAGCTCAAATCCTACAGAGCTCACCATGGGATATGCAGCTCCAAGCTGTGTCTCTGCCTTCTTTACTCATCCAGCAATTGCTCATCCAATAATCTAGAAGGAGACTTTAGTTTTAATTTAAGCCATGAGATGGCAGAAGGAAAAACAGATCCATATTTAAGCCATCTTTAAATTTCCAGTTCCTCATCTATTGAATCGTCCTGGATACTTCCTTTGGAATTGAATTCCAAAGTAAAAAAAAGGCCTCAGTCCAGGTGGTGTTTTTATGTATTATTTATACATAAGAAATGGGCTGAAAGGTCAAATGAAATGACAATAAAGGGCGCCTTGCCCAGAATTAGTGCAAAAAAGCCCATCTTGACCCAACAAGAACAATTATAAACAACCCAAGGCCAGGGAAAACATAATTCCCCAATGCGAAGCTAGGAGAAAAACAATGGGAACTTTGTTCATAATACTAACACAGTATGGTTTACTCCTTTTTTCTATTTACATGACCTAGAACACTAAGTGATACTCCTTTAACAACTAGAACATATGGTTTAGGCTGATAAAAATGAAGAACCCCATCCTCTTAAAAAGAAAAAAAAAAAAAATAATAATAATAATAATAAAGGCTCACGCTTATATAGCCATCACTATCCTTAATGCATCAACTCACTTAATCCTCACAACTACTCTTTGAGGTAAATACTTTTGTCCCCATTTTTCAGATGAGCTAACTGAGGCACCAAGTATTAAGTATCCCACCCAAGATCATGCTCTTAACCACTATCCACATGGTTATAGTGAGATCTTTTTAGGTTTTGAAATGTTCCTTATTTTACAACCTGAGCTCTTAAAAGGATTTCTGTCTGCTCCTGACTCTGCAGCATTATTTTGACAAATATTAACTAACTTCAGCCACTGGAGAGCTGCTTTCATGTGTCATACTTGAAAAACACCTCTTATTTATTTCATATTTCTTTAAATGAAAATATTTTTAATGTGAATAGATTTAATTCAAAAATCAGTATCATCTACTCTAACTAAAAAGGTAGCCCTAAAAATAAATACAATGTAAATAAAAGAATTTTATTAATTTCTAGCTAAACACTGTCATCTGCAGGGGGGTCAAAATTGAAGTTCTCTCTCTCTCTCTCTCTCTCTCTCTCTCTCCTGAAAAGGTACATCGCAAGTGATAAGATAGTAGAGACTCACTGGCACCAAATGGGACTGTCTCATAATCACCCCCACGGGAGGTGAACTGCACGGGGAAGTGACAAGATTCAGTGACATTTAATGCCAATCCCCTGACGTACCATGGGAAGTCCCACACTTTAGAAAACACGGCTTCGAGGAACATTAAAAACTGGAGATGTCACAAATGCAGATTTATTTGCCAATAAATCAAGCTGCCCCTGTAGGTTTTTTACATAATGACAAACCACAGAGATAAATACAAAGTACTGTTTCTAGGCTCACTCACTTAATGGTAAAACGATATGATGGGGAAAACCAGGCTTGGCTGGCAGGTGTTCCTGTGGGAAAGGGTTTGCGGTTTAGGCTGACTACAGCATCAGCACCCACCAAGAACGTGACCTGGTCCACGGAGAGGGACGAGCCTCTCAGCTGCATTCCTAGCCCCTTGGGGAACAAATCAAGGGAAGGAAGGGAGCCCTGTCTGCACAGTGAGCAGGCAGACCACACCTGGTGCTCACAGCTACGCACCACAGCATGTCCCTTCCAGAGAAGGCAATGGTGTAAGGTCTGAAAATCAAGTGCTCTAAAGGGATAGCATCACTTATTGAAACTTGCAACCCAAGTCCCTCCAGTATTCATAATCCCCTTTACTCCGTTCTTTTCCTTTGTCATGGCATGTTCACCTTCTAACACGTAACAGTCACTGCTCTTACATGAATGTGTTGTCTATCCCCCTCTATGAGGACAAGGGTATTTTACTATTTTATTCACTGATGCACCTGCCAGTATGTAGAACAATGCCTAACACAGAACAGGTGCTCATGACACTGAATAAATTAGTGAATTATTTCCTAAGAACTGTGGATGCTTACAGCTGAAAAGAGAAAGCTTAGGGGAAATGCAATCAACTTTTTAAACATTCGAATAACTTTTTTATATTTTACAGTGATTACAAATGCAGACTCTGGCATCAGAAACACGCAGGTTTGAATCTCAGATCTGCCACTGAGAAACAACCACACTCCGAGGTTTTGAATAACCTCAGATTTCATTGAGATGACTACAGAGAATGAGAATCCAAGTATTTGGGAAAAGAGGCTGTATTAAAATGGGATGAGTAACAGCCTTTATTTCAGACTGTTACTGTGTTGCTTAAATGTATGTCCAACAGCTTTTTAAACTCCTAATCCCAACAAACCATTATCATTCTTCATTTACAGTTATTATATTATCAGTCATGATACTTTATGACTGATAATATAAAGTCACATATTATCAGCAGTGGCAGATGCCCCTGTATTAACACCAAAGAGCCAACTGTATGCCACTCTTCCCAATTCTGTGTTTAGTGCCTTCCCATGAGTCACTTAATATTGGCCAAATATTGGGAGTATTTACACAATGGGAATTGGCAAACACTGCAAATCGGTGCTCCCTGCCCAGAGTAGGTTAACCATTAACCAGCACACCAAGGACCACAAATTGAGAACAGAATTAGGGGCAACAGCAACATAAGGACAAAAGTACAAGTGAGTATTGCAGATTGGAGCCAGTAGCATTATTTAAACAGAAACTGAACATCCTGTTTCATGAGGCTATGAGATTTCATCAGTGCATCGTGGCAGGCATTCCGCAGTGTGGCTGTATTCATTTGTTTCCTCCACCTCAGGATTCTAACGTTCTGTGATATGAGTCAAACCACATCAGGTATAATCTCCAGGGTTCTAATCTCTAGAGAAATGGGTTGACACCTTCTTTTAAAATGAAAAGTTCCATTTCTCCTTTTAAAAATCTACCTTTCAGGTAAAAATGCAATAACAATGTAACAATGGGAGCTGTTACTTAAGGAAAACCACACCTGGCAAGTGTGCTTTTATTCCAGCCTCTAGGCAAAACAATGATATCATTCTGCTCTCCAAAGGGACCCTAAAAATGACTGAAACAGCTTTAATTAACAGTATAATTAGCATGAATTTTCAGGGATACAAAGACAATGCATGTCCAGGGCACAAGAGGCTATCACTGATGCTTTTCCATGTATTCAAAGAAAAAAGCCTGTGACAAGGAACCTGTTTGCAGAGCATCTGTCCTCCAACCTGTCCACACTTTGTTCATCCTTTGTCCTTAATCTGACTCATAATTCACTTCATATCGTATCCTCTTCCCAACTGATAAACATTCAGAGAACAAGGATGGAATCAAAAGAATTATAACAAGGGGACCGGCCCGGTGGCTCAGGCGGTTGGAGCTCCGTGCTCCTAACTCTGAAGGCTGCCGGTTCGATTCCTACATGGGCCAGTGGGCTCTCAACCACAAGTTGCTGGTTCAACTCCTCCAGTCCCACAAGGGATGATGGGCTCCGCCCCCTGCAACTAGGATTGAACATGGCACCTTGAGCTGAGCTGCCTCCCGGATGGCTGTTGGTTGGAGCGCAGGCTCTCAACTACAAAGTTGCCAGTTCGATTCCTCGAGTCCCTCAAGGGATGGTGGGCATCGCCCCCTGCAACTAAGATTGAACACGGCACCTTGAACTGAGCTGCCACTGAGCTCCCGGATGGCTCAGTTGGTTGGAGTGCATCCTCTCAACCACAAGGTTGCCGGTTCGACTCCCACAAGGGATGGTGGGCTGCGCCCCCTGCAACTAGCAACGGCAACTGGACCTGGAGCTGAGCTGCGCCCTCTACAGCTAAGATTGAAAGGACAACAACTTGACTGGAAAAAAGTCCTGGAAGTACACACTCTTCCCCAATAAAATCCTGTTCCCTTTCCCCAATAAAAAAAAAAAATCTTTAAAAAAACAAAAAAAAGATTTATAACAAGAATTCAATGCAATCCACATAAGACACTAGATAATTCTACCTCGAATAACTGAGACCCCTTCATGCTGCAAAAGTGAAAAACTAAAACAAATCCCACAAAGAAGATACACAAACAAGGGAGCCTCAGGGCAAACCAGTTCAGGGTAATAGGGCAAGAAGTTGAGGGACACCAAAGGGCTGTATGTGGGAAATGGGCTGGATCAGAAATCCTGAGCTCTAGACCATTCTCTGACACACTAATACTGATGTGACTGGGCAAGCACTTAGATCAAGTTATACTTTCCTTCAGCAGCAAAAAGGGAAAATACTTCCTTTGTGTATCTTACACCTTTCCTACAAGGGTATGTAACAGTAAGTGCATTAAAAACAAACTCTGTGTAACAAAAAAACTATTCTTGTTTCGAAAGTAAGCATCGAGTTCTTCCGATTGTGTTTTAGCCTTAATTACTAGCTTCTCCTAATCAGGTGAAGTATTTATCAAAAGACCATTTCCATTCTTGGGTTCTCTTCAACTTTTTTTCAAGTTATACCTTATGGTGAAAAATTATGCATTATTCCCCAGACCACAAAAAAACCTGCCATTATATGTGAATTTGAACTCAATTCTGGGTACAGCCCAGCAAAAATCTCCACATATATTGTCTTACAATTGTCTTTTCATTGCACTAAAATTAGAGTTTGCGTACATGTACACTCACAGAAAAGCCTTATGACACAAATTAAACCATGTGTTTTAAAATACACCCTCCCCATTGGGATACTATCACATACAAAAATACTTCATTGAGACTTGGAGTTGCCAAATATTCCGAAAATAAACTAAAGACATATCAAGATATTGAGAATCCAAGCATTTTGGAATAAAAAGAACCTCATTAAATTACCTACCTTTTTGTGGACACAAATGCTTACAAACATTTGAAAAGATTCTACGATTTTTACTTTTCAGTGAAGAACGCCTCAAACTTGCACTTTTTGGATCTCATTTATACATCATTTTCTTGCTCATTTTCTCTTCTATTCTGCTTAAAACAATGCAAAGAAGGCCTTGTTGGAGACCTGTGGATTATGCTCTATTGAAATTACTTCATAACATTGTTCATGGAGGAAGTATTTCAGATGTCCTGACCCTGTTACATGTGGCAGATAAGATACAGTTTTTGATTCTGGCTTTTAGAATGTGTACTAAGTATTTGACCCCAAATACGAAAGCTCTTGATTGTACGAGGTACAATCCCGGATATAAGTGGGAACGAGGAAGAGAAGGAATACTGCCTCCAGGGCTTTGTTGTTGATCACTGCTTTGGAAACAATAGGCTGAGAATTTGCTGCCTCATAAAGCTGAGAAAGTGCCTTATTTTCTAAAACTGGTTCTCTCCTCTGGTAGCAGATGCCTTTGATGTATCTGTCCAACAGGCTCCTTCTTCAGAACCTGACCTGCCCCTCAACATACACATACCTTCACCAGGACCGGCTCCCAGCAGCCCCACCGCGCGCGCGCGCGCGCACACACACACACGGCTGACTGGCTCAGGAATAAACATCTGGCTGTGGCCCTACCAAAGTCTCTCTTTTGGGAAAACTAGAACACAGAGCCTCTGTGTGACTAAAACTGACATAATAAATCAGGGAGCTGGAGGGCTTCCAAATTCTCCCTTGTAGGTGGAAAATCAGAGAAAGACCATCTAGAGAGAAAGATATCCAGAGCAAAGAAGAAATGAAGTAAAGGCCTTGCAACTTTCTATTACAGTTCCCGACCCTTCGTGAGGCTTTATTCCATCCTGACCCTTGGGTTTCACAAGACATTCTTTTTTCTACGTAACAAATTCTCCTTCGTTCTTATGCTGTTACTTGCAATCAAAGCTGATTCAAAATTAAGACAGATAAAGCACTATGCTATACTATCCTATAGTAGACTTCATTTGCTTCACAGCTCTATCGTTTCAAAGTTTTAATCTTATGAATGACATGAGAGATAAGGCAGTGCTACCTATCTAAGTAGCACCTGACAAAAAATGTTCCACTGAAGACTGGGCATCCAGGAAAGGTTACAGTTATACTTCTCTCAATAACTCATTATGGCTGGGAAGACCTTTTCTAGGGCTAAACTCAGCCTATCCAGCTGCTGAAAAAGGCCATGTTTTTTCCTTAGAGTCCAGAGAGAATGCAAAATAGCTAACGTATTCATTCTCTATCGCTGTGTAAGAAATTACTCCAAAGTGTAGTAACCACGGTACATTTATTATCTACAACCACGGTAAACATTTATTTTCTCACACAGTGTCTGTGGATCAGGACTTTGGGAGTTTAGCTGGGTGGTTCTGGCTCAGGAGCTCTCACGTGGTCGCACTCAGGGTGCTGGCCAGACTACAGACATCTGAAGGCTTGATCGGGGCTGAAGGATCTGCTAAGATGGCTGTTGGAAAGAGACCTGGGTTCCTCATCATGGGGACCACTCCAAAAGGCTGCCTTCATATCCTCATAATACGGCAGCTGGCTTATCTGAGAGAGAGTAATCCAGAAAAGCAAAACAAAAGCCACAATATCTTTAATGACCCAACCTTGGGAGTGACATGCTGTCCCTTCCACCATATTTTATTGGCTCAAATGTTTGGAGAGAACTATGCCAGGCATGAATACAAGAAGGGCGCTTGTTGAGGGTGTGCGAGTCTGGGAGGCTCGCCACCACAACTGACTAGATTAGAATATATTCTAACCATTGAAACTCGAAATTTAAAATACTAAATATAGTGTTTGGAGTAAAAGGAAAAAGAAGAAAGACATCTTGGATGAGCCAGTGTTTATTATTTATGAAACTATGCCCTGTGAAGAAGAAAATAAATGCGGAAGAAAACACACTATTCCTTCAAAGAGTTGAATCTAGGTGAGACGCTGAGACTTGCACATGGAATAATTAGAGAGCAATTAGGGCAATACGTTGATTCTAAATGAAATATAGGTTCAGAAAAGGATGAAACAATAGGGTGGATGAGCTAAGGGAAAGTCTTTCTTAAGTTAGCATCTGTAACCACCTATTTTATAGACAATGGGGAAGGCTTTTTCCAAACATTCATTTGATGTGAGCGACTTAACTAACAGGTCTAATGGCTCCATAAGTCTAAGAAAAAGGCTTCAAACCTAATTACAACACCATGTCCCTCTTCTATTTCTTTGAGGCCAGATTCCTGAGCTGAACAGAGAAGGTCTTCTTAAAAAGGAGGGGTGAGGAAGATATTCCAAAGGGGAACATCCAAATCATCTTGTGATCAAACACCAATAAGGAACCTGTACCAATCTGATCTGCATTCATACGTACTTATTTAATACCAGCTATTATAAGCCAGTCACTGAGCTAGATACTAGACACCAGTCCCGCCCTCCTACAGTTTTCGGTTTATCAGGAAAGACCAAAAACTAAAAATTCTTATAAAGGTATGATGAATGACACTGTGGCAAAGAGAGAAAAGGGAATTACTAGGTCATAGAAGAGGGATTATATTTCCCTAAGTCTATAGTATCAGCAGGGAAACGCACTCTTCTGAAATGGCAATGGAGCTGAACTAGTATGTGCAGAAGTTAACTGGAAAAAACATGCAAGAAAGAATATTCCAGGTATACGCGTTTGCAGACCAAAAGCTGGAGAACAAGGTGAGTTTAAGGAACTGAGAGTAGTTTTGTGGCTAAAATGTACACTGAAAGGGGACAAGCGGGAAGAACAAAGAGGAATGGTTTGGCAGATTGAATTCTCTGCAGCAAATCCCACTGAGAGGTGGAGTCTGTTTCATCACCCTTTGAATTTTGGGTAGCCTGGGACTTGCTTTGACCAATAGAATGTGGTGAAGGTGACACTGTGTGACTGCTACAGCTTGGGCATCAAGGGACCTTGCAGCTTCTACCTTCACTGTTTTTGGAATGCTGCCCTGAGAGCACCAGGCAAGAGAGCCCATATAGCCTAATGGAGGTAAAGCGACCACGTGGAAACGAATAAAGATGCCCCAGTGGACAGTTAGGACCACAGGCCAGATAGTGCAGGAGACCACCTTGACCTTCTAGCTCAGTTACCTTTCCTGTTGAACATGTAAGATGAGTTAGCCCAGATGAAGCAACCCCAAGAACTATCTAGCCAACCCAAAAAATCATGAGAAATAACCAATTATTGGGTTGTTGTTTTTTTGGTTTTGGGGGTTTTTTTAAGGCCACTAAGCTTTGGTGGTTTTGTTAGGCAGCAAATAGAAAGAGGGCAGATCACACAAAACCAGGTTAGAGCCATTGCTCTTCACCCTTCATCAATGGAGAACCACGAAGGGTTTTAAGAACGGAGTAATATAATTCATTTGGACACAGGCTCAGTACTGGGCCAACAAGCTATCCCAGCACCTGAGGTCTTGGAAAGGCGGTGGGCGGCAAGGGATTGACTATGAAATAGAGAAAGAAAATGGCAGAATCAGAATTCACTCATGTTTCAGTAGAGTTTGCAATCCATAGCGGGTCAACTGTAAATCAATTCTTACTTAGATGCATATAGTATTTTTCATTTGAGAAGTAGGTACGTTTCACTTAATTTGATTAGTCATAGAGGGAGGGCTTTGTCTTTAAAGGCAAACATGGGAACAAAGAGAAGGACTCACATGTGAGGGGCAGAAAGCAAAGAGACATAAAGGCTTAGCGCACCGAGAGAGGCTGAGCCATCAATGGAGCAAAGAAATTATACTTACCTTGCCAGTCAAAAATAAAGCAAACTCAGCAAAAATTGATTCAAGCTGTTAAAAACTTTTCTGTCTAATAGTCTCTATGGATAAGTATCTTCCATCCTGATGATGAACCAGTTTGCACAGCTTAGGAAAAGCACAGCCTATACCAAGGTGCCTACACCAGAGAGACAATCTCATCAGGAAAGTAAACTAGCACAAGAGAGAAAGGCCTATATTCTGAAACCTAAATTCCAATGGCAAGGTATGACTCCTTGAGATACGCTTTCAACCAATTTTTTGATCTCAGCCTTCTCCTCCTGGTCACATCTCCCTGGCCCTTTGCCCTCAACTTTCCAAGGCTGAATGGCTTTGTCTGTTTTGAATGACAGTGCGCAGTGTTCAGCTAAGGAAATCCCCTCGTTCTCCAGCTGGCTCACCAGGAAATTGAAAGGAAGTCAGCTTTTTTCTAGAGGTGACATGACTGACCACAGGGAGAGAAAGAGGCTGTCTCTGACGGTAGGAACACCCCTGTGGCTGGCCAGTGCGTGCATGGTCGGCTGCACACCTGGCCAGAGGCAGCCATGGCAGCAAGAGGGCCCTGTGGGTACCTGTGTGTTTGCTCTATGACGTGGACAATCACAACTCACTTTCCCTCACCAGATGAACAGAATGTTTAAGCCACACCTTTTACTTTATTTTATTTTATTATGTATTTTTACTTACTCCAACTTAACTTCTGAAAAACAGGAGAGTTATTGCCAAGGGTGATGTTTTATTCAAGGGGGACGAGACAGATAATGAAATTAAAGTTAAGTGAGAATTTTACCTAACGGACATTCTTGGGTTAGATGGGTACCCAAAAGAGTTATAAATAGGAGAAATCAAGCTCAATTTAATAAATAACAAAATATGGCAATTCTTTTCTTTTTATTTATGTATTTAGCTTTTTTTAAAGGAAAGGGAAGTTGTCAGAATGAACAGAATATGAACTAAATAATACTCTTCTAAAAATGAAATATTTAACCATATGCCTTGACCTTAAGAAGTACATTCCATGTTAAATGTCAATATGATCAGCCTTCCCTCTCAAGTTCACATATGCAAAAGGAAGATAAACTTGAAGCTACTGAGAATTTTTCTCAATTACCCAAGTTAAAAATAAAAATAGAGCTGCCATGAGAACTAAAGAATTTGATCCATGGATAGGAACAAAGTCCTTCAACTTACCTTGGTTAACTAAACTATTACTGGTGCAGGGGAGTAGGGTGCGGGGTATTTAGAAACATGCTTTTTGATGAATCTTTCACAAAGGCTCTATTCTCATTTACCTGCTCAAGGTGATTCCAGTATCACATGGAGGCTGGAACAGGGTGACCAACTTCTAGTGTCTCCTTTGCTCTTATGATGACCCTGTTAAAAACAACAACTTCCCCACTAGTCACATTCAATGAGACTTGATACTTTTTGCCTTTCTGTATTTGGACAGGACAATGTAAAGCCCAGATTAAAATAAATTAAAATGAAGTGGCAACCATGCATCCCTTTGACTGCAGACTGCTCGTAACGACTGTATGTGGGACATCCTAATGATCCAAGGCCTCAAGATGTACTTGCTCTTTGGTGCAACAGTGACATAAGATTTATTTATAGTAATCCTGAGATCATTAAACATTTCCTGAAATGAGACCACGTCCCTGAAACCATTTTATTGTGGAAGGATGGCAGAGCACAAAGGGACACCGGTCCTCAAAGACAGTTCTGCCTGCAGTCGGGTGGGGTATGTTTTTTACTGAGGAAGCAGCCATTATAGGTGAACAGCAAGACCTCTCTCCTGCGGTTGTATCCAGTCCTGTTTAACTCATTAATTTAGAAGACTCTAAGCTGCTGGAGTAAACACGAGCATTACAAATTCTTTTGTGACCAGCCCTCAAATCGTTTCATTATGACTATGTAGCTAAAGAGGAAAACATACTTTAAACATCTACTTATACTTTAACACACTGAAGATCACACATCAAATGGGCTATTCAGATCATCAATGAAATACACTCTTTTTGAACTTCATGTGGACCTACAGTTGGACATAAAGAGCCTTTTTATTTCCCTTTTTTTAATTACCTTTTGCAAGTCCTGCAGATTTCCACATTGCTATAACTACGGGCAGGAAGACCAATATAATAGAAAAATGTATAATCGTCATTATTAAAAAAAAAAATGCCAACTACATTTTACCACCAAGATCATTATTTCATACTCTTTCATATTTACTCTATCAGGAGGTAAAAAATCAATAACCAGGAAGATCACCAATGCTAATTCTAGACAAATTACAAAAAGCTAAATGTAGACAACTACAGATGATCTTGAATTACTCACAGGCAGACTGAATAATGCAAAATATTCCAAAGAAACACTGTCAAATGGTCTTAAAGATGGTTCATTTTCTAACTTCAGAGAAAATATTTCAATGGTGAACGTTAAATTATGAGCCCATTAAATTATTAAGTAGGAGTGACAGGAGCTATATAAAATACCAACTCCTGCTTCTCCATCATCAGAGCAGCCTCTCTGATCTTCCCTGGAATGTGTCATCTGCATCTAAGACTCTACAAGAAAGGAAGGGGTGATTGATTTGGGGAGTAAAAAGACTAAAGCACTGATGGTATCAAGCAGTTTGGAGCTAATGAGGATTTGGAAGCAAGGCTGACATTCCTCATATTCTTTGAACATAGTAAGCACATTGATAAAAATGTGCCACTTGATAAAAAGTTGTTTGTAATACTACTAAGTTTCTGGATCATTTTATAGTCTCTGCACATAAAGGAAGAATAAAATAAGAAAGAATAACCCTAAGTGACTAAAATGGTAAGAAACAATCTTAAGTGACTAAAATGAAAACAACCCGAGAAGAATCTTTGAATACCAGTGTGGGAGAGGCTCTTAGTTGCCTGTTGTCCATCCTACCTGTGTCCTGTAGTAACAGAATGTCCCCATCATTGGCAACCAAGGGCCAGGAGCTCCGTGGGCGAGGCCGCCATCAGGGAAGGAAGGCCTTAGGGCACGAGAGTCACACTCAGAAGTTCTCCGAAACTCACTTCTCTTTATCCCAAACAAAGCATAGCTCACAAGGAAAGCGACACTAGGAATGTCCTCTCAAGAGTTATCTATTTATGCCGCGCTTCAACAAAGAATTAGAAAGTCTATGGGGTGGCTGATGAGCTCAGTTGGTTAGAGTGGTGCTGTTAGCACCGGAGTTGCCAGTTCGATTCCCGCATGGGCCACTGTGAGCTGCGCCCTCCACAACTAGATTCAAACAGTACTTGACTTGGAGCTGATGGGTCCTGGAAAAACACACTTAAAATAAATAAAAGTTTTTTTTAAAAAAATACAATATCTTAAAAAAAAAAAGTCTAATGAGATTCTTTCCTCATATTTAAAATAGTTCACATTTTGAATTTTATTGGATATCATAAATAAGCAAAATATATGCAAAGCACTTATCACACTGCCCCATCTGGGGACAACCTTAAATGTCTTTACCATGATTTAGTTTGTTCATAGCAAATGTTTCAGCAGAAGACTTCTCAACACCTCACCAACTCCAAATCTGAAACGGCCCCTTTATTCCAAAGTTCAACAATTAGAGAAACTCCAAGTATCACAATCTCCCTGTCAACTGACACCATCTTTTACCTCTTCTCTCCATTGCAGCCCCCGCCACCCACCAAAAAAAATGGCAAATGGACATGAAACAATGTCCAAGAAAATGATTTTAATAGCATCAAGGAGCAAAGAATTGGAATCCTATCGCTCCTATTTAGAACCAGGACAGTCCGCTAACACAGAATTGCATCAGATTGCTCCAAAGTCGGCTTTCTCATCTGTCAACCGTGTCATGATCTACATTTGTGGCTACATAACTCTTTGTCGTGGGATGTGCTGCTGTGCGTTGCAGGATGTTTAGGCAGCATCCTGGCCTTTCCCCACCAGGTGCCAGGAGCGCCCTCCTGGTAGTGACAACCAAGAACGTCTGGGGACATCGCCAAATGTCTGAGGACAACACAGACCACTGCTACTCCAACACCACTAAAATGAGAACCACCCTCTAAAATCTGCCGCTCTTGGGTACGGCTTCTCTCATAAGTGAATAAAATAACCTCTGCCGAATAAAAAGTGTTTCCTAATGACTATGGGACATTAAAGGAAGAGCATTAGCTTTCTCAAAGAATACCACTTTCTTTTGCAGGGGAGGAAAACATGTTTTTCCTACTACCCTTCTCAGGTCTCAGCTAGGGATCTATACCAACAGACAGATTGACATTAACAAGAGAAAAGCATACAAATTTATTTAACAGAAGTTTTCAGTGACCTGGGAGGCATAATAAACTCAAGAAGGAGTTAAACCTGAGCTTTTTTTATGCTAGGTTTGGTGAGTGCAAAGTCCTGGAAGAATGTGACAGGACAGAAGGCTGTGAGCAAAGGGTAGTAAACCGGGGGGAACTTGGCAAGGCATGTTCACTCCTCTCAGGGCCCGTCCTCTTAGGAGATGAGGATGCTCTTTTCCTCCAGGTGTAGGTCAGAAGACCTGCTTCAGGGAAGATTAGACTGACAGTCCTTCCTGCAAATGCCATTTCTCAGAGTCCTTCAGCTTGAAATACTCAATACGCCAAGGGGCCACATTTTGGGGTAGTGTGTCCTAAACCCTTCTTCTCTCCTATGGCCAGGAGCCCCTCCTCTCAGCATACGCTATATACACCCTATAGTTTGGGAGAAGTGTTAGTTTTACTTTCATCTGCAATAAAGACACTAGTGAAATACTCAGTTATACAACAAACATATTCCTTTCTGAGGACAACTGGCCATCGCACGTGGTGGCCAGAAACACAAGCAATGTTTGAAGACATTTTATTGATGTTCTAGAGATGTCTTCTTTTAATAGTCCTTACGAAGCTGATCGTTCTAGGGCCTACACATGATTTGCTTTGTCCCCCAGCCCCAGTACTATGGGGCCAGAAAGAACATTTCCCATGATCCCAATTCTAATATAATATTGTTGGCTTCTCTTCTTGATTTTTAATTACCATTATTAAATATAAGGTCAAAGTTATATATACTAGAGTAATTATGAAGTCACTATAATTTTACAGTAAATTATATCATAAAGAATGCTAGCAAGTACTTTACTTTTCTCATCCATGAAATGGGAATAATAATAGCACCTAAATCCTACATGGTTGTCATGAGCATCAAATTAGTTAATATTTGTAAAATGCTCACAGTAGTGTTGACACATGGTGAGTACTACACAAGTATTTATTAAGTAAATAACATTGCTCTGTCATTTGAAGAAGAAATTATAATGTTCACACTTGCATTCTTCATGTCACATTGGCTGCATTTTTATGTCGTTTTGTTTCTCTTTTGGTGGAGGGAGAGGCAGAAACAGGCTTTGGAAATGTCCTCTTCTGTCTCTGAACTCTCAGAACACACTCACATGGCCAGAAAAAAAACACATTTCAGGAAAATGTACCCTACCACATGTGATGCACTAATTACGTGTATGTTGATACATATGTAAATGTAAATTCCAGTTGTAACCTATTATGGATCTCACTACCAACAATCATGAATCTTGTCCAACAATGTAAAAAACATCTCTTTAGCATTACCCGAAGAGTGTTCTGTAGAGAAGTGACATTGGGAGATATTAAAAAGGGGTTCTGTGGTCAAATAAGTTTGGGAAACAGTTTATTTCCTATACCCCACCAATAGTACTTTTCCGAAGAAATTCTGCAATTAAGAAATCTGTGAATTCTGTAGAACTCCAAAGGCCCAAACTTATCTGTGAACTGGAAACATTTTTTTTTTTTTTCCATTGTAACAGATTAGCAGCACCTAGCTTGAGGAATGGTAGCTAAGCTTTATTTCTCAAACAAAAACCTGAGTGCCAGGGAGAAACATGCTTCTTATCTTGGTCTCAGAGAGTCTAACCCTGGGCCTAACTCAAGGGCAGCGCGTAGGAATCCTCGTTCAACTCTATGAAGCAGTTTTTCGATTTCTTAGTAAAAGTTAACGAAAAGTGGCCCCTAAAAAAGCAATGTGCTAGTTAAGCGAGTAAGATAGCAGACATTGCAAGTGCCATGTAAATGCTAATAGGTTTTAAAGTCTTGTGTTTTTGACACAGTCACCCATTTATTCAGTGAACTATTCAATAAATATTTATTGACTACTACGTGCAAGGCACTGCATCAGGTGACATAGATATTTGTATTTTGCGTGTGTGTGTGTGTGTGTGTGTGTGTGTGTATGTAATTTGGGGGTGGGAGGATGTTTGGCATTTCTTTTTTCCCCCAGTTTTATTGAGAATTAATTGACATATAACATTGCATTAGTTTAAGGTGTACAACATAATGATTTGATATATATTGCATATATACATATATATATATATATATATATATATATATATATATATATGTATATATTGCAAAATGATTACCAAGATAAGTTTGGTTAACCACCATTACCTCACAGAGTTGGAAATTTTTCTTAATACATAAAGTCTTTTAAATAAATAAGTATAAATTTTAAAAACATGAATTGAGACCTTTGGATATTACAACTCCTTTCTTCAAGAAACTTCTGGAAATAACTCCCAGTTCACAAAAAGAAAAGCTTCATGTGTAAATTACTTACTCGTTTCAGTAATAAATAATAACAGAACACTGGGGGTAGTAGGGCAGGAGGTTATCCAACAATAGGGAATTGGTTAAATATAGAAAATGCCCAATCGTTGGGTAACAGTAAAGTGTTTAAAAATTGGGTAAACATTCACAGTATTGGCATTTGTTTATTACATAATATTACTGGGGTGAGGTGGGACATGAGGAACACAGAATGGAAACTAAAATCTTCATGTTACAATATACAGAGACGGCCAAAAAAATGTATATACATTTTAAGAAAGGAAAAAACTGTATTAAAATTACGCTGATGGGAACCACTTTGAGCACCTCTCAGAACTGCAGAAGTCAAATGTGACTTGTATTCATCTTTTGTTATTGGTATATATATTACAATTTTAATACAGTTTTTTTCCTTTCTTAAAATGTGTATATACATTTTTTGGCACCCTCTGTATATGACAAGCAATGTAAATTATACACACACACACACACACACACACTATGTATATATATGTACACACTATATGGAAATAGTTGGTATGTTAGAGCAGCTGTTCTCTGAAATTTGGAGGCACAAATGAATCTGACTGTGGAAGACTATTTTACAATGCAGATTCTCTGGCCTCTCTCCTAGACATTCTGATCTGAAGGCCCAACTATCTGCATTTGTAATGACCATGCAGGAACTTCTGAGGCCACTGTCTTTGGGCCATATATTCCACTGAAAATTCACTGGGTACCGAGTATGTGCCAACTCTTGTTCTAGGTGCAGTAAATAAAGCCACACTGGAGAAACGAGCATTAGGGTGGCAATAATTCTAAAAAGTCTTCTAAATGAAAATAGTATTTCTCACATAAATTCAAAACAAATCATACAAGAGCCAGAATTTCCCTGCTGTCTAATTTAGTTTTTACATAAGAGGAAAAACACGAGACAGCTCTGTGGGCTGACTCTAAGGTCAGCCTATGGAGGGTATACTGCAAGGGAGTGGAATTAGCTGGCCACAAGGGCTAGCAGCCACCTGCACAGGGCTCTACAAATGCAGCGCCAGCATTTCCTCCCAGTCCTGCATGCTCTCCCAGGGAACTCTGGGCAACAACCGGAAATCAGAGAGGGTGTAACAGACAACAAAAAAATGTGTTACCTCACATCCCAAGCACAAGTTAAAGGACGTTTAGAAACTGTCTATCCTCCTCTGCCTCTTTCTGGTTGTTGACACTGACCTCTGAACTCTGTGCCAAGTAGAATTTGTTCCCTGCCTTTTCTGCCTTTTATCATTTATTTCCTGATTTGGAATATTAAAATTTCAGTACATCCTGTTTTGGTCTTTTTGTTTGTTTCTTTCTCTCTGTTGGGTACAAATTTCAGCAAGCTTCTCCAGGTTGGAGAAAGGCAGAGCCAAGGGTGGAATGAAATTCAGCATGGGTGTGAGCAGCCACCAATGGGGACAACTCAATTCTATTTGTCTTGGCAAGGCATTCAGTAAGCTGTTGGTTATGTCATTTGCCCACAAGTAGGCAGGCCTTGCTGTTTTGCAGTCATCCTTCTCCCACAAATGGTATGCTGACACCACACACACACACACACACACACACACAGCAGTGCACCACCTTCCATCCCAGCCTACTTTGACTCCAGAAAGAAGAAACAGGTCCAGGCACAAGCAAATGAACACAGAAAAGATACAAGCCACATGGAACAAAACACGTTAAGAATTTCAAATACAAAAATATTTTTTCTACCTACAGAGTAAGAAAGCACAGGAAAAAAAGGGAGAAAACTGTATGTACAAAGTAAGTTTATATAACACACTTTTGAAATTCAATCAAAAATGACGAAACCATGAAAGCTAAGCAATACCCAAAATTCCACTGCAAAAGTGTTTTTTCTCAGGTATTTTGTATGAATTAATTTCAATTTACAGCTAAATGTCAAGGAAAATTGGTTCGTTTCTATATTGGGTTTGGTGCCCCTAAGGCCTTTAGGCTCCAAGTAACTTATACATAAATAACACTTTAACCTGATTGTTATGTAAAGTAATTCCCCAACTTGTGCAGCCTTCCGCCAGTCCCTAAAGGAAACAGAATCCTAATGTTGCAAGAGAATTGGATCTATAAGCCATAGCAAACAGTTCCTGAAAGCAGACCAACAAAATGCTAAGATAAAAGGCCTCTGTCCTTTTATATTTATGGTTGTGTCGATAGGAATTCTGGGATTAGAATTTCTAAAATCCCAAACACAGTTGCAAAGTATAACTATCCCTCTAAACTTAGTTAAGGACCTAGAAAAGTCATATGATCAACTACGATGGAGTAATGGGGAGAATAAACAACAGCATTTCTCTACCTTCTGGCGTAAAATAAATTATAAGGATTAAAAATTCTATATTTATACCTTAAAATCATCAAATGAATACACTGACACATGCTATCATGAAATTATTATGCTTAAATTACACTAATTATCAATTGCACATTTTTTAAGTGAAAGCTTTAATCAGCAAAACCTTTTTTAGAAATACTTGGCAATCTGTGCTCTGACCATGCTGAACTTTATCTGAGCCCTGTGCTTGGGAAAGGAGCCTCTTCCAATTGTGCCCCCACCCTTTTGTGACACACTTTTGTGTTCACAGAAAGGACTGACTGCAATGGACCACTTTTCTACCCAACTCTACCCTTTCCCAATAATTCCCTTGTTTTATAAAACCCCAAGTTTCCTCTGTCTACTATGAGATTTTCCTCAGTAATGAAAGTTCTCTCCATTGCAACAGCCTGAGAACAATGCCGGTGCATTTGCCCTTTCATTAGAACAGAATCCAAACTGTCCAAGGAGAGTTTATGGTAACTTTGAAATGCGATTAAACGTTACTTGGCCAAGCTTAATAAACTACACTTTCTGTTAGACCCAAGAGCCTGAAAATTCCTGGAAAGCTTGGTAGGGCTAACTCAAAACAATTAAAATCCATATTTGAATTCTGGAAATCTTTCTTTTAAAAAATAAGACACAATTCAAACTGGATTGGCTTACTCAATATAGTTGTAAAAAAAACGAAAAAAGAAAACAGCACTGTGTCTCAAGCCAAGACATCTATCTTCAACCAACAGACTTCAAAAGCTATATGCCTAGAAATAATACTTATAACTATATAAACTGCTTAAAATTTAAATTGCTTTAAATTGTTCTAACAATTTAAAATCTGTTTTGATTTAAGCACCATAAAATCTCTTAACAGTCATTTAAAATAAAAATCTATGGGGCATGAACATGATGGTACAGATAACACTATCCATGAATCATGCAGCTGAATTTTATGTCCCAAAGAAAAATGACTGCACTGAATCATCCACAGTCTCCTCCAATGGCCCAATAACCATCCCAAGAAGATGACAAGAGCAGAATGAATGAAGCACAGAAAAAAAGATACGCAAAGAAGGCGCTGTCATTCCTTCATGTTCGTCCTCACCAGACCTATCTGTATTCTTCAAAGCACTGATCACTTCCTGTGCATGCTCCCACAGCGACCATGATCACATTAGGCTATAAATTTTTTTTCACTCAACTCATTGAAATGCAAGTATACCTGGGCCATATCCCATACAGTCCCGGCACCTGCAGAACACACTTCAGCAAACTCTGGGTCCACTGTCTTGGTTGCTATATTCTAGAATAGTACCTGACACCATAGTAAGCACCTACTAAACATCTGTTGAAGGAATGCATAAATTCCATGTCTGTTGTTATTACTACTACTTGGCTGGAAATTGCTAAGTTTCTGTTAGGTGTAGAATTTAAAGAAACAAAACAAAACAAGAATCCACTGACAATGTATTTCTGTCTCAATCAGCATTTAGACTTGTCCAAGTTCACTGGTGCATTATGCTGAGACTACAACTCAAGTGGAGGGAAACTGCCATTTATTCTATTCTCCTTCAGAAGCCCTAGCACGGTAGGAGACATGCTTCTAGGCTTCTAAGGGCCAAAAGAGCTCCACGTCCTCTCAAAACTGCCAACTACACTAGGAGTTACTCAGGGACAGAATTCACTTATTGACAATATCAGAATGCCCTCCATTGCTATCTAACCCCCCAAGTCTTTGAACTTTCATATCTAGGAAACAGTATACTGACTGGGTCAGGGCTAACAACTTTTTTATTGGTTCCTAATTTCTTTTCAAAGCTTGTCAATTTTAATCCAAAGAAATGAAAATGCCACACCCAGTATCCAAATCAGACACACACGTTAGGATAAGAAAGTATAGCTACACTGCCCAAGCTGGTAACTTAATATTCGCTGAAATGACCTAGCTTACCTTGGAAAACTAACCCCTGGAAGGGAAAATACATTTCTGACAACTTTAGCCAATGGTGGGAAGCATGAAGCCTCAGGGAACCTTCGGGATAAAGGTCCCCCATGTGGATTTGCAATTCCTCTCAAGTCCCCCAAAGACCAGTGCAGCACCTCTCCTAGGTAGTAAATGACATCAAAGAAGCTGAACTGTGAATCCAGAAGCAAGGACTATAAGGTAAAAGGTTAAACCAAAGGGGTGGATAGTGGGGCTAACAACAAAGCACTAAAAACTTCATGTGTAAATTAAATTCCATTGTGATGACTGAGGATTGCTCAAGAAAAAAAAGAAAAAAAATTAGTATCTTTCCTCTCCAAGAATTTGTAAATCCCTCTTCAAAGGTTGAAATGGAAATCACAAAATTCCACCGCCTACTGATGAGCAAAAGGCACCACTTACAGGGAAAGGCCTGCTTTTGGCTCACACAAAGCCCCACCAGAGTCTGTAGGCTGTGTGTTGTCACTGCTGAGGAGGGTCTGCAGGGCACAGGCAGAGTGTGGGAACACCTTAAGGAGTGGTCTCAACAAGCACCTGCTTCACTAAACAAAGTCACAGGAGGATGTGAGGCCTTAATGATCTCTCCCCAGATGCCCCCTGTCCTCTGCTCATCCCCAGAGGTCCTGGATCCTGTCACACTGTCTTGTTCAGCGGCCTAAGCCATAACTGCGGGCCACGTGCAGGCCAGAGTACCATAAGGTGGCAGGGTGACTGAGAACTGAATTTTAAGTTGTTTTTCATCTTCACTGATTTAAATGTAAATGGCTCAATAGAGTTAATGGAAAACTTTTCATGGTATTTGGACCTGAATCTACTTTTCCAACTAAATTCTGTTAAAGGTAAATACAGATCAACTATTTCCAATGAAAGAGTGTCATTCGTAAGAGATGCACTCTTAGTGTAAAATACACACTTAATTTCAAAGGCTTGCTATGAAGACAAATGTAAATTATCTCATCAGTAACTTAATATTGACTACCTGTTGAAATGATATTTCGAATAGACTCTATTGAATTGATTATCAAATTAATTAATCAATTAAAATTTTATTTACTAAAATAATAAAATTGTTATTACTATCCATTAGACCTGTTCCACTTACTGTTTTTAAAGTGACTACCAGAAATATTTTAATTACATGTGATTCACATTATATTTATATTGGACAGCACCACTCTAGAGATTCAAATTAGCTTCAACTTTCACTTTTAAAACTCCTTCTTTACTGTTTTTTGGTGCCTGGACTCCTTGGCAGTTGGATGAAATCTATGGACCCTTCTCAAGAGTGATGTTTATAAATGAATAAAATACAATATGTAAGAGTACAAAGGAATCCAATTATACTGATACATAGTTTTCAAAACACTGAAAAATGCGTTTGTAATATAACCATGGCTTTTCTAAATTAAGGCAGTGATTAACAATAAATAGTGGTGAGTCTAACAACTCGCATGATTTCTAAGTGGTGACATGCAGGGAACGGTGACGCCATGTTAAAATTGCTGAGTTCCTATTGATGACAAAGCTCTGGGTGCAGTGCGCACTGCTGTGGTTTGTTGCCTGCATTCCTGACTGAAGGAAATGCTCAAGTTCAGTTAGGGCGAGGGAAAATGGAGATGTAATTTTTACCCCACCCAAAGGTAGGATCCCACGGATCCATGGACTTCAGGTTAAGAGGGCTGTTTTATGCCTGAATTCCTGAGTCTGTTTGTCAGAAATGACCCCATCCTTCGGATGTCATTTTACCTTGGCTCATTCCTGTTAATTTGGAGTTCATGACTCACAATTCCTGTTTTTCACCACAACCAAACCAATATTATGAGGAAGCGCTTGCACTTGTTTTTTCCCGATACTTTTGCTCTCCAAAGGGAACAGGAAGGGCAGTAAGGAATGTATATTTAAAAAGAAAAAAAAACCTTAATGACGTACCAGAAAAAAAAAATTCTTTTGACGTAAGGATTAATTTCTGGGAGTCAGAATATTCAGCAACCAGAAAAATCACCTAATTTCAGTGGCAGGTATTTCCCAGTTTATTTTCATTTACAAACACTTCTACAACACTTATTCTGTGCTAGGCACTCTTCTAAGAACTACAAATATTACAATCTTAACCCTTAATACCACCCTATAAGTTCACCACTATCAGTATTATCCCCTTTTTACAGATGAGAAAACTGAGGCTCAGAGAAAGTTCGGTAACTTGCCCGAGGTCAAGGTGGGCTTCCATCAGAGACTAGCTGACTATGGTGTTTTCAAGAAGAGGGCAATACCAAGCAAGGGAACCTCAAGACTAACTCCGCACAAGAGAGCAAAGGTTATTAGCACATTTCATTTCCTGTTTCTAAATCACTTGCTAAAAAATTCAGCCTAGCTGAGATGAGGTAAGGAAGGCTACCTTTATACCTTCTGGCCTATTCACAAGCAGCTTTCAAACTTAAACCAAAAGACTTTCTTTGTCTGTGAGGAAAACTAAAGCTCCTCTGTATCTTAGAGCAGCGAATGCTGGGCCTGGCATTTTTCCACTCTTATCTAAAGTATGTTCCAGGAGAATCTAGGCCCAGTGATAAGCCAGTTTCGACTTCACCACACCGGCTTAAGAGAGATTACACACATACTGGGGACTTAACCAGCAAGAGGACACAGAAACCTCAGTTCCTCAGGTCCAGTCACTGTTGACACTCAGTTGCCAGGGCCCAGTAAACTGCCTGTGTCAAGCGCTGAGCAGGGAGGTTTCATCAGCAAAACCAGCCCTACAGGTGTATCCAGGGAGGCAGGTGTACAGCCCACATTCTTTCCTCCTGTGAACAAATGGAGGTTTGTCTCCATGCTGCCCCAGGCTCCCGGGGCTAGATAAGCCTCTCTCACACACACAATAATCTCAACACAGAAACATTTTAGCCAGCTGACACTCTATAACACCGAAAGTAAAATGGCTTTAAATGCTAACAACTAAAAGAAAGAGGAAGATGATATTACAACAACATTTATCTAGAAAGACAATGCTCGTGAGGTAAAATTTAACTACAGCAATAACTACAATCAATAAATATTTGCGGCTCCAAAAACCTACCGCTACCTTTTAAAAGGTCTCTTGGACTAATTTAGAAGCTTCATCTTGGCTGTGTGAACTGCCATCCCCTTTCTGAAATGATAGAGTCCCAGTGGTAGCTATAATATTAAATAAAATGACCTCATTTCCTCCAAAGAAATATTTTTATCTCAACCCCCACACTACAGCACTCAAATACACAAAACTCCAATATCAGGGGGCAAAAAGTCAGGCCTAATAGGCCTGGATCGTTCTCAGATTAACAACCTTGAGGGAATAATCCTATAAGAAAATATTTTCAAGATTTGGGGTAATAACATTTTTGGGCCAGATGAAATTTGTTAGAGTTTGCACTTTTGTTTCTAAAAACCTCTGAAGTCATTTGTTTCCCACAGTTCTCCTCAGAAGCTACTTTGTGGGAAAGAAAGCCAGTTCCTAGGCATCAAGCCAGCCAGAACTGGGTTGCTCTGAAAGAAAGCCAGCCCCCGCCAAGCCTGAGCCAAATGGCCAGCTCTTGCCAACGTGGTTAATTTTTTACCTTGGTAAAGCTATAGGTACCAACGTGGAAAAATGTTTGTGACACAGCCTATCATGAAACAAGGTACACAAGTAGAGTGGATTGCAGGATCCCAGATTTGTTGCTTCAAATTGCATAGGCAGAGTTCTGCAAACTGAGCAATGGCTGGGGGTGGGGGGTAGGCGTTGTTTGGTGGGACAGTGGGAGAAGAGCAATATTGTGATTAAGGACACAGATTCTACAACTAAACTGCCTCCCCTTCAAATCCCAGCTCTGCCACTTCCTACCTGAGTAATCTTCGTCAAGTTACTTAAACAATGTCTGCCTCTGTTTCCTCATCTGTACATTGAAGCACACAACCCGTGGAGCTGTTGTGGGGATTCAAAGAATTAATGTATGCCAGGTGCTTTAGGTAAGAGCAGCTGTTATTACTTTTGCAATTCTTCTTAACATTTGTCATTTTTCACATAACCTTCATAACAAATGGTAGAATTATTGTCTCCACGGAGAGATGAAACAAATGAGGCTTAGAGAAATCAAAGATGCCCCAAATCATGCATCTAATAAGGGACATGTGGAGGGACGCACACCTGAACTGGAAATTCAAAGCCCAGCAGTATCAACCTCTCTTGACTCCTGTCTGCCTTTTCTTTCCTTACTTTCTCTTAAAAAAAAGAAAGACAAGGGAGAAACAAACATATTTATTAGGTATATACTTTATTGAACTACTAAAAATAACCTTAGCTAAATACAAAGGAAGTTCCACCAGGTCAAACTCTGGGATGCTGCAGAATGAGGGGCTACTCCTCTCCTGGCTCTGGGCCTGGCTTGCACCTCAATCCCAGCTGCGTCTTCCACGCAGAGCACGTGAAGGAAAGTGAGGCCATGCTCAGAGGGACGCTATGAAATAAGCCACCTGAAATGGTATCCTTGAGGAGTCTCTCTCAAGCTCAAGAGAGGTGGCGTGATAAATCTAGGTACTCCAGGGAGGAAATGCAAGCAACCCACGTGATTCTTCTCTGCTTTGTCCTCCTTGAAATGCCTCACAATCTCCCTCAAAAGAAAAATTTATCTTGTGGTTCTTATTTTTCTGGCCATAACTTTTTCATTCCCAGAATTGCTACAGTTCTCTTCTGAATATCAGAATGACAACCACCGATCTTTTAAAATGCCACCCACGGTCACCATGTAACAATGGAAAAGGAAGAAATGACACTGGGGTGCCAGTCACAATATTGACCAGTGCTGGAATGTTTGTTTGTTCTCAGTGGAGGATGCAGAGAGTTGACAAAGGAAAAACAAAGCTCCTCTGTATCAAAACACAAGCTGAAGATGATTTCCTTCTCCGCTGCCCTTGTGTCAACTGCACACAAACCCAGAGCAGCCAGGGCTCCAGGAGTGTTTATGGTCCGGCTAAGCCATAAACATGCCATCCTTCAAAACAACACACAGAGCCACCCGAACATCAAACAAACGAGGTAGTTTCACAAAGGATAGACTGGGTTTTGACGTCTAAGGCTCTGACTGAAATAACTTTGTTTCCCCTAAAAATAGATAAACTAAAATAAATATAGGAGTGTTCCAAAGCAATGTCGCCAGCCACTTCTTCCTGTGACTCATGGTGACCTCATGATTTCTTTTTTATGATGACTAAGGGACAGGAACTACATGTTTTTTTGGTGGACTTGACTTACATACTCTTTATACCAACTCTGTGAGGAATTTAAAATTATCCCCATTTTGCAGGTGAGGAGACTGAGGCTCACAGAGGTTAAATAATTTTGTGAGTTCACATAGTTTGCCACTGGCTTTTAGACCCTGGCGTGTCAGATTCTGGAGGTTGAGGTCTAAGAAGACTGCCCCTCATTCACTTAAGGTCTCAAAAGTTCCCCTAGTGGGCTCTTCAACCAGGGTTTAAGTGAAATTCATTCAAGGTTTCTGGACTCCAAACTTCAGCCTCATTTCTTTTCAACACAACACCCAGATACTATAATGATCAATCTTAAAACTTCAGAGTAAAACCACATTCACAGAACTTTTATTACAGTAGATTGTTATAATAGTTTGATTTTATTAGTAGTTATTATTGTTAATCTCTTGCTGTGCCTAATTTATAAATTAAACTTTATCATAGGTATGTGTGTATAAGATAAAACATAGTATTTATAGGGTTTGGTATTATTAGCAGTTTCAGGCATCCACTGGGGCTCTTGAAACATATGCCCCAAGGATAAGGGAGGGACAACTGTACCTCTCTCTCCATTTTCTCTAAAAAATAAGTTAAGGAAATTCATAAAACCTGTAAATCTAAACCAAGTTTTCAAGACTTGCATAAGAAAAAAAAATGGTACAATATAAGACATTCTTAAACTAGCTCAATATTCTTAACATGCAGAAACAATTCTATAGAGAAATTGATTCAACAGTATTTAAAACATGTTTGTATTCAATAAACAGCTGCTTATTGTGGTATCAAAGAGTCACACATGCAATCCATCTCAAGAAGAGGCGTATACATATAGTGCCTAGGGTTTGAAATTATAACTTATTACAATGATGAAGTCATTTATTATTTTAGCACAAAATACACTGAACCAGTATAAAAATTCAGCATTCTATGCAGGAACTGCTAAGAAAACAGGGGCTAGCTGGTCTTAAATGTCCTTAGCATTACTTCCAAAAGTCACACAGAAGACAAGGCTCTACATCATATGGCACACATATTTAAGGTAAAAAGCCAAGGTCCACTGTCCAAGTGAGTAAAAATACTAATTTCATTCCTTGGTCAGTGTACAAAGAATTCTAGTGATCCTATCTACCGAAGCACAAATAAGGTTATAAACTACCCAGAAGCCCCTGAGGGCATGGTAGCTCCAAAACATACAGACCCTGGGACCCTGAACTAGCCTGCTTCTCCAGCCCTTTCATTTAATTAACTCTCAAAAAACTCCAGACTCACCTCAGCCTCGCTGCTGCCAAGCTTCCCTGACCTCCCTTCTCCCCTGTGTTGGGTCCCTTCATCTTCTGCTTCCTTGGAATGTTCTATCCTATTAGCTCTTCACACACGTTGTCATTATATCCTATCTGCACAATTATTTGATTCACCGTGAAGAACATCACTGTGCTGCCCATCTTTGATACCCCAGGACAAAGGGCATAGTGGGTGCTACACAATGTCCTAATGGACAAATGAATAAATTCTCTCTTAATACCAACAAAAACAATAGAGGCAAAGGTCTTTTTGTTCTTCTCCACCAACAACAGCCTCCCAGTATGTTTCAGGAGTGCTCTAAACTCAGCCCAGATGGGCTTTTAGACAGTCAAGTTCATTTTCCTGTGAACCTGATTTCCCATGTGGAAAAGATCCGAGAAAGGCCTGCCTAGATAAGGAGAAAGTGATGTCTAGACAATTCTTTAGCCTTCTGCTGGGAAAACCTCCAGCTATTTCACTGAACCTCATATAACCAAGTCATAGTTCACATTTCACAGATTCCTCACGAGGGTTTTGGCATCTTCAGAGAAAAGAGCTGGGGGAAGGGTGGGCAGACATCTGCCTTGAGAGTGTTTTCTAACAAAGTGATGAGTACAGACAAAGCTGAGACCACTAGGGTGTCACTGGTCACTGGTCCCATTAACAAGTGTGTAGCTGCCACACAAAAGGTAAGTGTCCTATGGAATGATTCCAAAGGAGTGAAAAAGTGCCTAATCATGATTTAATTACAGTATTTTCTTCTGAAATCACAGAGGAGAAAATCCCCCCGGTTTGAAGCTGCAGCTGTGGGCCTTCTTGTCCACACAAATACACACAAGACTGCCTTGAGCAGAAGCGTGCAGGGAGGTGGCCCTTGGTACTCTACACCTATTTCAATTCTCCCACGTCTCCCTTAAATTCCCCACTTTGTTTCCATGTACTTCCATGTCCTATCCGTCCTCCTACGTGTCCGCCAGGAAATAAATTCTGCAAAATGAGTTTAAATGCTCCACTTACATGCATTCCTTCCTTTTCTGTTAATAACCCATCACTCTTGATGACTTTCTCTGCCTTATCTCTACGCTGTAAGCTCTTGGTGGGCAGGGACTCATCTGTCTTTTCCATGCCGTGGGCAGCACAGAGAATGGACGAGCCTGACATGGTAGGCATGCAAATATTGAAAGTCTGGCTAGCATTAGGTTCCTGTTATGCTTTGAAGTAACATGAAATTCCAGAATTCCCTTTTGAATTTCCATGACACCATGCTTCTAGGGCCAAGAAGAGGGGGGTTATTCCTGTTTCCATCTAGTGTACCCCAGCATCAGGCTATTTCCACCTGCATCAGAAAGGAGAAACAGACAGGAAACTCACTGGTCTCTGTCTAATCAAAAAATTATTCAACACAAACCTGTAGAAATAAAAGTCACCTTGAGCTTGGTACTATTTACCCAGCATGCATTTCCCCTTACCTCTTTGAATTCAGTGCTAGCATTGTTCTTTTCAAGTCAGGTTTCTTCAGCAACATTGGACATGCATACGTGAAGCGTGCATTGTCAGCACTGAATTATGACTAGGGTCTTGAAGATTCCTGAGGTAAATGAAGAAGAAATACAAAACCAAAAAATCCACTGAAAAATAATTTGTGCATTCTGCATAACTGGCTGTAACAGCAGAAATATCTTTATGTGCTCTGCCGGGTATCTTGGGAAATAATAATAAAACGGAGGCCATTTGGAGATACCAATGAGATCAGGAAGGTCAAGTGCTTAGAGAGTACCTCAGAAGGCAATCTGTGGAGACCAGGTATCCGCGCTGCCAATACAGTCGGGAGCTGAACAGATATGATAATCCAGAACTACATCCAGTCATGTTATTTCACATGTTTCAAAAACAAAACTTCCAATAAAGACACACTCCATTCCTCTTCCCACTGACCTTCCTTTCAGGCTGCCCTTTAATAGAGTTTCTGCCAGAGAAACATCAATGTTCCATTGTGCCAAGAAGAGAGAAGCTTACTTCAAATCGCTTAGTTAGAGCTAAGAGCTTGGGAGCCATCTGAACAATCAGCTACATTTCTTGGAGAAGGTTATTCTTCCAATTGGGACAGGTTCCATGATCTGACTTGGCATAATATTCATCAAGAGGTTGTTTTTCTTCCACTACCTTTCTTATATCAATAGTTTCAGAATAAGAAATAAGCACATTTGGCTTGTTTGTTCTTATGGACACTACTCTGAACTATATTATTCAAGTGTATTCAAGCTTTTTCAGGAGTTGTGCATGCACACACACACACACACACACACACACAACAAATGTACTTTCCAACTCAGTTATTTAGGAAGATGAGCTTTGTTATCTTAAAAATGCCAATTAAAGAATCATGACACAATGGGCAGAGAAATTAGGTTTCATCTCATGAGCAGATAAAAAAAGAACATTAAAAGATTATCAGGTTTTCTTAATACTGCCTATAAAATAATGAAGTAATTTGTTCCAAGAGTCCTGTTGTTAAAATAATGACAACCCACTGTAGAATGGGCAGTTCAGAACTATTCCATAATAATTGTTTTATAATTTTAAGATCATCATGCCAAGCCCTTTTATAGGCAATATTTCATTTAAATCTCACAACAATCCTAAATGAGAGGGAAAAGAATTCCATGAGGGCAAAGAGCTCTGCCTGCCTTTTTCACCCACTTATCTCAAGATCTGATTCCGTGCCAGGCATACAGTAGGTACTTAATAATACTCTGTTGACTGAAGGTCAACATTTTTTTTACATGTTACAACAAATGCAGTTCATAAAACTTAAGCAATTTGCCTGAGACCACAAGGCTAAGCCAGGCTTCCAGTGAAAATCAGTAGGATTCCCGAACCCTGGCATGTGACCACCTGGGAGTCTGGTCCTCTTCCTAGGACTCTTACGAGTGCTAACGTTAGCCCTTATCACATCCTTCTCTGTAAGGCAGCTACGATCAGGACACGGCCCTGCAGACTGATGCACAAACACAATTTTTACCCAGTAACTGCCCTGCCCATGGCTTTCACTGTCCTTTCACTGTCTGTTTTACCATGTAACTGTCCCCAGCAACTACCTTACTGTCAGAGATCCACAAGGAACCTAAAGAGCTTCAGGACTCAAGAGAAGCCAAACCATGAACCTTCTGATACCACTGCCCCTCCTTCCGCGTGGGAAGAAGTCATTTGCACACTGATATCACAATCAGACGTTGGCAGCAGGAAGAAGGGAAAAGGGAGAGAGGCTCATCGCGACACCTTGACATTCCAAACAGGCCTCAGATCTCTGGGCCAGGGAGTCTCTCAAAGGGAGAGAACTCTTCACCGAGCAGGGGCCGGTGATACCAAGAGATACAAAGAAAGGAGTCTCCTGTATACACCTAAAATTTCTCAATCAATCTCAGTCTCGCCCACCCCGCACCTCCCATCTGTTCTTGTTCTTAAGGCTCCAGGAATTGTCAACACGTTCTTACCAGTGAGTATCTAGTTCTCTTTTCAAGGTAAGGATCTTGCCCATACCTTCCCTCCTTTCCAAACTTCAGGTTATTTAGCACTAACTCAGCCCAGGCAGCCTTGTTGAGCAGCTGCACACCTTTATCCCCCTACACAGAATCCCGCAGAATCATGCAAATCCTCAGCCTTATCCTGGATTCTCTTTCCGGGGACTTGCTGAGAATGCCATTTTTTGATGTTGTCTGCCTTATGAGGCCACCTCAAGTTTAACAGATTTACAGCACCCATTTCTTGGATGTACAGCCACATAAAAAATGCAAAGAATTTCAATGAGGAGGTGGAAACATCTGCACCCAACTCCCCCAATCTGGGTGCCGATGATACAAGCGCTGTGTCATGAAAACAAGCATGCTTGGCCAAAGCCCCAAGGCATAATTAGCCCTGCTCTAAAACCTTCCAGAGGCCAGAACCTACGGCATATATAGAGGGTGCCAAAAAAAAATTTATACATATTTTAAGAAAGGAAAAAATGTATTAACATTGTACTACTCAATACATACAAATAACAAAAGATGAATACAAGTCATGTGTATACATTTTTTTGGCACTCCGGGTATTTTTCTTAGCCAAGAAACAGATGCAGGGTGTAAATGATTTTCCACTGAACATCTTCAAAACAGATGCAACTGTCTGACAAATGTCCCTCTGCCCAAAGCATTCTCTGTCAATGGAGACTGGACAGTCAACCCTGAGGATCGGTTAGTGTTTTAAAAAACTGCCATCATTTGCATCCCATCTTCACGACTTTTGAATACCATTCTACCATTCCATCTTAGCTTTAATAAAAAAGAAAGGTTATTTTTAATATAATTAAATGTATTTTAAAGGGAAACTTTACATCACCTCCATAAGGAGTCATACAGAATCAGCGGCCATAAAAATAAGGTAACTCTAAAAGTGAGTACAATGTAAGCCAAATGATGTCATTAAAACCTATGGCCTCTCAATTATAAAGGGAGATTAGCAAATGTTCAGGGGTGTTAAAGACACACTGGCACTAGAATTAATGGGAAAGGGGGAAAGGACTGAATCTGAATGAAGGCAGGAACTACAGTAGAAGACAAAATTGAGGGCTTTATTTCAATCTCCTCTTTACTGCCCAAGGTACACAGGCACATAACATAGCCTACTGTGACTGCTTCTCAGTGACACAGATGTTATCAAGGCCACAGGTTCGACCTAAAGTGACCACCTGGGGCAAGGCCCCTCCTCAAAACATCCAGGTCTATGAGAGTGTCAGCAGTCATATTTTTGCTATTTTTTGCCCTTCTTTCCATAAAAGATTTTGGACAGCAAATCAGGAGTCATTTTCTAGCAACTGAGATGCTAAACAGTTGACAAATGATGGCATTGCCAAAACACCCCAAGGAAATTCTGATCCAGCTGGGTCAGCCAGAACTCCAGACAGCAGGAGGACCTGGAACTGGAAATGCTAATAAGACAGAAAGTATTTAAACGAGATACCAAAAAATAGCAAGGTAGTCTTACTTCTGCAAGATTGACCTTAAACAGCTCAAGGTCACACCAACGTGATAAAATCTTGGGTGCTTCTACCTGTTTTCCAGAGTTCAGATGAAGCGTTTTTTTCCCCAGCTACAGAAATCTCTGCCACCTTATACAATCCTGAAATTTCTCCATCTTGTGATTATAAGAGAAAGGGCAAAGCCTGGAGATTATGACCACTGAAGTACCACAGATTTGTAATTAAATCTTACTGCTGCCACTTAGTAGGCCTCAGCTTGTTCATCTGCAAATGGGGATAATCTGCATAAGGTTGTTTTGAAGATCAAATAAAGTAATGTACTTAAAATGTCTGGCACAGTACTAGGCACACAGTAGCTTCTCCCCTAAAATCCATGAAAACCATGAGTGTAAAAAAACCCTACAAAATTCCATAAAATATTAACTTGGCACTTACTTTACAGTATTACTAAATGGCTAATACTGGTACCTTCTGTTCTAAATGCTGTATGTATATGTACCAATTTCTTTAATCTCACAGTACCCCATGAAGTCGGCACTCTTATTATTACCATTTAACAGATGAGAACACTGAGGCAGGCACAAAGACATTTAGAAACTTGTCCAAGGTCCCAGGGTTAGTAAACAGCAGAGTCAGGACTCAAACCCAGACAGTCTGCCTGCATAGCTCATGCTTCTAACCACCAGTGCCATGATGCCTCTGAAACGCCAGAGATTTACCATTAAAAGAGCCCAAAATGATGAATAGAGGGATAGCTACACAATAAAACAAGCCCAGTAAAATGTTTATGGCAGAATCTATTAGCAGGCATATGGGTGTTCACTACAAAGTTCTTTCAACTTTGCTGTATGTTTAAATTTTTTCATAATAAAATGTTGGGAGGAAAGAGAGGAAGAGCCCAGAATGTCAAGTCCTGCTCAAAAACGGAAGACCACTCAAGAGAGGATTTGTCAATAATGTCATGGTGAAAGGACTGAAAAAAAAAATGGGTCCCGGTTAAACTCTATAGGCCACAGAGTCAAGTTACAGTTCCCTCCAATTGGTGTAGAAGGCTAGGAAAGATAGAGAAGCACGTGTGCTGGAAACCTGGGTGCTCTGCCAGCTTAGCTAGAGAAACCATCTCCCCAGTGAAAGCGTTAATGGAAATGCCAGGCCCCAGCAGTCATCTGGAAACCGTTTCTTGACACTGTGCATGCAAACAGACACTGCTTCTTCTGAAATGGCAAAGAATGCAGTGGTCCAACCATGCCTATCTTTAAGTGCTGGCAAGCACCCAAAACAAGTGAAAAGATTTCAACTTCTCAGGCGCTACAGATGAGGACCAGCTCTTAAAAGCCTTCCAGGGAATGAAAGGGAGGAAAGGGTGAGGAAGGGGGTTTCACCCAGATACAGCTGAGCCAGCAATTAACGGGGGAGGGGGGAGGGTGTCCAGTGGTACTGCGTACCCCTGCCAGGAAGGAAACTCCGGCAGTACTCGGAAAACGGACAGCTTCGTGTCTTTCGAGGATGTGCCCACGATTTGTGTTCTACAAACTTCAGTGAGATAAACCCTGCAACTGAAGGCCTCCCAGCTTCTAGGATGGGAAGGGGAGAAGTGGGAAGGAAAAGATGGGAAGGAATGAAAGGACGGAATTTTAAGCATGTCCATGTACTGCTGGTAAAAGTAGAAAACGGTGCATCCTTTTAGAAGGGTAATTTAGCAAAATGTAATAAAAACATAAAATGTACCTACCTTTTGAATCAGAAAGTCTACTACTGGGACTTTATATTATAAATGCAATTACATGTGTATAAAGATCAAAGTACAAGGATATATTACTCACTGCAGCATTGTTCGTAAAAACAAAAGGCTGGAAAGAATCTCTATGCTCAGCAGCAGGGGACTGGTTAAATGAATTATGTATGAAACAGTGACAAGAAGGAAAACTCCAAGCCATTGAAAAGAATGAAGCTAATCTCAGCGCTAAGGGACAAGGGCTCCAAAACAGAGTTGTAAATATTAACTGAAAACAATAAGGAGCAGAAACTGATGTACACATATCATAACTAAGTATACACAGTATGTATGGGTGTATGCGTATAGTGTTTACGTACATACACACATTCCATATATTAAGTGTATACGTACACACACACATACATACATCTACTGTTTTCTATATATATTTTTGGGGGGTAATGTTTTCAAAGGAGAGAAGAGGAAAAAGAATGTGCTTATAATATTATAAACAATTTCTAGAAACTATTAAAGGTGGTTCCATCTGGGAGAACTGGAGAAGTCAGCGATCAGAGGCTTTTCACTCTATACCCTTTGTGCCATTTGAGTTTTTCATTCGACATCTACTCATATATTCCTTTTTCACTTTAAATAAAAGTACATTCATATGGATATTCTAAGTCAGACCACTGAAATAGTTTTATATAGTGTCACAATATATTGTGTTGTTTGTGCATTTGTACTAAATTATTTCCTAGGAGACTGTGACAAATAGTGGCATATCCTAAAATACTGTACATTTGTATAGGACTTTAAAGTTCACTTTCATATGTATTAACTCCTTGTGATTAAAATCTCCAGGACAAAAATATGTCACTCCCATGCACATTCTGTCAAAGACTTTTTGAGTGATAAAAATCAAGTCTCAGGCTGTTGATTTTTGGAAATCTAGTTGACTCATACAGTCTCCAAACTATTAAAAAACAGCCTTCTTTAAAACCATAGGTCTGCCTTTGAGTCCATATAGATCTTTCAGTCATACAGGTGATGCAATGCCAAAAATCCTCATCTGCTGCCTCTGCATGTGAGATGGTAAGATTCAGAAAAGGCATTTTACTGATGCCCTTTGGTTGCCAGTAAAAACATGTAAAACTAAGATTATCACCAGCCAAGAGGTCACTAGTAAAATATGATGAGGCCCCACTGCTTAAAATAATATTTGATTCATAGGGAACATAACAGTTTATTTAGAATGTAGCGAAAACATCTCTGCGACCTTGCTGCCACTGAATGCCTACTGTGTGTTAGACATTGCACAGGACTCCCTTAACTACTACAATACCCAATTTACACAGGCTAGAACTAAAGGAAAGAACTGCTAAATAACTTGCTATATTAGCAACGTTTAGCAAAAGGCTAAAACCCAGTTCAAAATCATTCACGTGATAGAGTCAATAAAGTTTTATAATACTGAGGTCTTTCACAGAACCCAAACCAAGGAAAGAGGCTGGTCTCAGGGAAAGGGCAGTGGAGACTGGACACCCATCAGGAGTCTCTCCATTTCCATGGCTTCATTTTCTCTGACTGCACACCAGCTTCCTCTACCTGCCAGAAAACATGGCTCTCAGTCCCCACTCTTTGTCTGCAACCATTTCACCAGGAGCAGGAACATAGCTCACGTTTGGAATGATGAGCATTTGGCGCCAGATACTTCTTTGCTGTGGGGACAGTCCCGTGCACTGTAGGATGTTTAGCAGCATCCCTGGCCTCTACCCACTGGGAGATGCCAGTAGCACCTCCCTCTTCCCCCGGCTGTGACAATCAAATTATCTCCAGACATTGCCAAAAGCCTGCAGAGAATAAAACTGCCAGTGACCCAGAGAAACTAAATCCCTTGTTCAGTTTACCCTCTTAAGTGCTGAGGGAGGACTCTGATTGGCTGGCTTGTTGCTCAAACCTGAATGAATAAACTATGGCAAGTTTGCACTCACAGATGACACCTTGATAGGCTTGTGGTTGAAGAGGAGTTTCCAGAAGGAGAGAATTGTTACTCTACCACTGCTACCAAAGGCTTTCCCTAAGCCCTTTAATTCAGCAGTATCCAATACAGCAGGCACTAGCCCCATAGACCTATTAATCACTTGAAACGCAGCTATTGCAACTGGAAAACTGCATTCTACATTTTTATTTCACGTTAACTAACTTACATTTAAACGGCCAGATGTAACTATTGGCTACCAAATAGGACAGCACGACTCAAGTACTGGGAGATGTCAGGTTCCTTTAGAACAGCTGCTGGGACAGAGCAGGTGCTTGATTAAGTATTTGTTGAATTAATGAATAATGAATGAACAAGGTTGGACCCAGGGTGAACAAGAATGAATCCAGGGTGGAAAAGATTATTAGACAAAGTCAGATGGCTCCAGTCTAGGGAAAACAGGAACTCATCAACAAAGAATTAGGGAAAGAGAAGTAACCAAAGTGTCCACTGACAGATGGATAAACAAATTTTGGCATAGACATATAATGGAATATTATTTGGCCCTAAAACGGAAGGAAAATTTGACACATGCTACAACATGGGTGAATCTTGAAAAGGCATTATGTTAAATAAAATAAACCAGTCAAAAGGATAAACATTTTATGATTCTACTTATACACAGTATCAAGAGTAGTCAAATTCACTGAGACTAGAGCAGAACGGCAATTGCTAGGGGCTAGGGGAGGGGGAAAAGGGAGTTAGTGTTTGCATACAGAGTATCAGTGTAGAAAAAGGAAGAAGTTCTGGAGATAGATAATGGTGATGGTTGTACAACAATGAATGCAAGTAATGTCACAGAAAGAACTGTACACTTAGAAACAGTTAAAATGGCAATTTTAACGTTTTATATATATATAGGCCTGAATTATATATATATATATATATGAGTATTATACCATGAAAGAAAGAAGGGCAGGAGGAAGGAACAAACCAGGAAAATCTAATACCATATGGTGAACTGAACCATTGCTCTTGACACTTCATGCCATCCCTGTATTAAAATTATGCATCCATGCTCTTTGCCGTGTAATTTTGCAGTTCTTGCTGACACGGATGGCATATACTTCCCGGCATCTTTAATGTCGGGTTTGCCTGTACAATGTTTTGCCAACGGAATGTTCCCGAGCATGACCTGACACGAGCAGAGACAGGATCCCAATGTGCCTTTGCAGTCCGCCTTGCCCTCCTTACACTCTGGTGATTCACCATGAGAAGAGTATGTCAGAGTAGCTGCTAGGCAGAGAAGAAAGAGGAAATAATAGAACAGACCCAAACCCAAACCCATATTCTGGAGCCAAGACCAGCCTGACATAAAGCCACCACAAATCTATGACTGAGTGAAAGACATCCTTGTTTTTGTAGGCTATGGGTTTGCAGGGCAGTTTGTTACACAGCAGGTTTATAGCGAGAGCTACCTGATACAATGAGATTCAATGGTCATGACTTTGCACCAACAGAATCATCAAAGAATAATGAATACAACAATGCTTAAGAATCAGCTGCAGGGCTGGCCCGGTAGCTCAGGCGGTTGGAGCTCCATGCTCCTAACTCCGAAGGTTGCCGGTTCGATTCCCACATGGGCCAGTGGGCTCTCAACCACAAGGTTGCCAGTTCAACTCCTCAAGTCATGCAAGGGATGGTGGGCTGTGCCCCCTGCAACTAAGATTGAACACGGCACCTTGAGCTGAGCTGCCGCTGAGCTCCCAGATGGCTCAGTTGGTTGGAGCAGGTCCTCTCAACCACAAGGTTGCCGGTTCGACTCCCACAAGGGATGGTGGGCTGCGCCCCCCGCAACTAGCAACGGCAACTGTACCTGGAGCTGAGCTGCGCCCTCCACAACTAAGATTGAAAGGACAACAACTTGACTTGGAAAAAAGTCCTGGAAGTACACACTGTTCCCCAATAAAATCTTTAAAAAAAAAAAAAAAAAGAATCAGCTGCATTCGAGAATTATAGATGTATCTGAACAACGACTCATTGGAGTCGTTGTTCAGAGGGGGTCTACTAGGCCTCCAGAGCCTTAAAGAAAGTGGGTCCCATGTAGTTTGTGCCTCGTTGCTTAACGGCCTGCGGCTTTGGGTTTCAGTGGCGTTGAACCTGAGGAAAACAAAGCCTGGTACGTCCTAGAACTCATCACCCCCGGAGACCATCTGACTGTAAAAGGATGCAACAACTTGAAATGCTCCCTGAAGCACTTCAGGCCTCACTCAACATTCTCCTTTTAAAATTTCTCCTTTCAGCAGTGAGTCCCTGGCAACCACTCTGAGTTGGCAGCCAACATACTCTACTATCTGAGACCCTTCACCCAGAAAGGAAATAAAATTTGCATCCAAGTCAAGCACATGTTTTTATGCAACTGGAAAAAACCAAACCACGAAGAGAACAATCGGAGGGCTCACCGGAGCCCTGTCATCAGCACAAAGGTGGGTGTGGCTGACTCAGATGCACTGTCACTTCCACAGAAAGGGGGCCTCCCGCCTCCTGCTGGGGGAGGCCCACGGCTTCCTGCCTGGGGGGCTTCCTGGAGTTAGCCAGCGTCATGCCTACCCCAGCAACCCTTCCCCGCTGCACACAGTGGCCAAGGAAGGGAACCGGCTGACCTTCACTGGGCTGAAACCAGTTTGTTCCTGCGTTTTATTTGAAGTCTCTATTCAGCCTGAAATCTCAGGGATGCCTGCTAAAATTATGAGCCCTCTGGAGGGTTAGGATTGGGTAAGACAGGCTGCGAATGATGAGGGTGGTGATGAAGAGGAAGAGGGGGAATAAAACAAGGTTAATAGTCATCAGGCATTAATCACTATATGCACATACTCATGTAAGCCTCAGAACAACATAAAAGCATGTTAATGCTATTCTAACTTTCTACATGGGGAAATAAACTCAAAAGTGCTCAGGCATCTTGAGTAAGCTCACACATCTGGTACACAATGGTGCTCAGGTGAAAACCAGGGCCACTTATATAATTCCAGTCCTGTTCTCTGCACAACTTCACCAGTATCCTGCCCTCCAGGTGGATGCCAAATACAGCTTTCTGAGACAGAAAGGGAAGGGAACTTGTTCTCCTCCTAAGAGCCGTTAGTCCACTCACCTCAGCCCTCTCTCTTAACAGGGATCAAAATTTAATGACATCAAGTAAATTTTCACGAGACCTCTAATTGGGTATTTTCCCTCTTTTCTCTTTTTCCCTCTTCAGCTCCTTTATAAAGAAGTACCCAAAAGTTCCTTTGCATTGCACAGGATTTGATACCGGGTTTCCCTGAAAATAAGACCTAGCCAGACAATCAGCTCTAATGCACCTTTTGGAGCAAAAATTAATATAAGACCCAGTCTTATTTTACTATAATATATGACCAGCTCTTATATAATATAATATAATATAATATAATATAATATAATATAATATAATATAATGTAATGTAATATAATATAATATAATATATAATATAGGGTCTTATGTTAATTTTTGCTCCAAAAGACGCATTAGAGCTGATTGTCCAGCTAGGTCCTATTTTCGGGGAACAGGGTATAAAATACCCCAGTTCTAGTTCTGACTACTGCAGCATCCATGATATTCTAATATAAATTTGGCCAAACCATGCTTCAGGGCTCAGTTTACACATAGCAAGCAGTAAAACTAAGTGTCTCCTGGCAAAACTATAAACTCCTGAAACACGCAGCCTGACACGGTGTATCAATACATAAGCATAGACATTTATGTCCAGCAGAGTACCTAAGACCCAGATATCTGTGTATGAAACTCACCTCCAACTCTTACTGATTTTTGGACTTTGTGCTAACGAACTGTTCTAAATCTTAGTTTCATTATGAGTAAAATAGAGATAATAATTATAATACCCGTGAGAAGTAACAGAATATACAGAAATTGCTCAGCATATAATCTGGCATAAAGAAAGCATTCCATCAATATTTATATTTACTACTATGTATTGATTTGGCTGGAATCAGATTTTCTTTCTCAAATTCCCTAGTATCTTTTTATTTTTGGAACGATTCATATAATCAGTAAAAACATGTCGACAATAAAGAATCCACTTAAAGCATTATATAACTTATAAATACTGATGCCATAAAACATATTTTGCATTCATTTCATTTAAAATTCATTTTATAGTATAAACCAAATATGATTTAAATTGGTGTTTATTGTTACCTGTCCTGAATTAGAGTAAAGAACACAGAAAATAAGATACATAAAAGAACTTTCTTTAAATATTTACCTTTAAATTTCAAATTTCATCCAAGGAAAAGTGGCAAGGTAGAATCCAACTATAGTTTTTTGGACAAAACTAAGAATTTTGCTCCTTCAGAACATGGATTCAGGCATCACTTTAGGATCACCAAGCCCAGCTCCTGGGACAGAGGAGGTCCTCAGATTTGTTGAAAGCATGGAAAGTGGGATAGATGGATGGATGGATGGATGGATGGATGGATGGATGGATGGATGGATGGACGGACAAATGGATGGATGTATAAACTGACCAACTTTATGCTATCAGTTTGCATTAGTTAGCTATTATTGTGCAAAAATTGTCCCAAGCTAATTGGCTTCAAACAACAAACATTTAGGGGGCTGGACAAATGGGTGAAGATAGTCAAAAGGTAAAAAACTTCCAGTTATAAAATAAATACGTCATGAGGAGGTAATGTACAGCATGGGGACTATAGTTAATCATACTATATTGCATATTGGAAAGTTGCTAAGAGAATAAATCTTAGAAGTTCTCAAGAAAAAAATTATAACTTTGTGGTGATGGATATTAACTAGACTTAAGTGGCGATCATTTTGCTATATATACAAAAGCCGAATCATTAGGTTGTGCACCGGTATGTCAATGTGATCTCAATTTATTAAAAGTTTAAAGAACAAAAAACAAAACAAAAATTTTAAAAAACACATTATCTCACAGTGTCTGTGGGTCAGGAATCCAAGAGAGGCTTAGCTGGGTGATTCTGGGTCAGGATTTGTCACACCTTCGCAAGGTGTTAGTGGGACTGTGGTCACCTGCCTGACAGGGTCTGGAGGTGACACTTCCAAGCTCACTCAGTGGCTGTTGGAAGGGGCTTGGGTTCCTCACTCCAGGGGCCTCCCCACAGGGCTGCTCACCAGCCGGCTTCGCCCAAAGTGAGGGATCCAAGAGTGGGGAAGAGAAAGGATTCCCAGGACAGAAGGCAGACTTCCGTAACGTAATCTCAGAAGTGACATACCACCACTTCTGCCATCACTAGGCTGTTGCTCACACAGACCAACCCTAACGTGGGGGAAAAGATGGTACAAGGGTGTGAATAACAGGAGACAGGAATCAGTGGGGACATCTTGGAGGCTGGAAAATTTGAAATCATCAGATCCTCTAAATCCTGAAGCCAAATTTAGACCGTGACAAATTAACACAGCATCATAGCACTAGTTTTGCACATTTGCAAAAACTTATACAAATCATTCATGTTACAAAGATAAAAAGAGAAATATCTACAAAGAAGAAAAACGTAACTGTCCATGAGAAATATCAACTTTGATTTTCTTCCTGTACCAACAATGATTGAAATGTCCTTGCTGCCTAAATTTCAACTCGGTGATCTTCATTGCCATTCTGAAAATTCAGGACTTGACTCAACAAACATATCAGTGCCCAGAAGGTAAATTACCAAAATTACATCTCTTTCTGGAGCACAGGCTAGACCTAAATGAAAACAAGAGTTTCAACCACAAAATGGTCTGTCACCTCTAGCCCTTGTATAGGCACATAACATTTTATGTAAGGCATAAAATGGAAGGAAACACATTTCTTTGCACTGATTTCTTTCCGCTTCTTCATTTGCAATCAAATACCACTCAGATTTGGACTAAAATTAAGTCATACACGACAGATGTTGACTCCCTGAGTCTGAGCTTTTCTGTGACTGGATCAAGCCCAGGGGTCACCTTACTTGGCACTTTCTTTTTCCCTTTAAATGTTTCCAGAGGATGGTGGCAATGACCAGCATACATTAATGCAAAGTACTTCAAATTATATTTTTGAGGTGGAATTAAGAAGAAACAAATGCCAGACTGAACCCAGTCGCCACTGAATGACGAAGAGGATCTCTGTTGCAAAGGGCAGACTTTATTTATGGCTGCTTCCTATCCTGGTTCCTTCAAAATCGCCCTCTGCAAGTGTTTCATCATAGTTCTGCTCTCAGCGCTAAGAAGCCAGAAGCATTTGATGGACTCAACTGTCTCTCTCTGTATGGTCTGTCAACCCCTTGCTGCCCCCACCAGTCAGCCCACGCGTGACACCATAAGAGCTGCTGAGTCATAAGGTATTCTCAGTTAAAGCAAACCATCACTAAGGCCTTCTAATGATGGAATTTATTGTACATGGTTACTTTTTAAACAGAATGGGGGGCTGTTAAAATGTAAGCCATGCAAAATGTTTTCAAAAGACCTATCTCACTGGTGAGTTTATTGATGGTAAAAAAAAAATTTGATCATTATTTAGAGTTAATTACTCTTGCACTTGACTTTGTTACTCTTTTGAACCAAACTTAATTACATACAAGAATCAATCAAGACACACTTAGCTTAAAGGACAGGTAAACCACGATCTTCGTGGCATTAGAAGTTGAGCAGCATGGTCATGAATGAGCAGAAGCTTTATTACCTGCCCTAATTCAAATCACATACTTTCACACTTGTTTTGTGCAAAGGAAACAACAGACACAGGGCATCCTCAAACATTCTTCGTGGTACCTCTTACAGGTTTTTTCAAGCAGAAATCCTCTGAATATTTCAAGTTAACAAGAAATGGAAGTCACTCAAACAGGCAATCTTTCAAATTCCAGGAAACCAAAATGTCAGTTAAAGCACTTAACCTTGGGCCCTTATGGTGATGGGGCCCAATACCTATTTATAAATGATGGTGGCATTACAGGGTTTGCTTCCATTTAATATGAGCTGTAGGCACCTCAGCCTTGGAAAGGAGATCAGAGGTCATCACAGAGTCTAACCCTGAAGTGCCCTGACACCCCCACCCCGAAACAGCATACACGAAAGGATGTTAACACCACAGCTTCCAGTGTTGTCACCCTCATCCTGACAAAACACCTGGGTACAGGTTCCAGAGTAGCTTTTTCAAAACTTGGTCATGTCACGGCTCAGCTGAAAACACACCACCATTCTAGTAAAGTTCAAGTTCATCTCTAAGACCCACAAAGCCTGACATGATATGGTTGTTGCCTTGTCTTTGAGTCATCTCCCATTTTTGTGCCACACTGGTTTTCTAGCTCTTCCTCAAACTCACTGAGTTCCTTCCTGCCTCAGGGCCTTTGTCGGTGCTGCTTTCTCTGCCCCCAGATCATCAGGAAGCCAACTTGTCGGAACCCAGGTCCTGACTTAAATATCAACTTCTCTGAGAGACCTTCCCTGGCCAGCCTGTCAAATGCTGCATCCCCCATGACCCCTTATTTTGTCTGCATTTATTCATTAACATGCCTACTGTCTGTCATAAGGTATGCATGAGAAAGTAAGCTCTATAGTCATCGCAGTTAGTAAAAACTAAGGCTTATATCGTATAAAAGACTTATGAGACGCCAGGAACAGTTCTAAGCACTAACTCTCACTACAACCAGGTAAGACAGGTAATAGCATTATCCTCATCTTTCAAATGAGAACACTAAAGCACATAGAGGTTGTGGGACAGAGTCCCAGAGAGCAGTTTCCAGGCTCTCGGCCTCACGTGGAAAGGTGCTGGCTCGGGTAGTAGATGGTCGTCAGCTGTGGCGAGTTGGCCGTCAGCTGTAACCAGTTAGCCAATTAGCCACTGATATAACTGCCACGCCTGCGCTGGTTGGTGAGTCGGTTGGGTGGCAGGCAGAGAAGGAGACAGCAGGTTGCAGGTCCTGTGGATCCAGCCTCCAGTGAGACTATAGCGGTATGACTCTCCTATCTATGGCTCCGTGGGTGTTCCTTTTTGGCCTCACCATGTCCTGCGTTCTTATGTGGGGAGCAGGAACAGAGACCCCGCCTGACGCCTCGCATGACAAATGGCGCAGCGAGCAGAGTCTCCCGCATGACAGAGGTTAAGTAATTTGCCCAACACACAGCTACGTACTAGTAAAGCTGGGATGCAAATCCTGAAGTGTGTGGCTCTAGAATCCAAGCTCTTAACCATCACACCCTGCTGCCTTCCTATCAGAGCAGGGACCTTCTCTGTTCTGCTACTGATGAATCTCCCAGAGCTCAGTGCTTGGAAAAGAGACAAGAGAAAGGGAGCTCGCTCATCTCATACACCAGGTCAACGTCCTTCCCTCCTATCAGCCCCAATACTTCCAACTTAGAGATCCCATCCCGTCCTCCACCCCCACCAATGTACTCAGTTTCTTCACTGCAAGAGTAATCTGAAATCATACAGCATGAGTGACTCAGCTCTACATTACTTCATTCAAAGCACAACAATTTTAAGAATCCAGAAAGCATCTCTTTCTTCATTCAAAGAGCCCAAATATCCATTTCACTGACTCACTCATTATTTTTTTTAATTCCAGAAAAAGGAGTCAAGTAAGAGAGAACAGCCAGTTTTTTTTGTTTTGTTTTTGTTTTTTGCCACAGCTACACACAGAAAACTCAAGATCTCTGGAACAATAAATAAGAACTGAACATTAAGCCCAGTCCAATTTTCTTACAAGTGATGTATCCAACAATGTACCACCTCAGCCTACAAGCCCTTCCTGCTACTCCAGCTTCAATTGCGGGCCCTACTATTTCTATCTTCAAGAGATCACATTCTCAGGGCTGGGAAGTAGCCTGTGGCTTAATCAAACACTGTCTAACAAAAACCTTTCTAGCGGTTGAGTTTGGTTTCCTTCAGGAGCAGTTGGCTGAAAGCTCCCTGGGACATGTGGTTTCAGCTATTCTTACTCTCAGGGTAGTGCTATTTTTCTTCAAAGCAATGTAGCCCAGCAACCCCAAGGAAACCTGAGTAACTTCTTTGGGGATGTGCTTGTAAAACTCATAGCTCTCTTCGCTTCAGGGAATTTTAATGGCACACCTCTGTTTCACAACAACCTTAAAATACCCAGAGAAATAAAAGCAAAAATTGATGCCTCTTCTGGTATATTCTTCCTATTTTCCTGGTTCATTTTGTCTTCAGAATGCAGGTCGGCTTAGGAACTAGAAACTATCCCTCATCCCTCTCAAGAATAACTACATAAATAAACTTGATGATATGGGGTCCAAAGGAGTTCTTAATCCGTGAATCGTTTATGTGTTAATAGGACATGCCAATTACTCCAATGTCTGGAGCTGAGCATCTTGGATGGTTCCAGCACCAGGGCATGAGACCAAGGATAAAGAATCAGTCTCCTTATAAACTGTGAGTTTAGCAATATTCCAGGATTCAACGGCACTCTTGGTCCCAGAGAGTCATTTTGAAAGTATGTGTTGATGACTCAAGATTAAGTGGCCCAAAAAGTGGGTTAGTCCAAACTGATCATCATTCCTAAAAAAGCTGCCAGGCCCGTGGCCCGGGGTAAGACCACCCCTGAGCAACCACCAGGATGGGGATTAAAGTGCAAAGCATGAGGCAGTGGTGCACAAGTGTAGGATTGGATCCTGATTTTATTAAAAACCCAGTATTTTATCCATCATAAACGTTTCCATAAAGTCTGATTTTTTTAAAATACAGTCATATCTCGGTTTTCGAACATCTCCGTTGATGAACATTTCGGTTTATGAACACCGTAAACCCGGAAGTAAATGCTTCGGTTTTTTTAACACGACTCAGAAGTCGAACATGTCACGCGGCTTCCACTGAGTGCAAGATCCTGAGGCCTAGTTGTCGGCTGTTTTCGAACATTTCAGAACTCGAACGTTCTTCCGGAACGGATTACATTCGAAAAATGAGGTACCACTATTTGGCATTTCAAATAGGATTAATGAGCCACAGGAGAAAACGATCTCAATTCCCCAATCTGAGCCAGAACCAACTATTGCATTAACCTTGATCACTGGGGTTGTTGGTGCCCCGTAAATTCTGCGCCCAAGGCAAGTGTCTTACCTGCCTTACCCTCGTCCCTGCTGTGGGGACAGAGCCCCAAAAAGCAGTTTCCAGGCTCTCGGCCTCACATAGAAAGGTGCTGGCTCAGGTAGTAAATGGCCATCGACTGTGATCAAATGGCCAGCAGCTGTGGCTAGTTGGCCGTCAGCTGTAACCAGTGAGCCATTAGCCATGAATATAACGGCCGTGGCTAGGCTAGTAGCAAAAAAAGAAAAAAAGGGGGAGCTAGCAAGAAGATGGTGGCTGAGCCTGCAAGCGGCGCAGTGAGGGTTGAGAATTGTGTTGCTCCTGTTTCCTGTTTCTCCAACCCAGCCGCCAGCGAGAGTATAGAGATATGACTCCCCTACCTATGGCTCCGTGGGTGTTCCTTTTTGGCCTCACCATGTCCTGCGTTCTTATGTGGGGAGTGGGACCAGAGACCCTGCCGGACGCCCCGCACGACACTTGGCGTAGTCGGCAGGATCCCCTGCACTACACCTGCCCTGATATCCCATCTCTTTGGGGTAACTGCTTACATCTTAAGCTTCGTGTGCCAGCTGATTTACTCAGCTCTGCTGTGTCATTCAATTGAATCCGCAATAAAAACCTTATGAGGTAGGTATTATTGTTATCTCCATTTTACTCAGGATACCAAAGCACAAAACAGGTTGCATAACATGCCCAAGGTTGCACACTAGTAACAGCAGGGACTCTAAGGGCTTCACTCCCAAAGTAGCCAGAGTGGAATTTGTAGCTGTACGGGTCTGGTCTTCCTTGACAGGTAAGCTTAAACCCCCTTCCTTAACTGTACTGCCTACCGTCACTTAAAGAAAGGGCATCCAATGAACACAACATAATACTCGAAGTAGGAACCCAAAACAGCTTGAAAAAAGAAACAGCTTGTTGGGCTCTCATAAGCTCAACATAAGTAACGTAACACTTATCCTTAAAAGAATATGTAAACAAACAAGCTTCTAAGGTTCCAATTGGCATTTCAAATGGGACTAATGAGCCACAGGAGAAAACGATCTCAATTCCCCAATCTGAGCCAGAAACAAACTTGCTGAAATCCTGGTAAGGCACGCACACACTCAGAGACAGAAATCAAGTGCATCAAAGGTGAAAGGACCAAGGATGTGTGCATGTGCACCTGGGACATCAAAGCAAGAGCTAATTTTAGGACTGGCTGGCCTGTTTGCATCCTTTTACCTTAATTACATACTTCTGCTAACAGAGCTCAGGGATCGGCTGGCTCTGATTCAGAGGCAAGAGACAAATTCAGGTGCACACCCCAACTCATCTATGGATAAAATTAGTATAGGTGGCAAATGTATTTATAGAATCTCTTTCTTCAGCTGAACCTAGGGATCTCTGCAATTACTAACTCTTCTACCAAGATAAGGCAATCATTTTTAACTTAATTTAATACAAGTAAAACCTGGACTACAGTAACAAAAAAGAAGCACTGTCATATATCATGAGTAGCATACAAGTTGCATTTCATGTCCAATTCCAATAAATTGAGAATGACTTTGCAAACAAATCTACCTTTGGGGAAAAGGTGCTGTGATTCATCAGCTATCTCTGCCATAGGCTTGGGGGGCAATGACCAGTGATGTATGTACATCTAACCCATTTGCTCCCCCGTCTTAAACCCTTGCTCTTGAGTTAACTATGCAAAAGCCAATGAAGGACAGGGCATCTATGACCTAGGCAGATATCTTTACACATATCTGCAGTATTTAATACATTCTTCTTGACTAACGGTTCTGAATCAAGTCATAGAACTTGTTCAAAGGGCACTACTGTAATATTTTAGTTTGAATGTTTCAATTTTCCATTTCCCATTCTCTTGGTTTTTCTACGGTGCCACTATCCTTTTCACCTGAATTCAGAGATGCCAAAAATTTGAGCCAAAATTGTTCTACCCTAACTCACTGTCTGAACTCACCGCCCTGCCCTTTGTGACCACAGCCCCCATTGTTCTGCAACAATACGACATTTCCTCCAAACAGGTAGTTAGTAAATAAACAATCAAATACTGGAAATGAAGTTTATTTTAGCTTCCCAAGTTCCGGGTGGGGGAAAGACTAACAATTTGTTAGTCTTATACTCACTTCAATAATCTTTGATTCCACTGAACCCTTTGGAATGTGATGTCTACAGGAATTTTCAATGAGACTTCGGAAAGATACACATTTCCAACTTTTCACAATTGTTTATCATGTACATCTCCAAAAAGGAGATGCCTGTACACGAATTAGCTCCAACTAGCCATTGAAGATATCTCTGCATATGATCAAAATGATCAGGCTACCAAACGTCCAGTGTGGTCATTTTGGTCATTCTTAGTCAGAAGAGATTGAATTCATGAACAAGGTCTTAGCTTAAATACGCAGTAACCTTCCTCGGCCTGCCACCCCCATGCAGATGATGTTAAGAACAACCTATCATATATTTCTGAAACACTCTGAACTCCATCCAGTACTCAGCATGCTTCTAGTTATGTGCTCAGGGTAAGAGAATGGCGATCTAATTCATCACAGAACTCAAGAGACTCACAAAGCCTTTCGAAAGTCACACTAGTGGATAAGTGAGGAAACACTGGGGTTGCCAAAAAGTGGGGTTGGAAGGAGCTGCAGAGAACTGGACTCAGAGAGTCAGAAGGTGTGGGGCCTCAGCCCTACTCTATCCTTAACCATGACTGAGCATTTCAGCTCTCGGTCCTCAAGCTGCTCCACCTGCAAAACAGAGGAAACATGCCCCCTGCCCCCATATCACAATATTAATCTGAGAATAAACAGGTATTATATTTTGAAAGAACTATTTTAAAACTCTTTAAAAATGGGGTAGGGACACATAAATATGCAAACTGGCCCTCAGTTTCATTAAGCACTTCTACCCAAGTGAACATAACTTTTAAAAATACATAAGTAAATACTAGTTTCAGGATCCATGAACGCAAAACCAGGTCTTTCTATTAACCACTCGATTCCCAGTCCTGAGCACACTGCCTTTTAAGAAGGCATTCAATTAACGATTTGATGAATGAGGGAGCAACTGAATGGAAAAATAAGGCTGATAACAATAATAACAACAAAAAATAATAGTAATGACAACATACTGGATACCAGGTACTACTCAAAGCACTTTATAGGCATGAACTCATTTAAAGCTCCTACCACCTGACAAACTGTAACAAGGTATTTACCTTCAAGGGTTAGTACCATCACTATTCCCATTTCACAAATCCAGAAAATTGAGACACAGAGAGGTTAAGTTATCTGGCGAAGTTACCCACGTCGGAAGTGTCTGCTCCTAACTAATGCTTCGTCCCCTGTAGGAGTGCTGAGTAACTGCAGGCATGAGGGCATGCGTGAGTAACGAGAGGGTAACTGGGGGAAAGCGGGATAAGGGGCAACAGAGAAATGAATGATTTAAAAAACTGAACACCAAACCCTTCAGTTTGATTTTTTTAAAAACACGCTATTTATCTAAAAAGAAAATGTATTTAGAGAAAAGCATTCAAATTTGGAATCATGCTATCGAAATCTCGTTGCCTGTTCAAATTCTTTTCATCCAAATTTTTCAAACACAGAAAAGTCCAGAGTTGAAATGGTTTTAAAGTCATTTCACAGAGACCTCGGAGGACCGCATTATACTCTACGTTCTCTGGATAAAAAGACTTCTGTTTAATCTTCACAACTTCAAAGGGGAACCAAGCAAACAATGGTCCGTACGTCAGTAACTACTGAAGCAGAAAGCAAGACAAGAGAAATTAATCATAAGAGCACATAATAAAGAAAAGAGAAGCAAATATTTATGTCAGAAAGCAAGCAACTTCTTCTTTACGATGTATTCTGGATTTTTTCCTTTTCTCTATGAAACCCAGTGCATTAAAATATCCATGTTCCTTGCTGTTAAAATTTTTTTTTGAATTTTTGTGTAAGATGGACCTTGTACTCTCAGGGCCTATCACGAGGGCTTCTGAGAGCTTGTTGTCCCGAGGCCGCTCAGCCACAGCGGGCTTCAACTTCACATTCCTGGCGTTGTCTCCTACTGAGCCTAGGGATACAGTGACTACAACCTACTGATTGGATTGAAATGACACTACAATCATTACATCTTTACACACGAGCCCCGTTACCAGACCACACATGCTCTAAGACATTGATAATTAATATTTTTTATGAAACCATAAGTATCTGGTGGTCACTCCACATGGCATATGATGTATACATGAAAAGCACTAATTTTTTATGCATAAATATTTAAAATACACCATCACTTTTATAGCGTATTTTGGCATTTCTTCCCTTTAAGAATGCACCAGGGAAATTTCCCAAGTGTCTCTTAAACTCTGCCCCTGCCTGGGGACGAACTGTCTCACTGGCGAGGAGGAGAAAGTGACGAGGCAGGAACCGGCCCTTTTTCTTGAAGCTGCACCTTGCGTATGCAGATCTTGCATGAGACAAGGAGCATGTGGCTTCCCACATTAGGCCTAGAGACAAGGAGAGAGTGGGCCTTAACCCCCAGGCTGGCCTCAGGCGGAAGCAGTCATGGACACCCTCTCCCTAAGTCAAGACATCTTCCCAAAGCCATTAGGAAAGGACCAGGTGCCCAGAAACTGGCCAAGAGGTGTAGGCACTTGTCTTCAGATTAAATCCAGCTCCAGCCAAAACAGCACTGCAGGAAAAATGTGTTTTTATGTACTAATGTAAATTACATAACAAAGGTCTCCAGTCTGGCAAGGTGCTGTTCTGCAGAGCTGTGTAAAGAGGCTGGGCTCTGGAGGCATCAGGCGCCTCCCCTTTACAAGACCTGGAGCAAGGGCTAAGTGATACCTAACATACACGTATACCTACTTCAGCACTTAGTACAAACAATAGCTCATGTAACATGTACAATGAGTCTGTAAGGGGCTTGATTATCCCAGATTTACAGATGGTCAAACTGAAGCTTCCAGAGGCTAAGCAGTTTGCCCAATACCATTCGGATAATTAACGGGGAAGCCAAGATTAGAACCGGAAGTCAGCCTAACTCTCATCCTCTTTGTGGCCCTATTTTACCAAACCCCCAAAAGGCAAACTGTGGGCCATACGGTTCACCTGCCTACTGGAGCAACCCCAACGAATAGTACCTCCAGTGATGATGAAATGTTTTATAGCCAAGCTACCCAATACACCAGCCACCAGTCATGTGTGGCCACTGAGCTCTTGAAATGTGGCTAATGTGGCTATGGAACTAAATTGGTCACTTCATTGTAATTCATGGAATTGTGATTATTTAAACTTAAACACCATACACAAGGGCATGGTGAGCTTCAGAGCACTTGGGTGGTCTATGGCAGGGCTGGCACTGGTAAGTGAGTCAGCACTCAGCGGCACTCAGGCCAGTGCTCGTTCCACAGCATCAAACACCAGGAGTCCTGTGTGCTAACTCTCTACACCCATCATTTAACCAGTCTGAACCTCAGCTATTAACTAGCAAATCTGCACTAAGTCACGAGGTTTTCCACATTATCCTTTATTCTTTATGCACCCACGTACTGTATTAGCATAGTCTGTGCAAATGTGCCTCAAAGAGGCTAAGTGAGTTGCTCATGTCACACAGGTAGTAAGTGGCAGAAGCCGGGACTCAAAACACTTCCCTTCTGACTCCTTTCCTTAAAGGTGAACCTTAACCGCCAGCACCATTTACTTGTGTCAGACGAGGAAAAATTCCTTTCCCAATTACCTCATATTGTTACAAGGATGAAATGAGATCATTGATCTAAAAATTCACTGAAGACATAAGACAGGTATAAGGTATTACCTGGACACTATTTTAAAAGTTTGCAAAACAAAACCAAAAACCTCCCAACTTCTCAGTTTTTTAGTAGGAACTTATGACATTCCAGTCAAGTAAGAAACCTAAGTCAATAAAGAATGGGCATATTCAGGCACCTCTCCAAGTCACTCAAATCTACACTCATCCCGAAAATCCAAGATACCCATTTATGTCTGTGAGATCCCATTTTTCTTCAGCCTACGGATCCCCAAAGCGAGAGTGGCCAGCTATTTTCGAGCTGAAGGTTAAATCAGGCCTAATCGTGTTCTTGGCAATGTCAGCAACTGGACGTAGTAAAGGGGGAATCCAGACAGCACCCCTAAACCCAGTGGGAGATGGGGAGGGCAGATGTCTCTCTTCACCCGCATCACTCCATCTGTGCCACTGTCCGCTGCAAAGCACGGTTTCCACCAATAATGTGCAAACGCACAACTTCCAAGGACTCCACCCCAAGTGAGGGCAAATCCAGGGCTCACCCACAGTGGCCAAAACAAAATAAACACATGGAGATACAGAGAAAGGGAATCTAACCTCTAGACACCGCAATCAAGCCAGCCTGTGTTTTTTGTATGAGCTGTAATTAGCAGCTGCAGTTCAGTTCAAGCCTTAAGACAACCCCAGCTGTCCCAGTCTGAGAACAACGAGCACTCGTCCAAGAGTGAAAATATGAGGTAGGTTCTATAATTATAATTAGCAAGAAGTCATTTTTTAAAATCAACACCACTAACGTGAAATACATTCTCCTCAAATTCTTCCTATTTTTCATCTTCCCCCAGACTTGTTAACTAACAATAGGTATATGCCATGGTCCCCTAAGAAAGTTGACTGAGAATTTTAAAAATCCATTTTCTCATTTGACCCGTACTCAATCCTGGGAAATATGCAGAGTAGAGATTAAGATTAGTCTCTCCATTTGACAACTGATTTAACTGAGGTTCAAAAAGATGGAGTCAGTTGCCTGCAACCCCCAAGTTGATAAGTGGCAGAACTGAGCCTGGAACCCAAGTCTGCTCACTCTCCCTCCAAAGCTGTATCACAACATTGCAGATCTGGAATGCTCCCTACGCTGGCACTGTTCAGAGTGCCGTAATTCTTTCTGTATAACCAGTAAGTCTTGAAAATGGCAGCTTTAAGAGGATTAATACAGACAAAATGTAAGATATAAATTAAAACAGGTAGAAACTGAAGACAGTAGGAATATTTGACCATATTCTCGGCTTAGTGTTTGTCAATTTGGGCTGCACATTAGACTCACTTGAGAAACATTTCAGAAAAACTCTCTATACCTGTATCCCATCCCCACAAATTTGACCTAATTGGTAAAGCTTGGGACACAGGGTTATTTTAAAGTATCTTCCCCCCATGAATCTAACATAACGCTTCAGCTGAGAACCAATGCAGTAAGTCAAAGGTTGCTACTACCAACAGTACATGGGCAGGGGATGGTACGTGAAATGGTTTTGTGACACCAGGTACAATTTTTTTTAAAAATGTTAACAGTTGTGTGTTCATTTGAATGAGTATCTGGAAAAAGCTGTCATATAAAATCATTGATTTTACATATTTTTTCGGGCTAAAGTTTAAAAAGCTTTTGGTTGAAAGAAAAATACAAGTGAAAAATAGTGCAGGTGGTACACAGATATGAAGACTATGAATGTCGTCCAAGAACAACCAAAGTCTCGACATCTCATGATGAAAGCTGCAGGGGGTCTTCGGAAGGGAGTGGGAAGAGAGAAGCAGATACAGCAGGAAGAAAGGACAGGACTCACACAGTGATCTGAGGCAGAGAAGAGTTAGCAAGAGTCAACCGAGACAAGGTGCAGGAGGAAGAAAGCAAGTGCTGCGTCTTGCCCCACGTACTACCAATACGTGGGAGGTGGGCAATAAGCATTCCACCGTGGGCAGAAATGGAAAAGTTCAAGGTTAAGGAAGGTATGATGGAAGACCAACATCAAAATCAACTGCCCAGGCTTATTCCCTTAGAAAGATCTACAGTCCCTTGAAAATGGTGCCACCAACCACGGTTGCCTGTCAAAGAATGGCCCCATGGTAAGAAAGACTTTCCTTATTTAGTCGAAGCTTCTAAACCCATGGAAGCCCAGCTGTCAGGCAATTCTTGAGTATTTGCTTCATATTTCACTCTTCAAGTTCAGTTCCTGCCAGGGCGCCATGTTCTTTTGAGCCAATTTGCCTCCTAACACCACAGGGTAACATGAACCCAGTGTAACTCTCCTGAAGCCCACGTGTTATAAACTGGACGACTTGCGCAGAGATGGCTGTAGACAGAAAATTCCAACAATGAGAAGTTATTTACCTTCAGTCATATTGGCCAATGTGCAGAAGACTTTAGAGGGTATACACACAGACACAGCACCAAATTGCCTTCTGACACAATCATTTCCTTTCTAATTCTCTTTCAACCCTTCAGATTTGCAATCTCAGAAGGTCACAGGATGGAACTACACGGGATGTTTCCTCCTAACACTGATTGGTTCATTGCACTCTTTAACGAAGGGACAATGGGACTCAGGCCCAGAAGCTTGTATTTATGTGTATGTTACATTCATGGCAAAGGGTGCAGCTTTCCACTTGCGAGTGTGGTATAAAGTTTGCTCTTACAATACATAAGTAAATCAGTTATAGAAAAACAGGTCAGCAGTACAGTAATACATGAATGTGGCAAAAATCGTGAAGGAGGTTTCTAAGTGACTCACATAGGAGGACTTTGCTTCAGATCTCATGTTTTCATGTTCTTCCCACTTTTATTATAAAAGTGTTTCTCTCCAGCGTCAGTGTATTTATGGAATGTAGGTGTTGGAAATGCAGAACTCGACATCACTTCTTCTCGTTCCCAGGAAACTGAAGGAAGAGCTTGGATGAGCTAATCCTGGCAGACTCTCTTCTGGCCTGCTTCTGATGCCATGAAATTCAAATATTTACCAACTACTACATTTCAGACTTTGCTCTAACCGACCAAATATGAGATTAGGTGTAGACGCTTGTCTTCCTTAGATTTCTCCCTAAATCGCATGTTGCTATCAGTTTAAAACAAAAAATCCCAAAGGGAAAGAAATGTACAGGATGATGGCATAGAAGGGGTTACGTGCCATCCAATGGACGTGCAGTGCGATCGTGGGCAAGTTAACCTCACAGAACCTCCAGGTCCTCACAAAGCTGTAAAAGGATTAAATCAAATAATGCACAGAGGGTGCCTCATATACTAACTGACGTGCAACAGGCACTTCATAAATGTCAGCTCTCTCTCCCTTTCTTGAATAACACAGCCAGTTGGGCAGTTAAGGAAACACTACCTCACCAGTGTCCTGACAGAGACATTCATTCCACAAATAATTTAGCACGAGTATTTGCTCTCCTTTCCCAGACCCCTGCGTACTATCCTTCATGATCTGTAATGAAATAACATGGACTGAGTGCAGTTTGTACAGAAGAAAACCTGAGCCAAAAATAGTGAACAGCCTTGTGATTACAGCTAATCGTGTAGTCGTAGTTGTGTTTTGCCTGCCTAAAGTAACACTTTTTCTTTAACAGTCATCACTTTGCTTCCCTCCAATACCAGGGCCATCAAACCAAAACTTCCCAGTAACCCTCCCAAGCACAGGTTTTATGTGTCAAGGCCTCACCTGGCAATCTTGTTAAAATGCAGATTCTCATCTAATAGGTCTAGAAAGGAGACTGAGATTCTGTACTTAATAAGCTCTCAGATGCTGAAGCTGCTGGCCAGTCCACGGACCACATTTTAAATAGCAAAATCCAAAACAACAGCAACGCCTTCCAGATCCAGCAAGGAGAACAGCGAAAGGAAGGGCACAGTCCTTTTCAAGTTTTCACAAATTCCCTGCTCTTTCCAAGAGTCTGGCCATCATTTCAGCTTTATTTCCAGATGTTCCAGGAGGGAAATGAAATGTCTAGGAGAACATGACATTTCATGGAGAACCCCGGCAACAGGCCATATGGAGTTGGTTATAATGACACATAACTAATTTGCTTACTTCACACAATTTTACCGGCAACCCATGTGATGGCAGCTTCCCCACTGATACAGAACTGCCAGCTCTGCCTGTCATTCCTCAGGGTGTGGCCCTGTATTGGGAAAGCAAGAACCCAGGGAGCTAGAGGCTGGCGAGTCGCTGTAGGACTCCACAGGCAATGGAGAACCAACAAGTAGAAGAACCAACAAGTCCTTAATGAACACCTATTGACAAGAATAACTTACATCCAAACAGACCTCACACAGTAGTCATTCATTCAACAAATGCTTCTGAAGCATTAACTATGTGTCAAGCACTCTTTCAGGTTCCATGGCCTGAACCCCAACACTTGTTCACCACTGTAGCCTTTACATCCTCGGTAGACACTTGATTGTTTTTTAATCAGTTTGAATAAAATCTGATCACAAAAAGCCTCTAAGTTAGGCAGTTCAAATTTTATGTCATCAGACACTATGCCACATCATCACATCATTTTATATAACTGTCAGACTCCATGAGGTAAATAGTATCTGCAGTTAAGAGTTCTCTCTCTCTCTCTCTCTCTCTCTCTCTCTCTCTCTCTCTCTCACACACACACACACACACACACACACACACACACACACACACACCCCCAGCCCTCTTGAGGCGATTCAGTAAAGTTCTCCCACATAAATGCCAACAAAACCCTTCCTGGTTGCAAGATTCATGCTCTTGACTACGAGTCTGTGCCTCCTCCTCAGAGGGAAAAAGCAATTCCCGGCCTGTCCTCAAGAAGTTTATCATCTCCTGGAAAAGAAAAGAACAACCCACATTTGGGGTGCAGGTAAACCAACGTAAAATAGTGAACACTTCAAACACAAATGCTCTAGAACTGAGCACAGTGAGAAACCCACTGCTCTTTTCAAAACACGTTTATCTTAGAACAAATTTACCAAATATCTTTCTTCCAAACCGTACACTGAGGTGGAGAGACCAGCCCAGTGATGGGCCCATGCTTGGTGCTGACTAAACATCTCCTGAACGCATTTGTTTTAATTATCTTCTTTATACCAAACTATCCAGAGCTTAGTGGCTTAGAACAAATGACAACCATTTCATTATGTCTCCCAATTCTGTCAGTTGGAATTTGGACAGTGAACAGCAGGGTGTTGTGTCTTGGCTCCCTGTGATATCTACTGGAACTGGAGCATCCAAGATGCTTTCTACACCTAGAATGCCTTAAATCATGGAGGCTGCTTAGAAATGTTTACAGAGGGTTCAACATGTGTCCCAACAGCCAGGTGCTAAGTGTGAAGGGCATGCAGTTCTTGGACTGGAGCTCCCTCAGCAACATACTCATCCCCCTCCTTCACAGTTTCAGCTACTAATGGTCAACCGTGTTCCAAAACCATCAAGTGGAAAATTCCAGAAATAATCAATTCATACTTTTTAAATCGTATGCCTTTCTGAGTATCTCACTTCATCTCATCACATAAGCATTGTATCATTTCACACCACAAGAAGAGTGAGTGCAGCACAGTAAGATTTGAGAGACCACATTCACATAACTTCTATTACAGTATATTATTATCATGGTTCTATCTTATTCTTAGTTATTGTTATTAATTTCTTACTGTGCCTAACTTATAAATTAAACTTTAAAATAGGTATGTACATGTATAGGGTTCGGTACTATGTGCAGGTTCAGGCATACCCTGGGGGTCTTGGAACACATCTCCGCAGATAAGAGAGGACCACTGTCTAAGCTTCTTGGGGGCAAGAACATTGTCTGGTTCCCCACTGATCCCCAATGCTTATACACTGCAGGCTCTAGACAAACATAACAGGAACCATGCCCCTCTGGTGAGTCACTCAACTTTGGCTTCTCCCTGCTGCAGACAGACAACAAGAAACACATTTCCGCAAAGGCACTGAGATAACCAACAACGTAAGTAACAAATGCAATATGGTCTCAGGATGGATTTGCTACCCAATAGTGTCTGTCCAGGGCAGTTCAGCAATAGCTAATAATTAAAAGTCATTAGTTGTAAGTGGCTAGAGCTGTCCCAACACAGGGCAGCCAAGAAATAATAAAAAAACAGACAGATTTGGTCCCACTGAAAGCTCAAGTTCATTAGAAATTTAAAATATTTTTTAAACAGTATAGCTGATAGAAACAAGAGGACACATTCTTTTCACCCATTTTCTCTGTACAGACTTATAGCTCCCTTAAGGATTTTTTGGAGATGGGGGTCAGATCCGAAGTATATCACCCCAATTAATTCAAATTGTACCCCAGTTATAATCAGGGGAGGAGGAAAAATAAAGGAACCAGCAAGCACATTCATAAAACAGCAAACTTAACAACCTCTCGTAATTTCTTCCCGCTGAGAGCACACTGCTCAGCTGGGCCCTTCTACCCCCATTTGTAATTATTCAGGGGCAATCACTTCCATAGTACTCAATGTCTACCTAAGGCCATGCTCTGGGAGTCCTGGGAATAGATTCCTTCAGACAAAAGTTTGTGTACCAGTTCAAAAGGCTCTTCTTCTGTCTAAATAATAATAATAATAATCAGAGTTCTAAGACTTTGGACCCCAGAGTATCCAGCTGTGGCTTGGAATCTAGGGACATGCCACTCATTAGCTACGTAGGCAACCTTGAGCGACTATTGAACTTCTCTGAGCCTCAGCTTCCTCGTCTGTAATATGGGAATAATAATAGAACCCATAGGGTGGTTTAAAGAATAAGAAACACAAAATGATATCATGTCTGTCAAACACTTTTGTCCAGGACATGGCACCCAATAAGCTCTCAATGATTGCTAGCTATGATTATAAGTTGTCTTTTTATACTTCACCTAACCCTAAATTAACAGTGAGACAACTTTTTTTAAGTCTCATAATTCCACTCCATTCAAATCTAACTGAATTTAAAATACACACCAAACACTAAAAAAGAGATATGGGCACAGCTGCCAAATGGCAAGTAAAAAGCCGTAATTTTCCAGAGTTGGAATATATTTAGTGATAACTATAAATGAAAAACTAAGGGGAAAAACATCCCCAACTTACAGTTACCCTCCCAGTCTGACAGTCTGAAAACCAAAACTGAAGTTAGACTTCCGCCAGCTTTGCTCCTTTCCACTCCCATCTGTCAAAGTTGGGTGGAGAACGCCCACATTTCCTGTTCTGAGCCGGAGTGCTCTGCCAGGTAAAGCAAGAGACAGTGCTGCCTGCACTGGACAGCTGGGACATAGGGAGGCTGAGGACTCGGGCAGCTTTCTCCTGTTCTTTCTGGGATATTTCCAGTGGTATCAGAACCTTGAACCATGGCTGGAGAGGTTCAATCATCAAATGCCCAACATGTCCACATCTTTGCAAGCCAGGACGGCATCTCCAATATACACCTTGTTAGGGGTTCTACTCCCAATTTCTCACAGCTGAAAGCAACTAGCCTGCTGGCTCCTCAATTTGCTTAGAGGAGGCAAAAATGTAATTGGGATATACACATGGTTCCTTAGGTTTCCTTCTGCAGATTGTGTTGCCTCCAACACTTTACACTCCCTAGACAACAGCGTCTCATCTAGAGAGTACTTAAAAATGTGTATGTGTACGTACCTCCACCTTGATGGACATGTTCTGGCAACAGACTTCCTCACTTACACTAACCAACATGTTGTAAAACTTCATACATGATCCAAACCACCAAAACCTCCACCAACTTATCCACAGACCAAAATTCAGGTTTGCCCAAATTATAAAACTAAAGCACCATCATACTAGCAAGGAAAGAACATCGCCCTAAGGAACTCAATAAAAATTACAAAATATGATACACACGACTACATTTCATCCAGTCACATACTAGCACCACACCCCACCCACTAACTGAACCTCTCTTGTTCAACTTAGTGTTTTTTTTCAACTAAGTGTTTCCTGTCTTTTCCCCCACCCCCACCCTCCAAAATCTAAAGGAAGGAATATCAGTCTTGTTCACCATTGTTACTCTAGTCTCACCATAAACGGCAAATAATAGCTTATTTTTTGGCAAATAATCTCTCCTTCCTCCTCCTCCAACCTCTAGGGAAGGAATATACTTTGCTGATGTGCTCTGGATATATACTGAAAAGGCAGTGTCATGTCAGTTCCAAGACATGGCTTCCCTGTCTCCACCTATTCTAGATTGCCCCTCCAGGAGCTTTGATTTTTGCTATCATGCCACTGCTCCATCACCCTAGGCCCCAGATGAGACCCACAGAACAGAGCTCCCCAGGCAATTTGCAGGCCTGCAAGTACGAGAATAAATACTTAATGCTTAATGCCACAGAGTTTCGGATGTATGTTACAAAGCATTCTATGCCAATAGATGACTGATGCAGAAGGCTCTCACTAAATATGTTTAGCAAATGAAACAAATTCATTTGTTATTAACAAATTAACAAATGAATTAACAGTGAAAAAAATTTTCACTATACTCAGTACTTCCAAAATCCATTAATTGTGACAATTCTGCAACCCATCAAGTTTTAAGCCTGGTTTTTCTTTCAAATATACTCCATTGTGTAATAAAGAATACATATTTAGAAATTCAGACTTAAGAGACCAAAGCTGATTTGTTAGGACTTCCTTATTTAACCGGAGCCAAAAGATAATAACCACTTCTTTCACTTGTAGATTATACACAAACCATTGGCGGAGGGTTTTTTACCCCTTCTTTCCTAAAATGCTGTTGAAAGCTTTAAGCTCATAAGATAACCAATTTTTATAGGATAGTACTCCTGTCATCTAGTGCAAAAAGCCTTGATGCTCATAAAATTGAGGCTATAAACTTTTAAGGCATAGAGCTTCATAGGGTTACTGTTGTGTTTCCATTACTTGAAACATTTAATGGAAGTAGTTCTATAGTTCACTTACATATTGTATTTACAATTACTTCATTTCTTAGCAGAGAATGGAATCACATGTAAATGGGAGTAAAACCACGTTACAGTCCATAAATATCTTTTCGTTCTGACCCTTTATTACTCAAGACAATGGCTATAAAAGAATCCCTTTTTAATGAAATTACAACTTGAGGGGTCGGGGGTGGGGGATAGATGGAATCAGACCAATAAATCTGAGACCATTATGTTTCCCATCTATGGTAACGATAGGCTTAATTTGAATATGCCAAACATATGAAATACCAAAATTTCATATGGGCAGATGGTTATAATGCCTCCCCTCCTCCAAGTGTGAAAAAAAGTGGAGGAAGCACCTAACAGAGTACCCAGAACCTTGTGGTGACTATATGGTGAAGTATTCGGGGAATAAGGCAAGTCTCTTCTAATATATATTTTAATGACTTAAAATTCAGATTAATTCTAAATGCTTTCTAGGCCACTTTGGAAAGGCCATTTTTTCCTATGGAAAGCTCAAATTACTTTTTGATATTTATAGTAATGTTGGCTTATTCTGTTCTTTATTATCAAGTTTTTAAGTTCCCTTTTAAGGCATGATGGGATATGCCAGCGGTCCACACTCTCTCTGCCATTGGGAACTAATTGCATCACGTTTCACAAATACATCCCAGTTCGGAAAAGTACGTGCTTGCACACTTCTGCACTTAGGAGCTAATGAGTAACTTATCTGTCCCCAAGACGGCCAGTGTAACCAGCAGAGCTGAGATCATTGTATCTAAAAGGAAAGACACCTGACATTTTAGCTAACCTAGGTGACCACATCTTTAGAAAATGTCCAGTGGGTTTTGTTCTCTTTTAGTCATGAAAGTAGCTTACGATTCCTTGCCCAAAAGCCTTTTAAGGATTCCAAAGAGAGTCCGGAAACCACGTTGGGAAGTAATGTTCAGTTTTATCCCTACTTCTCTTTCTCTTCCTTCCTACCCCAATCGAATGTTCCTACTGAAATAAAAGATTAAACAAAAAAACTAACATGATGAAGGCAAACATACCCCCAATACACACACTCTCTGCTTGTAAATAATGGTACATGATGGGCTTTGTGGGGAAAGAAACCTAAGACCGTCCAAAGGCACCAGACAGAAGAAAGGTGTTCCAAACTGGAGTATTTCAATAAGGAAGCAGGTGGGCTGAGAACCTGGCTTACCTTCCAGTCCTGCTCTGCCGGGGCTTGGCCTGCAGTACGCACTTCACACCCTATCTTATGGGCTAAACGTTCCACCTCAGGCTTTTATAAAAGGACAGCACCTGTTTATTCTCTCCGTCCACCAACCACAGTGAGAATCCACCACATACCAAGCCCTGTGTTGCAAAGGGCTTCACACACATTATTTCATCTAATCATGCCAAGGATCCGGCGAGCAAGACGCACACTGAGGCTCCAGGAGGTGCAGTCGGCATGCATAAGACATTATGAAGACGCCTTGTCCTGGTGCTAGAGATGGAGGAACTTGTCTAATCAGTGTCTCAAAGACTGCTCCTATCTGCCCGTCAGATTTTGCTTCCTGTCCAGTTTATAATAATGTGTGTGCCTAATCAAATTTTGTATAAAAAACAAAAAGCGAGCTATGTGATGACTGTCAAGGTCCAAACTTTCCCCTAGCCTCCGAACTTGTTCGAAACAGAAAGCACAGGTAAGATAAACAACTTCCTGCCTGAGTCCTGTAGTCCCAGGGTGCGCAGACCCTCAGACGCCATCTGAGAAGGCTTGCCACCTCGATTTCCTAGAGTGAGTCTCATAAAGAAACACCAATGGCCAGCACAGAAATTTCTTGCCAGTAAAGGGACTCATATTATTTCTTCTTTGACAAAACATTAACTTCAATAATTAACTTAGAAATAAAACATTTATAACAAGCATTTTTTGAAACAAAGGGCAAATTTGCAGAAGAAAAAATATGCTGGATGTGGGAGGTGAGATCTCATTAAGTGCCATGTCTCTATAATAAAGAATCCCCTAAGCTACCAATTTTAATCACTTGACATTTTGTTTCCTTTTTATGTAAATATACAGAAGACAACACTACAGCTCCAATTTTATTTGTAAGGACATTGGTCTTAAGCAAGAATTAGAGTCTATTTTTAAGACCTTTGGAAGGGGAGGAAGATCTGTGTCTTCTCCAGAATACTGGGTGCTGCTACTTGACTGTCCCAATATGGACTAATTTTCAAGAGGTGCTTCTGATCCACTACACTTCAAGGCTGGTCTCTCTGATACTTACATGGCATGGGGAGGGCAATCGGCCCAGGTAGGTAAATTATATCTAATGATTGACACTAACAAAATTAGTACAAGGCTAGAATTAGCAATAACCACATACGCGCGCGTGCACACACACACACACACACACACACACAGGCAACATTAGATCTATATATTCATACATTAGGCTAAACTTCCACTTGAGCTACTTTGACCTGTCCACCAGCAACACAGGCAAGAAGAAGAAACAAGAACTCCGATGTCTGTAAAATCGTGAAGAAGCAACAGACAGTTGGTGCCAAGTTGCAAAGCCCTTTGGCCCTTGACCTGCAGCATCACAGGGGGGCCGTAAACTCAGATCCAAACTCGTACGTCCCTCCATTCCCTCTCCTTTCTCACCAGACATTCGCTGTGAGAAGACAAGCACACATTACACCAACAGCCACAGGGAACGGAAAGCACAGATTTGCCTGGTTGATCCCTAAGGTTAAAAGGGGGGAAGCATGAGAGAAACTATCACAGTACAGAAAAGGGGTCAATCTATTGTCATATTTGTTTCTATCACTCACTGACAGGTACAATTTTCCTACCATATTTACTTATGTATGCACTAGGAAAGAAAGCATTAGTTCCCAGGGCATCTCCTGTGAATGCGGAGCTTTTAGTGGCCCAGCTTCAGGCCACTCCTTCCTGAAGGGCAGTGCAGTGTTCCAGAAGTGCTGGCCGGAGGGCCGAGGCCAGAACCCCAGGCTCGGCTCTGTCACCTTCTAGCTATGTGACCACAAGCAACTCACTCCTTTCTGGGTTTCTGGAAGATAAAGGTAACAGATGAGGTTACCGCTAAGGTCCCTTATAGCCCAAGACTCTTTAGCAGAAAATGTTCTACCAAATATTCATCAAATCTGCTTCAGAAAATTCATCATGGGTAGGAAGCTATGAAGGAAGACAGTAACTGAAAATCGGAACACAGCAGGTCCTGTGGGATGTCAGGAAAGCAAATGCTTTCTGTTGTTAACGATAACCCAGTAACTACTTGGAGCAAATTCCCCCTTTTTTGTTTGTTTTTAATAATAGAACAGGACCAAGGGAAGGTGAGTACGTCACAATAATCTACCCCTACCTGTTTTCAAACTGACAATGCCACTTCCTTTATACCTGGGAGACAAGCTAAAGCAAGTCATAAAATCATGCTTCATGTTCCCAAGAAAGCAAATTTGGGTGGGGGGGACAAAAGAGAGCAGGGGGGTCAGTCATTTCATTTGAAGGGAAGGCCTTTTTCCATTCTTATTCATTCTCTTTCTCTCTCTCTCATTACTAATGCTCCAAAACAAACCACCCCAAACTCTACGGTACAAAACCACCATTTTATTATGCTCACATGTTCTGGAGCTCGGGAATTCAGAGGGAGCACAGTGGAAATGGCTGGACTCTGCAATGTCTAGGGCCTCAGCTGGGGGTTACTTGACATCTGGGGGCTGGAATACCTGAAGGCATGTTCACTCCCACGTCTGGAGACTGACATTGGCTGTCAGCTAGAACACCTACACATGGCCTCTCCATGTGGTGTCTGCATGGGCTCCTTTGGGCTTCCTCGTAGTATGGTGGCTGGGTTCCAAGAGGAAGTACCCCAGAGAGCAACGCAGAAGCACATGGCACTTTTATGGTTTTGCCTCAAAAGTTATATAGTGTGACTGACTGCTGTCATGCCCTGTTGGGTGAGACATTCACAAAGGTCTGCTGAAGTTCAAGAAGAGGGATAACAGACGGCCCCTCCCCAGTCTATGGGGAGGACAGTCAAGGTCATATTGTAAAATGAGCGTGTGGGATAAGAGAGAGTTTTGCAGCTATCTTTTAAAAATGCAATCTGCCATGCTGAACCGCCACTGACAGAAGAGTCCCATAAACAAGACACACACAAAAATCTGGGTCTCGGGCATCTCTGACTCTTGCAGATTTAAAGCAAACACTTTGATAGGCAAAAGATCACAGCCAAGAGCTAGAGGAATGGGATTTTAGCCACAGAAGCCCAACAAGTTGCCTTTGAAGCCTGATTACAAACACTAGTGCTGGTAACAATTAGGAGGGCCCTCAACATACATACCTTTGCCATTTTATTACAGCTTGGTTCCTTCTGTGTCCCACTGACATTTGATTTAAATGTACAAGAGTATTAAAACATCTGCTGAATTATAATTCCAAAGTTCAGATGACATTGAGATGAAATCTATGAAACTATGAATTCATCATGTTAAATAGATTTTTTATTTTTAATGGAATACAGACAGCAGCTGTTTATAAAGCAGCCCCATATGCAAAGCCATGGAATAGGTTTAATTCGCAGCTGATCTTTGGACATGTTGCAAGGGAGACCTCAGTCTTCAATAAGGCAGCATGTCCCCCAGCCCTGCTCTCGGTGACAGCAGGGGAGGAGAGGCCAGGGGAGGCAGAGGAGACGGTCGACACGGAGCATCCCATACTTTGGTTTTTAGCATCTTTTTTCCCTTTCTTAAAATAAACCATGTTGCAGCCTCATCTTCTATTTTAAGAATGTAATAGGCCATCTTTTAGGTTTCTAGTTCCATCACCAACCAGGATCTCCATCACTGTCAGATGCTGAGCTAATACCCTGATTTTGTAAATAACTGTCTCCCCCACCCCAGTTGTTCGAGAATCTGTATTCATAGGCTCTTTGCCTCTCCTCACCTGGTAAGAAAATCTTTAGCACTGCGCACGCAGCACTAATCCCATCCCTAAATCTCCTACTCACTCCTCTGTCTTACTACGCATATTGAGGCAATTGGTGGGTGTGAGTGGAGGAGGGGAAAACAAAGGAGGTAAGAGAATAGAGCTGAAGGATAAAGACAAAGAGGAAAGGTAGCATGGTTCCAGGGAGAGATGTGGGAGAGAAAATGGACATACAGTTAGGAAAACCTCAAGGCGTCAACCAGGTACCGAGAACTGGACAGAAGACAAACAGGCATAGGAGGAAAATACTGCAGTAGGGAATCACCGAAGGTCCTTGAAATGTCCTTCAAGAGACAGAAGACAGGAATCCCTACTGGCTCCTGGACTCTAGTTCTTTGTTTTTGTTGTTTGTTGTTGCTGTTGTTTTCGTCAGCAGAAAGGATTTGTTCAGGAAAAAGAAAGGACCACAAGCCAGTCTGAGCAGTCGTGGCGTGCTCCATGCCCGTCCCGGACTCCCTCTCTGACCCACACATTGCTCCAAGAGTCAGTCACTTAGGGTCCCTCAGACTTATCACTGCAGCACACTGCCCAATAAACAGGAACCTACACAGATTCATTTAGCCCTTATCATCAGTTGATCACGAGGATTAGCTATTCACCAGGCCAAAACCAGGAAACAATATCAAAGCAAGTGTGTTGCGACTATACAAATAACATCAGCAAATGAGAATTAACTCACGAGAGGCTGAAAAAATTATGACTGCCAGTGGTGGATGTGAAATAAAAGGAATTCTCACTTTCTAAAGAAGAAAATTGCCAAGGATTTTATTTGGAATTTTAAAGTCTTAAAAACTTCACATAAAGTCCAAGTAATTTTTAACTTGCAACACAAATCTATAAACATATGCAGTGTTTATACATAGCTACACACACTCGTATATATATGGGTATATATGTGTGCATGTGCACGTGTGTGTATGTGCCTAAGTCAAATTAGAATGATTTATTTTCAGCAAATGCCAAACCCTAGGCAAAACTAATATAAATCTTTTTTATTTGTTTAGACTCTAACCATCCTATGGTACAAGGACTTAAGGAAGTATCTAATGATGTCACATATTACGCTGTTTTAAGAGTATGACATACTAACATCTGAGCATGCAAAGACATAAATATTATTGGAGAATGAGAGTATTCGTTTTTAAGTTTTCTTTTCATTTGTTTTTTAGCTCAGCAGTCTTAGCTTTAGAGAGCCTGACCTTCGTGTACACTGGGTTCGAGGACAGTGAGGGCACAGTGCAGAGGCCAGGTCCCACGATGGAATGCCACGTGGGGAGGACAGCGAGCCCTGTCCTGGCAGCACCTTATCAGTTCTATCTGATTATCTCTTTAGGCCCAGGTCACAGTGACATTCCCATCTTCCCAATGATTCACTGTCTCTTTTCCTATATTATTACTTAACAGACAAGAATCAAGTGCAAACAAGAGAATTAGGCAAACAAAAAGCAGAAAAGCTGAGCCATACACTCAGAGCCTAATTGGTGCCTGAGAAACCAGGAGTTGTGTCAGCTGGTGGCTGACACAGCATGCCACCAACACAGTCCAACCCCGACAGGGAGGAGACGAAGAGGAAACTCAACTGCACAAATGAGCAGGGATAAGAGCAACCGTGCAAGAGCTGAGGAGAAATTCCTTAACTGCATCCTAAGCAGCTGTTGTCAGTAGGGTCTGTTGTTGTGTTGTTTCAGAGGAAACACTTCAGGACCACTTATCAAGGGTGCTGGGGCAGCATATGGATGAGCTTGATATAAAAGAGAAAATACACTGCAGACAAGCAGGAGGTAATATGAAGAGGTAATATGACAAGCCACCGTGTAGCAGTAGTGACCATTCCAGTGTATTCGCTACACTTTCCTCAGAGCAGGAAAGGTACAAAATGTGGGGGAGGATGGGATGCACCCCAGCCACACCTGTTCTCTGGATCTCACATGGATCCATAGACTCTTACTATTCAGTGTGGTCCCAGGACTGACGTCAGCCTCACCTGGGAGCTTGTCAGAGCTACTAGATGTTCAATAAAACATATTAACTTCATACAGCACTGTAGTTCTTAACCTATGTTCATGAGCATATTAACACTGGAAGCTAAAGAAAAAAAAAGCTATTAAAAAAGGGTAATCGTTGGCAGGTTATGATGCTAAGCCCTCACCTCACATTATTACTTCACTAAGTTGTCACAATAACTCTATGAAGTGGGTGCAGCTATTAACTCCAATTTACAACAAAGCACAAAGAGGGCTTGCTCAGGCAGTAAATGTGAGTCTCGGCTCCAAGCAGGCTTCATGACCCCTCAGGCCTCCCAGTGGGCAGTTCACAGAGGGCTGTCCCGCTCACCTGTGAGCTCCTTGAATCGTGGGGATACCGTGCTGATGCCCCCACAAGGCCTGGGACACTCACACTCTCGCTCAGTTAAAGCTAGAATGAAGGAAGCTGCCCCCTGAAAGAATTCACCCTTAGACCAGGGGTGGAAGCAGGTGAGGGATAAGAAAGGCTGAAAAGAGGTGTACTTCATAAAAGTCCCCCACGTACATCTTTCTGGTGAAGAGAGGCTTTCTCTGGCTCAGCTGGACTGCAGTGTCCTTAGTAAGCCAGTTACCTGAGAATCCCTAAGGATTGAGTTTTGGTGAAAAATGTAACTTCCTCTTCAGAATTTCCTGTTTTGGTTATTTGGAGGAACAGCCTAATCCCTGCTTTAGTCAACCATGAACTAGTAACTACCTTGATTTTCTAATTTTTTGCACACCACCAACTTGGTATTTGCAAAGCACCTTTGCCCTCAGGTTTTCCAGGCAGTGATAAAAGCACAAAGGAAATAGTCTGTGGCTGGTCCTATTCTATGCTGTCTGGGTGTGCAGAATGCCAGCCAGTTGTAAGCACAGGACCAGGACTTCAAAGCTTTCTCAGGGGAAGCCAAGTGTTACCTGCGGTATTTAAATGGAAAGGGGCCTATGGAGTCAAGTGCTTCTGCAGGGGATTAGAGGGACACCAATTTGCTCAAAGTCACCCCTGGCTGGGGAATATAATAGAGGGCTAGAGTTCAGACTTTTATTCCAGCTGATGATTCATTTAGGACAAATGATTTTACCTTTCCTTTCAAACTCTGTGACAAAAGATACATTGGAGAAAGCCAATTCAGCAGACTTCAAGGGTGTCGCCACACTGCAGCTCAGCAGACGTAGAACCACAAGGAAAATGAAAGGGCCTGCCCGCAGTATTCTTGTCTGTGGCAACTAATGTTGCAGCAACTCCTACTGCAGCAAAGATAGAGGTTTGGGAACGGGTCAAACATGAGTTCATATCCACACACACCCACTTCCCAGATGTGTGTTCTTGCTGAAGTCACTGAGGAAAATGGCACTTACCACACACACGTACACACACACTGACATCATGTGCTCATATGCAGCAAACACTGTGCTCTGCCTCCCTCCGGGATCCACCTGCAGGACCTGTCATGACTGCAGAGAGCCACCTGCCCCAAGGTCACAGACCCTTCCCAGAAGGGCCCACACCCAACGGCCACTTGACATGACAAGCCTGTCCTCTCATCTCAACACTGAAGAACCATCTCAACGTCAGAACTCCCTGTGGGTCAGCCCGGGCTTTCCCTGAGACTCCTCACCTCATCACTTATCCTTCAACCGATCTCTCCCTAAGGATTGATGCCTAACAAATATCCTGTGCTGGAAATCTCCATCTTAGTTTGCTTTCCAGGGAGCATAACCATATCCTTCACAAAAAACCGAAAGGAGAAATAGTACCATACTATTCGATTTGTCATTTTACCAAGGTTAAGTAAAATGGAAATCTAAATAAATAAATAAATAAATAAATAAATAAATAAATAAATAAATAAATAAGTTAACTTTTTAAAGAGCTGATATGATATCCAACAGACACTCGTCATTTCCTTTTTCCTTAGCTCTACCTGTCCCTACGTCATACAAACTGGTCTACATCAGATTTGCTTTTCTTTGTTTTAATTAGGATGAACAGCAAAGCGGGTATTTGAAAGTTACAGTTTTTAAACTAAAAAGAATAACAGTTACTGAAGCAATCTATATACAGTCAGCTAACCTGAAACACCCAACTTTAAAATGCATACAGGCTTTAATCTCTCAAACACTTAACTAAAACTTTTCTTGGACAACTAATTAAGTAATATATTAGGACTTATTTTCTAGCATAGGGCAAGAAAAGAATTTACACCATGATCCACTAAATTTGAATGCAAACTATACTTTATCTAGTAAACATTCATTCCAAGTTGTTCTTCCGAATACAAATATGGGAAGAGACAGTATTAGAAGTCCCATCACCAGCTTTGCCTTGAAACACAAAGATATTAAGGCTCAGTAATAACCAGCTAATTGGGAAAGGCAGAGGTGGAAATGGATGAGACAAAATGCCAGTGGTGACACTTTAACTCACTTAAAGGGGATTTCCCAGGAATGAGCCATTAGCCGGCTGAGAAACAGACCTGTATAGTCTTTAAGGAGAAAAGCGTGGCATAAAGGCCAAATACCACTGAATACTTCACCAAACGCTCTAAGCAGAATTATTTAAAACCTCTTGCTATAACTCTGAATGGAGTCATAATGGAATTCGTAATATGTGCCTTCATGGTTACAGCACATTCCTGAATGACCAGGACTAAGAGGAACAGATATCGGACAAAGGACAAGCAAGATTAATAAGCTAAGAAATCTCTTAGTTCAAGATTTTCAACCTTTTCAACATCTGGACCAGAGCTATTAATTGACTAATAGAATGTTCAGCTACTTTTTCCTATTTCCCCAGGCAATAAACAAAAATGAAAAGCAAAGAAAATTAGACCTGGAAGAGGACACAAGCTGCTAAGTGTAAAAGTCTCTCTACCTTTGCCTGACTATCCTTAAATCTTGATTTGTCTGGATTCTATGATGTTCTTTAATTTGGGTGTAGTAAAGTCATTCTCAACCAAGGACTACTCTACCCCTACCCCCACCCACAACCACGGGGACTTTTAGCAACATATAAAGACATTTTTTGGTTGTTACAACTTGGGGGATGTAGCTGAACATCCTACAACAACCCCCAACAATAAAGAATTACCCAGTACAGAATGTCCACAGTGAGGTTGAGAATCTCTAAGGTAGGGGACTGAACACTGAGTACGTGGGGCAGGTACTTAGCAGGTACCTCAGTTTCCATACGTATAAGACGGGGCTAGTGATGCTCCTCCAGAGTTTGGGTAAAGAATCAATGAGGTGACAGATGAGAAATCACCTTCGCAGTGCCTGGCACACCAAAGGTGCTGTGATGTCTGGTAAATCTGAATCACTGCTATTTTTTAACTGCAGCTATTTCCCACCCATCCCCATTTCCTCTAGAATTTTACTGGGAAGCAAAGAAAAGAGGAACCCAGCCAACTCTGAAGCCCACTCGAAGTCAACAGTTTGCATGTAGCTCATTTAATAATTTTGACTTCTATTGTGTCTAAATTTATGTTTGAGGAACCTGGGGGTCGGGGAGGCCACGATGTCTACATTTTTTTTAAAAGGTGTGTTGTTTTTCCCAAGAAGAATTTCAGTTCAATGGCCTAGGAGCCAAATGAAAGAAGGAAATACAAAAATCCCCACTAGGTCTTTGTAAAAGCGTTTTAGTGGCGAAAGCTGAGCGCTCTTCTCAGTCAATAAGTATCTTCAGTGACTTAATTGAAGAATCATTTAAATAGAACAATGTAGATGCGCAGACATCTGACAAAAATAAAAAAGGTAACTTCTTCCTTAGCACAACATGCAAGATGGCTCAGTGGTGAACCACTAAATAATTAATGTCTCAGGGCCATAATCCTCCATTTACCTTGTAAAAATGTACTTGCCTGCTGTAAATTACACCAACAAGTGACATGTGTAATAGCCAGTTTCCCATTACTCTTGCCCCAATTCCAATCCTCAGAGGAAGGTAGAGTAACCATATAATTCATTGTCCAAACTGGGGCACTGAAGACTGAAAGGGGCACTATTAATAATTAGGCCAGGACAACAGGTGTACACCAGGTATTTCTCAAGCAAACGGGGACATACAGGCACCCTGCTACTCAGAAGACGCCCAGGGTAACAGTTCCCCTGTTGTTCAGACCTTTTTATTTTCAGTGCACACACAAACACACCCACCCAGGTCAGTTGTGAACAAGTTACATGAATGGGATCATCCTATAAATGCTGTGGTCTCTTGCTTTTTTAATTTAGTTTGTCATATGTTTACATGTCAAGGCACCGAGTACCACCTCATTCTTTTGAACTGCCTACAGGACATGCCACTGTAGGGAGATGCCATAATTTTTCAATCACCCACAACACATATAAGTCAACTTTGTATTTTTGTCATGAGCAATGCTACATCCATCTTTTATGGGTTTGAGTATTTCCAGAGAATAGGCTTCTAGTGGTGGGAATACTAGGTCAAATGTTACCATTTTTGATGGATTCTTCCCAAATGCTCTCCAAAAGAGCTTTATCAAATCACATCAAGACCAACAGTTAATGAACACTTCTGAATCTCTGCCAAGCTGATAAAATAAAGGGCGCGCGCTGTGTGATTCCATTACATCCTTATACGTTCCCTCAACTCCAGACAGTCTGGGCCGTGGGTGAACTTGGGATTTTCCTACCTCTAGGCCTTTGTTTGCATTTGTTAAATGGCATCTTTAATAACCGTTGCTCACTGGATCAAAAACTAATCATAGCAATAACCATAATAATAATATTAATGGCAGTTAATATGTATTAAGCACTTCTAATGTACTAGGCACTCTAATGACTATTTCTCATGCATTATTTTGTTTAACGCTCACAAACAATTCTATGAGGTAGGCACTTTACAGATAAAAAAACTGAGACTTGAAGAGGTTATAAATCTCACCCCGCGTCAGGTGAAGAGGAGATACACACCCACAGCTGCCTGACTCCAGAGTCTGTATCCCTAACACATTCCAGAGTCTGGGCTCCACACTGCGTCAAACCTCACAACCGAGTCCCCAATCCTCGCAGTCTTACTCACACACAAATTCTTTCATAAAATATAAATCCCTTTACATGTGTGGGGACTGGATTTCCAGAAGGGGAAAAAACCTGATGCTTAGTGCAATGACTACTCAGGTATCCCTGCCCCTTGCTCACCCAGCCCTCACCAGATGTCCCCACCAATGAAACCAAATATTTACTTTAAAAATAAAATGAGCACCAAGGGCAAGGACAGATAAAACAATCCAATGGAGGGCAAATTCCAGGTCTCTGAGGCAAGGCTCCACCGAGGTTTCTTCCAGCCCAGTGGCTCCTGGATTTGAGCACACTGTAGTCTTCAGGTTCAAGAACCTAATCACACAGTTCTACTGCCGCGTGCTGCCCCGGGACAGGAAACACGGCTGGGCATTCCACCAGCTTGGGGAACAATGCAAAAGTGAGGTTTGCACCACCATGTCAGGAACTTCTAGCCCCACGGTGGGTTTCTGCAAATCCTCAGCCCACGAGGCCACTGCTGCCACTTAGAGAGCAGAGAGACCACTCCCCATGATGGCTGCGGGGGCTCGGCAGACATGCAATTAGTAACGTCACTGAATTCTAGCAGTTTGTCTTCACACCTTTAAACATGGCATGCTACTCTTTCTACAGATGAAGCAACTGAGGCACAGGCATCACAAAGCAGCAGAATCCTGGATTACTTGAAAGCAGAAATAAAACGGGACCGCTAGTAAGTACAATATTTTCCCCACAACAGCCACATTGATTTGTGGCCCCACGTGTAGAACTTCTCCTAACTGGCTCTATCATATATCGAGGGTCTTTATTGATTTGGAAAAATGTGAAAGGAAAGACGTAATGTACATACGAGTATGCTAATTGAGAAATGAAGACAGCTGTGGTAAATCAAAATCAGCTCCGGATATGGCATCAAAGACCTGGACATAAAGCTCTGGCTCTGCTGATGCCAGAGAAGTCCATTTCCTCATCAATAAGTGAAGACACAGCCAACCACCCCCCAGTGCTGAAAAGGACATCCGTCATTCCTGGACCCGAGAACCGACTCCTATCCTGGCGCTGCCATTACTAACAGCCATGGCAGAAGATATCTTAACTTCTCAAAACCTCAATTTCTTCTTCTGTCAAATGGGAAGGATTAAATACCTACACTTCACAGAGTTGTTTGTGGAGTAAAGGAGATAATATAGAGTACTTACAGCAAAGCACAGCACACAGGAAAGGCTATAACTAGCATTTGTAAGAACTAAATAAGATAAAAGCATACATAAATTTCCTAAGCAATAAATGTCTAGTGTCTGCCTTTTTATCCCATTCACAGCTGGGACAATCAACTGAAAGAAAAATCGACCCAACCACGCAACTATTCTGGCATAAAGTTTATTGGAAAATGCCGATATGCATTGTTACGCTTCTATCTTTATACCAATCATTCTAGAATTCTAAAGACTCAAGAATAATTTGTAGCTTCCTACAGAGTGGTGACTAAATTCAGAACTCAAACAAGAGATCTTGGGGAAATGACACGACGACAATAAAGACAGTATACTTAGAATATGTTCCTATCAAATCTGCCCCATATCATTTGGTCCAACAAATTCAGCTCCATAAAATCTAAGAGGAGGTGATAGTGCCAGCAAAGAAGATAAAAACCCGGAGTGTTAAACAGAAGTGTTTTGAGTCAATTACGAAATCAATTCAGCACCTCTACAAACCTAAAATCAAAGTTACCAGCTTCGAAAGAAGAAAACTGACAAATCTAATACAATAATAACTACCATTTATTCAACACTGCCTGTGCTCTAGGTTCCCCGCTGAGAGTTTCACTGTAACAATCTGTTTAACCCTTGCAGCAACCATACAAGGTGTGTGTTCTACTTAGCTACTATATCACAGAAGGAAATCATGTACCCAAGGTCACACAGATGAGCAGTGGGACTGGATTTGAGCCCAGACTATTTGAAATGCAACGCCTATGAGCATACCTACTGAACATATGGTCTTTAACCTAGAAAGGTGGAATGTTGCTCAGGTCAAAGCTGCAGGCACCTGTGTCTGGACCTGCGCAGGGCACAGCTGCAGATGGACAAACAAGCTCTGAGGGGCAACTGCCAAGCAGTCTCGTCCCAAACCCATCCCCCCAGGCACAGACATCTCCCTCCCCAAGGAGGGCACAAGGCCTGCGGCCTGCCCAAGTGCAAGGACGGGTACCGGCTTCTAAAGACCACACCCCAGGAGCTCGTGGACCTTGAATTCACACAATGGTGCAGTACAATGTGAAGAGGACCTGCCACATGCCACGAGGCAATAATGCAGCACCCTGGTGAAAGCCTGGATGATTTCCAAGCTGGAGGAGACCCATCGCTGTCACTTCATCAGCTGAGTACCTGGGACAAGTGACAACTCCTCAAGCCTCAGTGTCCTGCCCTCTACAACGGGAGGATGGTACACACACATCACAGCTCGTGCTGAGGAGGGAAGATCATGCTCGTGTGACCCTCAGAGCAAAGCCTGACCTGACAAGCACTACACCGAGTTCTGCCATCACTAGACTCATCGGTGTTGGTCTCCTCCCCTCAGTTTTCACTTCCAGACTTGAAGCCCAACACGCAGATGATAAGACAAGGTGAGAAGGTAAGAACTGGAAGGTTTCCCAACTATGAAATAAAGAAAGATTTTTAGGCACGCACAATAAGCAGGAGAAAGTCAGTGAGCATAGACAAATAGGGAAAATGCTGGGAACCAACATGATAAAAGAAAAAGCAAACATCTTTACACTTTTTTGGGAGTTAATATTTATAAATTGCTGTATCATCTTGGATTCCTTTATTTTTCCTTCTTTCATCTTCGTCAGAGCTGGGGTCCCTAATTATTATCGTCTGTACTCTCTCTCTCACAAACATAACCTTGAAGCAAAGACAAGGTTAGGACACTGGTGTGTGTGTGTACACATTTGATGCTCTTATATTTTACAAGCCTAGAACAAAATACTTGTAACCACCACACACACACACACCCGCCTGCATATTTCCACATTTGTAACTTTCTGCTTCCACAAGTTGGGGGATGTAACAGCAGACTATTTTCCTCCACAGATTATACATCTTGTTAACAGTATTTGGCTCTTTCTTCTGAAATTCTGAGTTACGTGCATCAGCTAATCCCCTTAGTTGTTAAGCAATTTGAGTTTTTTTTAGTATTTGTGACCAAAAGCGTCAAGATGATAAAATGGTTTACGCAACCCAAGGTAAATCAGAGTTTCTTTCTCTGTACAAAATACTCAAATTGCAGTCATTTATTCAACCATCCATTATATCAGATGAGGAGACAGAGCAGGCCACAGGAAAAACATCATCCCTGGCTTCATGGAACATACCTGTTTCATACAAACTACTTCATTTGCAAGAACGTATCACTAGTAAACACAATGATAAAACAGGTAAAAAGGACACTTAAAGACGACCTATCCCAACCTTTTACATTTAACAAGCATCAACCCAAAATGTCACTGCAGCCTTTTTCATGGATCAGGTAAAAGAACGGTGACTGTCTTCACCTTTGTGATGGCACTGTCTCCCGTGCTGTCCACTGCGGTAGATACTGCAACACCTGGCTAGTTAAAATTACATTTAAATTCATTATATGGAAAACAAATGAAAATTTTCATTTTCATGGTGTGGCTAATGAAATGTGGCCACTCAAGCCACCTTACAAGTACATAATCTGCACATGTAGTTAGTGGATAAAATATTGGACAGCGTATATATATGAAGAACATTTCCATCATTGCAGAACGTTCTCTTGGGTAGTGCTGTCTTTCCTCCAGAGTTCCGTTTCTGTCTTAAAAAGGCAAGTGTTGTGCTGAGGAAGAAGCCCCTCTAAATTAGAAGACTGATGGCAGGATCCCAAAGCAAGAAATCGACCTTCCATATACACATATGCACACAACTAGTGTTTGCCACTCTAGAAGAACTAGTTGCTCAAATCAATCACTCTTTCTATTCTTGACTCCCTCCCCCAATACAGTGTTCATTCGAGTATAGAGTGGGGTCTTTTACCATCATTTATTACATCTCTAGAATTGAAAAGGCCAGTATTTTACATCCTGGAGCCTCAAATTGACTTCCCACAATCAGCCAGAACTTTTTTGAACACGGTGGGATTCCAAAGGCCCACGGCCCAGGATTCTGACTCCATAGGTCTGGGCTGGGGCCCAGGGATCCCCATGTTTAATAAACACCCTGGATGGTTCTGAATCAGTGGTGTTTGTGGACCATTCTTTGGAGTTGGGGCATCAGGCTGCACCAGGTACGGAGACATGAGTCAGAATCACTCTTGATGTCGTCCCAGACACTCAGGGCTTAAAACTCTGCCTGGTAATTCTGACGCATTTTCCGTTCATGCAAACCCAGTTTGTGGGCATTTCTGAGGCTGATCATTTCTCCAAGCAGCTCTGCCTGCAATCTGTTAGCAGCCACCAGGTGAATACAAGTGTGTGGTGACAGGTGCACAGGGCCGAAAAGATCCCCCGCAACCTTTGCAGAATCTCTTTCCCTTCAGAATCCAGGCAACAGGATAACTCACCATGTTTTATTAACCCCCATGGATAGGCTCCTTTCACCAAGAAAGGATCCAGTAGTAACCAGCTATCACATTCCCCTTAATGCCTTCTTCTCACAGTCATCTTCCTTTGAGATAATTGTTTCACATGGAGTTGCTTGAGCTTACATTTTTTGCTAAAATGAACCTCAGAAACAGATTCACATAGCTTACGAAAGCCACGCCCCTCCTTCCGTATGGCAGTATTTTCCCACAGACTTTTTAGAGAGACAGAAATAGACAACAGCTACATGAATTTTTTCCTTGCTCTGGCATCCTATCTCTCTGACTTTTCTCTTATAAATGATATATGTACAATGTATCAATACCAAGAGAACACCCTGTGCTTTCAAGAGACGTTTTACATACCCTGAAGTGGTACTTAACTGTGGTTTGCACCACTGGCATGACCCACTATGGCTGGACTCTTCTGTTCACCAAAGACGAAAGCTCAGGAATTTTATTAAGGATCTCCCGTCCTAAAACACCATGGGATATAAGATGTTCCTGCTACATGTAATCCTGAAGCATTTCAAAGTGTCAAACAGAAGCAAAATTTCATGCCGATTTGGGGGAGTTGTGGGAGCCTCAAAAGTGATGATCGTAATGAAGGAAGTAGATCAGGGCAAACAGCAGCTACACTTAACAACAGTCCCTAGTTTTGTCTCAGATCCGAAGTCCTCAATTACATATAGGATTTCCTACCTAAAACGTTGAGTTCCTAGACAGCCTATTGGAATGTTCTTACTCTGATGTGGGTATGGAAACAGGAAAGGGGACGAGGGAAGGAGAGAACAGAAACAGTCCAAATCCAAACCTATAACAAAATCCGCACTCCATGTTGGGCTTCCACGGCCAATCGTATAGTTTTCATTTTCATAGAAGCCCTTCTTTGCTTGGCTCCTTGACAGAAAAATTGCACTGACTGTCCCTCTAGTCTGAATTACCTGAGTCCCTTTCCCCATCCTAGTGCTGCCAGCCTGGCAGCCAACACACATTATGCAGTGCAGAACAATCTAGTATGCAGGCAGAAAAGCAAGAAGGGCTGCACTGGTTTTCAAAAAACAAAACTCTACCATATAACACTGTCCCTGAAAATCAGATCCCACCAGTCATAGAGGTGAATTGTATTCTGAAAACATCCACTCTTGGAGTAAAGATTAGGGTCCTAATTTATCTATAGAATGTCCAAACAAGTCATGTTATTAGGAACTTCCCTGCTATATTTAAAAACTTGCGAAGAGATATACATAAAATTCATTCATATTTTTATTTGTAAAGCCATACATTTCACAGTAAAAATCACCTCAGAGCAGAGGCCATATATAATATTTCCAATACATATTCATATCAGTGTCATAATCAAGATGCCATTTTGCACCCAGTTCTGAGTCAGCACACCTGGACGATGAGACAAAATATTCCAAGAATTCTGATCAGCTGTTAAAATACACCCTCTCCCCCGTTCCTCACAATTAGGATGGAGGAGTTGTCACCAGGTGGGCCCCAAATAAACTTACATGGACTAGAGCGACAAACTAGACCACTTCTGGAACTTATTATTCACCTTGACGCACATTTATTTACCTCACTGCAAGTCAGTCGCTATCCTGGGCCCTGAGAATACAGACAAGAGTAAGAAATGTGATTACTGCTCTTGAGATGAAGTGCGAGAGACGTCAAGTAAGAGAGACAAATACGTAAAGAAGAGGTTGCAAGCTTGTCGCCTGAGGACCAAATATGGCTCCCAGATGTGTTTTCTTTGGTTCATCCATGCTTTTGAAACAACTTTGAACCAACATTTTTAAGTTGACTAAGTTCATTTTTTTAGCAAATTCAAGCTTCTGGATTCCCTTGAAAACTTGAAAAATCTGGCAACACTGGGCCAGTGTTCCCACATGACAGCAACAGGCTGAAGCTGAGCACTCCCTTTGAACAAGACCTGACCTTCAGCTTACGCCAGCCCCCATGGCTCCCTAACGTCTGGTAAAATACCTACTCAGTGTCTGAGTTTTTGGTGACTATCATAAATGAACAACTCCAGGGCTAGGTAGTATCTGTTGTAACTAACATAAGTGAAGAAATACAATACTCTCATATCCAGGCTACAAGTGTTTCCCCAAAAATAAGACCTAGCCAGACAATCAGCTCTAATGCGTCTTTTGAAGCAAAAATTAATATAAGACCCAGTCTTATTTTACTATAAGACCAGGTATAATATAATATAATATAATATAATATAATATAACATAACATAATACCGGCTCATATTAATTTTTGCTCCAAAAGACGCATTAGAGTTGGTTGTCCAGCTAGGTCTTATTTTTGGGGAAACAGGGTATGCCCTCTGAAGAGCACCATAATGGTACGTATTAAGTCTTAAAAAGATAAAACTCACGTGAGCTGAGAGTTCTAGACATCTCTCTGAAGAAAACATCTGAGGAAACTCACTAAAATATCTGTAGAAGCATATTCATCAATGTGTTATGAAAAATAAGAGGAATGAAAACAACCTAAATGTTCACCCTCAAAGCATGCTTTAATATATTACAATACAACCAAAAATTGATTCCCTAGCCACTGAAATGCTAAAGTAGACATATAGATAGTATAGAAAAAAAAGGTCCACGATATATTGTTAGGCACCAAGAAAAAGCCCACTAAAACAACATATATTGCATGATCCAATTTTCATAAGAAAAAGGCCCTCCCAAAAGTATATCCAAAAAAAATAAACAACCCACAAATAATATACGTTTGTGTGTGTGTTATATATTTATAAATATAAATGTCTGAATAAAAATAGAGTGTTAACACGTGCATTTCTCTCAGATGAATGAGCAACGTGGATACATTTTTCTTTTACACTCACATCTTTCTGTATTGTTCGCGTTAATTAAATGAGGAAAAAAATCAAATTTCACCAGAAATTTCAGAAAAAAAGAAATAAGCTATGGAAGCACAGACCAACTATGGATAGTGACAAACAGACACACAAGGTACAACAGTATTTGAGATTTTAAGATTAAAAACCAAAAACATAAAAAACCCACATGCTCAAACACCAACGAGAGTTCTTTTTTAAAAATTTGATCTTGACTTTTGAATTTTTAACCAAGTCACACAGACTTAAACAGGCTGATAGCTGGAGGAGGAAATGAACACGCTCTCCCTATCAGATGTAAATTCTAACACTTGGCCTAGAACCCAGGTGGGAAAATACTGACTATTTAAATCAAGCCGAAGGGATGCCTTCCATGATCACATTACATAAGAATAGGTTCACTCACTGCACACATCTGGTCAGAATAAAGACCCTCCACAACCTTCAACACAATTAATTCAATATTTTCTCTACAGTTCAAAATGCTACAACAACTGCAGACAATCGCCTTAAATCATCACGGAAAAGTCAGACATATGATTAAGTTTATTTAGTATGCCTTAAAAATAAGCCACAGATTTTCTAGCCAATAAGATCTTAGGCAAGGATTTTTTTATCTATGTAAAAGTTATGCCTACTTGTTACCCTCAAAAGAATTCAATTCAACAGATATTTGCTGAGCACCTACAGAGGGCAGAGATTACAAAGAGCTCAAAAACAGGGATGCTGCCTGCAAGAATTCAAGAAACACATAATCCAGTACAGAAGACTGGAAAATCTACAATTACAAGACACTATTGTGACCTGAAATGCTGATGTGCGTGGAGGGGAAAAAAGAGCGAGCGCAGAGAGGGAGGAATCCAGTGTCGGTGAGGGAGATCACGGAAAACAGGAGGCAAATAAGCACAACTACTTGAAAGTATGTGGCAGCACACTGTGTCCTGGTCAATAAACACTCTGGGGGGCCATATTTAATTTCTAGGACTGTCTCTGGTAAGACCACCAGGCATGCTGTGCTGTCTCAGGTAGCAACGGTACGGCCTAAAAGAGGTGCACCCACACTGACCCCCCATAGTAGAAGGACATGGGGCACCCCGCTATGGAGTGAACACATTTCTAGTGCGGAAACTGACAAGAGAAAACTTCTGCGATGTCCTAAATTAAATCACAGCAGACCAGAGGGTGGAAAGAAGAGATAAGGGGAATTAATCAGTGAACAGCCACTGGTGGAAACCAACGAAAGACTGCTCCCATTCTTGAATGTTATGTTAAAACAGAATCAACTGGCAGCTATTTCAGTTCTTATGTAACAGGAATAGCCAGCCGACCACCAGAGGCCACCACATCTTGCTTGGGCATGAACTTTTCCAGACTTGCCCACCAATCCAGAAGCATCAAATACTTCTTTACAGACTTGCACCTACCCCAGAACTCCCTCTGCTTCCCCTTCTCCCACTCCCTTTATCTATAGCCAATGTAAATTCTTTGGAAGCAAGTTACATCTTCCTTCTCCAAAACTCACTGTACACAAGACGCCATCAATCGCAAGATGGCAGACCTGTACGTGTTTTCCACTAGTCCTCTGGCGCTGGTGGTTTAGACTGCACGCCCCAGGACCTGGTCCTCTTTCTGGCAGCATGTGGCTCAATAGACCCTTTCTTTCAGGACAACCTTCAATCTTGAAGGTTTTTGTTTCACAAAGCCTGGGATAAGAATTTTGGAACCAGGCAGATCTAAGCTGGAATCTCACCTGTATCAGCTGCCTGGAGGACAGGATAAAATAGCTGACATCTCCAGCTAATTTCCTCGTGGCTAAAAAGAGAACGACATCACCTACCCAGGTACAACCCTAAACCTGGTCTGTCTGACGTGTAAGAAGATCGACAAATTAAGGCGTAATTATTAGTTCCCCACTCTTAACTCGGACTCCCAGTCTCAACCATAAAGTTACACCTTAGAGCAGCGTTTCTCAGTCGCAGCCTTATTGCCATTTGGGCTAATAATTCTCTGTGTAGGGCTGTACGCTGCACTGTAGGATGCTTAGCAGGATCCCTGGCCTCTATTCCCTAAATGTCAGCATCACTCCCCTATCCTCAGTCATAACAACCAAAAAAATGTTTCCAGACATTGTCACCTGTCCCTTGGGGGGCAAAATCTCCCCCGTGGAGAACCACTGCTTTAGATGAACTCATTGTTGGGTCTCCATTTCTCAACTGAAAATGACCACAACTGCTATTGTGTAGGTATTTCAGTAAGCACTACTTAGGTGCCAAGCAAAGGACTAAGTGTTTTGCATACATGTTCCCATTTAATCCTCACAACCACGCTATGAGGTAGGTATTATCCTCACTTTCAACTGGAGGAATTAAGGTTCTGGAGGTTAACATACCCATGGTCACTCAGCTGAGAAGTGGCAGAGCCTGGATTTGAACCCAACCAGTCTCATAACACCAAGCTCCACTACCTCCCCAGCCATTCCTGATCTGGGAGCCCAGGTCAGGTGCCAGGAAGATCAGAGGACCTCAGTGTCAAGTTCTCAAGGATTATCCTTGCTGGTCCGGCCTGTCCAGGACGTCCAGGAAATAGGGAGAGGACCTGTCCTTCCTCTGTGCCGTTCTGTAACCTGGGGCCTGGTGATAATCATTAGAACCAACTGTCACCAGTGACAATATGGGAGAGGTTCAGGCAGCTCAGGCCTCCACCTACGCATGGTGAGGTCTAGAGGTTTCCTGCTTACTTGTCTGAACTAATCCAGCCCCAGCCTTTTAAAAAAGCAGCATCTGAATCATGCAGAAAAATGAGGGCTTTTTCAAGACTTGAAAACTCTCCAGGGAACTGTGTACCACAATCTCCATCTCTCAAGAGATTCTTCTTTTCCAAGTGCTTTCAAACAGGGAACACTGAAATGATAACAGAAGCCAACATTTATTGAGCACTCACTATGTGCTCGGCCCTGTGTCACGTGGTTTCCTTAAATCTCCTCATTTTATTCCTCCATCCGCCCTAGGAAGTAGGTACCATTATTATCCCCATTTTCACAGGGAGAAATTCTGACGCAAAGAGGTGCAGCCTCTCACCCTGGGTCATGCAGGTAACAAGTGAAAAAGCCTGCCTTCTAACCCAGGCTGGCCTGAATCCAAAACTTGTGAATCCACAACACATCAAGAAACTGGTACTTACGGAACACCTTACAAGCAGCACTGCTCTCCTGCTAACACTGTATATTGCAATAATCCTGAAACATGGCTTATAATCAGGGAATAATTGCCTTTTAATTGCACCATCAAGCCACTGTCCATAGAGCTTCGAATCGTGTCTCATAATGGGCTGAAAGATTAGCCTGATCATGGAAAACATAACTGCATCCCATTAAAGGTGCACCAAGTGTTCTGCAGGCAGTAATGGTGGGTTGACACCTCAGCTGTGAGTGTAATTCTCTTTTGTAACTCACTGTCATGACACTGGAGATGGTAACACAGAATGTCTATGCACACAACTGACGGTACCCAGAAGACCCTCTCACAGCTCATTTGAGGCTGAGAGAGTTTGCAAGGTTCCCTGACTGACTCAACACGGTACTGCCCTCAATCCGCGATATGAAGACCAACTGCAGCAGGCTAGCAATGCTCATTGTCTTCAAGAATATTCCTACATTCATCAGCTAAACTCTACTTAGCCCCAGTCAGACTGCAAACGTCAAACCCTTATCAAGTTTAACATGATCCATCACAAATTACCTAAATGGTCAGACTTTCAAACATCAGAATGTTCAGAGGCAACAAAGCTCAGGAGAGATTTATTCTAATTCTAAATTTGACAGTGGATGTTCAACAAATACTGGAGCAATGACCATGCCCCAGGCACTATTCTCAGCACTTGGGAGGCAGCAGGGCATAGGATCAACAACGTCCCTGTCCCTGCCCTCTTGGAGCTTCTATTCCAGAAGGAAGAGACAAAACAAGGAACTTACTTATTTTGAAGTTATTTACACACTAGAGAGTAAAATAAAGCAGAGAAAGGGGTTAGGGAATGACAAATGGCCCTAAGTGAAGTTATCCTTTTAAATAATGGGGTCAGAGGAGGTGACATTTGGGAAAGACGTAAAGTTCATGAAAAAGCAAGTTTCCCAGATGTCTAGGTGGAGATGAGCAGGCCATGGACGGGAGAGAGAAGAAATGTAAGGGACAGATCATGGGGGGGCCCGCAGGTCACTATAAGGATTTTGGCTTTCACTATAGAAACCACTATAAATAATGGATTACTTAGCTGAGAAAGAAAGAGAGAGAGAGAGAGAGAGAGAGAGAGAGAGAGAGAGAGAGAGAGAGAGAGAGAGAGATTTAATCATGAAGACATTGTTCAAATTACATTTCTAATTTTGCTACATGCCTTCAGAAAAGTTGACATCCAGAAGACACTGGACCCTCCCGAGGACATTTTACTATAAAGCAGAAGTCGATGATAGGTGTGTCCTTGACATCCATGGGGGTTCAGCTATGGAAAAACCAAAACAAATTCACAAGAAATGCTCGTGGAAGCAGACATCCATAGGGATGCAGTAACACAAAGCTCCAGTGTTTACCAGGGATTGTTCAAGCTTACAGATCTCACCGTATGAGCTGCATGAAGACAGACAGGAACGCAGTAACCTACTTGTTTAGGGTGGGAATGTCAGCCCTTAACGAATTTGACAGCCTTTATTTTCAGTGTATACAAAATCAGTATATCCTGTTACACGTATATACAAACTCAAGGAAGAGACCACTAACATCAGATACTAGTGTTCTGCATTAAATAACCATCGTTTATAAAGCAACATCCTTCATGTAAACCCTTGTGGTAAGGAGATGTCAGAATGTTTTCGCTTATAAACCACTTAATTCCCCTTGGTGGATATCATCAATTCTGCCATCCAAAACTAGCTGGAGAATAAATGCCAACAAACGCAGTGAGCCAACTGTATGCTGTTGCATCATAAGGTCAAGTTAATCTATTTTTAAATAACATAGCCATTGGCAATGACTGGCCACTGGAAACAATGCACAAGTTGGGTTGCCTGTCCTTGCATTATTTTTTGTAAAAGCTGTGGAATGTTCCAAAGCATAACCTAAAAATAGCCTTCGGAGAGTGGTCTTTTGGCACCAAGAACAAACACAGATTGATTTTTGAAAGTTTAAGTTAAAAAAAAAAAGACAGGAACACAAAACACAATTTAAGAGCAAAAAAAAGGACAAAAATCAGACTTTTCTGTAGCAAAGATCTGACTTGCGGTTAGCTGGGAAAATTGAACACAGAGAGACGATGCTATAAGAAAACGGGGGTGAAATGTCATCCTTAGGGATCTGAACAGAGCAGATCCCTCATCAACAGAAAACAGATAAACCCCTTATCATCCTGCCTGCTGAACATCTGAAATTTCACTTCTTAAACTCCAGTCAGTCAATAGGCAGAAACGCTTAAATGTAATTCATTAAGCCTTGTTGGTCATTTATTTATTTATAGTTCAGTATAAATTAGACACAGGGAACCAGCTGAAGGGAAGATCTGGTGATGAGAAAATGAACACATTACGATCCTAAATGAGAAGAAGTGAAAAATGAATAGGGTGAAAGGGGGAAGAGAGGTTGCAGATGGTCTGGTATGTGCTCATCACCTGAGGAAGAAGCGACAAAATTCATTCAGGCACCCAACACATCTTAGCGGGCGCCTAGGACTTGCCAAGGACTATTTCAGGCACTGGAAAATCGAGAGGTGAACAAGTGAAGAAAACCTGTTTTCTTGGCCCTTACGTTCTAGTGGGAGGAGAGACAGACAACAAATCAGAAACAAAAGGTAATGTGAGGGGCCGGCCTGGTGGCTCAGGCAGTTAGAGCTCCATGCTCCTAACTCTGAAGGCTGCCAGTTGGATTCCCACATGGGCCAGTGGGCTCTCAACCACAAGGTTGCCAGTTCAATTCCTCGAGTCCCGCAAGGGTTGGTGGGCAGCGACCCCTGCAACTAAGATTGAACACGGCACCTTGAGCTGAGCTGCCGCTGAGCTCCCAGATGGCTCAGTTGGTTGGAGCAGGTCCTCTCAACCACAAGGTTGCGGGTTTGACTCCCCCAAGGGATGGTGGGCTGTGCCCCCCGCAACTAGCAATGGCAACTGGACCTGGAGTTGAGCTGCGCCCTCCACAACTAAGACTGAAAGGACAACAACTTGACTTGGAAAAAAAAAGTCCTGGAAGTACACACTGTTCCCCAATAAAGTCCTGTTCCCCGTCCCCAATAAAATCTTATTTAAAAAAAAAAATGTGAAATTGTGAAATTGTGACAAGACTATGGAAGACACAAAACTGGACGAGGGGACGGCACATGGCTCAGGGAGCAATTTTATAAGGGGTCAGGGGTCAGCGGAATGCTGGGGCCTCCTCAGACTGGCTCTGGAGAACTGATTACATGCAAATCTTCCCACCTTCAGTTATGCTACAAATCAGGGTCTCCCTGCCACCAGAGCTGGTTGTTAAGCACTTAGCAGCACACCCCCCAGCACACCCCCAGGTGAGGAGCTCAATGACGATCTGTCTGAATAGACACTGAGGAGAGGAGTCAATCTTGTGACCATCTAGGGGGAAAGGAAAAGCAAGCCCAGAGACCCTGAAGCAGAGTTCCTGGGAAACCAAGAAAGACGAGGCACTGTGTTTTAAAATGACAACAGGATTATTTTGTTACAGAACTGTTGTCATATATTCCAATTCGTCAAAATAAACACATAACATCAAAACAAAGAAAGGCACAAGAACTATATTCAATCGTCTGTGGTCATAATTCCCTCACTACAGTGAGGGAAGGGCCTGGTGGTGGTGGTGTGGTTTTTTAATTGTGTCTTATTTATTGTCTCCATTCTGTCTCAAAAAAAACAGTGGAAGGACACTTTTGGTTCCTGGGTAATTTGCAAAACCACAAAAGACACCTACAAAAATATGTAAGCATGACTTATAATATTACCAGTTTGGGAATCTACAATCACACCATTTTAAACTTTTGAAGTCTGGGTTATTCATGGAATTGCTGCATGTTGAGTGCAAAAGACCCGAAGGGGCACACCCACTTATTTTGGGCATAAAGAAACTTAGGCCCCAAGAGGGTGACTGCCGGTGACAACAGTACCAGCTGGCATACCTGGAACCCAGGTCACCTGCCTCATATGCTGCTTAGTATCAATGCCAGTCTACAGCCCGGGGTTGTGGTTCTCAACATTGAGCAGCATCAGAATCACCTGAGGGCTTGTTAAAAGCAGCCCCAGGAGTTTCAGAATCAGGGGAAGGTGAGGCCTGGGATTTGCGTGTCTAACCAGTTCCCAGGTGAGGCCAACACCACTGATCTGAGGACCCTCCTTTGAGACCCACTGACCAGGAATTAGGAGTATAGCTTTTGGAATCCAACACAGCTGAGTTCCAGTTCTACTTCTGCCACTTGTATGACCCTTGGAAAAGCCACCCAAACTCTCTGCACCTCAGTTTCCGACATCCAAGTCCCAGTAAGAGGAATAAAGAATGAAATTGCCCATAAAGCACTAACTTAGCCAAGGGACTGGCACATTCTAAAGCAACTGCTTAATAAATACTAGCTACATCCCATAGCAAAGTTTCCTTAATTACTTTTATTCTTTTTTCCACATACACTAGAATGGCTAAAATTCAAAAGACAGACAAAATCTAACACTGGCAAAGATATGGAGCAGCTTTATTCATACAGCTGTTGTTCAATAGCAAAAAAATGATCAACAGTCCAAATATCCATTGATGAGCCAAACATAAACAAACTGGTACATGTACACAATGGAGTACTATTCAACAATAAGAAAGAACAATGAGGCACACAACAATATTAAACCTCCAAAACATTTTGTTGAGTGAAAAATGACAGACACAAAAGAGTACATACTGCATTACTTCACTTATTTGAACTTCAATAATAGACAAAACTAATCCATGGTGAAAGGAATCAAACAACCTTTGCTTCTGGAGGAGGTGGGGGGCACTGACTGGAAAGGGACACGAGGGGACTTTCTCAAGTGATGGAAATGTTTTATATCTTATTTGGGTGAAGGTAACATGAGTATATGCATTGGTCCAAATCCATCAAACTATAACTGAAGACCTGTGCATTTCACTATAGGTACTTATATGCTTATAAAGGATACATATATGCTTTATTACATATATAAAATAACATACTTTATATAGCCTATATAGGTATATGTAAATTTTTTCAGGCACCTTGTGGCAAAAGACTATGGTTCTCCATTTAAAATGAACCAACTCCAACCTGGTAGATCCGCTTAGCTTGATTCCTTCACAGTCCAGTCCTGCTTCATATAATACCATTTGCTACAGACTATTTTGGTCTATGCATCTTTCCAGAGAGCTGCCATGAGATGGAAACAGCAGAATTTTCTCCCACAAGGAGACCATGACATTTCCATACAGACAGCACCCAGAGTGACCCATGTCCCTGGGAGTGGCTAGCTCAGGGTGCAGACAACACAAAAGTAACACTTTCCTTTACCATGTACCAAGTATGAGCCTATCTAACATGAGTAAAACACAGAAATGAAGACACAGTAAGAGCAGTTGTGTCATGTAATTTAAATAATATTCTAGATATAAAAGAGGGAACAGAAGACCAGTGAAATGCTTTCTAGTGCCATCTTTCTGTAATAAAGATGTTAGAAGAGCTAACGGTGCCCGTAATTATCACATGAAATAGTAGCTTTCACTTTTAGTGGATTCCAGCCCATTCAAGTGTCCCCATCTACGTCTTTATTCTGTCCCACTACAAGTAGAACAAGTACATTTACATATACGCACGCTCACCTGCTATGAACATTCCTGTACAGCACACAGAATGGTTCTGGGTGAAGAGAAATAACATAACACTTGGAGACACTACAATTTTCCTTCCAACCCAGAGGTGTCTGATTCCAAACACACTTGATTATCTGACCATCCCCTCCTAAATTCCACTATGAGGCAGCCCTGGGACAGTGCCTCCCAGATCTTTGAAAACTGGTAGGAGGAAGAGGTTCAGCCCCACACAGCACCTTGTGTTGCACACTCAAAACAAGCCCCCACACAGGACCTATCAAACACCAGCAGATCCCTCACCAGATGATACCCCTGGCTGTCCTTCCTCCAGCCCTTTCTCCAAATGCCCCTGAACTGAGACCTTAAGATGCTCCCATCAAATGCAGTATATTCTCTACAGTTCCACCAAGTCCTGATAATCCAGGTACCAGCATTAAATTCATAATCCAGTTTCCTGGCACTAAAAGCTAAACTTAGAAATAACTAATTCTCTAATTCAATTTAAATATAACAATAGCTACTCTTTATTGAGCACTTACTACTATGTGCCAGGCACTGTTCTGCATACTTTACACTTATCAGCTTATGTAACACCCTCAAGAAAGCCAGTTTACAGATGAGGACACATTCTCACAGCGAGGCCAGGTATTAAGCCTTAAGCAAAGCCAGGGGAGATATGCAATGAACAAGCACAGTCTATCCCCTTAACTAGCTTACCACCTGGTATGGAAATGAGGGGAGTGATCTAACTCAGAGTTAGATCACTAGCTGGATGCTTGGAGGGCTTCTTGGAGGAGGTGTCCAAGTGGACAATGAGGACATAAATGGAAGGAGCTTTCCATACCTATGCATCTGCCCCTCAGCTCCCAAAGCTAAAAGGCCTGTATATTCCCCTCTGGTTCCCTCCTCCCTGTCCCCTAACAGGCTTGTTTCCACGACTGGACCGGCCTAGCCCTGCCCAGCCCTTTTTTCCTTTGACCCATTCCTCCAGCTGCTGTTGCCCTTCCAGACCAGGAGGCACATGGGAACTTTTCACCACACTGGACTTTGCCACCTCTTCTAATGCCTTCTTGGGAGAGAAACTGCGTCATGGCACTTGGTAGTATAAGGCCTCCCTTTAAGGGAATGGAGTCCTTCTCTGTTGGACTGATACAGGGACACCCCCTTCCTTGCCTACACGTGCGATGAAAGGGACTCCCCACCACCAGCAGCCAAAGGAGAGGCCATCACTCCTCTACAGGCTTTGGCGAGTCATTTGCTTCCACTCCCTCATCCCACAAGGGTCAGCGCCCCCACCTCTCCCTCTTCAGTGCTTAAGGCTCTGCAGCAAGGGCTCGATCCCTCAGTTTAGTATCATGTGACCTTGGCCAAGTAACTTAACCAATGTCAGACCCAGTTTCCTTATATGTAATACGGGCTTTATAAAAACAACTCATTCTCAGAATTGTGAATCAGAACAAGGTAGTGCAAGGGACGCATTTTACACAGTCTGGCATGTACGTAGTAAGCTAACAATGAATAGTAGCTATCATCATCACCAATAATGATATGGCGATGCTGGTGGTAGTGATGATGGTGGCAGCATAAACTTGGGCTTGATTCAGGCTAAAAGAGAAATACACTTCCTTTCCCTCCGCCCCCCACCACCCTCCCCGCCTCCCAAGCCTGGGGCTGAGCCACACGGTGGAGACACGCATCATCCCTCAGTGGGGCGAATGCAGGCTCTTCAGGCGGCCGGCTTAGGAACCGTTGCGTCCGAACCCACCTGGAGGGTTACGGGATAAAGGCGATTTTCTGATGGAGGAGGTCCAAAAACCATAAACCCTCTCCTCACTCATACCCATTGTCCAGGTCTGGAAACAGACCAGTGGCAAAACAACACAGCACTAGGTCTGCAGCATCACTCCCCCAAGGAGCCAGGAGAGCCTCCACTTGGCCTCAGCCTCAGTCCTCCCAACTCTCCTCCAGGCGCAGGCGAAGCTGCGCTGCATTTGGTGACTGAGATAACAGGTTGGCAAATCAGGCCTGGGAAAAGTCTCCCCGCTTCCCGGCGCAAATCCAATTCCCTCCTCCCAACGCAGGTGGGCAAACAACCCGCAACCTCTCCACAACTTTGTGTATTTCACCACGACAGGGCGCACGGCCTCAATTTCACCTCTAAGCTGCGCTCGCGGGAGAAAAGCGGGAAATTGAGATGGGGGTGGGGGCAACCCGCAGGCAGCTCCCCTTTTCTGGGCGCCTCCGGAGGCGCGTCCCGTCTTACCTTGTCTGACGGCTTTGAAGGTGACGGCCTCCTTGCAGCTGTCGATGACTCCCAGCACGTCATAGCGGGGCAAGCCCGACACCCGGATCCCCTGCACCTCCAGAAGCAGCTCCCCCTCGCCCAGCCTAGGGCCCTCGCCGCCGCCGGGAAGCCCCGTCGCCTCGGCCGTTGCCACGGCTCCGACATAAGGAAACTCCCCGTTCTCCGCGCCCCCCAGCACCGTCACCTCCAGCTCGCCCTGGGGTCCCCGCTTCACGGTGCATTCGTGAACCTTGCTAGTCCAGTGGTTCTTCTTCTGGATCACTTTCGACATGACGAGTTACACCACTCCTACCCCCAAAAAAAATAAATAAAATGAGACAGGTGCCCCCCTCAGCACAAGCCCCCAGTCCCCGCTGGTTCATGGGAGAGACATCTTCCCAAAAATAACGCCACGGGAGAGAGAAACTTGGTAGCCTCACTCCCCTGCACACACTCGCGCACTCAAGCCATCATAAAACAAACTTTCTGGGCTTCCCCGCGAGCCCTGCACTGGCGCCCACGAGCTTTGTTTGCATTCCGGTGCTTCTGGGTCCACGTTCCAGCGCCCGACCGTGCTCTCCCGGACCAGAGTCCACTCTGCGCCGCTTGGGTTTTGGTGGTTTGTTGTGTTTTTTTTCCTTCCTTCCTTTCTTTCTTGCCTCTTAGAAATGCGGAATCTCCTCTTTAGCTCCCGCCTGGCTCGCCTCTCCGCTGGCGGGCTGTTCCTGAGGGTGAGGGAAGCCCTTCCAGCCAGTTGCTGGGAGCCCTGGAGACGCGGTAGCGGAGCGGGGGTGGGGGTAACAGGAGGGAAGTGCCTGCGGCCCCTTTAAGCAGATACAAAGGCTCGGCTTGTTTTGTTACAGTTCATTCTATTCCGCGCCGCGGAGCGCAGCGACCGGCGAGAGAAAACGCACGCGCATGCGCCCCTTGGTCTCCAGCCGGCCGGCCCGCCCCGTCCCTCCTTCCCAAAGGGAGAGATTCCAATGTGCTTCCCGTTGGGTCCTAAAACCGACATTTATGGAGAAGACAAGTTACTCCCTTTCAATCACGCTTCTTATTCCTGCTTTTCTTTCAGTGCCTTGGGCGCAGCAAATCCCTTTGGAGCTAGGGGGAAGCACATGGGTTTTACTCCAACTGTTTGCAACTTTTGAAACATGGGCAATCTGGGTTTGGCATTTTAAAACCATTTTAAACAGGTAGGGGCTGGGGAGGCTCACACACTCACCCTCGCGCTCACACTCACGCACACACGCACGCACTCAACGCCGGCCTAAGCCGCCTAATCGCCCTTGGCCAGTGGCTGGCCACGCTGTCGGTCACTCAGCCCAGCTTGTCTACCGCCCCCACCCCCACTCCGCCGCATTTCCCTCTGATACCCCTGTGCGGGTCCGGAGACTGATGTCTGCCCCGCGCCTGCAGTGAGCCGGGTCCTGGAGTGGAGCTGGCCAGTGTCTCTGGGACCCTGGGGAGGGGGGCGGTGGGTGCCTCCTGGATGCCCCACCTGGGATCCCTGTGAGCGTCACACGCTCCCACACACACTTACCCGTACCCTTAAACTGTGGAGCCAACGTTTTAGGACACAAAACTGTAAGAGAGGGAAAGAAGCCAACAGTTTCGGAGCTTCAACATAAAAGGGCTTTTTAACTGCTCTTCCAGCAAAGACTCCTGGAGTCAGTCATCTATCCCGGGCTCAAGTTCCTGGCTGAGCCGGGAAGCCTGCGGACCTGCCCCGGGGCCAGGAGATAAGGATCACCCCCATGTCTGGGATCTGCACCCGCGTCCTGGCGCCCGCGAGGGCGAGGGCGAGGGTGTGGGCGCGGGCGCGGCAGCCACCTCTCGGAATCCGCAGCCCCAGAGTCGGTGCTGCCTCCGGCGCCCTCCGGGGACCGGGGGTAGCCGAGCGTTTGTCCGGGCTAGGTTCAGGAAGGAGCTCGGGAGATGCCGACAGAAAGAAGACCCTACACCGAGAAGGAGGCTGCCCTCCAAATACGCCCGAAATCAGCCTGGGCGCTAGAGTCTCCCAAGCAATTTTTTTTTTCCTTAGTGATTTATAACTTGTTTGTTCTTCTTTGGTCACAGGAGAGATTCCAAGTGCTAAATAAGGAAGATGAGTGGAAGGGACTCAGGAAAGATGGATGCCAGCTGCAGCCAGGGTTAAGATCTGGCCTCTGGGTTTAACTTGAATAAGCTCCGTGACCCTCAGAGCCTTAGTTTCTCCCCTGAGTATAGCAATACCTCGCAATGTACTTGGGAGTATTACATAGGTGAACACTTGTAAAATGCCCAGCTTGTAAAGTGAGTACTTGTAAAATGACATATAATAAAAACTTATACTACTACCACTAGTAGTAGTAGTAGTATTTTATTTGGAAAGAGAATTAGGAAATCGTTTGGGGTTTCAAGTTAGATGATGATGATAATTCCTGCTCTCCTTTCTAATCTTAAAATATATAGGCATACATTTAAATATTTTTAAAGCACTCTGGAGAGTGCTATCTAAGCTAATAAAAATAAGAGAAGAATATTGATGCTTCTCTCTAGGGATATCCAGAACTGAAAATCCCCTTGCTTTGTAGTATTCGTGAAAGAAGAAAGTAGCCAAGTTTCCTTGACTCTTCTTGGTGAGGGAAACTTCATCTCCATTCTCTTTTCTCAGAAGCAATCAGTTTATCTCACACTTGACTGAATCAAAATGAGTGGGAGCTTCAAAACATTCCTTCCCAAACGCAAACAATGATCCAGCCCATCAGTCCAGCCCCCAGGACTTTTAGGGTTCCCCTGAAGTGGTGCTGGTACATAACATTGAGGACCACAGGTCTAGCATCTCGATTCCTGAGCATCACAGACCCTTTTGGAGAATAAACCTGTAGTCCATATCTTCCTATAGAGTATAAGTTCCAGGGGGGTAGGGAACTTTGGCACTTAGGTTTACTGATATAGTCCCAGTTCCTAGAACAGTGCCTGGTACCTAGTTAATACACAACTATTTGTTGAATGGATCTCCCCACACAAGTGCACATTTTTGCATACCATGTTAGAAATGGAGTCACTGAGTCCCCTACAAATCACTAGTAAGCTTTACCTTGTGTGTTACCCCACTTGCCCACTCCATATTCTAGTAGTCTGATTGCTTGCCAAGAATTTCCCCAACTGCCTAGAATCAGGGGCCTCTTCCTACCTCCCCATTCAACTCTTGCTCCCACCTGGAGAAGTCCAAAGAATGGGCAAAACCAAGTATTTTGTGATTCATCCCACTGCAGCAGCACCATCTCCCCTCTCCGGGATTCCAGGTGTCCCACAGCTGGGAAGGGAAAAGTACTTGGAATTTAGCACACTTCAGATTTTAGATGTGGAATAGCCCCAAGAAAAGAAGGGATATCTGAGGGCACAGGATGGAGAGACGTATAGAGAGACATTGTATTCCAAGAACATAAGTATTTTGAACCTCCAAAGCAGCTAAGACCACCAATTTCCAGTTACTAAGTTTATGATGTCCCCAAACTCTCCTCCTCTGACATTTTTTGTCTACTGTATTTCACCTGGTCCAGTTCCTGTATCCCAGACTGGAAGCAACTTCAAGGCAGAAATTATCTATCCTATCCAACCTTTGAATCCTCAGCACCTAAACCCATGCCTTTTGTGGCGTGTGCACCATACACATTTGTTAAATGAAGACATGGATGAAGTGTGACGTTAAACTGCAGAATATGTGAACTTTGTTGCAAAGCCTTTTTAGATTTGGTGGCTGGAGCGAGCCAAGGTATTTATTTCTTGAAAGAGCTTATAATTATCTCATTTTGAAGTAGATTTTTCTTGAAGAGATGTAAAACGGGATCCTCGTGTTCTGGCTTCTTACACGTAGAATATGACTTTGATAATACATTCCAAAAGGGAAAAATAATGCTATAAAATACCTCACTTTGAGGTTTACCATGTGTGCCTGGATAGCTTTGTGCATTATTTTATCTAATCATCACAATCTTGTGAAGTAGGTGTGACCTGATTTTACATAAATTACCTTGATTTTACAATCGAGGAAAGTGAAGTTAGGGAAGTACAGAAACTTGCTCAACAGCTTAGAAGTGGTAAAGCTAGGATGTGAACCCAGAGGCATGACCCAAACCTAAAAACCCATGCTCAGCACCACTGCACTAAGAGAGTGTAGGATGTGGCCAACTTCCATTCAGTGTGCTTGGGTAACAGCATTGTTTTTGGCTCCTGCATCTGCCACACAGTGTGGGCTCACTAGTTAAGCCACCCTCCCATGTCTTCCCTTTAATCTGAAGGAATACAGTGTTCCATTCTGGAATCCAATCTCCAGTTCGCCATCTGTGGGCTCTGAAGATTGGATAATTTACTGAAATGTAAAGAGGATTAATTTGTAAACATTTCTAAAGTGTTTGGAGATCTGTGGGCTGTGGTACAGGTGACATGCCAAACATCTTTATACTGTTATTGTGTTAACATTTCAACAATGAACTCTTAATAAACACAGTAGATTCAAATGAGACCTAAACTGTAACATAATAAACTCTACACAAAGTAAGATCTTATTTTCATATACGTAGTTCCACTAAGGGAGAGGGGGGAAAAAAACTCACGAATATAAAATCTGCATGTCTTCTCTTTTTCCCAAATAGATTTCTTCCTAAAGTTTTCCAGTTGTGATTAAAGAAATTTATAATTGCAGTGTAAGTGGCATTTTACATTATTTTTCTGAAAACGTGAGGATGCGAAATAAGTTGGTCAGTTGTGGGACAAAGACGAACATATAACTTGGTTTTCATTTCTGAAAAATACCATCAAGAGGTATATGTTATAGATATCAAAACAAGTATAAATGCTTTGCACGTATTCAGTAAGGTAACTGATGATTTAGAGCAACAAAGGAGGTTGAAGCCATTAGTTCAGGTAGCAGGTAAATGGCAGTGAGGGCCATTTTCCTCGTCGTCTCTTTCTGGTGGCATTTTTATGATTCACTTGATAACTTATTCTTTTCCTTACAGGGAGGCATTTGGGTGATTTTCTCTGACCGTAGTAGTTCTCCTTTTAGTACTATCAGCTAAGCAAGAATAAATAAAATGTTAATTCTGGTGACCTTTTAAGAGATCACATGTGAACTATTTTTATACCCCAGAGAAGGAACTCCAAGAAGGAGAGTTTAATCCTGGCTAATGTTCTGGTTCACGTCTAGGGGAAAAAATGAGATGGGTAACTGGAAGATTTGAAATTTGATGATAGTTCCAGAAACCCAAGAATTTATCATGAAAATCTCTCCTAAAATTTCTCTCCTAAAATTTCTCCCCTAAAATTTCTCCTAATGATTCAGCTGTATAAAACACTAAATATCCCAAATTAGCACATTATCCTGCATAATTTTACTGAAAATACATCTGTTAATATTGTTAATTTCCTTAAGAACAGGACATTTGCATTTTCTTGATTACAGACATTTATATCTTTTATTCCATCTCCCACCAAATCTATGAAAATATAATAATCTGAACGTGGTCGATGCTTAAATAATACAGGATTTTGTTATTGAAGGTGTTCACTCTCTTCTTCCTTATTGTATATCTTTAAAAATTTACTGCACCAAAACAGAACTGAATGAGGGAGGAAGAAAACACACACTGAAACAAGGGTGGAATGTCTGTATTTTAAAAAATACTCTACTGGTATGAGTTTTCACAAAACAATTTAAAAAACATAAGTAAAATGGCAGCATTAAATTAAGACATTCAAAATTCTATTACCAAGAGAACCACTTTGTACACTTGGTGTATCTCCTCCTGGACTTTGCCTAATACATACACACACACACACACACACACACACACACACACAGTACCTCTTAAGTGCATATAGTCTCTCTCTCACTCGCTCGCTCGCTCGCTCGCTCTCTCTCTCTCCTTTTGGGATTTATAGATAATTTATGAAATAAAATAATCCTTTTTCACTCACCAATATATCATCAATTTCTTATTTGTAATTACGGACCTATGTTTATCACTTTCAATAGCTTAACAATATTCCATTCTTTGAATGTTTCAAAATGTGTTTATCCAATGCCCTATTAATAATCATTTAGGATTCTGAATGGGACTAAAGTAATTATCTGTATTAGGGTTTTTTGGTTACCAGTGACAGAAACCCAGTTGACCTAGCCTAAGCAAAAAAGGAAATGTATTACTCCATATGACTGATAATACTAGAGGTGAAACTGGTTTTCAGCATGACTAGATGAAGAGGCTCAAGAGATGTCCTCAGTTCTCTCTCTCTCTCTCTCTCTCTCTCTCTCTCTCTCTCTCTCTCTCTCTCTATCTCTGTCTCCCACCCCAACCCTTCTCTCTCCTGCTTTGCTCTGTTGCCCTCATCCTGTCCTACTACATAAAGTGGCCTTTTCCAAACAGCCAGGAAAGATAGCCCCAAGCAGCTTACATCATCCAGGTTTAGCAATGCCAGAAGAAAGGAGATTTTCACTACCAGATTAACAAAGCAATCAGAGAAAATTCAGTCTTTATTACAGCTTTCAGTTTCAATTGTTGAGAGTAAAGGTAGAATTTGCCTACTTTTCAGTGGCTTTGACAATAAACACAAGTACGTCACAAACATCAGCAGCTGTCAGATCCAGCCTGGCAGAGTGTCTGTGGACCTGGGAGACTCTGGGAACATCGTCAGCGTGTTATCTGTAGGCTCTTATGGTCGCCTTTCCTACCGTTATAAGAATTCCAAGAATTCCAATGTAGTGAGAGTTTGATTTCAATCAAAGCTGCAGTGGTTGGCCCACATTTTGGTGGATATTTTGAAGATATTCTGAAGCTGGCAATAGTGCAGGATTGAACCCTTTACAAAGGAAGCCATCAATTGTTATACTTTAATACAGATGGCTTGTTAAAATACATAAGATTGATTTCAAATGTTCTGAAATGAATCTTAAGTTTCTCTGAGGCTACACTGAAAAAGAATTAAATATTCCAAGATGGCCCATGATGGTGGTAGATTGTTTTCATTCATTCGTTAGTTCACCAAATGTTGGTTAAATACTTATTTTGTCAATTCCTACTACGCTATGATAGTACAAAACTAAAAGACACACTTTGTTTTTTTTCTGGAAGAAGTATCCTAACTGGTTACTTGGACAAGAACACAGACCAGTTCAATTACATTCTGTAAGTTCAACAACAGGGAGCATAAGGTGATCCTGGAGGACATCTCATTAGAGAGGATTGTAATTTGCAAGCATGGCTTCAGAAATTAAAGGTACCATAGTTGGAACTTCTTGCCTCCTCCCCCCTAATTTATTTTAATAGTATTTGAAGAAGTGAAAGACAAAGTCCAGTTTTATGATCCCATTATGGTCCTCAAAGGTGTGTTTTATTGGAACCATTCAGAGAGTTCTCAGATGGTTACAGTTGTCCACAGTGTGAATATATGGTTCCATAAAGCACAACTCTGTCTTGCCACAAAGCTGATCCAGCAAACGCTGTAGAGTTTTGGGAAATGACTCAGGATAATTAAGCAATCCATAACCTGAGCAACCTTGCTCCTTGAACTGTGCCAATTTGTGAAAATTGTTCCCCACAAAATCTTGTAGCCAGATGAATGAGGACCCACCCCCCAAAAATATATATATATATTTACTTAATATAGATAATATAATAATATATTATTAATATAATATATATGTATGTGTGTGTGTATATATATATATATATATATATATATATATATATATAATATACTTCCGAGATTTAGCATGTTCCTAGAATTTTAAATTTGTTTTCATGGACCTTTGCCCGCTAAGGGGAGGCTTACCCAAAGCCAGAGTTGTTAAGAGCAACGTCCCCTTGGAAGTCAGTGTCCAGATTTAAAGTCTTTGTATTCCAAACATTCCTGACACTCCTGGCTGAGAAATTCAGCATGCCTGAGTTTGGGTACTCCAAGGACATCCCCCTGCAGCCCAGACTGCTGAATGAAGCTAAGTGTTAGAAAACACTACAGTTTTAATTATTAAAATAGCCCTTTGCTTTAGTGAGTGCACAAGCTGGCATAGGCTTGGTAATGTTTCTGCTTCCAAACTCACAGCATCTGCATTTTTCAGATATTTGACCTTGATCTTTTGACCTCTCTTCTAGAATCCTGAGAGTGCTGGGAATACTCACAACTGAGTGATGGGAGCAAAAACTAGACAGGTAGCAATTCTTTTCTTATTTTCTGTTTTTAACTGTAATCCTAGGTTACCCTGTTTTAGACTAGACCCAATTTCCCCCTCAGTTATTAATTTTATTTGAACATGTCACCTGTTATGACTTTACTTTTTGAATTGACACCACTAAAGCCTAAAACTATCAAAGTTATGCGATCCACTTGCTAAACCAAGCTGGTGTTTCCTGACACTGCTCTCGAGATAGCTGAAATCCTTCTCTAGGTTAGCATTCTCAAACTTTTTAAATTGCTGTTCACTATGAGCAATGCATTTTGCTTCACTACCCAGCTCACGTATACACATACACATACGTACATATATACATATGGTTGAAACAAAAGTTTCATGAAACCATATTCATCCTTTCTGTGTGTGGTACACTACACCAGGGGTCATGGCCCCCAGCCAAATCCATTCCTTAACCTTCCTCTTTATGACCAGTGAGCTAAGAATGATTTTACATTTTTAAATGTTTGAAAAAAAAATCAAAAGAATAACATTTATATTGAGACATATTTACAATATGTCATGCACTCTTACATCTTTGCATTTATTGTCTCATTAAATCTTTACAATAATTTGTCTTTGTCTTGTTCAGAATCAGGACTATAACAGAAATGGTGGATAACATTTTTTAAGTGAGTGCTCACTGTGTCAGATAAATGTTTTGGTAAATGTTTTAGATGATACATTTATTTAATCCTCTCTATGAGACAAGGAGTATTAGTATTCCCATTTTGCAGATGAGGAAACAGAGACATAACAAGACTATGTAACTTGCACAGGATCACACACCTAGGAAGTGGTAGCTGGGATTTAATCCTAGGTTCCTCTGTTTCGAGACCTATGATTTTGACACTACTACTCACCTTTGCAGCTTCTTGCCCACAACTTGACACACAGCATAGGCCCAATGCATATTTGAAGAATGAATGAATACATGCATGAATGAATGAAGGACGCCGAGATAGAATGACAGTCTCTCATGGATCCTGACCAAACATGGGAAAACAGACAAATTAGGTGATTGCTCTGTGCTTTAACAAGCAAGCAAGCAAACAAACGAAGTATATGCCTCATTTATTGAGTGCCAAACATTGCATGTAAGGACTTTCAATAAGTTTTCTCATTTGATCCTTATAACGACACTGGGAGGTTGATGCTATCCCTATTTTATAGAAGAAGAGATTGAGGGCCAAAGAGGTAAAGTACCTTGTCTGAGATGACACAACTAGTATTCAGACCTGTGTGATTAAGACCATGTGCTTAATCACTGTGCTATGTACCTTCATATGAATTTCTAATGTCACTGTAATACTATCTACCCTATTTTGTAGGCAAAATAAGCAGTGTATCAGAGACTTCATTAATAACTATAATGTTTTCTGATGACATATTTCTCTATCAAAAAGTTCAAGCCTAAAGTGGAAGAAGTGGAACAGGAATAGAGATGCCATCCAGGACATTTGATATAGAGATTGTGTTCTCAAATGTTGTTATATAATCTTTGCTAGTCTTCTGTAAATCTAAATCTAAAGACTAAATCTAGGGGCCGGCCCGGTGGCTCAGGCGGTTGGAGCTCCATGCTCCTGGCTCCGAAGGCTGCCAGTTTGATTCCCACATGGGCCAGTGGGCTCTCAACCACCAGGTTGCCGGTTCAACTCCTGGAGTCCCCCAAGGGATGGTGGGCAGCACCCCCTGCAACTAAGATTGAACACGGCACCTTGAGCTGAGCTGCCGCTGAGCTCCTGGATGGCTCAGTTGGTTGGAGCGCATCCTCTCAACCACAAGGTTGCCAGTTCGATTCCTCGCATCCCGCAAGGGATGGTGGGCTGTGACCCCTGCAACTGGAAACGGCAACTGGACCGGGACCTGGGCTGCGCCCTCCACAACTAAGATTGAAGGGACAACAACTTGACTTTGAAAAAAGGCTTGGAAGTATACACTGTTCCCCAATAAAGTCCTGTTCCCCTTCCACAATAAAATCTTTAAAATAAATAAATAAATAAATAAATAATAAAAACTAAAACTAAATCTAAAATTCAAAGTTTATTTGAAAAAACACTCTGAAGCACATGAAAAGATATAGAACATTATTAGTCATTAGGGAAATACAAATCAAAACCACAATGAGATGCCACTATACACCCACTAGAATGGTGGGTATAATTTTTTTGTAATGGAAATTTACAGATGTTGGTGCAGATACAAAGAAAATGGGAACTTATACATTGCTGGTGGGACTGTAAAACGATGCAGACACTGTTCCTCAATAAGCAAAACACAGAATTACTTTATGACCCAGCAATTCTACTCCTAGGTATAAATACTCAAAAGAATTGAAAACAGGTGTACAAACAAAAACTTGTGCATGACTGTGCATAACAGAAATAGTCACAATAGCCAAAGATGGAAACAGTCTGATATCCAACAGACGAATGGGTGAACAAAATGTGATTATCCATACAATGAAATATTATTTAGCTATAAAAAGGAATAAAGTAGTAATGTATACTATTATAATGAAGAACCTTGAAAACACGGCACTAAGTGGAAGAAGCCAAATACAAAAGACCACACAGGTTATGATCCCATTCATATGAAATGTCTAGAATACACAAATCCATAGAGACAGAAAATAAATTAGTAGTTACCAGGAGCTGGGAGGAGGAGGGAAGGGGAGTGTTGCTTAATGGTTATGAGATTTCCTTTTGGGGTGATGAAAATGTTCTGGAACCAGATAGTGGTGATGGTTGCACAACATTGTGAATGTACTAAGTTCCACTGTGTATTTTAAAATGAATTAAATGGTAAACTTTGTTATGTGAATTTTACCTAAATTAAAAAAAAAAACCAAAAAGCACTCTGACCCCATTAAAACATTGTGGAATACTAAAGTAACAGAGTGTGCTGGGGTATATCATACAACTTACAAATGAAGAAATTTACATGTTACATGAAGCATCAGTGCCCAGTATAGCATCTTGATTTCGAGCATGGACTTTCATATCTGGCATCTCTAGAGCCAAAGCTCTGAGCTGTCACATAATGGTGAGGTGTCCTTAGGCAACTTTTACAACCTGTCTGAAACTCACTATCCTCATTCATAAACTGTATTATTGTTGTTAGTTATAATGAAATATATTCATATAAGTTGTCATTAGCATCCAATGATGATTAATATTTACCTCATTCTTTTTTCCCTTTGTATGCGAACTGAGTGTTGCCAATCTTAGTGATCATTACTTTAAAAGCAAAGTGATCTGGGTGTGGGGAGATAATCATATTTTTATCTCCATATGTGGCTTTCTATATCGAAAAGGATACTGTGAACAGGTCTTTAAAATACTTTCCAAAGGAGAATAGCAATCCACTATAACTATTATGTGGGATTATCATAAAATTTATGTTAACTTGCTATTACTAAAATTTCTCGGCCGGTCTCAACCTGTTACCAAGTAAGAACAGTTATGGAATCTGGGCGTTGATAGAAAAACGTTATTAAGAAAAATGATACCTACTTCTCCTTCTCTTTCCCTCCAGGATAAGTAAGCTATCACCATGAATATCAAGTCTGCTGTTTCTACTTGCATTTGCATATGGCAGCCTCCCAGGTAATTTATGGAGCAAATCCTGACACAGCTCCAGGAGAAAGCATATCGCTCCTTTCGTATTATTAGTAACTGAAAGGCTAAACATTTAAAGAGGCAAAGGAAATTCATCTTCCAAAATGTTCACACACAGGACTCTCCACTCTATACCATATATAATTCCTCTACCCACACAACTCAGCCTTCGTAACTAAGAGAATGACACTTCTAGAACCCTGCCTCTAATCTCTGCTCCTTTTCCTCTGTGCCTCTCCTGGGAGTTGAGGAATGTTGAAAAATAGCTTCTGGGTTTGGCTTCCAGTTGGTCAATCCTGATGATAATTTCTCTATGGGACTCTTTTAATATCTGTTCTTGGCAAGAAACTGCAGGACGACAAAAGCTGCCAGCTGGGTGAATATATGTATGTCCAAGAGCAGCGGGGCGGGTCAGATGGTTATCTGGGAGTAAAGGGTTTAACAGAGTTCCCATCCCCACTCATACATTCTAGTGTTACCGCAACTGTAACAAAGTTTCACTGCTGTTTGGCCTATTGTATTAACACAATCAAAGTGGCTGAACTCCCCTTACTTCTTCTATATACCATATATGAATCCTCCAACTAGGTTGAATGCCCTGTATTTGTTTTGGTACTATCTATACTTCTTCATTCAGGCATTCATTCATTCAAAAATATTTACTGAGTGCCTACTATGTGCTAACAATTTGCTAAGCACTAAGTTCTGATTCAGCCTTTCACTGAATAAATATTTATTGAGCATCTAACACTTCTCAGACATTTGAGCTACTAGAGAAAATAACAGTCAAGTAAATTGACTAAAGTCCATTCTCACAGAGCTTACATTTTAGGGGAGCAATAACCAAATGAGAAAATAGTCTTTGAATAGCATGGGTGCTATGGAGGGGAAAAGGGAGACTCGAGTTGCCCAAAGTGGGAATCGCTATTATGCACAAGGAGGTAGGGAGTAAGTTCATATTTCAGCAGAGACCTGACAGAAGTGAGAGAGGGGACCAAACGGCTCTCTGGGACGGACAGTGCTCCAGGCAGAGGGAACAGCAAAGACAGGCCCTGAGGTGGCAGTGCGCTTGGTGTTGCATGGAAACACAAAGGTGAAAACAGTAGACAAGGCTCTCACTTTCCCGGACCAACCGTAGAGTCTGGTTGGAGAGCCAGATAGTAATCAAATATCTCTCAAATAGATGTCTAGTTCTGAAGGGTCTAGGTGCCAGGAGAGAAACACAGATGGGGCTGGAAGCTCCGATAAGGATACCTGATCAAGTTTGAGGGAAGGATTCCCTTAGGATACATAGTCTAAACTGAAATCCAAAGAAGGAGAGGTTCACCTGATGAAGGGGTATGAGACTCTGGGGTACTAGGGGGGCCTTTCCTGTACAGGGAACAGCATGTGTTCAAAGGGGTAGAGGAGGACACGGCTAGTCCTAAGAAATAAACATCCAGGCATCTGCCTCGCGAGAATGAGGAGGTGGCCTCCTGGATAACCTGGAAGATAATGAGCAGGGTCATATCACACAGGGTCTCATTTGTATTTACTTTAACTTGACGTAAGTGTGTCTTCTCTGCTGGAGCAAGCACCCAGAGGAGGGGGCCTTGTTCACTGCTGTATGACAAACTCCTACCCAGAGTGTGGTCCGCAGCTAGGGCACAGTCTGTATTTATTGGCCAGCTGGCTGGCTAACATCTCAAGCAATCTAACAACCATCTGAAAGTCTCAATAATGAAACTGCAGCTTGTGTTTTGTGAGTAGTTGCCTCTGCCAGATTCTGGGTTTAGAAAAGGCCAGTAGACTTGGCAGTATTCAAAGCTCTGATTTCTGTTTCAAAACCGTAGATGAAAGCGGACTGTGACCATGGAGAACTCCTCCCACAGAGAAGCAGAAAGCACACAGCACTTACACCTGAGTCAGACTGGGATGGGGCTGCCTTCTCATCCTGACAAGGCCACGGGGCCCTTCCAGGATGCGTCCTCATTTACACAGCAGTGAGGAGTAAACCTGCCAGCCATGAAAACAATATTGTTCTTTTGCTTCGAGAACATACACGGTGTTACCTAAGATACCTCTTGTCTGCCCGGTAGACTGATTGCCAAGGCAACTTACTGTGAGGGGAAAAAAAAGTGTAACATCACTCTGGGACAAAGTGCAGAGATTTAACTGAGTCTTCATTTTTGTAAGCCTGAAGATGAACCTTTGGGGGACAATTCCTCATATCTGTCTTTTTTGGGGCTGGTGTAACAGACTTAATGCTCATCTCCTCAGCCTCCACTCCCCTCTTTCCTCCTTCCCATTTGAGGACACCTGTGGGAAGCAGACTCGATCCTCCCAGGACACGAACAGGTAACCCAGATGCAGCTGATAGGACCATTGCATTCACCTGGTCACAGTCACCGAGTCAGTGCTGCACAGGTGACCTAGGCTGGTTCATTGGTGTGAACCTCAGGCGTTGCGCTTGGAGTGCTAGGACAAAGGCTCCCTTCATGCTGGACTGTGTGGGGGTGTTGCAGTTACAGGGCCTGGAACAGAGGTAGCCATTTTTGCCACCAATAGGATAGCCAGCTGGAGCCAGTGCTAATTCAGAAGAGGCCAGAGTTGAGAGAATTGAAAGGAGAGAGCGGTGAAAACCCGAAAACACTGTGAACCTCAGAATCAAATCGCACCTGAATCTTGCCTTGCTTCTGGACTCTTCCATTAGGTAAGTCCATACATTCTGTTCTTTGTTTAAATTGATACTTCTATAATTGGTGGTCGAATTGTCCTACATGATAAGGATGATGGAAATTCAGAACCAATTTTCTAGTCTCTAAAAATACAGTGGCATGTATAGGAAATCAGAAGGTGGGTGGAATTGCTCCAAGATCCATCTTTTAATTTTTTTAAAGTGAAATCTTCCAAGAGTTAACATCTTAAATATATTAATGAAATTATGAGTAAGTAAAAATGCATGTTTTTTTTTAAATGCCAGAAGTAAAAAGGGGTACACAATGAGAAGGGGGTCTCCATCCTACTCTTCTTGGGTCCCCTCCCAAAGGCAACATTTTAACTACTTTCCTAAGATGTTCTACACATAGATCTCTCTTTTAATTTACGCAAATGGTACTATATGCTGTCAACCATTTGCATTTTTTGCTTAGAAATAAATCGCAGAGGTTGTTCCATATCAGAAAATATTTAAGCTGCTTCTTAAATATCACAACATGGCTAGAAATTTTTCATTCTTTATTTCATTGCTACCTACAAATAGGGGGCAGGTAAACAAGCAAATTGGTTTGTTTAATCAGTGAAATGAAGCAACAGCAGCAAATATCTTTACAGGCTTCTGAGAAAATTCATTTAAAATTATCAAAGGGCTCCAAACTATCCCATTTTTGTGGTTCTATGATTTAGTTAATCAAGCTCCTATGGAAAGTCCTTTAGGTTGTAACGTTTATGTTGTTGTGTAAGCTCCTTTGTTTGAAGGCTATATAGAATGTTCTACATAACAGTTTATAAATATAGGCTATTGAACTAAAAGTTTTAAATTGGGGATCCTGAAAAAGAATTCAAAAATTGTGTGTGTGTGTTTTTTGTTGTTGTTTTTCTGGTCTTCTTTGGCATGTAACCCTCTTTCCCCTATAATTAGAAGGATTCCTTTTTCTCATTCATTGATCCACCCATTCATTTATTCAACAAATATTTACTGGGCACTCATTGTGTGTCAGGGGATATTTGGGTGCCTATCCTTACCTTGCGGGCCTAACTTTATATGTTCATTTGAGAAGAAGGTAATGAAATAGGTCCGATGACTATTCAGTCCTCTATGGTTATTTGGACACATTAATATGTAAAGGACTGTAACAGCTTTACACTTATTTCAATACAAACCAACTCAGTGTCGGAACTGAAAAAAGCAAGGGGCCAACAGTCCCTTTCTATAGAGATCCTTCTCCACAATCCCTTACTGCAAGACACGGCTCCAGGCCATTCATCAAGCATCGCTGCCCATGCAGGTTCCCTAAATGATAACTAGATGTTTTCTTAGGAGCTGCAATGAGTCTTATAACTATTTTATCCTTAAATTCATTACTGCAAGATTATTTTGTATTTTTCTTTTGAAAAATGTTTAATTTCCTCTTGATTCTTACCAATCAAGTACATAAGAACCAATTTTGGCTCAGCATTTGCATTTTTTTTTCTACTGTTGTAATGTTCCATTCCATCATATCCTCAAAAATACTAAAACTCTGAGAAAATAAGAATTGCTAACAAAATGAAACTGAACTCTTCCTGTGGCCTAGACACCCTGTTCCTGACAAATGAGTGTGTTATTAAAATATTTTACCTATGAGGAAATCTGTGATCACATTTGTTACAAACAGAACTAGAAATTTATGTTAGAAGTTAATTTATATCAAGCCCCATCTTTATAATCGCAGGTCTCATCTTTCACTTTGTTTGTCTTTTGTCAAACTTTAAAATGGAGTATTTATTAGATGATTATTTCTTGTCTTTCTCGTCCACTGAACTCTAAGTTTCATGAGATCAGCAACTGGGTTTATTTGTCGACCAATTTTCTCTCAATGCCTAGCACGTAACAGGTGCTCAATAAATATTAGTGGTGGTTATGGACTAAATGTGTCCCCTCCTCTCAAATCCCAACCTCCATGGAATTTGGAGCCTTGGGGAGGTAATTAGGCCATGAAGGTGAAGCCCTCATGAATGGGATTGGTGACCTTATAGAAAAGAGTCCACAGAGCTCCTGCTCCTCTTTCCCATATGAGAGCACAGCCACAAGGGAGCCCTCACCAGAACCTAGCCATGCTGTCACCCTGGTCTCAGACTTCCAGGCTCCAGAAGTATGAGAAAGAATTTTCTGTTGTTTATAAGCTATCCAATATATGGTACTTTGTTATAGTAGCCTGAGCCAACTAAGACGGTGGAATTGAATTTATCTGGCCATGTTCTTATTACTAAAAGGTACTAAAGCAAGAAAAGTTTGTATAATAAAATTAAAATAATAATATGAAAGTAAAAGTAGAATAATAAAGTGAAAATAAAGTAGCTCATTTAGTAAGCCAGTGAGTAGGAAGGAAAAGCAACATGGCTAGGAATTTCTTCCTTCCTCATTCCCTGATAGGAAACCTACCTGTGACCAAGGACAAGCAAATTAATTTGCTTAATCAGTGATATGAGGCAACCATCTTCACAGACTTCTGAGGAAACAGTTCATTTAAAATGACTGTGCTCTACATACTATAAAAGAAATGTAAGTCTATTATAAAAATGACCGTCTGATACACCAAAATGGCCCCTTTCATCTCAAGACCTTGAGGCATTTTTTAAATGATAATTATCTGTTACATCATCCCCTCTGAGGTAAGAATTATTTTCCTCATTTATAAAGGCGCCTCCATGAAATTATTTCTCCCAAAGTCCCAAGTCATGAATGCTCTTTGAATCCCTTACCTGCTGAGATATGTGTAAGTTAGCACATAAATCACACTGTTGAAGAAAAACTTTAAATCAGGGCAAAGTTATGTTTGAGCTGTCAAGAGACTAAGCTCTTTTGGGATTTCAGATTTCAAGTAATAATTCCCCAAAGATGAGTGGAAATGGGAATGGACTGAAAGAATTTCAAGACAAAATTCTTTTCAGGTCTTCATATTTTGATGACACTTTCAATATTTGGATGGGCTACGAGATGAAGTGACTTCAAAACACATTCTGAAATTGCAGGTGAGCTTGAGCCAAAATAAAGAATATTTGACCAAGCATACATGCTCAAAGGAATGATAATAAAATCCTAGACTGGGAGAATGTTTCATTTTGTTGCCCAAATCCATAGAAATTCATCATGGCAGATCAAACTTTTAATATCTGGTCACAACAGGACATCATTCTTAATGATACCCAGCTGCAGAGAGTATGTGTTTGGAATTTTCATCCCTACCTTTGTGCTGTTAGGGACCCTACATTTTAGATTTACAAAATTTTAAAACTTTCATTCTCAAAGAATTACAAGTATCAAGAAAAATCACAAGGATAATACAAAAAACTCCACATACCCTTTACCTAGATTCACTGATTGTTAACATCTTGCCCCATTTATCCTGTCATTTGTTATATACAAAATTTTTTTCTCAAACCATTTGCAATTAAGTTGCATTCATCCTGTTATCTTAAATTCTTCAGTGTGTAGTTTCTAAGAACAAAGACATCCTCTTACGTAACTTTTCTACAGTTACCTATGCCAGGTAATTAAACATTGATCAATACTTTGATACTGTCCGTGTTCCAATTTTGTCGACTGATTCAATAAGGACCTTTATTGCATTTTTTTCCTTCCAGTATTGGTTTCAGACCAAGATTGCGTATTACATTTTGTTATATGTCCCCTTTAATTTTGACCAATCCTTCAGCCTTTATCTTTCATGGTATCTTTCTTGACAATGATATTTTTGGAGAAACTAGGTCCAATTTTTAAAAAATAAATTTTATTGGGGAATATTGGGGGACAGTGTGTTTCTCCAGGGCTCATCAGCTCCAAGTTGTTGTCCTTCAATCTAGTTGTGGAGGGCGCAGCTTGGCTCCAAGTCCAGTCACCATTTTCAATCTTTATTTTCAGGGGGCACAGCCCACCATCCCATGCAGGAATTGAACCAGCAACCTTGTTGAGAGCTTGCGCTCTAACCAACTTAGCCACCCAGCCACCCACAGGTCCATTTTTAAATAGAGTACATAGAAAAGATTTTCTTGAGAAATGTAGTTTTTATGGTGGTTGTTATTGTTTTCCAATTAATAACTTTTGATGGCAACCAAAATAAAAGGAGATGAGAATTGCCTAGCTCCTAGTTCAGTACTGTCGATGAGTCCACACAAGGCCACTGACATGTAATGTGCCCGGACATAGCTACTGCCCAATAAATGTCCTCAACAGTACCTTTCTGCCCCCTCCAATCATGAGTGTTCCATGAGTGAGGGCCATATCTGAGTCTTATTGGTTGTTTTAACACAATGGGATGGTATTCAGTTGATTCAGCAGAGTTGTTAATGAATGACTACCCACAAGTGCGAGGAAGTGTACTCAGATGTGTTAAATGACAGCATCTCCTTTTTCTTTCTTTTTTCTTTTAATCACCTCAGTATAGTGACAAGACATGAAATAATTGAGCAGGTATTGAAAATTGAAAGCCTTCACCTTCTCAGGAAAGCAGGTTTTCCTAGCAGGCATCAAGCATACTCCTGCAAACAATATTTTACTTCCCAAATGCTTAAAATTCACTGACATGGTGTACCATTATCTTTAATGATTGTTACATGTAATTTTTTTCTTTGTTCATCCTTTTCTCCCTACTTTGGGATACCAAAAACTCATTTACTAAAATTCTGCTAAATTGAAATCTGTGAAGTTTTTGAAAAGTTCTCTGTCATCCAAACATGCTAAGCAAATTTTTACAAAATAAACAGTTGTAGGGGTGCCTGATTAGTCTGCTTACGGAAATCATTAGTACTTTGCTTAGGCATCGTTTACATACAGGTGATGGGTTATTTGCAAATGATTGTACACTATCTAGTTACCAAATTTCTGCAACATTTACTATGTTTCTGTTTATTTGTTCTAATCCTTACACAACCACATTTCAACCACAGACAAGGTGATTGATACTCAGAGATTAGGAACCACCCAGGGTTACACAGCTCATAAATGGCTCAGCTGGGATTTGAATCTAGGTCTTTAAATTTTATGCTGGCTTGTCTAGTCTGAGCCAGTCCTGTGTTAGTCGTGTAAGTCCTTGCAGTTCTGAATCCTTGGTAGGCAAATCAAATGTGCTCAGACACAAGCAAAGCAGTGTCACTTAAAAACAAAAACAAAAACAAAAAACAGAAAGAAGTCAATGTATATACTATTTGAAAAAAAATCAATAATGTGGTATTTGTGGGAAAAACAGAACTTTGGTCTTTTTTTACTTACTTTAAGACTGTTTTTATTTTGAAATACAAAATAGAGTATGGAAAGTAGCCATCATAATCTCTCCAGTCCTTTGAGCTTCTCAAAATTCTAACTCCAGCCCTGGGTCCTTTAAAAGTAATAAAATGGCGTTTCATTTAAAAATATACTTTGGAGAAAGCTTCTCTCACATTGAGTTAATGAGCTTCTCCTGCACAATACAGTGTGAGAGACTTTGCTTTTGAATTACTCAGCTTGGAAAACATTTTGAGCAATTAGAACAGCTCCTGAAATAAAAGGAATCACCGGATAGAAAACACACACATTTGTGTTTAGAGAGAGTTACAGTGGAGATTTTAAGGAAGCATTACTTTTTGACTTTTCGTTGTTTATATTTGGTCAGCTAAGGATTAAATTCTTCCAGTAAAGTGCTCTTCTGAATACTTAATAGGCCACTCTATTTATAGTTGATTTTTATTTCTTTAAATTTTATTTATTTATATTTTTTTACTGGGGGCTGTAGCGGGATAAGTTGTGGGAAGAGTCTGTTAGATGTATGAAAGGAATTTCGTTAATTTCTTTTAAGGAAGAATCTTGAAATGGCCGATGTACCCATATTTTAAATGCTTCTTTTATATGTGTGATTTAAACTGTTCATAGTTTGATTGGTTTCATCTAAGTTATGTGCATTTTCTTGTATTTATGCTGGCCTCAAAAATTATGGGAAAGAGTAGAAGACATGAACCTCCTTTTGCACTTTACCTACATAGACACGTGATGAGTGTTGTGTACTAAACATGTGCATTTTTGTAGTAACTGGGGTGAGATTGTCCTAACTTGCTGGCTGGTGGACAGACCAAGTGGAAATACTGACCACACCTAATATTTACTGTGCAGTTGTTATTTGCAGGCACCAGTGGAAGCACTTCACTTTCACTTAGTCCTCACCTGAAATCTCAGAGATAGTGACTGTTATTATTAGTTTCATAGATGAAGACAGTGAGGCCCAGAAAGACTATGGCTGAGTGAAAGCCCCCACAGCTAACGATCCAGTTCAGGCTGACTCTGGATTATATCTGTTTGGATAGACCTCACTGGGAGTTGTCAGGAGGGTGGACTGGAAGGGCCCTGAATGTATTCAGGAAGCCAGAGAAGGAACTCTTGCAGATGCAGCTCCTTCACCTGTTACCTATCCAGGTGAGAGGTGATGGTAGCTTGGACTAGAATTTTGAGGACAGTGGATAGAGATGGCCAGGTTTTGGTGATGGATTCAACAGAGACATGAGGGAACAAGTCACACTGAGGATCAGCCCTGGGTTTTTCCCTCCCATGGTGTGACACACACATTTGGCCTTCATCCTTGTTTCTGGTATGCAGTTCCTAAAATTCTTGGAACTTCCTAAGTGATGAAGCAATAAAGGTGTCTTTTGTTATGTTAATGAGATGGTTTTGGACCATCTCATTATGCTAATGAGATGGGGGCTAGTTGCCAGCTGAGCCAACTATGTGATTGGAGGGTTGGAACTTGGGAAGGGAGAGGGCTGAGGGGCTGGAAGTTGAATCATTTGCCAATAGCCAATGATTCAATCAACCATGCCTTGTAATGAAGCCTCCATAAAAACCTAAAAAATGACAGGGTTCGGAGAGCGTCCTGTTGGTGAGCATGTGGAGTTCACGGAGGTGATGTGCCTGGAGAGGACATGGGGCCCCATGCATCTCTTCCATCTGTCTGCAGTTCTGTGAGCCGCTAACAAATTAATGAAACCCGACGAGGACGTTGTGGGAAACTTTGACTCACAGCCTGTCAGTCAGAAGCACAGGTAACAACCTGGGTTTGTGACTGGTATCTAAGGAGAGTGGGGGAGGGCAGTCTTGCGGGACTGAACCTTTAACCTGTGGAACCTGATGCTGTCTCCAGGTAGATAGTGTGAGTTAAATTGTAGGACACCCAATTGGTGTCCTGAAAACACCCATTTATTGGAATTGGGTTCATATGTTGCAAGGATAGATGGTGGAGGAGCAGCTCTAGAAGAAAAGATCCATCCAAGCTTATTCGTCTGACTCCTTGTTAGAGGAAAGCCAGCCAGGATTAGTGGAAGGTCAGAATGATAAAACATTTTAAAGGAAACAGTTTTATAATTTCCAGGAAATAGAACCAGCCTATAAAATTATTCCCTAGTCTGCCCCAAGCACTTGTTTAATAAAGAATTAGAAATGGTTTACAATTCACAAATCAGTTGGACTGCAAATGGTGCTTGTCAAGAGTTTGAAGGTGGTTAAAAGCAGTTTGTTTTTCTAAGCAGTTTAAATATTCCCTCTAGAAATCTTGTTAAACTCTTCATTTGCTTCCCAAACTCTTTCTCTTTCAAACGAGGAAAACATAAACTTCAGTCGAGCCTCTGTCCCAGTTAATGAGGCTTTACTCAAGTAGGAAACATTGACCGCTGCGTTAGCCCATGTCTGCCTCTACGGTCAATACAGCACTTTTCCCCAGGCACTTAAACATTAGCTGGTGTTAGTGATTATTTTAACGACTGTTCCAGTTATTATTTTGCGTTCTGCCAAGTAGACTGATAGGGGTGGGGTAAAGGCCAAAGTCTCAGAGCCTGCCTTGCCTAGAAAACAAACTTGGATCATGAACTACGTAATGATAGAGCTGTTTCCTCTAATGTGTATTGAATACCTACCTACACAGGCCAGGTTTCCACATACGCCGTCTTCTTTAGACCTCACAACCACCAGACATGGAATATTTCATTCTGTTCATTTTACAAATGTTAGAACCAAAACTGAAACCTGTATTTCCAGTTGCCTGCTGACCCCCTTTACCTGTACATCCTCCTAGTAACGGCCCAAACACCTCGTTCTACTCCTGACACCCTCCTTCCGGTGGTGTCAGCAGTATCCATCCAGGATAGGAAATCTAAACTCATTCTCGATTCCTCCTTTTCTCTCTTACTCTTGGTTTTTCTACCTTGTATATCCTATCAATTGCTAAATCTTAATGGTTTTGTTACTGGAGAACAGGTTCTTGGTATCTCACAGGAAAGAATTCAAGGACACATCAAATTAAGTCACGCAAACAAAACCAAGCAAGCAGTGGATTTATTAAAGGAAAGGAAAAGAGTACACTCCCAAAATCCTGGGAGTGAGCAGGCCAGGAGGAGGGCAACTGCCCTGAAGAACAAAGAGGCTTAGGATTTTATTAGAATGAGGGTGCGAAATATTCAAGATTTAGGGGTGGCGTCTCAGGAGTTCCCAGGCAGGTCCTCGCTGACCACACCTTCCATCAGGAGGTGGGATTTATTCCCTTGTCCTTATTTCCGCCCTTGTTGGAACTATCATGGCAAAATAGGCGGTAGAGATTTTTCCCTGCCCAAAATGCTGGTAGTATTATAATCCATTACAATTAGCTGTAGCCTCACCTTTTCTTAAGAATGATCTCACTTCCTTCCTTTCTTTGTTTCCCCTCACATCCTTTCTCCTTTCCTCCCCACTCTCTTCCCACAGCCCTATTCTTTCTGCCTACGATAACAGTTTCATTCCTACATATTTTTGTATTAGTTTTTTTCAATCCCCTGTATGAGTTTCTCATGGCTGCGGTAACAAATAACCACAAACGTAGTGACTTAAAACAACACAAGTTTATTTTCTTACAATTCTGAAGCCAGAAATCTGAAATGAACCTTACAGGTCTGAAATCAAGGTGTCAGCAGCGCTGGTTCCTCCTGTAGGCTCTAGGGCAGAATTCGTTTCTCCATCTTTGATAGTTTCTGAAAGCTGTCCGCATTCTGTGGTTTATAATTGCTTCCCCCAAACACATCACCTTTTCTCTCCCCTCATCCCTAGACACATGCTCTCTTCCTCTTCAGTGAAATCTCCCTCTCCTCCTCTCTTACAAGGATCCTGTGATCACAATTAGGGCCCACCCAGATAATCCAGGACACTCTCTCCCTCTCGATCCTTAATCACATCTGCGAAGTCCCTTTTGCCATGTCAGGTAACATTCACAAGGTCAGGGGTTAGGACATGGACATCTTGGGGTTGTCTTTCAGACCCCTACACCACTTCTCTCCTGGTTCCCTCTGTCCTCATCTCTTAGCTCCTAGGTGTCTCCCTGCCTTTAGTTTAATCTATGCTCCCTCCCTGCCACATGTGAGCTAGAGCAGTGGTTCCCATAAATTGAATCCTGGGAAGGTTGTTAAAAATACAGATGCCTGGGCTCTACCCCTAGAGATTCTAATTCAGGGAGTCTGATGGATCTATACTTTATAAATCCACCACCATACTGATTTAAATATGCAAATGAACAGGAAGTTTTATGCTTTCATGAGTGCTCCAAATGTTCTGCATAGGGGAAACTAAGGAGAGAAGCTTGTTCTGGCTCCCCTGTGGACTTACCTGAGACTGTGTTTGCATAGCAAGCATACTACTTTTGCATTGATTGTGTGTTACAGATCAATAAAAATAGAAAAGTTTCTAAAGCTGTTTGTATGCAGATATTATACTACTTTTTTAAAAATTGATTTTTAAATTAGAAGTAGCTTTATGGTGTTGATAGAAGTTATAGGGCGGGGGAGTGATGCTAAAACCTTCCTTCTCTATGCCAGACCTTATCACCCTACTGCTTCTCCAGGTCATTCTGATTCCCACTGAGTTTGGGAACCTCTGATTCTGGCTATAAATTTCTGGCAGACAAGGACTGTAGCGTGTTCTGTATTTAATCCCACCTCCTATGACACTGGCACACAGTCAGCATTCAGTTAATATACAGTTGAGCCTTGAACAATTGGAGGTTAGGGGCACCAAGCCCCCATGCAGTCAAAAATCCATGTACAACTTTTGACTCCCCAAAACTTTAACTACTAATAGCTTACTGGTGACCAGAGCCTTAAGAGAACACAAACAGTCAATTAACACGTTTTGTATGTTATGTGTATTGCATACTGTATTGTTATAATAGTTAGCTAGAGAAAAATAAACATTATTGAGAAAAATCATAGGGAAGAGAAAATACATTTACAGTATTTATTGCAAAAAAATCCCACAAGGGGTGGCTGGTTAGCTCAATTGGTTAGAATGTGGTGCTGATAACATCAGGATTGCCGATTTGATCCACACAGGGGCCACTGTGAGCTGTGCCCTTCTTAAAAAAAAAAAAAAAAAAAAAAAAAAAAAAATCCCACGCATAAGTGGACACATGTAGCTCAAACCCAGGTTGTTCAAAATGAATGATTCAATGAATTAATGAATAAATGAATGGAATTAATGCTAGTACAAAAGAGTTGGTTGAGTTTTTTCTAAAAGACAGCCTACTTTGATGAGAATCTGAGGTGAGAGATTAAAAGATCTGTTGGGAGAAGCATAAACAGAGATCAAGGTGAGCATTTGCTGGTTGGCGGTGATGCATGTCTGGAGTGGACCAAACACTTCCGGGAAGTGAAACGCCAAGCAGCTGTATGTTATTTGTATCTGTTTACATATGGGACATACAGCTAATAGCTGACACCTACACAGCACTTACTGTAGGTCAGGCACTGTTCTAAACACTGTATATCAATTGACATATATGTGTGTTATTTAATTTCCACAAGAAGCTTTATATCTCATGCATACGCAAAAACATTTCCCACGATGAAACAGTGTGGCTAAATAACTTGCCCCTGGTCGTACAGCGAGGGAGGGAATTCACACCAGAGTGCTGGGCTCCAGTTCTCACCCGCCATGCTGCGCGGCCTTGACAGCTGTGTTGGGTCACTGGTTAAGGGGCAAGACAGATGGAAGGATCGGCCTGAATGCATAGTGCAGTGAGGTAGAAAGGACCCAGACAGCATTCTGAGACTAGGACAAATGACTTAATACAAATGTGCTTGTCCCCGGAAGCCTTGACATCTTAAGGAGGCCTAGTGACTTATTCAAGATTGTGCTAGTAAATGGCACAGCTGAGACTAGAATCCATCCACATGTGTCTGCGACCAAATCCAAGTACTTTGAACTGTAATGAGGCTTTCTAAAGTAGATGCCAAGGGAAGGCATAGCAAGGGCATTTTATTTGATCTTGGACTGAGAAAGTCCCGGCATTATTATTGTTGTTGTTATTACTGTTTCCCTGAAAATAAGACCTAGCCAGACCATCAGCTCCAATGAGTCTTTTGGAGCAAAAATTAATATAAGACCCGGTCTTATATTATATAAGACCCAGTATTATATTACATTACATTACATTATATTATACCCCGTTTTATATCATATTATATAAGACTGAGTCATATTAAAATAAGACCGGGTCTTACATTAATTTTTGCTCCAAAAGACACATTAGAGCTGATGGTCTGCCTAGGTCTTATTTTCGGGGAAACAGGGCATTATGATGCAATTCAGTGATTTTTATTAAATTTACTGAGTTGTATAACTAGCACCAAAATCCAGTTTTAGAATATTCTTATCATCCTAATAAGATCTCCCATTCCCATGTACAGTTACTTTCTAGTTCTATCTGCAGGCATACATAACCACTAATCTACTTTTTGTCTCTATGTATTTGCTTTTTCTGGACATTTCATATAAATGGAATCATAATATGTGATCTTATGTGTTGGCATCTTTCATTTCACATATTTTTTTTACATTCATCCTTGTTGTAGCATCTATCCGTACTTCTTTCCTTTTTATGGCTGAATAATAGTCCATTATATAGCTGTACCACATTTTGTTCATCCAGTTGACAAATCTTTGAATAATCTAAGAATAATGTTGCTATGAACATTCAAAGTTTTGTGTAGACATGTTTTCATTTCTCTTGGGTACGTGCCTAGAAATGGAATTGCTTGGTTGTATGGTAACTTTGTTTACTTTTGCTTATGTTTATTTTTTAAGAAACAATGGCCTGACATTTAAGCCCAGATCTGAAGGCTGAAAAAAAGAAAGAGCCAAGGAAGAGAGAAGGGAAAATTTCTATGCAATAGGAAAAGCACCATTTTTGTTCCATATGTGGTACCTATAAAGTAATAATTATCGTATTTTGTATATTAAACCCAAGGCACAATAGTGTTATCAAATCAAAACTGTCAATTTCTTGAAGGTGATAAATGTCCCTGCATCACGACAGGGTTGCCTTTTCTCAGTTTGAATTGAACTATTCTATGAGAAATCACTAAAAACAAAAACACGCAAACTGAAAACAAAACAAAGCAAGCAAACAAACAAAACAACAAAACTCTGGCCCTGATGATTGGGTGCAAGAAAGGCATATTCCAAAAGAATCTACGCTACTCCTTATATTGTCTTTTTCTGTATTTAGCAAATTAATCTCCTCGCAGGTATAGTAATACTTTTTGCAGAGTCTAGAAGCCTTGCACCCCTTCCCAGAAGACAAATGGTATTCCGCAAAATGCAGGAAGATAATCATACCCGGGCCATCTTTTTTCTAATCTGCTTTTTTCCTTGATGTCAAATTTAGTCGAAGTTGTTTTGCGTGCATGTGTGTTTTCCCTCTGTGTGCTTTTCAGTGCACGACAGAGCAAATATTCATGACTCCAGCAGTTCAGCCAATCAGTTGAGCACACAGTACATTGGTTAATCCAAGGTCACCTGCAGGTTTAAACTTTGTTTGTAAAGGCAGCTACAGTACAACTGTGAAGGCAATTACAACATTACAAACCATGGACGTAAAGTTAGAGAGATGATTTCTAAAAGGCCTGAAGAGAGTTTTTACTCCTTAGGCTAGGACCAGAAGCTCATGGCACATTAAGTTTTCCATTTGAAAGCTAGGTGAATCCCTTGCCACAGCTTGTAACTTCTAAAAGTGATCAGAGAGAGAAAATGTCAGTGTTGCTCTTGATGAAAAGCATTCTCCACATACAGTAACAGAAAGCCAACTTTGCCTCTGTACTTTAAGATTGAGGAAGAGGGAGAGATTGGCAGTGTATGTGGATAGAGGTCAGTAGTGGCCATTATTTTTTTCACCATCTACTTAAAATTCTTGCCCCTTTGATTTTCCTTTGTGAAATACTGCCTTTCTCAAATTCCTGTAGTCTGGTTGATCTGCCACTATTCCTATGCCCTGAGGGTAAGCACATGACCCAGACTGGACCAGTTGGAGCTGTGGATATCTCTGGTCACTGTGATTGGTTCAGGAATAGACATGTGACCCAAGCCGGGATAACAAGAAACCTGGAGCTTTTGCTGAAACAATCAGGAAGGACGTGATTCTTTCCTTTTGGTAGTTAGGCTGGATGAATTTCAGTTTAGAGCTGCTGATGAATCTCTTCTCTGGATGCAGGGAGGGGTCCTATCTATAACAGGAGAATGAAGCCACAAAAAAGGAAAGTAGAGCCCAGAAATGGAGGAAGAAAGGTTACCATGGCATCATCTCAGCATCCGGGGCCAGCTACGCTGAAGCTGACATAGCCCCTGGACCAGTCCACTATTTGAACCAGTAATTTCTTGTGTGTGTGTGTTTGAGTGGAGGGAGGTTTCTGTTACATGCATTTTTTAAAAATTCTGATTGGTTTATGGGCCTGCCTAAGCTGTGTTTAGTACTGAAAGAAAATGGACTTTCTCCCTACCTTTAACCCCAACTCTGAATCAACATTGAAATTGCAAAATAATCTCAACACATGAAAATAGTTTTAGCATATTTTTGCTTTATCTCTACACAAATACCATACATCACACCTCAGCAAGTTAAAACTGGACAAATCCGACGTTGGTGACATGGTTGTCCCAACATCATAAGTTGTGGTAAAATTGAAGTGACATGGTGTCTGAGTCTTCCCCTTTCTTTCATTATCTTTTAGTGAAATGAATTTCAAAATTTAAAATCCTATACATACATGGATTGTAAAATCAATGTACTGGGTAGTGATTAGCTTTTTAAAATAAGTGAAAGTGAATAGAAAACATCAGACTACATCACCTGTAATAAGGATAAGTAGCATTTTGTGAAGTTTTGTTTCAGGTGTATATGAAAATATATCCCTGTATATATAGCAATCAATGTAGTGAGTCTGATAGAAACTTTGTACTTCTTTTGAAAAGACATTTGAAAGCCTGTTTGGTGCATGTTTGGGTTTCTTTTATGAGCATGTTTTCATCTCAAAGGCAGAAAAAATGTATTTTTCGTAACAGAATAGGGTCACCTCATCAAGCTAGCCCATTCTGGATGGCACAGACTGCAACGAAGCTTTTGAGTCTCAGTTATGAACACATTATTCTGTTTGTCTTCCACATCACCGAGCTACCAGTAAAAGCATTCTTTTGGAACGCTTTGGAATTCTTTGGGGTATGAAAGTGCTGCATAAAATCAAGTCTGGTCTGTTTATGGATGTAATTCCCTGTGCCCAGAGATCAGGACAAGCCCTGCGGTCTGAACTATGCCGCATCTGATTCTCATTAGCGGCCGGCGAGTCCCCCCTGCTCCGGCTCCTCTGCCCTTTTTGCATTGCTGTGAGCACGGCTGGCTTCCCCAGATCGCGCAGCCCGGTGCATCTGCAGTGGAGTCCGCGGCTCTGTTATAACCCACACTGCAATTTGAGCGGCCCCATATCAAGAGTGTTTTAGACATAAAAATTCTGTCTTAATGATTAAAGAAACTCCCTGAGCTAAGTGCCGCTGACTTGACAGAGTAGAGAAGGGGGAGAGTTAATTTCTCAGGCCTCGAGAAACAAAACGACATGTTTATTACCAAAACTGGGACAGCAAGCAAGGCCTCTCTTGATCCCTTGTTAGTACCAAAAGAGCATTGCTGACTGTTTCTTAACCTGATACCTATGTATGCACGCCTACTCTGTGCCAGGCATATTCTCAGGGCTTAATAATTATTAGTCATGCAGTCTTCATAACAACTTTCTATCAAAGTAGGCTCTAATGCTGCAGGAACAAACAATACCCAAGTTTCACTGTTTAAAACTATAGGTGTTTATTTCTTGTTCGCCCTTAACGTTTTCTTTGGGTCCGTATGGGGGGTGGGGCAGGGAGGCTCCTCTCCATGTTGTCCATTCTCAGGTACCCTGGCTGCACCTGGCTCATAGAGGGCCACTGTGGCAGAGGAAGAGAGAGAAGCAAATTGTGCCATAGTTCTTAAAGACATCTATCTACCTAGAAGTGACACATTGATTCTGCTCACTTTTCATTGGCTAAAGCCAGTTAGAGGCCTCACCTAAGTGCAGGAGGACTAGGAAGGCTATCCTACCCTGTTTCTGGAAGGAAAAGAAGGAGACATATTTTATTGAGCAATACAAACTGTTACTACAACTGTTCTATGAAGAATGTGCTTGTACTATTCCTATTTTTTTACAGACAAGGGAACTGAAACAGAGTTTATGTAACTTGCCCCAGGTCATGAAACTAGTAAATGGAGTAGGATTACCAGGTTTGGCAAATAAAAATACAGGATACCCAGTTAAATTTCAGTTTCAGACAAACAACTAATCATTTTTTAGTATAAGTATACCGCATATGCAGATTTGGGACATATTTTTGCTAAAAATGTATTTGTTGTTCATACGAAATGTAAATTTAACTAGGTGTCCTGTATTTCATCAGTCAACGCTAAAATGGAGCTGTCAGGATTTGAACCCCAGTATACTGGCGCGAGAGATAAATGTTCTATTTCATACCATTCTTTTGCTTCTGTGACTTCCTGTTGTTCTTCTGTCAATGTTGATTTAGTATTTGTTCCTTAACCATGTATATAAGACTGAAGGCAAATTTGAAGACTTCTCTATCAAAATAAAAACAGCATTCTGGAAATGTTTTCTCACTGATAGTTCCATGTAGAGTCCTAGCAGCTGAGGGTGGGCGGATGAGGGGCTGGGGGGCAGGAGGCCAGGGGCAGTAGGAGGACAGGAGGGACTGAGAATCTTTGCTATAAAAATGAACCTGTCTACTTTCAAACATGTCTAGTGATCTGCCCCCTAATGTGCTTAGTTAATGTTAGAGGAAATGTGGAGCAGATAATCAAAATGACAGTTAATCCCCAAAACTTTCCTCTGTGACTTTGAAATGTGGCATATTTGCCTTTCTAATTAAGAAGTACTTAGGCTGGTAATAAAATTAGCTTACGTTCTCTGACCACAAAAGTGAAAGACAGGCTTGAGGAGCTGGAGTCACACCGGGAGTGGACGGTGGGCTATAATTATGCATGTGGGTGGGTGTGAGCTTGAGAGGTGGAAAAGGAAGCCAGCCTAAGACTCCAACAGTTTTCAGATAGTTGACAGTTGATATGCAAATAATTAAGTGCTGATGATAATAATAGCCAATACATGATTAACATTTATTTAATACTTATTAAATGCCTGACACAGAGGCTGGCAAACAACGGGAATTAAATATTTGTTGAATTAATGAATGATTGATACTCTATAAGGCAGATGACTTTATTTGCCCTATTTTACAAAGGAGGAACTGGAAGTTTAGAGGGCGTAAGTGATTGAAGTCAGGCCATCTTCTGAAGAACTTTTTGTGTAGGCAAGAACCTTAGTTCACCCAAAGGATGGTTTTGCAGAGCTCCCTATTATTACTCCCTTTGATTTAACTTGGCTTCCTCAGGCCTTGCAGCAAGCAGCTGAATCAGGCGACGCGTCTCTTCTGTAAGGAATAATGAGAAATAATTAGGAAGAGTTGATTAGCATGCCTGAGCCTTTAGATGAAAAGATAATCAAGTACAAAATTTTTTCCCTTTTTTTCTTTTTTAAAATTTTATCTGTATGGGAAGATGGATGTTAGCTAAACTTATTGTGTTAATCATTTTACAATGTATGAAAATCAAACCATCATGCTGTACACCTTAATCTTATACAGTGACGTATGTCAATTATTTCTCAGTAAAACTGGGGAAAAAAGAATCTGAAAAATTAAAATAGGCTAATAAAGCTGAAAAATTAGGAATTTACCACCAAAACTAAATAAGCTTGAAACACTTAGTATTAAGGTTGAAAAATAGCCTTACAACCAGAAAGCGAATTCCATGCGAATTATACCCTGGGGGTCAAAAAAATGTACACATTTTAAGAGATGTTATCTATGTATTACTTTTCGAAGTTGAATTGAATTACAGTAGCAATGTATACCATAGTATGATATTCGCTCAAAAGATGGCATTAATCAAATGATGCTAGCGTCATTCGTTGTATTACAATTTTAATACAGCTTTTTCCTTTCTTAAAATGTGTATACATTTTTTGGCACCCTCTGTATAATTGTGTGAATACTACTCCGAAAATGAGAAGCACAACATTCTAGAGGGAAGGGATAGCTACAAGGCTGTTTGCCATGATGGTGCAAAATGCTGTATATTTAAATAGATTATCTGTTTAGATATAAGGCGTTTATTGATCTGGTTTATTTAGCTGGCATGCTACAAATTGGATAACTACCATTAAATATATTTTCCATTATGCAAATAGATTTTATTCATCATTTTATTTCTAGTGACTAGTACAAAAATCACTGTTCATTTTGGTTGGCTTTCTTGAAGCATATTTTTCCTACATAAAAAAAAATCAGTGTAAGCACTCTTTTATGCATTTATTCACTGACATTCAGTGTATGATGTACATTAATATTGGATTAATAAAAAAATTAACTAATAGTAAAAAAAAAAAAAGATAATCAAGCATGGAAGATTAACATTTTCTTGCTGCTAAGTGACCTGAGTTTCACATCTTAATCTCTCCACAAAAGGAGACAAAATCTTTCCCTAGGCAAGGTTTTAAAGCAAAGTATTTCTTGTGATTTGAGATCCCACCGACTGAACTACCTTTCTTAAATCTCCTCCTGCAAAGACATAACCTGAGTTTTCTTTATTCTAGAATTAGATGCTGTATGGAAAAATTCTGTGGTGCTTTGTTTTAATCCTACTAGCTTGCTTGTAGTTCAAAGAAGCTACCTCCTCAGTGAGGCCTATACAGACTAATTTCAGATCTGACCAATGCAGATCCCTCAGTATCCTCTTGTTGTATGCCTTGGTACAGGGACCAGGGAAAAGGCAAGTTCATGCAAGTCTGAAGAAGTTGTTCTTTATCAGGAAGCTATTCAACCAGGAAGCTATTGATGTGTTCCTTGGGCCATTTAATACATTTTGGCTAGGCACTAAGAGTATATCAATAAATTGGACGTACACACCTCAAAACTTTAATAGTGTAGTAGAAAAGAACACTAAGGATTAATTAATGTCTATTGAAAATATTAACTTTTAATTAGTCATTACTATATCCCAAGTCCTGTCCTGTGTTCTTTGTCATGATCTTATTTTATAACCCTCAAAACAGACTTATGGAATATTCTAACACTGTTGATGGGCATATGGCAAAACTGGCAGTATCTCCTAAGCTGAACATATTCATACCCTATAACCCAGCAATTCCACTCCTTGATATATAGCCAACAGAGATGTGTATGTATGCTTACCAAAAGACATGTTCTAGAATGTTCATAGCAGGACTGTTAGTGATAGTCCCCAAATAGGAAATATCCAAATGCCCATCAACTTTTATATGGGTAAGTAAACTGTGGTATATTCACACTTACAGCAGTACGAATGAACCATCTGCAATTACATATAGAAGAATGAGTGCATTTTACAACCATAATGTTGAACCAAAGAAGGCAGGCACCAGAGGTAAACTATAGGATTCCATTGTTACAAAGTTCAAAAATAGGTAAAACTCCTGTATTAGATATCAGATAGAGGTTACCCTTAGAGGATAATGTGGTAGGCAGAATTCTAAGGCAGCCGCATGATCATTGCCAGTAGTGTTACTCTCGTGTGATTTCTGCTGCTTGACACAGGTGTAATCTGTGGTTTCATGGCATGTTGTTCCTGCAATTAAGATTCCTAATCAGAGATTTCCGGTCAAGGTGGAGGTAAATGCTGTGCTTGCATCCTCTCACGACCACATCAAAATTACAACTAAACTACAGAACAACCATCATTGAGAATTGCCTGAAGTCTAGCTGAACAGAACTCCTATAACTAAGGACATACAGAAGAAGCCACCTTGAGATTGGTAGGCGGGATGGGTACACAGAATGGAATGGTCCCACACGCACATGTGGCAGTTAAAATTTGGGTGGAACATCTCTATTGTGGAGGATCCCCCTGAGGAGTGAGGGGTCCCAGCCCCACACCAGGCTCCCAGCCCCACACCAGGCTCCCAGCCCAGGGTTCCAGTGCTGGGGAGAGAAGTCCCCACAACTTCTGGCTGTGAAAACCAGTGGAGAGTGTAGCTGAGTGAGATGGTAATGCAGCTGGAGTCCCAGGCATTCCTCTTAAAGGGCCCACACACAGACTTACAGACTCATTCGCTCTGAGCTCCAGTGCTGGGGCAGCAGCTCAAAAGATGCCAGGAACATACAAGGAGGAACTGAATTGTCTGGCTTCCAAGCAAGGGCTGGAGGGGCAGCTTTCTCCCAGATAGAAGTGTCATCAGATTCCATTATTTCTTGATTGAGCCTTCCCCACTCCTAGTGTGCAGAATCAGGCAGCCACCATATCTGAGTCTCCATCAACTTGGCTAATGCTGTTTGCTCTGCTCTGGTCGTTCTCCCGATCCTGCCGCACTGAACTTGTGGACCCATCCAAGCTACTTCCAGTGGCTGTTCCATAAAAATTGGCTGTTATGACTCATGTTGTGGACTTTCCTAAAATCTCTCAACGGGTCACAAAACCAAACAAGCAGCATCTGGCTTCAGCCAGCCCCAAGTCTGACGTTAGTGGCAGCCAGCCTCAGTTTGTAGTTTGACCTCTCCCATGCATCTCCAAGCCCAGAATGGGTGGCTGCCATCTCGGGATTGCTTGGTGCTCATTCAAGGTGGCCCTGAAAATGGCATAGGCTGCAGGTGAATTTGGTCTGTGGCAGGGCCTCTTCTAGGAGGCCCTGGGGCCAGCACGCCCAGGGGCCAGCTTCGGACCAAGCCAGAGCACCACCTAGCTGCCTTCTTGGGGGACGCAGACAAGGCAGGCACTAGAGGCCTGCTAAAGTAAATTCTACTCCATAGTGTCAGCCCCTGTGTAATAGCTCCTCTGCTGTAGTCACAGCCAGTCCACATAACCAATCAGCCTGAGGGTCAGTCCCACCCATTGACCTTCAACTAGCATCCAAGGCTCAACTGCATCAGAAGAACACACACAACTCACACAAGGGACACCTACAGCACCTAGCTCAGGTGACCAGGGAGACGGTCCCACTGGGCCCCACAGGACACCTACTACATAAGGCCACTCTATTAAGACTGGGAGACATACCTAATACATGGAATCAAACACATATGTTCTATATGATATATTTTTATGGGAAAAATATTAAAATGTCACCTACTAGAATTCCAGTAGTACTTTTACCATTAATTCATAGCAATTTTAGGGTGTTAATTCTTCGAAGAGTGGCTGGAAACTTGTAGGTACTCAATTGCTATTATTAACTTAATTGAAAGAAACATTTGATGCCTTCTATCCAACTTCTATGCTAGTAGGCTTAGCAACAATTTCTTAGAAATATAAAACTGTCTGTATTCAAGGAAAGATGCTTTCATGTAAAATATACACCTATAGGGATTTAAGAATCATAGATTAACATTCTATACTATACGAGGTCTGACAATTAAATTCGTGACAATGTTACTAATCTTTTTTGATATCAGAGGGAATATTCATTTTGAATTTGTACCAACTAGACAAACAGTTACCCAAGTTTACTATTTGGAAGTGCTGAAAACGCTGTGTGAAAAAGTTAGACAACCTGAACTTCTCGCCAACAATTCATGGCTCTTGCATCACGACAATTCACCAGCTCACACAGCACTGTCTGTGAGGGAGTTTTTAGCCAGTAAACAAATACTGTATATTGGAATACCCTCCCTACTCACCTGATCTGGCTCCCCAATGACTTCTTTCTTTACCTGAAGATAAAGAAAATATTGAAAGGAAGACATGTTGATGACATTCAGAACATCAAGGGTAATACGACGACAGTTCTGATGGCCATTCCAGAGAAAGAGTTCCAAAATTTCTCTGAAGGGTGGACTAGGTACTGGCATCAGGGCATAGCTTCCCAAGGGGAGTACTTCAAAGGTGACTGTAGTGACATTCAGCAATGGCTTATGTAGCACTTTTTTTAGGATGAGTTCGTGAACTTAATTGTCACACCATGTATAGCTCTTCATGAAATGAAAAAAAAAAATAACACAATGTCACCTACTGGAGCACAATGGAAACGTTCTTAGAAAGACTTGAGTAGTTTCTTCTAGCATTTGGGGGGACCCAGATGGAAAAGCCTTAAAATGAAAGGCCATCTCTCCTGGCACAGCACGTAGTGGGGGCTGTAAGCCAAGAGTGTGGATGACCGTTGGCATTGTAATCTTATTTGAATCTCTTTAAGGAACTCCCCTCTGAAGCGAATGTCTCTGTATGTCTCTGAACGGGCTGTATCACCAGACCAGCAGAGGACGCAAAAGCTGTTGGTGAAAGATTGTATTAACTAAGGAAATAGGGCACTGTCTGAAATTCCTAGTTTTGGGATGGTGAGGGAGGCAATGAGTCTCTAAAGAACTTAAAAGTGCCCCAAAAGGTAAGGAGCCAATATTTGAGATTTTATGTTATCAGTTTAGTAAGACCATATTGTCCTCTTCTGTAAGCTTTTTTCCCTCTCCCCGCCCCAACCCCAACTCTACTCCAGAAGTAGCCAAGAATGGTTAGAATTGGAGGCACAAGAAGAAGAGAAACAGCAAATCATTCTGCTTTGGCATCTGGGGTTAGGTCTGAGCTACTGGGGAGAAAAGCTCGAATTGGATGAGAAACTGAAGTTTTGATATTAAAACTGCACTGGACATTTTAATACCTGAGATTGTTCATACTTGAATATTCTTGAACAAGCCATGGAATATGCCCTGGATATTGACCTGGGATAGGGAAGAAAAGCACAGTAGAGATGATTTGAAGACAGCAATGGGGGAAATTAATTTTTTTCCTTCTGTATCTTATCAAGTCCAATTTATTTAATTAGCCATTTTCCCCCATAAGTCTTCATTATTGTGTAAATTGTGTCTCCGTTTTTAACAACCTGAGATAACCTGATTGACACAATAATCTTATGTGACTTATTAGCTTGGTATCCAGTGAAGATTCTCTACTAGAACCAGGTGGTGTTACATTTGACTAAGCAGAGGACTGGTTCATAGGTCAGCAGCACTGGTGTTACCTGGGAGCTGTTAGAAACGCACAATTGCTGGCTCCATCCCAGAAGTACATAATATGCATCTACATTTTAACAAAAACCCCAAGTTGTTTCATACGCACATAACAGAGAAGCACTGATTAGAGAACTCAGTGTGTTTGGATTATCTGCTAGACAGAGAGTTGCTCGTTTTGATTTCAGAGTTGTGGGATGCTAAGTTAGAAGAAACTTAGAATTATGAGACCTGGGCCCTAGCTGTGCTACCCTGGACAAACCGTCTCTAGGATTCTCCTTTGGTTTTCTCATAGTTGTTTAATTAGATGAAGTGTAAGGGCCCATTTGGCTCTGACATTCTATAATTCTAAGAAATTTTGCTGAAGCAAAAGAAAAAACTAAAATCCAGTTGAAATTTAATAAACATTGTAACAAATTGATTAAAGAACCCCTGCAGCTTTACTATGTCATTGTGTAACTGTGGTGGAAGGCATTGTCCGTGCATCCAAGCTTATCGCACAGTCCTCTGTTAGCCCAAATGAAAAGTAATTTCCTGTTTAGTCACAATTATCCTGTCTTCATTGAGGAGGGAGCATATTTAATAGGAAAAGAAGATTATTGCTAAAACAAAATGATATGCATATTTAGAGCTATGGGCTGCCAGGAGCTTCTGAATCATTTATATTGGAATGATTAGTGAATTCTTTATTTGAATTGGGATCATTTTGGTGTGTAAGGATTTATTTATTTATTTTTTTTTGAAGAAAAGAGAGGTAGCTCTGTTGAAAAACGAAAGAAGACCACACATGCACAACAAACTCATCCTTGACCTTCTGACTGTAAGTCGTCTGTTAGTGCAGACGGAGGACACTGCTGAGCATCAGTACTTAGGAACATGCTTCAGGTGCATCCCTGACTCACTGTGTTACTGTGGCAGCATCTCTCTCCCCTAGGATTCAATTCTGTTACCTGAAAAGTGATCAGATTGGCCCAGTCCTTCTTACATGTTAATTGCTGCTCCTTAACAGAGGTCACCAGAACTTTGGGCTCAGAAGTACAGCAGGACCTCAAGTGAGCTCAGCGGGAAAGCACTGATCAATTAGTAATGTCTGCTAGGGACAAGGGAACAGGCAGTGACAAAGTAAGTTCCATGTGTTGGCCGATTCCTGGGCGAGAGGCTCTCTGAGGACATCCACATTTTAAAATATTTCCTCTTGAGAACATTTATAAAAGGGCTTTATAGGATACAATGAAAGAGAAATAGACTGATTACTAGGCTTACTATTGCTATTTTGGAGTCTTTTAAAAGCTTGAAGTATATGTGCGTTTTTCTGCTCTTGTTGGCATCATGCAGGACAAACTCTGAGGATAAGAAAAACGTACCTGGATTTGAAAGAAATTCAGTGTGAGATATCTGATAGGTTGAAAGTGATTTATGAAATGAGTCCTCTGTTTTGTTAGAACATAGATTGTTGTTCCATTTGGGGCTCTTTATATGAAACAGAAGCCCAATCTATAAATCAGACACCCTGCAGTAAGGGAGATGACATTTTTGTATAAATTATTGTGGATCCAGGAAGTAAAAGAGTGGTTGAACACATTTTTATTGGCTTCTTGGCATAAAAGTCATTTTCTCCGTCATCTGTCTGGTGTGATCTTCCCCCTTCCTCCTAGAGGATTGGTCATGAGGAAAGAGTAGAACGTTCTGTAGAGAAACATGTTCTTTGACCTTACAAGACCCTCCTCAGGTTTAACACGACCAGCGCAGGTAAGTGTCTCTTTTCCCATCCTGCTGAGAGAGCACTGCTGCTGCATTTGGGTTTCAGTTTCACATGTAAATCCCCAAAAGGAAGCTGGATTAAAGTACGCCATGGAGTTCCGAGAAGGAATACATTTATAGTTTTCTGTTTTCCTTTTTAGGTCATTGAACTCTTGCTGCAGTGGTCTACTTTCTACTTCCCATTTTAAAAACAAAAATTTCACTGTTTTTATGTCATTCCTTCTTTCTTTGGTAGTTTTTGACAGTCAGTTAATGATCACTCTCTTTGTACTTGAAAGCAGCAAGCTCATTCATTTATTCATTGGTTCAGTAAAAAGCATGCATTTAATTCCCTGATTGAGAGTAAGGCACAGTAGCTGGCCACCCACATTACATGTTGCATAAGACACACCCTGCCCTGTCTCCAAGGTTTACAACCCCGCGTGGCGCCATAAATACATTCAAAATCACAGGGAATTCAAATATGGCTTCTCACTGATTTTGGAAATGCTTATTCACTTTACAAGATGTTTATTTTCTTTCTTTAGATTGTGTCATTTGAGTTGGTCACATATTCACATGTTCAAAAATGAAAATAAAATCAAGAGTTTTATTCTAGCTCCTGACCCCACCTACCTAATTTCCCACCTTCAGCCTCTTATACGTCACCAGTCTTATTAATTTTTTGTGTAGGTTTCTGGTGTTGATTTTTGTGCAGCTTGTCATGCAGGGTGTCATGTGGGATTTCTGGTCCCGCTCTCCACATGAGAACGCAGGACATGGTGAGGCCAGAAAGGAACACCCACGGAGCCACAGACAGGGGAGTCATACCACTATATTCTCGCTGGCGGCTGGTTGGAGACACAGGAAGCAGGAGCCACACTATCCGCAACCTGCCATCCACTTCTCTCTGCCAACCAACCCCACTTGGTAGCTGCCATCCTCCGTGCTAACTGCAATCCGCTCTTGCTAGCTCAGCCACCACCTTCTTGCTAGCCCCCATTTGCTGCTAGTGTAGCCACGGCAGTTATATTAGTGGCCAGTGGCTCACTGGTTACAGCTGACGACCAACTAGCCACAGCTGATGGCCATCGAATCACAGTTGATGGCCATTTACTACCTGAGCCAACACCTTTCCATGTGAGGCCGAGAGCCTGGAAACTGCACTCCTGGCTCTGTCCCCACACAGCTATAAACAAATATAAATATATTTTTATTTTCCCCTTTAACACAGAAATTAGGATACAGTATGGATTGTTTGGCATCCTGCCTTCTTCACTTAATGGTTTTCCTGAGATATTTTCGTAGGGCATGGGGCACTGCATTCTCTTTTTCACAGCTGTGTAATATTGTGTAAAGTGCTTTGGTTTATTTATCTGCTCCTCTCTAGATGGACACTTGGGTATTTCCAGACTCTTGCTCACACATGTACACAACTCTACAATCAATAATGGGATTTATCTGTCACTTCATGCTGGTTTAAGTATAGCTGTGAAAAAATTCTCACGAGTGAAATTGCTGAGTAAAATAGTAAATGCATTTTTAATTTTGATAGGATTTGCCTGTGAGCTCCCCAAAGGGTCGTACCATTTTGTATTCTTGCCAGCAATGCATAAAAGCGCCTAATTCTACTTTTTATTATAGAACATGTACAAATTTTTAATTGGTTTTTTGCCAACATGATAGGTGAAAAATGATATCCTTGTATAGTTTTGACTTGCATTTTTCTTATTAGAAATGAGGTCAAACATCTTTTCATATGGGTAAGAGACATTTATATTTATTTCTCTAAGACCTGTTGTGGGGACAGAGCCAGGAATACAGTTTCCAGGTGTGGGGACAGAACCCCAGAGAGCAGTTTCCAGGCTCTCAGCCTCACATAGAAAGGTGCTGGCTCAGGTAGTCAATGGCCATCAACTGTGATTGGATGGCCATCAGCTGTGGCTAGTTGGCCGTCAGCTGTAACCAGTGAGCCACTGGCCACTGATATAACTGCTGTGGCTACGCTAGCAGCAAATGGGGGCTAGCAAGAAGGTGATGGCTGAGCTAGCAGGAGCGGATCGCAGTTAGCATGGTGGAGTGTGGCGGAGTATGGATTGCGGATTCTGTGGCTCCTGCCTCCTGTGTCTCCAACCCAGCCGCCAGTGAGACTACAGTGGTCTGACTCCCCTACCTATGGCTCCGTGGGTGTTCCTTTTTGGCCTCACCATATCCTGCGTTCTTATGTGGGGAGCGGGACCAGAGACCCCACATGACATCCTGCATGACACCTATCTGTTAATATTCCCTGCTCATTATTTCTGTTGCTTTATTGATATTTTTTTCTTCACAATTTCTAGGCAGAAACTTTACTCTCATTTATGAACATGTATTTTAAGGATGTCAGCTAAGTCCTTTCGTATGTGCTCTCGTTTAAACCCTACGGCAAGTCTGGGAGTTGCGTATTGCCCCCCTATTTTACAAGTGAGAAGACTGAGGCCCAAAGCAGTTAAGGACCTGACTGCAGGCCACACAACCAGGAAGAGGCAAAACGGATGTTCAGATCCAAGTTGTCTTACTCCTAATGCCTTTCCTCTTAATCAGCCAATAGTACTGTCTTTCTTAAGTGGAGACCAGAGTTTACTAATTCAAACTGGCTTTCATTTCCTGAGCCCAGGAGATGACAGAGGAGGGTTTTACTGAGATCATGCTGGGTGGCATGTGGAAGCCCAGCTGGAATTAGGAACATGACTTGTACAATCCACCCAGTGAATAAGCCACAGGGAGATTGATTGTACAACGCACCCCCTCTCGACCCCCACCAGGTAAGCCTCACCGCGAGGTAACTGAAGCCAAGAGGAGACAGAAATGACAAGCGGCTGAAATTACACAGGAAAAGGATTACACCGAGTCAGGCATCAAAGAGCACGTGTGGCCACTGTGAACCAACACAGAAACCAAACTTTACCCAAGACTAGCTTCCATTAGGAGCCCAGACAAATGTTAGATCCTGCTGCTCCTTCTGCCTCTGCTGTCTTAAAGGAGCTTCAAGGAAGTCTTGGTTACAGGTGATGAATGTGGTCAGTCCCTCGTTCTTTCTCGGTTTGGGGCTAGCACCTGGAGCTCAGGACTTCTTGGGAAGGATGATTTTCCCTCTCAGCTGTCCTCTCTGTTTAAAGTTGCTTCTGCTGTGGATGGAAAAAGAGAGCTGGCCCCCAAAGAGAAAAAGAGATAAAACTGTGGTTCATTTATGGCATTTGACCTATCTGCGAGACTTGATGCAAGTACATTACCAAATGATTAAAACCTTGGATTCTCCCCTCCGAGAATAAGTGTGTGAGAACATTACATCACTCACTGAATAATGTAATCACTGCAGTTTTCTGCCAGTTCAAAAATACAGCTAAGATGTCCTTTTTCAGCCTATTTACTAATTGTGTTCTGAAAGCCATCTTCCTTACGGCAAGTTTCCCCATTTTCTTTCATGCTCGTTTATGGTGACTCAGTAAAGTATGAATCCAGTGGATTTAAACTTAATTAAAGCTACAGTCATATTTTAAGCAAGGTAACAAGCGTGTTCAAGGTGCGTGCGCTGACAGGATTCAGGAGGTGTCTCGGTGTGCAGACTGATCACTCACACACAGGAGGGGATCCAAACGGGTCTGGTTCTGCTGAGCATAGAATGCAAGTGTTCATTAGGATACAGAGGTTCAGCATGTCCCCTGAGTGTATATGTTCAGAAGTGGAAAAAACCTGGAAATGGAGTTTTAGTGTTGCTCCCAACGCTTCAGCTTGACGTCACAGGAGAGCCAATATAGTATAACCAGGAAGATTTTTGAGCTGTAGCCACCCCATAGAGCAGAGGTGGGCAAACTTTACTGTAAAAGGCCAGGTAGTAAATATTTAAGGCTTTTAAGCTCTCTGTCACAACTGCTCACCTCTGCCATTGCAGTGCAAAAGCAGCCATAGCCAACACATAAATGAATGGGAGTGGCTTTGTGCCAATAAAACTGTATTAAAAAAACAAAAAACAAAAAAAACAGGGCTTGGCCAGAGAGCCATAGAGCAAAGTATGAGTGCCTTCTTCCCTAGGTAGGGAATCCTGCTCCGGGCAGTGCCCTCAAGTTACAAAAATTTGCAAGTATGATTACCTTCAGCCACAAAATGAGAACCGAATGCCACCAAAAGGACCAAGGAGGTGGGCGAGTCTTTCCCCAATTCTTTATTTTCATCATTTGTCTTGCTCTTGTTTCCTCTTATTCATAAGCCATTTATTTAATACTTTATCATGTGTCATGTGCCTCTTATCTTTTCAGTTCACTTTCTCTACTTTCCTGCTGACCCTTGAGACAGTATCGGGGAGGGGGTAGGAGTTATTTAAGAAGCTGCTTGACTACTGGAATGCTGTTTATTCATCTTTTGAATGAGGCTTGAGGTAGATAAGCCACAAAGTTGCTTGATGTTTTGAGTAGGAGTGAACCTTCACAGATTAGTACTCAATAAAGTACTAAAAAATATACAAAAATAAGTCTAAATTGTTACTAGTTTGCAATCTCTGGCATTCTCTCTACTTTTATACATCAACTTCTGAATTCTTTCCAGACTTCCATATTTGATAAGGTTGGAAGCAGAAATGTCCTCTGAAGAGAACACATAATTGTTTTGGGTACTATTAAGCTTGGCTGTGAGTGACAAGTAAACAAAATAACAGAGGCTTAGACAGGAGAAGCTGGTGCAGCGGGGCACCTGGGACCCAGGCCCCTTCTACTTTGCGTCTCCCACTTCTGTGTTATTGTCCAGTACAGCTGCTCGGGCTCCAATCAGAGGGTCAGGGCAGAGAGGGCAGGAGCAGGAGGTCGAGCAGAATCAGCCAGTGGCTCCTTCAGATGCCCTCCGTCATATAAACATGCTTTACATTCTGTACTATCTACAATCTTCTTGTGTCTTTGTTTACTTGTTTGTTGTCTGTTTCCTCCCAATATAAGCTTCAGGAGTTGGGGACTATGTTTTCTTTGCCACTGTTTTCCCCAAACCCGAGACAATGGCTGGCATGTTGTAGAGGCACATCAAATATCGTTAGAATGAATTCCAGAGTAAAATGGTTTCACTGTGACATAAGACAGCTTTAATCTTTGTAACCCTCACAATGCTGTGTGCACAGTAGGTTCTCAGTACAAATACTTGGGTGAACACTTAAGCAATGGGCAGAATAGCAGTCAGCTTGGATTAGTGCCAGTACTAGTTAAGTAGGATTCCATGCTGAAGAAAGTGCAGTGTTCTATGTGCTTTAGTTTTACCGCTCCTACAACCCAAGGACAACAGAGAGAGAGTAGTAGGGACAGTACTAGTGGTAGTAGTAGCAGCAAAAACAGCAGTTATCTCATTTTAATGATAAGGATACTAGACTTCAGGGAACTTAAATAACTTGCCCAAGGTCATACCACTGGAGAAAAAGAAAAAAGATAAAGCTAGGACTTGACCCAGATGTATCAGATTTAAAGGTCTGTAGTCTTACACACCAGGTTGTATTGCCCACAGAGGGAGTGCCCTGAAGTCACAAAGAGGAGACTGCGAAACTCTGTGGATAGATCGAGATGATTCGAGATGATTCGAGGGTTCCTGGACTAACTGGAATAAGAGATGTTTGAGGTGCAATAGACCAGTGTCTACTATGTGTGGCAAAGTGATACAAAGAAGCACTTTGCAAAGGAATTCCTTAGTCATTGTCCATTGACTTGACAGTGCGTCTGTCTAAACTTGTTCTATTATTTTATTATGATTAGTGATAGGCATTCAACTTAAATTCAAGGGAAAGTTAATGAAGTGATGTTCAAACGTTAGCGAAAGGTGAAAAATAAATCAAGTTGATAACAAGCTAAACTTAAAGACTTTTTCCAAACATTTAAAGTCACACTTCTTTATAAATAGCTAAGTGCCCAAACTTTAATTAGGCCCCCTTTTTTTTTGATAGAGTGCAGCTAAAAATCATGACCATAAACCAGGCTTAACAATTACATGCAAACGTAAAATGACTTGGCCTGTTTGCGGCAGTGTGGAATAGCAGGAAACATCCAGGACCTAGAAGGCCAATTTCCGCCTGGGTGGTCAATGTCTTCTCACATCTCTGAGACCTGGTTTTCTCATCTTAAAAAAAGGAGGTAGATGGGTACCAAAATCTCCTTTACTGTTCTGTCATGAAAACTCAAGGAAATAAAAAAATCGTTTCACACAGTGTCTGCCAATTACAAGCACCCTTGAAATGCTGAATTGGGCTTTCAAGGCAACATCTGCTGTCTCTCCCGGGGACTTGCTCTATTCATTGGCAGCTCCATGACGATAAATAGTGCATTTCTGGACTTCTACTAGGAGCCTAGCCCAGTGCAAATTACTGAGCAGGTTCATCAGTGTTACTTGGTCAAAATTTATGTGGTTCTTTTTTTAATACTTAAAAAATAAAATTGAAGAATAACATACCTACAGCAAAGGGCATACATCTTATCCATAGCACTCAGTGAAATTTAAATATGTGTGCACCTTCATACCCCAAGATCAAGATAGAGAATATTTTCAGTACCCCAGCTTTCCTCACACCCCTCACAGTCGGTACTGCCCGCAAGGGGAGCCAGTGTTCGTTTATGTTTTTTTGTAACTTGTCATTTTGAAATAATCTCAGCCTTACAAAAACTTGCAAAAATCAGACAAAGAATTCCTGCTTACCCATCACCCACTTTCCCCAAGCGTCAACATATTTCCTAATCACAGGACAATTATCAAAACCTAGAAATTAACATTGATACAATACTGTTAACTATCGTACAGTCCTTGTCTCAATTTTTCACTATGTTCTTTTTCTAGTCCAGTGTCCAAGCCAGGTTTACATATTGTATCCTGTTGTCATATCTCTTTACCCCAATCTGGGACAGTTCCTCCTTCTTTCCTGTCTGTCATGACATTTTAAGAGACTGGTCCATTATTTTGTATAACGTCCCTCAATTTCAGTTTGTGTGATGTTCCTTCATGATTAAATTCAGGTTATGCATTTTTGGCAAGAATGCCACAGAAATAATACTGTGCCGCTCTTGATGCTATCTATCAGGAAATATATGATAATACATGATAATTGGTGAAATTAGCCTTGATCACATGATGGAGGTGGTGTCTGCAGATTTCTCAACTGTAAAGTTATTATTTTCTCCTTCTAGTTAATAAATATCTTGTTGGGAGATATTTTGAGACCAGACAAATGTCTTGTTACTCATCATACATTTACCTGCTAATTTTACCATCCATTATTGCTGTTTGCCAAATAGTATTTTTCTGTTTTTATCATTCCTTCTCCGTTTATGAATTGGAATTCTGCTATAAGGAAGAGGTTCCCCTTCTCCATTTCTTTCTTTCTTTCTTTCTTTCTTTCTTTCTTTCTTTCTTTCTTTCTTTCTTTCTTTCTTTCTTTCTTTCTTTTTTTCTTTCTCTCTCTCTCTCTCTCTCTCTCTCTCTCTCTCTCTCTCTCTCCTTCCTTCCTTCCTTCCTTCCTTCCTTCCTTCCTTCCTTCCTTCCTTCCTTCCTTCCTTCCTTCCTTAATGTTAGTCTGTATATTCATGCAGATTTATTTCATTTTATGTGTTTGAATTCATCACTATCAGTGTTAATTTTACCGCTCAAATTGCCCCAGCTTTGGCCATGGGCAGTCCCTCATGTTGGCTCCTGAGTCCATTAAATGTGCCCCATGATCCTTTTGAGCAGTTTCCTGCTTTCTGTAACCATTATGAGTTTCAAGCTCATCCCGTGCTTTCCCTGCTCCAGCCCTGGGATCAATCGTTTTTTTAAGAAGTCCTGATTCCTTTTATCGGGGAACAGCATAGAGACCATGATCGGGGAATTACATGTGCTCATTGTCACTAGGATGTCATTGTTTTCTTTTTTTTCAATTACAGTTGACATATAATACTATATTAGTTTCAGGTATACAGCATAGTGGTTACACATTTATATAACTTATGAAGTGATCACCCATAAGTCTAGTATCCATCTGACATCATACATATTGTGTTTCCCCGAAAATAAGACCTAGTCGGACAGTCAGCTCTAATCCGTCACTCTGGGGCACACTCCCTCAGCCCCCGTCCTCCGTCATGTGTTATTCAGTTGTAACATATGTTCTTTTGTTACTGTTTGTATTCTATTTGGGATTCCCCCACATCTTGATTGATCTCAATTATGTATTTATATTTTGAGAATGCAAAATATTAACATGGTTCTGAAATCCAGCCGTGTGCTCAGAAGTGTCACTCCCCTTGTATTCTCTTCCACCCCCTTCTCATTTCCCTATTCTTTCCACCCTATCCCCACCCATCTCCTGTAGGGAGCCATTTTCCTTAGTTTCCATTTTGCCCTTCCTGGTTTTTTCTTTCTTTTTTTGGTACAAGTGAGCAGACACCTGTATATTTTCTTCTATCTCCATTCTTACATGAAAGGTGCCATACTACAGATAGTCTTTTGCACTTTGCTTTATTCACTGAAAACACACTCTGTAAATCACTTTTTTCAGTTCATTAAAACTTTCCTCGTTCTTTTTTCTTTTTTTTTTTTAACAGCAACACAGCACTCCATTGTGTGATATACCCTTGTCACTCAGCCATTCTCCTATGTGTGGGCAGGTAGGTTATTTCCACTATTTTGCAACTACAAACAGTGCTGTACTAAGTAACTCGTGCGTATGTATGTTTGTATTGTTGAAGATGTATCTTCAATGTATCTTCAGTATAAATTCCTAGAAAGGGGATTGCTGGGTCAAAAGGTAAGTGCAGGGGCGGTCGGTTAGCTCAGTTGGTTAGAGCGCAGTGCTCTTAACAACAAGGTCGCCGGTCCAATCCCCGCTTGGGCCACTGTGAGCTGCGCCCTCCACAACTAGGTTGAAACAACTACTTGACTTGGAGCTGATGGGTCCTGAAAAAACACACTTGAAATAAATAAAAGTTAAAACACAAAACAAAACAGGAGGTAAGTGCACGTGTTGTCCTGTTAGGGATTTCCAAGTTCTCCTGCGTAAGGCTTGCAGCCGTGTACCTTCCGCCCAGCAATGTACGGGATTACTTATTTCCCCACAGCCTCACTAACAGACTGAGTTGTCATCATTTTTAATTTTCACAAATTGACAAGTAAGAAATAGTATTTCAATGTTGTTTTAATTTACATTTATCTAATTACTTAATTAGGAGGGTGTTACAATATCTTTTCATAAGTTTGAAGGCCATGAGCACGTGCGCTGTTCATGTGTCTTTTCCCTTCTTTTGTTAGATTTTTAAGGGAATTTTTATTTTTTATTTATTTATTTTTATTATTTATTATTTATTTTTTATTGGGGAGCAGTGTGCCACTCCAGGGCCCATCAGCTCCAAGTCGTTGTCCTTCAGTCTAGTTGTGGAGGGCTCAGCTCAGCTCCAAGTCCAGTCAACATTTTTAATCTAGTTGCAGGGGATGCAGCACCATCCCATGCGGAAATTGAAACGGCAACCTTTTGGTTGAGAGCTTGTGCTCTAACCAACTGAGCCATCCGGCCGCCTCTTAAGCCAATTTTTAAATGTTCTTCATGTCTTGGTGGTATTCATCTTTCTGATGTATGCTGCAAATATTTTCTCACAGTTTGTTGGTTCCTTTTTGACTTTGTTTATAGTGGAATTTTTTGGTCATAAAAATTTTAAAATGCTTATGTAGTCAAATTTATCAATCTTTGCTTTATTGCCTCTGGATTTTTGAGTTGTTGTTAGAAAGCTGTTCCTTACACTAAGGTTAATGAAGAATTCAACGATGTTTTCTTCTAGTACTTTCTTCTAGTTTCATTTTTCCATTTTCCGTTTGGCTCCCTAATCCATCTGGAGCTTATTCTTGTGTATGGTGTGAAGTATGCACTTAATTTTATCTTTTACAATTGCCACTTTTACAATCTCAGCACCATTTATTAAAAATCTTGTGTCCTAGTGTCTTAAGATGCCACCTTTATCGTATGCTAAATTTTCATATGTACTAGAGTCTATTTTTAGACTTCTATTCTCTCCTTTATGTCTATTTGTCTTTTCGTTTACAAGTACTACACTGTTTTAATTATACAGGCTATTTGTCTGGTAGAACACAACCCCAAAAAAGTTTTTCTTTTTCAGTGTTGATAACAGCTATTATAACTTCTATCACTGTGGATTAATTTTGGATGTTTTTGATCTTCATATAAATGGAATTCTACAGCATGTATTATGTTATGTCTGACTTCTTTCATTTACTCTTTTATCTGGGAGGTGCATCCATGTAGTCTGAAGTATCAGTAGCTTGTTTATTTTCATTGCTGTGTACTATTCCTTTGTGTGCTTACACCACAATTTCTTTACCCATTCTTCTGTTAATACACATATGGGTTGTTTTCAGTTTGGGCTGGTCATAGGGTATGTGCATGCTTAGCTTTAGTAGATACTACTAAAGTGTGTTTCAAAGTGTTTGTACCAATTTATGCTCCTGCCAGCAACGCATGAGATTTCCTGTTGTTCACAGCCTTGCCAACACTAGATGTTATCTGTCTTTGAAGTTGCTTTAAAAGAAAAGAAAAGAAAAACCTTGCATGACATAAATTCTTCTTCTTCTTGAGACTCAGGAGCCATTTCTAAAGCAAAGAAGACCCTAAAAAGAAAAAGGAACAAACACACAATACACAGTATGCCCCATTTCCAACACACCTAACAAGTTACTCATGATGAATAATTCAGTTTTATAAAACAGCATAAAAATAGTGGTTATCAGCCTAGACTCAGTGTAGCAGTTTGTTGCCTAGTCATAGACCATTTCCTCTCTTCTTCTTTACTGGCAGCACCTCAATTTTGTTCAGCACCCATCCTTCAGGGAAGCTGAATCGCTCTTCAGTTTGGGGGAATCCTGACTAATTTAAGATAATCATGGTTTTCCTGGTTCTGTCACAAGTACTTAGCTGAGCAATGAGCATGTGACTCAGGTCTAGCCAGTGAGAAATGAGGGAAGGACTCCTGGGGGAGAGGAGAGCTCTTAGAAAAGGTTTCCTTACTGTTAAGAATGGGATTCCAGAAGAAATGGTTCTTTTTGCCTCTAGATGTGGTATATGATACAAGGAACTGCAACAGCCATCTGACTGCCAGGCTGAAAATGAGGCACATATATGAAAGAATCACAAGACATGGTGACAGGTCCTTCACTATATGTAGGTTCTGGAACCTACATGAAGTAATAATTACTAATTGTTTAAGACCGTTTGGGCTGGGCTTTTCCATCACGGCCCTTATAACTAATGACCCTGGACTGTGTTAGAATAACAAAGGGGAAAGAGTGCTCTTACTCATCCCTTGTAAATATCTACAGCAACCTCCTCCTTGCTCTAGACTAGTGGCTCTCAATCTGTGGCATGCATTAGAATCACCTGGAAGGGTTAGGGGAAGAGGTTAGTGACATCTACTACAAGAGTTTCTGATTCAGCGGGTCTGGGTCACGGCCAAGGATTTGCATTTTCCCAAGTGAGGCTGATGCTGCTGGTCCAGGGATGATGTCTTGAGACCCAGTGCTCTAAACATAGACACCATTGTACCCGTGTTTAGCAACATGCTATTAAAAAAGTCAAATTTTGCACAGACTTTCTTTTGCATGTCAGTGACTACAAATCTTTATCATCATTTTGAATGACTACCTACTATTATATTATGTGAATGTATCAGAATTTGCAAAACCACGTTACTAACAATAATAGATACTTCTGTTATTTTGGGGGTTTGTGTTGTTATATTAATATGAACAATCCTGCCGTAAATATCATAGTAAACCCAACTAACTCTTTAGTTGTTACCTTAGGGTAAATTCCTAGCAGTAGATTTGCTGATCAAAGGGTGATACTTGGATTTTTTCCTTCTCTAGTCATCTTCATAATCCCTCTAATCTCTCCTTCCAGATACATTATGCTTAGGTTTAGGAATTTTGCCAGAGGACTTTTGGTTGAGCCTGCCTCAGCAGGCCAAGACCTTGGCTATTTGTCTTGCATTCTCCTCCTTTCATGTCAAAAGAGTTAAACACAAAAGACCCTGGCACTACCAGGCACAGGCCATTCCATTCCTAAGAGTTAATTTAGTAATTTTTACTAAGGGAAGGGAATGGAAGCCTGAGAGCTTCTCAAGTCTGTTTTCCTCTGTAACATGCGAATTCGTACATGCTTTCTATCTTTGTCATTTGTTATTTGAAAATAAAGGAAACCGACTTCTCGGTGCTCCAGAGATGCTTGCTTGCATTTGCATCATCTGTCCATTATCTCAGATATCAAAGAAGGTCACCCAGAAGAGGAAAAGTGGGGTCTGAGTTATTGTTGGGATGCTTGACCACGGAAACTGATTTTTCAGATGCATCTGCCCTCCTCAGTCAGTGTAGCGTCTTCAGTATAGCCACGACACTTAGTATAATTTAAGGGAAGAATAAAGCTGGCAAACGAAATGCAGATGGTACCCAATTATTACTGGTCTTGGCTTGAATTCTTTAGAAAGTAGAGCTTGAGGCAAAAATTGAGGCACCTAATACCCTTTTCATTTTAAATATAGAACTTTATTTCTCTCTCACTTAAAAACCCAGTGATGAATGGTTCAATACTGGCATGGCTGCTCAGCCCTCATTGGTTTGTAGCCTCCCAAATGGTTTGAATTTTTGCTACTTCGCAGCCAATGGGGAGTGGATGATGGAGAGAAAGAGAAAGAAAGAGGGAGGGAGGCAGTAGGAAGGAGTTGTATACTAAATTGTTTTTAAGTTTAACTTAAATTATTTTAAGTTTAAAGTGTTTTAAGTACCACTCTGCTTATATTCACTGGCAAGAACTTAGTCAAATAGCTACACCTAACTCCAAGGGTTTGGTCTCTAGCTGTGCAGCCATGTGGAAGGCACTAAAACTTTTATTTAGGAAGTTCAAATCCAGGGAGCTTATAGTTGAAAGAAAAAGTGAAGCCAGGCATGGACAGATGTAAGCAATGCGATGCTTTGCGTTACAAGCCAGTCATGAAGAGTCCGGTGGACCACTCGTCAGGCTTGTAGGCTTTGCACACAGTGCTTTGCTGCAAGGGTTACTACGAGACAGTGTGCCTGGAAGTAGTCCACGACAGAGGGAAAGGAAGGGGAATTTATTTGTTCCTCTCCCTCCTGTCTCTCATTTCCCATTGGTCAAGGTTTACCCTCATGGGGAGCTAATTCAATTCTCTTGTCTTCCTGTTGTATAATGCAACCCCTTGGCAACGGCTCAGGAAGAAGATGCCCTGCCCCAGACATGGAAGAATGACCCCATGTGAATGAGGCACTAGCCAGGAGAGAGGAAGGGGCAGTTAGGGGAATCTAAGAAGGTGTGTAAGATCTGTGTTTCAATACATTACTTAATGTCATTCTGAGTGGAAAATAAAAGAGACCTTGTCGGAAACTGTTCTAACTGAAGTCTGTCTCTTGGGCTTTTGAGTCTGTACCTCACAAAATGAACTGATTGATCAGAAGCTGGTAGGGGGAAGGGAGGCTCCCTTCATCTTTGGCTGAGAACTCTCCTAACATAGGGATGTTTTTGTCAGGCATCTCAGAAACCTAAAGGATGATTTCCTCTCTGTGCTCTCTCCCCATTGGATGTCAATTAGGATGCTATGAGAAGTTTTCCCACCTCCTATCCTTCCTTCCTTCCTTCCTTCCTTCCTTCCTTCCTTCCTTCCTTCCTTCCTTCCTTCCTTCTTGCCTTCCTTCCTGCCTTCCCTCCTTCCCTCCCTCCTTCCCTCCCTCCTTCCAAAAGGGAGATTTATGTGTGATTATTTTTGTTTTTTAAGTTAAACTCCGTCATGGCATTTTTTTGTCTTAAACAAGCAAGCAATGTGCAAACTGACTGTTCCAAATGACATAGAACATGGACTGCTAGGCAACCAAATTAGTGTGTAATTTAGGTTGTCTCTGACTGAGCTTGACATGTTTGTTTACTGTGAATCTGTGAATTTAGAAATACAACCAAATCAAGACATAACCAAAAGACTCATCTACAATGAGAAACAGGCTCAGTGGATTTGGAAACTTCTAACTCTGTTTTCAAACAACCTTTAAAAACAGACATGTGGTCATATTGACACACATGCTGTGGAAGGGGCAGAATGCTTAGTGGTTAGGCTCACTCCCTCTAGAATCAGAAGGCCTAGAATTAGGCATCGCAGTGACCTTGAGCCTGTTACCCAGGATCTAGACTCTCCCAGTATTATAACAGTATCCCTTACTATACTAATATCTACCTCGCAGGGATGTTGTGAGAGCTCCGTGTGATGGAACGTACCAAGCTCCTGACTCATAACATGCTCTCAATAAATGGCAGAAGCCACCGTCATTGTTTTCATCATCATCATTATTTTACTGAATGGTTCACTGTTGTTCTGTCTGTTGACATATTGTTCCACATTGTTGACATTTGGGGGTTTTAGTGACCCTTCATCTCGGTAAGGGAGAATGGCAATCTACAGTATGAGGTCATGCAAGGGTGGTGCTTGCAGTGTCAATCGTTCAATTCTTGGTTTGTCACAGATTAGGCAACCATCATGTTATACATCCTTTAAAAGTCCTTTGGGCTCTTACAGCAAAGAGCAAATGTGTTTACCTCAAGTGTATTTCCCAGTGTCTTGTTAGAAAGCCTTATAAAGTGTTTGGGAATTGTTGAAAACCCTGTGTAAAGCCCAGGTCTCACCTGCACACGGAAATATTATCCTTGTCCACTGAAGCTTTCTGATGTTCGGGCTCCAAAGGATCACATCCAAATTCCACCTTTTATTTCACCTAAAACAAAAACAAACAAAGAGACCTCCTACCTCACATTAACAGAGTTTGTTAGGTCAATAATCCTGTGCAATTGCTAATTGCTGGAAAACATCATTAATCAGTTTGTTTAACTTGGCCTGGGGGGATTTGGCAGTTATAAAGTCTGTTCATTGGTTTTAACAGAAACCAAGGCTTATACCATAAATTCTGCAGCTGTGGCACTGAGAACATTAGGGCTCTCCCTGCATATTCTGGCACACGGATCACCGCAGTGGCTCCCTTCCCCTCTACCTCAGGATAGGTGTACTGCAGATGGAGTGGATGTCCCATAAAGTAAAGCATCATAATTTCTTGACTCAGCAATTCTTAGCTGCAAAGACAATGAGTCATATGCTCAATGCCAGCTTCCAAATGAGAAGAAAAAAAAACAAAAAGCAGCATTAGGAAGATTCATCAATAGGCTTTCTTACCATTTCTCCAATAAGCCTACTTTTATAAAACCATTGGGTTCCAGCATTAGTGTCACTGGGTTTGATTTTTCTAGCTCTTGACTCTCAAAGAAGATACAAGTGAAACCAGAATAAGTTCTGAGAAAAATATCACGGGGAATGTGAGGTTTGAGAAGTAGGTAGTTGTGGACAAATGACCAAATTACCTTTTTGACCACTTCTCTTGACTCAGTTCCTTTCCTTCCCTCCAGTCCAACCACGCCGGTCTCCTTGTGATTCCTCAAATAGATTAACATATAAAAAAAACATAAGGCCCATGAAAGCAAGAACCTCACTTGACTTGTTCACCACTTTATTCTCAGCTCCTGGAAGACACTCTAGTACTTCGTAGGTGCAAAGAAAACTTGACATGGGATAAGATGATTTGGGTGGCATTTCCAGCACTATGTGACCTTGGCTCATTCACCCATCTTCCAAGCCTTATTCCCTCATCTGTAAAATGGGAGTAATATACCTACCTCACAGAGTATTGGTGAAGGTTATTGGAACAATTATCCTGAAAATATTTTTGACCTGTTATTATTACATATGCGAGAGCTGCCTAGGTTTCCTAAAGAACTTTGATAAGTGAATGAATGAATGAAATTTGATGGTGCTCGAAAGGGGGACTCTTACCATTTCACACAGAGAAAATTTAAGATGCTCATTCTCCAGGCTTCGCCTACCCCACCCACCAAAAAAGTACGGAACTTAATATCTCAATAAATTGTATCAATTGACTGTACTGATTCTAGAAAATTACAGCAGGAAGAGCTGTCAAGTTATATAATCAAGTGATTTTTCTTTTTTTTAGACTTGGCTTTCTGAAGTCCTGAGCTCTTCTTGGAGGCCCCCTTGGAGTGTCATTGAGGGAGGGGGCAACAGCGAGGAGAGGGGAAGCTGACGGGAATCATGGCCTCCTCCTCTAACTCAGTCTGATTGGCTTTTCACATTGTTTCCGAAGTGAGTTGTTTATTGCTGATATTCATCCCCCACTGCTTCCTTCCTGCACTCTGATTTTGTGTGCAGTGTCAAAGGGCCCACCTGCAAGCTATGGAGTAAGCTCAAAGTCATTCACGACAATTCTGTCCCTCAGTTTCTCAGTCTTGCTGGCAGCTATGGATTGAATGACCCAATGTTGGCCCATGAAGCACGAGAAGTCCTTGAAGCTAAAGACTTTGTGAAATTTGACTTCCTTATGAAAAAGAGGAGTGGCTGATACTGACCTCTTTCTTCCTTCCTCCTTCCTTCAATGCCAACATCATGTCTACCCCACTGTACGTCAGTAAGCTTGTGACCGTATGGCCAGAAACATGATATGGATGCTTGGAATTGTTATTGAACAGAAAGCATTCGTCCACCCAGTGCTAGCAGATACTGAATACTAAATACTAAACACTGAGAATTGCATTGGAGAAAGATTGTCTGTTTTATTATGAATGGCGCCACCCAGAGAATGGAAAGTTAATGCTCAAAAGCCCAAACTCCTGGATGGCATGTAGGTTATGAATTATCTAGGGCAATATCACAAGACACCGTGTGTTAGGGGGTTGGGGGTCGTGTTGGGCGTTAGTTTGGTCGGAGGTGAGGTAAGGGTAATAAATCACTTCTTGAGGACAGTTCTCAGGTCTGTTCTGCTGTCCCTCTGTCTGGCCTGATGGGAACACGGCCAGGGGCCATTCCACCTTAGGGCTGAGGAGCTGAAACAACTTAGGGCAAGATGTTACCTTTAGCTGCCAGAGGTGTGTGTGACCATTAGTCAGGTTTGGGCTATGGTCTTCTGCTGCCTGGGGAGTGGGGGGTTGCTGATTATCTGGGGGGAACGCCAGGGCTCTGAGAGGTATATACCATGTTTCCCCAAAAATAAGACCTAACCAGACAATCAGCGCTAATGCGTCTTTTGGAGCAAAAATTAATATAAGACCCGGTCTTATAGTAAAATAAGAAAGAGAGGGAGGTATAATTTCTAGAGTGAGGATTTAAAGACAAATTGATTCAAGTCATAAGGACCTTCGTTTTCAGAATCACAGAAACATTGAATCTGACCTAAATGAGCCACTAAACTAATTCCAACAACCATCTGGCTCCAGATTTCTTGCCATGTGAGGAAAGGAACCCCTCATTGTCTAAGCTACTTCAATTGAGTTTTTGTCACTTGCATCCAAGAGCATTCTAACAGATACACACATATTGTGCTTCCAAATAAGAGTTTGTTTAGATAAAGGATTCTGAGGCTAAAAAGAATTTGAGCCATCACGATCTTGTTCCATCTTTTCATTTTAAAGATAAAGAAACAATTTTAATTGTCTATTGGAGCATAACAAACTACCTCAAAACTTAGTAGCTTAGACAACACCTTTTCTTTATCTCTTACAATTCTGTGAGCTCACCTGGCTCAGCTGGTCAGTTCTGCTTCCTGTGACATCCTGTGAGGCTAGTTATCTGGGTGCTCAACAGGATGTCTGGTCTAATGGCTTGACAGGAACAGGAAGTTCCTGAGTCTGCTGGGACACTGGGTCTCTCTTTCTCTCCACTCCCCTCCCCTCGCAGTTTCAGAGCCTTTCCCTGTCCACAGGGCTTCTCCATGTATGCCTCTCCATTTGGTCTCCTTAGCCAGGTAGCTGGACTTCTCACATGGCACCTCAAGCTAGAAAAGCAGAACCATCAGGCCTTCCCTAAAGCTTAGGCCTGGATCTGGCACAGTGTCACATTTGTGGCATTCTACTGACTAAAGTGAGTCATGGGGCCATTTCGATTCAAGAATAGATTCACTACCCAAAGGTGTGAACACCTGATGGTATGCTTTATTGGGGGCAATCTTTGCAGATTGGCTACTATAGAAACTGAGACCCAGACAATGAAAGCTAGTTGTTAGGCTCCTAGAGTCATGAGTATGTGATTTAGAAGATCACTGAAGGACTGAGAGCTCCATCGCGGGATGGAGGGGGCTGTGGAAGGAGAGCATATACTTATCCCTGGCCCACGGGTTTTTACCTCAGCACTCTTGACATTTGGGGCCGGACAATTCTTTGTTGTTGCGGCTGTTCTGTGTATTGTAGGATGTTTAGCAGCTTCCCTCGCTTCACCCAGTAAGTGCTAGTAGCACTTCCCCTCCAGTTGTAATGACGAAAAATGTCTCCAGACATTACCACATGTCTCCTGGAGACAAAAGAGCCCCAGTTGGGAACAACAGCGCTAGCCTTAGAGGTTTTGTTACTGCACAGAAGCCCAGCTGGGATGGAGAGCCTGATCTCACACATGGGCCAGTGGAGCACATTTATATTCTTAAATTCTTCCAGTGGGAAATGTCTCTATGTAATAGAAAAAGACAGGATAATCAATTTTATACCCTGGGCCACTTGTTCTATGTGGAGCCTTCACTTTGGATAAAGGCATTTAAATTTCTGCTCTAAGTTCACCAAGGCGCACTTTTAAGATTGTGCCCGCAAGTAAAATCTGAACTAGCATCCTCCTTCACTGCCAGTACATAACGCTAAGCAATTTCATTACTATTTTTTCTTTTACCAAAAGTCCACAAATGAGTGAGTGGATTTTAAAGCCGTGGGACCAGGTGAAATCAGCTAGAGAAATAGGCAAATGAAGAAAGAAGAAAAGATGGTGGTCAGGCCAGGATTCACCCCAAGTCCCTTCAACATTTAGATGTGGGGGTAGAAAAGAAAGAAAACCAGAAAAATCTTTATGTATATTTGTACACACGTACATCCATATACATACATACACACATACATGCACACACATATATACAAATACAGAGAAATTTATGTATATATACATATATGTATATATTTATATATGTGAGGTCATAGAAAATATATATTAGTCTCTGCCTCCGATTCCTGGCCCAAAGCTCCTAAAACCCTTGTAATTTCCTAAGTGAGAAGAACACTAGAAACATCTTTTGTTCTAATATTGGTTTTTGACCCTGGTTCCTGACACAGAGCTCCTGAAACCCTTGTAGTTTCCAGGGTTATAGGGATGTCATTTGTTCCAGTGAAGCAAGTCTGGGTGGGCTCCCAGATGAGGGCAGGTCACCAGAAAAAACAAATTAGAAGCTTGGAATTTTCAGGCCCCTTTTCCCCCAATTGTCTTGAGAAGGGACAAGGGCTAGAAATGGAGTTAATGATTGATCATGCCTACATGATGAACCCCCATACAAATCCCAAAATTATGGTGTTTCGAGAGTTTCCAAGCTAGCGAACATGTGGATATGCTGGGAGAGTGGCAAGCCCAGGCAGAACAGGAAGACTCCGTGCTGCTTCCCACATAACGTGCCCTAAGTATCTCTTCCATCTGGATGTTTGACTGTATCCTTCATCATATCCTTTTATAATAAACCAGTGATCTAGTAAGTAAAATGTTTCTCTGAGTTCTGTGAGTCACTCTAGCAAATGGATCAAACCCAAGGAGGGTATCATGGGAACCTCTGATTTCTAGTCAGTGGGTCAGAAGTACAGATAACAGCCTGGGCTTGCACTTGGCGTCCTGAGTTGGAGAGGGTGGTTGGAACCTCCACTTTGTAGACAGTCAGTCAGAAGCACAACGTGGGCTTGCGATTGGCATCTGAAGGGGACGGGAAGCGAGAGGCAGTCTTATGAGACCGAAGTCTTCACCTGTGAATCTGATGCTATCTCCAGGTAGATAGTGTCAGAATTGACTGGAATTGTGGGACACCCAGTTGGTATCGCAGAGAATTGCCTAGTGTGAGGAACGCACCCCCACCCCCCAGACACTGGAATTGGTACCAGAACCTGTACTCTCTATGTACGTATTTTCCTATTCACTTGGAGACTGATCGAATATTTTAAAGGAAGAAGGAAGAATTTACAATAATTCTGAGTCACACTTGGATAAGGCAAAGGGTTGATGTGATCACTGCCAAGTCCAGGCTTGACACTGCCCCCTCTAGGATACAAGGGGTCATATTCATGAGTTCTGTGAAGCTCATCTGTCTTGCTCACCCACCCCTGTGTCCACAGTGCCTGGAAAAGTGCACTGATACGTTTGTTGAATGAATGTCTATCTGTGCTGCCAGGCAAAGCACTTTAACGTGGCGAGCCAGATGGCTTGGGTGACAGGTGCAGTCTGTGTGATATCACTGCATTTGGTGCTGTGCGTGCCCTGCCCAATTCCCGTCTACCTAGAGGGGCGTCCATTCTCCAGTAGTTCCAAGTGTCGGCTTCATCCAGGTGAGAGGTGGTGACTTGGACCAGAGTTTTGTCAGTAGAAGTGATTAGAGTCTGGATTGTATTGTTTATATGTTTTATGTTCTGTAGGTTATGCTGTTTTGACATCTTAAAAAAAAAAAAACCCTTCTGGCTGGGGACAGACTGCTCTTTCCAGGGCTAGCCAATTCATAGAGATAGTAAAGGGCTCAGCACGCCTTTGATATGCAAATCAATGATCCAGAGCCATACCTCCTCCACACCTGGCTGGACTTTGCACCTCAGGAAGTAATATTCCTCTACCTTAATCATCCCAAGGCAAGGAACCAGGCAACTAGGGACCACCGTTATGATTTAAAGCCTGGAGAAATTATTCAAACTGTTTATCCTTTCCTGCCTTTCATCTCCCGCAGAAGCCCTAATAAGGGTTCTGGCCTAAAATTTCCCCTCTTGTCTTCAGCCTGCTGCCCAGGCCCGTGTGTTGTGCCATGCCTCATGCTTCTAGGACCTGTGAGCTTATTCAACTTTGTTTTTCTAAGCCTCTCCTCTGTCTCTTCTTGTGGCCACCCCTGATTGACTGTCACCTAAAAGAAGAACACAGACTATGGATACATTGTAATGGGAGAGCCAACAGGACTTCCTGGTTTATAGGATATAGAAAGTGAGACAAAGAGAACAGACAAGGATGAATCCAAGGTATTGGCTAGAACAACTGGAGAGAGGAAGTTGAAATTTGCTGAGATATGGAGGGCTGCCTATGAAACCAGTCAAGGGTAGGGGTGGAGGAACAGAATGGAGCTTGGTGTTGTTAATGTTTCTAGTAGACATCCAACCGAAGCAATTGAGTAGGTAGTTGAATAAGTGAGTCTGAACTTCAGGACAAAGGTCTGGGCTAGAGATATAAATTGGGAGTTATTGGCATATGGATAATTTTTAAAGCCATGAAATTGAAAGAAATCACTAAGGGGGTGAGAATTAAGGAAGAGCAGAGGCCCAAGGACTAAGCTCCAAGAGCACTAAACTAGAACGCTAAATGTTTGTCCCAAGGGTTCTCTAAGGGTTATTTCCATTATCTGAATCTGTAATCCTCATGAAGCTACTAAGTTCTCAAGTTTTTTTCCGAAATTGTGTACCGTGGTTCACAGGAGTTCAATAAATATTAAATGAATGAATGAAAGGTCATTTTAAAAATAGATCTTTCTATGTTTCTCCTGTCTCTTTACAATTTCTACAAATTCAATGTATGTCCTTTTAGTTATTCATCATTTGAATCAAATTGTTATTGTTCTAGTTATATATTGCTGCGTAACGAGCTTCATCAAAACATAGTGACATAAAACACCAACATTATATCTCATGATTTTGTGGGTACAAAATGTGGGCCGGGCTGTGTGATTTTTCGGATCTGTTTTGAGTAGCTGGAGTTCTGTTGATGTTATACATTGGGGGATGAATTGATATAGTCATTGAGGAGAGATGTAAACTGACTCTTGTAAGTTGCCTTTTGTAAGCTGACTCTTGTAAGTTACATGTAAGCCATGCATGTAAGAGCAGAGGAAGAGAAGTTCTATATCACGCAGGAAGAGAGGGTTGGGCATTCCTAGAGAGAAGATGTCAGTCTTGTCTGCCCCTGGGGCTGTTCCGGGGGGTGGAGGGGAGGAGGTGGGGAACGACCAGAAGTTTGGTAAAATGCAGCATAAATAAGAAGAGACAACTTTACTAGTGTTCAGAAGCTACAGAATCCCACTGGAGCATGGCCGTCCCTCTAGCTCATCACTGTCATTTCATCTAATAATTGACCTCCCGAACTATGGATCCTTGCACTGGAAGCCACTCTTGTACACCCTCCACCGGGAACACTTTCCAGACTTCTCCGGGCGGAAGTGGTTGTTTCTTCTACTGTGCTCCTGTAGTGTTTTGCAACCACAGGAGGTGCTCCTCATCTGAGGAAAACTGGCCCTAGATAGAGCCTTCAAACGAGCAGCACGCTTCAGTGCATAGGTGGGTGTGTGTTTGGGGTGAGGGCAGATTTAACGGAATTAACCTTGAAAGAAAATGTCAGTAAAATTACAAAAATATTATTTCTTACTCAATAAAATCTTATTTCTGATTGCAACTACATGCAAGAGGCAGAGAATAAATCTAGTGTTTATTGTTTTGCTTGACATAAAGTTTTAATAAATATTTATGATAAATTGCATTCATGTATCGCTTTTTTGGCCTAATAAAAATAGATCAGCTTTGCATTTATATACACACACCTGTGTGTGCATATGTATGTATAGATGTCTAGACCTTCAGTATTTTAAACCTTTTTGATATACACTATAGTTAGAGAAAAGCGCACAACTCAAAAATGGACAGCTCAGTGGATTTTCATTTTCATAATCCATTCACACCCAGGCAGTCAGCACCGAGCCCCAGGAAGAGGACCTCACTAGCACCCTATGTGCTCCTTTCTTGCCCAAATCCAGTTATTATCCACCCCTACCCAAGAAATAACTCTCCTGACTTCTAAAGTATAGATGGGTTTTGCTTATTCTTGAATGTCATACAGGTGGAATTATATTTTGTATCTGGCTTCTTTTTCTCCATGTTATGTCTGTGAGATTTACATATGTTATTACTTATGATGGCTTACTCATTCTCATTGCTGTGTATTCCATAGGATGCACATAGTAAAATTTATCCATTGCACCACCGATGGACGTTTGGGAGGTTTGCAGTTTGAGACTCTTAGGAATACGGTTGCTATGAACATTTTAGTGCATGAGAAATGCGCACGTTTGCATTTCTGTTGGGTCACAATGCAATTGTTCCTGCCTTGCTAATCTGTTTACTTGGTCAGATCTGTTCAAAATTGTAGCTTCCGCGACATTTTGCACATTGTTGGAACTATATGTATTGAATTCAGTTGAAGTTTGATGTACTTTATAAGAGTACACAATGGCTCAGCATTAAAAGAAAAGTTACTATAGTCACAGGTTTTGCGGCTACAGAAATAGAGTAGTAGGGTGCAAATGGTGTTATCGAAACAAGTATTCATCAAGGGAGGAATACATCGGTTCTTCTAAATGTTTGTGGAAGGAACCTAAGAAGACAGATACCCTCAAGGAGAAAAATCTGCCAATTATACTTGAGTTCATGCTGTTTCTCAGATATGTGCAAAAGCATTTCCCATCACACACCAAGCCATGCAGCTGAAGGAAGGAGAAATGGCCACATTCCCTGAAATAGATGAAAGAAATATGAAAGGATGTGTCTCATTATGTGTCATGCAGGACTGTCATTAAGGTCTTGTGTCGTAGTTTAATTGGCAGAATTTTTAGTCTTCTTGGAGGTAGATAAATAACAATGCATTTCTAGCAATGGTCTTATATTTGATGAAATACGGTAATTAGAATGCTAATATTAAAGCTGTAATGTATGATCCAAGCATTGTACTCAGCAATTTACACTCGCTTATTTAATTTGATCTTCACAGCCTTATGTGGTAGGTAATATTTTAGTCCTGGGGAAATTAGGTCCCTTGTACAAAGCTACATTGATAGTACGCGATGGAGCCAGGACTCAACCCAGTTCAGTGTAACTTAGGGGATGCTGACTCCGCCCAGTGCCGGGAGGGCTGAGGTTTTCCAGCGGCTCTGCGTGGAGGAGAAACTCATCTGAGGTGAGGAGGGACAGGAAGATCATTTTGGCGTCATGTCTAGGCAGTGTTCTTCTCTTCAGCTTTATTAGCCATACAGCTACCACTCGGGTCCAAGCTCTCCTCTATTACCTGCATTAGTTGTAATAATTTCCTTGTAAGTCTTCCTGCAACATTATCATCCTTTACAAACTGTTCTCAACACAGCAGCTAGAGTGAACATTTAAAACCTAAGTCAGAACATTTCACTCCTCTATTGCAAACCTGCAATGGCTCCCATCTCACTTGGTGTAAAATGCTCGCGTCCTATAAGCCTTGTGCCCGTGACCTTATGCTAGTCTCTGACTTCCTCCCACATCGCTCCTCTCCCACCGGCCTCCCTCCACTACAGCAATGCTGGCCTCCTTGCTGCCCAAACTCAGGGCCTTTCTCAGTTTGTGTCCCCCCAGGAGCAGACTTGGAGACAAGGATTTGAGTGTAAATTGTTTATTTGGAAAGTGAAGGAAATGCCCCTAGGACATTGCGCAGGGAGCAGGGAAAGGGAACTCATCTAGAAAAAGGAATGTTACCAAGCCAATTCTACTGTGGGCACTGACCTCACTCCACATGCCAAGTCTAGGAGCCAGTGCAAAATATGCACCTCAGCTTTACCCTCCACTCTGGCCAGTGTGTGTGGAGACAAAGCAGGCTCCAGTGCCCAGACAAAGCTCTCAGGCAAAAAGGATGTGGATGCTGATAATGTGATGCTGATGGTTTGGCACTAAAATGGTAAAACTTGAGGCAAGACCCTGGAAGTGTCCACCACAGGCCCAAGTGTTTGCTAGTTCCTCTGCCTGGAACTCTCTACGCTCTGATACCAGCATAGTACCCTTTCCGGTCTATGCTCAAATGACTCCTTGCAGAGGCCTTTGCTAAGCACCTTCTTTCAACTGCCACCCAACATCGAACACACACGTCTTGTTTATTATTTTTCTTCCCGCACTGAATAGAGGCACCTCGAGGGCAGGAGTTTTGGTCTGTTTTGTGTGTGGCTTTATTTCTAATACCTAGCAAGGTGTCTGGTACACAGTAGGAGTTCAACACACAGTAAATGAATGAATAAAAGGTCATTTTAAAAATATGCCTTTCTGTGTGTCTCCTGTGTCTGTCAGTTGATTTACAATCCTTAGAGATAAAAAATCTGGTTGGCAGCTCCGTGTATTAGACCTTGAACATGAATGGCCTTAGATGGCCCTCCCCCTTTCTCCCTCTCAATGTTAAACATCTACTATGTGCCAGGAAGTGTTCGAAGTACCAGGAATACTGCTATATATCGGCTAGGAATGACTTTTGGCAGGAAGTGACAGAAATGCCAAAAGCAATGAAACCAAGTAAGGGTTTTATTTTTCTCATGTAATTAGAAGTCTAGACATAGGCAGTCCTGGGCTCATACACAGGCTCCAAGGGGACATCAAGGACCCTGTCTGCTTCTACCTTCTCCTGGTGGTCCCACGCTTGCTGCTCCCACTCCAGCAGTGTCTGCATTCCAGGAAGGAAGGGGGAAGGACAAATGGAAAATGCGTGTTCCAGAGGATTTCTTATACTTTCCTGAAAAGTCTACCTGACAATTCCTTCTTCTATCTTCTTATCCATCTTTTGGCCACCTACCAGTAGAGAGCTAAGAAATGTAGCATTTTTGTGGTCAGTGTGTTTTCTTTGGTGGGCCACTTGCTTCTGGAAACAAAATTGGGAAGAAGAACACAATGAAATGCATCCTTGAGTAAGCCCCTAGCAAGACCTGTTGCCATGAGGCTAGTAAGAACCACGGTCTTCCGAAGCTGTCATGATAGTGCAGGCAAACAGAACCAGAAAGCGAGCACACAGCCACTTATACACAAATAGCCACTTGCAAAAAATGCCAACTAGCCCAGAGAGCTGTGCACAGTAGTAAAAGGCGGGGAGAAGTGAGAGTAAATCAGATTCTACGTTACACGGAGAAGACAGGGAGGCAGCTCTCAAAGAAATTACATTGCTGTTGAATTCTGAACGATGAAACAGGCAACCTTGCCAAAATCAATGGCAACTTTACTGATTCTGTGTTGGTTATAATTTTATATGGGACAAGAAAGCAGTGTAACCATGTCTGTCTAGTTTTATAAAGTCCAGCTGTCAGGACGTGGGATAAATCATTAAACATTCTCTCAAAGCTGTGATAGGGGCCTTTTCTCCTTCTTCTGCTCCTCTTTTATTTTTTTCTTCTTTTCATTCCTCTCCCTCACACACAGCAAAAGTTGAGGTTGTTCCTGAAATTAATGGCAAATGGGTGGGAGGGCATTTAGAAGGGTTTTGTTTTAACTTAAAAAAAAATTTATTTAAGTGTGTTTTTCCAGGACCCATCAGCTCCAAGTCAAGTGGTTGTTTCAGTCTAGTTGTGGAGGGTGCAGCTCACAGTGGCCCACGTGGGGATCGAACCGGCAACTTTGTTGTTAAGAGCACCGCGCTCTAACCAACTGAGCTAACCAGCTGCCCCTAGGAGTTTTTCTAAAGCCTGGCAACACCAGGCTTTAAACAATTTTTTGTTTTTCCAGGGAAATATGCCACAGAGAGCAATGTACAAAGAGGGAGAAATTCTAGAGAAATTCTGTTCACCACATAAACTAGTCTGAGGAACGCAGGTTTTAATTAAAGAAGATGCATTGTGAGAGCTTGATGTTCTGGCTTCAAGAGACTACCTGTGACATTGGGTGAAACTCTAATTCATACACAGCTTTAGAGTGGCTCTTAAGGACTCATGTACTATCTGTCAGTTGTTAGGTAGAAATGCGATTTTTACATCTAGAAGGTTTGCTGGCCACAATAAGGGATTCAAATGTTATTGGATACATTTTTTTCTTGAGACTGTGCTGATGTTCTTTTCTCCCAATACTTTTATGCTACAGTTAGTTATTTTTTATGTAATATGTGCTACAGACAGAAATATCTTTGTGCAAGTTGACAACTATAGCTCCCTAAAATCCGGGCGAGACCTAAATCAGCAAGTGTGCTCAGGTCCACTTTCAAGAGAATCAACAGGGAAAAGGGGGAGAAAATGTCAGTGAATGTTGCGCATACGATGTGGCTGTGACATACCGCCTCATGTTCCATTTACCAGTGACTCTATGTTTCGGATAGAAACGTTTAAAACATCTCCCATCACATATCAGTTTTAGGTTGCATTGTTGTCCTGTTTCCCCCTTTTAATTTAAAAACGAAGCACTCTTTGACCCCAGGTATTATCACAGCGTGCACAGGTGACTCAGTACTTCTACAAGACTGCTCATCCAGATGAGGTGATTTTTCATTCTTCATCTGGATGTGCTTGTACCGTGTAAATGTTGCCTAAGTGGAAAAGAATTATTTTTAATTGTAAGAAATCTGTATTCTAATAGACTCAGACATGTTACTGTCTTTATTACATATAACTTTTCTTGTAGTGATCTTCTCTATGGAGGCAGTCCCTGTTGTTTATCCTGTTGCCACTTGCAACTGCTGATAATAAAAGCTTATATTCTTAATTTCTGAATTTCAATAACTTGTTCACATTATAATTCCACTTATGATGTTACCGTAGGCAGGAAGAATAGGGCTGCGTGCGGGGAAGGGGAGAGCAAAGGAAGGAAGAGGCCAGGTCAACAGTTAAGGAGAAAGTGCCTCTACAATCTGCCCAGAACTGGGTTTCAGGGGCTGAAAGAGGATTCAGGGCGCCATCTTGTCACTTTAGGTGAACTTTAGCTGATTATATAGGTTGTAATGCGATTAGTATGGCAGCCAAGAAAAATCTCCCCCCTTGTGTTGCCATGACAGTTCTGAGAGCCAAATAAGGACAAAAAGCACCCCCCACCTCCCGCGGGAAGGAGTGGTCGACAAAGACCCACCTAGGGACACCCAGGTCGCCACCCTTAAGTCCTGAATATTCCACCCTTTCATTTTTAGTGTAACAAAGTGCCAACGCCCACTTCTCTTCGGGCAGCTGCTCTTCTCCAAGCTGGGCTCTCCCCATCTTGAGAGCATGCTGTCCTTTCTAATAAATCTTCTGCTTGTTTGGCTTACTCGGTGCTCCTCAAATTCTTTCTTGCAATGAACACCAAGGACCTGTTCTCCGGTAACAATGGTATAAACATCTCAGATGAAAGATTTTGATAACCAAAATTGTTTTAAAATGTTACTTGAGTGGTTTAAAGAAACTGGTTCATTATTGCGAAGGAATTAAATGATTAGCAACCATGTTCTTAAAATATTCAATAAGAAAATTGTGTTAATATCATATTGAATAAAAATACGTATAGAATAATGTAATTGTTGCTGGAGAACAGGTTCTTGGTGTTCATTGCAGGAAAGAATTTCAGGACCCACCAAGTAGGCCAAGCGAACAGTAGATTTATTAGAAAGGACAGTACGCTCTCAAGATGCAGGCAGGGTTGGAGAAGAACAGCTGCCTGAAGAGAAGTAGGGTCTGGGAATTTATTACATGGAAAATGAGAGGGTGGAATATTCAGGACTTAAGGGTGGCGACCTGGGCGTTCCTAGGCAGGTCTTTGTTGACTGCTTCCTCCCGTGTTGTGGGGGGGGGGGTGTTTTTTGTCCTTATTTGGCTCTCAGAACTGTCATGGCAACACAAGGAGTGGAGATTTTTCTTGGCTGCCATGCTAAACTATAATGTATATAATCAGCTAAAGTCACCTAAAGAGGCAAGATGGCGTCCTGAATCCTCTTTCAGCCACTGAAATCCAGTTCTGGCCAGAGTGTAGAGGTGCTTTCTCCGTAATTGCTGACCTGGTCTTTTCCTTAACAGCTGATCTTGCCTCCTCCTCCCTTTTCTTGGGAGGAGGGTCTTGGAAAAAGACCCTATTTTTCCTTGATAACATAATTACTGGATGGTTCCAATTTTGTAAGATGCATTAAAAAAAACCCTGGAAAACGATATCTCTAAGTATTAACCACAGTAGGTGGGAATTTGAGTAGTTTCTACTTTCTTATTTTGTATTTTCCTGCAGACTTTGAATTATTTTTACAACAAACACAACATATGAAATTAATTTTTAAAGGAATACAAATTTATTATTTGGTGAGGAGGCAATGCATGAGGGAGAAAGAACACTGGCTTAGGAACTGAATAGATGTGTGTTCAAATTCAGTGGACCATTTATTACATATGTAACCTAAACTTCCTTAAGCTTCAGTGTCTTTCATCTGCAAGGGAGTGGGATGAGTGGTTCTCCAAGTCCATGCCTTTTTCAATAAATAAAAAGATGAAGGATTGAAATGACAGTGTTAGAATCATGATGAAAAGATGATAGAGGAATCTGTGAGAAAGCAAGGTCATGAGATGAGACACACAGAGAAAGCAGTCCAAGGGAAGCCTTGATGACGTCCATGCTCCCCAAACAACCATCAACACAGGACACCATCCCTGTTTCCAGACTGCTTCTAGAACTTTGCGACCCTCCTGTTTTAAGACAGGAAAGAAGATGCCAGTAAAATATTACACACTGCACGTACTCAATTAGAATGACCATATACTAATGTTCGCTTCCGTCACCCACAATCTGAAAGAACGAACAGCTAGCACATTAAAATGACCATTTGTGCTGAGATTGCTGCTTTAGATATTTAGAAGTCTATTTTAGCAGACTTCCCTCCAGTTGGAAAACAAAACAGGCATAATGAGCTTGACTTTGTCTTTTTATCTCTTCCCATTTAAACACAGATATCCTGTTGTGATAACCTTTGACACTTCATTACATGGCTGTGGTAAATAACAACTGCCCCATTTCAAATGTCATTCCTCTTAAACAGTGTCATTAATTACTGAACATAAAAGTTGAAGTTTTTGTGAATAGAAGGAAATGTCGTTTGGATTTCTTTGCTTTGTTCGCTAGAGTTCTTGGAGGGTTTGGGTGGTTTAAATAGCTAAGACAGAATCATTGAGTTATTGGTCTGTCACCGAGAACTGCCCCTACATTGACAATAAGAACCAGCCAATTTGGGGGCAGTGCTGATATGTTAAGACTTACAGAGCTTCATTGGAAAATTAAGTGCACAATGAAGAAATGAATGAAATCAAGAAATCAACTTCCAAACACTCTCAAGCTATCTAAATTGGTTAGAAAATGCACCTTGAATTACCTTATTTACTGTACAAAATGACACTCTTTGAGTTAAAAATCATTACTTAGGTCACTTGGAAGTCTTGGAAATTGCTTCGCCATAAATTTCTGTATTGATCAGGACATTGACTTTGAGCTTTTGCCATCTTTCATCTTTGATAGTGTCATTCTTTGTCAGTATTTCTTAAAGAAGGAAAAGCCTGGGATTATATAATTCAAATTTTACTGAAAATTGTTTTAATTTTTTTTATTATCGACTCATTTTTTTCCCTTACATTTTAATTTCAGAAATTACTTATTTGTATTTCAGATGGATTTTCAATTTACTCCTAACTTTTTGAAACTTAGCTTTAGTCAAATAGAAACAAACATTGTAATTTGCTAGGTGATAGCATCCTACAATTTTAGAATTGGGAGGGGCCTTTTCTGTTTTATCTTTCCCAGTAGTAAGATGATCACTGCAGAGTCATTGAGAGCGGTGATATTTTAAATAGGAACTATTTTTTCTATTTGATTTATTATGTATTATAAATCTACTATTTTCAAAAATGGTATTAACGTCTATAGATCAGGTCTGGACATAAGTGTAAGTCAAAATTTAAGACTGGAATAAACAAAAGGGATGACTGGATGTTCTTTCAGTGGAATCCTGGTCTCTGGGGATCACATAATCCTATAGGAATATTTATCTTTGTCATTGAATAAGCTATTTAACCAGTCTGTTGAGATAAAAGTTAACTTGCAAACTGTTTTACTATAAATTTCTGTATTGACCAGAATACTTTGGAAGTTGATGAGAAACTGCAGTCATGCAAATAAGACTTGTCTATGGACATGCAAAGAAATCTGTCTTATGGGTGGTCAGTTGATTTCCCTCTCCCATTGTCAAAGAAGACAGTTTTTTCTCCATTTGTAAATTTATTTCAGCGGTCCCATCTATCTATGTCTCTGTTCTTTGACTTCTCCTTTGAATGAGTTGTCACATTTCATTATTTTTCACTGATAGTGAGTTACGTAAAATATTTACCAGGTATTAATTTTTATTTATATGAGAGTCATGATTTTACTTTTTTGAGAAAATTATCCTTTAACCTAAGATATTATACAAATGACCATTGCATGATAGGAAAACCACTCACCCCTCTCCCCAGGCTTATAGATGAAGACATGGAAGCTCAGAGAAACTCAGTGTATTTATGTAATAAATTGCTGAGCTGGATTTGAACCCACATCTGTTTGGGGCCTAAATTGATGTTCTTTCTCTCTCAATACACTGCTTTCTCATTGAATGCCTTCTCAAAAGTGAGCAAAGCATTTTTCTTTAAAAAATTGTTTTCAGTTTCATGTTCTAGTTAATGCTGATGTTTCAAAGTAATTACTTATTATAAAAAACAAAAAAACAAAAAACAATGCTCCCATAATCTTGAGGTTCATGATAGTGAAATTTGATTTATATAGTTTTTGACCACAGCCTTGCCTTTCTAACTGTTAGGTTTCTCTGTTTGCCTTTGGCTGGGATGTTTTTTTGGCTTTGCATCAAACATCATGTTTCTCAAAGCTCTGGTTGGTATCCTTTAAGGTATGCATTAAATTGCATGCAAAGCAACTCCCTTCCAGGACTTGTGCAGCCCTTCTGGTTGTGTCAGGAAGAGAGCTTCAGTGAGTCTTTAACATCTCTGTCATACTTGTTACTCTCCTTTTTATACCAAAGAGAGAGCATCAAAGCCTCCCCTGAAGGATTGGTATATACTTTTTTGATTTTATTGTGCTGATTTAATGGTTATCTTTTATTTATGGAAAGTAATTCTGTTTTGCATTCACATTGGTACCATAAAGCTCCTTTAAAAATAAGTTTTAACTAAAAATAGGTTGAGATAAAGAAAAGCATTAATTAAATCATGCAATTATAAAGTTATGAGCTAAGAGATGGCAAAAATTATGACTCTTATGATTTGGGAAGGAAGAGAGGCTTTGGAGATGAAAAGCCAGGACTATTTCAGTCAGACCTTGGGAACACATAAACCCAGGGTCACTTAACTATAGGAACTTATCTGTCACACTGAGGATATTAAAGTCATGCACCGCATAACGACATTTTGGTTAATGAGGAACTGTATACACGACAGTGGTCCCATGAGATTATAATGGAACTGAAAAATAACTATCACCTAGTAACATAGTAGCTGTCATAGTGCAATTCATTCCTCATGTGTTTGTGGTGATGCTCGTGTAAATAAACAGCTTTGTGTGCTGCCATCGTCTGAAGGTACAGCACATGCAATTACAGTAGTAGGCGACACAATTTAGGTTTACGTAAGTGGATATTCAGCTGTTCACACAATGGCAAAATTGCCTAACGATGCATTTCTCAGAACGTATCCACATCGTTAAGTGGTGCATGACTGTACTATCTACTTCATAGAGTCTTTGTGACAAGGAAATAAAATGATACAGGTGACTATAAGCTTCTGAGGTCACAGAGTGTATCTAATGAATGTTCTTATCCCTTGGCTTCTAATATGGTCCTTAGCATATAAGACTCAATAAGAGCTCATTTTCTTTCTTTCCTTCTGTCGTGCTACTTGGTATGTTCACATGAACATTTCTTATGGTATTATAAAACAGAGAGTATTGCATATGAACACATAAAACATGCACAAGCATTTGCAATCTTTAATTTTCCCCTGTGATTATCAAAGCTGTATACAGTCAATGTATACAATGTATATATTGACCACACACGGTATATACATTTGAAATTTAAAACTACATAATGAAGAAAGAAAAAAAATTTCTCAAATCCCACACCTCTGTACACATACATCACACTTGAGAGTCAATCACTCTTTTCAATTTTTTTTTTATAATTGACAAAGTTTATTATGAAGAACTTTAGTAGGTTTTTAAAAAGATTGTTTTGACATAAGACTACTGAAAGATGACAATCCATGACAGGACATATACAAACAAGGATAACTAAAATTTTAAATACTGTCTAAATTAAAAGGCCATAATTCAAATTGCTTATTATGTTCTTTGTGTCTTGTTAGAAGCAGTTGTACAAGCTACCCTTCATGAAATTCACCCTACCAACTCATGAAGACTACACAGCCTCACTGAAAACTCAATTATATGATTTACAGTAATCAATGCTGAGTTTTTTGTGCTTAAGCATGCACTACCACAGAAAGCATAAAATCCTAATTTCTGGGACTTTTTCTTTCTTTAGAACGTATCTCAAGCATCTTTTAAAGTGCGAGCTACAAATATGCTGTCTCCTTAAAAGAAGAAGGCTTCTAAAGGAAGTATGAGATAGCTATCCAATACTGCCAGGAGAAATTATATAAGTAACCCAAGCAAAACCGGCAGTACTCTGCTAACTGTTTGAATGTAGCAGACTCCTCCTTTGTAGTTGAATTCTTAGCTGTCATTATACTACCAGCTGAACACATACTCCATTTCTTTGGATACAAGACTTTCATCTTTTTTTGGCATTTGTCTGTCAGAAATGACCTGACAGTCACTAGTAGAAGCTTTGTATGCTGTAGCAAAAGGTCTCATGGTACAAATCCTAGGAGTACTTGCAGGTTGGGTTGGTGTACCTAAGGTTTTGATTGGTGGTATAAAGCTAGAGATGATAAAGCACGCCTATCACTGTTTTCTATAACACTTTTATCTATACATAGTTTTACACCAATCATGATGGACTCTCCAAAAATCCTCCCATCGTTGCTTAAGGCTTTCTGGGCCTGCATTTTAGATTGATAATGAATATGCATCCAATTTCTTGTGTTAGACATCACATGTATTAAGATATTCCCATACTGTGCAAATTGTAAGAATATATAGGAAGCAGATACTTGAGGAAACCTGAACATAGTCAGCCATGTGTCATCGAGGTGATCTTTGGAAGTCAGAGAATCTCCTTGAGTATAAAAAGGATTCAACTGGGCAGGAGATAACATTGTCTTTCGTGGTTGACCAATGTTTGCTGGACTAAACATAATTTTTCCTGTTCCAGGAGTAGTTGTTGTAACTCCAACAGGAGGGCTCTGCATTACTGACATGTTGGCTGTCTTCTTGGAGTTAAAAGTGTTGATCCAAGTCCTGGACTGGAAATGTCATCATATATACTTCTAACTGGTGGAGCTCCACTTTTATCTTTTAAGCTGGTACAACTGGTTGTGGTGGTGACCCACCTCCAAGTAAAGGTGATCTAGTTTCCATTGCTTGTACTGAAGGGCCACTGATTGATCGAGCTTGTGGAGTCACTGGAGCTGGCAAATCCCCCATTAAAAATCCAGGTAAGAACTGAGCATTAACCCCTGGCTTTGGAGATATGGGTGAACCCAGCATCATTGGTTCAGATCCCAACGGGAGTGCCTGGGGTTCCACGGCAAAGGCTGCCATCACGGCAGCAACTACACTTAGCTTGGGACCTTCCCGATTTTCAAAAATGGCAGAAACTCTCCCTGTGAGTAGCTCTTTTTAACTTTTTTAAAATAAAAATTTCTTTTTAATTTTTCAATTACAATTGACATTCAACATTATGTTAGTTTCAGGTGTACAGAATAATGTTTAGACATTTATATAACTTACGAAGTGATCCCCCAATAAGTGTACACCCACCTGGCACCATACATAGTTATTACAATGTTATTGACTATATTCCCTATGCTTTAATTTATATCCCCGTGACTATTTCATAATTACCAATTTGTGCTTCTTAATCCCTTCACCTTTTTCATCCAGCCCCTCATCAAAGTCAACCACTCTTGACAAACTTTCAATTTTTTTCTATGATAGAAAAAAATCTTTATGTACTTGAGATGCAACCATATGTGCAGTTTTGTTATTTTACTTAACAATAGGTCATAGGCTTTTTGACTTGGCATGTAAAGTTATTTCATTCAACATGATTTTAGTGTTTGACCCACAGTGGGGCCTTTCTTTCCCATCCATCATGGGATCTACCAATGTCAACCTGTGAACTCTTTGGTAAAAGGTTCCCAAATGACCAATCAGACTATTTCGGTTTGGGGAGCGTGGCTGTTTTGGGGCCAGGCTAGGGCAAGAGAGAGAGATGAAGGAAGATGGGTAAAGAAGGAGGCATGGAGAAAGGGCTTCACCTTCATAAACTAGATTGGGAGGTCCCGGAAAGGGAAGATGGTTGCTTGGGCAACGCTTGGAACCCACCCATTAACCTTGCACTCCCTCTGCTGGCCTTGCTAAGCATATCCACTGGGGATCAGTGTGAACGGTGACTGCACAGAGCTGAGGCCATCAAAGGAACCCTTGGTGGAGAGGAAAGAGAAACAGCCACCCTTATGCAATTTTCCTAATATCAAAGTTTACATCAACATTGATGGATTTATGATTGTGCTTATTCAGTTGAAACAAATTAGAATGTGAGACTCCCACCACTCCCCTGTCCCAGGGGAATGAAATTCCAAAGGTCTCAGCTTTTCTTTTCAAGATTCTTATTTTCCTGCCAGGTCTCTGGTGATCTTGTTGGTTGTTTCTCTTAACTCTATTTTACTGTTGCTTTTCTATCCTTTTTCACCATTTTTGTCATGCCCTGTCCCTTTGCTGGTGCCATTTGTGAATAAAAAAGTAAGGGTAAAACCCTGCCTTTGCCTTGTAAAGAAGAGCTCCTGGGCTCCTCTAATTATGCAGCCTCTTATTTTTCCATTTGTGCTTAATTCAAAGCTGTAAAAAGCTTTTCAAAACAGGTATATGCTCAACTTGACAGTTGTGATAAAACAATGCCTCCAATAAAGAGAAAGCAAGACACATTTGCAATTTCCTTTTCCATAATTTATAGTGATTTAGCTCCCCTCATCAGGAGATAAGAATTTTTTTTGGCAACAATTTTCTTTTAATAGCACCATCTGAAGCAGCAAACATTTCTTTTGCAGTCATTAGTGCTCCTAGCCTACAAAAAAGTGACTGAAGATTGAATTAGGATTTAGAGAGAGGCTGCCTGCATCCATAAATAAATAATGAGGGCCCTGGCCATTTCATTACAGAACTTAAGTAAGCAGTACAGATGGTCAGCCGCTGTGTTACACATGCCCAGCCTATTTGAAAGTTGACAGTAGAGGGTCAGAAGCATCAATGTACTCACATTTACTCTACTTGAGTGCTTCTTTTATGTGAAGCACCAAAGCCACGGGTCAGGCACATTATTGCTGGCATTCATGCAGACAGATGAGAAGATAAGGGAATTGTTGAATGATGAGAGGACAAATACTAATTTAACTTAAAGATTTCTGGTCCCAAGCTTAACCTAATGAATGTCACCTGCCACGGCTCCTTCTCACTGTATTTATTGTAAGTGACCAAAAAAAAAAAAAAAATCATCATGTGCATTGAAGCACACACAAAAATGTAATTTGTTATTTTATTGCTTCATGTAACAGAAGTTCAGAGCTTCAGGTGGAGCTGTTTCTAGATGCTATTGAAAAACAAGTTTCACCTGGGTGAATTTAAAGATCAAATTGGTTTTATTCAATAATCCATGAATTAGGCAGCATTCTGTCTAGCAAATAGAAAAGACCTCCAAAAGCTGCACAAAATAAAAGGCTTTTAGAGGCAGTGGAGGTGTAAAAAGGAAGTTTCTTGCAAAGAGTGGGTTGTTTCAGGCAAGGTCACCTTCCAATGGGAGACCACAGTGGTCTGTCAGGCAGATGACCTCACTAGTGCTGACCAGGTAATTCCTGATTGACTGGTTACAGGTTACATTCCTGGGAGAGGCTGAAGCTGCAGTTAGCTTAGATATTAAGTCTTGGTTTTGTGACATGTGCTTAGCACAAGCGACTCCATTTTGGGTCAATGCTCAGGGATGGTTGTCAGGTTGCTTTCTTCCATGTTGGCTTTATTTACAGCATGCTGTCACTGTTGGTGTTCCCTGATACTCCATGTCTCTATATGAATGCATTTAAGTCCAATGAAAGAGATTCTTTTTCCTAGTCCTTCTAGCAAAAGTGATGACATCTCTTTGACCAGTTTTAGATATATGCATTTTCTGAAACAATCACTATGCCCAGAAGCATGGAATGTGTGGATTGGGTCATGTGCCCATTCTGTGAGTCATGAGAGTGTGTGTGTGTGGGGGGGGCGGGGGGTGGTGAGGGGCTTTGTGGACAGCACCACCAAAACAACTAGATAAGACTAATATCGACATGCTATTAGCAGAAGATGGTGAGATGGATGCCGAACAGGGAAGACGTGTGTAATCCTTCAGCCAACACAATTTAGAAAGGAGCAGTCACTGGAACCTTCAAACTGATTCATTTAACACACAGGTTGGGCCCTACAGTAAACGCTGGAAAATGTCCTCAAGTCTGTTTATTCATCTGAGGTTCCAGTTCTAAGTTAAATTTATTAGGAGGCTGAACTAGCAAGTGTTCTTCCTAAGTAAAAACCATCATACTGGTATATTTTATGCTACTACTCAATGTTTGCCAAATTTTAAGTTTCCCAGTTTCTCAAATGACAGAAGAAAGTCTTACTGTATCACATCCCTCAGTCTGTTGAATTAAACAAAATGTGTGGCAGCCAATCTAGGAATTGTGCTGAAAGGGTCAAGTGAATGTAGAAGGCATGGTTGAACTAACTGGTTCCAGACTGCTAAACTCCTGTCACTGCTTTAGAAATGTTTCTTTGAACTTGTGGTTACTCTGGTGGTGCCACAGTCTCTCTGGAATTTCTTACTAGTCAACAGACTATAATACTAAAAGGAACTATTGTTACACTTCGGTACAGAAACAGGACACACACAAACACACAAATGAGTACATATAACACCACTGAAACCTGAATGAGATAGATGGACTGTGTCAGTGTCAATTTCCTGGTTGTGATACTATTCTGTAGTTTTTCAAAGTGTTACCATTGGCGTAACTGGGTGAAGGGGACACAGGATCTCTGTGTATAATTTTTTACAACTGCATATTCATCTAAAATAATCTCAAATTTATTATAAAATAGCATAAGACCAACAAACAAAAAAAAACCCAAAAAATTATAGGGTTGGCATTATGATGATAACAATGTCTTGTGTCATCTTGATGGAAGTAAATATTTGAAATGTTTTCCCAAATAATGGTTTGAATGTGTTCTTATATTCACACAGACTCAAAAACTTTGAACTGGAGTTATTGAACCCCTAGACTAGGTTAAGAATACTCTGGGCTTAATTGTGGAAAGAGTTCTGAAACAAGTTCTAGAAGTACATAGTCAACAAATATTTATTTATTTTTTAATTGAGGTAAAATTCACATAACATTAAATTGATCATTTTAAAACATAACATTAACTATCTAAAGTGAACGAGTCAGCAGCATTTAGTACATTCGTGATGTTGTGCAATCACCATCTCTATCCAGTTCCAATCATTTTCATCACCTGAAAATAAAACCGTAAACCCACTAAGCAGCTTCTTGCGATTTCCCCCTCCCCCCTTCTGGCAAGCAACAATCTGTTTCCTATCTCTGTAGATTTACCTATTCTGGATATTTACATAAATGGAATCATACAACATATGACCTTTTGTGTCTGGCTTTTATTTTATTTTTTTTACTTAGCATAATATTTTGCTAAGGAAAATGTTCATCCATGTTGTAGTATGCATGTATGCATGTGTCATTACTTCATTCCTTTTCATTGCTGAAAGATACTGTTGTCCGGATATAGCACATTTTGTTGATTAATTTGTCAAGTTGATGGGACATTTGGTTTGTTTCCATCTTTCGGTTATTGTGAATAAGGTTGCTATAACATTTGTATACAAGTATTTGCTGTTTTCTGTTTTCTTCCTTCCTTCTTTCCCCTCCTTCCTTTCTTCCCGCCTTCCCTCCCTCCCTCCCTCCCTCTCTCTTTCTTTTAGTGGTGTCCAGACAGGCCTGTGAAGAGAATACCCAGGAAAGGAACCAGAAGAGAGGAAAGCCTAGGAGCCGGGTACTGAGAGAAGGTTGGAAGACAAAAGGGCAAGGTTGAGGGCCCTAGCAGCTCCTGGCTCTTCTAGACTAAAACCAAGGGGTGGGTGTGCAGAGGGCTTCCCACCTCAGCCCCCTACCTCTGCAGCTCCTACCGTGGCCCTACCCAGCCCAGGCTCTCCTGCTTCAGGGACACCACACAGACCCTGGTCAACATTTCCTTCCTCCCTCTCCCCATTCTCCATCTCCTACCTTCACCCTTCCATCCCAGGGAAGCCCAAAGCAAAAGTATAGAAGAGCCCAGGGGAGGTGAAGGGACAGGGGCTTCTCAGTCCATCTGTGTCAACCCTCGGTCACTTAGTTGAGCTTCCCTTGGCACTATCACTGCCCTGGCCAAGCAGGCAGACACTGAGGTCTAGGAGAGCAAGAACCTTCAGTCCTCCTGCCGCACAACACCTTAGCTCCCTCAGCCAGAAGAACAGGGACCGCCCAGGACCTGGAGAGGTACAGAGGATCTAAATCAAGCATGGCACCTCCAGGTTCTCAGGGACTTCCATGTCCTCTTAGCACATTCCTCGGAGCCCTGCCTAGCCTGGGAAAATAAAAGCTTGAGGCACGCCAGCTCCATGATGCTGAAAAGAGAACATTGCTGGGGCTGTGAGAGCAGAGGGGACATCGGGCTCCAGGGCCAGGGTGGAGCCAAGCCATGGGAGGGGTACTAGGGCTGGGGGCACAGTGGGGACAGTGTGGTTGGGCTGATGGCAGGCACGGCAGGTTGCGGAGTCCTTCTGGAGCTTCTGGAAGAGGGGACAGTTATGGAGAAGAGTGGGAGGGGCAGGAGGATCTGCGGGAGGCAGTGGCGGGGGAGTCAGTGAGGCCAGAAGACAGCCCCAGAGCAAAGGCAGCCCTGCGTCGCCGTGCAGGCAGCTGGAGACATTAGCAGGAGATGCCAGGCACTGTGGCATGGGAGAAGGCATTCAGGGTTCCATGAGGCACCTGGAGGCCAGTGCAAGGTCCAGCGGGCCAGGTAGGGGGAGGCAGAAGAGCCCTAAGGACTGGTGTATTTCAGCCATTGATGCCACAGCCAGAGCCACACTGCTCACATATGCCCTAGCCCACAGGCAGGGCAGCTCTGCCAGCCACTGGCAGAGGGAGTCCAGGGCCAGCTGCCGAGCTGGCTGCTCCAGCAGCACACACAGGTCTGCACAGGTGTACCAGCCCCATCGCATCCCTGCTGCTCAGCCACACAGCTCTGTAGCCAGCTCAGCAACTTAAAGATCTCCCAAGGGTCAGTGTAGAGAGGCCCATCCATGACACTCAGGAAGTCACTCTCCAGGGCTTTGAGAGTAGGCATGGCCACAGCCCTGCAGCTCCCCATTCATCTTTGAAGACCTTTCTTCCCCCTTCACATAGAGGTACTTACTGGCTGCCATCATGGAGATCAGGAACAAGACAGAGGAGGACACATGCTGTGGTAGTCTGGGTTTCGGTGCCAGAGCCGATAATATGCACCAGAGCTAGTATCAGAACACACGAGGAGATGCATGCCTCCCTGGATGCGTGGGCTGCACATTCCTTCTGGAGTCGGTGAATAGGGCTGGGGGCTGCCTTCAGGAGCAGCTCCACAGCCATGTCTGCAACGAGGCTGAAACGCGGCTCCAGGCTCCAGTCAGATTCCCAGTCCCAGCCATAGTCGAGTCTTCTCCGGCTCTGGGCACTCAGCTTCTGGTGTCCTGGGAGGAACGAGAAGTCCTGGAAGCCGGTGAGGGAGAAGGTGCCTTCTTTGTCTAGCAGGAGCCAGGCTAAGTCCATCACGTTGCCAGCTAGCACCCTGCGAAGTGGGGAGGGAAGCAAACAAACTGTGAGGGGCCGAGGAGCCGTCCCTGCCCTCTGGTCCACCTGCCTGCAGGCCTCCCCAGCGTGGGCTGCCACCCTCGCCACCCCTCCTCATGTGTTGTGTTCTGTTTTCACTTTTGGGGGGAATATGCCTAGGAGTGAAATTGCTGGGTCATATGATAATCCTATGTTTAACTTACCAAATATTTATGGAGCACCTACAATATTCCCTGTGGTGTCTAAGTGCTGACAACACAAAAGTAGACCAGACGTAAAATCCATGCTCTCCTGGGCATATACTCTAATAGCAAAGGACAACAAACAGTAAGCAGGAGTGGTACATAACTCATGGTGCAATGAAAATGCAGTTCCCCTTGGAAGAACATTATTATACAGAATTTTGAGATGGCAGTAGCAGAGCATTAAATCACATGGAGAACCCTTCTGAGTAACAAATCCCTGAGAGACGCATGTCACCCACCCCGAAACCCACCCTGACAATAAGAACATAAATATGCTAAGTTCAGATGCCAAGTACCTGCAAGTACATGAAATGGGGTAACCTGACAGAACAACTGGGACTGGATGAGCTGCTTTGGACAGGAGGTTGGGAAGGAGCTCTCAGAGAAGGTCATGTTCGAGCTGAGACCTGGATGATATAAAGGAAGCAGCTTTATCAAAATCTAGGGGCAGAGTATCCAAAGAGTGAACAATTTGAGCAAAGCCCCTCCACCCCCACCCCAACCCCCCGCCAGGTATGGTTGAGGAACCAAAACAGCAAAACAAAGCCACTGTCTCTAGCACTTGGCTGTCTTTAGCCTGGGTCTAAGTATGATTTCTAACATACCATCCTTGAAGAAGTCACCCAGGTTTTTACATTTCTAACCAATACACCTTTGGGCCTGTTCTTTGGAATGAAGCCAGTGAAGCTGTCCTGGGGACCTCAGGCTGTGGACCCACGCTTCTCAATGAGCAGGACATGGTACACTGGTGTTCCCAGGTACTTCCCAGATGGGCCTCAGATTTTGCTTAAAGTGTAAAGTTTATCCTACTTCCACTGAGAATACGTAGTATTTTAGGAATGCTAAGCTGAGGGATGACTGGATGTGGTGTGTGGAGAATATAATTTGATGCTAGTAAACGAGAAGAAGCATACCATGATGTCAACACAATGCCAGTGGCTGTCTACTGGGATGTATGGAGAATGTGGGTTTCCGAGTGCACGGTCCTGGAAGTAAAGGAGGTTGAACTGAGGCCAAGAGAATATAGTAATTTTTGTGCACAAGCTCGTGGACACCAGACACGGTTGAACTGGGAAAGACACAGCATTGCGATCATTGCAGCCTGGCTCCTCATCCCTTAGCATCCCTTCAAGAGCTCTAATATTCATCAAGTGCTGGGATCAGGGAAAATGTGGAACACGACTCCAGATAATATTTACAAGGACTGCATAAGGTGAAAGAGTCAGACGTCTGGCTGGCCTAGCAACTCTCTTTGCAACTGGGCAAGGCCCAACCCCAGAATTAGGGTTTACACCCAGGCCAAGACTTTCTGCAGCCATGAGGCCTGTGGTGGATGAGTCAGGGAGATAGATGATGCAGTCCAGAAGGAATCTCTTAGGAATTACTGTAAAATCAATGGTTTAGAAAACTGAACTAATGGACTGGCGACTGTCTATTAGCAAGGGGAAAAAAAATCTGTATTTGCCATGTGTTCCCTAAACAGCATTAGAAACCATGAGAAAGGAGCAATGAATATCCGAAAGGAGAAAGTAAAGCCATCAGATCTCAGACATAATCGAGTGGGAGTCGGAATGCTCCATAGGGTTTGCATGACTAAATATTTCCCAGTTCTTTTCGGTGGATAAACACTTTATCTTAGGTCCCTCTGAATAACTTGGATTTATAAATGTGGTCATACTCATTTTAAAAGACTCTGTCTCAGTCACCTGGGGCTGTTGTAACGAACCACAATAGACTGGGTGGCTTAAGTGACAAATATTTCTTTCTCCCAGTTCTGGAGGCTGAGATCAGAGTGCCACATAGGCGGGCTCTGGTGAGGATCCTCTTCCAGGTTGCAGACTGCCAACTTCTCACTGTGTCCCACGTGACAGAATGATAGAGTTCTCTGAGGTCCCTTTTATAAGGGCACTGATACCAGTACTCAGTTCTCCACCCTAGTGAAAGAATTAACTCCCCAAATCACCCCCCCAATACCATCACACTGAGGGTAAAAACTTCATTATATAAAATCTGGGAGACACAAGCATTCAGTCCATATCAGGTTCTGAAGTGGCCTTCATATTTGCTTCATTTGTGGAACTACTGATGGTGAGAACATCTGTGAGTGGTTTCAGCCATGCTTGGGAGTCCAGTTATAAGACAATTCTTGGCAGGATACAGAATCCCAAATCCTTTTGCCTTGTTAACAGGCGTTGCTGAATCAGCATTCCATTCAGTGTGCAATACATAACTTTTGTGTTTTTTAAAATACACATCATCACTTGGCAAGTTTTTAAATAAGTTTTTTATTTTTCAATTACAGTTGACATACAATATTATATTATTTTCAGGTGTACAGCATACTGATTAGACATTTATATCACTTATGAGTATTTCACCTGATAAATCTAGTACCCATTAGACACCATACATAGTTATTACAATATTATTGACTATCTATGCTACACTTTATGTCCCCATGACTAGTTTGTAACAGACAATCTGTACTTCTTAATCTCTTCCCCTTTTCATCCACACCTCCAACTCTTCTCCCAGCTGGCAACCATCAAAATGTTCTCTGTATCTAGGAATTTGTTTCTGTTTTGTTTTTTATATATCCTATCTCTTTGTTGAAGTTCTCCCTGAGCTAATTGAGCATCCTTGCAACCAATGTTTTGAACTCTGCATCTGGGAGATTGGTGTCCTCATTTTGTTTAGTTCTTTTTCTGGAGCTTTGTTCTGTTCTTTTATTTGGGTCATGTTTCTTTGTCTCACCATTTTGGCTGTCTCCCTGTGTTTATTTCTATGCATTAGGTAGAGTTGCTATGTCTCCCAGTCTTAGTAGAGTGGCCTTATATAGTAGGTGTGCTGTGAAACCCAGTGGCACAGTCTCCCTGTTCACCTGAACTAAGTGCTGCAGGTGTGTCCTATGTGTAGGTTGTGTGTGTCTTTCTGTTGTACTTTAACCTTGGTTGTTCTTTGCACATCAATGAGAGGGATTGATCCTCAGGCTGATTTGTTGTGAAGACTGACTATGACTAACTACAGTGGAAGAGCTGTTGTGCAGGGTCTGACCATATGGAGCAGAATTCACTTCAGCGAGGCTCTGGTGCCTGCCCACTCTGCCATTTGGGTGTGTCATCCACAGAGGCAGCCTCGTGGTGCTCCAGCTCAGTCCAAAGCTGGCCACCAGGCATGCCAGTCCCACAGATTCCTGGGAGGGGCCCCACCAACGGCCAACTTCAGCTGCAACCTGTGCCCTGCCTGGGTCCAGCTGAAATGAGCCACAAAGCAATTCTTAGATAGACGCCACGTGCACTTGGCTTGGAGGTGCCTGGGAGAGGGTTAGCTGCAAACTGAGGTTGGCTGCTGCTTGTGCTAGGCTTGGGGCTGCTTAGTAAGAGGTACAGAGCACACTGAAGCCAGATGCTGATTGGGTTTTGTGAATTTTTGAGAGGTTTTATGAATGTCCCCAGCATGAGCCTTAACAGGCTGGTTGTATGGAAAGTGGCACTGGAAGCAGCTTGGGTGGGCCCGCAATTTGGGTGGAGTCTCAGGGAATCCTCAGGGCAGGAGACGTGTGTTAGCCAAGTTATGGAGACTCAGATATGTCACCTACTTAAGTCTGCACATTGGGGGAGGGAGGGCTACACAAAGGAACAATGTCTTCTGTCAGCACTTCTGTCTTGGAGAAAGTTGCTCCTCCAGCTCTTGCCTGGAAGCTGGACAATTCAGTTCCTCCTTGTATGTCTCAGGCTCCTTTTGAGCCTCTGCCTCAGGCGCACTGGAGCTCAGAGTGAGTGATTCCATCAGTGAGTAAGTCTGTGCATGAGCCCTTTAAAAGGAATGCCTGGGACTCAGCAGCCCTCCATCTGCCTCAGCCACAATCGTCACTGGTTTCCCAACAAGAAGTTCTCGGGACTTCTTTTCTCAGCCCTGGAACCCTGGGCTGGGGAGCCTGGTGTGGGGCTGGGTGCTGTCGCTCCTCAGGAGGGACTTCCACAGCCAAAATATCGCTACTGATTTTTAACCACCACATGTAGGTGTGGGACTAGGATATTCTGCATATCCACTCTCCTACCAGTCCCAAGGTGGCTTCTTCTGCATGTCTTTAGTTGTAGAACTTTTGTTCAGCTAGACTTCAGGTGATTCTCAATGATGGCTGTTCTGTAGTTTAGTTGTAATTTTGATGTGGTCGTGAGTGGATGCAAACAGCGTTTCCTACTCCGCCATCTTGACTAGAAAAACTTGGCAAGTTTTTTTTATTCTTTCAAAGTGAAATACCTAGGGAAAATGTGATGTTCTCATTTAGAGCTAAATATAACACCTCCAGATGGAAATAGAAATTAGAAAATGTTTCATCACATTTCAATTCTCTTTTCTTCTCTACTATGAGAGTAAAAGAAATTCACTGAAAACGAGTCCAGTCAAAAAATAATCCCCACAGTTATTTTTCCTGGCCTGAGTGAAATTTGAAAGTTAAGTCACTTCTTTATGAGAGAACTGTGAAAATAATTATTTTTTAAATTGTTTTGAAGATGAAGTTATAATAATCCTAATAGCAATGTTCTACAAACATAAAGCTAATTTTTATATGATCGAAGTTGAATCTGAAAACGTTAGCTTCCTATTACCTTCTTTAACAGGAAAGGTAGACTTTTTACACATTTTTTACTTTTGAGAATTTTCCATTTCAAAGCCTAATAATCATTCCACTTTTGTTTTAAAAATAATCTCTCTTTCTCTGTCTCTCTCTCTCTCTCTGTGTATTTACATGCAAAGATAAAATATGGGAGGGTATACCCCAAAATGTAAGTAATCATCACACATGATTAGGTGTGATTTTTCTTTTCTTTTTTTTCTACAATGATATGTATTATTTGTATAATATGGTTGGGGGAGAAGAGAAAACTAACATAGGCAAACTATGGGTCAGAATCTTGACTATAAACCAATGGCATACTCAAGAGTTTAAGCAAGGAGAGTCGAACTGAGTTCAATCACTTTGTAATTTATCCACGGTCACAGGCTAGCACATATCAGAGCTCCATGGCTGGGGAAGAAAAGAATTAGGGAAAGTGACTAACAGCCACAACTGTGTCTAGTCTATGACCCTACATGAGGGTTTTCAAGGTTTGTAGCTTCCTTATTCACAGATCAATACAAAGGCACAGGAGAACAAAGTTCAGGCTACAACAAAGGTTTATCTCCAAGTCTCCAGCCAGAGGAATTTGAAGTACAAGGGTGAATTTATTAAAGGACATTTTTTGAGCTGCTAGAACAACAAAAATATGACTTTTTTAAAACATACATTTTATTGGGGAATATTGGGGGACAGTGTTTTTCTCCAGGGCCCATCAGCTACAAGTAGTTGTCCTTCAATCTAGTTGTGGAGGACACAGCTCAGCTTCAAGTCGAGTCGCTGTGCTCAGTGGCAGCTTGTTTTGGAGGACCCATGTGGGATTGAATCGGCAACCCTGTTGTTCAGAGCTTGCACTCTAACCAACTGAGCCATCCTGCCGCCCCAAAAGTATAACCTTTAAAAAAATGTGTGATATGGCACCTGGAAGAGCAGCTATCAACAGGGTGAATTTGAGGCTGAATCAGAAACTATGAGATAATATAAATGAGGGCATCTCTTTCTCTCCATTCACTCACAAACCACCTGGGTTATTTAGGAATCATTGGATAATATTTAATAGACTCTCTGTTTTAGACTGCAGTAGCTCGTGTTGGGAACCACCTACACATACTATCTTTCCTTTGGGATCCCTTTTGTGTATGTGTATGTGTATATATGTATGCACACATGAGTACATGCATGGATATGTTTATGGGGTAAAGGAAATGGGGCATGTGCCTAGTGCTGTGCTGTGTACTCCACACAGTCACCTCTCTAACACAACGTTAGGGAGCAGGTGCTATCATCTTATTTTACAGACGAGGAAACTGAGGCTTACTGTGTTTAAGGAACCTGGGCTAGGCCATTCGTCCACCAAATGTTTATTATGACCTTCCTTGGGCCCCATTCACACCCTTGTGGGTGTGTGGCCCACAGTGCTGAGAGTGAAGTACTGATGATGTCACCTGCAGTGGCACTCATAGCAAAGATGTAGAAACTGGTTGAGTACAGGTCAGCCTGATCCACTGCCCCATTCTGCCTGTCAGCTACAAATAAGAAGCATGGTGTGAACATGCTAAGCTATGCTGGTCTGCTCTGCTGGACTGGGCGAACAGGGGAAAGGCAAGAGCAAAGGTGTTGGGGGAAGGGCTCAGGTTTTGCACAATTCTCAGTCTATAAGGTGTGTCATGCTGGAAAGCACTGTATTTAAAATGCATCAGTGACTTTCTGCACAGCAAAGGAAACGACCAACAAAATGGAAATGTATCCTATGGAAAGGGAGAAAATACTTGCAAACTATATGTCTTATAAGAGGTTGATCTGCAAAATGTATAAAGAACTCCTACAACTCAATAGCAAGAAAAACAAATAACCTGATTAAATCGGCTAAAGACTTGAGTAGACATTTCTCCAAAGACATAAAAATGGCCAACAGGTATATGGAAAAATGCTCAACATTACCAGTCGTCAGGAAAACGCAAACCAAAACCACAATGAGATAGCACTTCACACCTGTGAAGATGGCTATTATCAGAAAAGACATCTAGTGTTAGTGAGGATGTGGAGAAATTGGAACCTTTGCATACTGTTGGTAGAGATGCAAAATAGTGAAACTACTGTGGAAAACATTACGGAGGTTCCTCAAAAAATTAAAAATAGAACTACCATATGATCCAACAAGCCACTTCTAGATACTTAATCAAACGAATTTCAGTTAGGATTTCGGGAGATATTAGCACTCCCATGTTCACTGCAGCATTATTCGCAATAGCCAATTTGTGGAAACAACCTAAATGCCCTTGACAGATGAATAAAGAGAATGTGGAATATACACAACAATGGAATACTCTTTGGCCTTAAAAAAGAAAAATCCTGCAATATGCAGCAACAAGGATGAATCTTGAGGACATCAGGCTAAGTGAAATAAGCCAGTTACAGAAAGACACGTACTACCTGATGCTGCTTATTTGAGGTATCTACATTAATCAAATTCGTAGAATCAAAGAGTGGAATGGTAGTTGCCAGGGTTGGGGGGAAGGGGAAATGGGGAGTTTCTAATCAACAGGCATAAAGTTTCAGTCACAATGAGTAAGCCCTAGGGATCTGTTGTACAACACTCTCTCCCTGGAGTCAACAGGACGTAGTGTACTCTTAAACATTTGTTAGGAGGATAGATCTGATGTTGTGTTCTTACCACAATAAAGCCACATTTAAAATAAAATAAAATAAAATGCATCAGTAGCTTTCTGATAGTTTGAGGATTAAAGGGGAAAACTCCGTGACATGGATTTTAGAGTGTTCTAAAGCCTGACCCTTGGCCACCCCCCAGCACCCCAACTCACCATGAACCTCCCCACTCCCAGCTCGGCTCTCTGCATCGGGGCTCCCTGTCGTCTCGCACTTGTTGAGTTCACCTGCTTCCTCCTGAGTGGCAGGGCTCGTGTGTTGTCCTTTCCTTCTTCTGCCTTTGGTGCTCTCCTCTTTACCTGTCCCACCCTTCAGATCTCTGCAGGGCAGGCTTGCCTGACCACCCTGATCAGATGGACTCCTCCCCCCACCCCCATGGCCCTCCGTACCTCTCCAGGGTAGCACCTCTACCATTGGCACCTTAACATTCGATCGTGATTAAGTAATGTCTGTTTTCTCAAATAGACAGTGAGCTTCTTAAGGGCAAACACTGCCCCCTCTCTCTTCGTTGCTCACTTTTTAATATTTTTGCTAATTTTGTTGAATTTATAAATGTAGTAGTAAATACATATTTGTTGAGTGAGTGAAAGAATGAATGAATCAATGAAGATAGGTGTTGCCAAGTGTAAAACAGGGCACCTAACCAAGTCAGAGGAGCCGAGTAACCATGTCTGTTTTTTGCTTACCACTGTGTCCATACCACTTAGCCCAGTGCTTGAGAGACCAGTTATCTAAGCCGCTCTTCTGAAACGTTAATGTTCATACGAGCCACTCAGGCATCTTGTTACCATGCAGCTTCTGATTCTGTAGATCTGGAGAGGAGCCTGAGATTCTGCATTTCTAACAAGGACCACATTTCGAGTAGCAGGATATTGGTTTAGAGTGGTGTATCAGTTAGGATGCTTCTGGTTGAAGTAACAGAGAACCCAGCTCCAACTGGCTTCCTTAAAGAATAAAGATCTTTTATTTGGTCACTAACTAAAAGGGCAGTGACAGGGAATCTCAGGCACAATTGAATCAAAGCTTCAATTCTTTTTCTCTGTGATTCTCTAGGTGCTGCCCTCCTCTGAGTGCCCTTTCCATTTTTTGTTTGACTTACCTGACGGTGGCGAAATGACTGCAGCTCTCTCAGCTGTCAGGTCTCTGTACTGTACCATCTAGTAGAAAAGAAGTTATGTGTTCCCTAGCCATCAAGAAAAATCCCATTCTTAACTCTGATTTGACCAATTTTGGTTATATACAGGTTGAGGTAGAGGGAATTTATAATGTATTTAGTTGAAGTTGTCCATTTGCTAGCTTCAGAAGAGATGGTTCACCTTGTCCTATCTGCATCCCTGGTCCTGATTATACACAGGTGCTCAAATAATTCCACCCATGTGGCTTGAGGATTTATGCCTTCCGTGAAGTCATAAACATGTGAACCCTTGCCTCAAAGTGTCTACGTAGAACAGTGGTTCTCAACTTGAGCACATTAGCATTACTTGAGAAACCTTACAAAGATAGGTGCCTAGCTTCCTTCCAAACAAGTTAGTTCTTGGGGAAAAGTCCAATAATCCAAGTTCTACAAAGATCCCTGACTGATCCTAACGTGCAGCCAGAGCTGGAAACCACTTATCTAGAGCAGTACTTCTCAGTGGGGGAGGATTTTGCCCCCAGGGGACATTTGTCAATGCTTGGAGCCATTTTTGGTTGCCACAACTGGAGGGTGTTTATTACTGGTATCTGGTGGGAAGGTGCTAAACATTTTACGATGCACAGGGCAGCTCCCTTCCCTCAAACAAAAACTACCTGGCCTAAATGTTGGTAGTATCAGGTTGAGAACAACTGATTTAGGGGGGCTAGATGTTAGAACCAATAATTTATGTGCAGCACATTCGGGCACACTGGTAAGGAAGGGAACATACAGTGCAGATTAGTGATTTTCAAGCTTTACTTAAGAACTAGCAGCAGTGCGTGTTTAAAATGAAGTTTCCTGTGCCCTGTGCCCTGAAGTATTGATTCATCCAGTCTGGAGTAGGGCCCAGTCACCTGAGCATTTATTCTGATAAAGTTGATTTGAATACAGGTGTTCCACGACCACGCTTTCAGAAACCGTTACAGACTGCGCTGACTTCTATTTCACATTGTGCTCTCAGGTGTGCACCCAGGCTGAGCCCAGAAGTAGCCTCAGGAAAGGCAGCATCTGGAGCTGGAATGCAAGTCTCCCAGTGGAATTTCAGGGACCCACAGTGGGTGGGAAGGTCTGTGGGGTCTCCCTCAGCAGCCCTGGCAGCACCTCTCATTTCTCATTGCTGGACTTGGTCTTGTCAAGTCAGGTGAAACCCCAGCTCATTCATGATCTCCCCTTCCTTTGAGCAAAGATTAAAGGCGGGGTTAGAGCTTCCAATACGCTGACAGAGCCCTGGGAGTTTTATTGACATTTGTTTTAATAGCTCTGAGGAGGTTATGTCTATCTTTCTGTCAGCAGTGTGAGATAAATAGGGAGGAAAATGAGATCCCCCAGGAGCATACAGTTCTGCCGAGCATTGTAATGTAACTGTGATGAGCCGGGTCTGAGCCTCTCGGAAGCTCTGTGGCCAGGTTGTTTATTGTCTCACTGGGTGCCTGGGTATGAAACCCACATGCCAGAGCTGGGCTGCCGGGGAGATGTGGGGAAGGAACAGCAGGCCTGGCCAACTTCAGCCATGCGCCCTGCCTCCCAGGGCGACCCTGGGCCTCTGGCAGCGCTCCAGCTCTCAAACAGACCTGCTGAGACCCGCGCCGTAGTGGCTTCAGCAGACAGAGCTGAGTAAGTGTCTTTCCCTTTGCTGCTTGCCTTGTTTGGCAGTTTATCCTACAAATAGCATAGCCAAGTCCTGCCTGGGTGTCTTCTGCTTTGAGGTGTGCAGGCTTGTATAATGTGTATGGTTCTTGCACACTTGTCTCACAGAAGAGGCAACATTTTACAGGAGGAGGAAAAGGAAACACCATGGGCTTTGGAGCCAGAAGACAGCAGCTGAATTCCGTCTCTGACGAGCCTCGTGGTCTGTAGCTAAGTCACTTAACCCCTGTGCGGCTCAGTTTTCCTAACTTGCCCACACAACGGGCATCTTCTAAGGCCATTCTCATGAAATCAGTCTGAGGGTCGTATCAGATAAAATATGTATCAGTTCTTTGGTGAAGATCACGATGAGGGTTGTCCATTCTGAGCAGACTGTGTCTCCCTTAATACTGACGACGACTTATGTATCTTTGTATAGCCCACCACCATTCCCGATACTTACCAGGCAGTGTGTGATGCCAAGTTAAATCCAGTATTCCTCTTCTTGTCCGTATTTGATTAATGGCTGTCTCCCTACCAGAATTCCACAACGGCAGGGATGGTGTCTACTTTGCATATCTGTTCGCCTATACCTTCTAGCTCAGTGCCTGACTCAATAAATATTTGCTGAATAAGTGAACAAATTAATGAATGAAAAATGAATTCGAGTCAACAGAGGTTTTGTGGCTGTGTCCTCTGTGCTAGGATTGTGTAGTCAGGAATTACTTGTGTACAAGAAACAGGAACCCAACCAAACTAATGTGAACTGAAAGAAATAACCAAAGCTGGAAATACAGGCAGGTCTTGAAAGACTAGGTGAAGAACTGCAAAATCAGCAAGTTCACATGCCTGGATTTGTCTCTCACTCTCTCCTTACCTCCCTCCTCTCTCATCTTCCTTCTGCTTTGCAATTAGTTTTATTCTCTTTAGCTGCATACTGGCATTTCTACTTTGATCATACTTGAGAGCAGATCACTGTAGCCTCTTATTTTAAACACCAACTCTTATTAACCAGTCTCTGAATACCAAACCTCAACTCCCAAGAAATTATGAACGTCTTAGCTGAGGGAAGGAGTCTATCCCAGGTCCAATCAGCGAGGACTTTATGAGGAGGTGGGGTGGGGGAGGGGCGGGAGGTCCTCTGGTCGGCCCCTGCTTTGCAGAAGCTCAAGGGAGGGCACAGATGGGTTCTGAGAGGTGATCATTGCTGGAGGCAGAACACAGACACTGTGCTGGCCACTGGGGTGAGCACATTCATTAATTCCAGAAACATTCACCGGGTGCCTGCTTTGTGCCAGGCCCTGTTCCAGGTGCTGGGGATACAGACGTGAGAAGGAAGACTAACAACCAGGGCCTTCTGGAGTCCTCATTCTACAATGCCAACAGTGCTACCTTACAGCAAAGGAGAACATGAGCAAAACAACTTCAGATCGTAGTACTGGTAAACGCAAGGAGAAATCGACAACGTGGTACTAGACGATGGCCAAGGGACGGCAAGGGTATTTTCAGTTGCCACTTACAGTGTCCTATTCGGTCAGACTGCCCAAAACAGTGCCATGATCTGGATTTCTGTGTATAAAAAAGGTAGTAAAAGTAGAGTTCAGATTATTCTTTGCAGTTCTCCCTTTGCTTTTCACGATGTGGGGAACAACTGGCGGCAAAGCATCTACCTTGGGCTGGACTGGAGACCACCAGACCCTGGAGCCACCCTCTTTAACCCTCTTTCGGAACCAATTAAAGAAGCTCTGAGACATACCACATTCCAAGAACCAGCTAGCGCTGCTTGATTTGGGGGCCTGCCTAACGTAGGCAGGATTCAGGGAAAGTAGAGAAAATATAGCTGGAGAGGGGAGGTCACCTGTTCACCTCAATTCAGGCCTCACCAACTTTCCCCAACAGCCTTCCATAGAAAGGGTGCGACAAAGGGAGGGCTCTTCTCTACTCATCCTCAGAAATAGCAGCTAAGGCTTACTGAATGCTTCACACAGGCTAGGCAATGTTCTGAATTCTCTACATGTATTAACATATACAATTATACCATGGATTAACTTATTTAATTTCTCCAATTACATTATGAGGTAGGTACTGTTATTATCCCTATTCTACAGGTGAGGAAATCAAGGCACAGAAAGGTTCTATAACTTGCTTAAAGTCATAAGATAGAATTAAACTTCACATCTAGGTATTCCAGCTCCAAAATGCATGGTTTTTATGTATACTGCCTGGTTCCCAGCTGACTCAGGCCCCTGTCGCTGGCTTCCCTCAAAGTAAGTATTAAACAACTAAGTGACATCATGATTTCTATTTCCATTGAATTTTCTACTAAATGAGTGCCGTAAGCATGTCCAGTATCTTTCAAAGCTCCTCCTATTCAAATACAGAAAAAAAAAGAGTGAAAAACCTTGAATGTCAGATCAAATGCAGAAGACTTTTTGTTTGCAACCCTTCCATGAAACCATTTAAGTCTGACACCCACTAAAGGGAGAAAGTGTTGGATTATACTTGTCTTTATTTAGAGACAAGGTAGGTCCCAGAAATTGCTCTGCAAATGTGTTGAGTAAGAGCAAAGTATTATACTACTTAGACTAGAATGCAACTCCACAGTAGAGTTTCAGGCATCAGCAAGTAGGTAGGGAAGCATTTGGGGGCAGGGCAGCCTTTTTGATGCTTGCAACTTAACTGCAGTCCTCTGGACGTGTAGTGGAATGGATCAGCTGAGCCCAAGTCTAATTTTGCTAGAAGGAATTGGAGAGCCAATGATTCTTTTTCCCCATTTCTCACTTAAATTTTTTTAAAAATTGAGATCAAATTCACATACCATGAAATTAACCTTTTAAGGTTAAGTCTAGTATATTCACAGAGTTGTACAACCATTACCACTATTAATTCCAGAACTATTTTTTCACTCCAAAAGATACCCGATACCCATTAGCAATCATTCCCTGTTCCCCCCTTCCCTGGACCCCTGACAAACTACCAGTCTCCTTCCTGTCTCTATGTACTTACTTATCCTGGACATTTCATATACATGGAATCAGATAGTATGTGGTCTTTGTGTGTGGCTTCTTTCACTTAGCACAGTATGTTTAAGGTTCACCTGTGTTGTAGCATGTATCTGTACTTCATTCCTTTTTATTGCTTAATAATATTCTATTGTATGGACATACCATTTTATTTATCCATTCATCAATTGTTGGACATTGGGGTTGCTTTCTTTTCTTTTCTTTTTTGGCTGTTATGAATGATATTGCTCTCAACATGTGTGTACACGGTTTTGTGTGGATGTTTTTCATTCCCTTAAGTACATACCTAGGTGGTACTGCTCCTCTTTTTGGTTACAGGCTGTTGATTCTTGTAGGTATTTGGTTTGCATGTTGTTCTCTAAGGTGGCTTTTGTTTTATGGGCTAAAGGAAAGTAAGGATTTATTTATCTCTTTCTATGTGGAGAGGGAGAGGAGAAGGGAGAGCTAGGGACAATAAAGCGTTTTGTCACCCAAACTTGCCTAATGAATTTATTTTGAATCTCAGGGAAGAGAGGAGGTAGGTAAGAGCCCAAGAAATTCTGGAAAGACCTGGTAAGACTCTCTGCATCAGCAGGATGCTTTGGGACCCAAAGGACGAGGTTCAACAGGGTGGGTACCCTCTCCCCATATTGATGCTGGAATGGGGGACAGCATACAGGGGGCGCTGAGGGACAAGAGCACAGTAGTGACACAGCTGCCACATGTTCAAGAGCACTGGGGAGAAAACACAGTCTGGGAGCCCTCCTCAAATGGCTGGTGGGCAGTGGCTTGCCACAGGCAGGCCAAGGTGCGAGAATTTACTATGACATGGTGAGATGCAAGTCCAGCTTTAGGAGCTAAAAGTTGACACAATTTGGGAGTGAACCTTTGACCCACAGGCCAACAAATGCTGGGACCATGTGCACATGGCCCTACCTCAAAGGCCCGTGCAAACCTGAGTTCTTTTATTTTTTGCCTTCTAGAGAATTCTAGGCTTGACAAGTTTAAGTATCTTTGACCCTAATGAAGAAACGGAAGATAGGGGCATCCGTGGCCTTTCAAATCTTCATTTTGCTACCCAGCCTAGTGTTTCTCATTACTGTTTTACAGACTGGAAGAACATAGATTTTGTGCCATGTAAATTATTTTGAGTTTATGGTCTCCAGTGAAAAGCAGTGCTGGTTCCTCAGAGGGTGTTTTATGCCAGTGCATTAGCACGAGCTGCTTACTGAGGAATCAATAAAGCATGCCCTGCCTGAGCCTTGCAATGGGATCCCCTAATTCATAATTAATATTCAGGTAAAGCACCATCACATTCATCCCATTTCCCTCCTGTGGTAATTGGTGTTTAATTTCTATTTTATTAGCCAGGATTGGCAAATTTTGGAAGATTCTGGTCTAGGCATTTATTCTACGAGGCTTCTGTGTCCTTTATTGTTTTTAATTTAATGAAACCTTTTGATAAGCAAGGAAGCCTGTAATGTCTTAACTTTTTTGTCCGCTTTAAATTTTAAGAAGCCCTTCCATGATCTCATTTGAGCTCCATGCCAGATCAGAAAGGTAGGATGAGATAGATAGTATCTCACGAAGCCTCATTTTAACTTATGAGGAAACTGAGGCTTGAAAAGGGTCATAAGTGGCAAAAATTGAGTCTTGACCCTGGTATTCTCTCAACTCTACACAAGTCCTGTGATGCATTTATTAAATGTTAATAATGAAACTTGTAAAGGTGGTTTTATTGACTTGATTTGTCAAATCGGTTCTGTTTCCTGTTTCTCCAGCACCCCAAAAAACCAAGGTGCTTGGAGCCGAAACACTGTCAGGATGACTGATCAAGTCAGTTAAAATAAAATAAAATTCTGCCCAAGCTAAACAATTTAAAAAATCCGACATGAATGTGTAAGGGGATACATTTATTCCCCGTACACTGGCTTCTCCTCTCCTCCAATACCACAAAATGAATTATTCTGTGTGCGCTATAATCTATGACAAAATTGAACTGACATATTGGGTTAATAAACTATTATGAAAATCAATAGTAATTAAAGAGAACATTTAGCTGACAAAGTTGATAGAACTGAATGTATTTGCAAACTCTTAATTTTCTTTTCCCCCAATTGCTCCCTCTCACTGTCACGGCTTTTAATTGTTACCCAAATATCAAAAAAGCTGATCTAATCTGGGTACTATTGGGTGATTTCAATTACTAAAAGCATAAATTAGGATTCCATTTTAAAAAAGAACTTCTCTAATCTTGGATTTATTCCTCTAAACTCTGTCAATTTGCACTAAGATTAATGGTTACATGAAAAACGGTGACCAATTGCTTTCCTATGCAATCAGCATAAATGGATTTGAGCTGTAGCAGAAGGCACCAAGGTTAGAGATTTGACAATTTCCTGATTGTGGAGTCCTAAATACACAAAGAATCTTTCTTTTCTTTTCCATCTTCCCCTCTCACCATCATTGACCCTGACTCCTATGGGAAATGTAATATAGAAATGGCGATATACAGAACCAAGATAAATAAGTAATGGAAAATCCACCAGAAATTTTTCTTTGACCACTAATAATTCTAGGACCAAATTTGGGGAACATTCAAAATCTGTAACTTCATAGGTCTAGTGAGGTATAGATACTTTTATTAGAAGTTAGTGGATTTAGGTAAACTAACTAGGAAAATGCTGCTTCAAATCATTGTATTTTCTCCAATGAATTTGTATTTGTCTAAATTACCTGGATAAACTGACATGATATTTTTTCATTCACATTCATCCATCCGTCTATGGGAAACATACTGCCTCCTTCTATATGCCTGTAGGCATTCAGGTAGGTCTTGATGATGCAAAGACATACAACCCTTGACCTCAAGACCTTCAATCATCCACCCCTCAAGCCGTTCCATCAACTCACATACACCCACACACTAAGAAGAAGACAGAACATGAGGAGGAGAGATTTCCATATGAGACATGTTTTGAAAAGAAAAATAGAGACTGGTGTGTGAAGGTCACGGCTGGTCTTCAGGAATTCATGCAAGGCTTCCTAGGGTGCATTAGTTTGCTCGGGCTGCCATAACAAAGTACCACAGACTGGCTGGTTTAAAGAACAGAAATTCATTTCCTCATATTCTGGAGGCTGGAAGTCCAAGATCAAGGTGTTGGCAGGGCTGATTTCTTCTGAGGCCTCTCTCTTTACCTCAAAGACAGCTGTCTTTACATGGTCTCTCCTCTGTGTCTGTTTGTGTCCTAATCTCTTCGTATAAGGATGCCAGTCATTGGATTAGGGTCCGCCCATAGGACCTCATTTCACCTTAATGACTACTTGAAAGGCTCTATCACCAAACACATTTGAGGTACTGGGGCTTAGGTCTTGAACATATGAATGAGGGGGACAAAATTCAGCCTATAACACAGGGGAACTAACTTTTGAGCCTTGAAGAAAAAGTAGAATTAGTCAGGTCAAGAGTTAGAGAATAGGTAGGGTGTGAAAGGTGAAATAAAATTGGGTCCCTTATGGCAAAGGTTTTAAAACGGAGCCAGGAGGCTATTAGGGAGGTGGACCTCAAGCACATCCTCACCAGGTGGAATCATGAAATTTGAACTGGGCCAAATCACAAATATTCCAAAGACTCTGCAAAGAACACCTGTAACTTGCTAAAGTAACAGACCTTTGCTTCGACAGCTAAACCACTCATATTTTGCCAAGTTTAGCTTTCTGCCACCAACCCCAATGAAAACTCTTGGTAAACAACTTATGCAAACATTGCTTTTTTTCTATTCCTTTAAAAACCTCTGACTGCTGCTTCCTAATGGGACACTATTTGGCTTGCTACCTAAATCTGTGTATCCAGAGTTGCAATTCTTTGATCCCACACAAGTTTGCTAGATTATTGCCTCCTGATAATTTTAGGTTGACAAGGGAGAACGTTTTGTGCCAAAGGTACCCATGTATCAAGGGCTGGAAGTGACAGAAAGTGGCATATACTGCAAAGTGCAAGGATGTTGGGATGGCTGGAGCTTAGATGTGACATAGAAAGCAACAAGATTTGAGGCTGGAGCATGAGAAGGGCTGGATTGTGGAGGCCCTTGCCATCCAAGTTAAGGTGGTTTCATTGGGGCACCAGGAAGAAGACTGCGGACTAGATATATATTAATCCGACATCTATAGGCCGCTGATGGTGCAAGCACACATAACATGAGCCGTGCATAAGCAGTCGGTAGGCTGTTCGCCTTTCACAGACAGAGGAAAGTTGTGGAAGCGATGAGGATAAGAGTCCTCCCTGTAGGTGCAGTTAAGAAAGCATTTTCATGTAGACATTCTTGTTTAATCCTCCCAATTCACAGCTGAGAACACCAAGGCTCAGAGAAATGGAGGGATTTGCCTGACGAAGTTTACACAGTTTGCACCCAGTGAGCCTGGATTGGAACTCCAGCCTTTTGCCTTTTTGCTCCAGGCTCTTTCTAGGAAATCAGGCTCCCAAGTGGTGAACTGCATTCTCTAGCTTCTCTTCCAAAAAGCCCTACAGCACATATTTCTTTGTGGTCTACTCTACATCCTTGTTAAAATGTTCACTCTTTTAAGGAGGAAAAAAAAAGCTGTCATTTGAGAGGCATTTACTGCCATAATTGCAGCCACCATTTGGTGAAGTTGAGTGAGAAAACCCCAATGACTTAAATAAACCACACTCCATGTGCCACAATCTGTCAGGGCAGTATTTGACAGAAAACAGTTTGATGGAAACTTTTCTGTTGTATTTTCAAAAGAGACAGGCATGTTGCAGGGAACCACACTGATTATTGATCTATTTTTCTCATTATTGGGTTGTGTGTTTTTTAGCCATTTTTATGTACTATCTTCTAATCTTCCTCAGTCCCACCCATCCTTTATCAAAACCGTTGCCTCAAAAGGCTACAGCCTCCCTGAACTCTCTGGGTACCATTAGCAGTATTGCATTTCTTTCTTTTCATCTTTTTTGTCTGGCCCTTTGTGGGCCCCAGGACTGTTTTGTCTAAGACACAGACCAAAAAACTTTTCTCATTATGCTCCAGTAACTTCTACATACCAGAAAGGACCAGAAGAGGAGATAGTAGTGGTTATCTCTGAGCCCTGTCAGCCTGAGATACAGCTGAGATTTCTACCTCCCATCTCTTCCTTTGTCTTTATGGTCCCATCTTGCCCTCTCGATGTACCCATTGTCTCTATGTCTTCACCAGAGTCTGACTGAACCCTGTGTTTAATCTGAAGTTTTACATAATTTATGTTAGAAATTAATATCCTAAGAATCATTCATTTAGACCAGCAGTTCTCAATGAGGAGTGTTTCCCCCCACCCTCCAACCCCCACCAGGGGAGAGTTGGAAATGTCTGGGAACATTTTGTTTGTCACAACTTGGTGGAAGTGATGTTAGTGGCATCGAGTGGGTGGTGCCAGAGATGCTCAGCACAGCCCCACAACCGAGAATTATCCAGCCCCAACGTCAATAGTGCTGAGGCTGAGAAACCATGATTTAGACAACTAATACTTACAACTGTATTCCATGCCAGGACTTATTGTAGAAACAAGGGACTCTGTGATAAACTTACATTTTTACTCTTTAAAGTCTACTGTCTACAGGGGAGTATATGTTATTTAGAATGTTTTCAGCTGCAAGTAACAAAATTCTGAAAGAATAGCTTAAAGATAGTTTTAGTTTTCTCATACAATCAAAATCTGGAAGTAGGTTGTTTTAGGATTGGTTAACTGAGCAATTTAACAATGTCAGTTATCTGTGTTGGCTTCTCCAGAATATTTTTGGCTTTCCCCTCATGGTTGCAAAACAGTTGCCACAGCTCCATTCTTACCAGACACCCCCCATGGTAGGATGGATAAAACGCATAGGGGATATCCTTTGATGCATCCATTTTTTTTTCTTATGAGGGAGAAAAATCCTTTCCAGAAGCAATCCAATGCCCAGTAGACCTTCTCTTGTATCCTTCAAACCAAAATTGGAACACCTGCCTATTCTTAAACCCTTCAAGAAAAGTTGGGGATGGGATTAGACCAGGAATTAGCAAGCTTTTTCTATAAAGGGACAGGTAGCAAACATTTTAGGCTTTGTGTGCAATATATGTCTGTGTTGTACATTCTTCCTCTTTTAATTTTTACAACCTTTATAAATGTTAAAACTATACTTAGCCATGCACCAGGTTGCTGATCCATGGAGAAAGTGCTTTCTAACACCTGAACAAAGCCAGGGTTCTGTTAGCAAGGAGAATGGGGAGAACAACTGTTGGTAAGCAGACAACTGTCTGCCACAGAAGGGTGTGCAAGTAAAGGGAATTATAATACAGTGGATAACTGCTATGATAAAAATGCATGAAAGAGGCTGTGGGGGCGGCTGGATGGCTCAGTTGGTTAGAGCATGCGCTCTGAACAACAGGGTTTCTGGTTCGATTCCCACATGGGCCAGTGAGCTGTGCCTTCCACAACTAGATTGAAGACAATGAGCTGCAGCTGAGGGGCAGCCAGATGGCTCAGTTGGTTAGAGCATGAGCTCTCAACAACAAGGTTGCTGGTTCAATTCCTGCATGGGATGGTGGGCTGTGCCTCTGCAACTAAAGAGAGAAAATGGCAACTGGAGTTGGAGCTGAGCTGCGCCCTCCACAACTAAAATGAAGGACAACCACTTGGAGTTGATGGGTCCTAGAGAAACACACTGCTCCCCAATGTTCCCCAAATATATATATATATATAAAGAGGCTGTGGCAGCCAGCCTCCAAGATGGCCACCAATGACCCATGCCTCCTACAATTCACACCCTTGTACCAGGTTGGTTTGTTGGGCTAATGGAAATGACAGTATATGACTTCAGAGGCTAGGTCATAAAAGGACATTGTCAGTTCTACCTCAGGCTCTTGAAGTACCCATTTTGGGGGAAGCCAGCTGCTATATTGTGAGAACACAAGTAAATTGTTGAGAGGCCATAGTGATGAGCTGAGGCTCTACACCCTCAACCAACACCACCTTGCCCACCATGAGAATGAAACACCTTGGAAGCAGCTCTTCCAACCCCACAACAAGCTTTCAGTTGACTAAAGCTCAGGCTGATATCCTGACTGCAATGTCATGAGAAACCTTCAGCCAGAAAGTCGCAGCTAAAATGCTTCTGAATTACTGGCCTGCAGAAACTGTAAGATACTATATATTTATTGTCTTAAATCCCTTATTTTTGGGGTGACTTGTTATGCAGCCCTAGTTATCTAATATCCAGGTGTCTAAGAGGGGTGGCAATGCCCTAGTCTTAAGACTTTTGGAATGGAATATTCAGGTATTATTGAGACAGTAAGGTGTGGTAGTGGGTGGGAGGGAACCCAACAGAAGACGCAGGAATCCTGGGACCTCTAGTTCATTTCTGAACTCAGGGCAAATTGATTCACTTCTTTGGATGACATAAGCAAATCTAGGAAAGAAAGGGTGAATAATTGTCAAAAAAATCAGGGAACTATCAAAAGTTTGTGGAATGACCTATATATTATGACACATGGCTCAATTCTATTTTCTCAAAGGTAATAAATAACTTGTACTTCCCTCCCCACACCCATCCATCTTGAACACAAAAGTACAGGAAAACCTATAGCACCAGGAGAGGTTGGGCAGGGGTACAAGTGTCCAACATCAGGAAAAGCCACTCTCCATGGAGTAGTGGTTCAGAACCAAGGACAGTAGCCTACATACCTCTCCCGCTTCCCCCCACAGAAAATGTGCATTTGATATACATTTTCTGGCATCCATTCTCAGATATATAAAATTAGGGGAGTTGAATCATATGCTATTTACAACTCTGCTCTAATGTGTAAATTCATGATTCCAGGTTATTTGCACTGCTCTCAAATCCCCGTCAAATACCTTTAGTTTCTGCCAATGCAGAAGGTCAGTCTTGTCTATCAATGGACATAGCACTGAAGGTGATACCCTGAACCTGCATCAATTTACCAAGGAAAAGCGGACAAGCAGAGGCTGCTGACGTTCTTCTTCACTTTATTCAGCTCACATTGACTACTGTTTGCTATCATTGCCAAGCTCTGCAGGGGGTAAAGGAGGGACGTCACAGATTCTTTCTTTAAAAAGTCTGCAGTCCAGAGGGGAAATGACAAGGATTCAAATATCTTTCCTTACTGTGCTTCTCCTTCCTCCTGTTTATATACACTCTACTTGTCTTCCTAAATAAGACTGACTCCCAGATCTTATAACAGACATTTTTACTTTGAGGTAAGTTTAATTCACCATGTTAAGGCACACTTTACTGCTTATCTATCTTATGGAATGGAAGGTTTAATCTTCTGTTAAAAGAAATTTGAGGCCATGGTTAACAGACATTTTTTAATTTGGTCAACTGTTAAAATTTCTTCACCTGAAAAATGGAGGTAACAATATTGACATTGTCTATTTGTAGCTTTCGTCACCTCAGCACTCCTCTTTCCATTGCTGAAATAGTGCCCTCAACCTTAATTCCACATGGCTCTGGTTAGACTGTCAGTCACACCCATTGCCTGGCCACTGATGTGGCCATAGACTTGAGCCTGGCCAGTAATGGTAAACTGTTCCATCGTTCATGCAGATTAGTTCAAGGGATGGGTATATGGCCACAGCAGGGCCACTTAGAATCTCTCCACACAGTCTGATTTCAGCTTTATCTGGAACTGAAATCTACAAGGCTGTAAGCTTAGCTGCCTGTAGCAAGCTATCTATAATAGAAGATGACACGTTTTAAAGAATGAAGCCAAGATACAGTGAAGGAAGGAGAAAGAGAGAATGAGAAGGAACAATGAGAGAGAGGTAGAGAGAGAGGGAGGTAGTTTGGCCTCTGGATCTAGCCAGGTCTGAAAGCAGTATAGTTTATATAAGCCAGCCCTTTTCCTTCTATGCTTATAAAAGCTTAAGATATGTTTACATATCTCACACTTACTACCTAAAAGATTCCTGACTAACATGCTAACTACAAGAGTTAGTATGAGGACCAAGTACTGTGTTTCCCCGAAAATAAGACCTAGCCAGACCATCAACTCTAATGTATCTTTTGGAGCAAAAATTAACATAAGACCCGGTCTTATATTATATAAGACCAGGTATTATATCATATCATATCATATATCATATCATATATCATATCATCATATTATAAAGACCTGGTATTATATTAAAATAAGACCGGGTCTTATATTAAGTTTTGCTCCATTTTGCTTATATTAATTAGAGCTGATGGTCTGGCTAGATCTTATTTTCGGGGAAACATGGTAAAATATTTGAAATCCCTTTGTCAAACACACAATATAAAAACTGCTCTAATGTTCTCTGGAGCTAACCCTTTAATCTCCCCATATGTCTCTAACTGCATAATAAATATTATTCCATTCAATTCTGTCTTGCAGCCTTGATGCCCTGATGATGGGGGAAAAAAAAAACCCTTCAATTTTCCTTCCTTTGATATCTACGCTAATGTGTTTCACTTATTAAATTTCTCAGTGAACTAAATAATAACCCGAAAGATCTCTGTGTTCTTTCAGTATGGGTTAAAAATGCATAGCTACTCAAAGTTAAGTGCAACCAGCTTTTTGCATTACTTTATCATAAAAGCCTTAAAGGAACCACTGCTCTCTTGATGTTTTGCTTAAATTGCAGTGAAATGGCTGTTGTTTTTGGTGATGGAACACTCCACCATTTACTGCCCTTGATTTTATCTGTACTAAGATGAATCCATTACAGTGACATTCCTGAAATTCTGAGGTGGGGCAAAAACTTTTGCAGATGTTTTCTCAAATTAATTCTTCTCTATTTCTCTCTTTTTTTTTTTTGTCGTGGGGGGTTTCTTTAGAAAACCTTACCTTTCTAAGCATTTTTAGGCAGTCTTTTTGGAGCTTTGACTTACAGTCAAAACTATAATTAGTTTTTATTTTTTTCCCCCAAACTTGAAATATCTCTTTGGGAAACATGAGATTTTGCCTTTTCTCCCAAAGTAGGCACGTGCTTGGAATACATTAGAGATGTCAAAATTCTAATGGTTGAAGCGAAAGCAGAGGCTGAAGTGGGGTCTAAAAGTTTGGTGGATCTGAGCTTCCAGTTGATTATAGAAGTGGTTTTGAGACCCGAAGAAGCCATCAGGTCAGTCCTAAAAATTGATCTATAGCCCACAAGTCTTCTTGATAAGCTATTTAATAATTGAAAAAATGCTGGTCCTTTCTAGAATTTTCACAAGGACTTGGTTTCTTAGATTTTAATAATTACACACAGAGTCTATTCCTAAAAACCTATTAAATAGTTACTAAGTAGTTACAAATGTTTATTCAAATTTGACACCTAGAAACTAAACTTAGTGCACTATTAGAGTTTCTAAGTCTTCCAACTCAGTATTAATTTACTATGTGCCAGCTATGTGGGTCCTTCTCTATTCCTCAGTCAGACCATGTTCATTACCTATTGAGGACCTTTGCACTTGCTGTTTCCTCTGCCTTGGAATGCACTTTCTTAGTTCTTCACACATTTGGCTCCATCTTGCCACTTAGGTAGCAGCTCAAATGATTCCTCAGGGATACCTTCTTGCCCACCTCATTAAAATAGCCATCCACCAGTCGCTCTTAGTGACATTATCCTATTTTGTTTTGCACATTGTTTTTTGTGTTTATTAACAGTCTTGCTCCTGGAATTTCGGCTCCCTAAGAGAAAGGGCCTTGTCTATCTCATTCACATCTGTATCACCAGCTTCTAGAACCTATGCCAAACATGTCGTGTACACTCCATAAATATTAGCTGGATGGGAAAAAAACCTGGCTTCCATGCGCCTTTACATCCTGGCCTGCAGATATTGGAGTCTTCTTGGACAAGGAGTAAGTGGCATAAGTGGACGATGGTGTTTCTGCTGCACTGGAAAAAAAAAAGATTGTAGGCTTTTAAAATGTTTTAGTCACTAATCAAGATGGGTTCTTCACCTGAAATTCATAAATTGGTTCTAGAGACCCATGACCCTCTGAAATTTTATGCATATTTTTTGGGGGAGAAGGGCAGTATTTTTCCTTATGTTCCCAGTGGGATGGGCCAACTTGCTGCCCATCTAAACTGAGTCCATCGCAATTTCCCGCACCAAAGCACACACCTGAGCAACCAGAATTTCAGCCTTTCCAGACTGGGCACCCTGCATTCAAGCTCCAAGCAAGTTGTCCGTCAAGTGCTTTTACTTGCCTTTGTGGTTTTTAATTGATGATACATGAAAAAATATTTAAAACTACTGAAGTTCCTAAGAAATTTGGGTAAGGATATATAAAAGCAGAGCAGAAAAATATTTTGGAAACTTTGACAATTTGTTGCCCAAAACTCTCTATGGTTTTTGCACCTCAGGTATGACTGAAGCATTTCAACCCAATTTGCTTCGACTGTCAAGCTTGTGGATGTCTAAGATTTCAGGCTCTGGAGTAAAATGGAGTCTCTCACTGGACCTCAGTCTCAGCTTTGCAGAACGGTGCACTAGCCATGTCAGACTGTCATGGGGAACACGTGGTACTACGTGCTAAGCACTGTTCTAGCTCCTTGGAATACATTAACTCAGTCGTATAATATAATCCTCATACGACTCTATGAGGTAGGTCATTTATAAATCATTGCTATTTTACAGACTGGAAAACTAAGACACAGAGGAATTAAGTAACTCGACCAAGGACACACAGCTATCAAACGTCCCTGCAGGATTCCAATTGCTTCTCCATACATAAATAATTGCACAGTTCCTGACACATAGCGTGCATGTCGCATGGCCTCTGGAGTTGCTGGAATGACTAAATGGGAAGATGACTATGGTATGGGGAGCCCGGGATAGAGCAAGCATTTAATAGATGTGACTGTTCCACTGGAAGCAGTCCTTCGTGTTGGAATAGTTGGCAGCAGAGCTACTCCAAATGTAGCTTAATCCCTGAAGACATGAATATTTTATTTTTGTGGACCAGAATGTGGTAACGGGTAAATCAAGCTTGGGCTACAAAGTGTTTGTAAAACACTGCTCTCCGTCCTCGGTGACCGTGACAAATGCAGCCCAAATTGTGATGTGCAGTATTCAGGGGCAGGAGCAGTGAAGTCCTTGCAGCTGGTTTTGTGGCATGATTTGATCATCACCTTGGTTGCGTGTTCTAATCAAGTCCCCAGTCATCCCAGCAATTATTTGGTTTAGTCAATATCTTTTTAATAAACCCTCCCCCACCTTCTGTTAAACATGTTCTGTTGCTTGCAACTAAGGACTCTGAGATTCTTTCTTTTTTTTCCTAGCATTTCTTTTTTTAACATTTATTTATTTTTTATTAGTTTCAGGTGTACAAAGTAACATAATAGTTAGACATTTAAACCCCTCATAAGTGATAACCCATCCACCAAGCTACTTCCCCACTGACATCTTATATAGCTGTTACAATACCATTGACTATCTTCCCTATGTTGTACTCCACATCCTGTGACTATATATACCCATATATTTAGTTATAGTTGACATTCAATATTATTCTACTTCAGCTTCAGGTGTATAGCACATTGGTCAGGCATCTAGACAGTTTATGACCTGATCTCCCTGATAAGTCTAGTGTCCATCTGGCACCTTACATGGTCTTTACAACATTGTTGATTATATTCCCCATAAGGTATTAACTGCCAATTTGTATTTCTTAATGCCTTCACCTTTTTCACCCTGACTCCAACCCCATTCCCTTCTATCACCCAGATAGATCTAGAAACCTATCTGGCACCATACTTAGTTATTACAATATTGTTGACTATATTCCTTATGCTATACCCTACATCCCCATGACTACTGTATAACAACCAATTTGTACTTCTTAATTCCTTCCCCTTTCACCCCACCCTTAACCCCCCTCCCATCTTAAAGAAGTCCCTCTAAGAGTCCCTGTAATACTGGTTTGGTGGTGATGAACTCCTTCAGCTTTTTCTTGTCTGGGAAGCTCCTTACCTGTCCTTCAATTCTAAATGACAGCCTTGCTGGGTAGAGCAATCTTGGTTGTATGTTGTTGCTTTTCATCACTTGGAATATTTCCTGTCACTGTTTTCTTGCCTACATGAAATTTTACTTTTGTGGACCAGAATGTAGTAACGGGTAAATCAAGCTTGGGCTACAAAGTGTTTGTAAAACACTGCTCTCCATCCTCAGTGACAGTGACAAATCCAGCCCAAACTGTGATGTGCAGTATTCAGAAAGTTTCTGTTGAGAAATCAGCTGACAGTCTTATGGGCGCGCCCTTGTAGGTAACTAACTGCTTTTCTCTTGCTGCTTTTAAGATTCTCTCTTTGCATTTAACTTTTGGCATTTTAATTATATTGTGTCTTGGTTTTGGCCTCTTTGGGTTTATCTGGTTTGGGACTCTCTGTATTTCCTAGGCTTGTATGTCCATTTCCTTCACCAGGTTAGGGAAGTTTTCTGTCATTTCTCCAAATAGGTTTTCAGTTCCTGCTCTCTTGCTTCTCCTTTTGGTACCCCTATAATGCGAATGTTGGTATTCTTGATATTGTCCCAGAGGCCCCTTGAACTCTCCTCAATTTTTTGGACTCTTTTTTCTTTTCTTTCTTTCTTTTTTTTTTTTTTTTAAAAGATTCTATTGGGAAAGGGGAACAGGACTTTATTGGGGAACAGTGTGTAATTCCAGGATTTTTTCCAAGTCAGGTTGTTGTCCTTTCAATTGTAGTTGTGGAGGGCGCAGTTCAGCTCCAGGTCTAATTGCCATTGTTAGTTGCAGGGGGCACAGCCCACCATCTCTTGTGGGAGTCGAACCAGCAACCTTGTGCTTGTGAGGATGGGCTCCAACCGAGCCATCCAGGAGCTCAGCGGCAGCTCAGCTCAAGGTGCCGTGTTCGATCTTAGTTGTAGGGGGTGGAGCCCACCATCCCTTGTGGGAGTTGAGGAGTCGAACCAGCAGCCTTGTGGTTGAGAGCCTACTGGCCCATGTGGGAATCGAACTGGCAACATTCGGCGTTAGGAGCGTGGAGCTTCAACCGCCTGAGCCACCAGGCTGGCCGAGGATTCTTTTTCCTTTTTGCTATTCTGGTTGGGTGTGTTTTCTGCTACTTTATCTTCTACATCACTGATTAGATCCTCTGCTTCATCTAATCTACTGTTGATTCCCTGTAATATAGTCTTCATTTCCATTATTGTATCCTTTATTTCTGACTGGTTTTTTTTTTTATGGTTTCCTTCTCCATTTTTATGCTTCCAATCTCTCTGCTGAAGCTCTCTCTGAGATAATTGAGCATTCTTATAAACAGTGTTTGGAACTCTGCGTCTGACAGATTGTTTATCTCTGTTTTGCTTAGTTCTTTTCCTGGAGCTTTGTTCTGTTCTTTTATTTGGGACATGTTTGTCTCCCCATTTTGGCCGCCTCCCTGTGTTTGTTTCAGTGTATTAGGTAGGGCTGCTATGTCTTCCAGTCTTAGTAGAGTGGCCTTCAGTAGTAGGTGTGCTGTGGGGTTTAGTGGCACGATCTTTCTGGTCACCTGAGCCATGTGCTCCAGATGTGTCCTTTGTGTGGGTTGTGTGTGCCCTCCTTCTGTAGTTGAGCCTTGGTTGATAATTGCACATCAATGTGAGGGATTGACCTTTGGGCTCACTGGTTGTGAGGAGTGGCCTTGACTACAGTGGAAGAGTTGTTATGCAGGGGCTGATCCTACAGAGCAGGATCTGCCTCAGCAGTACTCTGGTGCCTGCTCAATACATGTGCCATCTTGCAGGTGGCTGGGTGATGCTCCAGCTCGTTTTGAAGCACGTCACTGGAGACGCCAATCCACCTTGGAGGGGATCTGCTGTAGGTCTACTTCAGCCACAGCCCATGCCCCACCTGGGTCCACCGAGTGGGAGCCAGAAAGAAATCTGCAGATGGCTGCCATCCATGCATGCAGATTGGCCAGGCTGCGAACCAAGGCCAGCTGCCGCTAGTGCCAGTTTAGGGCTGCTCAGCCAGAGGTACAGGGCACGCTCAAGCCAGATGCTGCTTGTCTGGGTTCCGTGAACCTTTGAGAGACCCTAGGAAAGTCTGCAGCTTGAGTCAAGGTAGGCAATCTGCACAAAAAAGCCACTGGAAGCAGCCTGAGTGTGCCCGAAAGCGGGGCAGGGTCTTGAATCACCAGGGCAGGGCAAATGAACTGTGGAGACTCAGACATGGCGGCCGCATACCAGGAAGAGGGAGGGCTCAACAAAGAAACAATGGCTTCCACCAGCTCCCCTGTTCAGGAGAAAGCCGCCTCTCCAGCCCCTGTCCCAAGCCAGACAACTCAATTCCCCACCATTTATCCCTGCTGCCTTTACAGCTGCTGCCCCAGTGCTGGAGCTCAGAGTGAGTGATTTGCTTGGTGGGTGAGTCCGTGCGTATTCCCTTTAAGAGAAGCACCTGTGAGTGCAGCTGCACTCAGTCTCACTCAGTCACAATCTCCACTGGTTTTCACAACCAGAAATTATGGGGACTTCTCTCCCTGGTACTGGTACCCTGGGCTGGGGTGGGGCTGGTATCTCTTGCTCCTTTAGGGTATGGGGGGACCTAAACAGCTGAAATAGCCCTCCCGGTCTTTAATGGTCACATGCGGGTGTGGGACAAGCCCGTGCTGCGTTTCTGACCTTCCTACCAGTCTGGAGGTGGCTTCATTTGCATGTCCTTAGTTGAAAGGCTTCAGTTCAGCTTGATTTTAGGTGATTCTCAATAATGTTGTTTTGTAGATTAGTTGTAATTTTGATATGGTTGTGAGAAGGTAAACACAGCATTTACCTGTTGCGCCATCTTGGTTGTCTCCAGGACTCTGAGATTTTCATTTCATTGTTCATCAAATATGTACAGAGCATCTACTATGTGAAGGCACTGGAGATACAGCAGGGAACCCCATGGAACATGCTCCTGCTCTCCTGGAGTTTATGTGAAAATAGCTTCACTCCTGCTTTACTTCCTGCCTGTAAGTTGTCATTCAGCTGGTGAAACAGCCCCCGCTCCTTCAACCTTTCCTAGGTTTTATTCCCATTACATTTTGTCCCCCTCCTCTGACGCTCTGTATGTTGATGGGGGTGTTTGTGAGGTATGTTACATAGCAAGTACTAGAAACTCAATCAAATTGGATTAAGTATAAAAAAATTATTGGTTCAGGAAATTGAAAATTCTAAGGTGAGTTAACTTCAGGCAAGACTGGCCATGGCTCTGTATTAGTGTGCTAGGGCTCTCATAACACAGTACTACATGGGGGGGGGGGGTGGCTTAAACAACAGATGCTTACCGTGTTTCCCCGCAAATAAGACCTAGCCGGACAATCAGCTCTAATGCGTCTTTTGGAGCAAAAATCAATATAAGATCCGGTCTTATTTTACTATAATATAAAACCGGGTCTAATATAATATAATTATAATACAATACAATACAATACAATACAATATAATACCGGGTCTTGTATTAATTTTTGCTCCAAAGGACGCATTAGAGCTGATTGTCCGGCTACGTCTTATTATCGGGGAAACACGGTATTTTCTCAGTTTCAGAGGCTAGAAGTCCAAGATCAGGTGTGGGCAGGGTTTGTTCCTTCTGAGGCTGTGAAGGAGACTTTGTTCCAGGCTTCTCTCTTACTTTTGGTGGTTTGCTGACAATCTTTGGCATTCCTTGGAATGAGTCTCCTTAAAATATGAAGTACCAGGGAACAGATAGGATGTCCCTATTCACAGAATGAGACTTAGTTAATTCTTCTATGATAGAGAGTTCCTGGCTGATGAAATGCTCTCCCCAGAAAATATAGGGTCTCCCCAAACTCTCATCAGAGATAAGGGGTAGTTCGGGAAGTTGCACTGAAATTACAGAGCCCTGGGAACGCACATCTCCCCATTTCAGTATTTATATGCACATTTCCATTTTGAACCAACTTTGTAGAAGCTCACTCACTCATGTGACAAGGCTGTCATAAGAAAAGACCCTGTGCCTTGAGCACTTATTAATATTCCTCATTATTTCTAAATGAAGTCCCAAATAAGATGATGTTGTCAGGCTTATGAAAATGCATTATGAAAAGTCACTAAATATTGCTATGCAGAGGATGGCACTTAAAGCTCTAAAGATGTGGTCAGTACATTTCAGTCAACCTAACACCACACTACAGTTAATCTAGAAAGTGAGTAAATTTGCATGTGGGTTTATATGTTAAAGGAAGCACAACTGATACACTGAACACAAAGGTTATTTGCAAACCTGGCTTTTGAATCATAATAGACCTGGTTCTGATCCCAGCCCCAGCCCTTTTACTCTCTGGGCAAGTAACTGAACTGCTCCAAGCATCAGTTTCCTCCTACAAGACAGAAATAAATATACCTGGCTCACAAGATAGTTGAGAATTAAATAGGTTAACCTATGAAATTATGCGGCATAGTACCTGTCTATAGAAAGTGTTCTGCAAAACGGCAACATTGTGAAGTTAAAAAAACAAACATTTTTCTTTAATAACTAGTAAACCATAAGTGCACTTGGTCCTTTTTCTTGAACATCATGTTTAGATAAATGAAATCCTTGAAAACCCATACCTGGATAATTTTTTTGAATCTTGAAAGAGATACCTGTCAAGTTGCAAAGGGAACGTTTCATTGTGTATTTAGTCCTTAGTATAAAAATTAGTTATACCTCTAAGCCATCTATGCATACATATAGTATAGAGTTAGTTCTTCAAGGAAAAAAAAAACTTTAAACAAATATTCTGGCATCTTTCTTTGAACCTGAGAAAAGTGTTGAGATGTTATATAAGTATAACTGAGTAGGCATGATGGACGCGTTTTACAGCCAGAAGGGGGGAAACATGGAGGGATTCTGTGGATGGTGGTATCCTTTATCAGTGACAGTCCTTGTTTCCTATAATACGCTGCTCTAATATAAATTCAGAGGATGCCTTGGAGCCTAGTAAATCAAAAATACATTTGAACCTTATTGATTAAATAAAAAAAATCAAATCAGTCTTCTCCTGAAACTTACAGAATATTGCAGTTACAGAATATTGCAGTTACAGACTATTACCTGAAATTTTAAGAGTATTAAGGAAAAACTGCCAGCTAAAAACAGGTGTTAGAGTTTAGAAGAGCTCAGACTTTTGTATTACTTGACTCACCATTTCAAAGTCTAATATCAGATTATACCTAAATAAAATAAGTGGTAGTACTATAGACAGGAATCAAAGGGCACTTTATATTGTCTTTCTTCTTAAGGGACGCCTCATGGTTTTGTAGGATCTGATGAGGATTTCATTTTTGGATGCCTTAGTTGGGGAAGAATAGCTAGAAAACCGTAAGTGCACTTGATCCTTAGTGGTAAGATAGAATGAGGCGGAAGATGCTGAGAAATCTACTTTTCTACCCACAAAGCATGAAAGGTTAGAGGTCTCTTTTAGTACCAGATAATTGAGCCTATTATCCTGATGATAAATGACCTTCTTAGATCTCTTTTTAGTCCTATAATGTTGCACTTCCAAGGATAAAGTCTCTCTCTAGCTATCAAGGTAATTAAGGTAAGGATCACACTTAGGCAAAAGTGAGATTACCCCAGAGTTGTCCGGATAATTACTATACTCTTGTGTTTCCCTTTGGCTTTGGAAGCCTGGCATGTTTAATCAAAAGAAATGCCCTCCTGATTGAGTGAAAGGACAGTTTACTGGGTTCATTGAGAACTGCAAATATGCTGGGTACCACAGTGAATGTCAGCAGATGTGATCACTGCCCTGCAGAATTTTGGAAGTGATGACATAGCTGGACTGAGCACAGATTGTCTGATAGGTTTAGGCCATCTTTGTAATAATGACAAATAACAAAAAGGCTCTGAACAAAGAAGGTATCGTATTCCAAAGACCACTGGACTAAACTGCCTTTGCACATAAAGAAGATCACAGTGGACCCTCAGTAAAATTGTGAAGATACAGAAACTTTTGTCAGCAACAGCTCACAAAACTTCCTAAGCTCACTCTTTCATCCTTTGGGCTACTACCCTTCATTGCCAACGTCTCTTCTCCCCTCCGTACTGAATCCCCACTGTTGTCCTTTGCCTTGCATAGAACCTTTGCTATGGACCCCTTTATTTTTCACGACGTACCCATCCACTGCCCTATGATTGCCCAGGAAATGGGAATGAGAGCAATGGGTGACTTGGATGGTACATGAAACCCTCTCAGGTATGGACTCATCTCTTGAAGAGTAATGCTAAGTAAAGCTGGCGTTTCAGGCACAAAGTGGAGTCAACAGTTCACAATATATTTACAGTTTACAATATAATTACTGTTATGTGCTGGAATTTAGAAATAGCTGTGTCTCATTCCCTTTAACTGTAGTCTAGTATAGGCCAGTGAGTAAGATACTGTAAGATAGTATGAGTAAGACTTTCTCACACTACTGGGTAGCTGTTTTTTCATTCGACTTATAGGAAAGAAAGTGGTAAAATAAGTGGACTAAATGAACTGATTTTTTTGGTTGGCATTTGGGCCATAAGAGATGGGTGATTTCAAAGATGGTGACTCCTTATTTGGAATTTTCCGACTGAAACAGCTCTCAAGAATTGGAAAACAAGCTTTTCCCATCATTTGTTGAATTTGAGGAAGCAGGGCAGGCCTACTTTGTGTAGTCAAATCGGATTCATTTGTAAGGTAGAAAGAGGCCTGCCATTATCTGTTGCCCAGTCTTTGTGGTCCTAGCTGGAAGCCAGGTTCTGATGGCCCAGCAGTTCTGGGTGAGTTCAGATCCACCCTGGCTGGCTGCATCCTACTAAAGAGGACGCTGTGTATCCTTCTTGTTCTGCTTCAGAGCCTTTCCTGATGCCCACATGGCCCTCTGAACGTGCAGCCCAAATGAGTGAGGAACTAATGTCCCAACTGCCATCTTCAACGAGTGGGGAAGAGGAGCTTGCTTTAGCCAGACAATTCTGGGTAGTGGTTCATGTGCTTTTCAAGAGCCCCTAGTGGAATCGAGTCCCCGTTGCCCCGCCCAATGGTAGTTCCGGTAACGCGCATTTACACTGGCTCCCTCACGCCCCACTTCCTCACTCTTGCTTGCTGGGATTCTCCTGGGAGAATGATTATAGCCAAGTCCTTGTTTTAGGGGGTCCCAAACAAGACATCAAGGGGCTGGCTTTCTCTGATAATATTCTGTAAAGTGTCTGGACTATAGGTGTCTCTCAGTGATTCTGACTTACAAAAGTTATTTAATGTCTTATCCTGCTAATTAAAGTAAAAATGTAAATTGTTAAAAAATTAATACACACTTTTAAAATGCCAGAGTTACATAAGAGGAAAGCCTTCGAGAAAGCATAAGAAGAATGAAAAATTAAGTTGAAGAATGGTGGGCTAAGATGTTTATATACCTGTTTAAAGACATACAAAGCAACATCTTACATAATTGACGGCTATATATTTGTGTGGCCGAAGGATCCATTCCAAATGCGTAATGGTGGTCACCTCTGGGAGGCAGACTTGCCAGACATAGAGAGGGCATTTCAACTTTTTCTGTTAACTTTTGTCATCTATTTTATAGGAAAGACTTAAAGAAAAGTTGATAAAATGTTAACATTTGTTCATTTTGGTTGAAAAGTATGCATACATGTTACATTTTTCTCTATTATTTAAAATTTTAGCCAAATTAAAAAATTAAAGCAGTTTTAAGTGTTTTCTAATAAAATTCTGTGAATTCAAATCTTTGAAAAGGAATTATAACGACCTATAGAAATTAGGCCTAAGCAATAACCAGTGTTGCCAATTTGACATATATTCCTTCTGCTCTTTTTTTCTAACTTAGTATTTGTTGACTTGAAATGCAACTATTAGTATTGCTGCATTAATAGAAGCTCAGAGCTTCTATTGTTGCCTATGGTAACCAGGGAGGAAGTATTAGTAGTAAAGAAAATTTAAAAATATATTAATTTATTTTCCAGAAAATGTGCAATTAGCACTATGAGTAAATATGGGGTGTGACTTATTTCACCATCACACAGACACGGTACCCAGAGTAAACAATGTTTGTTCTTGCTTCAGATGGCTGAACATTCAATCCAGAATTTTTATCAGGAATAAATCAAATTTAACCATATTTCTACCTTTCCTCTACCATCCATCTATAAAAACTGTATGATACAAATTTTATTCTATCTTCTCCAAGAACTTCTGGTTACTGGGCTAGTTTTTGTCTTTTCTTTTTATGATTACAAATAGCCTTCATTAAATTCGCAAACCTACAGTTTGGAATCTTGTGCATGGCTGAAACTTGGTATTATTCAGTATTATTTTTATTAATATATGTGTTGGGAGATAAAAGACCATTTTGATAAATACACATGAAATGTGCCAGAACAGTGCATATTTAGAGTATCTATTTGCACAAAGCAATGACGTGAACATATGGCTCACAAGTTCTGAAGCCTGATAGCATTAGATAGATTGATGCTGGTAATTTATCATGTGCCGCTAGGAGTAAAGAGATGAATTGTAAAACCCTTTAATGGTTTCTGGCATCCAGGCAACAAACCTTTCCAGCCTTTCTCTCTTTGCCCCCGGACTCATCAGCATCTCTGAGAAGTAGGGTTCAAGGATGGAGTCAGCATGAAACTTTTTCTCTAAGTTTTCAGGAACAGACAAGGAAGGCTTGGTTACAAGCAGACCTAAGCAAAAAACACTACAGGCGTAAAAGCACAATTTATTTTCTTCTGAGGCTTAAAGAAAAAAAAAAAAAAACACAAACCTGCAGCTTTGCATGCTCAAATCTTTCTCTTTGTTTCTCTCCTCCTCACTCCCTTACCCCATGGGAACCAGCAATAATAGTTTCTAATGGCGGTGGGGGTGGGGGTGGGGGAGCATGCTGCAAAGCCATGGAAGTGATTTGAAATCTCTTGACTCCTCAGACCCGCCAGCACCAGAAACTATAAATAGGAATGCTTAACAAGAGGGGGAGAAAAGAATGACCTTTCACTTCTTCAGAATGCTCCTAAGCAGGAGCGAGAGAGCAGGAACACTTTAAATATTGTGTGCAAAACCCACTTCATTCCTTTACAGCAGAACTGCTTGGCATTATGGGAGAACAGTTATCTGGACAGGATTCAGATCTGAAGAATTTTGTGGCAGGGGCTGATGGAATTTTAGAAAATCTCTCTTTGTGGAAAAAACGTAGATAAACTTGTTACCTTTTTGGAGTATTTGTCGATTACATGTCTGTTATCCCCAAATCCATATGTTGAAACCCTAACCTGCAATGTGACTGTATTTGGAGGTAGGGCCATTAGGGAGGCAAGTAAAGTTAAATGAGGTCATAAGGGAGGGTCCCTAATCGACAGGACTTGTGTGCTTCTAAGAAGAGGAAGAGAAGCCAGGAGTGCACGTGCACAGAGCAAAAGCCCTGTGAGAAGGCAGTGAGAAGGCAGCCGTCTGCAAGCCAGGAAGAGAGGCCTCCCCAGAAACCAGCCTTGCAGGATCTTGCAGGACCCCGAACTTCCAGCCTCCACAACTGTGGGAAAATAAATTTCTGCTGCTTAAGCCTCCCAGTCTGTGGTAGTATTCTGTTATGGCAGCCCAAGCTGACTAATACAATGTCACTTAATACTGGGAAGAAGACTTCATTTCATTTGGGTGTTTGAAAAGGCACTGGGTACTTACTAAGGTGCGAGAGGTGGCAGAGTGGTTAAGGAAATTGGCTGTTGGACTTCAGCAGGCCTTGTTCATATCCAAGTGGACCACTTACTAGGTGTGTGACCTCCAGCAAATGACCATGCCTCTGCATGTTTCTTCATCTAAAGAAGTGGAATAACAGTTTATACTGGCAAGATTGTTGTGAGGTGAAATGCCTGAATGTAAGCAAGCAGAGCATGTCATCGTGGCTGGTAAACAGCACTCTACAAAAGCCAGCGTTCACAGGGATGCTGGGCCTCACTGTTTAGAGTGTTTTCAGTCCTGCCATAACCATCATCTCACTGGGTTTTTATAACCATCTTATGAGATTAGTTGGGAAGGAAATATTACACCCACTCGAGGAAAGAGGAAACCAAAATTCAGAGAAGTCAGGAAACTTGCCCAAGCTCAAATTTCTACTAAATCAAATAAATCAAGCAAATTAAGGTTCCTAACACCAAGTTCAGTGCTTTGGTCATTAAATTTGCTGTCTTTCTGAATTCCTCCCTTTCCCACCTCGTTCCCTCCCTTTCTGTCTTCTTTTCTTTTCACCAAACACGTGTCAAGTTTCTATCATATTCCAGGCTTTTCTCCTTCTTCCCTGGACCTCTGTGTTTCTTTTCTCTTTATTTGTTGACACCTGGATGCTATGTGTGTGTGCATGCTTATGCATGTGTTTGTGCATGCAAATCGGTGTGCATGCGTGTGTGTGTGCACATGCCTGTTCCTGCGTTCCCATGTTCATGCATGCCCACGCTTGTGCAGCCTGTGCTGTCATTGTCACTAAGGATGACCCTCTGCCTTGTGTCTCTTCTCCTCACCCGTCAGTTTTTTATCTCAAAGAAGTCAGCACTCAGCTTTCAAGGACATATTATAAATAGAGCCTTAGCAGCAACTCTCTTTCCTTATCTGAAAACTGACACCAAGCACAGGCAACCAGGACAAAAAGAAAAGAGGACGGGGTCAGTGGTAGAGCAGATAATCAATATCTTTAAATGACAAGAGAGAGAGATTCCCAAGAGAAGTGAGAGGAGACTTGAAAATGACAGCCTGAGAAAGCTTGCTGGGCTCTTCCAGGGAGTGAGTGGTAAGGTGTTGTTTGAAAAAGCAGATTTCATATTATAATTTTTATATTTGGAAAAATGTCAAAAATCTCTCTTATTCTCATAGCACAAACCACAGAAAATAAAGCTCTGCAGAATTTCCTTGACCCTGGAAGCTGTGTAGGAGTTGAAGTGGGTCCCAATGGGACAGGAGGTGGGTTCTGAATAGTGAAATGAGATCATGACCCTGCATTTTTGGCAATTTGGGATATCAAGTTTAAAAGCTGAGAAACACTACTCTGCAGACTACAGAAGAGAAGCAGGACCTGAAAGTTGGAAGGAGTCAGTGCCTGAAAGGTTCCTATAGGGTGTGAAAAGACCATGAAATCTAACGCCCCTATTTTACAGATCAGGCAACGGGCACGCAGAGAGGTCACTGGCAGGAGGGCGAATACTTACAGCCAGAAACGCCTTGCCCAGTGCTTGCCTCACCCTGACGGTGAGAGGATATCATGAAAGACCAGGGAGTCTCCGAGACGGTATCCTTTTCTCCTAATACAGAGAACGAGGAGGTGCCTTTAGGAGGCTGGCACCAATCCCAGGGCACTGGCTCAACAGGCCTGAAGGAAGAGAGTGGGAGGGCTGTGAACACAAAAGTGGATTCCTCCTGCTGCCCTGGGTGGGTTCTAAGAGTCCACGGTTCTTCAGGCAGGTCTTTCCAAGGACCTGAAGGAGTGGGTTGGACAGGAAGGGATGTGGAGGACTGGGGAGCAGCTGCAGATAAATAACGCCCCTCTAAGGAACAGGGTTTATTTGTCCTGCACAACAAAGAACCCCTCACCCTCATGCTTACCTTGACTCTGACCCCTCCCCAGAACTTACCCTGGCCTTTAGCCTGAAGCTGAACCCAATCCTTTCTCTGACACTTATTCTAAACCCGCCTCTAATCCTGACCATGACTCTGAGCCTGACACCCTAACCCTCGTCAAGACCCTGACCCTGATGTCCAGCTTCATATTGAACCACACACTTCGCCTAACTTTGACTCTGATTTTTATTCTGAGATAGAGCTTGCCCTGGTCCTTAACACTGATCTGGAACGACCACGACTCGTAGCCTGACCCTCACGTAGACCCTGACCCTGACCCTGACACTGCCTGATTCTTACCTTTACCCTCACTTTGAACTGGTCCCGTACACTGACCCTGACCGACCCACCCTCACCCTGAATATGCTCCTAACCTTGATCCTGACACTTACCTGACCCCAACTTTCACCCTGACCATGATTCTGAATCTGACTCTCACTCTGACCCTCCCTATGTCCCTGAACCTGACTATGGCCCCCATATTGACACTGACCCTTATCTTGATGATGACCCGAAACAGTTTCCTCACACTGCCTCTGACCCTGATCCTAACCCTCCCTGATACTCACAGAGACTCATATCTTGATCCTGAACCTGGTCCTTAGCCTGAACTTCAGCCTGAATCTGACCATCATGCTGACCCTAACCGTGACAGTGTCACTGACTTCCACCGTGTCCCTCCACTGTACCCAGAGCCTGACCACGACCCTTACCATCTACCTCACACTGATCCTGACTCTGACTCTCGGTCACCCTGACTTTCACCTGCCTCGGACCATGACTCAGACACTGAAGTTTACCTTCACCCTATGCCTAAACTTGAACCAGACTTTTACTTTGACCCTCTTCACACACCCACCCTGAACCTGACTTGACCTTCACCCTGAACATGAGTTTCAACTTCACATTCACCTTGACACTTCCCCTCACTCTAACCCTAAACCTGAACTGACTCTAAAGCTGACCCTGATTCTCACATAGAACATAGAACATGACCATGACCCGGTATTGACTCTGATTCTGATGCTTAGCCTAGCACTGTGGGGGTATTTTCACCCACACAGTAACCCTAATACTGACCGAGTCCCTGATGCTTACCTGCCACTATCCTTCACCCCATCAACCTGATACTTACACTGATCTTTCACCTGAACCTGAAACTCACCATGACCAGAACCCTAGTCAAGACATTGACTCTGTATCTCACCATGTCCTTGATCCTGACCTTGAGGCTCACATTTATCCTGATTTCACCCACATCAAGACCCTAACATTCACACTGACGCACACCATCATGGTGCTATTATCCTGACCCTGACTCTCAACTGGACTCTGAATCTCACCCTCAACTTGTCCCTGGCCATTATCTTCATCCTCTCCATTAACCTTCAAACAAATCTGACTGTGATGACACCTTGAAACTGACTCTACTGCTAACGAACCCTAGTCCTGAATTTGACCTTCAACCTGACCCTGATTATCACCCATTGTTACCCTGATCCTGATTTTCATACTGATTGTCATCCCGACCAATAGCCTAACATTGATCCTGAACCTTACCTGACCCTGGACATCACCCTGACATTGACCTCTAATGTGATCCTTCCCCTAAACCTGACCGTTAATTTGAACTTTATCATCAACCTGACCCTGACCATATAAATGAAAACAACGGGGACCCTCACCTTGTCCCTGACCCTGATGCTGACTTCACTTGAAGCTAATGCTAAGCATAACCCTGGCCCATACCTTCACCCTTACTCTTTTCCTGATCTTCACACTGAACCTCACACTCAGCCTGATTTTGACCTTGACTGTCAGTATATCTCTGAGCCTGACGCTGACTTTAACTGTGACCTTAAATAAGACTCTAATATTCACTCTGACCTTAACCTTGACTGTATCCCTGATCTTTCCTGGAAACTTTAACCTCACCCTGCTCTTCACCCTCTGCCTGACCCTGACTACCATGATCCTGGCCCTGATTATCACCCTGACCTTGATCCTGACACTGAAGTTGACCATGCTATGGACACTATTCCTGCAGTGACCCTGATCTTCAACTTTATCCTAAACACCGACTTACTGAATCTTAACCTTGACACCGACCCTGATCTTCAACCTGATACTTCTCTGACACTTACCCTGGAATTTTCACCCTGACCCTGTCCCTGAATTTGATCTTGAGTGTGACTCACCTTTTCTCTGACCCTCACCTGGATGTAAATCTGACCTTGACCCCAAACCTTACACTCACCCTGACCCTTACCCTGAACTGGACCTTTATGCCGACTCTAACTCTCACCCTGAACCTGACCGTGTCTCTCATCTTTACCTTACCCCTGATCTGACCATCACCCTGAGTCTGACCTACATCCTGACGCCCACCCCTACAGTAAACCTCACCCAGACCCTGGTGATGACCCACGTGAAGCCCCTGAGAGTCACATTATTTTCCTGACTCTACCCTCACCGTGGCCTTGAACTTCATCCGGAAACTTTGACTGACTCTGACCACCAACCTAATCTTTACTCTGAAAACCTCACCCTGCATCTCTCCCTAACCCAGACCCCTATAAAAATGATATTATCACTGACCCTGCTCCTTTCACTTAACTTGACCATGACCATAATTTTCACACTTACACACCCTCTGAACCTGACCTTTACCCTCTTCCCTTCCCTCACATTCCCAGGACCCTGACCCCCAGCCTTGTCCTTTTCTGAATTTATACTAAACCTCTTTTTTCTTTTTTTAATTTTTATTGGGGAATATTGGGGAATAGTGTTTTTCCAGAACCCATCAGCTCCATGTCAAGTCATTCTTTTCAATCTAGTTGTGGAAGTTGCAGCTCAGATCCAGGTCAAGTTGTTGTTTTCAATCTAGTTGTGGAGGGCGCAGCTCACTGATCCATGTGGGAATCGAACCGGCGACCTTAGTGTTATGAGAACTGCGCTCTAACCACTGAGCAAACCGGCTGCCCCCTATACCTTACTCTTACCCTCACCCTAATTCTAAGCCTCACAATGACCTTGTCCCAAAAGCTGTCCTCATACTGACCCTCAGCTTGACACTTACCCTCACATTCTCCATGACCATGTCCCCAAACAAATTCTGATATTACTCTAACACTGGATCTGACTTTCCCACTCCTGAGCTTTACATGAATTTGATTCTCAACTTGCCTCTACTTTTAACCTGACCCTGAGTATCACCCTATCTTGAAAACTGTCACCCTGATCCTGAAGCAGACCCGGACTCAGACACTATCACACTATCCCAGATCCTGAGCTTGACCCTGAACCTTACCTGATCCTAACCTTTACCCTGACTTCCATCATGTTCCTCAAGGTGACACTGACCATGACCATAAAACTAATCCTTAATTACTCTGACCATTCATCTCTCTTTGACTGTAGCTTGACCTTAACCCTCACTCTGACACTCATGCTGACTCTGACCATAACCTTTTCCCTGAACTTCACCCTTATTCTCACCATGTCTACAACCTTCACCCTTAACCACACATGTATACAAAACCTCCCCTCCATCATATAGTGATGCGGATTCTGCACTTGACCCTGAACTTCAGCATAATACTGACTTTAACTCTCACACTTACCTGATCCAGACCCTCACCCTGACTCTGTACTTGACTTCAACCCTCACTGTAGTCTGAACCTCATCCTTACAGTCTCCTCACTCTGACCCTGATGCCTTGCCTGACATTAATTCCAACCTCACCTTTATCCTTATCTTAAATCTCAGTGTAGCTGTGAAGATTAATCTGACCAAGACGGTCACCCTGATGCTCACATGACACAACCCTAACCTCCCTGACCCTGAAATTGCCTTTTACCTTGACTATGAACTGGATGTTGACCAGTCTCTGAGACTCATTCTGACTGTGACTTTTACCCTGACACTTACTTTAACCCGCACCGTAATCTTAACCCTCATCTTGAGAATGAGCTGATTCTGTAGCTGAACATCACCATGACCCAACCCAGATTCTAACTCTCACCCTCACTTTGACCTCGAACTAGAACCTTACTCTCAGGTTTATTCTGACTCTGAATTTGACTCTAAAACTCAGCTGACCCCAAATATCACCATCTGTGTGATCCTATCCTTTATCATAACCTTGATGCTGACCCTAACCTGCACCCTCAACCTTACTCTGACCCTTACTATGTCCCTGACTCTCCACTTGACCTGCCTCTCACTCTCCTCCTGACTCTATTCCTCATCATGATCCTGATACTAGCCCTCACCTGCAACCTTAACCTTACTTAAGGGACACAGACCCTCACCCTGACCATGTCCCTGACCCTTCACTTGACCTTGACCCCCACTGGGAATTTGAACCTCAATTTCAACATCACTATCAAGCTGATTCTGACCCTGCTGCTCACCTTGACACTGAATCTGACTCTCACTCCTACTTTGACACTTCGCCTTATAGTGACCTTCACTTTGGCCCTGTTCCTGAGGCTGCACCTGACCCTTATACCATGATACACTCTGACCCTGACCTTTACTCTCACCCTCTTCTTGATCCTAACCTTGAAGCTGACTTGACACTGACCCTCACCATGACTGTGACCTTCATTGTGACCATGACCCTGAATCAAACCCTGCACCTGATCCTCACTCTGATCCTAATGCTCATAGTTACCCTCTTCGTGACACTTATCCTCAGTGTGACTCTGCCTTTGATGCCACCCTGACACTCTTTCTGGCTTCCTTACTCCTCAAACATTACTCTCCTTGATGAACAACCTGACCACGACCCTGTTCATCATTCTGAACATGACCAATACCATGACCTTAACCCTTATATTCCTCTCATCTTGAACCTGACCCTCACCCTATCGTGACCCTGATCTTCAACATAATCCTCATTCTGATCATACTTTGATTCTTACCTCACACTGACAATGAAACTGATTAGAATACTCATCCTGTCCCTACCCGGAACAATGACTATTGCCCTGAGCCTCGTCTTCACTTTCACCTTGACCCTGATTCTAACCCTCACCTGACTGTGAACTTCTTTCTTATGTTTACCCTCACACCTATTCCATCCCTCACACTGACACTGACCCTCACCCTGACAGTGGCCTTCATCCTCACCCTGACCCTCACCAAGTTGAAGTTGAACATGGAACCTTGTACTCTTACATACTAGTTTTATCTAGATTTCTTATAACTAGCAATAAGAGCATACTTTTGAGAACTATGTATACACTTATATTGCATGTTTTCAAATATGCTGCTTTGATTTGTGTTAATAAATTTCTTACTCAATGGAAGAAAGTGCAGTCGAGAAGAATGTGTGGTTCCCTTTGATTTGCTTCAGATGGAGCATGGGTTTATTCTAGCAGTCAATAAAAATTTTCTTTAGAGACTAATGTCTGATTTCTTCTTTACTTCTAGTCTGTTCACACAAATATGATTTTCAACGATATTTGCTTTAACTCACAATAAGAAGTTACTGTGGAGAACAATGTGTAAATCTGAGCTCATTTTCACATATATGACTTGGATTCCTCTTATCTTGTTCTCACAAGAAGAAAACGCAGTGGAGATGAATGAGCTGAGGGTTTTGTGTTCATATAAATCTTACTTATATCTCAGTGTGGGCAAATAAAAGTAGAATTGAAAAAATCCATATTAGTGCAAAGAAGTGCAGTCTCAGACATTTGTCTTAAAGGTCAGTCCTTAGTGCTTCTTAGAGTAAACTAACGATGAACACAAGCATGGATGAATATGTGTCATTCATCTCAAAGGCACATTCTTACTGCGAGGCACAGCAAATGAGGAAGAGTCTAAACAACAGTGAAAATAGTCTGTATTAGTATAAGTGACTTCAGTCTCAGACATTCCTCTCAAAAATAACTTCTTATTGTTTCTTGGAGTAAAGCAAGATAAACATGAGGACAGAAAAACACATTTCAAAGGCATATTCTTGATAAAAGGAAAAAAGCAGATAAATTATAGTGTTTACTAAACATAATTTTAAAAATGACCCTTAGTTCTTAAAATGTTCATAAGTTAACAAAATATGTAAATGCCTTTGAATAGTAATACATGTATGTTTGTATTTGCCTTATCAAAGCTTTTAATTAATATGAGGTAAATACTCATAAAAAATTACCTGGGCAATTTTAACTTTCTGTCTTCTAGGTAGTATCTCTTATGTCTAGAGGAAAAAAAGAAAAAATAATTAAAGATAGCATTTATATAGTTGATTATACTGGGTACAAGCATGGCAACGAGATATAGGTTTGTGTATAGAATGTGATTTTTCTGTTTGTTTATTTTTAAAAGTTGTCCATTCACATAGTAAATTTAAGATGACATATTGTTTTATTTAGTCTACTAACAATTATATTTTAAAGCTATAGTTTAAATTTTTAAATTATTTCCTATACATATCTATGTATGTCTTGTTGCATACAAAAATGGTATATATCCTTTACTACAATTTATTACGTATGTACCAAAAGAGTAAAATTAGAATTTGGGCCTTTTGTGTAAAATGACGTGTTATTTTATGCCCACATCAATAAAAGCCCCGTTTTTTCAGTTAACAGTTGGTTAACTATTAACTCTCATGCTTTTTGCCTACTCTTCAACCACATTCTTAACTATTCCAAGAACAGCCTTGACCTAATTTTATCTGTTCCATGTTGAAAACGCTATCACACACTTAAATTCACCCTTAGACATGGACAACTTCTAGAAATTAAATCAGTTCAGGTGACTAGCATAATTGTCTTCACATGGGCTTGCCAACTCACAAAAAATCAAAATGCAAATATTTATACCAATAGTAAATGCGATTTTGGGGTAGTCCACAAATTCAGAATCATTTAGAAACAAAGGTGTTTCTAACCTTGAAAAAAACCTATACATACTGGACGACACATTAAAGAACTTTTAGATGCTCTGCTATTACCTAAGAAAATAGCTATAATAAAACTAAAAGGTCAAAGAAAGAGACCTAGAATCTTACAATGCTTCAGCTGACCACTATGTTAAACAAATAATGTTAACCTAGATAAATACTCTTAGAGTCACACAGGCAAAAAAATGCCTTGGATAAATTCAAAGAGGCTGTTAACTATCAGAAATAAATTCCTTATTTAACTTAGGATGCTCATTACATCATGGGATGGCCAACTGATTACGCCAAAACACTTGAAAATAGAGTTTAACAAAGATTCTTCGTATTACCCAAAAAGCAAAGATAAGTCAGCAACAATATTAAGCCAACAATGGTGGCTTAATTTTAGATGTAGATGCCAAGGATGTTTTCCAGTCCAGTCTTATCTGCCAACCGCACAATCCTGAAAACCTTCAAGGTAGGTAATGGACAGGAACCGAGGGCCCTAGGACCATTTAAACACCTCCAAATGGACTTCATACAAATACATTTTGCATTGAATTAGAAATATGTTCCATTTATTATGCATTTATTCTCAGGGCGCGTTGAAGTTTTTCCTTACCAGAGAGCTATGCCCATTACCTGGGGGGAGGAGAAGGTGGCTTCGTGTTGTTTTCCCACCCGGGAAATTCCCACTTACCTCTCTAATGACAGAGACATTTATTTTACTAGTACTGTGATTAAGTTGTACTGTTACATAAAAGCTTCACTGTCCTCACCATCTACAAGTCCTCAAGAACAATAGAGAGAACAGATGAAGTTCTAAAACTAAAATTAACAAACGTCTCAAAAATCCTTGTACTCCCACAACCGAAACTGCCATTAGCTTTCAAATGTGTATGATCAACCCCTTCTGGGCCCCACACAATTTCTCCTTATTCTGCAGGGTGAAACTTTCTTAAAAGGACAAGTGGTTAGACCCCGTCGTCCACCTGGGTCCCCACCCCGATTCTTCTCCGTTCCCCGCTGTGGAGAGGGCAGAGGGGCAACAGACCTCTGGGTTTACCCCAACCCCACCTCCTTGACCCGTGACCCAATGACGGATTACACGTTTTACACTACCCAGCATCCTTTTGCAATTTGGTTCTTTGGGCACAAATCCCCTTCCACTGCTCCTCAATGCACGCTCGCGGGCAGACGGTACTGCCACTGTCGGCAAAGTTTGTAGAGAGGAGCCCCGCCCCTGTACACTCCACCGAGAACCTGGGACAGTCAGGAATCACTGTTGCTGGGAAACGCCGGCTGCGATCCCTTTGAGGGCCCTCCCGCCCCCAAATACTACTGACCTTCGGGGAAAAGCCCCCTGCCTGACTACTGACCACGCTGGGACCACTCCAGGTGCGTTGATGGCCAATAGTTGTTCGCGAGGGGCGAGCCCTCGGCGGCCCCAAGAGCGCCCGCTGTGGCGGCTGGGGCTGGGCGAGGATGGGGTTACCGGGAGATCTACTGCATGCCCCCGCCCCCCTTTTCCTCAAAAAGATAGAACCACACAGTAGGGAAAGTGGGGGCTCAGATAAACATCGGTTTCCGACCACCTGTTCCTTCAAGAAAATGCGCTTGTGCTGGGCAGGTCCAAGGGCGCTCGTCTGAAGGGGTGGTGCTGAGCAGCCGGGAGCGCATGCGCTCGGCGTCACCACCTGCTGGTAGTGTGGTTTGTGTTTTCAGGGGTGAATTAAGTCTGCGATGGCATTTTAAATATGAACAAATATAATTAGGACAGGGCTAGCCAAGAGAGCCTGAAACTAATGGTCTCAGAGCGTGCAAAAAAACATTGAGAATTAACAATAATTTGGTGACAAAAGGAAACTATTGATTTGGGCATAAAATAACTCAGTAATTTTTACATGAAAGACCTAAATCCTAATTTATTCCTGTGGCACATTACTTATGTAATAAATTGTAAGAAAGAATCTATTGATATATACTGATATTGATATACATCTATTTGTATGGATTTAGGCATCCGTAGATACAAAAACATAATGCATAGATATACAAACATATGATGGTGGTAATTTAAACTTTCTGATTATAGCTTTAAAATACAATTATCCTATACATAGACCTGTATATCTCTACAATCCTTATACCTAATCTAATCAATATTTATATTACTTAGTATCTTCAATTACAGTAATCAATCCTTTCTTTTTTTTTTTCCTCTTGCCATAAAGTACACCCAGAGGACAGACAGTTTAAAAACACCCAGCTTTTTTTTTTTAAATAAGCATTTGTCTCCCATTATTTAAAAATTTTGAAAAGGCAAAAACTAAAACAGTATTCTAACCCTGACCACTGACACCACAGCTCCTGTGCCCATGTGTTTGTTCAACTAGTGAATACCATTAAGCCAAAGACCCCCAAACACCTACCTGTACTTGAATAAATTTGGTTTACTACTGGTTGCATTGAAGGAGAATGTACATTGGGAACCATACGGTGCAGTAAGACCGTTTTAAAAAAGTACCTATTACAGAACTGGGTTTTTGTTGGGTAATTTGGGGAAGGACCAAGGAAGTGAAGGTTTGCTCTATTTTGGGTGTTAGAAAGTGGGGCCAATTCTATGATTGGGCACTTTTTGGATACACAAACACATAATTAGGTAATTAAAGTTTTTCACTACAGCTTTAAAATACAATTTGTCAGTATATTAAATAAAACAACATACATCATTTTGAATTTGTTATGTGTCAACTGCAATAACTTTAAAAACTGAACAAATAGAAAATCAAATAGAAGCTCTCTGTAATTCTTGTACCAAGTATAATCTATCTATAGGCTGTAAACTATCTACATTAATTACTATCTTTAATTGAAGTATTCTTTTCTTTCTTTTTCTGTAGACATAAGTGACACCTAGAGGACAGAAAGTTAAAAACTGTTCAAGTGGTATTTTATGAGCATTATTTCATATTAATTTAAAAATTTGAGGAGGCAAATACAAACGTGTATGTATATAATACAAAATCATTTGCATATTTTAATTCACTGATATCTTAAGAAATAAGAGATCAATTAAAATTATAGTTTATAAATATGTTTTATATATATTTTTTTGTTTAAGTAAGATGTGCCTTTGAAATGCATGTGTTTTGCTCCCTTATGTTTATCTTAGTTTACCTTAAGGAGCAATAAGGACTTTCTTATGAAAGGAATGACTGAGGCTGAGCTGGTTTGCACAAGTATGAATTGTTTTCAATACTGCTTCTTGTTTGCCTAAATGGAGACATATGTAAGATTTATGTAAGAAAAAAACAAAACAAAACTCAGAAATGCACTTTATCTCAACTGTTCTTTCCTCCTATGAGGTAGAACAAGGTAACGGTAATCTAAGCCATATATGTGAAAATGAGCTCAAATTTACACAGTGTTCTCCACAGTAACTTCTTATTAGGAGTTAAAGCAAATATCATTGAAAATTGTATGGAGGTGTACAGACAAGTTGTAAAGAATAAATCAAGCTCTGAATCAGGCATTTGCCAAGAGAATTCTTAATGACTATTAGAATTAATGGAGTTGAACCCATGCTTTATTTGAGCCAAATCAGTGAGAACCACATGTTCTTCTTAACTGCACCTTTTTACTTTGAAGTAGACCACATTAATACAAATCAAAGCAGCGTATTTGAAAACATGTGGTGCAAGTATAAGCAAGTGCAGAATTATACATTGTCCTCAAAAGTACATTCATATTGTGAGTTACAAGGAATATAGATAACACTAGAATGTATATGTACAAAATTTCAAACTCAACTTGGTGATGGCAAGGCTCACTTCAGGGCCAGGGTCATGACAGGGGTCAGGCTCAGTGTCATGGTATTTATAAGGTATTTCATGATGTTAGGTAGTGTCAGGCTCAGGATAAGGGTAGAATTCAAGTCAGGATCAGAACCAAGATTTGTGTCAGGGAGAGTGAGAGTGAGGGTCAATGTCATGGTGAGGGTGAGCTTTAGGGTGACAGTAAGGATAAGGATCAGGGTCAAAGTGTATCTCAGGGTCAACATAAGGGTCTCACAGTCAGTGAAATGTTTATTGTCAGAGTGAGAGTCAAGGGACCGTCAGGTACGGTGTCCAGGTCAGTGTCAGAGTGAAGGTAGAGGACAGAGTCAGGATGACCGTGAGTGTACTATTACAGTCAGTGTCAGAGTGATAGTCAGGGTCAGGTTGAGAATCAAGGTTACTTTTAGGGTCACTGTGAGAGTCAGGGTCAGAGTGAGGGCCAAATAAGGGTCAAATTACAGATGAGGCTTGACGTCAGTTTCAGAAGCAGGGTGAGATTAAGATCAAGGAAAGAAGAGAATGTGGGCTCATTGATTAGGGGATGATCAGAGTGAGGGTCAGAGTCTGGTTGAAGGTCAGGTTAGCTATCAGTGTGAGATCAGAGTCAAGGTATGATCAGGGTCAGGGTCAGTCAGGGTTGTGATTTGGGAATTGGTCAGGGTCATGGTCAGGTTAAGTGTCAAGTAAGGTAAAAAGGGTGGGGAGGTCAGAGATAGTATCAGGGTCAGAGTCAGATTGAGGATAAGGGTCAGGGAGAGGGTGAGGATGGGGGTCAGGATTAGGGTGAGAGCCTGATGCACAGTCATGGTCAGGGTGAAGGTCAGATCATGACAAGGGTAATGGTCATACTGACGGTCAGTGTCAAGTCAGCTCAGGGTCATAGTCAGGGTGATGATCAGGTTCAGGTGAGGATCAAAGTAAGGCTCATAGTCAGGGAAAGAGGGTCAAAATGAGTGTGAGGGTCAGAGTGAAAAGAAAGTCAAGGCAAGGTCGGTTTCAAAATGTCCCATTGTGAAAGTATGGGTGTTAGTGTCAGAGTGAGGGTCATGCTCAGGTTCAGCTTCAGGGTTAGCAACGCGGGGAAAATGAGGGTCAGGATCAGGATGAAGGACTAGGACAAGTAAAGGGTCAAGATGAGAGTGAGAGTTAGGGTGAAATGCAGGGTCAGGGACATTGTGAGGGTCAGAATAAGGTTGAGGGTGTGGATGATGGTAGTGTCAAGGTAATGGTAAGGAATAGGGTCTGGATGAAGGTAAGCGTCAGGTGAATTTTAAGGTCAAGTGCAAGGTCAGGACAAATGTGATAGTAAAGTTCAAGGTTAGCGTCAAGGTCATGGTAATGGTGAGGGTCAGTGTGAAGGTCGGGTGCATAGTGTCAGAGTCAGACTCAGGGCGAAGGTCAGTGTCAGGTCAATGTGAAGGTCAGGAACATAATGGAGGATAAGCTTAGGGTGAGAGTGAGGATATCAGGGTTAACTCATGGTGAAGTTCAGGATCAGGTTTAATATAACTGTCAGCATCAAGTTGAGTGTTATAATGAGAGTCAGGGTTACTGTGAGTGTAAGGATCAATGTAGGGTCAGGGGCAGGATGAGTGTCAGGGTCACCTTCAGGATCCGGTCAACATCAGATTGAGGGTCAGAATCAATATTGGGAGGATCAGGGTTATGTTCGGTTAAGGATAAGGGTGAGGGTTAGAATCATGTCGGAGTGAGTGACAGAATCAAGGTCCATGTGAGGGTAGGTTTCGAACTTGGGTGAGGGTCAGAGTCAGATGCAGAGTGAAGGTATGTGTCTGGGTGAGGGAAAGGGCAAGAGGAGCCAGAGTCAATGTTAGGTTCACGGTCAGAGATAAGGTTAGTGTAAGGCTGAAGATCAGGGTCAAGTATAGGATAGGGTGACTGTGAGATGAGAGGGAGATTTGAGTCAGTGTATATGTCAGGGTAAAAATTAATGTTATAGAAATGGGGAGTTGGAGAGTGAAGTTCAAGGAGAAGGTGAGGGTCAGATTCAGGGTGAAGGTTAAGTCAAAATCAGAATAATGGTCAAGGTCAGATAACATCAAGGACAGTGTTAGGTTCAGAGAGAGGGTAATTTTTAGCATTGAGATAAAGGTAAGTGCATGTTTCAGGGAAAGTGTCATCTTGATAGTCAGGTTGAGTGTCAAGGTCAGAGTCAGTGTCATGATGAAAGAGTGATCGGGTAAGGTTCAGAGTCAATTTCAGGAATAGGGTCAGTGTGGGGGGTAGTATCTGGGTCAGGGTCGGTTTCAGGATCAAGGTTGAGGTCAGGGTGTTTTCAGGATAAGGTGAAAATGAAGGTCAGGGTCAGGTTAACTCTAAAACTGGACCTGAAACTCAGCCTGACTTGGAGTCTTAACCTCACCATGTCTATGACACAATGCTGACTCTAATTGTGACTCTCACCCTTATTAAGAGACTTTTTTTTTTTTTAGAAGGCCTCACATATTTATTACTGAACCAACCTACTAGTGCAGAAACATATTAAAGACAAAACTAATTTTCCCTATAACTTCCCAATAAAACACAACCAACTGTTCAGATAGTAGCGATCTTTTCAGTGCCACGGTTAAGATCCAAGCAACCCTGACAGCAAAAACATGTGGTGCCATCTCATGTGCGATTCCTTATAGACCCAGCTTGGTTCTTCTCCAATGTCTCCTCTTGGAGTTGTACCTGATTTTATTACCAGTTTTCATCCGAATCCATTGGGGAATGGGCCGATTCTGCTTTTGTTTCTTGGCCAGGAAACGCTTGATCCTGAAAGTCTTGTGAGAAGACATGGCGAGGAAGAGTCAGACGCACGCCCTACGATGGCGGCGAATAAAGAGACAAGAGACTTTAATTCACGTTAACCCTCACCTTGACTTGACCATTAGACTCACCCTTACCCTCACTCTCGCCCTGACCTGACCCTCATACTGATACTAATCCTGACATGATCCTTACCTTGACCCTGCCCTAACCTTCATTCTCACCCCAACTCTGACACTTAACCTCAATCTGACTCTTGTTCTTGGCTGACCTTCACCTGACACTGACTATGACCCTCACCTAGACTCTGACATTTATGTTGACTGACCTTGAATCTGACCCTCACTCTCACATTTTTTTCTGACCCATTACCCTATGCCTTATCCTCTTTCTAACACTCACCTTCACTCCTTCACTCTATGATGACCCTCATGTGATTCTCACCATGACCCTGACTCTAAACATCACTAACATTCACACTGACTGTAAATCTAACTCTGACCCTCAACTGACCCTGACACTAAGCCTGAGTTAGACCCTGATTCTCACATTCACACAATACAGAATCTAAATGTTAACCCTATTCCTACCGTGATCCTGACACTGATCCTGACACACTGACTCTGTCCTTCATGCTCACACTTATCCTGATGCTTAGTCTTACTCTTACACTGACCCTGTTCGTAAAATAGACCTAGAACCTGGCACTGAGCCTGACCCTGACTCTGATTTTCTCCTTCCCCTGACACTATCCTCATAATGACACTGACTTTGACTATCGTCCTGATCCTGAGCCTGGAGCATTTTCCAAAACTGACCCTACCCTGTCCTCATGTTCACCCTATTAAAGAACCTGCCCCTCAAACCGACTCTGATGTCACCCTGACACCATCTCTAATCTCCCACTCATCAGAAGTTACCCTGAAATTGACCTTCAACCTGACCTTAACTCTGACCCTGATCTAATCTGTGATGCAGATTGACACCCTGAACTTGACCCGAAAGTTGCCCTTAACCTTTACACTTCTCTCACTTTCACCCTGTTCCTGAAACTTACCTTCACCCTGACCCTGAGCCTTCACCTAATCCTTACCCTGAAACCTTAAACTACCTTGACCCACATTAGGCTTCTCATCCTTACCCTTCACCCGATCTGACTCTCACCCTGAATTTTACCCTGAATCTGATAGTTACCCTGACTTTCATCTGAGTGTGACCTTGATCCTCACCTCAAAGCTTACAATCACGCTGACTCTCACACTGAGCCAGACTTTTACCCTTCCCCTGATTCTGACCCTCACCTCGCACCTGGCCTGTGCCTGACACTCACCCCACCCTGCCATGATTTTCTCTATATACTACCCTTATACTGATCTGAATTCTGGACTTGATCCTGAACCTGACCTAACTCGAACACTCATTCTGGTCGTCAGCACAATCCTGACTCTTAACTTGATACTCAACCTGACACTAACCCTGACCATCAACCTGACCTTTCTCTGAAATGTACATTTACCCTAACCTTGACACTGACCATCATTTCTCTCAGACCCTGACCCTGTTTAGCCATCACCTTACTTGACGCTCTTCTGAACGTCACTCTCACCTTACCCTCATCATGTCTACAATCTTGATCTTTACCCACAAATTTACACTAATTTTGAACCACCCCATCTCAAATTGACGATGCATCTGGCACTTGACCCTGACCTTCCACCTCATACTAAACGTACCGACCATCATGAACCTAATGTTAACCCTCACCCTTATCCTGACTCTTATCCAGACCATCTCCTTCACGCTGTACTTGACTCTGACCCTCACCATAGTCTGAATTTCATCCTCCTGTGGACATGACTCTGACCCTGACATTCTTCTTGACACTGATTCCAACCCTCACCCTTGTCCTCAAGCTGACACAGACCCTGAAGTTTACCTGCCACTGTGACGGTCATCTGATACTCACTCTGATCCTGACCCTTACTTTGACCCTGACCCAGATCCTTTCTGACTCTGACATTTGAAGTTCGCCCTGATACTGACCCTGACCTTGATGTTGGCCCGATACTGACATTCACATAGACCCTGACCTTTAATGTGATCTCACTCTCACACTCAAGTTGATCCTGACTTTAAATCTGAACCTGACTTGAAACCACCATGACCAAACCCTGACACTCACCCTCATGCTCATCCAGACCCTACCCTATTCCTCACTATGTCCCTGATACATACTTTCTCACTGAGCCTGACACCGAACTTTACCCTGAATCTGGCTCTGACCCTGAGGTGTACCTGACTTTCATAGAGACCCTCATTACCATGACCTTGCCTTTGACCTAGAACTTTACCCTCCACCTCATCCTGACCCTGCACTTGACCCTGAAATTCACCTGACGCTAATGCTAACCCTCATCCTGGCTCTATTCCTCAACATGATCCTGATGCTGACCCTCACCCACACGCCTAACCTCTTTCTGACCCAGTCCTCACCTTCACTGTGTCCCTGATACTTCACTTGATCCTGACCCACATCCTGTTGCTGACTCTGATGCTTGCCCTGACCCGAACCTTTATCATTACTATGAACTGGACCTTTATCCTGAATCTGACATTAACACTTACCCTTTCACGTTAGCACACTTTGACACTCATCCTTACTTTGATTCTCTCCTCACTCTGACCCTTAGACTTATTTTGACCCTTAAACTCATTCTGATCCTGACCCTCTCCCTGACTGTGGTCTTACCTTGACCCTCACTGGAACCTGATCATCACCTTGATTTTGACCCTGACCCTGGAGCTGATTTGAAACTGACCCTCAATGTGACTCTCATCCTTACCATGACTCTGATCTTCACCTTGATGATGACCTTGAATCAGACCCTGAACCTCATCTGATCTTTATATTCATCTTCACTCTTTTCATAACCCTTATCCTCAACTCTGATTCTGACCTTGATGTCAGCCTGACACTGTTTCTGACTCCCCTATTCCTCCGACCCTGTCCTTGACACTGAACTTGACTCTACCCCTGACCAATACCCCAAACCTGACCAACACCTTGACTTTAACCATAACTCTCACTCTGAACTTGTCACTACTTTCATCCTGAACCTACCTTTACCGTGATCCTTATGATGACCCTGAGTGTGAACTAAATCATACATTAATTCTTACTTGACGCTAACACTGAACTTGACCTTGACTTGTACTCTGACTTTCACTCTTAGTCCTACCTGTCTTGAACAATGACCCTTATACCAAACCAGACCTTCACTCTCACTTTGACTCTGATCCTAACCCTAACCTGACTCTGAAGCTGACTTTGACTCTTACTGGACCGTTATTCTGACCCTGACTCTTACTATGACCCTGACAGTGACCTTGGTCCTCAGCCTGACCCTGCTGTCCCTGTCACTGACCATTATACCAACACTGACCCTGAAATGTATACTCGCCCTCACCTCGGCTTGCCTCTGATCTTCACCCTCATTCTAACACTGACCCTGAACCTGTGACTGGCCCTTCTTCATTTTCATCTTGATACTGAACCCTTTACTGACCCAGATCCTAACCCTGATACTGATCTTATCCTGATCCTTACCCTGGCCCTGAATCTCACCCTCACGATGTCATTGACTCTGACCCCCACCCTCACCCTGTCATGAGCCTGACCCTGACTTTAACTTTACCCTCACCCTGTACCTTGCCTTCGCTATCACCCTAAAGTTGATCGTAACCCTGCCTGGACCCTCACAGTGACCCTAATCCTGACCTGCCTTCCACCACAGCTGGACCCTGATGTGAGCTATCATCTCCAAATTGAGTTTGAGCATGACACTTTCTGGCATGCCTTCACCCTCCAGTTTTATCTAGGTTTCTTGTAACTTGAAATAAAAATATACTTTTGAGAACTATGTATATGTAACAACTTGCTTATGCTTGTACCGCTTATTTTCAAGTACACTGCTTCAGTTCATGTTAATTAGGTTTAATACAATGAGGTTTAAAAAAGAAAGTATATGGTGGCTGTTACTATTTCTATTTGCTACTATGATAAATTATCCCTCTGGAGGCTTAAGGGTGAGAGGGCTAAAAATGGTTCCAAACTTTTTCCCAGGTTCCACACTAATTCAAGCCCCCTAAGAAGCTCACCGGGCTGGCTAGGGAGACCATGGTCATGCTTGGCCCCATCCACGGCACATGGTTCAATACCTTTCCCCTGGCAGGTGTGGGTGGGGCAGATCAGCTAGTACAATCCAGGCAGCAAGGGGGGGAGGAGAGAACAGGACACCGGGACTCGGTTCCTGGATCGTGGCTTGCAGCTGAGGACCTAAGAGCTATAGCCACTGCAACGGATTCTTTAGCATCGTTTTACTAAATACAAGGTATTACAGTGGGTACTCGACAAATGCATTGCCATAGAGAATGATAATACACACATCAGTCGTGCCTAACAGGAGCAAAGGAGGTCAACACTCTGCACTTTCGTGATCTCTCGCAGAAGAAAACACAAACAAACCTTTGCTTATGTTTTCAGGAGCAATTTTTATACAAGCTATTTTTAAAAATTGAAAAATAAAATGGCTTTACAGGCCACAAACCTATGCATCTTACAAAATCAAAATCAGAAATTACTTTTAGAGGTGACGTAAACTTCAGAAAGTTCATACTGGGAAAGGTTTCCACTGAGAACTTCCTTAGAAGAAAATGCCACTGAACTAGTTTAGAGCAATTGACGAAGTGAAAAAAATATCTTAAGACTTCAGAATGCTTCCTATGTACCAGAGCCAGCCCAGGGTGCTATGGCTACAAAAGGGTTAGCTTAGCATATCGTTAATGAGAAAAGACTGATATTTCTGTGTTAGACAATAACTCAGCAGATCACCAGAGCAGACAATGGTCAGGGAGGAGAAAAGACAACTGATTGTTTATGATTATAATCAGATTTTCCTGACTGCATTACTGTTTTCTTCTTACCAGAGGAAAATCAAAACCCCTAAGAAGTAAGAAAAAGAAAAAGTCCAGATATTAGAAAAAAGAGGAAGAAATAGACATGACTTACTAAAAGAAAAAAAAGGGAGCCTTTTCTTGATCAAATAGAATCTGTTTTCAGCTTGCCAAGTGAGTTAATTGGTTTTGATCCTTTCACTATGAATAGTGCACATAAGGAACTGATCTTGTCATGTCATTTCTGACTTGGTTGTAAGCCTCATCACCAACATCATCAATGAGTATTTCTTATGTAGCCACAGGTTCCATAGCCCTGAATGGACAAGGCAGATAGCTGCACTATTAAATTATGAAAACCTAAGAAACACAGGTCCAATATAGAGTATTTTACACTACATAGGACAGGAGAGGAAAAGCAGAAGCATATAACTGCCGTAAAGCTAGGAAAGTAGATGAGCTTCCTATAAAAGCTCATTTAAGAAAGAAAATAATCTTATTGCCAAGTTCATTTTAATACGGGTATTTAAGTGTCTTAAATGTGCTGCATCGTAGGAATCACCTGAGAAACTTGTTCAACAGTCGGGACTCTCACACCCTTTGTGTAGTTCGAATTTCACCCCCATGTGATCGCACACATCAGCAGGCTTAAGAAAAGCCATTAAGAAATCCCGTTTTAAAAAGAAAGAAGACACACAAAAAAATAGGGAATTCTGCTAAGTTACCTGGATTTTCCATTTAAATAACTCTAGTGGTGTTTGAGTGGCAACCCTGAAGCTTCGGACATCATTCAGTCTCTAACAAATAGTTTACCGTAAAAAATGTTAGCACAAGATTTTGCTTTGTTCAAGACCAAGGTTAAATTTACAATTAAAAATTATATATATATATATATATATATAATTTTAAATTTATAATATATAAAATACACACACACACACACACACTGAGAGGGCCAAAAAAATGTATACACATTTTAAGAAAGGAAAAAACTGTATTAAGATTGCACTGATGGCGAGGGTAATGGGGTGGTAGATGAGGGTAAAGGGGATCAAATATATGGTGATGGAAGGAGAACTTACTCTGGGTGGTAAACACACAACGTGATTTATAGATGATGTAATACAGAATTGTATACCTGAAATCTATGTAACTTTACTAACAATTATCATCCCAATAAACTTTAATTAAAATAAATTTAAAAAAATTACACTGATAGTAGCCACTTTGAATACCTCTTGTAATTGCAGAAGTCAAACATGACTTGTATTCATCTTTCGTTATTGGTATATATTGAGTATTACAATTTTAATACAGTTTTTTCCTTTCTTAAAATGTGTATACATCTTTTTGGCAACCCCTGTATATGTAAAATTGTATTTAACTAAATAACATAATAGTGGATGTCTTCTTAGATAGTATAGTTTTATAAAATTCCAACAGTAATACAATTCATAAAGATCTAATACGTTAATCAAATTGTAATTTCCAGATTCAACTAACTTTTAAAACTAATTTAATAAATTATCTTTAAATGCCTATAATTTCTAAAAGAAAAATACTAACACTGCTGACTAAATATAATTTTAATTTACCCTTGCTTCTTAAAATGTCAGTAGATTAATAAAAAGTGAAAATACCTTTGGATGATAATACATATATCTTTGGTTTTTCTTTTAAATAATAAGAGATAAATGCTCCCCCATAATCACCAGAATGGTTTTTAACTTTCTGTCCTCTGGGTGTCTAGAGAAAAAAAAGATGGATTACTTTAAAGATGGTAATTGTTTGTGGTGTAATTCATAAAAGTATTGTGTTACTTACAGAGCGTTTACAACAGCAGTTCTACAGTGGATTGATTACATTCTAGGCTCAGGTTATTGAGCTGGCACAGTGAGCCCAGGCCCTAGTACTCCACAGTATTATTATGAGTTCACCAGTTTCTTATCCCATATCCCTTGTTACATTGGGAGCGTTACAATGGCAGAGAATGAAACTTAATCATCTTTGCATCCCTATACGTAATTTAGCACCTGGCACGTGGTAGGCAGGCAAGGTGTTGGAAAGAAGTAAAGAAGGGAAAGAAATACTCTACCCAGTTTATTTATCTTTTTCCCCTATATCTGAATTGTTATCAGTAATGCGATAATTGACCTACTGATGCAATGCTAGAATTGCTGGCCTGATAGCTGGAAGTTTACATAAAAATATTAAGAATAGCTATTTGATGGAGTATGCAGCAAAAAATACCTATACCACTCACTTCTGGAGGTTTATTCTTTTGGATTTTCAGGTTTTTGTTTTCAAAAGCACTTATTAAAAAGCTGAGGCCACAGGAAAAGCAAAGATATTGTCTGTTTTGTTCAACACTATATCATGTCATCGAGGACTCTGTCTGCGTTTCCATCACTATATTCCTAGAGTCAGAGCAGTGACTAGAACATAGTAATAAGAATTCAGTAAATGTTAGCGGAAGGGATAACTTTCTTGTACCAACTCTGATTGATTGCTGCTGGCTGCACTTTGTTGAGGAGTGTGATACTATTTCAGCAATAGATTAGCAATGTCTGCGATGGCCACAATAATGCAAAGTGAATACGTTGTAACATGTTTGTCATGAATGTGTTAAAGCACTCCTCTTGCTAACATTTCAGACAGTTAGTTGACTGCCAAGAGGAAGACTATGGTACTGGGGGTGGGGTGGGGTGGGGAGGGGAAGAGTATTGACTAGGAAGGCTAAAGTGGCTCTGAGGTGGAAATGAGAATTCTGGAAAGCAGATTCAGCTGCCTCCATTTTTGGCTGAGTATCTTGGTGGAAAAGGAAGAATTTCAAGTGTCAATGGAAGAAACATCCAAACCTGTAGAGAATATTAATGAGTTTATTTGAGCCAAACTGACGACAATTGCCAGGAAGCAAAATCTCAACGGATTGAAAAAATGCTCCAGAAAATGAGTTTTCAGCTTATTTTATACATTAGAATCAAAGGAGGAGATGTAAGGAAAGTTACATGAAATCTATTAGTGATAGATTAAGGGGGTGAGAGAAAGAAAAGTGGGAAAATCTCTGGGATTGGATAAAAAGTGAAATGGAGAGATGCATACTTCTTTTACATTGGTGACTGTAGGGTAGTTAATAATGAACATTTGCAGCATATGGAGATGGTATTCAGGGAACAACGAGGTGTTCTGTGGTCTCCTGTTCTGGTGCAGTGGGTTGTGTCCTGAAGGGTCTGGAAAAGGAGAGTACTCTGACATTCTAAGGGTAGGTTATCTTAGATGCAAAAAGACAATAGACAGGCTGACTTAAGGTAAAGATTGACCTTTGTCATAGAAGTTACAGGCCTAGGATGTGACTACCCACCTGCTTTCAGTTAGGAATTTCTATGTGGTTAATTTCGGTCTCTGAGTTTGTAGGGCCCACCATGCTGGCCTCCTCTGAGCTTATCAGGTGTAGTGTGGGCCCTTTTCCATCCACGCTAGCTTTATTATTTGCTAGGCTTTTTTGTTTCTTTATTTTGTTTTTCCAAAAATTAAAATGTTAGGTTGTGGAATGCTGTAGTGTTTTAACATTTCATAATTGAATGAAGGGCCTGATGGACAATGAAAAGGTTTTCATGTTTATTTATTGCGATTGTGCATGTACTGTGTTATTAATTTTATACTCTTTGCACATGTATTCCTCCTCCAATTAGAGAGAAAGAGAAAAAGCAGTGTTAAGGCTAAGAGATAAAGGAATGATTTTAAAGAACAAAGAAATGGATTTATAATTCCCTGTCCCCAGGGTCTTACATCTTCCTCTGGTTAGGAAGCAGGTGCACTCATAGTCATTCCAAAGCTAGAGTATTTCAAAGCTTTGCGTTCAAGATCAGAATGAAAGTGTTTGCATGTATTTTATTAAGAGCTTGAAGAGAATTTGAGAGGTGGAAGGAGACATTTCATAGCATAAATACAAAGAGTTTATATTTCTCCGAAGTCAAAAATTACGTGAAGTATGTCAGCGCTGCATAAAGCAGCATTCATTTGCATCTGGAATTGAGCATGCTTTATTGCACACATGACGGGCAATTGAGTTTTCTGTCACATTGTCACACATGCAGTTTGAAGTATGGAACGTACTGCTTAACCCTTTCTTCTTGCTTCCCACCATCCTAATAAGTGGAGGCAACCCAGCATTCCTGTTGCAGAATGATTTGTTCATTCATTTAATAAACATTTAGACTTGGGCCAGCACTCAAGTTACAGAACCAACTAAGGTCATTTATTTCTCATGGTGTCTGTTTTTATTTGGGTTTCTTCTAAAATAGACCCTGAGACAAAGACTTGGGTGCAGGTAGTTTTTTTTTTTTGTGGGAGAAGACAATCCCTGGAAGCACAAATAAGAAAGCGGGAAAACTGAGACAGGAGAGGGGAAAAGGTGGGAAAGCATGCATAAAGCTTTTACAGCACATTAGTGCTGTAGGCAAGGAGGCTCCATTCTCCTGGGCATCCTCCGAGCAACTACGTGGCATCGCAAACTATGTCAGAAAAAAGGTTGGGGAATTTATTTACGCAAATACCTAGACTGTACCTGCAAAGCTCCCATGGTGCAGGAGAGAACATTCAGGTAGAGGATGAGAGACCCTGAGTCCTGAGTTGAGATATTGTCAATATGCCAGGGACTGTCTGCCATAGCTACAGGTGAACTCAGGTGAGCCAGGGAGATATTGGGCAGTGCCTCAATAGCATCTTTTATTTATTTATTTTTACTTTGTTCCAACAACAACAATAGATGAATTTATTTACATTGATGATTATGTTGACACACAGATGTAAGTTTTGGATTTCGCAGCTTTTTTCCTCAGTGATTTACCATTTCTAAGATGCAGTAGAACCACCTGTAGATAGTTGAAAGCATATTCTGTAAATGTATAAATCAATCCCTTGATTTAAAAAAAAATCTGCTTTAAATTGGTAATACATGCCCATGATATAAATGTACAGAGGACTACACAGTGGAAAGTGAGTGTTATGGGTGTCAATAGCATTTTGAAAGCAAAATGTTTGCTTTCTCTACTCCAAAGCAGGGTTCATTTTGGAGCTAGGAAACCTCAGACTGAGCTAGATCCTGGCTGCCATGTATGGCCGTGTAGGTTGTGCACTGTACAACTCCAGGGACTGACACTTATAGAGACTGTAAGTAACTGTGGTCCCCACAGCTGCGCAATAAACAATCTGTGAAACATTTCACATGAACTAAATTATAATTGGCATTCCTCGGAGCCATACAACGCACAATCTGCAAAGTACACACACTTTCTCTTTATAAGAAAATCCTCCTATGAAGAGCAGGTATTATTTTTGGAAGAGTGAATAAATTATTATAAAGCATTAGAGGGTATTTTAGAATAAAAGAGACTTCAGTTAATATATTTGCATCAGGCCAGCAATAGTTACAAGTTCTAAATGGCAACTGGACTCGGGAGACCCAGCAGGCTTTAACTTTCCGCTATCTTTTCTTAGCTTTTTAGATGGACCACATGCACAGCATCTGTGTCTTATTGGGAGGCCCAACTGCTATCTGAATTTCCAGCTTTTCAGCTTTCTTCACCTACACAGGACACGTATAGCTGCCGCACATACCTGGTATAGGTGTGTCACCTTAGCACAGAGAGGCTGCAGCCTCAGTTTCCCACCAATTCTGTAGATCTATCCAGTTTAAGCCTCTTCCATTCTCAGCATGGTCCCAACAATGAGAGGTTTTACAGCAAACAAGCAAGGCACAACCTTCCACATGTACCTTAATTTGTCCTTTCCAATGAGACAGTACTGTAAGATGACAAACTCCAAATTTGTTTCAAAGGCGGATCATGCTTCAGTCCAGGGCTTGATGTTAATAGCATTTTACTCACAATAGTCTGCATGATTTTTTGATGAACAAGAACACAATGCATATTGTGGCCCTCATCTCCAAATTCCTACCCAAAGCAATTGACAAATACTGTAAACTTTCATGTAAACAATGCATCGTTAAAAACAATTTTTTAAAAAATTATAAATTAGTCTCATTATTAGTTATAGAATATTTGGAAAAGAAGATATAGGCACACAATACATATTTTAGAGATATATTTCTCAACTTAATTTTAAATCTTGATTGTAAGTCCTGTCCCAATTTTCTTGTCTAAGTTTTCTTTTAGAGGACTATTTTAGAAGTTGAGAAATAGAGGTGGAAAAGAAAGGTGGCATAATAGATCATCTACTATTGCTATTGATCAATCGTGGAAACATAGTTTATCAACATGACAGAAGTAGTTCTGCCTTGAATTACAACTCATTATATGCAAGCATAAATTAAACTTACTGTGAGTATTTAGGCAAGCACAGTACTCTCTAAGTACTTACTGAGGGTAACTTACATATTGCATGGGAAAAGACTATATTTAGAACAGTATAGAAAAATTACTTTGTTTCTGAGGGAGCAGTCAACTGTATTCTCACTTTCTTGAAACTTATTTTAATCATTCTTTCCCCATGTTTACGAAGATAAAAATCTAGGTTCTTCTTTGATTTTCTCATTTTATTTCTGCAAGCAACATATAGTCTCATTGATCATCATGACTTTCAGAAAGAGAGATGATTACCTGCTCTTGTGAAATGGCCAATCTATTGTCAACAGGGTCTCAACAGAACTGATTTCTCATTGCTCTGGTTAGATTCTGCTGTGATTCTGAGACAGCTCATTTCTTGAAATGAGATCATGGCAGGCCACTGGCAGTGAATTCTGGGAGAGGTGGAGGGTCAGAGACACAGGACAGGGATTGCTATATGGATTCCACACACTGTTTTGCCAGGAACACATACTGCAAACTGACATCCTTTGTTTTCCAATGGTCAAAAATATCGGAAGCATAATTTTCTGGAGAAAGGACACCCTGAAGATTTAAGTAGCATTACAAACCCTCGGGTGCTGGCTTCTAGGAGTCTGGAGGCCTACTGAACCTTTTTAATGAATGTGTACCAGCTTTGGTTCGGAACCAAAGATGCAACCGTGTCATATGGTCTCCTCTATTTCCTTCCTCCCTTCCTCTCTCCTTTCCCTTCTGTCCTTCAGTCCAACACTGAGCCCGTGTTATGTGTCTGGCGCTGAGTATACAGTGTTGAACTTGATAGACATTGTCCCCATCTTCATGGATTTTATAATCAAGACACAGATGTTAAAAAAAAATGAGTGCAGAAACATAGTGTGGGGACAGAGCCAGAAGTGCAGTTTCCAGGCTCTCGCCCTCACGTGGAACACTTGGGTAGTAAATGGCCATCAACTGTGACTGAATGGCCATCAGCTGTAACCAGTGAGCCACTGGCCACTAATATAACTGCCGTGGCTATGCTAGCAGAAAATGGGGCCTAGCAAGAAGATGGTGGCTGAGCTAGCAAGAGTGGATTGCAGTTAGCATGGCGGATTGCAGCTAGCAAGTGGGGTTGGTTGGCAGAGAGAAGAGGACCACAGGTTGAGGATAGGGTAGCTCCTGCTTCCTGTGTGTCACGCAGGGTGTCATGCGGGGTCTCAGCTCCCACTCCCCACATAAGAACGCAGGACATTGTGAGGACAAAAAGGAACACCCATGGAGCTACAGACAGGGGAGTCACACCACTGTAGTCTCACTGGAGGCTGGGTTTGGAGACACAGGAAGCAGGAGCCACACGATCCGCAATCCACACCCCGCCATACTCCGCACTTGCTTTTTGGCCTTACCATGTCCTGCATTCTTATGTGGGGACTGGGAGCTGAGACCCCGCATGACACCCTGAATGACACCTGCAGAAGGAACTAAACTGAAAACTAACAGAGAATGTGGAATTGAACCTGACTGACACATCACCTATAGTGGTGATGTGTTGTCTTGTAATTATTTGGGGGAATAGTGGCCATTTTGCAATGTCAGCAGCATTGAATCTGAGAAATGACAACATGAAGGTATTAACTCACATTTTTCAAGTGATTCTTTGAATTCTAAGGGCAGCCACCTCGGGAAAGATCAAGAAGATGAATGTCTGGTCTGCAGCTTGGCGCCTAGAATGTTCACTTAGGACACATGCTGGGAGCCTAGAAGAAGAAAAGGTCGTGCCCTTTGCAGTGAAGGACTGCTGTTTGTTTGACAGAAGGTAATGAATAAAAAGACCACAGTGCCACAGAGCTGTTTGGAAGGTTTGCAATGAGGAAGGAATAAAATGGCACACTGAGCTGGGAGAGGCACGTAATGAGGGAGTTGGTGAGTGGAAATTCTAAGTAATACCTATCTTTCTTTTAAACTTTTCCATATCGGTAAATTACCTGGGGCATGTAATACTGCTTCACTGATTGCTGTCTCCCTCTCTCCTTCCCTCTGGCAACTCTGATTTATGAAGCAAAATGACATTGCAGGGGTAGGGAGAACTTTGATTAAAGTTGATTAAAGAATATTGTGTGTCAGCTTTTTTGTGAGACTAAGAAACATTTCATCTTTGAAATGAAATGCATTAAATGTGTCCCTCCTCCTAGGAAGAAAAAGTGTCGTTTGTTTATGGTAAAATATGCATAACATAAAACTGACCATTTTAAGTGTACAGTTCAGTGGCATTAAATACAATCATGTTGTTGTGCAATCATCACCACCATCCATCCCCAGAACTTTCTCATTTTCCCCAACTGAACTCTGTACCCTTAAACACTAACCACGCCCCTCCCCCCCCAGACCCTGGTGACCACCATTCTACTTTCTCTCTGCAAATGTGACTAGTCTAGGTACTTCTTAAGAGCAGAATCATACAGTATTTGTCCTTTTGTGTCTGGTTTAGTTCACTTAGCATAATGTCTTCAAGGTTTATCCATATTGTAGCATGTGAGAATTTCCTTCCTTTTTATGGCTGAATAACATGCCATTATATGGATACACCTCATTTTGTTTGTCCAGTCATCTGCTGATGAACATTTCGGTTGGAGAAAAGGGGTCTTTTAAACATGGAGCAATACATGATCTTCTTTTCTTACATTATCTTACTTTTTCTTTCTTCCCCTTCCCTCTTTTTCTTTCTCCCTGGGTAGAAGAAGATTATAATTTGACTAAAGGATGTTATCATTGGCAATCTTAAGGAATAGAACAATGACTTCCTTTTTTATTCTAATAGACTGTATTTTTTTAGAGCAGTATTAATGTTGCGGAAAAGCGGCGAGGACCGAGAGACTCAAGCGGCACGCAGCGATCAGGGAGAACACAGCTTTATTACGCCGGCAGGCTCAGCGGGATTGTTCCCAAAGACTGAGCACTTACTGGGGTCGGGTGCTTTGCTTTATAGGGTTAGGCTTCCGGGTTGGGGGGGAATCTGGCCGGGGTGCCGGGGAGGTCCATCCCTAGCAGCTGTGATCGCTCAACATTGTTTTGACGGGAAGGCCTCTAACTGTGGTGCCCTCCGGAGACTGCTCCGATTAGTATCGGAGGAGGAGGACGGGGATGGAGCTCCTAACGGTGCCCTCAGGAAAAAACCGTCCCGACATTAGGGTCACAGCAAAATTGAGCAGAAACTACAGATAGTTCCCATAAACTCCTTGACACCCCCCTGCCCTCTGACACACACACACACACACACACACACACACACACACACACACCCTCCTCTACTATTAACATCCTCAACCAGAGTGGTGCATTTCTTACAATTGGCAAACCTACACTGAAACATAATTGTCATTCAAAATCTATAATTTAGGTTAATCACTTGGTATTGTGCATTCTATGGGTTTTGACAAACGTATAATGACACGTATCCACCATTATAGCATCATAAAAAATAGTTTCGCTGCCCTAAAAATCCTCCATGCTTTGCCTGTTCATCTCTCCTTGCCTCTGACTTCCTGAACCTTTGGAAACCACTGATCATTTTACTGTCTCCATAGTTCTGCCTTTTCTAGAATGTCATATAGTTGGAATGGTACAGTATGTGGCCTTTTCATATTAGCTGCCTCCACTTAGTAATGTCTATTTAAGGTTTCTTCATGTCTTTTCATAGTTTGAGAGCTCATTTCTTTTTAACACTGAATACTCTTCCATTGTCTGAATGGACCACAGTTTATTTATCCATCACCTACTGAAGGACGTCTTTGTTGCTTCCGAGTGTTGGCAATTATGGCTAAAGCTGCTATAAACATCCATGTGTAGGTTTTTGTGTGGACATAGTTTTCATCTAATTTCAGTACCAGAGAGTGTCACGTCCAGCGCAACACGGGCCGTGAGGGAACGAAAAGGGGCGGCTTTAGGTTAAGTTTTTTTAAAAAAGAAAGAAGCAGAGACTTGATGCAGTTAAATCTCAGAAGGGCAGGGGGCCTCGCAGTCATGGAAGTCTGGAGCCTAGACTCAGACCAACCGGTGACTTTTATTGATATTCACATAAGGCATTAGCATTATTTATTCCACTGTCCGTGAATCTCATACATCTTAATAGAAAACTGATTGGAGTCAATCACCCTTGCCTGCAGACAGCTGGACCTTAAGTCTCAACTTCCCCCAGGGACAAACCCTATATGCATGTGAATAGATGGAGAGCACCTCATTGAATCACTTCCCTTGCAGGTTCTGGGAAGGAATGCAGCCACAGAGGCTGAGGCTTTCCTTAGCCTGAGGAAGGCGGGGGGCTGTGCCCACCTCTGTGAACCCCGTGGCTTCTCCTGTTGGTCCCCACGTGACTGCGCCTGGCTTGAGTTGTTCCTTCCGTGAGGAATCTTACTCGTCATTGACTGTCCAGTCATTTTTCTGGGACCAAACAGGGAGGCATAAGGTGCAAACACAAAGGTTTAGCAAAGTCCCTGAAATGATCCGTCTTACAGACTCTCCTTTCTGTGGGGGCAGGTAGAAGGAAACAAACGGTTATGCTGTTGCGTGGCTACAAGGGAGCATAATTCCTAGATCAAGTGCTAAAACTATCTTTAGCTTTGTAAAAAAAAACTGCCAAGCTGTTTTCCGAAGTGGCAAGGACTTCTTTTTGGGTTTTATTGTTTTCTTTTCAGAAACTAGGAGTCTAGGCTTCATCAGAAAACTTAAGTCACAGGGTAGCAGTTTGGATCAAGTGAGAAAGTAAATAGGGAAATCATCAGTCATCTACATGGGGCCTGACATAAAATGTTTGTAATTTCTTTACTCAGTGTAACTGTCCAGATGAACTGGAAATGAGGATATGGAATCAGGAGAAGGTTTTTAATGACTTAATCATAACCATTAAATTATGAGTTTTTGAAGGCCTAAACCATAGTTTTTACAGAGAGAAAGGAGAGAAGAAGAGAGGTATCTCTGAAGGGTCAGGTAATGGTTTAGTATCAAGGATAAATAAGAAATTGTATCAGAGGCAGGCTTGTTAATGTGGCAGGTTGGAAGAAACATGGAACCACGATAAAAAATAAAGTTAGGAGGGTAAGATGTTTATAAAGAAAAAAGACTATATGGACATGTAGTTGGTGCTCCCCACTGGCTGATGGAATTAATTTGAAGAAGAATAAAAGTTCTTATTTGTGCTTATCCAGAAGATGTGGTTTAATAGTGGACATTTTTGTTTTCATTTCCTATAATGAGAAGATCATGAACCCCGTTTATGTCTTCCCATTATTTCCTGTACCACAAAGTAAAACTAACTCAATTTGCCCTTGAATATAGCAATAGTCAGTGGCTGAGAAAAATCATTTGTTGTCGTCATCTGTGTCAGGTAAGTGTCACAAGGGTGACCTATAATTATCTATTGCCACTTTGACAGACGAGAACAATTATAGCAAGGGCATCTCTGTGTTGTAGTTCAATGTGACAGGCTTGCCAACCTGACGGGCAGTAAATACACAATGCACAAGGTTTTGGGGTAATTTCTACATGCAATAGAGCAGAGATATTTGTCAGAGAATGTAAAAACTATGGTAGCTGAGCAAATTTCATCCCGATTATTTTTATATATGTCTTAGAAATCAAGTTAGAGCTTTATCTTGGGTCAAAACCCAATTATGGCAGATAATTGATTCACTGTTTGTCAAATCTGGGCAGGTTTATATCAACTTGCTCAGTTAGAGATAGATCAGCAATAAAAGTATCATATGATGATACTGCCATAGCAGTAGTAATTGTTAGAAATGGCCAATAATGCAAACAGAAAACAGAAAGATCATTTTTAATGTGCATCAAAATAACCAGTCATCATACAGATTTTTTTCTATGCATTTATAAATTATATATGGCCTCTAAGATTGTCTTCCACTGATCCTTGCTGCCTTGTATTTATGCCTTTGTGTCATTCTCTACCCTTGAGTGTGGGCCGGCAAAAAGGATGGGATGTCATCTCAGAGAACACGTTACAGATATCTGTGGCTTCCATCTTTGGTATTCTCTCTCACTCTTTCTTGTTTGCTCACTCTGGTGAACGCCATGTTGCAAGCTCCCGTGTGGAGAGGCCCTGCGGCAAGGAATGGAAGGAGGCCTGCAGTCAGTAGACCGTGAAGAAGGAGCGCCTCAGTCAACATTCTGTGAGGAACTGAAACCTGCCAACAACCATGTGAATGATCTTAGAAGTGGATCTCCCCCATTTGAGCCATCAGATGGCACTGCAGCCCCGGTGACAGCATGATTGCAGTCTCATGAGAAGTTTTGAGCCAACCATGCCTATCTAGGCCACATCCAGATTTCAGACGCACAGGAACTCTGAGATGGTAGATGTATGTTGTTTTAAGCTGCCAAGTATTGAGGTAGTTTGCTATGCTGCAATAAATAACATATAAATATACATATTTACTAAAGTTGGATAGCAGTATCTTTTGTCGGCAAATAGAGGACACTAAGCTGGTTTTTAGTATATGTGCTGCCGAACCGAGCACATCAGCTGGGCTTTTAAAGAGAACTGTGGGCAATGTTAAGAAAATGAATGAGGTATAAAGAGGTAGCCAGGACTTAAAACAGTGGGAAGCCATTATCACCCCTAGATTTGAAGAAGAAAGGGAAAGAAGAGATGTTATCAGAGGCCAAGGAGGGGGGAGCCACAGAGGGCTGGCTGTCTTATAGAAGTGTTGTAGAGGGACAAAACACCAGCCCGAATTGGGTCCAAGCAAGGAGGGCAGAGAAGAAATGCCCTGACCTTTTTCTCCTGCCATCCTCAGATTTGTCCAGGACTTTCACAGGCCAAACCCGACTGGAAACCAGAGGACAGTTCCCAGGGGTCTGCTCCCTAGGACAGAGAACAAAGCAGAGAAAGTAGAGAACGTATCTGCTGAAGTATAGAAAGTGAAAAACCAGCATATGCTTATGCTCTTATGCAGCTGTTTTTATGTTTACTATCTTTCTATATCATTAAAGAGTCTTCTACATTATGGTTTTAAATAGCTATATATAGGTAATATAGTCAAATTATCTCAATCACACACCAATTAACATTTTTAGTTGTATAAAAATCCTTCTTTTGCTATGATACACAGTGAAATGAATATCCTTATAGTCATATTTCCATGGACTTTTAAAAATAGTTCCTTAGAGGAGAGGCCAGTTGGCTCAGTTGGTTGGAGTGCGAGCTCTTAACAAGGTTGCCAGTTCAATTCCCACATGGGATGGTGGCCTGCGCCGCCTGCAACTAAAGATTGAAAACAGAAACTGGACTTGGAGCTGAGCTGCGCCTTCCACAACTAGATTGAAGGACAACGACTTGGAGCTGATGGGCCCTAGAGAAACACACTTTTCCCCAATAAAAATTTTTAAATAATAAAATCAAAATCAAAATAATTCCTTAGAACACAAAGTAAGAAGTAGCATGGTTGAGGACAAAGGACACTTTTTAGGATTTTGAACCATCTTGCCATATTGCTCAGAAAAATTGACCCTCCCACCAGAAAAAAAATCTGCCTATTTGGTTTAAAAAATATGCTTTATTGTTGTTTCAATTTCATTTTGGTGTTACTAATGAATTTAAAATATTTTTCACATGCTCATTAGCTTCTTATATTTCTTTGTGAGCTTTGCCCATTTTTTATTGGTATTATTTCTTATTGATTCATAAGGGCTATTCAGTATTAAGAATTCAATGGCATATACTGCAAATATTTTTTCCAGTTTTCAGAAAAAATTTTATGCACAGAACCTATTTCTTTACCTCAAGAATATTAAAATGTTTGCCTTTTCCTTCCAGTATTTTAATAGTTTGTGTCAAGTAAGGATTTTAATCCATTTGGAATTATTTTTGCAGGTAAAGTGAAAACAGGATTGACACATTAATTGCTTCTAAATGGTTATATCCCAAAACTGTTTATTGAAAGGACTATCTTTTTTCCTCACTGCTTTGAAATGGAAACACAGAGTCACATGACAAGTATACCCTTGATCCTATTACTTAAAGAAAAACTGTTCTTTAAAACAAGCTTTTTACATTTCATTTGACTTCCTTCCCATTATATATAATTGCTATCCTTTGCAGATGGGTTAAAATACTTTCATGAATATCATTATTAAAAATGATTCTGTTACTTTTATTTCCAGTAAAGTTCAGTAACAGGAGCTTGGAACTGGGCCTAGTCCTGGGTGAAGATTATGTCCTTCATTTCCCCTAATCTAGGTCTAACTTGTTTTTTGATGTGTGTTTTTGACCTCCTGCTAATTTTCATAAATACTATTAAGATTTTAGAACTTGTTTAAAAGTAAACTTGGCTTACAGTGGTAGATTTAACTGAGGAACACAATATTATTAGTATGATTTTACGTGTTTAATGCAAGTCAGTGCTTGCCTCATTTCCTATATCTTTTAAAAATCAAACGTTTGAGGACATGACTGTCTGCAATGTGGTAACAATGACAATGCATTGAAATATTCCATTTCAAAGTCATGCACAAATAGTAATTATCTTCCTGTTAGTATTTCATGAAAAGGAGGCCCCAGGTCATGTTTGTAATATCTAAAGGGCTTCCAGTGGCATGGCATCATGGGATATCTGATGAAGGTGTTACCTTTGTACAGAGGAGAGAATATAACATGTCTTCTTTATTCTGCACAGCTCCTGATGACTGGTATCCTTCACGTTACTAGAAAATGGCATCAACACAATTTCTCCTTACAGAGTTAAAGACAATCATTGAATTGAAGGGGAAAAGAGTTTCTCCTTAATTTTTAAAGAAATGTTTTTATAGAAGTGCTTTTACTCTTTTTTTTAATTGGGGAATATTGGGGAACAGTGTTCTTCTCCAGGGCCCATCAGCTCCAAGTCGTTGTCCTTCAATCTAATTGTGGAGGGTGCAGCTCACCTCCAAGTCCAGTTGCTGTTTTCAATCTTTAGTTGCAGGGGGTGCAGCCCATCATTCCATGTGGGAATTGAACCTGCAACCTTGTTGAGAGCTGGCGCTCTAAGCAACTGAGCCATCCGGCAGCCCAGTTTTTCCTTAATTTTAGATCAGAGGAAGTATCTCAAAATTAAAATCAATAGTCTGGTTTAAATTTTATCTAAGGGAAGAGTTGTATCTAAAACTTTTAAGATCATTACTTACTGGAAATAAGATCTGTTTTTTCTTAGGATGGCATAGTAGTATGTATCACAATGTGCTAATGCTCCTTAATAATCACATTCAGAATCTATAACATCAGTAGGAAAATACTGAACAAATTAAATATTTTCTACATACCAGGCACTGGGCTAAGTGCTTTCCATGCATATATCATTCAATCATGACCATCTTGTAGGATAAATACGATTATAAAATTTTAATCAACTTTATTGAAGCATAATTTCAATATAGGAAAATGTGTCCATTTAAATTGTGCAATTCAAAGAAGTTTGGTAAATGTATACACCTGAGCAACTGCCACCACAATAATGATACAGAGTATCTGTCACTTCTTTTGTGCTCCCTTTGCAATCCCACCCCAGTACTTTGCCCCCACCCCAGACCCCTGGAAACCACTGATATGATTTGTCACTATAGTTTTGTCTTTTCTAGAAGTTGATATAAATGGAATCACAAAGTATGTAGTTTTTTCTTTTTTAGTCTGTTTTTTCCCCACTTTTAGCATAGGGCTCTGAGATTAATCCATGTTGTTACATGTGTCAGTAATTAATTTCTTTTTATTGCTGAGTAATATTCCATTGTATGGATACACCACAAATATTTATCCATTCACCAGTTGATGGAACATGTAGTTTGTTTTCAGTTTTTGCCAATCATGGATAAAGCTATTTTTAACAATAATGTAAAAGTGTTTGTGTGGACACATTTTCATTTCCCTTGGGCAAATACCTAAGAGGTGCATTGGAAAGCTGGGGATAAAAAAGGAAGCATTTGGGGAAGATTTAATGATGGGGAAAATTAAAAGATAATAAAAACACATATAAAAATATAAGAGGGTCATTGGTTTCTATAGTTGTTGTACCGTATTACATTCCCAACAGCAATGCCTGAGAGTTCCAGTTGCTCTTCATTTTTTCCAACAACCCTGGTCTTTTTGATCTTTTTATTGTAGCCATTCTAGTGAGTACATAGTTGTACGAGGTATAATAAAAAAATACGGTGAATGTTTAAATAAAAAAGTTATTACAGTAAAAGACACATTGTCATTAATCCCCCTCAAAATACTCCCCCTCACTTCAAACACATTTATCCCATCATTCTTTCCACTTTCTGAAGCAGTTCTGGAAATCCTCTTTCGTGAGTGTCTTTAGTCGTCGATGCCTTGATGTCCTGAATCATTTTGACTTTGGAGAAGCGCCAGAAGTCGCACGGTGCCTGATCTGGTGAATAAGGTGGATGAGGACACACTGTAATGTTTTTATTTGACAGAAATTGCTGTATACCAGAAGAGCTGTGTGACATGGAGCGTTGTCATGATGGAGGACGAAGTAGAGACACTCACAAAAGAGGACTTCCAGAACTGCTTCAGAAAGTGGCAAGAATGATGCAATAAGTGTGTTCGAAGTGAGGGGGAGTATTTTGAGGGGATTAATGGCAATGTGTCTTTTACTGTAATAATTTTTTGTATTTAAACATTCACTGTATCTTTTGATCACACCTCGTAACTCACTGTGGTTTTCACCTGCATTTCTGTGATGTGGTAGCCAGTTTCCAATATGGCACCCAGTGATCCTTATCTCCTGGAATTCATGCTTTGTGTAGTCCAATCCCATAATGAATAGGGATGATCTGTGTAACCAATAGGCTATTGCAGGAATGACAACTGAGTAACATCTGAGGTCAGGTCATAAAAGACATTGTAGTTTTTGTCTTGTTCTTTCTTAGATCACTCCCTCTGGGGAAAACTAGCTGACATACCATGAGGGCACTCAAGCAACCCTATGGCGAGGTTTATATGGTGAGGAACTGAGGCCACCTGCCAATAGCTAGCACTAATTTCCCAGTCATGGGAGTGAGCGTTTTGTAAGTGGATCTTCCATTCTCAACCAAGTCTTTGGATACAGCCCTCGCCAATGCTGTGACTGCAACTTCATGAGAGAGACCCCGAGACTGCACCATTCAGCTAAGCCACTCTCAGATTCCTGACCCACAGAATCAGGTGTAAGGTAATAAAAGTTTATTGTTGTTCTAAATTTTGGTGTAGTTTGTTACTCAGCATTAGATAACCAATACAGATTTTGGTACTTGAAATGGGGTGTTACTGTAACAAACATCTAAACTGTGGGAGTGGCTTTGACATCGGTAGTAGATGAAAGATGGAAGGACTTTGAAGGGAGTTTTAGTGAAAGCCTATTGATAGAACCTTAATGACCTCTGAGGAGGTTACCAGCAAGGTCTTATGGGAAAGTATGGTAGGCAGAATTCTAAGATGGCTCTCAAGATTCCTGCACTCTAATGTTTATGTTTTGCATTATTGCTTCACTTGTGTGTGACCAGAATCTGTTAGTATGATATAAATGCCATGATTATGTGTATTACATGGCAAAAGGTATTTTGCAGATTTAATTAAGGTATCTAATCATTTGACTTGAGTTAATCAAAAGGAGTGCTATCCTGGGTGGGCCTGAACTAACCCTTACAAGGAGCAAACAACAGCATAACAGATTCTCCTTCTGGCTTTGAGGGAGTGAACTAGCATGTTAGAGATGGCCTTTGGAGGGTGCCATATGACAAACAGGAGAGAATCTGTGTCTTGCAGGCAGCACAGGGAGAGGTATTCTTGGTAGAAGGAACATGGGTAAAATGAGGAGGCTTGAAAGTGTACAGTCTGTGAGTTGTCCAGCCAGTGGGAAGAGTGACAAGAGACAGCTTCTGAGAAGTTGAATACCATGCTAAGGAGCTGGACTGTCTCACATGGGCATGAAAAAAGTGTCATTTACAACAGGGAAGTGACATTACCATCATCTCTAGAGAGCACCTCCTATGAGCCAGGAACTAAGTTAACGTGCATGTATTGTCACAATCCGTAATAGTACCAAAGAAGTTACAAGGGAGGAAACTCAATCTTAGAGAAGTTATGCCCTAACGTAGTAGGTGATAGCTCAGAATTTAAAACACTAAAGGCATTCTGCTAATCATTTCTAGATCATCTCATCTAGAAGAGAGTAAAGATTCTAGCAGTGTCATGAAAGACAGATTGAAGAAGGGCAGACAAGGAACCTGCTAAGGCTTTTGAAAGGGTTTTCAGGAAAGACGATGAAGGCACATAGTAAAATTGCAAGCCTGGCTTTCCTATGTTCTCTGTGGCTTTGGGTTGGCTACTGAACCTCTTGGAGCATCAGGACCCTCTGTAAAAGGAGGATGGCAATGGTGCTGACCTTACAAGATGGTTGTATTAAATGAGAAACTGTGTCTATCATCTATCACCATGTCTGAGATGCAGTTGTCTCTTAATGTATGGAAACATAGAAGGTATTTAATACATGTAAAGGTAGGTCCACTCCAGGAACTTTTATTAAGTACTTAATAAAGTGGTCTTCGCGGTGTATACTGGTACCACAGTGAAGAAGACGAGCGAATAAATAATTGAATAAATAATTTAAAGTGCAATAACTGCCAGTAAGGAGAAGAGGAGGATGCTAATTTTTAGCTCCAGTATGGAAATTTTTGAAGTGTTTTCTATATCTTCAATAATCTTCTGATATTGAGTCTGTTTTATAGTAATTGAGACAAAATTTTTACAGATAAAACCAAGAGATACACCAAAAACAAATAATTGATTAGAAACCACAATCCTCGCCCCCGAAACTAGTCCTACTCCTTCATGACCCCGCCCTACACTATAGCCACGCCTCCTCGGCTTACACTTTATCTCCACCCAGCTCTCGGTCAAGGGCTCCCGGCTCCTGGATCTCAGCCGAAGCTTATTTGCTCGCGAGAGTTCCTCCTTCCAGCGGAATCACAGGCTGCTGCAGGAAACGGAGGCAGAGCAGAGTCGCGAGATTTCGCTCGTTCACCTCCCGCAGACCCCGCCCCTCCTCGGAGCTCCTGGCAGTTTTCTTGGTTGCACGTGTAGTTGTTGTAGTTCGTTCTCACGTGACCACGGAAGTGTAGGCACCTCAGGCCCCGCCTCAAAAATGGCGGCGCCCAGTGCATGGGTCCACGACCCTCCTCGGTTCAGTTTCGAATTGTAACCTTGAAGGTGTCTGCTGGGCCATGGACGGACCTGGGTTTACGGCCTCGCTGGTGGTGAGTGCGGGGCGGTAGAGTGGGGCGCTCGGGGTGCCGGAGTCCGGCACTGGTGCCTGTGGGAACGTCTCTGCACTAGCAATTTCTTCCGGTTTTGCGCGCTGGACTGTATCAGGTCACCTGGTCACCAGGTCTGGGGCTCCAGCGCGGGACTCCTGGGATGCCTTCGGGTGTCCTCTCAAGGCCGTATGTTGAGACCAGAAAGAGACGGGGGACTCGGGAGTACTTGACTCATTGTCTTCCGCACGAAGACAGTTTCTCCATAAAGAAAAAAAAAGCTTCAATTAATATAACTACACTCTGGAGAACTTGGGAATTAAGAAAATATATGTAAGAAAGCAAGAACTGCTTACTTAAATTACTCAGAGCCCTCCTGTCCCAGACTATGGTTGTCATTTTGCGGTATCTTTTTTCAGTTTCGGAAAATGACATATCCATTCATTCCTTCAGTATATAATTAGTCTACTTATTCTGCTTTCAGGCATTCTGCTAGGTTTTGGGTATGTTGATGTAGGGACCTGGCCCACAGTCAGATGAGTAGCAGGCAGCCAAGGTCTCCTCGCTTCTTTCTTTCCTCACCGAATGTGCTTTGTTTGCTGTACCTATATAATCGTGCTGCTTCTCTGCCTGAGTGCAAAGGGCTCTGGCCAGCCGCCACCAGAGACTCTCTCCCAATAAACCCATGTCCCACACTTAGCCACCTGGTGTGTTCTTTGGGCTTGTGGGCTTTCCGGCACAAATCTTGGAACAACTTGGACTCAGTGGGAACAACTGATGAGCAGAAATAGCTGTGCTATAGAACCATAAGACAGGAGTGCTTACTTCCTTAGAAAACCACAAGAATCAACACTTTTTAACATAAAAAAGGAAAAAAAAATCCTTCAACAAATAGTTTGAAACCTCTCTTGCAGTATAGGCACTGGATAAGACAGGGATTGGCTTGCTGTGGGGGAGTGGACAGAAGCAGACTAACTTTTAAAAAGCTTCTCACCAAAATTGGAGGCCCAGAGGAATTTTTTCATTTAATTATCAAATGTTTATTGTTGTAGGCATTGGAGATAGCATGGGGAACAAAATAGACCTGCCCACGTGGGTCAGGTGGTGCAGACAGAATAGTAAAATGACTGTTAAAATAAATGGCATGAGGGCTAGCTGTTTCAGAGTGTTATGGAAAGTGTTAGGGAAGGGGCACCTTAGCCAGACTTGTGGGATGATGGTTTTCAATCTAGATTTGTTGAGACGTGCGTAAGCTAGGTTTTAGAGATGCATGCAAAGAACTAGGGTACCACTTTCAAGTTTTCCTGTCTAGCTGGTGAGCTAGCAGTAGTACTTTTGACAATTAACATTGTTGTGCTGTGAACTGGGATAAGCTCTTTACATACATCATCTCATTTCATTCTGTCAGACAATTGAAGTCGTATTCTGGTTTTCCAGTTGAGATAACTGAGGCACAAAGAGGTTAGATAACCTGTCCAGAATCACACAGGTGAGATCCATTTTATGTGTGTAAGTGTTGGAGGTCAGATTCCAACCCAGACTTTGTAACATGGGATTCCATGCTCTTAACTGCTCCCGGATACTGTATCTGAAGTCAGTAGCAGTTGCTAAAAATAGGTGAGAGCCAAATTAATAAAAGAATAATGGTTTAAAAAAATTTTAAAGTGTGGTACACATGCAGGAAGGTATACTTTTTTTCAGTGTAGTTACCAAGGGTAAAATTGGGATCAGTGGGTATAAGTTTCAAGGAAGTTAGATTTCATTCCAGCTAAAAACAAATCATTTTATTAATTCAGCACACAGTTTATCTGCCATGAATTCTGCCCACTGGGCACTGTGATTACCCTTGGAGATACAGTGGCAAACAAGCCAAACCCAAAGGATAAGTACTCTGAAAGAAATGAACTGAGGTGGGATAGAGAGAGAATGATATTGGAGAACCTACGTTAGATGGACTAACCAAGGAAACTGAGGAGGTAACATTTAAGCTAAGACCTAAAAGACAGGAAGGAGCAAGACATTTTGATGTGAAGAGGGGAAAGTTTAGAGCGAGCAGCACATGAGAAAACCCTTAGATGGAAAAGTTTAGAATGTTTAAGTGGTGGCTGAGGCCTACTGGGTAAGAGTAATATGGCAGGGGATGGTATTGGAGAGGCAGACAAAACCAGCTGAGGTGAATCTTTGGGGGTCATGGATAGGAATTTGGATTCTTTTTGAAGCATAACGGAAGCCATTAGAAGGTTTTGTTATCAAAGTGTAGAAATGGAGTGGCCACTTTTCAAGGTTGGCAGCATCTTTGAGACAGGCTGAGCGCGCCTGCGGAAGTACTGTTTTGCTTACTATCGTGTTAGCAGAGCCTGACCTTTGGTAGGCATTCGACACTATTTGTTGAGTGAATGAATGAAAGGTAGGCCTAGATGATTGCTGAAGTCTTGGAAATAGGATTCTAAGGGTTAAAGGAGATAACCTCAAATATGCAGTGCAGAGCCTGGCATGTAGCAGATACTTAAATGTTCCCCTCCTAAATCTTCATGAGCGTCATTGAAGGGCTATAGGTTTGAATAAGGGGAGAGCCTCTGGGATATTGTCAGTTTTCATTTGGACCTTACGCTTACATGGTGGAAAGTTTGCGAACTTAATTGCCAGACCTTTTCGTAGAGTGGGCTATTTAGGAAACAAAACAAAACAGAACAAAACAAACCTCAAAGAGTCCATTGACTGGTGCATGCTTTTAGGAATGTAGTTTGGAATAAATATTAGCAACCTAAAGATGTCCATAACATTTAACGCAGGGAAGATAATCGGAAGCCACTTAAATATAAAATAAAAGGAATGGTTAGGTAAGCGATGATAGATGCATTTCATGGACTATTCAGCGACCCTTCAACTAGTGCTTGTGAAGTGCATGTGCTTTAACAACATGGAGAATGCTTATGAGTATAAAAAAGAAAAAAATAGAACACAGTACACGTGTACATATGTTCATGCCTAATTAAAACTATGTAAAAATATTATTCCATTCATTTTAAAAAAAGCATTGATATGAAATAATTTTGATAGTAGCATTACAGATAGTAGTTCCAACTGCTGCAATATTGCGAGTGCAGGCACACCATGGAGATATTGTGGTTTCATTTCCAGACCACTGTAATCAAGTGAGTATCGCAATAAAGTGAGTCTTAATTTTTGCTGGTGGAGGTCTTGCCTTCCGTTTATAAAAAAATGCAACACCTGTGAAGTGCAATAAAGCAAAGTTAAATAAAATGAGATATGCCTGTACCTTTTTCCTTCTGGTTCTTCTAATACAAAAAAGTACTTTGCATTTTAAAAAATAGCACATCCTTTATCACATGCCTGACGCTTCTCTCTCTCACTTTCAGTACTTAACTATTTCACTGAGTTTGTAGTTCATGTATTCACCTGGCTTGTTCTGAATGAAACCAAAAACATCCCTGCTGCAGTTACTTTTAACCAGACTTAAGTTATAGGTGAAAGAACTTCGGCAAGTGTGGGTGCTATGCAGTGTAAAGTACGGGCAATCCTTTGCATGGTAGTGTGGGGCTGTACAAATGAATGTGCAAGTAGAAATCATGCTGTGGGGACAGAGTCTCAGAGAGCAGTTTCCAGGCTCTCGGCCTGATGTGTAAAGGTGCTGGCTCAGTTATTAGATGGCCATCAGCTGTGATCAGATGGCCATCCGCTGTGGCTGGATGGCCATAAGCTATTACTGGTTCGCCATTAGCCGCTACTATAACTGCCATGGCTTCGCTGGCAAGGGGCTTGGTTGGTTGGTTGGTTGGCTGGCTGGCTGGCTGGCAAAGAAGCAGACAGCAAGATTGCGGATCGTGTGGCTCCTGCTTCCTGTGTCTCCAACCCAGCCACCAGCGAGACTATAGTGGTATGACTCCCCTATGTATGGCTCCGTTGTAGTTCCTTTTTGGCCTTACCATATCCTGCGTTCTTGTGAGGGGAGTGGGCGCTGAGACTCTGCATGACACATGCAGTGGTCTTAATGATGAGAAAAATGATAATTTAATGAGCTTTAAGAATTCTTGTTGGTGTTAAAAAGTAAAATCTTACTGTTGATTTTAAAAAAGTATAGTGAAATGAAAAAATAGTAAAACTAGTATTTAGTACATTGTAATTTAAAACATTGGAAACATTAAGAATGTATTTCTTTGTAAAAAATGTATCAAAAATAATTTGAACAGTACTTGTCTTCTAGTCCTATAATTTACAGAATAAGCATCTTTTTTAGGCCTTGGCAAATGTCATACAAGGTCTAACAAGTTTGTGAACTTGTTGCAACAATGTTGCTAACCTTTTTGATTACCAGAGGGATTATTCATTATGAAGTTGTACCAACTGGACAGTTAACCAAGTTTACTATTTGGAAGTGCTGAGAAGGCTGTGTGAAAAAGTTAGACGACCTGAACTTGTCGCCAATAATTCATGGCTCTTGCATCATGAAAATGTACTAGCTCACATGTGACTGTCTGTGAGGGAGTTTTTAGGCAGTAAACAAATATCTGTGTTGGAACACCCTCCCTACTCACCTGATCTGGCCCCAATGACTTCTTTTTTACTTGAAGATAAAGGAAATGTTGAAAGGAAGACATTTTGATGACATTCAGGACATCAAGGGTAATACGATGACAGCTCTGATGGCCATTCCAGAAAAAGAGTTCCAAATTTACTTTGAAGGGTGGACTAGGCATTGGCTTCGGTGCATAGTTTCCTAAGGGGAGTACTTTGAAGTTGACCGTAGTGATACTCAGCAATGAGGTACGTAGCACATTTTCTGGGATGAGTTCGCGAACTTAATTGTCTGAACTTGTATACTGCTTTCTAACTTTGGATCAACTTCCAACATTTTATCCTATGTACTTTCAATGTTGTGAAATATCTGCAAGAGTTCCTTTAATGTGAAGATTTTTGCTGGCATAACTTCCTCTGGGACGACTTCATCCTTTTTGTCCCAACCACTTTCCTCCTTATGTTGATAAGGTTGCCTTCACTAATTTCCTCTGGCTGCATATCTAGTCTCTCACATGACAGAAATGTCAGTATTCCCATAGCCAGCTATTCTATAACACCATTTATGTTTGACTTGAATTTCACTTTCATTGTTACCACTTTTCATTTATTTGCTGCGCTTTTATCTTTGTTGGCCAATTCCCTCTTTTGATTGCCATTTTTGTAAAATGTCCCTATGATAACTGTAATTTGAACCATGGTGTTGGAGGGCTTATGCTACTTGTGGTAGGTAACAGAAATTCCTGTGTGAGTACTGTGCAAGGTTCAAGGACTGCTTGTCTTGTGTTTTTTTCCCCCTTTTGAGGTGGTTCTGAAAAAGCTTTTTCATAATACGCATGTTGTGCCTTGCCACTGGATCTGCCCTTATGCTGAGAACTGGATCTGCCCTTATGCTGAAGAAGGGGTCTTGAAGGGAAGGGCATGGGTAGTTGCTAGGGCTTCTTAGATGGGTTGAGAAAATAGAAGAAAAAATAAGAACGAAGTATTGGACCTCCTTTAAGGGAAATTTTCGGTGTTCTTTGCCCCAAATCTTTCTTTCTGGAAGGTAGCCTCCTAGTTTTCAATCTGGAGTAAAGGGAAGTTAGTGTCTGATAATGAAGCGTTATTTACAAATCTGTAAGGAATTGGGATTGATACTTCATGTTCTCAAGGTTGCTTTGTGTAATTTGTTTCCTCTTGGCATTAAAGTCAAAATGAGCAGGTCTTTTTTTTGCTTGCTTTCGTGTTGAGCCGGCAGTCAGCTAGACACAAGTATACGAATTCTGAATTTTGATCAGTCAGTGGCGCATGTGGTGCACCCTTGGAGACCCCCGGTCATCTAGGATCACAGTTGAGAGGCGCTGCTGTGATGGAGTCATTTCTTTTGCATCTCAAGTACCAGAAGATGGGACTACCTTTCCTTTCTTATTTTTCTTTCAGTATAAGAGGGGGGTATTGGGAAAGTTTTAGTATGTGATAATTTAGGAGGAGATCACTTGTGAATATGCTTTTGTTTCCACTTCCAAAACAAACACTATATGTGCAAACATAAATTTTAAATACTAAATTTTTTATGATACAGACATAATTTCAGTAACATTAATGAAATGCCAAGTAGAAGAAAGGCAAAAGTGTACCCACAGTTTTTCCACCTCCACAAATCTGGTATCTTTTAACCTGTTTAACCAGACTTTTGTTAGCTTTGGCTTTCGTACCTCAAAAGGGAAGAGTGCCTCAAAGCTACGGTTGCTGCCCTCATGGGTTTACAGTCATGTAGGAGCAGACGCTAAACAGAAATAAAAATTAACTATGTGATTGCAAATGGTGGTAAAAACTAACCATTTACTGACCATTTTAACATGTACTTATGCAGTTTTTTCTTATCCGCTCATATCATTACAATTTTGTAGTCAGCGTTTTTTGGTATTCTTTTTAAAAATTAACCCATAAATTCAAATCCAAGGGTCATAAATAAATTTGAACACTAGTATTTCTCAAGTTTTTGAAGTCGACGCTGAATTGTTCCTGCCATGCATTGCATGATGTGGCTTCTGTTATGTCTGTGGGTGATTCTTGTCCAGGGAGCAGAATCTGAGGAGAGCTTTAACTTCATTATTGCTAATGAAAGACTTGAACTTACAGATTTTATATGTGACTTGATTAAGTTTAATATATGAATGTAATCTTTAGTATTTGGTAAACTACATGTCAGTTTTGCATGGTTTTTAATATTGACATGTCAGAAATACGGCAGGCTTTGAAGTATTTCTAGTTGCATAATACTAAAAATAACTCATATTTATTGATAATTGATTAAGGATGGACATTTTGCTAAGCGTGTAACAGGCTCATGTAATTGTATTTCTCATTTGATGTCACTCAATTCTCAAACACGCTATGAAGTATAGGTACTATTTTTCCCATTTCATACATGAAGAAATATAGGCTGAGGGAGGTTAAATAGCTTTCCTAAGGAGACCTAGTTGAGATCGAAGCCAAGTGTGTCTGTCTGATGCCAAAGTTGTGGTCTTAGGCAATATTTAATCTGAAAGAATTTCTGGAGAAATGGAAGAAGACTCAAGTAAAATTCTAGAACTATTGGATTCTTGAGAATAGCCTCACTGAACAAAACTGAACCTACAGTCTTTTCCATTGGGAGGTGATGATAAGCAGAGGATTTCTGGAGAAATTACTGTGAATATACCACAAAGCTGTGGGTATAGTTGTGGAATGTTAATAAGTACAGCAGCAGACAGATAACACTGGCTTTCGCTGTCACAGTGCAGTGACAAACCACAACAGAGACAACTAAACAGTGACTTAATGCAGTTTTTCTTCTGAACACTTAATTTTTTTTATAAAGCGTTTGCTTATCACTCATAGTTCCATCTGATTCAAACCAACAAACAAGGCAGAAGCCCTGCTTCGCACGAGGTGCTGGATTAGATTAGATATTTAGGACGGCAAAGGTCCTGGCTTCCACTCTGAAGGATCTTGATGTCAGATATCCTCGTTAGTACCCAAAGAGAAATATAAACAAAGTTAAATGAGGGGGTCAAGGAAGTAGCATTTAACTCGGGGAGATTGAGAAGGGCATTAGGAAGGACGTGGCGTTTTTTCACAGCCTTAACAATGAGGAGGATTTTGGCGTGCGTGCATGCACGGCGGCGTTGGTGGCAGGGAGCAAGTGGTCTGCTGGCTGTGTAGACAGGAGACAAGGGTATAGTAACTGGCATTCTGTTGAGAGAAAGCCTAAGCAGGAGCACAGAAATGAGAAGTTTCTGACATGTTGGGAAACAGAATAGTCAGATTGGATGATGCTCAAGGTTTGTTAGATTGTGAAATGAAGCTGGACAGGTAGTTTAGAATCCCCGGGTCCAGGTTCTACAGTTACCCCTTACTGAGTGCGTCCTACATTCCAGTTGCAGTGAATTTGGAGTTTTTTTTGATGGGAGAGTATTTTGAATAGCTTTTGCTTTTTTATGTTTGTAATACTCATTACAAAACTTGAACAATACAAAAATTAACAAGATAGTAAAAATACTCATCTTGAATCTTTCCACAAAGGTAATCACTTTTAGCAATTTAGTGTGTATGCTTCCAGACTTCTAAGTATGCATATATAAATAGATACATATTTCTTTGAAAGGTGGGATTATAAAGCCTACAGTGCTCTATAGCTTATTTGGTTAATTTACTACTGTAACAAGTTTCTGTACCAGTGAGTTCAGATGACCTCTTTCTTTTAAAGACTGTTTACCAATTCATCACTTGGATATAAGAATTTTTCCAGCAAGACCCCTAGGATAGACTTTTAGGTTATTTCCAGTTTTTTACTGTTACAAACTGTTTACAAATGAGGTAGTAAACATTCTAATATATTTATGCATTTATTTCTGTGGGAGAAATATTTAGAAATAGCTGGATCAGGGTTTTTTAATTTAACATTTTAATTTTGCTACATTGCCCTTCAATAGATTATAATAATTTGTTTTCCTTCATAGTGCCCATTACTAGTCTTCATGTTTTTAACCTTTTCAATTTTATTGGGAAAATGTTTTAATTTGTTTTTATTTGACCATTAATGATGGGGAAGCATATTTTCATAATTTTGTTGGCCATTTACATTTTCCTTTTGGGAATTGCTTCGTCCCGTGTTTTGCAATTTTCAAAAATTGGATGTACTTTTTTTAGGTTGACTTGTAGTACCCTCTAAAATATGGGTAGCAGCCCTTCATTATAGTTATTAATTCATTCATTCTTCAAATAGTTGAGTGTCTATAGTGTACTGGTGCTGAGAACATTGGTGAACAAAACAGGTATGGGTCTTACAGTCTAGTGCGACATACAGACAATGGTTAGATGCTCAGTTATAGAATTAAAATTGTGATCAGCATGTGGAAACAAGAGAGTCTAATCCTAGACTGGGGGATTAGAGAACAGCTGTACAAAGTCCTAGAAATGAGGAAGAGCAGATGAGGAAAATAGAGCTCAAAGTGGCAAGAAGGTACTCAGCAAAGGGCAAATGGTGGGTGGAGTTGAGGGTGGACAGGCAGATGGGGTCCCGAACTTCATCCTAAAGGCTGTTGGAAAGTTTGGAGGAAATATAAACTGGAGAGGGGCAAAATGAACTTGAAATTTTGCATTTTACAAAATGACTCTGCCATTAGTATAAAAGTGGCAAGGAGCACTGCAGGGAGGATGAGTGGTGAATGGGGAAGACGACTGGTGTAACAGGAAGCAGAGGCAGCAGGTCTCTAAGGAGGAGCTGCTTCAAGTCAGTGGTGGCCACTTCCTGGTGGAGAAAACTGGGAATGTCAGGAGGCATGTTAATGTGTCCTCTGGTTCTTCTTAGCTGCAGTTTAGGCCAGTGGCCTGAAATGATTCTGCTTAGTTAGACAAGTGGTTTGAGTTTTTCCTGTAGTTGAGCAGCAATGATTTTTTCTTGTTGTGCCAACCTCCTTTTGCAAAATAAAGGTTTTGTAGCATGTAATCTTGACTTTTTTTCAACTCCCAGAGTAATGTGAAAGCACTAATTAGACACTTCCTCTCTACAAACTGCCAGTACTTTTTACATTTATTAACTTCAGGTAGAGATGTGTATTTTATCTATACGATATCAAGGTTGCAATAAATTGTTACGCTGTAGTTAGGCTTGCTAGTTGTCTGGGTTATGTTCTATATTTTTGGATGTTGTCTAGTTCATAACCATTTTCAGTGTCAGCCACCATAAATCTTGAAACTAATCATTTGTCTGATAACCTTTTGATAAATGATCGTAAATAAAACAAATTTCTCAGGCTAAAAAATAAAATAATTTGGTAAAGTACCTTGTAATTCAGCTGATGTTGGCTTGTCTATTTTGTACATAATTATGTACAAAACAACATTGATTCAAAATGATAGGCAATCCTTAAAGATTTTGTTTAAATCTTAAATATGTTGCTGTGTGAATAAATATATAGGTATTTCTTATTCTTCTTCCTGCTCTCTATTAGCTGTTTTTTTTTCAGTCTCATGAATTTAAATGACATTTGAATTACAGAAATTTAAAATCTGCAGAAGCAATTAGTAACTTTTGATTTATATTTTGCTAGATAAGTAGATTCAATCTGGTCATTTTATTCTCAGAAGATAAGAATTCTGAAGAAAGAAGGGTTAGAGAATCAATACATGCAAAGTAGCCAAATAGATTGAAAGAGTAATTACCTTATTGATTAAAATTTAGGAGTAGATAGTAAGCATCTCTCTGAACCCTCTCCTAAGATTAAAGAGAAAATTAGAATGAAGTGCAGCCTGTTTTTAACGAATCCAATCATTATTAGACATTCTCAGCAGGATTTTAGTTTTCGTGTTTTGAGAAAATGAAGAGGCAGGCAAAATATTTTGTTTACATACTGAATTGAGAAAATCCTTTAAAAATATGTGAGAAAAAACGTTGGAAAAGGTTGGCTTTTCCCCCTACTTTCCCCATGACTAGGAAAAGGCCGCCTTTATATCCAGAGAGCAATCCCACACTGTCATTCTTTTACTCCCAGTTGTGGTGCTTTACTGGCACATTGTGTTATTTGATGATATCTTTGTAGGTCCTTCGCAGAGTAGACCTTCATGGTCTTTGAGGTCCTGTCGTGTCTTTCAGGCTGATCATATCGTATTGTATTAATGTTTATGGTAATGTACTTTTCTAGTATAAACTAATTTTTAGTAATTTACCTCTGCTAGTTAATTATTGGATTTCTCATCGGAGTAATTTCATTTTTCCAGGGATTTTATGGTGAGTGGTAAGTAGAGCAGGGAGTGTTTGCTAGGTACCAAGCTTGTACCCACTGAGCATGTTGTAAACCCAGAGGTTGGAAAAGCTGATCATTTAGAATTTAGCCTATGTTTGAATAATACGAATTTTTCTGTTTTGGAATATACATGTGTATTTATAATGTATATTTTAACTTTTGAATAAGTAACATATTTCACATGGTTTAAAATTCAAAAGCTAAGAAAAGTTAACAATTCAGTTTAAAAATTACTGTATAAGAACCATATTTAGAGTTATTTCTTTGAAATTCTTCCGTCAGCTTACAGTAAACTGGTTTTGATTCACATCTTTAAATGACACTTTTAGACCTTGGTATTGACCTATCTTTGACACTGTCTTTTAGTTCATATTTTTCTGAATATTTTTTTTGCTTTAACTTAGGTGTAATCAGTTTTGAAATAGTCTACATATGCTCCATGTAATTATGAGGTTCAAACTTAGTTTTAAAGTGCAGCTTTCCAAAGCAACTTGGTGTCTCTTGAGAGATGACTGGTTTGGGCCAGGTTTTAACGTCCTCTAGGAATTTGGCTCTTATTTTTTCCCTATTTATTCACGTAATTAAAAGAATTTATCAAGGACTTTTCAATACACACAAAGTAGAATACAATAGGAATAATTAAATACATGAATCTTAAAATACAGATCTAGATTCAGAAGGATCATTACCTGTTTCAAAATAGAAGTATCCCTCTCCCTCCATCTGTCCCTGTCCCCAAAGTCTTACTACAGATTCACTACTCATTAGTTAAAAGGCAAAAATATAACATTTGTTCTGATATAGAAAGGTCACCAAGATAAATTCAGTGAAAAAAATAAAGTTCAGCACTATGTATATTGTATACACCTTTTATTTTTTTGAAAAGGAAAATAAAATACATATTCATATTTGCTTGTGTATGCCTAAAGTAACTTTGGAAGGATACAATAAGAAACCAGTAAAGTGGTTACCTGAGTTACTACCATTTCCTCGAAAATAAGACATAGCCAGACGATCAGCTCTAATGCGTCTTTTGGAGCAAAAATTCATATAAGACCCAGTCTTATTTTACTATAATATGAGACCGGGTCTTATTATAATATGATATAATATATGTAATGTAGGGTAATGTAATATAATATAATATAATGTAATACCCGATCTTGTATAATATAAGACTGGGTCTTATATTTTGCTCCAAAAGACACATTAGAGCTGTTGTCTGGCTAGGTATTATTTTCGGGAGGAAACAGTAGCAACATGGAAGGAGATTGAACTATTTACCTTTCTGAATTTGTTTGCTTCTTTACTTTTTTGAACCATGTGAGAGTATTAAAAATGAATTTAAAATGTATTTTAAAGTAAATTTATTAAACATTCGTTTTAAAAATGTATTTAAAAATTTACAATTTGGAAATATAGCACTATAATGGTTATTTTCCCAGGAAAATCTTTAGATTTAGGTAGAAGGTCCTTTGACTGTGCCAAATAGCCCGGGGACTGATAGATATGAGAAATATGCTTTAAAGACTCCCTTCTTCTTTTCCCTACTCCCAAATGGCAGAGAGTTTATTTTATTGTAACCTTATTTTTCCTTTCTTATTTCTCCCCTTCTTTTTTTAAAGGCTGGTGGGGTAGCAGGTGTCTCTGTTGACTTGATATTATTTCCTCTGGATACCATTAAAACGAGGCTGCAGAGTCCCCAAGGATTTAATAAGGCTGGTGGTTTTCGTGGAATATATGCTGGCGTTCCTTCTGCTGCTATTGGATCCTTTCCTAATGGTAAAAATTATATTGATATTTTCTCTGCTATAAAGCAAGACAATAGGATTGTATTTTCAGAATGGTATGTGGTGTTACCCCATATACGAATTTCAAAATGTGGTTGTGGCTTATCTTATGAATTTGTTTTTTATTCATTAACTGCATTACTTTTGAATCAGCTGTAGACCCATTCCCATTGTATTTGTAATAGAAAAAAAATAAGAGCAATCTTTGAAAAATGGTTTTTGTTAAAATCCCCAGTTAGAATCCTTAAAGTATTATTCTAACATTGATTGTGATGCCTACAGCTGAGTTTCTCAACCTCGCCTGCACATTAGAATCTCTTGGGAAGCTTTAAAAATTACTGGTGCCCGTGTCACTCCCAGAAGTTTAATTGGTCTGGGCTTTGCCTGAGTATCGGGGGTTTTAGTAACTTCCCAGGTGATTTCAATCTGAAGCTGAGTTTAATAAACTACTGCCTCAGAGAGGCTTCTGAGCAGAGGAATCTAAGAGGCATTAACCTTCCTATCTTAACTGAAGTGCTCTTTGATGGTGCAGCTGATTCCTGCTCACGTCCTGGATACACTCCTTTCTTGCTTTTGTTTGGGATTTGAAGTCACGTTATATGATGTATGGCCTTATTCTAGAATCAGTATCATCTGTTTTACCTTAATCCACTTGTTAGTATACTTTTTTCATTTTAATTGTTTACTGATGCTTTGAGTGGCATTTGAAAGCAAACCAAGCAAACAAACACACACACACACTCACACACACACACACACACACACACACTTATAGAACCTCTGCTCTAGGATGATTCATGAGAAATTCTTTCATGTTACTTTGACATTTAAGTGTCCATCTATGTCCATCTGTGAGCACAGCATTCACATAAAGCTTTGTAGTGCAAAGGGAAAAATCATGTTTTGGTTCCTTTGTTTCTTTCTCCTCTTCTCCCTTCTCTAGTAGTCCTTAGAACAGCAAACTGTTTTGAGGTTCTCCTTGGATTTTCATTTGTGTTAATACTTTCAATAATTGATTACAGCATATCGAGCACCCACTCAATGCCAAATATAATTCTCTATGTGGGAGAGGGACCGTGGTTCCTAAATTTGACCACATTGCAGTCACCTGGTCTCCTGAAGAGATTTTTTTTTTTTTTTTTTTTTGGGTCTGTGGTATGGCCTTAGAGTTGGAAGTTTTAAAAATAATTCCCAGGTGATTTTAATATGCAGACAAATTTGGGAATTGCAAAGGAATATGTTACTAGGTCCCTCTCTTTTGGTCATCAGTTTTTATGGTGTCTCCCTCACTGCTCTAAAGATCTTTTATTCTTGCGTTTTGCACCTAGGAAGTACTGTTGGTAGATGTAGTATTAGCAATACTCTGTAGGGTACGTGCTGCTACCTTAAGCTTGCAGGACTAGTTTAGATTCTTGCCAGCAAGGATTACATACAGAATGTGATTTTGAACTTTATTGTGTGTAAGTGGTGTTCTTGCCAGGCTTTTCGTTTTTGCCATCCATGGACCATCAGTGAATGGGAAATGCTGGATACATAGAGTGCCAGGATTTCAGAAATGATTTTTTTGTTTTTCTGTAAATTTTCGGTGAATTGAAACTTTCCATGGAACTTTTTTTTTCTTTTGCTATTGATTAAGGTTCTAGTCTGAGTACAGTATACCAGTGTAACATTCAGTGGCTGTAGACTTTTTTGAGAAAATATCCTGTAGGGGTGAGGAGTTGGGGTGGAAGGGAACCAAGGTCGAAAGAGGAGACAGAAAGACCTATATTCAGGATCCTTACTCCCTATTTAGAAAGGTGTGTGAAAAACCATAGTAGTTGGTTTTTGGTTTTGTTTTTTAGAAGAGCTGGAAGAGACTGCAGGTATCAGATAGCCCAACCCCCTTCTTTGTTATATAATAACTTGCCTAGAGCCTCCTTTGGAATCTGATTGTGCCATCATTTCCAATCAGCAAGGGCTTCCTTGGGCGGCACCCAGGGACTCAATATTTCTAAAGATCTTTGTGGTTCATAGTCCTTTGAACTGTCTTTCTCCCTTCTCCCTGTGGGTGGCGGTGGGAGGGTGGATTTTGTAGCAGGTGGAACTTATAGCTGAATGCAGTTGGAGATATTCTAGCTGTACGTTTTAGTGAGTGGGGCAAAGTCAGAAAAGAACCACAAATGGGAATAAGGCCCTATATTAACCACACAGAACTACCTGCGTTGGTTACTACTCCTGGGTGACAATGTGCTTCTTCACTTGTCCCGATGTTTATTTGTTAGCAGCCCGAGGAGTGTTTACAAGCTTGTTGACTTCCTTTAACTGTGGAGAACTGATATTTGTACTATCAAACTCTTTTCCTAAGTGTTTCAGACTTCAATGTGACATGTTCAAGTGTCCCTCAAAAGTTGAATTGGCCATTCATTTATCTTTCATGCCTTATCCTTTATGGACGTGATAAACATCCTTTGATTAACAGTTAAGTCTTCAAGACCTCTTGTGCAGCTAAGATTAATTCATGGTAATAGAGGTAGCCTTTTTGAGTTCCAGTTTTAATTAAAAAGTTGATTGTTTCCTTGATGTAAAGGTAAGTTGATGTAGTAAAAAGTATCCATGGTTATTCTGAGTAAGGAGCAATAAAATATTATCGTTCAATGTTTTACTTAGTTAAGGTATATGTTTGCATAAATCAATGAAGTTGATTATTTTATGACTATACGAAGTGTGGGGACAGAGTCCCAGAGAGCAGTTTCCAGGCTCTCGGCCTCACGTGGAAAGGTGCTGGCTCGGGTAGTAGATGGCCATCAGCTGTGGCTAATTGACCATCAGCTGTAACCAGTTAGCCATCGGCCACTGATATAACTGCCCCAGCTGCGCTGGTTGGTGAGTCAGGAGAGAGTGGAGCGTCAGTCGGTTGGTTGGCAGGCAGAAAAGTGGACAGCAGGTGGCAGATCGTGTGACTCCAGCCACCAGTGAGACCATAGTGGTATGACTCCCCTATCTATGGCTCCGTGGGTGTTCCTTTTTGGCCTCACCATATCCTGCGTTCTTATATGGGGAGCGGGACCAGAAACCTCACAGGCTGCCTCACACGACAAATGGTGCAGCGAGCAGGGTCTCCCGCACGACACAAAGATATTTTGGATCACAGAAATTTATATCCCTTTCTCGAAAGCTTACTAAAAAATGTTAAATGACTTGTTAATACAAAATAGTAAATGCTAGGTTAGCTGTTGGTTTCCCTTGGGGCAGGTATCATGTCTTTAGCATTTTCGTAAGTCCAGGGTTAGGCATATAACATGGGCTCAATAAATTCTGCAAGAGTGAGGGGTGTGGGGGAAGAGTATGTGTTTATTATCTTTATCCGTTATCTCATAATTTATTAGAGTTGTAACTTTTTTGAGAAACGTCTTTCTTAACAGCTTGAATATATATTTAAACTTTGTGAAAGACTGGTTTGTTTCTAATTTCAGCTGCTGCTTTTTTTATCACTTACGAATATGTGAAATGGTTTTTGCACACTGATCCATCTTCATATTTGATGCCTGTGAAGCATATGTTGGCTGCCTCTGCTGGAGAAGTGGTAAGTAACAAGTTATATGTATAAAATAATTCAGAAATGCAAATCATGCACATATATTCAGTACAGATATTACTTTATTTCATTCTTTTAAAGAAATAAAAGTTTTTTTTAAGTTATGAGAATCACAAATTCCAATAAATGCAAATGGATTTAACGTGATAATTAAAAGACAGAGTCTATATAGGATGAAAGAAAAATCCAGCTATGTGCTATTTACAAGAGACAGACCTAAAACATAATTATACAGAAAGAATAAAATTAAAGAGGTGGAAGAAAATATCCATGCCAGTTGTGGTGGTTTTGTATTATGTCAGCATACCCGAGTGGAACTCTCTTTCCTAGAATTCCCTTTCCAGGTTGGGCTGGCCACAAGGGACATCTGCACAAGATTTGCAAGGTGGAAGTGAAGCACATGTGTTTATGCTCAGAAGGCTGGTGTAGAGTCAGGCCCTGTTGCAGTTTACATACCTCATGGCTGATCTGTTGGCCTCAGGCAACCGCCGGGCTTCCAGCTCCTCTGAGTCCTCACTGGATCTCCTGCAGCTTCTCTGAATTCTGAGTCCAGATGTGTGGGCGCTGTGGTGAAGGGTGCCCTCTTACCTTGCAGGTCCCCCATATCGTTGAGATTGGTGAGAGAGAACGGGAGTCCAGTCAGTCCTTGCTTTCCCTGTATCACATCGGTACTTCGTTCCCGATTGCCTGCCCTCCGATTTCTGTCGCAGCACTAGATTCAGAGGCAACAGATCTACATGTACTGCTCAACCAGCTGCCACAGTTACTGCTCACATCCCTGTGCTAACCTCTTATTCTTATCATTCACAGTGGTTTTACTTCTCGGATCAACTCTGATACAGAAATACTAACTGGAAGAGCTGAGAGAATAATGTTAATATCAGACAAAAAAAGACTTAAAGCAAATAACAAGGAGACCATTGTATAATGCTACAAGGAATGGTTCGCCTGAGAGATGTAATAAACCTGAATCTGGACTAAATAATATAGTCTCAAAATACAAAACAAAAATTCCCAGAATTATAAGGAAAAATGAATAAAAATATAATCTTCATTGAAGATATGTGCATCTATCTGTGAAAGTCTTTAAAACCAGACAGGCATAAACTTAAGACCATAGAAGATTTGAAGAACACAATAGCAAGACTGATCTAATGAATATGTATAGATCTCTGCAACTAATAGTTAAAGATTATTCATTTTATGAAGTACACTTGGAATATTAATAAAAATGTATGACCCGGTAGTCCACAAAGCAACTCAAATAGTGTGGAGACAATGGCATATAGATAATTTCGTTTCTGATTATAATGAAGCAAAATTGGAAAGCAATGACAAAAAGATAACCAGTTCATCCCTACTATGTGTTTAAAAAACTGTCTAACCTCTCTTGTAAATCATGAGCCAAAAAAGAAACCATAATATAAGTGATAAATTATTTGTAATTAAAAAATAATACAGGGTTATTCTTTTTTCCCTAAACTAACGGAGGAGAAGGGTACCAGTAAAAGTTTCCCCACGCGCCTCACCTAATACTACCTCAGTGATTGTGAGCCTCTTTTCATGTGCTTGTTGATATTTGCATATCTTCTTTGGAAAAATGGGTAATTAGATTTCTTTGCTTATTCTTTAATTGGGTTGTTTTTTTGTTATTAAGTTGTAGGAGTTCTTTAAATATTCTAGATACAAGCCTCTTATCAGACATGGGATTTCCAAAAATTTTCTCCCATTCTTTTTCACTTTTTTTTTTTCTTTTTTTAAGGAGGGTGCAGCTCACGTGCCCCAAGCAGGGATCGAACCAGCAACCTTGGTGCCATCAGTACCATGCTCCAACCAGCTGAGCTAACCGGCCACCCGCCTTCTTTTTCACTTTCTTAATTGTGTCCTTTGAAGCACAAGTTTTTAATTTTGATGATGTCTAATTTATCCATTTTATCTTACATTGCTTGTGCATTGGTGTCATACATAAGAAACCATTGCCAAATCTGAGATCATGAAGATTTATACCTATGGTTTCTTCCAAGAGTTTCATAGAATGCAAGTTCATAGTCTTGCATTTAGGTCTTCGATCCATTTTGAGTTAACTTTTGTATCTGGTGTGAGGTAGTGGTCTAATTTCATTCTTTTGCATGTGGATATCCAGTTGACCCTGTAACATTTGTTGAAAAGACTGTTTGTACTCCACTGAATGGCCTTGCACCTTTGTCAAAAACTAATTGACTATAAATGTGAGGGTTTATTTGTGGACTGTTGAGTCTGTTCAGTGGATCTGTATGTCAGTCTGTATGTCAGTATGACACTGCCTTGGTTAAAGCAGTTTAGTAGTAAGTTTTGAAATCAGAAGTGTGAGTCCTCCAGCTTATTCTCTATCAATATTGTTTTGCCTATTCTGGGTCTCTTGCATTTCCATGTGAATTTTAGAATTAGCTTGTCAATTTCTGCAAAAAAAGCAACTGAGATTTTGATAAGGATTGCAATGAATCTGCAAGTTAAATCTGGAGAGTATTGGCATTTTAACAACATTAGATTTTCTAATCCATATTTGGGATGTCTTTCCATTTATTTAGATCTTAATTTCTTTCAATAATGTTTTGTAGTTTCAGAGTATAAGTTTTATACTTCTTTTTTTTAAATTTTATCCCTAATTTATTCTTTTGGATGCTATTGTAAATGGGATTTTTCTTAATTCCATTATCGTTTAGTTCATTGCTGCTGTGCTGAAATAAATTGATTTTTGTATCTTGTATCCTGCAATGTTGATGAACTAATTAATTAGTTTTAAAGTTGTTTAGTGGATTCCTTAGGATTTTCTACATGCAAGATATCTGCAAGTAGAGATAGTTTACTTTTTTCTAACCTATGTGCCTTTTACTTCATTTTCTTGCCTAATTGCCGTGGCTAGAAGCTCTAGTACAATACTGAATAGGAGTGGTGAGAGTGGACAGCCTTGTCTTGTTTCTGATCTCAGGGAGAAAGTATTTAGTGTTTCACCATTAATATGATGTTAGCTGTGAGCTTCTCGTAGATGTCCTTTTCCAAGTTGAAGAAGTTGTCTTCTGTTCCTAGTTTGTTGAGTGAATTTTATTTTTTAATTTTGAAGGGTTTTGTTAGTACTCTTTCTTCCTGTATTGAGATAATCATGTGGTCTTCTTAATTTTATTGATACGGTATAGTGTATTAATTGATTTTTAAATGTTAAACCACTCTTGCATTCCTGAGATAATTCTATTTTTAATTTTTTGAGAAACCTTCATACTGTTTTCCATAGTGGCTGTACCAATTTACATTCTACCAATAGTGCACAAGGGTTCTCTTTTCTCCACATCTTCTCCGACACTTGTTTCTTGTCTTTGTGTTAATAGCTGTAAAATGAATTTCTTGAGCTAAGAAATCAGTTGTATAATTCCTCGAAGGGAATGTTAAAAGAAATTAGCCTGAGAGACTAAATCACTGAACTGTTTTTAATAAAATTTCCTTTTACCATTGGTTTTAAAAATGATTTTGCATAACCCAAGTTAACTCTGGATTTAAAAAAAAAAATTGCCTTCATAATTTACTAAAGTTATATAAGTAATGGGACTAACAATATATTAACTTTTGAGTAGCAAAGAACGTAAAGTAGTAGTTCTTTTTATGACCTATAGACCCCTTTAGGAATGAAACCTATTGCTGTCTCTCCAGTAAAGTGAACATATATGGACATTTGCGTACAATTTCTGAGGATTTTCATTCTTCTTAACTAACCCAAAGTAAGAGCTCCAGTGTTTGAATTCTGTCTGAAAATTAGCTTAAACTGCAGTTTGAAAGCAATTTACACTTAATTAAAAAATCTTTTAACCATTTATCTTTGGTTTAGATTATTTTTTGTGATATTGTTTTAAAATTAGAATCTCATTACATGCAGTTATTTTTGACTATATTACTAAAGAATGACAAATTGAGTTTCAGTGTCTCTCAGGTTGTGAAAAATCTGCTCTTGCCTCTGTTTTAGAATTATATGTTGCTTTGATTAAGTTTCAATATAGTCTCATAAATTCAATATTTGGTTTATGTTTTTTAGTATGTTGCTGAGAACAAGCAGCAAATAAAACTTGGCTACTTACTTCATTTCACATAGGGCCATCTTGCCTGAAAGCAAGTTGGCCTTGTTGAAAGACCGGCTTTCTTCAATTTATAAACTGTCTCTTGGACTAACCCAGAGTATATAATGTGATATAATGAGGCAGGGCAAATGAGAGCTTTGAGATTACTCATATTAATGATATATCTTTTCATTTGTGGAAAATACTGTACGTTCTGTACCTTAATATTTATAACTGACATTTAAAATATGGGAGACTTTTTACTATGACATAGTTTCTGTGATGCTTGGAGAACTTTAAAAGGAGAATTTATCAGATACATAGATCGACTTCAAAGGTGAAACATCTCTCGATGTTGACTTTTAATTGATGTTAAACTCAGTTATAGTTTAGTATGCTGAAAAGATTGTCAAGTTTAGGAAGTTTGTGGAAATGTTGGTTCTGATGCTCCAATTATATTTGATCTTTCTTTAAAATCTTCCCCAAACCATAATATCATTTTTCTCAGTAAATGCTTGAGAAGTGTTTGTAGCATTTTCCTGTTTTAGTAACTTCTTTCAGTTTAATGGAGCATAAACTTTTGGTTTCAGATTCATACAAGTGTGGTTGCTTGAAGTAAGAGAAAGAAAGAAATGGGTGAATTTAGGAGAAACAAATTTTCATAGGTAAAATAAAAAGGAATAGGACACAAAAACATACATAGCTGTCAGTCGTCAGAGAAAATAAGAAATAGTTTAGCGCAGGCACTGTTCTGTACACATTGGTTTTGACATAAGGTTATGTTGCAGACAGATTTCTTAGAAACAATAACTTATGAATATGCCCACAATTACTTTATGGCAGCAACTATAAGTGTATGAAAGAAATTTAGAAACAAAAGAAACCTGCCATAATAACCAATCCCTGTAGCATCAGCTTGATTAAAACTTAATGATGAATCAATAAAACTATAATTACAACCTTCTACCTTATGTTTGTAATTTGGAATACAGTAATATTGATCAAATAAGATTTAATATGTAACAACAGTAAGAAGGGTCCCGTCTGTGCCATTTTTATTAGCAAGTTTGCTATACCAAATCCCTAAATCCCTACCTCAATTATTTTACAGCTCAGTTTTCATCAGACACAGAAAAAGCCCTGTGAGAAGTAGAATCTGTAATTAGATCAGAAAGGTTGGGGCAGGTTTACTTTAACAAAAAGATGCTGTAACATTACAGTGGTAGTGATTTGTTTTCTAAGGCCTTAAGATTAGATTTTTCCCCAGTCTTATCCAACTTTTGTTCTTACCGTGTTTCCCTGAAAATAAGACCAAATTGGAAAATAAGCCCTAGCATGATTTTTCAGGATGCTCGTAATATAAAATAAGCCCTTCTCCGTCTTTTGGAGCAAAAATTAATATAAGACCCAGTCTTATTTTCGGGGAAATATGATAGGGCTTATTTTATATTACGAGCATCCTGAAAAATCATGCTAGGGCTTATTTTCTGGTTAGGTCTTATTTTCGAGGAAACACGGTAGTTCATGTTGTTTTCAGAAATGAAAGAATGTTGAAATTTCTTTGCAGCCAAAAGCAGCCACTGGGAATGTAATGTGTCCATGGGTGACATGTGTGGATGTCCTCACACATGTAGATGCTGGTAGATTATCCTTTTCGCTCTCATTCTAACTTGGGTATGAGAAAGCTAGGAAATAAATATAATGTTTTGTAAATGCTTTTCTGACAGCTTCTAATAGAACTTCCAGAAGAGTAGACCAAGCAGCACCTACTTGGGAATCCATTGCCTGGGCAGCTGGTTACACATGCAGATTTTGGGAGATGGTCCCAGGGACCCTGCATGTCAAACAAGATTCCTAGATGGTTCTGGTGCTTGCTGGTACCTAAGAACCACTGAATTAGGACTATCAAAAATGTAATTTATATTCCAGTAGTAAATATTTTTACAGAATGGGCTTGGCAGTCCCATGCATAAAAATATTTTACTAGGTACAGAACATGAAGGGGCCACGTTCTGATTCTTTTAGACCTACTAAGATTCCCAGTTTAATAAACTGGTTGGTTGTGAGGGTGGCAGTATATGGTGACACGTAGTTTTGGATTTTGGAGTACATGTGCACCCAGCTCTGATGGTCTCTTCAAGGCCCATGCCGTTGGAGAGCTGTGGAAGTGAAGGCAACTTCTGCTACAGGTTCGCTCCTCTAGCAGCTAACAAGGCCAGTGGACCTCTGTCCTGCAGTCTGTCCGGGGGCCTGTGGGATATCAGCATATGGGTGAAGTCCATCGTTGTAATTCACTTTCCTTATGGTATTGGCTGCTTGGAGCGTTCGCTGCATTGATGCTGTCAGGAGTGTTTGTCAGCTGCAAAACGCGGTGCACAGTCCCTAGTGGGGATCGGAGCTCTTTTTATTATGCTGTTCATATCGTTTTTAAGGTGTATTTATAGTGTTTTTCATGATCTTTACTGGCTTTTTCTAAGAAGAACCACTGAGCAAAATAATAGAAGAAAGGTTGAGAACTTTCAAAAAGTGTTGTCTCTTTTGAAATAATCACGGTAGTTTTGAAACATGCCTCTCAATATAGATTGACTTTCATTTGCAATTGTGGTAGTAGTTTGCCAAGCTCATGGGCAGTTGTATAACGGTGTCATGGGAGGTGGGCTGAGCAGGAACTGAGACGGCTGCCCGTGGAGTGCAGTGTCGTTACTGCATCAGAAGGAAGCTCATGGCAATCCTGCAGGTGGAATGGAAGCAGAATGCACAGGTATTGCTAGGAAGTTTGGTGTGCAATTAGCTGCTGGAAACCGAACTGTCAGGTACCTAACCACACTCACAGAAGCACTTTTTGATGCATCTGAGCACGTGCCTTGCTCAGGGGCCTTTCCCCTGTTCTGTTCATTTTTCAGGGTGCCTGGGAGCCTGTTTTCACTTCAGGACATGAAGTACATAATTCATACAGACTTCTAAATTTCTTCTTGGAAACCCCAAGCTATAAGAATGATACAAAATATTATCTCAAAAATATAAAAAAATAACCAGGTTTCTGTTGCCATCTTCAGAGCTTTCACTTTTTACATCCTTTTCTCACGTGACCTCTTTGGTTCCTGTTGTACAGGCGGCATTAGTTCAACCGTTCTTCGTTTCTTCTGCCTCTTCTGTTGCCCTAACTGGCAGTGTGGATTTCGATCTTAAATCCTTCATATTTTAGGCATTGAGGATAAAATGACAAGATACTGCCCTTCAAAGGCTTGCGGTCTACAGGTGGGCATGGACACGTAACTGTGTAAGTGCACTAAAATGTTACAGGTATTTTTAGAAAAGTAATTACAAGGTACAGTGAGAGCCCGAAGGGAAAGGAATGGTCAGTTTTTTCTGGGTTGGAGTGGGCAGATGGGTGTTGATTCAGGGAAGGGTCATAGAGCCGCTAATCCTTAAGCTGTATTTTAGAGTATGACTATTTGTTACGTGTGTTGGTGCAGAGGGGTATTGATGGAAAGCCTTTGTTAGACATTTTCAAATTCCACATGGAGCATAGCTGTGACTGGGTCATTATGAAATGAGGTGGCGGGGCGATGGTTGGGGACGGCTGGAGGTTCTTGCTGGCTATGGTAAGGAGTTTGGCTGTTATCCTTTGAGCAGCTGAGCAGAAGAGCACCATGTGTACCAGGTATGTTAAGAATGTCCACAGGCAGCTGTGTGGAGATGCGCGTGGTGTGTGAATGGAGGGGAGTAGACTACTCCAGAAGTCCCCTGAGAGCGATGCCAGGCCTGCAGGAAGGCAGGGGCGGGCAAAGCAGAGGGACGAGGTGAGCTCAGAAGATGTTAAAGAGGTGGAACTGGCAGAAAGATGGTAGTTCTTTCCGAAGCCCTGCCGCAGCATCCCTGCAGTACCTCTGTCATCGTGGATGCCGTTGTCAGTGTGTTGTGTCTTTGTGTGTTGTGCACATGCTTCAACTCTCCAATGGAGTTCACTGAGCCAAGTTCAATAAGCACACTGCAGCTTTCCAGCTATTCTGAGCGAATATTCACAAAGTGGCAGAAGAGGAAAGAGAAGGCAGTGCTGGGGAGAGGGTCAGGGCTTGGCATGACCGGCGTGGGGCGATGGCCCATTTCCTTTAAAGTGCAAGCACGAGTGTGCTGAGAGATTTTTCAGGGAGGCTCTCATAAAGGAACATTGACCACCCTGACCTTCCAGTTTCTGGATGACCTTCTCTAACACATTTCGATTGTTTCTGTTTTATGGGCTTTCTTTTCTTTCCTTAATGTAGTATGCAGCATTACTGCAGATGGTATTGATTCATGATCTTAGGACAGTGCATTTCATTGATTATCTTATTTAGTTAGTGGACAAGAGGGAAAGGAAGCTTTGCGTTGGCATTTTATTTAAGAGCGGTGTCAGTGTATGGAAAACAATGAAATTATCTTCAGCTTTATGGAAACAATGAATATAATTTTCACACAGGATGATGAAGTTGAAGAAACCATTTCAAGCCACAAGAGTGTTACCTGGTCAGATATTGCTACTACCTTGTAAGTGAAAAAACTGACCACTTCTCTCCCAGGACCAAACTACTGAAGTTAGGATTAGCCACTCTGTGAGTCTGCACTTTGTCAGTGACAAACCTTCATTTTTTAAGATACTGCTGTGTTAAGATTAGGGTTTTGATAGCATAATGAATTAAATACCATGGTCACAAGTTTGCTTTGATTTGTGATTATATACTGTCGACCTTAAAATTAAACAACAAAGATTATCGAGCAATAAATGAGTTTGTTTGGGAATAGCAGAGGAATTGTAATTCGGGACACGCAACCTATGGCGAACCATTGGCAAGTCCAAAGAGACTAAAGGGAGCTCAGCTTTTAGTGGGTCCCAGGAGGAGTTTGGGGAGGGTTGGATTTTTATTTTTTACTTTAACATTTCTTTTTAGAATTTATTTAATTAAGTTTATTGGGGTAATATTGGTTAATAACATTCTGTAAGTTTCAGGTGTACAATTCTGTAATACATCACTTGTATATTCCATTGTGTGCTCACCACCTGAAGTCTCGTCTTCTGTCACCATGTATTTGACCCTGTCACCCTCTTCATCCTCCCCCCACCCACTTCCCCTCTGGTAACCATGGTACTGTTGTCTGTGACTGAGTTTGTTGTTTTATTTTTTCATTTGTGTTCTGTTTTATATTCCACAGATGAGTGAAATCAGTTGCTTCTTTTCTTTCCTGTCTGACTTATTTCATTTAGCTTAATACTCTCAAGATCTATCCATGTTGTCACAAATAGTGATATTCATTTTTTATGGCTGAATAGTATCCCATTGCATATATATGCCACATCTTTTTTATCTTATCACCTGTTGAGGGATGCTTAGGTTGTTTCTATGTCTTGGCTATTGCAAATAATGCTGCAGTGAACAGAGGGGTGTATATATCTTTATGAATAAGTGTTTTCAAATTTTTGGGGTAGATACCCAGAGGAAAGATTGTTGTGTCACATGGTAGCTCTGTCCTTAATTTTTTGAGGAAACTCCATACCATTTTCCATAGAGGCTGTACCAATTTACATTCCCACCAGCAGTGTGTGAGGGTTCCGTTTTCTCCACATCCTCTCCAACACTTGTTATTTCTTGTCTTATTGATAGTAGCCATTCTAACAGGTGTGAGATGGTATCTCATTGTGGTTTTGATTTGCATTTCCCTTATAGCTAGTGAGGTTGAGCACCTTTTCATAGATCTGTTGGCCATCTGTATGTCTTCTTAGGAAAAATGTCTGTCCAAGTCCTCTGCCCCTTTTTTATTGGATTGTTTTGTTGTTGTTGTTGAGTTACATGAGTTCTTTATATATTTCGGGTATTAGCTCCTTATCAGAAGTATCGTTTACAAATAACCTTTTCCCATTTGGTTCGTTGCCTTTTTGTATTGTTGATGGTTTCTTTGTGCAGAAGCTTTTTAGTTTGATTTAGTCCCATTCATTTATTTTTGCTTTTATTTCACATGCATTTGGGGTTAAGTTGACAAAAACCCCTTGGAGACCAAGGTCCAAAGGTTAATGCCTATGTTTTCTTCTATGGATTTTATTGTTTCAGGTCTTATATTCAAGTCTTTAATCCATTTTGAGTTAATTTTTGCATATGGTGTTAGCAGCAGTCTAGTTTCATTCATTTTTAAAGATTTTTATTAAAATTTAACTAACATATAGTATGTTAGTTTTAGGTATACAGCATAGTTATTCAACATTTATATGCCTAAAGAAGTGATCACCATGATAAGTTCAGCAACCAGCTGACACTGTACCACGCTATCAAAATCTTATTGACTATATTCCCCATGCTGTACGTTACATCCCCATGACTTATTTGTGTTATACCTGGAAATTTGGACCTCTTAATCCCTTTCACCTTCCCCCCCTTTGTAAATTTTCAATTATAGTTGACATTCAGTATTATTTTATATTAATTTCAGGTGTATAGCATAGTGGTTAGATGTTTGTTATAAGTTAAAAATGAACCCCCTGACTAGTCCAGTACCCACCTGGCACTATACATAATTATTACCATATCATTGACTGTATTTTCTATGCTTTATTTTATATGTGCATGACTGTTTTGTAACTGCCAATTTGTACTTCTTAATCCCTTCACCTTTTTCACCCTGCCCTCAACCTCCGTCCCGTCTGTCACTCTGATAAATCTAGTACCCACCTGACACCATACACAGTTACTACAATATTATTGACTATACTCCTTATGCTGTACTCTACATCCCCATGACTACTTTGTAAAAACCAATTTGTAGTTCTTAATCCCTTCCCCTTTTCCGCCTACCTTCAATCCCCCTCCCTTCTGGCAACCATCAAAATGTTCTATGTATCTATGAGTTTGTTTCCATTTTGTTTGTTTATTTTGTTCTTCAGATTCCACATATAAGAGAAATCACTTTGCATCTGCGTTTCTCTGACACTCCACTCAGTACAGTACCCTCCAGGTCCATCCATGCCACTGCAGATGGCAAAAACCCATTCTCGTCCATAGCCAAGCAGTATTCCATTATATATATCTGTGCAACCTCCTCTTTATCCACTCATCCATTGACTGCCTCCACACCTTGGCCATTGTAAACAATGCTGCAATGAACATATGGATGCACATGTCCCCTTGAAGTAGCGTTTTGGGTTTTCTTCAGATAAATACCCTTAAGTGGGATCACTGGGTCTCTTGGTATAGCCTTCTTTGTCTCTTGGTATAGCCTTTGTTTTAAAGTGTATTTTTTCTGGCATAAGTATTGCTACACCAGATATTTTTGTTCGTTTCCATTTTCATGAAATCTCTTTTTCCCATCCCTTTATTTTCAGTCTCTGTGTGTTTTTCGATCTGAAGTGAGTCTCTTGTAGGCAGCATATGTAACGGTCTTGTTTTTTTATCCATACAATCACCCTGTTTTTTGATAGGAGCACTTATTCATTTACATTCAAAGTAATTGTTGACAGATATGTAGTTATTGCCATTTTATTCATAATTTTGATTTTGTTTTATTTCTTCTTAAAGAAGTCATTCTAAGATTCCTTGTGATTCTGATTTGGTGTTGATGATCTCCTTTAGTTTTTTCTTATCTGGGAAGCTCTTTATCTGTCCTTTGATTTTAAATGATAGCTTTGCTGCATAGAGTTGGTTGTAGGTCCTTGCTTTTCATCACTTTGAATGTTTCATGCCAGTCCCTTCTGGCCTGCAAAGTTTCTGTTGAGAAATCAGATGTTGGTCTTATGGGAGCTCCCTTGTATGTAACTAACTGCTCTACTGTTGCTGCTTTTAAGCTTCCTCTTTGTCTTTAATTTGTTTTTGCCATTTTAATTATAATGTGTTTTGGTATGGGCCTCTTTGGGTTCATCTTGTTTTGGGACTTTCTGTGCTTCCTGAGCTTGTGTATTTATTTCCTTCACCAGGTTAGGGAAGTTTTCCATCATTATTTCTTCAAATAGATTTTCAGTTCCTTGCTCTCTCTTTTCTCCTTTGGATACCTCTATGATACAATGTTGGTATGCTTGAGATTGTCCCAGAGGCCCCTTAAGCTGTCCTTATTTTTTTCCTGCTATAATTGGGTATTTTCTGCTTCTTTATCTTCCAAATCACTGATTCGATCCTCTGCTTCATCATCTAATCTGCTGTTGATTCCCCCTAAAGTATTCTTCATTTCAGTTATTATATTCTTTATTTCTGACTGGTTCTTTTATATGTTTCCTATCTTCATTTTTATGTTTCCTATCTCTTTGTTGATGTTCTCACAGAGATCATTGAGCCTCCTTATAACCAGTGTTTGGAACCCAGTGTCTGGGAGATTGCTTGTCTTCATTTTGTTTAGTTCTTATTCTGGAACTTTTTTTCTGGAACTTCTTTAGTTCATTTTGTTTAGTAGCTTTGTTCTGTTCTTTTATTTGGGACATGTTTGTTTTTCTCCCCATTTTGGCTGCCTCCCTGTGTTTGTTTCTACGAGGTCAGACAATTAAGTTTGTGAACTCATTCTAGGAAAAGTGCTACATACGTCATTGCTGAATATCACTGCAGTCACCTTCGAAGTATTCCCCTTGGGAAGCTATACACCAACACCAGTGCCTAGTTCATCCTTCAAAAAATTTTGGAACTCTTTTTCTGGAATGGCCATCAGAGCTGTTGTTGTATTACCCTTGATGTCCTGAATGTCATCAAAATGTCTTCCTTTCAATATTTCCTTTCTCTTTGGGTAAAGAAAGAAGTCATTGGGGGCCAGATCAGGTGAGTAGGGAGGGTGTTCCAATACAGTTATTTGTTTACTGGCTAAAATCTCCCTCACAGACAGTGCCATGTGAGTTGGTGCATTGTCGTGATGCAAGAGCCATGAATTGGTGGCGAAAAGTTCAGGTCATCTAACTTTTTCATGCAGTCTTTTCAGCACTTCCAAATAGTAAACTTGGTTAACTGTCCAGTTGGTACAAATTCATAATGAATAATCCCTCTGATATCAAAAAAAGTTAGCAACATCATTGCAACAAGTTCACAAACTTAATTGTCAGACCTTGTATTTATTAGGTAGGGCTGCTGTGTCTCCCAGTCTTAGTACAGTGGCCTTATGTAGCAGATGTCCTGTGGGACTCACCGGCACAGTCTTTCTGGTCACCTGAGCTGGTACTTCAGGTGTGTTCCTTGTGTGGGTTTTGTGTGCCCTTTTGTTGTAGTTAAGTTTTGGCTGCTTTTGGCACATCAATGGGAAGGATTGGCCCTCAGGCTGATTGGTTGTGAGGACTGGCCGTGACTACAGTGGAGGAGCTGTTCTTATGGTCTGACCCTGTGGAGCAGGATTCGCTTCAGCAGGGCTGTGGTGCCTGTCCAGTCTGCCCTTTGGGTGTGTTGTTCCTGGATGCAGCCGAGTGACGCTCCGGCGGGGTCCAAAGCTGGCCACTTGGCATGTCATCCCTGGGGCCTCTTGGGAGGGGGCCTGCTGCAGGCCAAGTGCAGCCACAGCCTGTGACCTGCCTGGGGCCACCTGGCATGAGCCACGAAGCAATCCACAGATAGCCACCACCCATGCTGGGCTTGAGGTGCCTTGAGAGGCCAAGCAGTGAATCGAGGCCAGCTGTCACTGGTGCTGGGCTTAGGGCTACTCAGCCAGAGATATGGGGCATGCCAAAGCCAGATGCTGTCTGTTTGGGTTTTGTGAACCTTTGAGAAATTTTAGGAAAGTCTGCAGTATAAGCCAAGCCAAGCTGTTTATATGAAAAAGCCACTGGTAACAGTTTAGGTAGGCCTGAAAGTTGGATGGGGCGGGATCTCATGGAATCAGGGTGAATGAAATGTGTTAGCCAGGTTGATAGAGACTCAGATATGGTGGCTGCCACTGTTTGCATGCCCAGAAGGGGCAAGCCTCAACAAGGAAACAATGGCTTCTACCAGCTCCTCTGTCTGGAAGAAAGCTGCCCCTCCAGCCCTTGCCTTGAAGGCATACAATTCAGTTCTAACCCACATGTCCCTGGCCCCTTTTGAGCTGCTGCCTCAGCACTGGAGCTCAGAGTGAGTGAGTCCATCAGTGAGTAAATCCATGTGCTGGCCTTTTCAGAGGAGCCTGTGGGACTCCAGCCGCCCTCTGTCCTACTTAGCTACTATCTTTGCTGGTTTTCACAGCCAGAAGTTATGGGGATTTCTCTACCTGGCATAAGACCCTGAGCTGGTAAGCCTGGTGTGGGGCTGGGACCCCTCACTTCTCTGGTGGGGACCTCCACCTCTGAGCTATCCCTCCCGATTTTTAATGGTCAAATGTGGGTGTGGGATCAGCTCTTTCCATCCCTCTGCCCCTCCTATCGGTCTCCAGGTGGCTGCTTCTGTATGTCCTTAGTTTTAGGGCTTTGGTTCAGCTAGACTTAAGGCAGTTCTCAATTATGGTTGTTCTGTAGTTTAGTTGTAGTTTTGATGTGGTCATGAAAGGAGGCAAGGACAGTGTTTACCTACTCTGCCATCTTGACTGGATCTCCAGTACATGCACCATTTTTCATTGCTACCAACAGTATATCTAGTTTCATTCTTTTGCATGTGGCTTTCCAATTTTCCTAGCTCCATTTATTGAAGAGGCTTTCCTTTCTTCATTGTATGTTTTTTACTCCTTTTTTGAAAATTACTTGCCATAAATATGTGAGTTTATTTCTGATCTCTGTATTCCATTGGTCTGTGTGTCTATTTTTATGGCGGTACCATGCTGTTTTGATTATTGTAGCTTTGGAGTGTAATCAGAAGTCAGGGAATTTAATACCAGGGAAGATTATTTTGATCATTAGTCCCTTGGTGGGGATTGAGAGTTTGAGCTTGTGTCGTTTTTTCATTGGTGGAAGTGGAGGGCAGTTGTTGCTGAGATAAGGAAGGAAGACCTACCTCTTCCTTCTTGCTGGTTATGTGAGCTGCTACAAGTGGTAGTGTGTGAGAGCTCTCCCTTCATGGATTCCCAATTCAATCTTGAATGAGGTTTCTTGATTCAGTTTTACAATCCTTTTCAATATTTGAGTGCCTGTTGTATATCTAACACTGATTGGTGCTAAGAAACATAGAATAAAAATTATGATCATTGTTCTTGAGGATTGTATAAATGAGTTGGATATGCTTTTTTTTAAAATAACTAGAGAACATTTTGAGGGCTTCTGTAAGGAGTCAGTGTATGCATCCTGTGCTGTCAGGTTGCACAGGTCAGGGTCAGAATTGTGACTTGTACGTGTATTTGGTGTGAGTCTGTGTAGGCCACTTGACCTCGCTGAACTGCTATTAGGTTTGTGCAAAAGTAATTGCGGTTTAAAAGGTTAAAAACAATTGCAAACACCGCAGTTACTTTTGCACCGATCTAATATTTTCCTGATCTTGAAAAACAGGGTTAATGCTACCCTGACATAGTCTTATAAGGATTACATGATGCAACCCTTACAAAGTGCTCAGCCTAGCATCTGATGCAAAAAGTGTCTGGTAAATGTCAGTTCTAGTCCTATGTCACACAAATTGCTATATGTAGCCCATTTTTGGAGTTTCATAGTTTTGGGAGGGCTATCAGTTCAGAAGATGAAGTTGAAATTCAAAGAAGTTTAGTGACTCATTTGAGGTTTCCCAGCAGCCGTGGACAGTAAATACCATTGCAGAATTAGTAGTCAGACAAATATTTCTCTGTGTACTTCCAGGAGCACCTTTGTCTTCTACTTTTTATATAATATTTTAAAAATGGCAGAACTGATACAGAGCTGGAGATGAGGAGTGTGTTACTTGGATAATAGGACAAATTCAGATCACTTTGGGTTTCCTAAAATAAAAAAAGTCAGGCTCTAAAATTTGCTCTTGGTTACTACGGTAGGCAAAATAATACCCCCTCCCCCCCAAATATGTCCCAGTCCCCAAAACCTGTGAGTACGTTACCTCACATGGCAAAAGGAACATGCAGATAAGATTAAGTTAGGGATTTTGAACTGGGAAGATTTTTCCTGTGTTATCCACATGGCCGAGTTAATCACAAGGGTCGTTATAAGAGTGAAGCAGGAGTGTCAGAGAGAGAGGTTTTAAGATGCCATGCTGCTGGCTAGAAGATGGAGTAAGGCTCCACCAGCCAAGGAATGCAGGTGGCTCCTGGAAACGAGGAAATAGATGTTCCTTTGGAGCCTCCAGAAGGAATGCCACCTGGCCGACACCTCAGTTTTATTTCAGTAAGATTCATTTTGGACTTTTCACCTCCAGAATTATGAGACTAAATTTGTGTTGTTTTAAGCCACTAATTAGGTGGTAGTTTGTTATAGCAGCAATAGGAAACTAATAAAATTATCTTTACGACCTCCGTTTTCAGATTTTATATTGGTAGAACTCTATCCATGAAGCTTTTGTCACCAAATGTGAAGTCATGGTTCATTTCTGTTAAGGAGAGGTGCAAAAATGTTTACTTTGTTGAAGCTTACCTCTTGGGATGTGTAAAATGATGTGAATGACCTTCAGATAAAGGGCCTAATAGACAATGTAATTATTTTTGTTGAGAAGACTATTTGGATATTAAAATTTTTTTCTTCTACATATTGGCTATTTGTATACATGGGAAGAGTCTTAAAAGGAAGAAAGGTGTGATAAAGTTGCCCCAGTATCAGTAGGTAAAATGTAAACACTAAGGAGGGTGCATTAGGATTGATAAATTGTTTGGATTTTTATCTACAGACGAGATTCCATTTGTAACCAGAAGATGGCAGAATCTACACACAGATGAACTGTTCAGTTATAGGGCTTCAATTTTATAGAAAGATATATTAGGTATTCTTAATTTGGGCACCTGTCTTCTAGAAAGAATTTTAGAAATTACACAAAGAATGTGGAATAAAATATTAATACAAATAAGTAAACTGCATTTCAAAAATCTCACTAATTTGACACATTGAGTTAACTCTGCAAAGTCCAAAGCAATTTTTTTTCTTGCTTTTTACTTTTTACTTTAATTGGTTCTATTCAATTTAAGTTTCTGTTGAACCTAGTATAGATTTTCCTTTTTAAACATTAACAATTGGCTAATATTAAACCTTGAAACTTACGTCCTTTAGATGTGTGTAAATATGATATACGTTTTATGGAAAATAATTCTGGGGATGATAATCAAAAGCTTTGGGTTTCATCTTTGCTCCTTAAGCCAAGTAGCTCTCTTTATTTATGTATAAAATGCTGATATAAGTAGCTTCTAATATCAGAAGAATATTCACAGGTTGTTGATTAAGTTTCTTAGAAAAAAAGCTTAAATCAGGTGATTTTTTGTGAACTTTGTTGAAATAGTTGGGAAACAAGATACGATGTTAACGTAAGTGCTGTTGGTGATGCCTACTGGGTTTGAAGAGCGTTTCAAGAGCGAGTGGCTGGAAGCACGGCTGTGGAATGCGGGCACGTGGTGTGTGGAGTGGGATTTGGCTGTGGCAGTGCAAGAACTAGAGAGTTTAGCAGCATCTGTCTCTTTCTCACTACCCTCTTTCTCCCTGCCTTCACTCATGTTTTCTAATGTGAAGCTGAAGTTTACTGTAACATTTCCCCTTTCACACACTTAGTCTTATGATTTGTAGTTTTGCATTTTGGTGTTTAATAAATACTCAAGGAGATATGCAGCTCTTCGTTGCAAAAATAAATAAAATCACATCAGAAAAGTTTTTATGTCAAAGAAAGAAAAATCTTAGTAGCAGCTTCATTATTATAAACAATTTTTTAATCTAAAGTTCATCAAATTTTTGGTATGCTTAAACATGATGAAGCCAGTATTGAATGTGTTGATAAAAGATGGGGATGTGTGATTTCTTTATGGAAAACCTTAGTTTTCTTGTCCTTTGATAGGACTTGAACATCTGAAACATTCTTGGGTTTAATGAAAATGCTGCCATTTCTGTGTCATGGAATGAACTGAACCCCAGATTTAGGAGGAGAGAATTTGCTAATGAGTGGATTTACCAAGAGACCCACAGATGACATTGCCTTTATTTTCTTTCATAGAACCACAGTCCTGTAACAGGTTTTTGTTCTTGTGCAGCGAAATACTATGCTGTAGCTGAAATTCAAATCTAAGAAAGATCAGAGTTAATAGAAAACCAAACGGAAGGCAACGGAGTTATTGGAGGAAGTAGAGGCATAGCTTTGTGGCCTTTCTGTCATGCCAGAAGCGCCACGCCACAGAAGTCAAGGAGCCGTGCTGCGTGCTTTGTACCCCTTCTGTCAGTTAGATTGGTTTTCATCTGAGAACCTTTTCAAAGTTTTTCTTTTGTTTCTGTATTTTTAAGAAATAAAAACATGATGTAACAACATGGAGGGTTACGAAGCATGAAGTTCCATAAATATTTATGCCGAGTCACAAAAGTAGACACTTCCTATTTTCTTGACATATTGGGGTCATATTTCTCTCTTGACCTCTTGAATTGAAAAGTACAAGGAGTTAGTGTACCCTTTTCTTTCTTTTACCTTTTTTTATTTATTTATTTTCATTTCTTTAATGAGTTTTAGATGCGGGGAGCTGTCCTGTTAGGTTCATGTAAGTTTCACAAGACTTTATTAATATGCTGTCCTGGTTTTATAAGGATGGATTTAAAAGTTCACTCTTGTCAGGAGTAACATAACTTAGACCCAATTTTAGGCCTTAGTATAAGCTGTTTAATATGTTTTTATGTATGTTATTGTCACTAAATTAAAAACAAATATTGTTTTTGTCAAGGCCAATAAGTAGGATTGCATGTAAAAACATATTTTAAAGTAGCCCTTTCATTTTGATTTGGTTACTCAATCTTTGGTCCATAGCAAATATTTTTGCCCTTTGAAATTATGTTATAAAAAAAATCTTAGGAAGTAATAATACATCTTCATTCTAGAGAATTTAGAAAATATAGGTAGGCAGAAAAGAAGGAGGAACATCACCTGTAATCCCACTCTATTTTTTCTTGCCTTTATGTAAATATAACATTATATATATATATATATATATATATATATATATGTTATACACACACACACACATATGCAGTCTATTTGATACAAAGAAAAATATATATATTTTTAAAACTCTGGAGTATTGGTAAGGTCATTATTGTGGAAATGATTGATTTTTGGTCTTATTCTTCCTCTTGGGGAGTTTCATTTGCTTTCTACATAAAATAATACACAAAAAAAGTAGATAGAATTTTATTTGTCAATTATACCTAAATAAAGCTGGGGAAAAAAGTACAGTAAGAGAGATTGCCCCATCCCCCAGTTGATTAGTAAGGTTGACGCATGTTTTCTTCTTGCCCTCACGGTGTTTATGGTTTAGTAGAAGATAAAGTAATATATTTGAAAAACTATGTGCTGTAAGTTAGTAAGTAAAAAGTACCAGGTAAGAGAGTTTATTTTGGGCAATAAGAATAAGGAAGAAATAGTTTATTTGGAAAATAAAGGACTCTTTTGAGGTAAAGAAGAGAAGGTGTGATTGTGGGAAAATTAAGAATTATAGAAATCAACACTTGAAAGGATACTGTAGGGGCCGGCCTGGTGGCTCAGGCGGTTGGAGCTCCATGCTCCTAACTCCGAAGTCTGACGGTTCGATTCCCACATGGGCCAGCGGGCTCTCAACCACAAGGATGCTGGTTCAACTCCTGCAATGGCAACTTGACCTGGAGCTGAGCTGCGCCCTCCACAACTAAGATTGAAAGGACAACTTGACTTGGAAAAAAGTCCTGGAAGTACACACTGTTCCCCAATAAAGTCCTGTTCCCCTTCCCCAATTAAAAAAAAAAAAATCTTAAAAAAAAAAAAAAAGAAAGGATACTGTAAAGATTTCTGGACCAAGTCAAATAAGAAAAATTAGATCGAGGTAGGCAAAGGGAATGCTTGCGAGTTCACTGACAGAGATGGGGCCAGCCTGGTCTGAAGTCCCTCCTGGACTTGAGCCCTGAAGGAAAGTCACAGTGTTGACCGGGGAATGGCGCTCTGGGCGAGAGGCAGGCAGTCCTGCAAAGGGGGGTAGTGACAGCAGTGTGGTCACGTGCTGGGGCTCCTGATGGCCTCTTCTCATAGCCTCTGGAGTCTTCATGTATCACCCCATCTCTTTCCTAGATTGTGAGCTTCTGCCTTGCTGTTACCACTTTCCCCATCGTATGTGCAGATATTGCCATCCTAAATAAAACAAGGAACCGCCTTTAGCTATGAAGCCATCTGCCAGTGCCTTGGCCCGCTTCCTGTAGTAGTCGTCTACATCTGCCCATCTCTCTATTGAAGTTCCTTATGAATTCTCTGTAATGGGTCTCCTGCCTTAACCCTCCGTTGAAACAATTCGGGGAACTCTGTTAATCCTCGTGTACACTGCTTGAGACTCTTGACCCTTTGCTCTGCAAATTTCCACTTGAGACTTCCCTCCCTCTTGAATATCAGGTAAGTTCTTGGTTGCTTGCTGTTGAAATTGATCTTGGGTAACTTATGGAAAAAGGATTTTTTGGAAGGTTGGCAGACAATCCTAAGTTGCCTTTCCCTCTCACTGCTAACAGAATACTCATTTGGTTTGGGTGGCAATGTCACCAACCCTTTGTTAGATTGACACATTCTCAGTCTTCATACTGGGGGGTGGCCATGTCATACAATTTTGGCCAACACGTGCAAGTGGACACTGCTGGGGGCATCAGAGAAAAAAGAGGAGGACTGTTCTTCTTGCCTTGGCCCACGTTGTGTGCCAAGGTGACGCTGGGGGCTGTGAGACCCATGCTCCTCAGGAGGCGCCGAGCCTGAGAAGCAGAAGCCAGTCTGCCAAGTGTGAGGGCAGCGCGGGAGAGCCTGGTTCGCCTGTTGTTGCTGAGGGTCTGCGCTAAATGCTGAGCTGCCTCGCACCCAGTACCTGCTGGGTGACGTCATTACGTGGCATTCGTTGTCGGAGGCACTCATTGGTGCCCTGCCACGTGTATCCCCAAATGCTGTTGCTTCTATAATTGACTTAGGACACTGTTTGATGGCTCTTAGAATACATGGAAGACTGGAGAATAAGGTGGGGGAATGAAGGGGAAGGGGGCTGTGGCAAGAACTTAGGAGCAGTGGGGTTGGGGCGCTGCCCTGTCACTGCCCACTGGACTGCGTCCTGGGCCCTGCGGCGCTGCTGTGATGGATGTTAGAACAGCACTGTCCCATAGAGACATTTTCTAGTAGCGACATTAAAAAAAGTGAAAGCACCAGCTGGATGAATTTTAATAACATTTTAAACCATACATAGAGTATTAGTATTTCAACATGGAATCAATATAAACGCTATACTGATAGGATATTTACATTATTTTTGCATATAAATTTTCGAAATCTGATGTGTATTTTATACCTACAGCACATCTCATCTGTTGGCCCCTTGGCCAGTGCTCTGTAGCCCCCTGTGGCCAGCAGCCTGTGTGTTGGTCAGCATGGCTCGGAGTCAGGTTCCTGGGTGGACCCGTCTGAGGAGCCCAACCTGACGGGGTGACTGTTCTTCTTGCTTTGGACCATGTTATGTGACAAGGTGCGCCCCCTGCCAGGCCTGGGGCGGGAGGGACTGACACTCTGGTTCCCGAACTGGGAAGAACATAGGAGAAATGAAAACTGGGCAGTTGAAGAAGGCAAGTGTTCACTACAGTGGTGCTTTCCTCCTGGTCCTACTTGTGTGTCTCTGATCAATTTTTCTGTTTGTCCTTTAAAAAGGGGTGTTCCTCAGGGTTTCATTTGTGGCCCTTCGATCTTCCCGTTTTGTTCTTTCTTTGGGTAATCTAACCTACTCTTGGTTTTAGCCATCACCTGTATGCTGATGACCTACATATCTGTATTTCTAGCCCTGTTATTTTCTAGCTTTGTAGCTGCATATTCATTTCTTGGCTAGACACAGCCCCCTTCCTTGAGCTCAACATTCCCAGTCTGAGCTCATACTCTTCCCTCTAAAACCGCTATTCCTCCTCTGACCCCTGATCTCAGTTAGTGGCGCCGCTGGGTTGTACGAGCATCGTACCCTCTCCTCACTTCCTTCTAATCTCCTGTTAGTCACCAGGTCCTTTCATTTTACTCTTCACTTTTCCCTCAGATTTGACTCTTTTTCTTCTCTAAGCCATTTTCATTTCCTGGCTTCTCTGTTGAACTGTTGCAACAGCCTCATAACTTGTCTCCTGCCTTCTTTAATCTTTCCTCTTTGCTTCTTACCTTTCTTTTGTCCCCTATCCTCCAACTCTCCTACCCACTGCAGCCACAGTGATTTCCTAAAGCGCAGGTTATCATTCCTTTGCTTACATTTTTTTCAGTTGATCCCATTGTCTACGGAGTACAGTCCAAGCTTCTTAGCGTGGCATATAGGGCCTCTTTGTCTGTTGGTCCAGTCTAACCTTCCCTGACTCCTGACCTTAAACTTGATGTTTTGGTAATATGGAATGGCATGGTTGGATACAAACTGGAATGCTTTCTTGAAATGGGATGGCTCTGTTACCCCTGAACACCTGCTTTTGTATTTGTGTGCTTTTCTTTTTATTGTTTCCTCTCCCCATCATGCCCCTTTCACCCTTCTTGCCAGCTAATTCTGGCTCATTTGAAGGTTCTGTGAAGGCATAACCTCTGGTTTTTTCCCTGGGTCTTGTGGTCTCACTTAATACCCCTCCTCTCCATTTGCCATGCTTGTTTATGCCTCTTGTTTTGGCCGTATATTACTGAATTTATTGAAGTTGCCTGCATGTAGCTGAGGGTTCTTTGAGGCCAGGGCACCGTCTTACTCTTCTTTACCACGTAGCAGTATCGGGCGCAGGGTGTTTCTGTTGGCCTGAATTTGGTGAGTTTGAAGGGAGACTGTGGGCGGAAAGATATGTCGGCCCAAATTTTAGATATCTTTGCAAATGAAGAGCATTCAAATGTTTGATGAATGAAGAAATCGAAATCAGTTTATATTGTTTTGTAAGTTTTGAGAGAAAAGTGACTTCAGGGAATGAATTCTTTGTTCTAATCTTACGCGTTGTAGTGCCCTAACGTAAAGCATTGTAACTTTTGAGCTGTGCTTTGCAGTCATATGCCCATGTTACCTGACTCGATGGCATCACGTCACATCAGCCATCTCTGTCCCTTGTGTCCTGGGGTGCTGAGACCTGCATCTGTTCTGTGCGTAGGCTCTTGCCAAGGCTAATACCAAAGAAGAATTTGCCGGTGTTAATACCTAGATCGGGTTGGCAAACTGACACCTGTTTTTGTTGTTTCATTGGAACGCAGCTGCACCATTCATTTATATATAATTTTCTGTGGCTGCTATTGTGTTCCTGCACACTGCTGTGGTCTCTGTTGTGACAGACCATGTGGTTTGCAAAGTCTAAAATATTTACTGTTTGATCTTTTACATAAAAAGCTTCCTGATCTACACCTTAAAGCCACTTAGTGTTGGCAAGACAAAGCCTTAAGTAATACACATTTGGGCAGCAATCTCAGTTTAGGAATCAGGAGAATACAGATTGAAAAGGACAGACCTCTTTGAATCTGTGTACTCTGTTTGGTGGGATGGTTTTCTTAAATTTCTTGTTGCTCTTTCCGTTCTACTACATGTCACTGAAGAAAGATTGCCCACATTTCTTACTGTGACTCAAATATATGTGTTTATATGTGTTATATGTTTATATGTGTGTCTGCCCAGGTAAACATATGTATCTATAAACATCTATCTTATCTATATTTTTTAAAGTCTCAAAGTTTTAAAATGACTCGCCTCAACCATATGCAAAAGATTGAACACCAGAGTCAGGTGCGTGAAATCTAAGTTGCAGAAAACATTTGTGTCTTTGGCAGCCTGCCTCGTGTGGAGAGTCGTAATGCAGGTCTTCCATTAAAGCAGTTTTAAAGATCAGATCACATGTTTCCCTCTCTGAACCCTGAGGTCCTTTCTCCACCCCTGCCTCCTGTCCTTCTGTGGGCAGTTCCTTTGCTTTGACAAATTCTTTTTTTCCCCAGTGTTTTGAGATATAGCTGACATATTGTATGAGTTTAAGTTGTATGACATTATGATTTGAGATACATATATATATAGTGAAGTGATCACCATAATAAGTTAACATCCATCACCTCTTATAGAAGTGTTATCTTAATGACGGCTTTTAAGATCTACTTCTCTTACCTATTTCAAATATACTACATAATATTGTTAACTCTAGTTACCTAGGCACATTACATTCCCAGAATTTATCTTACAATTGGAAGTTTGTACCTTTTGACCACCTTCACCCATTTTGTACACGCTCCACCCCAGCCTCTGACAAACACCAGTCTGTTCTCTGTTTCTATGACTTTGACGTTTTTGTTTTTTGTTTTTTTAGATTCCAGATATAAGTGAGATCATATGGTATTTGTCTTTTATCATCTGAGTTATTTCACTTATAATGCCTTCAAGATCCATCCATCCATGTTGTCACAAATGGCAGGATTTTTTTCTTTTCTATAATGAAATAATATTCCATCGTATATGTATACCACATTTTCTTTATCTGTTCATTTATTGACAGACACATACTATTTTCTTGTCTTGGCTATTATAAATAATGCTACAATGAACATGGGGGTGCAGATACCTCTTTGAGATAGTGATTTCATTTACTTTGGCTATATACCCAGGAGGGGAATTGCTGGATCATATGGTAGTTCTATTTTTAATATTTTCCTTAGTGGCTGTTCCAATTTACATTCTCTCAAGCAGTGCACAAGAGTGCCATTTTCTCCACATTCTTGCCGACACTTATCGTTTGTCGTTTTGATGACAGGTGTGAGTAATTGACCAATTTTTTAATTGTTCTAATATCTGCAAATAAGTAGCTTACTGAAGGCAGAGTCCTGGAAGCGTGAGTTTGAGGTGGCATATACCTCTCCCTGGCATACCATGAAGGATGATGTTAAAATGATTTGCTGACAGGTAGGATGTGAGTATGGACCACCCAGGACCTGTGTCAATTTGAATGTTGGAACAGGGTCTGAGAGTGGCTGGAGTTACTCCTCAGTTGTTACATGGTGGGGAGATCTGGGGTGCAGGGCTGGGAGCTGGCTGAGGCTGCCAGCGGGTGACATGGAAGGTTGGGGGTAACCAGCTGATGAGCAGTTCTGCCTCCACCAATGAGCATTACTGCCAGTAAAGCAAAAGCCCTTTTGGTTCATTCTTTCATCAGACATGTTTGAAATGGTTGTTGTTTGAAGACCAGATGCTGATCCATAGGTGTTGGGCGTTCAACATGAGTAAATGTGCTTGCTCTCCTGGGGCTTATAGACAGATACGCCTGCAACAACATGATGGGGGTGGGAAGATCTATACAGAACAAGCTAAGGAAAGGTTTTGGGGCTGATAAAACAGCACATGTCCATTAGGGTTCTAAGTGTTCTAGGTTAAAAAAACGGAACCTTTCATGTCTTGCACTACGCCTGTACATTATACTTTTTTAAACTATAATTTTTGCTTACGAGAAAAATTTCAGTTTTTGTACAGTTACTACTTTACTAGGATGTAATTAAATTTATATATTTTAGGTTGCCTGCCTGATTCGTGTTCCTTCTGAAGTAGTTAAGCAGAGGGCACAGGTTTCTGCTTCTTCAAGAACATTTCAAATTTTCTCTAACATCTTATATCAAGAGGTGAGATGTGTTTTTAAGCTCGCTCTTTTTTCTTTATTGAGAAAGATTTTATAGTATTATTGCTAATAAAAACACTGTGAGTCTTGTATCTGGAGTTCTAGAAGAGACCTTAAAACTAAATGTAATAAGTTTACTCCAGTTATAGTAACTTCTTATGCTAAGATTATCATTGTTTTTCCTTTGTTTTTGAATTTTTATTTTAATTTTTATTTCTTTTTCAAATTTCTAAACAAACACATACGGAGTGCCACCACCCTATGTGTGTCCTACATTGTAATCATCCAATAGTTCTTTTGGAATCAGACATGGAACAAATAGTAAATATGTAAAATCAGTGAAGATACATTAAAACATCACTACAGAATTTGAGGGCCCATGGAAGAGAAATGTAGTAATGGACCCATATTGTTACCAACGTCATAATGTTTGTATCAAAGTATAATTGCTCTTTTACCAGTTAGTGTTAAGCAGTGGGTTAGAACTCATCCCTGCTGGCCATGTGACTAGGGACCATTGAGCTGCTTTCTTTTATAGTTTTTACAGAAACCTTAAAAAGATTTATTTTTTTTACAAAAATAAATTATATGAAAATTTCAATGAATCTAGGTTTTAGAAAAATTATTCTTAATGGTCCCTCTGTCACCTAGTTGAGGAGATATTGAGTATTAATTATATGAATGAGATCAGTCCAATAGAGGGTTCCTGTTGAATCATGTGGACAGTTAAATAGATAATAAGCCAAAGCTTGTCCAGAGCTATTTTATTTATCACTATTGAGAAATTATTAATGAATTTCTGATGTCTTCTGATTGAAACTATGAAATATAATTCTGTTTTTATATGACAAGATAATCAGCATTCTGTGTGCATTTGCTTTTGGAAATACTGGGGGTGCCAAAAAATGTATACAAGTGGACACTTTGGTTGACGTTGCTCAAGGAAGTAGTTCGCCATAATCAGAAGTGTCTGGACGCTGATGGTAACCACTTTGAGCACCTCTTGTAATTGCAGAAGTCAAATGTGGCTTGTATTCATCTTTTGTTATCGGTATATATTAAGTATTACAATTTACAGTTTTCCTTTCTTAAAATGTGTATACATTTTTTTGGCATCCTCTGTATATTTATTTAAAACATCTCAAGTATTCTTTTCAGGAGAAGAAATGTTGAAAGCAACTAAAGCTTAATTAATATGTAGTCAGTTTTATTATCAGAGATGTTCCCCTTTTAAAAGAGCTGACCTGAGCTTTATGTACCTTAGGTCAGTTGAAATCTTTTAACCTCTTACAGAACTGTGGCCATTGTCAACATTTTAAAACTGAAACTTTAGAAAAGGTAAACCTGATTTATTCAGAATGTCATTCAGAATCTCTGCTATTCTAACTTTCTGAGCTTTCGGCCTTTTGTTTGTTTCAGGGCATCCAAGGATTGTATCGAGGCTACAAAAGCACAGTTTTAAGAGAGGTAACTCACTTAATTTCCAACACTGAAGTTCAAAATATGATATGCTTTGTTCAGTGAATTTATTTGGAAAAACTGGTTTAAAAATTAAAAAGGGAAATTATGATCACTTTTTAAAACGCTGTCAAGTCTTACGTTGGTTCTTACCTCTAATAAATGGGTATGGGTTTGCTGAATGATCAGTCCAGTGGTCAGAATGGCCCATCCTGTATGTGTAGCTTCACTGTAATTAGAGAGTGGCTGTTGTAGCTGAAATATTAGAAAATAACTATAAAAGATACCAACTTAATTACTGTAATACACAGAGTTACTGAAAAATTGGTAATGAAAGAAGCAGCCTAAGATACAGGTGTCTCAAAAGTCTGTGCCATGCACTCAGCTCTTGTTTTCCTGGTAACAGATTACGGGGAACTGGGCAGTTCGGCCCTGCCGAGTCCTGGCGCTGCAGGTGGCCTGCAGGGCCGCGTGCCCAGAGCAGCCATTTCACCTCCGGGGCCTTCCAACTCCCAAATTCTGTGGTTTAATATGTAGTAAGTTCTTTTTCCTTTGGTTGAAAAAGCAAAGGAATTTCAGTATAGTACTGCAGGAAGCATGTTTTCATTTTTGCCTTAATAGAAAAGGCTAGTTTGAAGTTCAAAAGTTGATTTATAGATATGTGAGATATAAGAGAAATCTTTAGTTTGGGACATAATTTTCTTTTTCTTTTTTAATGAGTTTAAATCCTAAGGATTTCTTTTTTTTTTTTTTTTCAGCTTTATTGCAATGGAATTGACAAATAAATTTGTCATGTGTTTAAAGTGTAAAACATAATTTGATATATGTATACTTTGTGAAAAGGATTGGGATATAATTTTCTATTAAAATGCAAAAGAGCATCTGTATATGTTTGTTTTCTATTTGTAGTTCCTTGGATGCTAAAATGTTTTCATTTATGAAAATGTTTTTAATTTAAATAAATATTGTCATAAATAGCAGGACACTGAAATTCTTTGAAATCCCTAGTTTTATTCCCAGGTGTTTTTTTTGTTTGTTTTGTTTTCTACTATAGATTATAGTATTCTTTATGAAACACCAGAACAGTTATTTAAAGCTTTTATTTGCACACAGTAACGACTTTTAGTGTGGTGTGGTGCGGGTGATGGTTGTCTTTGAAAAATTTCTCTTGAAGGCAAACTGAATGTTTCAAAATTAGTCATTTGTGTGAAGATGACTTCTGCCTTTCAAAAACATCACCTGCACTATATCTTCATTCTGTACTTATTTTCTGACTTACTAAGCACGTGTTCACCTGGGTGCCAGAAAAATGCAGGGAGGGTTAGGGGCAGTAAACTTTTTTATTTTTCTGGGAAATGCTGAATAAATGAATTTATTTACATTCCAGCGAATACTGGTTTTGCATACAAATAAATAGATAAAACACATGGTTACAACTGCATTCTGTTCTTTTAAAAATTTGGTTTGACACATGTCACACTAGTAATTAATTTCTAAGCTGCAATTCTTACAAATAGTGTGACCTTACTGAAATGACTGTTTACTCAAAATGGCAGTGCTTTGTTGGAAATTTAATTGGGGTCTGTTGCATTATCCGTATTCATAAAAGATCTTTCAGAACTGATTTTAGTTGAAATATTGCTTTTGTACAGATTCTCTGATAGAATGAGAGAAGAATTTTATTGCCGAGTGATACATGGCTACTTTTCAAAATGAGAAAAATAAGAAGTGATATATCTGCTTTAAACAAAATTTTTGCATTATAAATAGTTTCAATTCTTGCATTGTTCTGACACCAACATCAAATCTTTTTGCCAAGAGCTTGTTTGATTGTTTCAATAAGAAAGTACATTGAAGCCTTAGTGAGAATCACCAGGAAATTTATATGTTTATTCTGTGTACACTGTTTTCTTTAAAATAGTTTTATCTCCCTAGCAGTAGCCCATTAGAAAGAGATTGAAGTTTGAATTCATGCATTATAAAATAGATTGTGTGTTCTTTCGATTTTTATGAATGCTGTCACATGTTTTTCACTACCTTTGATGTTTGTGGAGATTGCATGCTTATCCCTGATGGTCTCCTAAATTATTTTAGTTACTGTGAATTTTAGACTGTGTCTAAGCAAGGTCAACAGATTATACTATTTATCTCACCCTTTCAGTGTTCATTTTTCTCATGATCTTGGCCGCATTAGATGTGGCCAAGCGTCGTGCTGCGGTGGTGTTACTGCAATAAGATGGAAATGGGCAGCAAAATCACAGCTGCTTTCATAGCCAGGCTTGTTTCAAAGGGTCCATTGTCCTGAGAGTTCTGTGGAGAGCTGCCTCATGAGCTTGGATGTGAATTAGAAGGACTTCTATAAAGGAAGAAAGCGGAGGAAGGCAAGTTATTTCAAAAGAAGTAGGAATAAATTAAGCTCAGCAAATGTGTTTTATCCAAAAATTCTATTCAGCGATCATTTGAAGAGTGTCTCCTGTGTGTTGAGCACCACATACAATGTTTGTGCCCTGAAGGATTCACATTCTGGTGGGAAAACATAGGGGAGTAGACACTCCAGCGCAGTGTAATAGTGCTGTAATGAAATGGTGTGTGTACAAGCAAGATGCAGCCGGGATTATAGAGGATGCAGTGCTTGAGTGGTACCAGTCAGTACTTGCTGCATTAGACAGTTAGTTTTGACTAATTTCTTGAAGGAATGGCAATTAGAAGTATTCCAGGAGACGGGCAGAGGCGACAACATGAGCAAAGGTACAGAGTGTGAAAGAACACGTGTACCTTGCTTATCTAAGCAGAATTGGGGCTTTCACAGCTATAGAAGAGGCAAACGTGATTTCCCACTACCTGAAGCCTCGTGAGGGCACTTCAAGAAAGCACTCAACCAAGTGGGGTACTTGCCCGGAGGAGAGGTTGAACATCTCACCCCAGAGGGGTGTTTACAGGGGACTGGAGTGGAGCACGTGGAACAGCGCTTGGAAGAGTCTGACATATGTCTCCTGGAGTTAGGAGGACGAATTACTGGTATTTGACTCTTATCTGCACAAATCTTTCAGTGAGATGCTGGTTGTACCTGCCTCAATGTCAGGATTTTGCCATTTTGGTGATGAATAACTCCTGGCTTCTTTTTGGTAGATAAGAGTGGCCACTAAAGAGATTTGAGATCAGTGAGGGTTATTTCCCCCTCTCTCCCCAGTTTTGCTACCAAGCGGCAATGAAAGCAAGTCTCCCACAAGATGCTATCACACATGCAGTCAAAATCAAGCAATCAAGCAGGCCAAAATAAGTCACTCAGCCTGTTCTGTAAGTTCATTGAGATGCTCAGACTGTCCCTTAGGTGCAGAAATTACCTTTCTGATTGGAAAGTTCACTTGCAAGTAGATATGGCAGCTTTTCAAAGTCACTTACTCTATTGTCTATTTCAGGCGGTGGAAATTTCCCCTAATCTAGTGGCTGGAAACAGGAACCTTTGGGAGTCAAGCCTCAGGGACTGCTCTTCAAAGTCTCTTTCCCAGTTCTGTTGTCTGCCCGCTAAGTTCCTTTTCCCCAACTCTTCATGTAAGAGTTACGTAAGTCTCTTGTGTGTTTTTCCAGAGCCACTCTATCCTAGGTGTTCTGCACCTTGTTTGTTTTCTTACCCAAAATATTTTGGAGTTCACTTTACATCACTTCATAAAAGAGCACCCTCTCTTTTTTATGATTGGGTAGTACTCCAATGTATAAATGAGCCACTGTTTATTTCACCAGGTCCTCATTGGTGGGTATTACAAACATGCTACAATGTATAGTATTGTTCCCTCGTCATTCTGTACATGGTCGAGGATGCTTGTAGGTTATATGCCACAAGTGGACTTGCTTGGTTAAAGGTGCATCGGCGTTTGTAATTCTGATACGTATCATCAAATCGCCCTTCATGGAAGTGCCAGTCGGCCCTTGTGCCAACAGTGCAGGAGCTCTGTTTTCTTTTGACTCGCTAACAGTACTAGCAATCTAAGAGGTGCTGTAGTTTTAATTTTAAGTGAGACTGGGCCTGTTAACACATATCTGAGAACTATATGATTCCTTTACTGATTATTTAAATTATGCTAAAGTTATTGTAAGAAGAGAGGAGATTCATATGAAGTACTTTCTGTAGAGCCTAGTAGGTGTCACATAGTAGGTGTTCAGGAAATGTTAACTGTGCTTATTAGTATTCTTGGTCACTGAAGAGGCTTTTGACAGGAAATGACACCTAAGTGTGAAATGCAACTTGCTCTTACCAGCTGTCTGCTTTTGGCAAGTTACTGAACCTCTCTGAGCCCAAGTTTGCCCATCTGTGCTAGGGACTTGGCATAGATTTCTCTTGTTGAAATCTCACAGCAGTCTCAGGAAGGAGGTATGACAGCAATAGGGTCTGCCCGGAGGGCAAAATGGAGAAACCCGCCTCCAGTTTGGTCGGTTCTTGAACAGGGACGGGACCTTGATCTGTCTGCATTTAAACATGTGAATGCCATTTCATTATGATGGGTAACAATAGCCGTGTTTGAACTAGAGGTCAGCTAACTGTCATTACTTGGAAAGCTGCTCAGCTGCAATCGAAGTGTATTGATGGTTGTGCTAATCAAAATTACTAATATAAATGGGCTGGAAAATTTTTATGATGATCCTTATTTGGGTCAGTTTGATTATTTACTGGGATTTATTTCCCACATAAGATTACCTATTTAGAGGAAGGCTTTTTTACTGGGATTGCAACACTTGAATGTTTTCTGTTGAAAAATGTTTTGAAGCATCTATAGCTAGAAGTTTTATTACTTATTTAATATCCTTAAGCCTGTGTGCTAGTTCCTGCTTTTATGATAGTAAAAAGGCAAAAAAAAAAAAAAAACGGTTATGCTCTCTGTTAAGAACTTTTCCCCCTTATATCAGAGTGCTGTGTATCTGTTTCCGTGTGTGTTTGTATGACACTGTTTGCTTTGATTTACCTCTTCCTTTCGTTTTTGGTCTTTACGTTTCAGTTTTGTCTGGCTACATATAATTATGCCTTGTCTTCTCAGATAGCGTATAAATTCCTCTTGAAAACCGCAGCTGGGTTTTCACCTCTTTGTAGCGTGCACAGGCTCTAGCATAAGTCAGCACTCAGGAGATATTTGTTGTTGCTTTTATTCCTTTAAGTTTGATTCCTTTTTGTTCAGATGCTACTAGACACCATGACTATTTCCGAATGCTCAGGGAGCTCTGAGGGGGCTTGGAATGGTGCAGGCTGGTGGTTCCGCCTTTGGGTACACCACACTGGCAGGTTCTTGCTTTAGATAGGGGATGAAATACCAAAGAGTATATCATTTTCTAAGATTTCAGTCTTCTTAAACCTTGAAAAAAATGGTCTTTATAAGCTTAGTTTCATTAGAAAAGTAATAAGTGCTATAATTAATCCACTTATTTTCCACATCTTAGTAATTCCGCTAAGGAAAAGGAAAAAAAGTGATTATAAACCTTTCCAAACTTTTAATGTGAAATTGTTTTTCAGTTAAAATCCAATGCAAACATATTGAACCCTATTTTAATCCTACATAATTCATTTTATTAACTATGACCAAATAGAACATCTGTTAAAATTCCATAATGTTAGCTTCATGGGAAAAGAAAAAAATCTGTTTGTTCTTGGAATTTGTCCACTGTTTTATTGTTCAGGGTTTCAGTAAATGTGTAATGAGACATTCTTATTAATACGAATATTAAACAAATAAAAATGAAATATTCTCTTTAATCACAGAAGTTTATAAAATGAGTCACTTAATTGCATTTACATTCTTAAAACTTTTCTGTAGAGATGTTCTACGAAGAATGAACGGTAGTTCATTCTTTAATTCAAGAACCTAAATTATTGCTCCTCAAATATAGATTGTAGCCTGCAGTGTTTCATCATCTCCTAAACAAACATATTTAGAATGAGCAATTTAGTAAAATTATTTTAATGTAGAAAAATTACTTTAGCCCTTCAGTGCATATTTTCTCATGTTTTGTTTATATGAAACCAGCTGCTATTTACTTTTCTCATTCCTTGGACGCATTTCATTTGCACTGTGCAGTTGGAAAAGGCTGCATGTTTCCTTGGCCGTGTCGTCTTGAAGGCATACCAGTCCCCGGTATAGGGTTTGCTGCGATGTAAATGCAATAATGTGACTCTTCAGCGTAAACATCTAAGAAGCGATCAGATAAAGGTGGAAGTTAATTCTTCATTTTAAATGTTAGTATCATAAACCATACTGCTCAAGTAGGTCTGTCTGTGGTGTTCCTTTGTTTGTGTTTTTCATCCATGTGAAATATCCTCTTCCTTCATCTTGTGTGTCAGTTTAGATTGCACTTAAGCTGTTGATAATAGAAAATCTCACTTCAGTGGCTGCACCAAATAAGGGTTTTTCCCCCCTTCTATAACAAGAATACTCTAAGGCTGGTGTGCTGGTTAAATGAGGGCATTGAGGATCCAGGCTCTTTCTTTCTGCTTGGTCAACCTTAAAAACCTGGTAACCTACTCATCGTTACAAAATGACAGCTCCACTTTTAGGCGTTGTGGTCCCTCTCCAAGCTCGAAGTGGGAAGGACAGGAGGCAATACTAGCCTTACCTGTTACTCTGTTTACCTGGAAGATAGAAGTTTTCTTGGGTGAGGTGCTTAGGACCTCCCTGAGTTGCATGGGATTGGGAAGCTGAGTATGTATGTAGTTTTTCAGGGTAGTGGGTAAAGGCAGGCTAAGACATGGTGGACACCACTGTCACTGAGTCACCCCACTGTGTCTGCCATATTCTGTCCATTCAAGGCCTACCACCCTTTCTTGCACCTCTGGTTTCAGCCCCATACTTTGGTACCCTGTTGTTCACATCCAGAACATTTGTCTAGATCACAATGTTTAGACATTTAATCATACTCTATAAACTGATGTTTGTTTTTATTCTTTTCCTGCCACCTTTGTTCTTTTAGGCACATGGGAAGCTCTTCTTTAAAAATCATTTGGTGTTCTCTCTGAATTATTATTCTGAAAACAGGAGTTTACTTCAAAGTTACTGTAGGGACGGAGTCCCAGAGAGCAGTTTCCAGGCTCTCGTCCTCACGTGGAAAGGTGCTGGCTCGGGTAGTAGATGGTCGTCAGCTGTGATCAGATGGCCATCAGCTGTAACCAGTGAGCCATTAGCTACTAATATAACTGCCATGGCTACATTAGCAGCAAATGGGGGCTAGCAAGTGCGGTTAGCAAGCAGATTGTGGATTGCAGATCGTGTTGCTTGTACTTCCTGTGTCTTGCCCGGCTGCCAGCGAGACTGCGGTACCTCGTTGGGGTACTGGCAGATGTTTGCTTTTGTGTCTCGATCAGCCGCCAGCAAGAATATAGTGGTATGACTCCCGTATCTATGGCTCTGTTGTTCCTTTTTGGCCTCACTATATCCTGTGTTCTTGTGCGGGGAGTGGGAGCTGAGACCCTGCATTACAGTTACTTATTTTTTTATACAGTTTTGATTTTAAAATTAAGACCTCAGAATACCTGTATTGATACAGTCATATGTTAACTCTTCCCTTGCAAAATATGTAAATCACAACTGAAATACTAGCTTATGCTTATTAAGTACTTACAGTGTTCTAGTCCCTGTACTAAGTTCTCTGCAAGCGTTATTTCAAAACTCACAATAACGGAAGCATGACCCTGCTTTATAGAGAGGGAGGCTGAGTAAGATTGTGGGTCACCCGTCTCACATGGAGCAGGGAGAGCACCTAGGGCTCCAGAGCCTATGATCTTAATGCCTGCGGTGAGCTGTGAATTTTGCACTTCATGTGTTGGTAAGTTTTTCTGGGGAGGAAAGTAGATATTTAAAATTAGTAGCCCATAGGTATATTTTTCTTCAGTCTTTAAACCTTTGGGTAGGCATTAATGCCAGAAGTTAGGAAAATAAGTTCTCAGCACCTGGAAGTCTACCTGATGTGAAAACGAGTCATCAGGCCGTAAACAAGCAGAGAGTCTTGCTTTGATGGAGACATCCATGAAGAACAGTGGCGTGCACGCGCATGTTATCCCGACGTTGGCGTGGTTCGCTCTACATATTCAGGTGTTAGTTCTCGCCTGGCTTCTCTGAGGGGATCTCCTGTGACCGCTCTAGCCCAAATCGACCTGTCCAACCCCGGTCACTCATGTGGGACCCTGGCATGAACCACTATCAGAAATTATCTTCATTTCTGGTTTACAAATTTATTACCTGCCTCCCTCCCCCCATTAGAATATACACCACACCATGAGATACCTACTGTCTGTTTTGTTCCCTACTCTTAATCCAGTATCTGAAGAGTGCTCAGTATATCCCGCAGCACGCTCAGAAAGCATTTGACGAACAAACCAATGACTTAATCATACATGCTTCTCAAAAGTAGACTAGTTTTACATACTTAGATATTTCAAATCTCTAACACGTGCTCAGGCTAAGAAGCATTGGCAAGAATTATGGCAGCCTCACTTAATTCCCAGGCTAGTTAGTGGTTTTCTGCCTTATAAACTTTCTGCACTTCCAGTGAGGTTAATTTTCTCCTTGTCTTAGACTATTTCCTGGTATTCTTGTGCCTTCCACAAACAGCCCTTATTTTAATTTTGTCATTTCTAGTTAAGGGTTGCTCCTATGAATATTTTATGTATGTAAAACACTTTTTGAAATGACATAGAACAGTAGTAAACAAGTTATTCACGAAGAAAATCCTTCATCAGGTATGTGTAAATAATGTACAATGAATACTATGTGGGTCAAAATTACTCTTGAGATTCTCAGTACTATGTACTCTCTTATTGTCTGAACATCTTACAAGGAGTATTAAGAAGACACTATATTTCTGTATTAAGAAAACCAAGTATAAAGGCAAAATCTAGAATTTTTATGTGTAATTCAAGGATTGTGGTTGAAGGGTATTATTGAAGATGTTTACCTGTGGTTTTGACTACCTGGTTGCATATTACCTTGGCATCATATAATGATAATAATTACAATTTGAATTCTGATCATGTACTTTGCATTTATTTTTCTAATCTTTAGATAAAACTGTAAGATATTAACCTTTTTTTCACAGATCAGTAGGCTGAGGCTTGTAAAAGTCAAGCAAAGTTAAGCTAGTATGTGGCAGGACTGGGAGCAGAGGCTAAGCCGGTGTGTTTCCAAAGTCTGTGTTTTTTATCACACTTTGCTTCCTGCTCATGCCCTGCAGGTCAATGCACTGTTCATTCCTCTCAGGCTTTTTCAGGAAATCATAGGAAAATAAAGTGGTAGTATGTCTGTAAGGCTTGGACCGAATAATCCGTGAACTTGATGAAATGGACCACAATTTCGGAGCAGTGGAGAATTCTAAAAGATAGAAGTGGAGCCATCTGCGAGGCAGAACACAGAGATGCTTCTAAATTGGGCAATAATCATTGATTTCAACATCCTCCTTCATCTAGCCTTTGTTAAGGCTGCTTAAAAATGCTTTGACTGATTTGAGCCTTCTGTCCCTGTTTCTTCCCTGGGCTTCAGCATGTGTTCTGAGAAACAGCAGCACAATAGGTGGGAAAAAGTTGATCATCTTTGGCATTGAAACGGTGTTGGTGCTTAGCCGAGTAATTAACAAATAATTTATTGACTAGTGTAGAAGCAGAAATTGGGGAGAAAGAAGGATGTTTCTTTTGTCTTGTGAAAACACTCTGCCTTTTGTTACTGAACTTGATGCAAAAGTTGTGTTATAGAATCACACACTAGAGGGCACACAATGCCTGTGTTTTAAGTGTTGGTGGCAGAAACTTCAGTGTACCAGAATCTGGAGGCTCTTGAGTTGATTGCTCAGCACCTTTACAAGTGGTTCAAATTAAAAAATGAAAATCCATGCATAATAAATGGTGTTTTCCAATCCAAGATTCCTGAATAATATTATTTTAGTTAATCCTGAAATACTTCATTATGCATCTCTAAAAGATAAGAAGTAAGTTTATTTAACTTATGAAAAATAATGAATGTCACAGTCTCAAAGTATTTTCCCCAAGCTATTTTTCAATTACAAAGGAAAACAATAATTTTACAGTCGGAAAAACTGGCAGATACGACCGTATTCAAGTGATGAAGGTTAATGTCACCAATAATAAGATCTGTTGACATCATACACCCCTGGTAGGATGCACTAAGAAGGATACAATGTCACTTCTTTGGTCTTCTCGCCAAAAAGTGTATAAGCTTAGTCTGATCATGGGAAGACATCAGACAAATCCACGTTGAGAGACATTCTACAGAACAACCAAGGTCCTGAAAGATAAAGATAAAAGTAGTCACATAGAGGAGGAGACTAAGGAGACACAGCAAATAAATGCCATGTGGGATCCTGGGTTGGATCCTGGAACAGAAAAAGGATAAATTCAAATAAGGTTTATAATTTAGCTGTTAGTATTGTAGCAATACTAATAGCTGGTTATTTAAGTTATTAATAGGGAAGTTAGGTGTAGGGTATATGGGGACTCCCTATATAGCAACTTTTATGAAAGTCTATAAATTGTTTCAAAAAGTGAAAATCTGAAAAAAGGTGCCAGATTTGGACATTATATGAAATATTTATTTTGAAAATGATCTTCTAAAATAATGACAATTTAAATGTACAACTTAATTTCTTTAAAAAGATTTTTTATCAGAGTAATCCATGCAATCAGTAACAATTCAAATATAGAATTTATGATGAAAAGCAATTTTTTTGACCCATTCTTCTCCATTTAGTCCCACTCTCTAGAGGTAACCTCTTTTAACTGTTTCTATTTTTAGTTATTACATCCATATTTCAGGATAATATAAACATCTCTTTTTTAATTTATCAACTTTAGATACAATCTGTTAAGCCTTGGGATGGAAGATGTGATTTAGCTCACAGTATGCTCCTCCGCAACCTCATCCTAGCATTTCATACCTCTGATGGTTTTAGAAACTTCTAGTCTTATATTTGTGTTTTTTTTTCTTATCCCACAAACTTTCAGCATCTTCCTTTTGTTAGGTCCTTTATGCCACCTTACCCTCCTTAACTTTCAAATCCCGCTTTGTGGAATGACTTTTTCACCGCTGTGCTTTTGTCCTGGATTGTCAGAATGGCCGACAGTTTCATCATGTCCATCACCCACAATCACTTCTTCCATGATTTTTCTGGATTGATTCTAAAAGTGAAACACTAGTGAACTAGTGTTTGTATTATTTGAGACTTCATGAATGATCCAGGTAGTGTGTGTGCTAGAGTTATACTTCCTTTTGTATTGGTCTTGTGTCTTCCCGAAAGATGTTTCCAACATCGGAATCAAATAGACTGTCTTCTTGCACTCCATTAGTTCCTAAAACTTATCCAATGATTTAATTTGCTGAACACAGAGGGAATGAACTTGCTTATATAGTTTTTTTTCTTGGAGTTTCTAATGCCCTTTTTGGGGTGCATTATTTGCCTTTTTCATTCACTTAAATGGTGTCATAATCTCAAAATCATGTTGAGTTTTTGTACTGAGTTTCTTTTTCCTTCTAGCCTCCTGTTCTAATCTGGAGTGATCGCTCAGTGTGTCTGGGCCCTCCTTCCTGCCTTCCTGGGCTGAGTTTGCTGTGTCCTGGAGGCCCTAGTGGTTCAGACCGTGGCTTTGCAGCCACACTGCCTGGGTTTCCCCACCGCTCTGCCTCCGACAGGTTTACAGCTCTGGTGCCTTACTGTCCTCATCTAACGAAAACATTTTAAGGCATAATAAATATAAGGATACAGCTGATTTGTTTGAAGACCTTTATTTTATCATGATTTTGGCCAGGTAATTATCTTTCTCTAGGGGCTAATATATGAGTGTATAATTTACAAAGATTCTTATTAATGACACTTGAAGATAACCATTCATAATGATTCTTTAGCTTCAAATGTGTTTCATTGATTTTTTTTAAGTTGGAAGGAATTATGTTAATAAATTATGGTTCTTAGAGAAGCATTTTAATCTTATCAGTTTAGTGTGCATCCTGATTATATTCGGGAAACAAGTTATTAAATTTGTATATAGTCTTGTAAACTGGTACCAAGTTTTCTAATAAAGCTCCCCTATACCTTGACCCACACGTTGTGAGTCTTCCCAGTTTTCCCAGGTGTTTATCCATGAATTATTCCATAATTCTCTTTGGGAAATGGGATGATGACCAAGTTAAAAATCACTTTGGGATCATGTTTACTTTCTTCATAGGGTAAATCAGGTCTGTCTTTTGCCTGATAGAAAATATCAATAAGATCTATGTATAGAGGAGACTGTGATATGTCTTATATTGACCAACCAAGATGTTGTGGAAGTCACACCGCTGGATTTATCTGTTGGTTCACACAATTGTTAATTGTGTGTTGTATGGATAACACATCTTAATCATTAAGTTTTGGACTAGTTTTGACTAAATGAAAACACCAAAGGGTGGTAACCTCTTGGTAAGTTCTCATCACATATTTTTTTCTGTATTTGAAGGAGGAAGTAGATAGAATTTATCCAGCGTCTGCCATTTGCCAGACCAGGTACTTTCCATTTGTTTTTCATTTAATCTTTATAGTAATAGTACAAAGAATTACTATTGCCAACTGAGTGCTTGGAAAATATTAGGTTGGTACAAAAGTAATTGCGTTTTTTGCAATTTTTAACCTTTTAAACTGCAATTACTTTTGCAGCAGCCTAATATATACCTCTTACATATCCAGTCATGATTCCCAACCATCTATATTTGTCTATTTAGTAAACCATTTTACGAAATAACAGATATTTGCCTATTTAATACCATTGAGAAAACTGATAATCAGTGGTGTAAGTAACTTGCTCTACATATAATAATACAGCTAATAGAGGGCAGAGTTGGCCTCTGAATCCTTTGAAATCTTACCTTCTTTTCATAACTATGTGCATATTTCCTTTTCTCTGTTGGGGGTGTGAGTAGGTTTTAAAATGAATAGTAGCACCTACTTTTTCTTTCTTCTACCTCACCAACTTTCTGAAAAATTATAGCTTACAGATAAGTTAAAGCATATATTTTTCCCAAGATTCACTGATTCACATTTAGCCTTATCTGCTTTATCTTTTTTGCTCTCTATTTTTTTCCTAAGATATTTAAGTAGGTAACAGACATGTTGGCACTTCATCACTAAATATTCAGCGTTATGTGCCCTAAGAATAGTCTTGATTCTCATAACTACAACACCATTACCACACCTAAGAACTTGACCCTTTAATATTACCTAATATGTGTTCAGTTTCATCATTTTTGCTATTGTCCCAATAATAAAAGGTTTATAACTTTTTTCTCTCTGCAATGTTCAGTCAAGGATCACGTATTGCATTTGGTTTTCATTTGTCCCCAACTTTTTTCTCCCATGATATTGACTTTGTTGTAGAGTCCAGAGCAGTTCTGTAAATTGTCCCATAACCTGGAATATCTGATTTCCTTATGATTATATTCTGATTAAATGTGTGTGTGTGTGCGGGAATACTCCATGTATGCATGTATGATGTTGGGTACTTTGTATTGCATTTACCAGGAGGCACGTAATATCCCAGACTTGGGGAAGCTCAGTTTAATCACTTGTTAGGCTGGTGTTCTCTAATTTTCTGTACTCGAAGGGTTCAGTTCTCCTTTGTTACTCGGAAGCAATCTATGGGGTAATATTCTGAGACCATGTGATTATCCTGTTCCCCAATAATCTTTCACCCAATAGTTTTAACATCTGTGGATGCTTCTTGCTTGAAGTATTTATTACATTGCTGATTACAAAACATTGATTTTCCTAATACTGTCATTTTGCTCTGAATTTATTAGTTGGCATTCTTTGGTGAAAAAGAGCTTTCCTCTTCCACCACCGCCAGCTTCTGTTTTTAGTATCTCTATGGACTCATGGGTTCTTTTTTTTTTTTTTAACAGTTTCATTGAGATGTAATTCATGTATCATACAATTCACTCATTTAAAGTGACAATTCAGTGGGCTTTAGTATATTCACAGATATACAAAGGCTGTACAATTAAATTTGTGAACTCATCCTAGAAAAAATGCTACATACCCCACTGCTGAATACCCCACGCAGTACTCCCCTTGGGAAACTATGCACCGACGCCAGCACCTAGTCCACCCTTCAGAGCAATTTTGGAACTCTTTTTCTGGAATGGCCATCAGAGCTGTGGTCATATTACCCTTGACGTTCTGAATGTCATCAAAATGTCTTCCTTTCAATATTTCTTTTCTCTTGAGGTAAAGAAAGAAGTCATTGGGGACCAGATCAGGTGAGTAGGGAGGGTGTTCCAATACAGTTAATTTGATTACTGGCTAAAAGCTCTCTCACAGACAGTGCCGTGTGAGCTGGTGCATTGTCGTGATGCAAGAGCCATGAATTATTGGTGAAAAGTTTAGGCCGTCTAACATTGTCATGCAGCCTTTTCAGCACTTCCAAATAGTAAACTTGTTTAACTATTTGTCCAGTTGGTATAAATTCATAATGAATAATCCCTCTGATATCAAAAAAAAGTTAGCAACATTGCTGCAACAAGTTCATGAACTTAATTGTCAGACCTCCTGTGTAACTATCACTACAATTGTGTACTCTTTTTCATTCAATAATTATAATACGTTACCTTATTATTCTTTTTGATGCTCATAGTGCCCCTAATTTGGCCAGTGGGAGCCTTTTCAAGCCTATTATCTTCTTACATTTCCCCATTGGTCTTTGAGAACTTCCTAACTGATAAAACAAGATGTCCCAGTCTTACTTTGTACTTCCCTGCCCCAGTCCTGTAATCAGCCACCTCTCCAAAGAACCCTTGATTCCTTTTTTGGGGAATGGTGATTCGAAACTAAGATCTGGAGTCTAGGTGTATTATTGCATCTAGGCTCTTGTATTGGGTAGAAAAGGTTTTAACTATTAAATACATTGTTTTATTCTTCCTTTCCATTTCTTATATTTATCTCAAGCAAGAACAACAAATAATTAGTTTATTTTCTTTTTTAAGGTATCATACTGTAAAATTGACTTCATTTACAGAGCTATAAATTTTAACAAATGTGCAGATTTTATAACCTGCAGCACAATCAGGGTACAAAAAAATTTCCATCACCCCAAACTCCCTTGTGCTATCCCTTTGTCGTCACATCCATTTTCCTACTTCTAACCCCTGGCAATGACTGATCAGTTCTTCATCACTATAGTTTTTCCTCTTTGAGAATATCATTTAAATGGAATCATACAATATACAACCTTTTGAGACTCGTTTCTATCACTATAATGCCTTTGAAATTCATCATATCCAATTTTGGATATACCAAAGTTTGTTTATACACTCACGTATTGAAGGACAATTGATTCTTTCCAGTTGAGGTCCATCGTGAAGAGAATTGTTACAAATATTCATGTACAAGTTTTTTCATGAACATAAATTTTCATTTCTCCAGGTAGATAGTCAGGAAAGGGATTGCTGGGTCATATGGTAAGCGAATGGTAACTTTGTAAGAAACTGCCAGACTCGTTTCTCTCGTGGCTGTACAGTTTTGCATTCTCACTAGCGCTGTATGCTCTGAATCCTCAGCAGCACTTGGTTTTGGCAGGATATTTTATTTTAACCATTTAATAGGTATGTGGTGATATCCCATAGTAGATTTAATTTTTATTTCCCTAATGGCTAATGGTATTGAACGTCTTTTCATGTGCTTTTCTGCCATCCCAGGATGTTCTTCGGTGCAATGCCTTTTGCCCATTTTTCAGGTAGGTTGTTTGTTTCTCATGTAGTGTTTTTGAAAGTTCTTTATGTTTGGGATACTAATCCTTTGTCACTTATTTGATTTGCAGATAATTTCTGATAATCTGTAGTTTGTAATTTTGTTCTTTGAACAGTATTGTAAAATAAAAAAATTAAATTTTGACAGAGTCCAATTTATTAACTTTTTTTTTACTGAATTATACTTTTAGTGTTATGTCTAAGAACTCCACTTCCAAGTCATTAAGGTTTTAGCTTATGTTTTTTTCCGAAGAGTTTTATAGTTTTATGTTTGACATTTACCTCTATGATCCCTTTTGAATTGATACTTTTTTTAAGGGGTGAGGTTTAGGTCAAGGATTTTCTTTTTTTTTTTTTAAAAATATGGATGTGTAGTTGTTCCAACAGCATTTGTTGACAAGACTAGCTTTTCTCCATTGAAATGCTTTTGCACCTTTGTTGCAAATCAGTTGGCCATATTTGTGTGGGTCTGTATCTTTAACAAACTTGTATTGGCTCCTTGTTATGTGCCAAGTAATGTGTTTGTTTTTCTTCTCCTTGTCATACTTCATATGTATTCCTATTTTTGAATAGCCCAATATTGCAGGATGTTGTTTTGATTTTCTAAGACATTTCCCTTTGTTCCTTTTTTTCTCATTGATAGGAAGGGCTGTCTAATAAGACCCTAAAACTTATCTCTTCCATCTTTTCTCCTCCCCAAATTATGTATCTTGTACCTTTTTTTCCTTCCATTTTTCTGAGAATGACCTGTTTTTTCTTGAATTACTCTACCTTTAATACGTATACACCAGTGGGTTAAAAGCTAAGTTTTTTATCTATCTTTGATTAAACATGTAGTTAATATTATTTCCTTATTCAGATTGGGTCACTCATTTTTTTATTGTTGTTACTGCTGTTTCATTGCCAGTATAAATGATCTTGACGTTCACATATTTGAAGAAGGAAAAGGTGCTATATATATTTTATTTTATCCAGGCATGAAGCACATTTGCTTTGAGAGTTATCCTCTTCACAATATTCTATAAAACACAAGATCTTGAAATGACTTACCAAGATCACTCTGTTAGATTGTGGTGAAGATAAACTGAGAACTCAGATTATTTGACTTTTAATCCAGCACTGCATCCTAGAATGGAAAGTCTACAAACCATGGCATTAAATGAAGCTTTTAATGCAAAAGACAGATTATGGAATTTTCTTTTCATCCTACAGCTCAAAAGAAGTTGACTGTAGTTGTGAGAAAAATATTGTTACTGAGATGGTAATCCAGTTGGAGTTAGCAATGTATAATGATAAGACAGATTTTATCCTCAGAGAGCTTCTGTGATTTGTGCGTGGAAGGGCACATATATGCATTTGTAAAGCAGTTTATCAATAGTTGAAAATAATAGCAAAGTGCTCAAGTGCTGGCAAATATAAGTAGTCAGTCTGGGAGTAAATCCTTATCTCTGGATGAGGTGAATTTTGGGTAATCCGTTTACAAAGCAGAAAAAGATAAGAGGAGAGTAATGGAATTGATGTGTCAATCTTGGGAAGCATTCTTTAAAAAAGCACGCTAACTGCTTTTTAAAGACTATTTTTTACCTTACACTTCCGGCGGTACTGAAACACTAAGCTTGGACTTCCTGCTTGCAGTCTCATGTACCAAACTCCCTTTGGGGTTGGGCCTATCCTAACTTTTAAAAAAATTATTATTATTAAATGCCTAGCTCTTGCCTTAAATTAGAAGGGAAAAATAGAATTGCAAACACAGGTGAAATTTGCTTGGAAGGCTCTGTGTAATGTTCTCATGTAAATTATAGGAATGGATCTTTTAGAATATCAACATTAAATAGAAGCACTTTAAAAACTCCATGTGCTACAAGGCAAAAAACAACAACAAAAACAAACAAAAAATCAAAAACAAACTATGGAGATGTTAGTTAATGAACATTGTCCGTTTAATACTTAGTAACCTATTTACAGTGGGTTTTTCATTGATTACTGCAAGTAAATGTTAGGAAGCTCTTTGTAGTAAAGGTGTCCATGAGGCTCAGATGTGCGAAGAGGAAAGGCATACACTTTGCTCTTTGCTCTTATGTGGGATTTCACCTAAAAGATCTTGAATGAGCTTACTCTCAGTGCAACTATAAAAACAAGGTGTTAGCCTCTTATCTGTAGCACTTTACTTTGATTCCTGATGTTGAAGTAAAGTTCGATATAAGCTGAATCTCAAAAAAAAAAAAAAAAATGACTGGATAGAAAAAAATGTTGAATTCATTTTATGCAAAGCAAACACCCCAAAACATTTACAACCCATTTCATAGCTTAGAAAGTATTAAATAGGTGTTACTCATATTCTGGAGCTTTCTACGGCATTATTCAATATATGTGACTTTGTTAACTTGGACTAATTTTTGCATTTTCTCAAATTTGATTGTGTATGTGTTTTAAAACGATTTTTAAATTCTATTTCTTAAAAAAAGAATTGGAGCCATCAAAGTTGGCATGCGTTAAGCATGCTAATTAGTTCAACATACTGACCAATTCTCTGAATTATTAGTTCAAAGAAGCATGTGGACAGGGATGAAATTAGATTTGAGCATTTTTCACTCTAGTTGTTTTAGGATACTCAGGGTTACTTTGATCTGTAAATAACAGATGTTTTTTCATGCATGGTTCAGGATACATCAAACATGTCTAAAACTTTGTCTGAGATTTAGGACCCATCATTCTTACCCTGAATTGGATATACACACTTGTAACTGTACAGCCATTTTAGAACAGAAACTTTTTTGAGTTTGTGTTTGATAGTTAAAGCTAGGATATTTTGTTTTTCATAGTATGTATGCAGAGGATTACTATTTTTTATAAACTGGAATAAATAGTTATAAGGTGCTGCATAAAATTGAATTTATCAGTTGCTAAAATATTCAAATGTCAGTTTTAAGGGTAAAAGCTTAGGCAACTATGCAAACGTAAAGAACATGTGTGTGTATATAGACATACAGATACACATATAATTGCTTATGTGTATATACTTGTATACATATAATTATATACTTTTAGCTATCTTTGTGGTAAAGACATATTTGCTTTATTTTTATTAACTAAATATTCTGTTTCACTTTAATAGTAACTAGAATTCAGAGCAAACCTGGTGGTCTGCACAAAACATTGTTTTTAATTTGTCACAGTTTACTATCTCTTCTGGTTTTCGTGTGGGAAAACTTTAGTATCACTGGGATAATTTTTGGAAGGAATGGTATTGAATGAATGGAGGCTAGGATGAAGAAAAGACCAAGAGGGTAAGAACCAAGAAACCCTTGAATCCCCATTTTCCACAGTCCCTGAGCAGAAGGCTTGATCTCAGGCCCTGCTTCTCCCAGGAGTAAGGTGCAAAGCCATCATGTGACAAGAGTCCGGGCAGCGAGCATCCTTTATGTGTAAGCCTCCTGCTTAGAAATAGTATGAGAAATCCAAATAATAGTGCCTTGTATTAATTAGAGAGCACTAACCATACTCTTTTAGTGAAGCCCCCTTTTTTTGTCGTTAAACTACATGAGGTTTTACACCACATTGCATTTTGTGGCTTTTATTTATCAAAATAGTACCATAACAGAAGCTTCTTCACTACAGCATGCATTAGGATACCAAATTTGTAATTGTGATTATGTCACTATATTGTGCTTTTTAGCATTGCTTAATCTTCTGGGCTTTGGTTTTCTCATTTTTAAAATTGTTGGTAAATGTATGGGCTACACTAGACCACAGCGTGTTTTTATAATAAAGTTTTATTGGCACACAGCCACTCTCATTTGTGTATGTCTTATCTGTGGCTGCCTTCACACCACAGTGGCAGAGTTGAATAGTTACGACAGACACTATGGGCCACAAAGTCTAAAATATTTATTTTCTGGCTCTTCACAGAAGAAGTTTGCTGAATCTTGGACTAGATCATCTGTAAGTCTTGCACTTTTCCTGTTGTAGATTTTCTTTATGTCAGCTTCTTCTTTTTTCTTTTTTTTCTTTTAATTTTAAGGATCAGAAGTTTCTATTTCTGTTAAGGATATAATATATCATATTACCAGGTTTCAGTGTTCGTTTTCCCCCAATTACAACTTTGATCATTATAAAGAGAAAGAAAATATTGACTAGATCATTGGTTCTCCAAGCTTAGTCCCTGGACAAGAGCAGCAGCATCACCTGAGAACTGTTTAGAAATGCAAATTCGCAGGCCCCTCCCCGGACCTTCTGAATCCTAAACGTTGGGAGTGGGGCCCAGAACCTGTGCTTTCCAGTCCATCCAGGTGATACTGATAGACACTGAAGTGTGTGAGAACAACCGGTCTAGAAATCAAGTTCGGTTAAAAGATTTTTTTGTTTTATTTTGAAATAATGAAGAAACTTAAATTCTACAACGGTTGGGTAAATCAAGACAAAAATGAAATACGGGATAGATATTATTACAGAAACCAGAGAAATTAACATGTTTTCCTTCTCCAGTAAAACGTTTTGTCATAAATTTTATAAATTTTTTTACTATAATGAGAAATTAGTGAAAGATACACTTATGTCACCTTCAGCATAATTAGTTTTTTTTTTTTGGTCAAAAAGAAAACAATATGATTAATTTTTTTCATGTGATTTTTTTTTTTTGTTTTCTTTTCATGGTTTGGAATTACTTTGAGTTATTTTAAAACTAATGATTTGAAATAAAAAATTTTCAGAAGAAAAGAATTCTATCAACACTTATTTTTCTTATAAAGTAAATGCTTTAAAAAAAGATCACTTAGGGAGATACCATAACTTGTCTGCCGTGGCTGCCTTTCTTACTCATTTTAAGTGAGATCAATGTTGAATTGACTTTTTTTTTCAATGCTAACAACCACGAGAAATGAGCAGCAGTCAGACAACTCATCTGTTAGGACAGATCATAAGCACAGTGCTTTGTAGTAAATCTCAGAGAGAGGAATAGCAAAGTTGTACATGTCAAGCAGACATTACAGGATGACGTTGTTATTTGGAGAATTGCTTTCATCTTTGAGATATCTCACACCTGCTTCATTTGGCATTGACTGTTTCCATCTCTGGAAAAACACTCTTTGCCATTCCCCGAATCCCAAAGTATATAAATATAGCATGGTAATAAGAGAAAACTTTTAACATAAAAACTCACTTAGAGGTGCCATCTGAAAATGCAGGGCATAAAACCAAAGTAACTAACTTCATTTTGTTGAAAAGGAACCCTTGGGGGTGTGTGTGTGTATGTGTACACACATAATACAACATACACATACACACTTATATTGTTATACATACACTTATACATTTACATATGCAGCTCATTTGATATGTGTGTGAATGTGTATAGACACATTTCAATATATGTATGTATATTTTTAAAAAATGCATACAGCAAACTTTCATATATATAATCTTCTAATACTGTTTTTTTTTAACTGCTTCTAAAAGCCGTGGTACCCATCAGTCACTAACAGAATTCTATAGACCAAATTTATTTTGCTGGTTGCTTCTAATTTTTCCTCTTTAATTTTTAAAAGTATGTCTCCTTTTTAAAATGCAGCAAAAATATAACGTAATTTAAGGGGGACAAAATGTGCATCCTTTATTATAAAGTAAGAGTTAAATATCTCCAAATAACATGGTAAGTTCTGTGAAGTCTTCTTTTCTTCACATAAACAGGTTTGGCTTTTTAGATTATAGGTGTTTTTTGTTTTTATTTTTTATTATATTAAACATCATGATTCTTTGAATGTCATAGCACTCCTTGGCAGTCTTCGTCATGCTAGCAGTTTTTGAGAAAGGGAATATTTATTTGCTTCAGTTTGTCAGGGGGTATTTATTTGCTTCAGTTTTTCACATTTTATAGATGACACATTTGGCTATCCTTGGGCAAAATCCAGTTAAAAATAATAGTATTTAATATTTAATAAACTACTAGGCTTTTTAAACCATCTGGAATTTTATTTTCTTTGCACGCAGCATCTGAGTTTCAGCTGTTAGCATTTCTTCTTTGCTCTGGGAAGGGTCAATTGCTTTTAAAGTCTTTGATGCTTGCTGTGTCAGCCCTTTTCATATTTTCAAAATGCCCGTGTAAAAGAGCTTTTCATCCATTCATGCTGATAATTCTTTTGAACTTGAGGTTTGAACCAAACTAATCAAATTTAATTATAGCTCAAATCCCGTTACAGTGATCTCCAGTAGACTTCGAGGCTAAGTTGTAATTTTTTTGTTACACTGGAACTCAGCCATTCTCGACGTTACTGACACGAGTGTGCTATTGACTGCAGTTTGGGAGGGAGATCTTTGTAATGCAGAGATTTTTCTCCTGTTGATATTGGTAAATATGATTTGAACTTTCTTCTTTTCTAAAGGATATATTGAGTTAATCTCGAGTCAAATTTCTCCTTATTTGCATATATCTCGGGATGTTTTCCTATTCATTTTTAACAGTTTGAACAATTAAATCCTAAAAACTACTTTCTTAAAGAAGTCCTCAGTTTTGTTGTGGCTGATGCTTGCTTTTTGTTTGTTTGTTTGTTTTGAGATCCAAAACTGAGCAGGGACTTCAATACATCCTCCCGGTAGCATCGCTTTGGTTGATGCATATTCTCCTGGTGTTCTGAGATCGTTCTTTTCCTTTTTGCTTCATTAAAGAAAGACGTTTTAACAGTATTATTTACTGGGGGAGAAAATAGGAAATATAAATGTTTTAGACTGCAGCATGCATTAAGGGAAGGTGGACTAGTGCTGATATTTTTAGCATTTTCTTCAAAATATTTGCTAACAAGTATATGTTAGCATCTTGTTAAATTTACTTGTTAATCTGTATGTGCAGAGTTTTTTTTACATTTAGTTTAAATTTCTATTTTTAAATGAGATTTTGTTTGGATTTCTAAACAGATTTGGAGTAATGACATTCAAATACTTGAAATTCCTTTTCATCTCTAAATAAAGTCTAAACATTTTTATAATATTGGACCAAGTTTTGGTCTGCAAGAATGAAATGCAGAACTCCTTTCTTCGGAGCTTTGATTCTGAAGTGGAAAGCAGGGTTCACGAAGGAGAGCAAATAGCAGAACTCCTGTTAAAGGTGAAAATTGTATTTTCTTTTTTAAATTCAACTCAAAACTGCCAGTTTCCCTGAATTTATTACAGCAAAGGCTCTTGTTTTAAAGTGAAGTGAAATGTGAAGTTAATTTATGTACTAGCTGCTTTGAAGTTTAATTTTGTTTGCTAAGTTGTTATGAATTTCGAATGCATACATTTAAAGGAATTTTAGTAATGACGCTGTCACGGGCAGTGTCTGTGCAATTGCCATGCATAGGACAACTTCACGCCATAAATGTTTGGTGGGTTTTAGCATTGTGTGCCATGATGCTTCCCACAGTGGCCAGACGGCATAGCCAATTCTTATATGCCTTTTGACAAATGCAAGAGAGTGTGACAGCTCCGGCTGTCAGTATTCTTATGTTAGCAGAAGCCCAGATTACCATTAGGAAAGTAAAACTTCAACTAACCAGAAGGACTGAATCCTGCCAGGCCAACGTGATTTCTAGAGATCAGAGGGTTAACATTTTCATTTAGAAAAAATGCTTCCAATTCCATACATGTTAGGACAGAGTGCACTGAGTATTGTTTTAGCCTTTTCTTATCTAAGCATTGCCAGTAAGAACTTAGTTTGATGAAGCATGTTTTATCTATATTCCAGATGGTTAGAGATAGGGAACTTAATGCCTGCAGACATAACCGGAGAACTGGGATAGGTGGCGAGGAGCGTGGACTCTGGGTCAGATGCAGCTCCAGTGCTTCTAGGCCTGTGTCCCCAGGCAAGTCCTTTAATCTCCCTTATCCCATTTTCTTCATTTGTGTCATGAGGCTGAAAATACTACCTATTTCATAAGGTTATTGAGACGGTCTGCTCATACATACACAGTGGCTAGGACGGTGCCTGAAATACAGTCCCGTAGGAGTGTTTGTTATGATTTATTGTTGTTATGATGAGATCGTCATCATTGCTGGAGCCGTCAGTGTGCTGGCCTCATCCAAGATCCTTATCATTTGCTTTGTTCTAAGGGTCCCTCGTACTCCATCTAATGTACTGAGCAGTCCCTGAATAAGCCCTGAACTCGGTCTATTTGGCGCCTCTTCATTTGCCTTTATTATAATTTCCAGACCATAAATTTCAAAGAGGTGGTCCAAAATGTTGGACCCATAAACTTTTTTAAAACTATGAGCCAAAATGTTAAAATTAAGTGGTTGCAACACAACTCCAGATATTCAAATTTTCTTGGAAAATCAGAACGTCAGGCAATATTGAGTCAATATTGCTGTGTTGCAGCAGTTGATTTGAACTGAGTTCTAGCTGCTCTTTAGACAGAAGCTGTGCTCTCCAGATCACCAGAATCTCTGCCATTTCCTGTGTTTGACACCTTCCTCACTTCAGCCATTTATATCATTGGTTTGGGCCATGTCATATTTATTTGCTGCCAGCAGTTTAGACAAAGCAGTGGCTCTCAGGTGTGTGTTATGCACACTCGCGTCCCACTAGTCCTTTCCTGGTAGGTAGCCAGATTTTGATCAGTGTATAAAACACGTTGTTAAAATCCACTGTACATCGTAGTAGTTCAGTTTTGTCTATCAGAAGGAAGCGTGAGCTGTGCAGATGCGTCTGTGCTATCAGCAGGGTACAATTTGCTGAAAATAAGAGGTGAAAAATACAACCTTGGTTAAAGCTGAAGCTAAAGAAAAAAGGATTAAAGCCCAAGCCACAGAAAATTGGGGTGTGGGAGAGCTTTGCTTTCCAAGGTGTAAGAACACAGCTGGGTAAGTCACAGGCTAACGTCACAGTGCTAAGTGGCCATCAGGGTTCACGAGGGACAGCTGTGACGCCTCGAAGCTGGCCTTCTCAGCTTCCGCGCTGTCAGCACACTGGGCCGGATGTTCTGTGCTGTGGGGACTGTCCTGTGTGTTACAGGACCCTTAGCAGCATCCTGCCCTCGACTCACTAGATGCCACAGACTCTTCCCTTCTTCTCCCGGTCGTGACAGCCAAATGTCCCCTGGGTGGCAGAATTGTCCTTGGTCCAGAACCATTGCTTTAAAGGTATGGAAGACATTATAACACAGTAGTTGTGCTCCTTTTAGTCTGAATCTTTTCCAATAGCTGCTTTAAAACTGACTTTTCTAAAGCATGCAGTATCTATTTTGTAGGCATTAAGAGAAAGATGAGCTATTCTTTCTCCCTCTCTACAGTCAAGCCCAACGACTAATGTCTTTAAGAAGAGGCCCCCGGACAGACTTCTGAGGGGACAGCTCCATGTGTTGCCGACCTGGGCTCTTCTCTTCCTCCGCTGCTCATTAGCTCACGGAGCCTGGGCATGTCAGCACCTTCTCTGCGGCTTGTCTAGAAAATGAGCTGGTTGCATTAGACGATGGTCAAGGTGCCTTCTAGGTAAAATTTAGGCTCTAAGTCAGAAAATGCTGTAGATTTCTGAAGCTTTAACAGCATGTGCATGCACACACGCGTGTACACACACACACACACACACACACACACACACACACTTTTTTGGCTATTCCCTGGTTTGAGGTCAAACATTTAATAGTCACGATCATATAGCCAGAGTATCACACATTTTTCACCCTATTAAAATGAATGATCTCAATAAGGTGTCATGTAATGTCACATTCATTTAGGGGACCATCTAGAGGTGCGTTAGATGACTGTGTTAGTTTTTATAGCTGTGTAACGAATTACCACAAACTTAGTGGCTTTTAACAGCAGATATTTATTATCTCCCAGTTCTCTGGACCAGCAGTCTGGGTACGGTTTGGCTGGATTCTCTGCACAGAGGTTCACAAGGCAGCAGTTGAGGTGTCAGCCAGGGCCATGATCTCATCTGGGGCTCGGCCCTCTGCTAAGCTCACGAGGCCATCGGTGTATTTCTTTCCTGTGGTTGTATTGATATATAAATATCAGGAAGATGATTTATGACATGTATTATGATTTTTAGGGTCAAAAAGACCTGACAAACTCACCAACATTTTACTGCATAGTGTTAAGAAACATGAGAGGTTTTGTCACTGAAAAGTACATTTTGTGGTATATATAACAGTGGTATCAGTTGTTAGGATCCTGGGATTTTTATTAAGCAATTAACAATTTCCTAGGAGCTAAAATTTTACACTTACACCTGTCAAAAGCCACAGCTATTTGTAAATGATCTTAATCCCCCTTCGCCCAAATAATAATTCATAAGCTCATTAAGTTTCTTGAGTTCTCATTCCTATCTTTGGTGTTCTCATGGCTGCAAGAAGTTTGGAGAAGCAGTGTCTAGACTTTGGGAATGGAGTCCTTTTCCACAGTTAGGTGTATCACTGTAATTTGAAGACATATGAGAACTTGTCTTTTTTCTCAAGTGGATCTGCTTACTTTTCTTTCAAGATGGTTCACTAAGAGTAACATGATTGGATAATTTAATCAGTTATGTGAAAACGGGAACTCCTGATTAGGATTTTAAGATTATATTATTAATAGGTACCAACGTCATATATATTAAAGATAGAAGGATTTTTAGATTAGTAAATTTGAGTGACCCTTAACCTCCCTCTCATGTGACTTATACGTTACTTATAAGCCTTCCCTTAACACTGATATATTCTGTGTATGCCAGAGCCTGTGAATACAAAGTGTGAAGGGAGCGTCGCAGCCACCCTCAAGGAGCTTACAGTTCTGAGGTAGGAAATCAAGAGTCAGCATCATTTAAAATAGGTTAGAGCTTATTGAATCAAAGTTAGTGAAGTAGGAAACTGCTCAGCTTATCACAAATTTTCTATATAGCAGGAACCTCGTTATATAATTTGAGTCTAATAGAATTTTTTTTCAAGTACCAAAAGTATTGAAAGTTGAGCGGTGCCAGAAGCAAGTGAGACCATATACAACTGGAAATTCATATTATGGCTAAGGAAATAAAAATTATGGGCAGTGATCATTCTGATATATGATGCACCCTGCCAGTCTGTTTATCAAAACACTGCATGTGCTTGCACCAGGCAGTTTACTTTTCATATATTTGGAGAAAATGAAATTAGGTAATTTTTCTTTGAAACAAAACTCTACTTATGTAGCATTCTTGTACCTTTCTGGTCTCTGATTAGTGAGCTAGTTCTTGTAACTATTTCTGTCTTTCACAGCAAAATTGGGTTAAAACTGTTGCCTAGTTCACCACAAGTGGGTTTTCTTTGTGAGCATATAAATCCAGACAAAATAGAACCAATATGACATGTCTTTATAATTTAAGGGCTCAGTTGAACTGAAATAAAAATACTAATATCAGTAATGTAATCTCCAGTGGGCTTTTAGAACAAATAATTGAGATTAAACCATTTGAACTTTTCTTTGGTGGTAAAATCTATGTAATACAAAATTTGTCCTTTTAACCGTTTTTAAGTCTATAATTCAATAGCATTAATTCCATTCTTAGTGTTGTGGATCCATCACCGCTATCTATTTCAAAAACTGTTTTCATCCTCCCAAACATAAACTCTAAACATTAAGCAGTAACTCCCCATTCTCCTCTTTCCAACCTCTACTAACTTCTAATCAACTTCTTTCTGTCTGGGGATGTTCTAGATGTTTCATATAAGTGGATTGTAAAATATTTGTCCTTTTGTGTCTGGCTTATTTCACTTAGTACAGTATTTCCAGTTTATCCATGTTGCGATGTGTATCAGAACTTCATTCCTTTTTATGGCTGAATAACATTCCATTGTATGGCTACACCACATTTTGTTTATCCAGTCGTCTGCTGATGGACACTGAGTTGCTTCTACCTTTTGACTGTTATGAATAATGCTGCAGTGTCTTGGTCCCTTTGGGCTGCGTAACAAAATACCACAGACTGGGTGGATTATAAACAGCAGAGAATTACTGCTCACAGTCTGGAGGCTGGAAATCCAAGATCAGGTAACTGGCATGGTCAGGGGAGGGCCCTATTCCGGGTTGCAGACACTCATTGTGTCATTACCTGGCAGAAGTAGCCGGGGAGCTCTGTGGGGTCGTTTTTATAAAAGCAGTAATCCCATGCATGAGGGCTCCACTCTCATGATTTACTCCTCTCCCAGTGGCCCCACCTTCTGACACCATCACACTGAGCATTACAATCCCAACATGGGAAGTTTGAGGGGACACAAGCATTCTGACTGGAGCATGCAGTGAGCAGAGGTGTAGAAGTGTCTGAGACCCTGCTTTCTATTCTTTGGGGTTTATACCTAGAAGTGGAATTGCTGAGTCATGTAGTAGTAATTCCATGTTTAGCTTTTTGAGGAACTCTCAGACTTTTCCACAGCGGCTGTACCATTTTACATTCCCACCAACCCCATATGTGGGTTCTGATTTTTCTCCAACACTCGTTTCTTTCCATTTTTGATTATAGCCACTTTAGGAGGTGAAGTGGTAAACCACTTAAATGTTTAAAAGTAAATTTAAGATAGTTTAGGAAAGCTTTAAACTTTGTTTAAAAACACCCCGTGTTCAAAAATTTTAAAAAATTGTTGTATTTTAAAATATTTTATATAAAATATTGTTAGATGCTCCAATTCTTTTATATGTTAAGATTGGTCATTTTTATCCCAATCGTCATGATCTTTAAAGTGTCTGTAGCGCACCTTAAAAAAAAGTAAACTAATGAAATGGAAAGACTTGTTTGGGGGGAAAAAAGGAACTTCTGATAAATTAATGCCGACCTGTGTCCAGCCATGGTAAACTAGTTGGGATTCTCCAAATAGTCACGCTCTTCTGCTTCTACCATAGTGTGGTCCGTGGACCAAGAGTGTCCCAATCACTTGGGATTTTGTATAAATGCAAATTCTCAGGCCCTACCTAAGTCAGAAATCTCAGGATAGGAGCCAGAGTCTGTGTCTTAACAAGCGCTCCACAGATGCATACCAAAGGTGATCCATTCTCTCCATTGGGAGTGCTTCGGTCATCGCCCGGCACTGTCAGAGTCCCTGCATCATGTGGCAGCTTGTGCCACCCCTTCCAGGAAGGCTTCCCTCTAGAGCCCTGACCACCCCCGCCTGGGCTCCCAGCATGCTCTGGCAGGAGTGCTGATAGTTCTTTGTGTGTCCCCTCCAGTTTGAGAAGCCCTTCAGTGTAGGGATTTGCCTCTCTTTCACTTCTTCATCTATCATAACGCTTAACAAATTGTAGAGATTCTTTAAAGGTTTGTTAATTGAATTGTGTTCCCCAATGGGTGGGGACAGAATAATTACAGGCCAGGAGAGAGGAAGCCAGTTGTTACTTAACCTCTGGGGTAGGGGAGAGAGACCATGGCAAAAGGTAGTTTTAAAGTAAAATTATTTTTCTTGTGGGATTTTATATACACTTTCTTGTTACTTAGCTTCCTCTCTACTTCATTGCTTTTCCTCTTATTTTAACAGTGATATGTTGCTATCAAGAATTCAGAATTAAAAATACAAGGTTGTCTGAAGTGAACTTTGAAGATAGTTGTATGGGATTCAGTTTTTCTCTTTGAGATATAACAAAATGTCTTTCATGGAAGAAGTAGTCCTTTGTATCAGTATTTCACTATTCACTAGTTCAATACCTGCTTTAGATTTTTTTTAAAAAAATAGGACATTTTTACCCTGCAAATTTTAAATACCATCTAAGTTTGGCACACCTTCTGTCATTAAAAAAGATCTGTTGGGAGGAAAAATTTTCCTTCTACCCTCTCGGTTCTTTGGCTGGTCTAATGATCAAATTAGTATTTCACATATTAACAGGTGAGATAAAAAAACAAATTTATGTATGTCCTGGGGCCCCATAAGAACATGAGATCCACAGGAATCAGGCCACAAAAGGCTTATACGCCACTGGGATCTAAGGAGAAGGGTATAGCGGTTTGGGGCGTCAAAGGGAAGAAAGACAATTCACAGCAAGTTGGAAAGAGCAAATGTTTGGTAAACGTTAGCCATGCCGTGCAGAGACAGTGGGTCATGAGAGAACTGAGCTCAGACGTGCCTAGGTCCCCCCGCCCACCATGCCTAGCCCATATTCACCCAGTCCAGTTATCTCTGCTGATAGTTTTCTTTCTGGGCCAGACCCTCTATCTAAATTATTTTAGGCAGTTAAAGGGGACGTAATAAGCTCCTCCTGTGTCTTGTTGGGCCTTGATTGGCTTTAGCTCAAAATAGTCTGCATGACAAAGGGGTATATTCTGGGGAGACTTGTTCTGAACACTTTCAGATCCATGTTTTCCAATTTCTGGGATAAAAATGAAAACCTAGTCAGTGGTTGCTACAGTTACAATCTCATTACAGCTGCAGTGGAGTTTTCTTATTACAAGAAACCTCTTTTCAACCACAGATACACATTTTGGCGTTGGCTTCATAAAGCCTCACGATGTGTTGCATTGGAGTGGAGTGTCTTGCCTTTAACAGACTTCCAGTGCTCTGTTTGTTTCCCACAATTTTCTGCATGTTTGTCTCAAATGAACCATAAAATGATTCAGTGCCAACATGTGGTTTTAATAAGAAATAAGCATGGGCAAATGAATGTTGAATCAGAATTTGAAGTTTTATACATATACCATGATTTTAACTTCTAAGTCAGTTGATAGCTCAGCACTCAGCCAGTGTCAAGCAATTTAGCAGTTACTGTCATGCAGGGTGTCATGCGTGGTCTCTGCTCCCGCTCCCCACATAAGAAAGCAGGACATGGTGAGGCCAAAAAGGAACACCCACAGAGCCATAGCTAGGGGAGTCAGACCACTATATTCTCGCTGGCGGCATCCGCCCCTCTGCAATCCACAATCCACAATCTGCCCTTGCCAGCCCCCATTTGCTGTTAGTGTAGCCACGGCAGTTATATTAGTGGCCAATGGCTCACTGGTTATAGCTGACGGCCAACTAGCCACAGCTGATGGCCATGCAATCACGGTTGATGGCCATTTACTACTTGAACCAGCACCTTTCCACGTGAGGGCGAGAGCCTGGAAACTGCACTCCTGGCTCTGTCCCCACAGTTACTATATGAAATTTTTCATTCCATGGGTCAGTTATTTGGGGTATCTATTAATGATTGAAAATCATACATTTGTTAATAAACAATTTTATGCATGTTTTAAATAGTACATTTCTAGTCAGGTTTTATGATTAAAGTAGGAAGGTAAGAGTTCTTTCTTACTTGTTTTTTAAATATTATAGTTTATTTTGCATAAAAACGAGTTTCAAGATTATTTCGATATCATAAAACTTAACTTCTTTACAAAGTTTCTGTTGCAAATAAAGCTTTTGAAGCAGGAACTTACTTACTCTGGTAGTTGCCCTGAGCATTAGGATTAGGCTTGGGGGAGATTCTCTCTTCTTTCTTCCCTCAGTGGTGGTCCAGCATGAGGCAGTGTAAATGAGTCTGTTCCTTCAGGTGGTTCTTGGGATGGCACGTGAGGGGGGATGGGCGGAGTAATGAGAGAGACAGTTCACAGAGGCCCGTGGAGTCCACTCTCCTTACAGGGTCTACCTAATCTGAACCAATATTTTCCAACCATCTTTACAACAATAAAAATGATATTCTAGTTTAAAAATAAAGAAATAATGCTTTATATGTACTAAAGCAGGGGTGTCCAAACTGCGGCCCGGGCCATCTGGGGCCCGTGATCCATTGTTAATTGGCCCGCAGCAAATTCCAAAAATATATTTAGTTTCCTTAAATAAACCAGGTGAGGCAATACGTACTTCACCTCGAGTGAGTGGCCCGGCTGTGTGTGTATTTTACCACATATGGCCCTTGGTAAAAAACGTTGAAAAAAGTTTGGACACCCCTGTAACTAAAGATATTTTCAGTTGTTAATGTTCATTTATAAGCCCAGTTATGTTTCTTTTGCTTTGTATTTTGTCTTAGTTTTTTTAAAAAAATTAATTGGACTACTTGTCTTTATATCATGATTTCTCTTATTCAAAGTATTTCTTCCTTTTAGACCAGTTTTATTGAAGTATATTTTACATACAATATATCCATTTTAAATATAAGGTCAGTAGGTTTTGACATATTCATACAACTTTGTAACCCCATCCCCAAGTAAGATAAAGAACAGGTGCAAACAAACTTTTTACATAAAGGGCCGGGTAGTAAATATTTTAGACTTTGTGGGCCATACCTGAAAGTGGACTTGATGGGCCACATGTTGTGTCTTTAACTTTTTAAGAAACTGCCAAACTTTTCCCAAAGTGATTGTACAATTCATGTACTTCTCCCAGCTAGCTGTGTGTGAGTTCTGGTTGCTCTGTATCCTTCCAACACTTCGTAGTGTGAGTCTTTTTACTTTATTGCTTTTCTGTTCCAATATGTATTCTTCTTGTTTCTTTTTCTTGCCTTACTATACTGGCTAGACCAGTATAATAAACTGTTAAATGGAGGGCCCAGTAGTGGACATCCTTGCCATTTTCCCAGTCTCATGGGGGAAAGCTTGCAGTCTTTTGCCACTAAATGTGGTGTATCAGCTGTATGATTCTTATAGATATTATTTATGAGGTTGGAAAAGTTCCCTGCTATTCCTAGTTTATTGTAATGGGTGTTTAATTTTTTGAAATGCTTTTCTAGCATCTGTTGAAATGATCATGTGGCTTTTCTTCTCTATTTTGTTAAACTCAAATTATACTGATTTTAGAATGATGCAACAACCTAATATTCCTGGAATAAACCTCACTTTTTCATGATGTATTATCATTTTTATATATATTTTTATTCAACTTACTATATTTTGTTAAGGTTTTTTATATCTATGTTCATGAGGAATATTGATCTGTAGATTTTTTTTCCCTTGTAATATATTGGTTTTGGTATCAGGGTAATGTGAGCCTTGTAAAATGTACTAGAAAATATTCTTCTTATTTTCTAAAAGCATTTGTGTATGATTGGTAATAATTCTTCCTTATTGTTTGGTAGAGTTCACCAGTGAACCCATCTGGGCTTAGGTTTTCTTTGTGACAAGGCTTTTGATAAATTCAAAATATTTAACAGATGGCTATTGAGATATTCTATTTATCCTGCATCAGTTTTGTTAAATTGTACTTTTTCAAGGAATTTGTCCATTTCATCTAAGTTTTTGTGTGTCTTATCCTTTCAGTGTGATGTCCTGTCTTTCATTTCCAGTATTGGTAATTTGTATCTTTTCTCTCTTCTTCATGGTCAGTATAGCTAGAGGTTTGTGAATTTATTGATCTATTCAAAGAAACATTTTTTAAAAATGGATTGAATCTATTTTGGTGTGTTTTCTGTTTCACTAATTTCTGCTTTTATCTTTATCATTTCCTTTTTCCACTACCTTGAGTTTACTTGGCTGTTCTTTTTCCAACTTCTTAAGTTGGAAGCTTGGATCATTGATTTGTAGATCTTCCTTTTCCCTCCTCATGTAAACGTTTAAATTCATCAATTTTCCTCTAAGCACCAAATTAGCTAGATCTCCCAAACCCTGATATGTTGTATTTTAATTTTCATTCATTTCACAATGTTTTCTGAAGTCCCTTTCACATAGGATGTGTGAAGCTACAAGGGAAAAAAAAGATAATGTATGAAAGATAACATGTAAAGGTAATATAAAAACGTTCTTTTTCTTGAGCCTATCATAGAGCTAAGATTGCAAGGCAACCAGGCAAACTGAGTTACAAAAGGGTCATAAGCCTTTCCAAGAAGAGACTGGGCACACAGACTGTCACCTTTGGTACACAGGAAGAGGTAGGTGGCAGCCCAAAGAGTGGGTAAGAAGGAAATACCTGAAATATTACACATTCTTAAAGGTTCAGTGTTGTCTAGCATGATCATTTAGGATTCCTGGCCGTCTCAGCCACCAGGAGAATCGGTATCCATTCCTTCACTCATTGTCATGTTCCTCTACCAGGTACTTATAAGAAGGATTTGGGGGCAGGGCAGGAGACCCGAGAGAGTCCCCTCGAGGTACGAGTTTAAGGGTAGACCAGGGTTACCCAGAAGAACCCATCTGTGCCCAGGGACCTGCATGAGTGCAAGGTGTTGATCAGCTGTCACTGGGGAATAGGCACAAAACTCACCCACATCCCAGAACCTTCGCTAAGATATAGGAAAAGTCACCTGCTGGGGAGGGCAGATAACCCTGTCCCCTCCTCCCAATCTCAGTCCCAGGCCGAGGTTGGCTCCTGCTGGAGGAAGGATATACTACCTCAGTCTTGTAGTTATTCTAGGAAAATGCCATCTGCCCCCAGGAGAGGACCAGAAAACGCTGAGGTATCCTAGTTCTTCAGCTTGTTACAGGGCAATGACTGATGCCCGGGGGCACAGCAGTGGGCTGGCTGTCGGGTCGGGCCTCGTCGGAGGGCGTGTTCACTGGGTACCGTGCCTGCGTCTGAGATGACTGTGCCGGCGTCACGTCGGAGTACCCGTGTTTCTTTTAACTTGCCTGTTGATGTCCTTGGTTCATTTTATATTTGAGATGTACTTACTCTTGTGTGTACTTACATGTACTTAGAATGTGAGGTACTTAGAATTCAGGATATCAGTCTTGTATCGTGTACATTATAAATATCTGCCAAGTGTGTCATCTGTCTTTTAATTTTCCACAAGACTTTTATGTTCCATATGGAAGCTTTACATTTTTATGTAGACAGTTTTCCCCTCTGTCATCATTTCTTCCTTTGCTTTTATGAAAAGGCTTGTACTGATTCTTTTTCCTGAGGAATAATTTACATATTCCAAAGTGCACAGACCGTAAGGGTACAGCTTAGTGTGTTGCATGTACGTGTATATCCCCCTAACCACCACCCAGATCAAGTTATAAAACTTTTCATCACCCAGATGCTCTCTCGGGGCCGCTTACCTTTTCACATTCACACCGCTTGTCCTCAAGAGTCCACCACTGTTTGGACTTTCATCATCATAGATGTTTTAATCCATTCCTGGCCTTCATATAAGTAGAATCACACACTGTGTGTTCTTCTCTGTCAGTCTTCTTTCACTCTGAGATTCAGGCATGTTATATGTATAGTAGTTCTTTTTCATTGTTTTATTTTATAGTATTCCATTGCACGAATACATACCACAATTTGTATATTACCTCTCCTATTGATAAATATTTGGGTTGCTGGCAGTTTGGGTCTATTATGAATAAAGCTCTTACGAACACTGTTGTACATAACTTTTTGTGTGTTTAGGTACTCGTTCTTTTTGGGTGAATACATATGGGTCAAAATGCTGTGTCACAGGGTGTAAGATGTATGGTTAACTTAATAGATACTGCCGAACTCTTATCCAAGATGCTTAAACCAATTTAAAACTCTCACGAGGAGCATGCAGTCATTAGTCTTCCCTTATTGGAGAGATCCTTTTTGTTTTACATATTTTTAGCAAAAATTCTATTTTACTTCATTTTCAAACCATAACATCCAGTGTGAGCAATATAATTTTGTACAATTGAGTGACAAAACACAGCTCTGGGGAATATGACAGTGGGTCAAGGCCTGCTGTGCCTAGCATATCCCAGTATCTAAACATATGATTGTTTAGGGAAAGCAATTATTCTGTTCCCAGATCAGTGCATTCCTTTAACAACTTCATTTCAACCCGTGTAAACTCTTTAGGTAGGTAGAGGGTATTGTCAGGTAAAATTTTGTTGTGGTTTTATTTAAGTGTCCTGACATAGAGGGGACTTTTTGTGTATCCTAATTTAGTTGGTTATATTTAAATGAGAAACAACAAGTTTACCCTTTCTTCCAGGATGTGGAAGAATAGTGATCTATTGTCTCTAAGTTTCTTTTTTACACACAAATCTGGAAATCACATTCTTGAGGGTATTTGAGACCCTCAAGATATTTGCGTCTTCTACTGACCGCCCTAAAGACAGCTGTTCGTATGCTCACATCATTTGTACTTAGCTTGATAAGCGAAATGGTATGATTGCAGAGAATTGTTTAGAAAACGGCATTACCACAGGGAAAGGGATTTGGACGTTATCATTTGTAGAAAAGCTACAGTGCTTAGAGTGTCTTCAACATCAAATATAGAAAGCATAGGATTCTGCAAAGATGGGACGGCCGTTTCTGTTAGTCACTAACATGTGGGTGTTTTCACACTGGCTTACACTCTGTCAATAACTTAGCGCCACCAGGGGACCAGTCCTCAGTCCCTCCTTTTGCTAAGGGTTCTTGTGCTTTTACCCGTGGATTCCTAAACACATTTAGTGTGGGAATCTCTCATTTCCCCTTTCTTGCCATGGACATGCTGGCATTGACTACCTATCAGGTGAAGTGGCAGCAACAGAAAGAAGGAGAAATTCTCCTATTACTGCTTCACAGTGTCAGCGCAGCCACCTGGCCTGGCCTGTAAACTGACGCCATGGTGTGTCCTGGGCTCCCGACCGCACGCCTGACGTTGCCCGTTCTCTTCTGATCTTAGTTGCCTTGGTTTCTGGCAGGAAGTCCTAGAATGTACAGTGACATCATGTGGTCTTTAACTCACCCTCAGACCTGTAGAGCGGACCCCATGTAAAGTGAGACTCTACTCAGAGCATTCCAAAGGCCTGAGAGTCACGGCTATTTACTGGGCCTGTAGTAAGAAACGCCAGCCAGGACACACAGGAAGTAGTTAACTGTGTTCTTTTCTACAGCTTTCCGAGGAATAGCATTTATGTGGTTTTGATCTGGCAAACCATTGATTCAAATCCAACACCTGCTGTGTGCCAGCCCCTCTGCTAGTACAATCCACACATAGGAACCTGCTGAATTACAGCCAACACATCTACCTATGAACGTATATTAAGGTTAAAGAGGTTTCATGATAAGACAAAATGGATAAAACCCACAGGCAAGCTGGCCACTTTAGACTACTGTTCCAGCTTCCTTTCACCTAGGAACTTGATAGATAGCAGCTTAAAGGAGAATGGTTTGAATGCTCAGAGATCTGCACATTGCTTTATTGTTTTCTATGCTTTAGCTCAGCGGTTGTCAAACTTGAGTGTGCGTCCATTACTCTGTAAGGTTGGTTACCTAAAACTAGGCATCCTAAATTTTAAGAGCAAGTTAAGAGAAACTTACGGAAAGGTTGAGTTGGCTCGAGTACTTTCTTCCTTTGCTACGTAGCACAACTCAGCTTAACAGTTTGATTTCTACCTCCCTCTCCCCGTACATTTGGATTTTCTTTTTTTATGCTGGAGGGTTGCCCTAACCCCTTGCTTTATCTTGGTCTCGTTTGATGTTTCACAATTCCAGTGTAAGCATTCCTTTCAGAACACTCATACAGTTCTAGTTTGTGGGAGATTAAGGCACATATATTCAAGGAAAAAGAAAAGATAATCAAAATAAAAGGTAAAAACTCTAAGGAAAGGTGAGGTGATGTGCACTACCTGGTTTGTATATCAAGAGCCAAGTGCAGCGACACGAGGTTTTGCAGATCGATGGGCCAGTGGCTGGTTAGTTCATTGATTCATTTACCAATGTGCCCTCAGCCTTCAGTCCGTACAGGCACCGTGCATGGGGCACACCTATTAACAAGGGAAGTGTGGTCCCTGCTCTTTGCTCTGGCCTTGCTCATAGTCTGGCAAGTGAAACAGATACTGTTTACTTTGAATATAATGAGTGTTTCAAAGGAGAAGCACAGGTGCTGTGAGTGCTAGAAGAGGGGAACACCTAATCTAATCTGGGATCAGTAATAACATTTTCCGGGAAGTAATGCCGTTGGGTCTGAGTTCCAAGGAATGAATAGTAATTAGCTAGGTGACAAGGGGTTCAGGAAAGGCTGAACAGTGGAGGCAGAGGGAATCGGGTGGAGGCTCTCAGGGTAAGGCTGGTGTAGCTGAGAGCATGCAGGAAGGGCAAGTGGCTTTCATGCAGAGCCTTGAAACCATGGAATGATGTTTTACTGTATCCTAAACATAATAGAAAATCATCAAAAGCTTTACACAGAAGCTGATCACTTTTTTTTGTTGGCCTGCTTTTCTGATGCTGCCTCGGGCTCCCCTGGAGAGTGGATCGTGGTGGGTGGGGTGGAGGGAAGGAGAAGGAGGTAAGTCAGAGATGAGTCAGACAATTGCAGTTGCCCGGGTGAAAGTTAATGGTAGCTTGGACTGGGTGTGCAACAGAGAGAAACATGTGAACGAGGTAGTTAGGAGAACAAGTTGACAGGATAGGCTTGGCCACTAGCACTGACGGCAGAGGAGGTGCCAAGAACGAGCCACAGGTCTCTGACACAATCACCTGGATGTGTATGTAGTGTGAACCCAGGAGAAGGATGGGCTTTGGGGGTTGGGGCGTTAGACGGAGATAGATTGCAGGACATACCGAGGTTCAGTGAGCTGGAGATACTGAGTGGCCAGTTGAACATATGGATCAGCACCTAGAGGAGCTGTCTGGGCTAGAGAGAGAAATTCCAGATGGATTTTTAAAGAAAACATCCGCTTGGGTTGACCAGCAGCTTGTTGAGTCCTGTAATTGTTATTGGGATGCTCAACATTACAGAAATTTGCAAATGTCACAGATTATGCTAATCAAATCTTTTCTATTTAATTATCTTACATGACAGCAGAGAAGGAATGGAAAGATAACCTTAAAATAAGGTCATCTGTAGGAAAGCTACCATTCACTGAAGGGCTGCTGTCAGCCAAACAGCTCTTTCTGTCTCTAACCGTCCCAGTGAGCCTCTCTTTTATGTGGGTTAAATACTGAGATTCTGGGACATTAAGTAATTTGCTCAAATTCATTTGGCAGATCTGGATTTTAACATGAGTCTGTTTGGCTTCATAGCTTTTATTCTTTCCACTATGTTGCCATCCAGAAAACAATTAAACGAAAATAATAATCTATAGTCATTTGAAAATCATTTCTGAAGTATCCCCACCATGGTCCCCAGATGCATGGAGTGTCCTCTGTTTCAGTAGCACCTGTTGCTTTCCCTGTGTCCCTGTCTCAGAGTTCTCTCAGCAACACTTACAACCTTGGAACCTGAAGTTCTAAAACTTGAATGTGGGAAAGGACTTGTGAAATCTGGGCCAATCACCTTACTTCATAGATAAGGAAACAGAGACATCAAGGTCACAGACCCTGTCCATGAGCAAAGCAGACGTAGACCAGGCATCACCCTCCTGGTCCCTCCTTTCCCTGGAGTCCACTGCTGTTCTCATCTTGACTTCTCTTCCAGCATCACGTCCAGCTGCCAGAGCTCCATCACCTGTTCTTCTGTAACACCATCACCCTGTTCCTGTCTGCGCGTCTTACCCCTTCTAGCCTAGTTCAGTCTCCCTTCACTTCCACACTGTTGCAGTAACCTCCTAACCCGTCTTTTCCTAAAGCACCACTGTGCGTAAGTCCCTCTTCAGCTCACCCCCCCTGAATTCTCCAGAGCCTCCTGTCCTCCAAGAGCCCTTCACACTGGCCTCCACGGTGAGGCAGCAGGGCCTCAGCCCACGCGTTCCCCTCTGTAGGCCCCGCTAGCCCTGAGGTCCCACACCAGCTAACCCACATGAGGTACTGCTCCTCTGTTCCTTTTCCTTACCTGCCCTTTTCTACTCATTTTCCCTTCCGCCAGAAGGGCCCACTCTCCACCTTCACCTGGCAGCGCACTCTGCAGTGTTAGAGCCAGCGGCCTCTCCTGTCAGCTGGTACAGACGGTCACTTCTGCCCAAGTTCTCCTCTTACCCTTGCAGTATTGTGCCTCTATTCACGCATCTGTCCTTCGGTCATGAGGCTTTGAAGTTTGGAGGAAGGCTATGTTTGTGAGATAAATGCTGTGTCACTCTTTTTTCTTCAAAGCTGCATTTTCTTAAGAGAACATTACATTTGTTTCAGTCATTTGGATTTTAAGACTGTACATGTTTTTGGATTTCTTATAATTTTTCCAACATTCACACGTGTTCGCTGTGCCATTTGTGTGTGGTTTCTGGTTTTCGCATCTCTTTCGACACTGTCCCTGGGTCCTAAGGGAGGGAATGATAGATGACGGTAGCTGGAGTCACAAGGGCTTGGAAGTGGGTCTGATTCGAAAACTGGAATCATTTGGGAATTCATTATTTTGGAGGGACCGGTATGTCTGTATCCTATTTAAGTTATTCTGCAGAAATGATTACTTCAGTGTTGTATTATCTGTAATTTATTGAAAAGTACTTCTAAATAAAGTATAATGCATATATGTACAAGTTAGCCATAATCACATTGCAGGTCGGTTAACTTATGAAATACCTGACAAGAATAGTTTTCATTTGAAGGACCCTGGCCGAGTGTCTACATTACAGAAGTACATATGGCAAGGTCTGAACCTGTACTAGAGGACTCCTTAATTCACAGAAAGAACCCTTCCTGGCTCTGTTTCTCACATTTAGCTGAGGGTTCTGTTGCTTGAAGGTAGCCATGGATGGAACATACTGAACTACACAAAACAATAGAGTGGAGGCTTTACTAAGCTTAAAAATCAGGTTTCTTCAACCTCTCGTAAGTCACAGATGGCTAATACCTGTTTTGTGAATTCTACCAGAGTTGTCTTTTCACTGTAAATATCACCTGATAAGGAGTTTGTTGGGAAAGAGACCGAGGCCCCTTACCCTTTGCCTCCTTCACCTTTGTTGGTTCTGCCAGTATTTCAACCAACCAACCAACCAACCAACCTCGTCAGCCTGTCTTGATCCCATCACAAGAGTAGACAGACAAGTGGTCCGGTCCCCACTAATAAACCTCTCCTTTCTCACCCCCAACGCCCAGCCCAAGTTGTGATGTCAGGGGCAGGTCAGGTAGCCTGACATTCTAGAATACAGGTTTTGGAGCTTCTCGCTTCTCCAGCTCAGCTTTACCATGTCACATAGTAACCAGAGTTCCTGCCTGTATTACATGGACCCTTGGGTTGACTCCCTTGTGTGTTTCCTAACTATCAGGGATTTTTATTTTATTTTTATTCTTTACACTGAAAAAAATCAATATTTTCCTCAATTTCAAAAATAAAACAAGCAGATCCATGGTTAGTAGTTTCATGTGCTGTAGATTCAGCACAGCTTTGTAGCTTATACAACTAGAAAATGGATATATCATCGTGCTTACCTCACAGCAATGTGTCTTAAAGCGTTTTCAACTTTTGGCAATTGATACTGTTGTTATTATATAAATAATTATATGTCTTTGGTGTATATGTTTTTATATGTGTATATACACATACATATGTACAGCTATATACAGATATTTATATGTATGTGTGTATACTCATGTATACGTGTGTATGCACACACTAACCAATATGTACATATACTCCGCCCCCTCCACACACGCACACATTCATCCCCTTTCCCTGTTTCCGTAAAATTTTTTGTAAAGTTCCTTGTTTGCAATTTCCTTCCTATTTTTTGAACCGAAATTGAAATGGAGTTACTTGGCAAACCTACGGTGCCATCTGCCCAAACTGTCTTATTTTCCTAGTGTATAGGTACCAGTCGCAAACATGGAGGGAAAACCAGTTCTCATCTTTGGTATTAAACTAGTGGGTGAAAAAGGCTGGTTATCTTTCCCATGGTTTGGAGTCTGACTCTTCTTTCCAAGGGGTACCACAAAACTGGTATTCCGAGAAGAAGCTGGAAACAAGGAGCTGCTTCTGCAGCTGTGGGGCAGTGGAGAGGGGAGAAGGGTGTGCACAAACACCAGCGCCCGTCTCATTGTTTTCTAAGCCTTGCACTTTGAGGTGGATCGATGCTTCAGACAGGACAGTCAGTCGTCCTCCACCTGTATGCTGCAGAGCTTTTTCAGTGCCTCTTCCAGCTGTGCTGTAATTCAGTTCAGCTGCTTCGGAGATCATTTACGAAGTGATTCTCGTGGGATATGGAGCCAGTAACTTTTATTTAGTGGAGAACGTCTGTTGAAGTTAATTCTTAGAAAATTTTAAAATACCATTAGATTATAGGCTCCTTGAGGCCAAAGACCTTCTTTTAATTATCCTTTATCCCCAGGGTTTACCTTAGCACTGGACGCTTAGTGGGCCTTCAGTAAATGTTCAGGGTGTTAATGGAGATTGAACTAAACTACGTAAGTCTTTTTGAACTTTCATATTGTGCTTTACTTAAAATTTTTTTCCACTAAAAAATTGTACTTTGTAAAGGACTCAGTGTTTTTTAGTTCATTCTGTTATGACTATTCTTTCCACTCATTTCTTTCTTATCTAATTTAATGATAGAAAGACAAGTAATAATTTAGTCATCAAGAAAGTAAAAGTATTAACATGTAATAAAATCTTTTGTTGTATCAAATTGAAAAAATATAAAGGTACCATGCCTTGGATTTATATTAATAAATGTACTGTGTTTTATTAGGAATTTGAAACACTTAGTAAATATTTTATGAAAATATATTTTTTTCTCGTATTTACTCATTCCTTGTCTCTTATTAACAATTCTAATTAGGAAGAAAAGTTCTTCACATATTATTTTAATTATGTTGATCTTTCTTAGTGTTGTGATGATGTTGCAATCTTTTCATAATGGTATGAAAAAGTAAAAGTCCTATTAAGATGCAATTCAAAGATGAATTACTTCATAGCAAAGGTTTTTCTTTGTAGTTAGACTTCAACCCTTTTCCTCTGAAGTTTTATTTAATATGAAAAACTGCTTTTATGAGGCTCTCCCCACGTGAATCAGTGTTACACATCAGTATTACACTGTCATGGATTTAAACACAATGCTTGTGGTCTAACACATTACCTACCAATAAGTAGATCATCTGTGATGGATATATATATTTCTGAACAGCTCACGTATTTTCAGATGGTTCATTGTTATTCTGTTTCCTTTAATGATGGGACTAAAGGATTTGCCACCTGACACACTTCGGTTTCCTATTTAATAATACCTCCATTCAGCTAGAGCTGCTCAAGTCATCTATATTACAAAATTTTTATCTTAAACTGTCTTCAAGAAATGGCTTAGGTGTCTTTATAAGAGTATTATGCATTCTTTTCATTCTTTTGTTCCTTTCATTTTCTTTTTTTTAAATATAATTATTTGCATTTAGATTTGAATTCCTAATTTTGCATTTGTTTTCTAAATGGCATCATTTAAAATATTTTAAGAAAATACTAACATTTTCTTACTGAATTCGGAGAAAAGAGTAATGAAAATTACCTTATGAGCAGGTGATTTTTTAAAAAAGATTTTTATTAAAACATAGCTAATATACGGTATATTAGTTTCAGATATACACCTGGTTATTCAACATTTATACACCTAAAGTAGTGATCACCATGGTAAGTCCAGCAACCAGCTGACACCGTACCACACTATCACAATATTACTGACTGTATTCCCCATGCTGTACGTTACATCCCCATGACTTGTTTTATATCTGGAAATTTGAACCTTTTATTCCTTCACCTTTTTCCCCTTTTAAAATGTTTCAATTACAGATGACATTCAGTATTATTTTATAGTAATTTTAGGTGTACAGCATATGGTTAGACATTTATATAATTTAAGAAGTGATCCCCTTGACTGGTCTAGTACTCACCTGGCACTATACATAGTTATTACCATGTTATTGACTATATTCCCTGTGCTTTCCTTTATATCTCCATGACTGTTTTGTAACTATCAATTTGTATTTCTTAATCCCTTTGCCTTTTTCACCCTGCTCCCTAACGCCGCTCCCATCTATCATCTCGATAAATCCAGTACCCATCTGACACCACACATACTTATTACAATATTATTCACTATATTCCCTATGTTATGCCCTGTATCCCTGTGACTTCTATGTAACAACCAATTTGTACTTCTTAATCCCTTCCCTTTTCTCACTCCCAACCCTCCTTCCATCTGGCAACTATCAAAATGTTCTCTGTACCTATGAGCTTATTTCTGTTTCATTTGTTTATTTTGTTCTTTAGATTCCACTTACAAGTGAAATCATACAACAGTTGTCTTTCTCTGATTTATTCCACCTCAGCACAGTACCCTTTAGGTCCATCCATGTTATCGCAGATGGCAAGATTTCATTCTTTTTTTAATGGCCGAGTAATATTTCATTGTATAAATGTACCCCTCTTCTTTAGCTATTCATCCATTCAGGGAAACTCAGGTTGCCTCCATATCTTGGCTTTTGTAAATAATGCTACAATGAACATATGGACACACAGCTCCTTGATGTAGAATTTTCGGTTTCTTCAGATAGATACCCATAAGTGGGAATACTAGGTCCTTCTTTGTCTCTGTTATAGCCTTTGTTTTAAAGTCTATTTTGTCTGGTATAAGTTATTACTACTCCAGCTTTTTGTTTGTTTCCATTTTCATGAAATATCTTTTTCCATCCCTTTACTTTCAGTCTGTGTGTGTCTTTCAATCTGAAGTGAGTCTCTTGTAGGGAGCGTATGTATGGGTCTTCTTTTCTTATCCACTTAGCCACCCTTTGCCTTTTGATTGGAGCATTTAATCCATTGACAGTAATTGTTGATAGATATGTAGTTATTGCCATTTTATTATTAATATTTTTAATCTTTTTTTTGTTGTCTTCTTAAAGAAGTCCTTTTAACATTTCTTGTAATACTGGTTTGGTGGTTATGAACTCTTTTAGCCTTTTCTCATCTGGGAAGCTCTTTATCTTTGCTTCAATTTTAAATGATAGCTTTGCTAGGTAGAGCAATATAGGTTTTAGGTCCTAGCTTTTTATCACTTTCAGTATTTCGTGCTAATCCCTTCTGGCCTACAAAGTTTCTGTTGAGAAATCAGCTGACAGTGTTATGGGAGCTCCCTTGTAGGTAAATAACTGCTTTTCTCTTGCTGCTTTTAAGATTCCCTTTGTCTTTAACTTTTGGCATTTTAATTATGACGTGTCTCAATGTGGGCCTCTTTGGGTAAATCTTTTTTGCACTCCCTGAACTTGAATATTCATTTCCTTTGCCAGGTTAGGGAAATTTCTGTCATTATGTCTTCAAGTAGGTTTTCAATTACTTGTGCTCTCTGTTTTCCTTCTGGTACCCCTGTGATGCGAATGTTGGTACACTCGATGTTGTCCCAGAGGCCCCTTAAACTGTCCTCCTTTTTTTGTGGGGGGGGATTTTTTTTTCTGTTCTAATTGGGTGTTTTCTGCTTCTTTATCTTCTAAATCACTGATTCAATACTCTGCTTCATCTAATCTGTTGATTCCCTCTAATATATTCTTCATTTCAGTTGTTGTATTCTTTATTTCTTACTGGTTCTTTTTTATGTTTTCTGTGTCCATTTTTATGTTTTCTATGTCTTTGTTGAAGTTCTCCCTGAGATCGCTGAGCATCCTCATAACCAGTGTTTTGAACTCTGCATCTGGTAGATTGCTGGTCTCCATTTTGTTTAGTTGTTTTTCTGGAGCTTTGTTCTGTTCTTTCATTTGGGACATGTTTTTTTGTTTCCCCATTTGGCTGCCTCTCTGTGTTTTTTTTTTTTTGTTTGTTTGTTTGTTTTTTCTAGTATTGGGTAGGGCTGCTATGTCTCCTTGGGGACTTACGTAGCAGGTGTCCTGTGGGGCCCAGTGGTGTTGTCTTTCTGGTTACCAGAACTAAGTGCTGTATGTATGTCCCTTATGTGAGTTGTGTGTGCACTCCTGTTATAGTTGAGCCTTGGTTGCTGTTTGCATATCAGTGGGAAGGATTGATCCTTGGGCTGATTGGTTGTGAGGAGTGGTCATGACTACGGTGGAAGAGTTGTGGTGCAGGAGCTGACCATATAGAGCAGGATTCACTCTGACAGTGCTCTGGGGCCTGCCAAATCTGACCTTTGGATGTGTCACCCATGGAGGCAGCTGGGTGGTGCTGTGGCTGGGTTTGAAGCTGGCTACTTGATATGCCAGCCCTGGGGCCTCCTGGGAGGTGACCCACTGCAGGCCAGGTTTAGCTGCAGCCTGTGTCCTGCCCAAGGCCACCTGGAATGAGCTACAAAGCAATCCACAGATGGCTGCTACCCACGCTGCGCTTGGAGGTACCTGGAGAAGCCAAGCTGCAAAGCAAGGGTGGCTGTCATTAGTGTCAACTTAGGGCTGTTCGGCCAGAGGGACGGGATATACCAAAGCTTGATGCTGGTTTGGGTTTTGTGAACCTGTGAGAGATTTTAGGAAAGTCTGCAGCATGAGTGAAGGCAGGCCATTTGTATGGAAAAGCCCCTGGAAGCAGTTTGGGTCTGCCCAACAGTTGGTGGGGTGCAGTCCCAGAATCACCAGTGTGGGGCAAATGAATGGTCTTAGCCAGGTTGATGGAGATTCAGATATGGCGGCTGCATCTGCACGCCAGGAGTGGTGAGGGCTTAACAAAGAAACAATGGCTTCTTCTAGCATTTATGTCTGGGAGAAAGCTAACCCTCTGGCCCTCATCCTGAAGCCAGAAAACTCAGTTCCTCCCTGTGCGTCCTGGGTTCTTTTTGAGCTGCTGCCTCAGCCCTGGAGCTCAGAGTGAGTGATTCCATCAGTGAGTAAGTTTGTGCACAGGCTCTTTAAGAGGAGCGCCTAGGTCTGCAGCTTCCTTCCATCTTACTCAGCCACAATCTCCTCCGGTTTTCACAACCAGAAGTTTCTGAGGACTTCTCTCCCCAACTCTGAAACCCTGGGCTTGAGAGCCTTATGTGGGGCTGGCACCCCTCACTTCTCTGGGGGAGACCTCCACAGTCAAGATATCCCTCCCAATTTTTAATGGTCACACGTGGGTGTGAGACCAGCCTGTTCAGTCTCTGCCCCTCCTACGAGTCTCAAGGCGGCTTCTTCTGTATGTTCTTAGTTGTAGGGCCTTGACAAGCTAGACTTCAGGCGATTCTCAGTGATGGTTGTTCTGTAATTTAGTTGTAATTTTGATGTGGTCATGAGAGGATGTAATCACAGTGTTTACCTACTCCACCATCTTGACCAGAAATTCATGAACAGATGATTTACAGTATTGTTTTCTCTTGGCTAATCTTTGTTAAAAACTGCAATATATGCAGTTATTTTTTTGTAAGTTGCATTAGCATTAGATATGTATTATAATCTATTTGCAAAGTATGTAAAGTACTTCAAACAGTACCTGGCACGTGAGCAATAAGGGTTTTCCATTATTATCTTGATCTTACAGATGGAAACAGAAAATGCCTTTTTTGATTTTTACATTGAGATTCCCTATTGTTAGTGGTCATTATGATAAAATTATAGGTTACTCCAAAGTTCTCTACAAAAGATTTTCTATCTCTATATTTAATTTGCATGTATGCCATAACTTGTTTTTCTACATTTCCTCCTTTTGGGGTTTCTGATAAATTATTTTTTTTAACATGTCATACTTATTTTCTTAAAATTCTGCATCCTTCTGTTAACCAAATAACTCAGAAAGCCATTCAAATTTTATGCATCTAAATGGTACTGAACTGGAAAAGCAAAGGATTGTTTTCCCATGAGGAAGCTGTATTGTATAAGGTGTGATAAAAAAATACGATGAATGTTTAAATTAAAAAAACAAATAAATTATTATAGTACAAGACACATTGCCATTAATTCCCCTCAAAATACTCCCCCTCACTCCAAACACACTTATCCCATCATTCTTGCCACTTTCTGAAGCAGTTCTGGAAGTCCTCTTTCATGACTGTCTTTAGTTGTGCTGTCGTGGCTGCCTCGATGTCCTGAATCGATTCAAAATGTTTTTCTTTCATGGTCAGTTTGACATTGGGGAAGAGCCAGAAGTCGCACAGTGCCAGATCCGGTGAATAAGGTGGATGAAGACACACTGTAATGTTTTTATTTGACAGAAATTGCCATACCAGAAGTGATGTGTACAGGGAGGCTTTACGTTGTGATCACAAAAGACGGTGAATGCTGCTACTGAGTGCCATCCAACAAAAAGGCAGGGATCTTCAATATGGGAAGTGGCACATCAAATCTTAGTAACACTGTGTGACAAGTTTCAACTTGTTCCATGCAGTCACTTGGGTGTGAGCTATGGTTGAGAGAAGGTGTGTTTTCAAGTGTGCCATAAATCATCCTCCATCGTGACAACGATCCTTGTCACACACCGTTTCTGGTAGGATAATTTCTGTCAAATAAAACATTACAGTGTGTCCTCATCCATCTTATTCACCAGATCTGGCACCGTGTGACTTCTGGCTCTTCCCCAAAGTCAGAATGATTCAGGACATCCAGGCAGCCATGACAGTGCAACTGAAGACACTCACAAAAGAGGACTTTCAGAACTGCTTCAGAAAGTGGCAAGAATGATGGAATAAGTGTGTTCAAGGCGAGGGGGTATTTTGAGAGGGATTAATGGCAATGTGTTTTTTACTATAATAATTCTTTTTATTTAAACATTCACTGTATTTTTTAATCTCACCTCATATCTATTTAATAATTAAGAATATTGCAGTAAATTTGCTTTTAAAAATCCACCTCCCCCTTTCCCATTTTTCCCCTCCAAAGACTGTGTTAAACAAAATTGAATTGAGTTTCCATCAGGGTTTTTAAAGGAATTTTTCATTATAAAGGAATTGAGTATTTATTACATTTAAAAATATAAATAAATGGAATGACTAAAACTACTAGAAGACAATTCGTTTTAATATTTTGTGGCAGGTTTTTCCATTCTTCTTTCTCCACTTTATTTTAATATTGATTTAGATGGAGATTATGTCAGCTTCTGGAATTAATAGCTGTGGCATTTTATTCTTTTACAATGGTTTTTTTTTCCCCTGAGATTTATTTATTCATTTGAGAAGTATTTACTAAGAACTGGTATATGCTAGATGTTCTTCCAGGGACTTTGATTCATTGAGATACCTCACCCCCATACCGTCTTTAACTTCCCTACTTTCTCCCAATCTTCTAGTCCACTCCTGACTTCAGGAATTTCCAATAAGTTGGCCTGACACATAGGATGTGGTTTATAAGAGAAAAAGAGCAGTCAAAGATGACTTCAGGGTCTAGTTGGCCTATAGAATTGGACTTACATGGTTGCCCTTAAGTAAGATGGGAGAAACTCTAAATAGAGTAGGTTTGGGAGGAAGATCAGGAGTTGAGTTCGGACATGTTCAATTTAAGATGTCTATTAGACATCCAAATAGAAATGTTGAGTAGGCAGGTGCAAAATAATAAGAAATATATATGTTGGTCTCTGTTGCTGGTTCCTGGCACAGAGCTTTTAAAACGTTTATGAATTCCTAAGTAGTAAGAGCATCTTTTGTTCTAATATTTTGTCTTTGACTCTGGTTCCTGACACAGAGCTCCTAAATCCCTTGGAATTTCCTGGGTTGAAAGAGTGTCTTTTGTTATAATGAGGTGACTCTTGGTGGGCTCCTGGATAGCTTGAGGATGGGACCTGGTCACTAGAAAGACCAAGCCGTAATTAAAAGCTTGGAAATTTCCACCTAACCCTCCATCTTCTGGGGAGTGGAGAAACTGGAGACTTGAGTTAGTGCTCAATCATGCCTACGTGATGAAGCCTCCATAAAAAATCCCAAGGTATAGGGTTTGAGGAGTTGTCAGGTTGATGGACACATCCACTGGAATACAAGGAGGGTCGTACACCCAACTTCAGGGGACCAGAAGCTAGAGACTCTTCAGACCTCACCCTACGTACCCCTTCATCTGGCTGTTCATCTGTATAAACAAAAGTGTTTTCCTAAGGTCTGTGAGCTGGTCTAGCAAATGATTAAATGCAAGGAGGAGGTTCATGGAACCTCCATTTGCTAAGTTGGACAGAGGTTGTAGGTAACCTGGGGAACTCTACTTGCACTTGGCATCTGAAATGGGCGGTAGTCTTGTGGGACTGAGCCCTCAACCTGTGGGGTCTGCTTTACTCCAGTTAGTATCAGAATTGCATTGAGTTATAGGATACCCAGCTGGTGTCACAGAGAACTGCTTGGTGTAGGAGAAAACCTCACACATCTGGTGTCAGTGTTGTGAGTGTGATAGTAGTGTGAGCGTCCAAGAGGAACACTAGTGGTTTTCTTATACAACGGAGAAGAACACTGATGTTCTACTCAGGTGCGACAAGATGTCAGCCATAATTTTTCAAAATTATCTTGTTGTTTAAATGTTATATATGTGTATGTTTTAAATGTTACATACATTGTCTATAATAAAAGCATATATATATATAACATTTTATACATTTATCTATATGTACATCTATATATTTATATATATGCTACTTCTGTGGTAGACAATGTGCAGTATTAGTTAATGATGATAGTATATTGTACATATAACTATATAAGAGATCCTCAAATACATAGACATAGAGTGGGGTTTGTTATTGTTGTTGTTTTAGTCAGCAGAATACACAATCAAAACTTTCAGACCACTGGTCCATTCACACAGACTCCTGCTCATTCAATAAGTTAAATGAATGCCATGGATGATTCTATTTATTCCTTTTTTCAGCAAGCCTACCTCAAATATGAAATTACCTTATAAGAAAATCCTTTGATATTGGAACAACCAAATTCATATGAGGAATCAGATCCAAGATATAGCCACTGGCCTATAACAATTAGTCCTTCAAGAATAGAACCCACCAGAAGACCTTTTTGGTTGGATCTTTTTTTGGGTAGATACACAAAACAAAAACCAGCTGTATGCCAGATGTTGTTGTAGGGGCTTGAATTCATTAAGACACCTCACCTCTACCTCATCCTTCACTTCTTTTAATCTTCCAGCCACTCTTGACTTCAGGAGTTCCCAGTAAGTTCCTGACAGATAGGATGTGGTTTGCGAGGGGGAAAGAGCAGTCAGATTTTGTGAGTGAGAGTTTTTCATAGACTGCTGTCTCAATCAATTTTTAAGTCTTAGATTTACTATATTATAATTTAGGTATAGTTTAAATATGGATTGTTTTAAGAGAAGAGTGTCATTTAAAATGCTTATTAATTATGATTTCAGTGTTTATACCTATAGACAATTCAGTGGTATTTTATTATTCTATAACTTCAGTCTCAAAGTTTCTCATTCTGAGCATATTATAAATAGCTTTTAAATGTTTAAAATATTAGTCACTTTTTTCACTCATTTTATAGCTGTGTAGGTTTATCACATGTCCCTAATTTTTAAATAAGGAAGCTACTTAATTAAAATGTTACCGTAATTACAATATGAAATAGAATTATCAAATAGCATACTTTCTCATTTACGAATATTTTCCATGGGGGGCAATCAAATGATGATTTCCAGGCTTATGGGTTTTAATGTATACCCATAAGAGAGGCTTCGTCTTTATTATTTGAGATGAGAAAATGTAGATTTTTTTCCAGTCATGATTGATTGTGCTCCAAAACGCAAATAAAATTATATCTTCATATAAACACCTTTCTCCTTTTATACAAGGATATTTTTATTAGCAGCTTTATCAAGATATAATTTATTTACCATTATATTTGCTTGTTTTAAGTGTAGAATTCAATACTTTTTAGTGTAATTACAGAGTTGGAATTATATAACACAATCTACTTTTTATCATCCCAATATTATGCCCATTTATAGTTGCTCTCCAGCGATTTTTTTTAACTTAGATTTTAATAGAACTTTACATAATTATCACCTACATAATACAGAATCACCAGATACCCTGTACTCAGTTCCCTCATTATTAATATCTTACATCAGTATGATACATTTGTTAACAATTAGTGAGCCGATTTCGATACGTTATTATTAAATAAAGTCTATACTTTCTGTATTCAGATTTCCTTAGTTTTTACCTAATGTCTTCTTTCTCTTCTAGAATCCCAAATCCCATCCAGGATATCACATTACATTTAGTTCTATGTCTCCGCAGCATCTTCTAGGTTATGACAGTTTCTCAGACTTTCTTTGTGTTGGATGACTTTGACAGTTTTGAGGGGTTCTGGCCAACTACCTGGTTATAGGATGCCTCTCTGGTGAGATTTGTCTGATGTTTTTCTCCTGAGGAGACTGATGTGAGGGCACATAGTTCCAGCGTGGCTTCCTCCTGTAAGTGCTGACCTGGCTTGCCTGGCTGAGGTAGTACTTGTCAGTTTTCTCCCCTGTACAGTTACTCCCCCCACCCCCTTTCTACACTGTCCTCTTTAGAAGGAAGTCACTGTGTGCAGCCCTCCCTTAAGGAGAGGGTAGTGATGCTCCACTTTCTTGAGGGCAGTTTATCTACATGAATTATGGGGAATTCCTTTGTGCAGATTTGTCTCTTCTCACTAATAGACTCATTTATTCAATCACTTACTATATTAATATGATTCATGGATATTTATTTTATTTTTTGGGTTGTAATCCAATACTACATTTTTAAATTTTGTTGCTTGAATTGTTCCAGTTTGGGCCATTGGGTACTCTTTTCAGTTGGCTCCTGTGTCCCTTTGACAAGTCCCCATCAATGTCAGTATTGGTTATTTTGATTTTGAGTATTTTCTTAATTTCTGGCCTTACAAGACACTCCAGGCTCATCTAGTAGATTTCCTGCCCTGGTACTAGAATCAGCCATTTCTCCAAGGTTCTCCTCCACGTCCTGCCTTTTTTTTTGCTTTTTATTCTGTTAGTATAAATACATTTTTTGAATGTTTGTAATGTGCTCACCATTTCTGGTAGGTGCTAGGGCTCCAAGGTGACACAGGATAAATTCAATACTATTTTTCTGACATCTCAGATTTCCTAAAATCCTGTCTTGGTGTATCTTTCTAGTTTTTCCCTTTCCTTTTTAAATTTTATAATTTTTCATATATTTATATATGTAAATTTTTACAAATGCCTGAGGATGATTCTGTTATACCTGCTATGAGTTTTTTGTTCCCTTTTCCCTTTGCTCAACTTGCCTCCCCCATCCACCCTCCATGACCCATATTCATAACTTAATAGATGCGTATGAATGTTTGTGTGTATCCTTTTATATTTGCTTCCATACTATTAATATCATAATAATATCCAAATACAGTTTTTGTTTTTATGCTTTGTAAAAGATGGCTTACATGATACATATTTTTTTTTTTATATTTTGGTTTTCTGTCTTAACAATACAGATAGAAGCGCTTCATGTCAACTGTTATAGTTCTAATTCATTCTTTTAAATGACTGCTTACTGTTTGGCGGTAGGGGATTATTATGTGTCCAACCATTTCCCTATTAAGGACATTCATATACTTTCCTTCTAGGTGTTCGCCACTATGAACAGCAGTAAAGAATCCTTTACAGAAATGCTTTATTTTTGTGGGATAAATTTCTGAGAGTGGGTTTGCCATAGCTAAAGATAAGTTTTTTTAAATAGATGTTTCTAGTTTAGAACACTCTTTAAAAACCAGCAATCCACACATCTCCCAGCAGTGTACCAGAGGATTCTGTGTCCTGCCTGCAGTAGGGAGAACACCAGGTCTCGCCAGTCTTGCCATTCTCATTGGTGTCAGGTGGTACCTCCTTGGTAGTTCAGTTTGCATTTCCCTGAGTTTGAGTGTCATCTTGTTCATTTATTGGTAACAGTGACCACTGGGAATTGCTCTTCTGTGATTTTGTCCCTTTTCTGTCCTCTGCCATTTTTGTCTTACAATCTTCTCAGTTTGTAAGAGCTCTTTGTATTTATAAATATTAAGACTGTGTCCTCTGTATTGGAAATATTTCCCCCAAAGATGTCTGTGCTTTTTGCTTTTCCATTGTTTGCTATAGAAATTTTTAATTCTTTTATGTAGTAAATGTGCCTGTCTTCTCGATTACAGCTTCTGGCTTTAAGGGCTCTTTTGCATAATGTACGTATGTTTTCTTAGACTTTTTTTGCAGGGTTCTTATCAAAACAGTCTTTTTCACATTTAATCTGTCTAGTATTTATTTTTTGTACCTGGAGTAAGATGGGTCCTTTTTTTCTTCTAGGTGCCCTTATTGTATTATGCTAGCACCTTTCCCCACTTTTTATATAAGTTAACTCTCCATATATGTTGAAATGTATTACTTGGTTCACTGTTGTTATGTTAATAGTTTTATCTACTTTTAGACTAATAATGAATTCGTTTGATGAAAGCAACTTTATAATACATTCCGATATCTGAACCTGAATTCTGCCCCTTCCCCAACCCGTCCTTTGTTCTTCTTTTTCAAAATATTCTTAGCTATGCGTGGGCATTTATTCTTTCATGAAAATGTTAAGAGTAATATACAATTTTTAAAAAGACAGCTTTATAACTGAAAGAATATGAAATGTGTATGTTAATCTTGGGAGAACTGACAAGAATGTAGTATAGTTTCTACATTTTTCATACCTTTCTGATGTCTTTTGATATAATTTTATAGTTTTGTTTATACATTATAGATCATATGCCCTTCTTGTTGAATTTATTTCTAGGTATTTTCTAGTTTTTGTTAACTATTGTGAACTCCTCGCTCCCCTGATTTTCTTTTTGGGAGCTTATTGATAGAATGGTTTCAAAAGGTATTGACTTTTAAATTTCTCTGTAACCAGCCACATTACTTAATTTTCCGATTAAATCTAGAACTGTTTTACTAGAAACTTTTGGGTTTTCTAAGGCAAAAGTCATGTATGAGAATAAGAAGGGTTCTTTTCCATTCTCCTTCCTCACTTCTTTTCCTGTGTTACCACCAGTTAGTTCATTTTCTTGTCTTATTGTGTTCATCAGAACCTTTAAGGAATGTTGATTCATATGCTGATAGCAGCATCCCTATCTAGTTTTAGTTTTAATTCGTTTAACTGCTACGTGTTTGGTTGAGTATGGGTTTATAATATACCTTTTTTTAAATTAAATTTTTTGGGGTGACATTGGTTAGTAAAATTATATAGGTTTCAAGTGTACATTTCTGTAATACGTCATCTATATATCACATTGTGTTTATCACCCAGAGTTAGTTCTCTTTCCATCCATATATTGGATCCCCTTTACCCTCTTCTGCCTGGTAATCACTAAACTCTTTTCTGTGTCTATGAGATCTTGTTTGTTTGTTTGTCTTGTTCATGTGTTGATTTCACTTTTATATCCCACATATCAGTGAAGTCATATGATTCTCGACTTTTTCTATCTGACTGATCTATTTCACTTCGCATAATAATGTCAAAATCCATCCATGTTGTTTCAAATGGCAGCATTTCATCTTATGGCCAAGTAATATTCCATTGTATACATGGACCACATCTTCTTTGTTCAATCACTTATTGAGGGACGCTTAGGTTTCCATGTCTTGGCCACAGTGAATAAAGCTGCAATGAACACAGGGGTACATATATCCTTACAGATAAATGTTTTCAGATTTTTGGGGTAGATAACCAGAAGAGGGATTGCTGGGTCATACCGTAATTCTACTTAATTTTTTTGAGGAACCTCCATACTGCTTTCCATAGTGGATGCACCAATTTACATTCCCACCAGCAGTGTAGGAGGGTTCCTTTTTCTCCACAGCCTCTCCAACACTTGGTATTGTTTGTCTTGTTGATAATAGCCGTTCTAACATGTGTGAGGTGATACCTCATTGTGGTTTTGACATGCATTTCCCTAATAGCTAGTGAAGGTGAGCATTTTTTCATGTTTCTGTTGGTCATTTGTATGTCTTCTTAGCAGCAGTGTCTGTTCAGGTCCTCTGCCCAATTTTCAATTGGATTTTTTTGTTGTTATTGTTGAGTTGTATGAATTCCTTATGTGTTTTGGATATTAGCCCCTTATTGGAGGCATTGTTTGCAAATATCTTCTCCCATTCGGTTGGTTGCCTTGTTATTTTGTTGTTGATTTATTTTGCTGTGCTTTTTAATTTGATACAGTTCCATTCATTTATTTTTGCTTTTACTTCCTTCGCCTTTGAGGTAAAATTCATAAAATCCTCTCTGAACCCAAGGTCCATAAGTTGAGTACCTATGCTTTTTTCTATGCAATTTTCTATTTCAGGTCTTATGTTTAGGTCTTTGATCCATTTTGAATTAATTTTGGTCCATGGTGACAGATGGCAAATAGCAGCAGTCTAGTTTCATTGTTCTGCATGTGGCTATCCAAGTTTCCCAGCATCATTCATTGAAGAGGCTTTCTTTTCTCCATTGTGTGTTTTTGGCTCCTTTGTTGAAAATTATCTGTCCATATATATGTGGGTTTATTTCTGGGTTCTCAGTTCTATTCCATTGGTCTCTGTGTTTGTTTTTCTGCCAATACCATGCTGTTTTGATGATTGTCACTTGTAGTGTAAATTGAAGTCAGGGAGTGTGATACCTCCAGCCTTTATTCCCCCACATAGAATTGCTTTGGCTATTCAGAGTCTTTTGTGATTCTGTACAAATCTGATAATAAAGAAATAGAACAAACCTGTTCTGTTTCTTTGCCATTGGGATTTTGACAGGGCTTGCATTAAATTCTGTATATTGCTTTGGGTAATATGGCCATTTTTAACTATAACATATCTTCTTCATCAGGGCTTTTAATATTCTTTTAAAAGAAATCCCATTTAGTCATTATTAACCTTTTAAATCTAATTTCTGTGCTGATCCTTTTATTTTAAGGACTTCTTTATCATTTTGTTTTATTTTAAACATCATATAGTTAGATCTTTTAATGTAATAATTTACTTCACCTGTTGTATAAATAAATTTTCTTTTAACTTGCTTTGTTTGCTACATTTTTACTTGTGATTTCTTATCCCTTATTTTTCTGGTTGATCAAGTTATTTTGGGTTCCTTTTTTTTTTTTTTCAATCTTCTTACTTTGGAAATTCTATTAAACATTTTTATTCCATTAATGATTACCTTTTGTTTCCCTGTACTTTTAATTAGAAATATTTGTTTACCATTATTTGAAAGTAAGATATTCATGCTTTTTCTCCACTGACTTAACTTTATGATGGTTGGTTCAGTTTTATATCTTCTCCTTCCACCCTTCCTCAGTAAGACTGAGAACTTTAGAATATTTCACTTCCCTCTTTTCCTATCTCTCCCATATTCAGCTGAGAACTTTAGGATACTTTTATTCCTGCTATCTTTAGCCCCTCTCTTAACTCCTAGATTTTGCCGAGACAGTTTAATACTTTTAGTTCAACTCTTAGTAAATATTGCTTTGCTGTACATCTGTTTTGTTTCAACAGGTCTGGTTTAGGATTTATTACATGCTGCCAGAGCCTTAATCATTACTCATTTAGATTAAACTGTATATAAAACTATCATGTTTCATAATTCTAAAAGGCAGGGTTTTTTTGTTTTTGCATTTTAGCACTTCTGAAATTGAGAAGTGGCTTATAATTGATTGTTTCTTAGAATTAGATTTACAATTAAATTGGCAGCACTTGTTCTTATAGTTAGTAGAGTCAGTGGAATTGATACAGATACCTGAAACTGTATGTATATGTAGGGAAGAAGCAAGTGCAAGTACAAAGTCTGTTTCTTGCTACTATTCTCTCTTCCATCCTTCCCCAGAGGGTCTCTGTTCTAATTTGTTTGCTCTTTAGTCACAGTTCTATCATAGGTATTTTGTAGTGTGAGGTATGTGGGTGATACATTTTGTGAGGATCCACACATTTTTTTTTCTGATAGGTGCCAGGTGTGGTATTTGGCCACCCCTTTTCTCTCCGTAGTCTGTTAGAACCATTGCTGTTGCTTCAGATGTTGCAGATGACTAGCCTGGTGCCTCTCTGAACTTTTCCCCTCTGTAAGTAATGTGTTCTTTTTACCTGCAAGCTTGTAAATTTTTTTCTTACAGAGTTCAGGAATTTACTAGGTTATGCATAGCTCTGTGTCGAGAATAAAGTAAGCTCTTTTAATCTGCAGATTGAGGTCTTTCTTTGGTCCAAGTATATTTTCTTCTGTTACCGGTGTGTGTTTTGTTATTGCCTTTCCTCTATCTGTTTATCTTTCTTCTGCTGGAACCACTGTTCATCTCATGAGATATGTCCTCCAAATCTCTTATCTTCTCTTTCATGATTTCTGTTTGGCTGCTTTGAGCTATTTTTTCCATTTGCTCTCACAGACCACAAATTTGGACCTTTCCCATGATCCTTTTTTTCTTCAGTTATCCTGCTGTATGGTTTCCTTGGGAAAATCATGGTTTTAGATGCAGGAAGACTTCTCTCTGCTGTACTTAAATCTCCCTAAGTTCCTTTGTTATTTTTCTGACCCTTATTGACCTCTCTCTTTTCAAGCAGCTCTGTTTGCTTGTGGGTTTGCTCCTTTGTTCTGACTGGTCACTGTCTTTATGGATGATGCTCAGCCTCCTTATATGTTGTCATAGTTTCCTTATTAGCTCATTAGGGCCCAGTTGTGGTCTTGGCCTGTAATGATTCAAGGAGACAAACCCCCCTCCCCAAGGGTCATCAGATCTCACATGCCAGGCTTTTCCTAGAGACATTTAAAGTGCCTTATAGGCCTTTTCTAGAACCATTTATAGTCCCTTTTCCAGAGTTCCAAGAAGCTAGTCTCCAGGCACTTGCCCAGCTCCTAGGAAATATAAAAAATAATAAAAAACCCCACACACATTCCAGTCCCCTCCTTTACACTCCAAAGAGCCTAAGCCTTCAGTTCCATTTAGCTATCTGCAGGCTCCAGGCCTATGTCTGTTGCAGCAGACAGATTGAAAATGATAGTGGAGATAAAGGGGGGTGAGTTCATCTCATCATTTTCCGGCATCTTTTTCAGGCCTGGATTTTTCATTCCTTTAACGATTGTGGATGTATGCTTTTGCCTAGACTTATCAACAGTGGAGAGAAAAGCATTAGGCATGGAAGTTGTACAATCTGTGGGATAAATTGTAATTCTCAACTCTTTGCTTCTTTTGCTGTAAGAGGATTGATTATATTCCCTACCATCTTAAAGGATTTGCAGTTCATCCCTGTCCCATAGTCAGGCTTGGAATTATGATTTGTTTTGGTAAGTGGAATGTATGTAGAAGTGACAGTGTTCTCGTTCTGAACAGAGCTTTAAGAGGTATAACAAGTTTCCATCAGTCCTTTTCTATAATTGTACAGAGTAGATTACTTGTAGTTCTCAACCCCTGGGCTTTAATGCTGTTTTCTATTATCATAAATGAATAAGAGTTGACTACTTGGAGAAGCATTTCTAGAGTGGCTTTCCAAAGCTTCTATTTCCTGGGAGATACAGATATGTATATATATATATAGGCATATATATCTGATTTGTTGACTTAACTAACAAATATAACAAATGGGATTTATTTTTATATTTTATACCTTTTCTATATAATTAGTATTCACTTTTCTTATTATTAAGTTCTCAGAACATTGTTGTAAGTAGTATTTGTGAATCAATAGTTGAGTAGAAAGAGTATTCATTGGACTGTGAGCCAGGAGACCTGGCTTCTACCCTAATTCTGCCCACAACCTTATTTTCCCTACCTTCTTTCCTTTTCTTTTCCTCCATTGGTTCACATAAGAAATACAGTGGTACCTCGGTTTTGTAACGTAATCTGTTCAGGAAGACCATTCAAGTTCTGAACCGTTCAAAAACAGCCGACAGCTAGGCCTCAGGATCTTGCATTCAGCGGAAGCCGCATGACACGGTCAATTTCCGAGGCGTGTTCGAAAACTGAAGCCTTTACTTTAGGGTTTACTGCGTTCCTAAACCGAAATGTTCATCAACAGAGACAATCGAAAACCAAGGTACTGCTATTACCGAGCATTCACTTATGCCAAGCCCTGGGATATAATCAGATGTAAGCCAGACACCGCTAACTTCCTGCCCTTACCAAGCTGTCACGTGGGGTGTCATGCGGGGTCCCTGGTCCCGCTTCCCGCATAGGAACGCAGGATATGGCAAGGCCAAAAAGGAACACCCACGGAGCCATAGATAGGGGAGTCATACCACTATATTCTCGCTGGCGGCCGGTTGGAGACACAGGAAGCAGGAGCCACACTATCTGCAACCTGCTGCCCACTTCTCTGCCAACCAACCCCACTTGCTAGCTGCAATCCGCTCTTGCTAGCTCAGCCACCACCTTCTTGTTAGCCCTCCATTTTTGCTGCTAGCGTAGTCACGGCAGTTATATTAGTGGCCAATGGCTCACTGGTTACAGCTGACGGCCAACCAGCCACAGCTGATGGCCATCCAATCACAGTTGATGGCCATTTACTGAGTGAACACCTTTCCACATGAGGCCAAGGGCCTGGAAACTGCACTCCTGGTTCTGTCCCCACACAAGCTTACTGTATTTTTTTCTGCTCGCTCAGCCCCTTGTTTCTTCTGACCGTACTATAAATTGGTCAGTGCCACATTACTGCTCAGCCTCCTTCTTGTCATGCTATGTTAGTGGGGCTGCATTCAAATACATTTTTACTAGCACTGGGGACATTGGGCGGTGGTGGAGAGAGAGAGAGAGAGAGAGAGAGAGAGAGAGAGAGAGAGAGAGAGAAGTAGGTTGGGAGGGAGGAGGGAGGGAACGAGTGAGCTACTCACATAGCCTAACCCACTGTACAAACCTATTTTTGTTTTTCATGATTCGTTTTTAATTATGACTTATTTTGTTTTGGGTAAATACCCAAAGAATGTATCTATAGTATCTATACAGATGATTTGTTTTTTTGTTTTTACAGATTTTATTGGGGAAGGGGAACAGGACTTTAGTGGGGAACAGTGTGTACTTCCAGGATTTTTTCCAAGTCAAGTTGTTGTCCTTTCAGTCTTAGTTGTGGAGGGCGCAGCTCAGCTCCAGGTCCAGTTGCCGTTTTCTAGTTGCAGTGGGCGCAGCCCACCATCCCTTGCGGGAGTCGAACCGGCAACCTTGTGGTTGAGAGGATGCGCTCCAACCAACTGAGCCATCTGGGAGCTCAGCTCAAGGTGCCAAGTTCAATCCTAGTTGCAGGGGGCTGAGCCCACCATCCCTTGGGGGACTTGAGGAGTTGAACAGGCAACCTTTGTGGTTGAGAGCCCACTGGCCCATGTGGGAATCAAACCGGCAGCCTTCGGCATTAGGAGGATGGAGTTCCAACTGCCTGAGCCATCAGGCCGGCCCTAAACAGATGATTTGAATATTAGGTGAGATGTTTATTGCTCCTGGTTAATCTTCTAAATTTAATTAATTAATTTTATTTTTATTTGTTAAGAGTTTGGGAAACAGAACATCTTTATTACCAAAAAAACAGTTGCTTTAGAAATGGGGAAAACCTGGATGAATAAGCACGTGTCTTGGTTTACAAGGACACTTGGTAGAATAATAAGTAAAAGAATCTACTTTCTCTTGTAGGACTTCTTGAGGGGGTGGTTACTCATTTTTCCTAGCCCCGTTTTTGCTTCCTGAGTAAAGAGCTAAATGTGCTGGCTGCAAGGGAAGGAAGGAGTAGTCGGTGGGAAAGACAACTGAACTATACACACTAATGCCATTCTCAGCTGCAGAAAAACATCTTAAGAACAACCTGATTATATTTTGTAAGGGATTAAATTTGCATGCAGATTCCAACTGAAAACATCTGTTTCCTGACCCTGTGCGAGAGTTCTAACATCTTGACAGGAATTCTGGTTTTGAAATTGCTGAGTCTCAAGCACCTCCTTCAACTACTCTGTGGATGTTTTGTTAGAAGGCTTAAATCAACACTGCTTAACATATTGGAAATGACTCTGAAGAACTGTAAAGGAACTTCTTCATTTGCTTCTTATACACAAAAAGAAAATTTCAGGTTTCATTAGCAAGAATTTTTCTAATTGCTGATTATTATAAGAATTGTGGGTCAATCCACACTTCATTAAAGAAGCCAATGAAAATAAATGGATCACTGAAGGAATCAGTGTATATGTGTGTATATTTATATAAAGGTAGGAAAACTTTTTAAAGTATTTCTAATTTTATTCTCAAGAATTCCCAACTACCAAAAATCGTTTCTTTTGGTGGGGGGAAGTGTGTGTAAGGGCACAACTTGCATCGACTTGTGACCTCGTATTTACATTCTACTAAGTCAGGCATAATTAGTAATTCTTGATACCATAATTCCACTGCAGAAGTAATGTTTACAGACCTGTGGAAGCAGGATTAAATCTTAATGCAAGTACTAGGAGTCAGTTATTGTTGAATGGTGTGTTAGAATCACTCACTTGGTATCAGACAGCCATTGTGACTTTCTGATTTTCATTTTGATTGATTTCTTAAACTTGATACCTAAAAGAGGATCTGTGCGCTCTGATATTCCTGAATATTAACACCGGGCATTTTTAAGGACATTTATTCTAATGAAGGGCTAATGTTGGCCCTTAGTCTTCCATGTTATTAGATATGCTCAGAAATTATATGTTTACAATCTATGCTATACCTGTAATCTCCTATGTATTAGAAATTATCAATTAAATAAAAAATAGTGTTTTATGAGGAAAAAATTAGAAATAAACCATCAAGGGATAGTTAAATATTATGAAATACTACGCAGTGGTCAGAAATGACTGATCTATATTAATTAACATGGAAATATCTCTATGACGTTGTTTAGGGGGAAACAATCAAATTTTGGAACTATATACACACTAATGTCTAATTAAAAAAATCCTAAATATATTGAAATAAATGAGAAGACATAACCCAAACTGTTAATGTCAGTTAACTTTGGTTAATTGGACATAGGGAGCTCACTTTCACCTTTTTTTCCAGGCTTCTGTATGTGAATGTTAATGATGAGAATGGTCATGCTTTACTTGTACACTTACTTTTTATTAAGGAAAAGTTAAAACATAGGGTAAACAGAAGAGTATAACGAACCCCAGAGTACCCACCTCCAAGCTTCAACAGTTATCAATATTCTGAATATTTTATGTCTGTATCTTCATCTACTCTTCGTTCGCCTTGATTACTATTGAATTTTTTTATAGCTATATTTGTAGATAAAATGTGTATGCGTTGAAATCACAAATCATGTATACTTTTGAAGAACGGATATGTTGATGTACTCCACTCCCCTACTATGATATTGAATATTCCCATATGCCTAGAACATTCTCTGGTATCCCATCCCAGTCAGTCTGCCCACTCAGGTGGTTCTGCCTCTTCTTAGAACTTTATATAAATTGAATCATACAGTATAAACTCTTCGTGTCTGATTTTTTTTTTTTTGCTTGACATAATGTGTGTGGGAATCATCAGTGTTATAGAATGTATCAGTAGTTCTTTCCATTTTACTCCTAATATTCTACTCTATGCATATACCACAAATTGTAGAGCCTTTCCCCTGTTGATGGATACTAACTATTGTGATTCTAGCTGCTGTGACATTCATGCACAAATCTTATTGTTGGTATATATCGCCATTGCTCTTGAATACATACCTAGGAGTGCAATTTCTGGATCAAATAAAAACTTAGAAAGCCCCTTTGGAAAGTGATTCTTCTGTTTTAAATCCCTATCAGCAAAATATGAGAGTATTATTATTTGGTTTTGTCAGTCTTTTTCATTTTAGCCATCGTAGCGGTTGTATAATGGTACTTCAATGTGTGCTTTTAAAAAAATATTTTTTAAATTGTGGAAAAATAGATATAACATTAAATCTGCCATTTTAATCACTTTAAGTGTACACATCATTCACCGTGTAGTGCAACCATCACTACTGTTCATCACCGCAAACAGAAACTCTGCTCCTCAAGCAGTAACCCCACCTGCTCTCCCCTCTCCCTGGAGCCCCAGGAACCTTTAATCTGCTTTCTGTCTCTATGAGTTTGCCTATTCTAGCTATTTCATATAAGTGGAATCATACAATATTTGTCCTTTTGTATCTGGCTCAATATTTTCAGGGTTCATCTATATTATAGCACATGTCAGAACTTCATTCCTTTTTTGCCTGAATAATATTCCATTGTATGGGCATCCTACATTTTGTGTATCCATTTATTTGTTGATGGACACTTGGGTTGTTTGGTTATTGTGAATAATGATGCAATGAAGATTTATCTACAAGTATCTGTTTGAGTCCCTGTTTTCAATTATTTGGGGTCTATAACTAGGAGTGGAGTTGCTGGGCTATATGAAAATTCTATGTTTAACTTTTCGAGGCATCTACCTCCAGACTATTTTCTCAGTGTGTTTTTACTAACGTTTCTCTGATGACTAATGATGTTGAATATATTTTCCTGTGTTTATATTAGTGATTTGTGTATCTTTCTTTGTGAAATATTTGTTGAAGTCTTTTGTGCATTTAAAAAAATGGGTTATTTTTCTATTAAGTATTGAAATTTCTTTTTATATTTTGAATAGAAATCCTTTGTCAGATATGTTTTGCAGATATTTTCTTCCAGTCCGTAGCTTGCCTTTCTATTAACAGTATATTTTTAAAAATTAAACAAATAAATGGTGGTAAGATACACATAACGCTTACCATCTTAACTATTTTTAAGTGTACAATTCAGTTGTATTAAGCGTTTTCACATTGTTGTGAAACCAGCCTCCAAACTCTTTTCGTTTTGCAGAACTGAAACTCAATACCCACTAAACAGTAACTCCATATTCCCTGTTCTCCCAGCCACCATTCCATTGGCAGCCTCTGTCCTACTTTCTGTTGCTATGAATTTGACTCTTACATGGAATACGTCGCATAAGTGGAGTCACACAGTATTTGTCTTTTTGTGACTGGCATATTTCACTTACTGTAATGTACTTAAGGTTCATCCATTCTGTAGCATGTCAGAATTTCCTTCTTTTTAGGGCTAATATTCCATTGTACGTATATACCATATTTTGTGTATCCTTTCGTCCATCAGTGACTACTTGGGATACTTCCACCTCTTGGCTATTGTGAATACTGCTACTATGAACATGAATGTACAAATATCTCTCTGAGATCTTACTTTCAATTCTTTAGTGTATATACCCAGAAGTAGAATTGCTGGATCATATGGTAGTTCTATTTTAATTTTTGAGGAACCTCCAAACTGTTTGGCAAGTAGCTGCACCAATGTGCATTCCCACAAATAGAGCATAAGGATTCCAATTTTTTTCACATCCTTCTCCATACTTGTTATTTTCTGGGGGGTTTTTTGATAGTAATTTCCTAATGAGTGGATATCTTATTGTGGTTTTGGTTTGTATTTCCCTCATGATTAGTAATGTTGAGTATCTTCTCATATGCTTGCTGACTATTTGTATATCTTTTTTGGAAAAATGTCTCTTCAAAATCTTTGCCCATTTAAAACATTGGGTTGTTTATTTTTTTTTGTTGAGTTGTAGGAGTTCTTTATATATTCTGAACATTAACCCCTTATATAAGATATTTAATTTGAAGTTTATTTTCTCCCATTTGTCTGTTTGTGGTGTCCTTTAAGACACAGAAGTTTGAAATTTTGATGTAGTCCCATTTGTCTAATTTTGCTTTTGTTGCATGTGGATTGGTGTGAGATCCAAGACATCAGTGCCAAACCCAATGTCATGAATATTTTCCTCTAAGAGTTTTATTGTTTTAGGTCGTACATTTAATCCATTTTGAGTTAATTTTTGCATAAGGTGTAATTTTTGCATAAGGGTCCACCTTCATTCGTTTGCATGTGAATATCCAGTTTGCCTAGCCCCCTTTGTCTTTTCCCCAGTGAGTGGTTTTGGCATTCTTGTCAAAGATCGTTTGATCGTATATGCAAGGGTTTATTTCTGGGCACTCTGTTCAGTTCTATTCCATTGGTCTGTGTGCCTGTGTCAATGCCACTACCACACTGTTTTGCTTACTCTAGCTTTGTAGTAAGTGTTAATACTCTCAGTGCTCCTGCCTTTGAGATCTAATAGGTTTGCTTCAGAATCACACTGCTCACACTCCTTTTCTATGTTAGATTTTCATATTCTTATGTCCATTGTGCACTTTCGTTGGAAAGATGCTTTAGGAATTTTAGTATGTTTTAGAAATGTGAGGAGTAATTCACTTTCAATTTTTCCAACTTTTAAGTTAATTTCCTTTATTAGGTTCGCATTCTTTTCTCTGCAGAGCACATAAATGGATTATAGTTGTTAAATTTAAAAAACACTATATATTTATTGTTAGAATTATTTTCTTGGTATGTCATGTGCTCGCAGACCAGCTTTGTAAAGGTCTCACTTTTGAAATTTAATAACAGGTCACTTTGAGGTCACAGGCTTTCAGGTCTCTTCACCTTTATTTGTCCTTGGTTACTGCCGGGATTGAATGGGAAAAGACACAGCATATTTAAAAGGAGAAATGGCTTTGTTATTGTGTGATACTAGAATGGAAAATACTAAATCAAGCACAGAAATTTGGACACAGTCACACAACAAAGAGGAACTACCCTGTGGTTCACTTACAGGATCCCTTGAAAATTGGAATGGGCCCGTCCTTGGACCCACCCTGATCTCCACGCTATTACTTTTCAAGCCACTTCTGATTTGAGGGCTTAGCAAACAGTTTCAGTGATTCTGTTGTGTTTTGGTTTTATTGCTAGAGAATTTTGGTTTTTTTCTTGAAAGTATGATAGCTTTCACAGCTTTTTACATGTACTTTCTTGTTCCTTAGACTTCCTCGATCACTTGTAGTGGTACTATGTTCATTCCAGTTTACGATCAAGTCTTATTTTTTTTTAAAAAAATGCATTTGTTTTCTAATTTGATCTTTCCATTGACAAACAGAATTTTAGAGTCAAATGATATCTTAGAAGTCTTATCTTCATATCCCCTCAGTTGCATTATAAATCACATGATTTGTTAAGGGACTTATAAGGTTATAGACATTTATTGGCTTCAGGGATGATTCTAGCCCAATCCTTGGTGATAGGAAAAGCATGCTCATAATGTAATTTTATACATTCTTTATTTTTAAAATAATGCCCTGCACTTCCTTCCCCTGTTTACCACACCCATTTTATCTGCTTCATGTGGAATCCTCAGATGCACTCTTGTATAGAATTACTACTATGTTTATTACTAGAGGAATCCATGTTAAATTTTAGCAGGTTTTTTCCCCTCTACATCTGCTCTTTGATGGTAGCTGGGTTTACTGCCGCTCACTTATTAGTGCCCTGGGTCTTAACAACCTTATTCAAACAAAACCATCTTAAATGGAGGCATTAAAAAGGTCACAACAGTGAGCCATTTTGTAACTTTTGGTGCAATAAAATGGGTATGTTGTGTTTTGGAATATAAGACCTCTGAGTGCAGCTATTCATTTTCTTCATCTATAAAACATTTTAGAATAACAGCTTACATCTGTTTGGGGTTTAAAATTCCACATTTTGAAGAAACATCACTGTTATGTAATTCCAAACCAGACATGGGGCGGGAGCTAGCTTTCTGACAGGCCATGTTGGGGACTGTAGAACTTCGGAGAAGTATTTGTTTTAGCTGTGGAGCCATATTTGCTGGCAGTACTTTTTCACATGTGGGGAACACATTTTCATTATTGTTTCTTCATATAATAAATGACAAGACGCATTCAATAAGACTTTGACATGAAGAATATTTGAAAAATTTTCACACATTCAGAGCGATATTTAGAGGGATATTTTACTACCAGAAACCAAAAATAAATTTAATTATTTAAACATTTACAGCACATTTAATTACCTTAGACTGTCAGTTAGTCTTGTTTTAGAGAATAAAGTCGGGATTTACTATCAGCTAATTTTTAAAAATAAATACCCAATGAGATAGTTTGGCTATTTCAAATGTGTGATTTTTAAATTAGTTCTTTAAAGGAACCATTTAACGAATAACTTTAAATAGAGTGAAATGGGTAAAATGTTCATCTATAGGATTCAAAAGCTAATGTTATTTATTAACTACCAGAAAAGTGCACATAACATACAATGCAGTTTTATGGGTTATTTTAATCAAGAAATGAAAAATGGTAGCATGGACAATAATAAGTTATAAGGCCTTTTTCATCTTATAAATGTGAAATATTTACATTCTTGTTAAAATGTGATACATTTGGTAAGAACGAGTGTAAAGAAGAACATTAAAATCATCTGCCTGTTCATCTTCTTGGGTATTTTATTACATATTGTATATTTTTAAAAATTTAGTAAAGCTTTTAGAAAACTATTATACAGTCAGTTTTTTAGGTTTTGATAATTTAATTGGAAATTCAGCACATTAGTTTCAGAAAGGACAGTCTCAGATCCTTTCATGGTTTGGTGACAAAAATACTAAACTAAATTTGACTCCTATTGTAGAACTTTGACATATGGGGTGGGGTATTGCTTATGAAGGTGACAAACTTCTCTAAGATTCTAGTTTCTAGTTTGTTAGCTTAAACTAATCTATTGACATTGATTCCCCTGTCCCCCCACTCACTGCCGTTTCCTGTCTGCATGGAAGACAGATTTTCTTTCTGTGGCCACTGTCCGGCCCAGGACCATCATTTCTTCCAGCAGAGTAAGAGAAATGATGTTAGACTCTTAATTTCTAATTAAGTGTAAATATTTTAGAAGTAATTTAATGCCCTTAATTCATGGGAAGTTTTAATGCCGTTAATTTAATGCCATTAATTCCTTCAAAATTGTGGTCTTTAACAAACAAACAAACACACACACACAAACACACACACTCAAATACCTATATTTTTTTAAATATATATTTTTTATTTTTCAATTACAGTTGACATACAATATTATATTAGTTTTAGGTGTACAACATAATGATCAGACATCTGTATAACTAACGAAGTAGCCACCCCAATAATTCTAGTACCCATGTGACACCATACATAGTTATTAAAATATTATTGACTGTTTTCCTTATGCTGTACCCTACATCCCCATGACTACTGTGTAGCAACCAATTTGTACTTCTTAATTCCTTCCCCCTTTTCACCCACCCCAACTCCCCTAACATCTGGCAACCATCAAAGTATTTCTGTATTTATTAGTCTGTTGCTGTTATGTTTGTTAGTTTATCATGTTCTTTAGATTCCACATATAAGTGAAATCATATGGTTTTTCTCTGTCTGCCTTACTCCACTCAGCAAAATCCCATGTAGGTCCTTCCATGTTGTTGCAGATGGCAAGATTTCACTCTTTTTTTATGGCCGAGTACTATTCCATTGTATATATGTACCACCCTTTCTTTATCCATTCATCCATTCAGGGACACCCAAGGTGCCTCCATATCCTGGCTATTGTAAATAATGCTGTAATGAACATATGGATGCACGTGTCCCTTTGAAGTACTCTTTTGGGTTTCTTCAGATAAACGCCCAGAAGTGGGATAACTGGGTCCTTCTTTGTCTCTTGTTATAGCCTTTGTTTTAAAGTCTATTTTGTCTGGTACAAGTATTGCTACTCCAGATTTTTTTGCTTGTTTCCATTTTCATGAAATATTTTTTTTCCATCCCTTTACTTTTGGTCTACGTGTGTATTTTGATCTGAAGTAAGTTTCTTCTAGGCAACATATGTAAGGGTCTTGTTTTCTTACCCATTCAGCCCCCTTATGTCTTTTGATTAGAGCATTTAATCCATTGAAAGTACTTGTTGATAGATGTGTAGTTATTGCCATTTTATTAATATTATTCATATTTTTTTATCTTTTTTTCTTCTTAAAGAAGTCCCTTTAACATTTCTTGTAATACTGGTTTGGTGGTTATGAACTTCTTTAGCTTTCTCTTGTCTGGGAAGCTTTTTATCTGAACTTAGATTTTAAATGATAACCTTGCTGGGTAGATTACCCTTGGTTGTTTGTCCTCACTTTTCATAACCCTGAATATTTTGTGCTAATCCTTTCTGGCCTGCAAAGTTTCTGTTGACAAATCAGCTGACAGTCTAATGGGAGCTCCCTTGTAGTTTACTAACTGCTTTCTCTTGCTGCTTTTAAGATTCTCTCTTTGAGTTGAACCTTTGGCATTTTAATTATGGTGTGTCTTGGTGTGGGCCTCTTTGGGTTCATTTTGTTTGGGACTCTCTGCACTTCCTGGGCTTTTATGTCTATTTCCTTCACCAGGTTAGGGAAGTTTTCTGTCATTATTTCTTCAAATAGGTTTTCAGTTACTTGCCTTCTCTCTTCTCCTTCTGGTACCCCTGTGATGTGAGTGTTGGTACTCTTGATTTTGTCCCAGAGACTCCTTAAAGTCTCCTCATTTGGGGGGATTATTTTTTTCTTTTTGCTGTTCTGAGTGGATGTTTTCTGCTACCTTAAGTTCCAAATTGCTGATTCAAACCTCTGCTTTATCCAATCTATTGTTCATTCCCTTTAATATATTCCACTTTTGTAGTCTTCATTTCTGACTGTTTTTTTTTTTTTATGTTTTCTATCTCCATTTTTATGTTTCCTATCACGTTGTTGAAGTTCCCCCTGAGGTCACTGAGCATCCTTATAACCAGTGTTTTGAACTCTGCATTTGGTAGATTGCTTATCTCCATTTTGTTTAGTTCTTTTTTGGAGCTTTTTTCTGTTCTTTAATTTGGGACATGTTTCCTTGCCCTCCCATTTTGGCTGCTTGACTATGTTTGTTTCTGTGTATTAGGTAGGGCTGCCATATCTCCTGGTATTAGTAGAGTGGCCTTATGTAGTAGTAGGTGTCCTGTAGGGCAGAGTGGCACAGTCTCCCTGGTCACCTGAGCTGGGTGCTGCTTGTGTGTCCCTTGTGGGGGTTGTGTGTGCCTCCTGTTGTAGTTAAGCCTTGATATTGACACATCAGTGGGAGGGATTGACCCTCAGGCTGATTGGTTGTGAGCACTGGCTGTGACTGCAGTGGAGGAGCTGTGGTGCAGGGGCTGACCCTGTGGAGCAGGATTCTATTTAGTGGGGCTCTCATGCCTGCCCAGTCTGCCCTTTGGGTGTGTCATCTGCAGAGGCAGCCAGGTGGTGCTCTGGCTCAGTCTGAAGATGGCCACTGGGCGTGTTGGCCCTGGAAACTCCTGGGAGGGGCTCTGCCACAGGCCATATTCAGCTAAAGCCTGAGCCCTGCCTGAGGCCACCTGGCATGAATCACCACGTGATCCCATGCTGGGCTTAGAGGTACCTGGGAGAGGCTAAGTTGTGAACTGAGGCTAGCTGCCACCAATTCCGGGTTTAGGGCTGCTTAGCAAGAGGTATGGGGTATGCTGAGGCCAGAAGCTGCTTGTTTGGAGTTTGTGAACCTTTGAGAGGTATTAGGAAAGTTTGTGGCATGAGCCAAGTCAGTCTGTTTGTGTGGAAAAGCCACTGGGCGTGTATTTGTGCCTAAAAGTAGGGTAGGGCAGGGTCTCTGGGAATCACCAGGGCCAGGCAAACAGTGTTAGCCACGTTGATGGAGACTCAGAAATGATGTCTGCCTGTGTCTACATGCTTGGAGGGAGGTGGGGTCAACAAAGGAACAATGGCTTCTGCCAGCACTTCTGTCTGGGAGAAAGCTGCCCTTCTAGTCTTTGCTCAGAAGCCAGACAACTTGGTTCCTTCCCTTACGTCCCTGGTGCCTTTTGAGCGGCTGCCCCAGCGCTGGAGTTCAGAGTGAGTGAGTGTGTCAGAGAGTAAGTCATGCATGGGCCCTTTAAGAGAAACGCCTGGGACTCCAGCCACACTCCGTCTCACTCAGCTACAATCTCTGCTGTTTTTCACAACCAGAAGTTGTGGAGTTTTCCCTTCTTGGTACTGGAACCCTGGGCTGAGGAGCCTGGTGTGGGGCTGGGACCTCTTGCTCCTCAGGGGGGACCTCTGTAGCCAAGATATCTTTCTGATTTTTAACTGCCACCCATGTGTGTGGGGACCAGCCCATTCTGCGTCACCACCACTCCTACCAGTCTCGATGTGACTTCTTCTGTATAAGACTTCTGCTCAGTTAGCCGTCAGGCTAGTTGTCATTTTAGTGTGGTCGTGAGAGGAGGCAAGCACAGCGTTTACCTCCTCCCCACATCCCCATATTGTCAGTGTTCACAGTCACGTTTACTGTCCACTTGGCACTGAACTGAAGACGGAATAACCGGCCCAGAGCCATGGCTTCTGGGCAGCAGCTTCCCCAGCACAGGCCCGTTGGCTGGTGTGTAGGGCCCACTGGAGTTAAGGTATTTTTACTTTAGGAAATATGGAGGTGCCTTCTATTTTAGAGTTTTAGAAAGCTCAATTAAAAACAAGTAGATTATACTGAGGGTGAATTTACTATATGCAGATAAATTCACTTAGTTGTATTTTAGGTAGAGTACTAGTCAGGGCTCTGGAGTCAGGTTCTGGACTTCTTACTTCCTAACTGTGTGCCTTTAGGCAAGTTATACAGCTTCTCTGAATCTCCGTCTCCTCATCTGTAAAATGGGGATGGTAATAATAGCTAACTGTCTTTTAGGGTTGTGAGGATTTAGTGAAATAAAACCTATGAAAGTGCTTATTAGCTCAGTGCCCGACACATGAAAAGTGCTTGGTAATTCTAGCTGTTATTGTCATACAACTAATTGTTAATACTTGTTACGTGTGTTGATTATCTCCACCACTCATACTTCATTACTACACGTTAATCTTCTCTCCTGTGTACTGGTCTCATATATATCTCAGGCTTCCAGGCCCTGTTCTACTTCCCGTCTCTTTTGGGCCCTCCACCCTTCCAACAGTGATAAGCTGCTCTTTTCTTGAGGGGTGCAGACTTCCAACATCAGTGTTCTGTTCCTCTAGTCCTGTTCTCAGCTTCCTCCTGCCAGTGGCTCTGTCTGTCTCCTCTCTTTCCCACCTCCTCACTCCATCCCCCTGCTTTGCCCTCTCTACCCTTTTCCTCACTCATCTCCCCCTTGTCTCTCTCCTTTCCTTCTTTCTTTCTTCCTTTCTTCCACACTCTTCTCTCTCTCCAACTTCTTTTTCCTCTATCTCCCCTTCATCTACCTCCCCCTTTTCCTTATCCTCTTCTTCTTTCTTGCCCTCTCTTTCTTGCTGCCCCTCTTTCCTTCTCTTTTTCACGTCTCCTCTTTTCCTCTCTGCCCTTTCTTATTTCTTTCCCTTCTCCGTTTCTCTCTCCCTTTTCTGGTCCTTTCCCTCTCTCCACCCACTCCCAACTTTTTCTCTCTCACCCTCTCTCTTCCCCTCCATCTCTCTTCTCATCCCATTTCCCTTTTGATCCTTAACACTTGTCATGCCAAGGAGTAGACAGCTCTAGCTCTTAAGTAGAAAAATGTCAAGTCTTTAAAGTCTATTACTTTTGATGGGAAATATTTATTTTGTTATTTCAGAAGCACTCCATATTGTGCTTCTCTTTCTATTTCAAAAGGATGTCACAACATCATTTTATGTGACTTGGGCTCAAGTAGAACTCTAAACGCAGTTACAGTTAACTTGTTTTCTAAAATCTGTATATACTAAACCTATAAATTGGTTTAATGTTAGCTTTATTATATAAAGTTAAAATGAAATAATGTTTCTAAATAATAATTATGGGTTCATACAGTAATGCTAGGCAAAGTCTAATGTTTTCTGCCTAATTTATTCAATTTTTTCTCTCTTCAGATTCCTTTCTCGTTGGTCCAGTTTCCCCTGTGGGAGTCCTTAAAAGTAAGTTTTCCAATCTTCATATAAAATTTCTAATTATCATAAATAACCAATAGTTTCAGTGTGGAATGGTAGAATATAATATTGACTAAATGTTTAAAAACTCAAAATTATTAAGAGTTGAAAATGTTTTGTGTGTGTGATTTGCATGCCAATTCAGTCTTCTAAACTTGTTCAGGTGTCTGTGGTACTGAGAAAGAAGCATATGGGTGCAACTGAAATCCTCAGATGTTAAGGAAAAAAACTGCTTTTCTTTCTTCTGTATTGCTGCTCTTTTTCCACCCAGTTGAATTTATTTCGCTTCATTATATCTCTGTCTTTCTGCCTCTTCCTACCCCCACCCCCCCGTGTGTGTGTGTGTGTGTGTGTGTGTGTGTGTGTGTGTGTAGAATTTAAGGAATAATAATGAGGATAAGTGGAAAAATGAAAGAAAGCAAGGCCCTGAATATTTGTAGGCCTAGGCCAGACCTCCCGCCCCACACCTACTGGTGGGCAGGAAGGAGCTGCAGGGGGCGTGCTCCTCTGCCCGCCTGCCAGCCCCTTCCATCTTTCCTGCTCACCCTTCTAGGCCTATGAGCCCCCAGTGAGAAGGCACAGAGTGTGGTGAATTGTGAGTAAGCCTCAGCAGGTCACTCATGTTTAAAAACAAACAAATGAATTTTTAAAAAACCTGTGTTCAGATATGCAGAGATGTATTTGTTTTTTTATCTTCTGATGCGATGATTTAAAAAATTGTGGGTCATGATATGAATTGTATGGGTGTTTGTCAACAATTTAAAGATGAGTAAAAAAGAAAATTATTAATAGAGAACATCTGTGTAGTAAGGATAAGTCTTATTCTGCAAAACTTTAGTGTCGTATGCTCTTTTACACACACATCTCTGTACTGGGTTACAATGTAAAATTATTTCTCACTGGATAATGATTCAAAGAATTAGAAAGCCTTTGTTCAAGTGAAATGGTTTATAAATGACCAAACTATAAAATGGCAAAGTATCTAGGTAGGCATTTGGTAATACAAAAAGTAAAGGAATTATTCCCATAGGCATGTGGAATTGGTAATCATAGAGTGCTCGTGCAGAATGTCTTTTGAAGAATAACAAAAATTATTTGGACTCTAAAAAATATTCTTTTGAGATTCTATACTGAGGATAATAAAATGACAAAACATTACTCATAAAACCTCTGGACTATTAACTGTTGAGAAATAGATCTTATAATTTATCAGATTTTAAGGAGTAATACAGTTTATTTAATGTAGTTTCTGGGATCATTCATGGTTGTTGTTTTGTTTGTTTTTGTTTTTACCATTTTCTCTGTGGTGCGTGGCGAGAATGGATTTCTCCGGCAGGGTTTCCAGGCATGATGTAACAGCTATCCAATGAGAAGGTCACAGTCCCTGAGCATAACACTCTCTTCTTTTGTGTGCGACAAAAGGACAGTGGAGCCAACAGCTGTCCCCAAACAAGACTCACTTTATTAGTGTCTCAATAAGCGGCATTCACGCAGCTCCTGCACACTCTCTCACGTCCATGCCCTATCTATGCATAGCAATGTTTTGAGGCCCAAAAAGGGTAAAGTCTGGGGTTTCTTTTCAGTATCAAGGACATTTGTGGTATTCTAGCTAGTTAAGAAATATCTAGATTTTTTCAGAGTAATCATAGATAAAATGTTAAGCTTTAACAATTTTCTTTGAGCAAATGTTAAAATATATATGGTACACACACACACACACACACACACACACACACTTAAGTCAGGGTTATTGAGGAATAACTTCCATTCAGGAAAATTCACCCTTTCTAAGTGTACATTTTTATGTTTATGACTGCCACCATAACCAAAATATAGAATATTTGTAGTAGTATCTTTTCCAGAATATCACATAAATAGAACCACACACTATTTAATATTTTGTGCCTGGCTTGTTTCACTTAATATGATTCTGTTGAGATTCATTTTTTTGCTTATACCAGTAGTCTCTTCCTTTTTGTCACTAAGTAGCGGTTCATTGTATGGATGTCCTACAATTTGTTTATCCATTTACTAGTTACATTTGAGTTGCTTCCTGTTTTTGATGATTGTGAATACAGCTGCTATAAATATTTGCATAAAGGTATTTGTGTGGACTGTATATTTTTATTCCTCTTGGGTAAGTACCTAGGAGTGGGGTTGCTGGGTCATAGGGAAAGTGTAAGTCTCATTTTGTAAGAAACTATGAAAGTGTTTTCCAAAGTGGCTGTGCCATTTTGCAACAATGTATGAGAGTTCCAGTTGCTTTGCATCCATGCCATTACTTGTTATTATTAGATTCTGAAACAGATTTTAGCCATTCTAATAGTTGTGTACTTGTATCTCATTGTGGTTTTAATTTGCAGTTCTCTCATGGCTAAATAATGTTGAGCATCTTTTCATATAACAGTTTTTTGTTTAAAAAAAGATATCCAAATGTGAAATCATAGTGCTTTTTAGAAATATACAATTTTTGGCATTTCTTTTATTTTTGTGTTTATGATTTTCCCATTTAAATTTGCTTTTGCCACTACAGAGAGATTGTATTATATGGAAGGGTATCTCTATTATGTTCATGTGGAAATTCAACTCAGGAAAATTTTCTCAGCAGGACGTTAGCAGACTGCGTGCATGTTGTGCTGTGAGGAGTGGGAACCGGGCGATGGGGACGGCCACGTTCATCCTAGCCCTACTCTGCCTAAAATCAAAGGTTTCCCCTTTCTTCTACAGTCACTCTGCTGTTGTCTCCCTGATTTCTGGTCATCGTAGGATTAGGTTGGTGCAAAAGTAATTGTGTTTTTTGCAATTATTTTTAACTTTTAAATGCAATTAGTTTTGCACCAATCTAATGGTATTCCCCTGATTCCTTGAAGTCTCAAACCCCAAATTACAATCTGAGTATCTTCTTTGTCTTACTCCATGTCACGTCACGTCACGTGACGTCACGTCACGTCGTTCACCACGTTGGTGACCGTAACTGTGGAGCCTGTGGCCTCCTTTTTACTGGATGGATTCTTATTAACTTACTATCTCTGGACTAAGTTAACAGTTCTTCTATCTTCTCATCTGTTCTACACCTTGAATTTGTGTGACCTTTCTTAAACATCTCTTAGAAGTTCTCAGAAATGTATAACTTTCTAAAAGTAGCACATGACATTGTTAGCGCTGAGGGATGTCTACACTGTGTTCTTCCTGGTTTTTCCAGCTCCCCTCCACTTACATATTTTTTTGCAAAATCATTTCCCCCGGCCAGAATAGGTTCTTCACTGCCCCTGTTCTTTGGCTCCTTTCTGAAACGTGCCTGCGGGGGTCCAAATACTATGTGTCTTTTAAAGCCAATTCAGTTTTTGTTTTTTTCTCCTCTTTCTTTTGCTTGAAGTCTTTTAATCCAGGCTCTGAAGATTTCCCCTCTTACCTAGCATTTGGCTATATTGCTGATTTTGATTTAGTCATGCCCTATATTATGTTTAAAACATCTCAGAACTAAGCAATTAAGCCTTAGCGTATTTGAACAAGGCCTCATCCCCTTTCATTTATAGCGAAGTGACACGTGGTTGGGATGCATGTGCTGCCCGCCCACTCTGAGCTGCACATTGTTCCGTTTCTCAGCACTGCAGAGCCGAGTAGGGCATAGTTAATGGCCCTGGGAACTTAGAGCCTCTCAGAGAGGTACACACCCCCAGGTAATGTCACGGTCAAGTGCCTGTAACTGAAGACTCTCCAGGTAATGTGGGAGCCAGTCCCCCTGCCTCCCCAAATCATGTCACTGTATTCTCTCTCATTTCTTATATATAGAGAGGGTGCCAAAAAAATGTATATACATTTTAAGAAAGGAAAAGACTGTGTTGAAATTGTAATACTGAATATGTACCGATAACAAAAGATGAATACATCATGTTTGACTTCTGCAATTACAAGAGGTGCTCCAAGTGGTGACCATCAGCATAACTTTAATACAGTTTTTTCCTTTCTTAAAATGTGTATACATTTTTTGGCACCCTCTGTGTGTGTGTGTGTGTGTGTGTGTGTGTGTGTCTGTGTATATATTTATAATACATATGCTTATAAAAAAGAGTTTAGATGAAAGAAGACTAGACACCATAAAGAGGAGGGAAGTAAAAGGAGTAGATTATCATATCCAGAACTTCTGAGATAATTTTTCTTTAGGATTTACGTGAGTTTGGAACTTTCTGACAGCCCAACAAAAAGAAGAGCATGAGAGATTACATGGTTCTTCTTACCTGGTAAAGACCCATAGCTTATTGTGTGATATTGTCCCTTGGCTTTGGACCCCAGCCGCTGAGCTACAGCCTCATGCGACCACTTCCCAGCTGACACCCTCACTCAGATGTCTTAGGGTGACCTGTTCAGAACAGAGCTCTTGGTGTTTATTCTCCTTCTCGTCAACCTGTTCCTTCCTCATCTCTTGCTTGAATTACTGCATTGGCCTGTCACATGGCCTCCTTGATTCCATTCTTGCTTCTCTAAAGTGTCTTTTCTTCCCAACAGCCAGAGTGATCTTTTAAAGAAATAAAGAAATAAACCAGGTCATACTGTTGTCTGCTAAAACCCTGCAGTGACATCTCTTTGAAAGAAGTTTTAACTGTGGCTGAGAGTGGCCTCTGCATCTGGCCCCTACCTGCTCGCTGACTATCTCCCGTCCCATGCCTCCCCTTCTGCACGCCAGCCGCAGTGTGTCCTCGCTCACGTGTCACCTGAGAGAGGCATTTCTTACCCACCCCTCTTAGAGTGGACCTTCCCTCCTTCCCTCCTTAGTAATCCCAACGCCTGGTTCTTTCCTTCCTAGCGTTTTAATAACACTTTATTTAGTCATGCACTTGTTGTCACCTGACTACATCCTTGGAAGACCCCCTGTGTCTTGAGCAGATGTGCCTTGAGCAGGTTCCAGGTGCAGGCTGAGCAGCACACAGGTGGCCCCTGAACAGCACAGGGAAGGGCAGCGACCCCATGCCGCCGAACACCTGCACGTGACTGAAGTTGCCCCTCTGCATGCAGGGATCGGAAATACTGTTTTTGATCTGCAGTTGGTTGAATGGGAAACCCAGGAGTACAAAGGGGTGACTGCATATTTACTGAAAAAACTCCATGTAGAGGTGGACCCGCACAGTCCAAACCCGTGTTGTTTGAGGGTCAACTGGATATTTAGTAGCATTTCATTCATGTCACACAAAACCCAGGGAAGTCAGCCTTGTTCTCCCTGCTAAACAAGGAAACCGGGGCTCAGAGACTTGTCTTCATCTAGTTCCCCAAGTCCCTGGTTTCCTGTCCAGCACCCTTTTACTGTGTTAACGTCGTTAATGATACCTGCAGTAACAAAAACAATCATAATACCTAACGTTTCTCAGTTACAATGTGCCAGGTACTGTGATAACCACTTTCCATGGATTATCTCCTATTAATCTTCAGGACACTTCTTTGAGCTGGGTGCTGTATGGTCTTCATTTTGTAGCTGGTGTCTTGCCCAAGGCTGGGGGGATTTACTTATTAAGTGGGACAGGTGGGATTTGAACCAGGCGGTCTGACTGCAGAGTTGATGTTCTTAATGATTTTACTCATAACTCTGCACATAGCGCACGATATCTTTAATAATGTTTTCGCTGTTTCATATGCTCAAAAGTTGCTAAAAAGTCGAGGTCCTATTATATCACATCAGCTTATTTAAGGCATTTCTGCAAATAGTGTTGATTCCTTCAGTTGATGATGTAAAGCTTAAAAACCCTGGTTAGTGTTTCCCAGACCAGCTCTCCCAAACAGCCCTGGTCCTGCTGCCCGCCCCGCGCGGGCAGAGGTGGAACAGTGTTCACCTCACAAGTCAGCGCTCAGTGACCAGCCACCATGGGCACGGAGAGTTCATGGTGATGAGTGGAGGAGACCACGGTTTCCCACGGCTTTTGTTTAATTCCTCACAGGCTTTGCTTATTGGAGGAAGGAACTTTGTCTTCTGCTCATTTGTGTTTATGTTTACATTCCTTATAGTTCTGTCTTTTACACAACAGGTGTTTATAACTATTTACTAATTGTTTGAAGGTTAACATTCTTTTTCAAGTTCAATGCAAAGTTGGCTAACTGTACATTAACTGTTTTGTTTCTAATTGGTTTCTTTTAAAAGTATGTTCACAGCTGTAGCAGATTTACTCAGCTTATTAAACAATAAGCATATTTTGAAAGACATGATAAAATTTCTTATAAGAATGTCATTTTTTTATTGTCTGAAAATTTAACATCAGTTAGAAGTACAGCGTAAAGGATTGTTAAGGAGCTGCTAGGTCTAAATAGCTTTGCTTCTAACTTTTGTAACAAGGTGTTACAAAGCTGCAAAGCAATAGCTAGTAGAAATGCAAGCTTTGAGCTCAGACGCAACTTTGAAGCAAAATGAAAATAAAACGAGTTTGGTTAGCAAAGACTATGGCCTTGTGCTGATGATGTTCTAAGATAAAATCATAGCTTTGTAATAGAAATTCGGCCAGTGGATTATAATGTCATGTATAGTACAGGGTACAAAATACCACGTTTCTCCGAAAAGAAGACCTCACCGGACCATCAGCTCTAATACGTCTTTTGGAGCAAAAATTAATATATAAGACCTGTTCTTATTTTACTATGAGACCCGGTATCATTATATTATATTAATATAATTAATATAATATAATATAATATAATATAATATAATATAATATAATATAATATAAAATAGAATAGAATAGCAGGTCTTATATTAATTTTTGCTCCAAAAGACACATTAGAGCTGATGTCTTAGTGGAGCTAGGTCTTATTTTCGGGGAAACATGGTAATTACTTAGATTTTTCATTTACATTTTGTAAACCTTTTAAACAGCCAGTACTTTATGAAAACTATGTTTTTATTCAAGTTGAAGAGTAAATAACTTGTTTATTATTATTGATTCTTATTTTATTAATAGTTAAAATGTCTCTCGCCACCCAGGGCCCACAACAAAGTTCTCCCATACCTTTAGTAATATAAACAAAATAATAGTAACTTAGAAGATGCTCATTGTTCAGGGTCTCCACATACATTATTTCATAAGACTGTTGAGAATAGAGGCTTGTCAGTGTACCTCTTTCTACAGAAATGGGGTTTGTCAGTGTTAAGTCCCTCATCTTTCATTTTAACCATTTTTAAAATAAAAATCTCTTTAAAAGATGGTTCAGCATTTAAACATAGCAAGCCAGGTATGCTTTTTGTGCTGATTCACAGTCAACATCATAAGCGTCAGTTAGAATAATCTGGTTTTCTGTAAATGTTACTCAGTGATATATTTAGACATTGTTAACATGAATGGGACGTCTTGTCTCTACCCCAAACTAAGAAGACATACGGATCCATGAAGCTCAGAGAATCCCTTATCAGAATAAATACCTCTCCAGTAAGACGTAACCGTACATAACCCAAAATATTATTTCTAACTATAAAACCTAAACATGACTAAGCAAACTCAGCATTTGCTTTTGCTCAAGAATGATAAATGAAATGTCTTTCCTTTAATTACCAGCACCGTCATTCATTAAAGACTTTCTTACAGATTCTTATTATCTTTACCACCTTACTTATCTAGAAGGCAAGTATCTAAATGTCGCAACCAAGCAAAATATAATTTAACCAAAAAAAAAAAAAAAAGGTACAAATCAACCCACACAGAGTTGGTGGTATTTATACATCTCAGGATAGTTTCAGTCCAGTTGCCTTTATAACCAAAATTCGCCTGTGTATTTTAAATGATCTGTAGTTATCAGTTAGGTATATCCAATTTTAATTATGGAAACTAATTCTATAGGAGAAGTCTGTTTTAGCCACTTGATTATATTGCAAGAGCCACTGTATGTCAAAGGTAAAAGCTTAATTGTGGTTCCGAATTATATTTTATATTCTCTTTGGTTTAAAACTTTGCTTCGGAAATCTTTTTTTCAGACATGTTAGTATATGAATACTTTACAGAGAGATCGTTCACTTAATTGACTATAAAACATTAGGGAGATGAAGCTTTGTTTTTACAGTATATGTGCAGAAGCTACACAGGAGCTGGATCTTACTAGTCTGGAGAGCATTTGCATGAAATTGTCTGCTGTCTTTGATGTGTTATAAAATTATGTCAGTAGGTTGACAGCAGTGACACCTACATGGGGGATTTCTTTCTGTTGTCTCAAATAAATTATCATCTGATGTTATTAATTTGGAATTGAGTAGATGATTCTGTACACATACCTATCCTTGTACCAAAAAAAGCATTTGGTATTTCATAATCTTGCAAAATGGGAAACACATAACTACTTTTGAATACAACAGCTGAAGAAGTCCTGATTTTAAGTTTTCCTGAACTAAAGCCAGAACACTTGTTTTCAATTTGTTATTCATTCATAAGGCAATAGTGGATATTTGGGTGGGGTTTTTGAAGTAAGAACCAAAAGCAAAGCCTTTTCTTTGTGTTTGACTTTAATAGAAATGCCTGATCCAGACTCTGACTTGTATGTAGCTGTTCTGTTTCACAGTATCTTGCCAGGTGTTCGCCTTATCCTGTGAGTGAATACTGGGGCTAATTGCTGTTCCCCCGGGGCGGGGGCGGGGACAGCCAGATTGCATCATGCTGTTCTTCTCGGACAGGCCTGAAAGATGAGTGAAGAATCACTTGGGAAACTAGAACATCCTGATTGTTTTTGTGGTGATACCACTAAATATTCATGATTTCTCAGAATAGTCTCATGGACAGTAGAAATATAATTGAAAAAAAAAACAGGCGAATGATTAAAAATTACATACCTTAAAGGTTTAAAAGAATGTGTATGTTGAAAATCAATTAAGGTCTGTATCTTAGTAGTATTGTACCTATTTTAATCTGTTTTGGTAATTGTATTATGGTTCTAGAACATGTCAACATTAGGGAAAGCTGGATAAAGGTAGATGGGGACTGTACTATTTTTGCAACTTTTCTGTAAGTCTAACATTATTTCGAAATGAAATTTTCTAATAAGTTCTCAGAAATATTTTCCAATCAACCAATGTTAAGAAAACTGAAGAAAAGCCCTAGAGACTAAGCTATGAACCAGACACCAGGCAGGCAGGGGCTGAGGATAGGGCAGTGGGCCCCGTGACTGCTCCTGTCATGCTTGAATCTTGCAGTTCTGCTATGCTTGTCTTGGTCTCTTGTCACTTACTAGTTGACATTCCTAATCAAAAGAAAAACAGAAGGAAAAATAACACAGAGGCGAAATTAAGAACATGTCTGACTGCCAGTCTCATTACTTAAACTTGAAATTTCTTGTTAACCTGAGATATAAACACACATGCATGGATTCATCTGGAAATTTCATTTTTTATTTGAAAGTAGAAAGGACACAGAACATTGAATTGGAATAAATAAGTTAAAATGACCACCTGCTTTTTATTCTTATTTATTTTGGTGCACAGCCTCCACCATATGATTCTTCTTCACATTTGGACTCACTTTCTGCCCCTCACCTCCGGGCCCCCGAGTCATTTATCTGCCTTTTACAGGAATGATCATTAGACCTCTTTGGCAATGGAAATGGTTATTTGAGAAATTATGGCAATTTAAAATTTTCTGGTGTTCAGATAGACCCTTAAAAAAATCCTCCATTACAAACCCACATTATTTAAACAACTTTTATTGACATCAAAATATTTTCTTTAATAACATGCATATTATAATGTAACTCCAGTGGAAACTGAGCTGTGTATGGTAGTGAACAGTCTTACAATGTTGTGTATGTACTGTTCTGTCTACAAGACACATGGCTTTGGGGGAACTGAATAACCAGCTTCAGCTCTCCCAAATACTCGGTGTGTGACCTCAGGGGAGTTACTTCACATCTCTTAGCACCTGCCCACACCTGTGTTTGTGGATGAGAACACACACGTCCCCACATTAAGTGAGAAATGTAAAATCTTTAGCATAGTGCCTGGAACCTGCTAGCTACTTAGCAAGTGGTAACTACTATTGTCAATAGTAATCACTTATACTGTTGCCTACACTGTGTTTTTATTCCATTTTCCAGTCTATTCTTGAATTATTTGAAAGTCATGCACAATAATATTGACAGTTCTAGTGAGGAAGTTTCCCTGCCTTTCCAGCCGGTTTCTTGTTGCTCTCAATCCCCCAGTCCCTCCACAGACGTAAGCAGATGTGTGATTTCAAAACATGTGCATCGCTCGGATCAGTACTTTTCACCAGTCAGACTCTTGTTGTTATTGGTGGTGGTGTTTTAATGGATTTAAAGTTGCTCCCAAATGAATCATTTGTAAAGAACACTCATCTTTTTTGCTTGGTCTCAATATTTTTTCCCCAAAGTGTCTGTGTTCAGAAAATTCCTCATTTAAAAGAAAAAAAATTACAAACTCATATTATTTAAAGCAAGTTGTTTTGGGCATTGGCATAGTTTATTCATTCACTTGGGTATTTTAATAATATTCCATTAAAAACTATGATCTGTATGTAGAAGTAAAGTGTCTTATAAATTTCATTCTATTTGCTATCGAGGCAACTATAACCTGTAGTCCAAATCTAAGTGTGTTTATACTCTGTACCAGATGGTCTTATTCAGTCCCCAGTTCTGCTATTAACTACCTGCTCAAACTTTGGCAAGTTACTTAACTTCTCTGAGCCTCAACTCCCTTGTCTATGAAATGAGAGTAAGATGGCACATAACTCAGAAGATCAGGGTTAGGATTACAAAAGTCATTGTATACAAAATGTTTAGTGCCTAAACGTAGTAAGTTCTGGATGTGTTTATTGTGGTTGCTGATATAATCGCTATTTTTATCGTGCTCTGTGTTTGCCAGTGAGGTTTCTCACTTGATTCTAAACCTTTTGGTTCTAGAGATATTTAGATATTTACTATTATCCTTTTCAAATATAAAATGATTTCTTTATATGTTCTTTCTAAATTATTCTGGCCAGGTGAGCATGGAAAGTTATGCTTATCTATGGAGATTCCATTTTTAAACTGTGTCTTCAGCCATGGAGTCTATTTTGATTACGTGTTGTTTTTCCCCTGGTAACCAAATTTTTTTTCTCCTGGATTGCATCAGGCACCTCTGTGAAGCTTTCTCCATCACCTCTTTTCTGTCTGTTATAATCCTCTTCTGTTCCCACTGTAACCCATCAAATATTAGACCTAGGGACTACTGTTTTTTTCCCCCCTGACTCTACAGTGCCTGACACCTAGAAGGTACTCAGTAAATATTGAATTTATGAATTATATAACATCATTGATTGTTTCCTCTTGTATGACATGTCGTTCACATCTTGTTATTTGTTCTTCATGGTTGCTTATAAACTCAGCATTATTAATATTTTAAGTCTATTTGAGCAAACTTTCGCTCTTTGGAACCCTTGAAGATATAAGTACATTGACAGAGGATGACCTTCAGTCATTATCAAAAGTCCAGTTTATGTTTCACATTTCTTTTCTAAAGGATCAGCAAAGTAAGTAATAGTGTTAAAACTGGCATTAGCCTGATAATATACACCCTTTAGTGCATTTACTAAAGAAATACCACATACTACACTTAATGACAAGACTGTCTTTAGAAAGCTGTTCTTTTTTTTAAAAAAACCTTTTGTTAGCTTATCTAGTTCCATAAGTAAAGTTATAAATATCTATTTCTTAGCTGCACTCTTAGTCCAGTGAATTTAATAAATACACTTTTCAAGTAACCGTCTTCATCAGTTAGGTAAACGAAAATATTAGAGTCTGACACCACACTTTATTATATATATCTAAAGTTCACATAACTAGGTGTCTTCTTAAGAAAAGGTGTTCCCTGATTTCAAACTATATTACAAAGCTGTAGTAATTAAAACAGTACGGTATGGGTATAAAAGCAGACACATAGATTGATGGAACAGAATAGAGTGCCCAAAAATAAACTCACAGATACATTGTTAATTAATTTATGACAAAGGAACTAAGAATATACAATGGGGAAAGGACAGTCTTTTCAATAAATGGTGTTGGGAAAATTGGACAGCACATGCAAAAGAATGAAATTTGACCACTATTTTACACCATATACAAAAATTAACTCAAAATGGATTAAAAGACTTGAAGTAAGAACAAAAACCGTAAAACTCCCAGAGGAAACATAAGTGGTAAGCTCCTTGACATAGGTCTTGGTGATGATTTTTTGAATTTGACACAAAAAGCAAAAGCAACAAAAGCAAAAATAAACAAGTAAGACTACAATAGACTAAAAACCTTCTGCACAGTGCAGGAAACCATCAATAAAATGAAAAGGTAACCTACTAAGTGGGAGAAAATATTTGAAAATCTTATCTGATAAGGGACTAATATTCAAAATACGTAACTTATACAACTCAATAGCAACAACAACAAAATCCCAAATAATCCAATTAAAAAATGAGCAAAAAATCTGAATAGACATATTTCCAAAGGAGACATACAGCTGGCCAACATGTCCATGAAAAGATGCTCAACATCATTAATCATTAAGGAAATCACAATCAAAACCACAATGAGATATCATCTCACACGTGTTAGAATGGTTATTATCAAAAAGACAAGAAATAACAAGTGTTGGTAAGTATATAGAGAAAAGGGAACCCTGTGCACTGTTGGTGAGAACATAAATTGGTGCAGCCACTGAGGAAAACAGTATGGAGGGTCCTCAAAAACTTCAAAATAGAACTATCTCATGACCCAGTAATTCCACTTCTGGGTATTTATACAAAGGAAACAAAAACTAACTCAAAAGGATAGCTGCACCTCTGTGTTGTTGCGGCATTATTTACAATATCTAAGATAGGGAAACAACCTAAGTGTTCATCAGTGGATGAATGGATAAAGCAATTGTGGTATATAAGATCGGAAAATTAAGTTCAAGAACTTGTTGCACTGGTGTTGTTAACCTTTTTTGAAATCAGAGGGAGGGATTATTAATTATGAATTTGGAGAAACTGGACAGTTAATCAAGTTTACTATTTGGAAGTGCTGAAAAGGCTGCTTGGAAAAGTTAGAAGACCTGAAGTTTTCGCCAGCAATTCAAGGCTCTTGCATCACGACAATGCACCAGCTCACACAGTACTGTCTGCAAGGGAGTTTTTAGCCAGTAAACAAATAACTGTATTGGAATACCCTCCCTACTCACCTGATATGGACCCCAATGACTTCTTTCTTTACCCAAAGAGAAAGGAAATATTGAAAGGAAGACATTTTGATGACATTCAGGACATCAAGGGTAATACAATGACAGCTCTGATGGTCATTCCAGAAAAAGTACCAAAATTGATTTGAAAGGTGGACTAGGCACTGGTGTCAGTGCACAGCTTCGCAAGGGGAGTACTTCGAAGGTGACTATAGTGATATTCAGCAACGAGGTATTTAGCACTTTTTCTAGGATGAGTTCTCAAACTTCATTGTCAGCCCTCATATATACACAATGGAATATTATTCAGCCATTAAAAAGAACAAAATCTCGCCATCTGTGACAACATGGATGGACCTCGAGGGTATTATGCTAAGTGAAATAAGTCAGAGAAGGACAAATACTGCATGATCTCTCTTATATATGGACTCTTAAGAAAAATCAAGTTCATAAACAGAGAAGACATTGGTGGCTGCCAGAGGCAGGGATGGGGGACTGGAGTAATGGGTTAAGGGGGTCAAAAGGTAAAAATACAATTAAAAAAACCCAGTAAATTAACGTTAAAAAGTTGTTAGGAAAGTTGACAAACAGGGCCCTATATATGTCTTGATTTATTAATATGACATCTCCATTTCTCTAGCAACCCTCTCAACCTTGCAAGTATATTTTCAGTGGGGAAGTATGGAGAGTAGGAATTACTAACTTTACTGTTCTTCTTTCAGTTGTGATATAGTTGATCATACCTAACAATGTCATGCTGCCATCAGTAGGTCGTTACACTATTCTAACCACTTTAATTAATATATTCAAGAGGTCTTTTTTCTAAGACTTGTCATCATTACTGCAGTGCATACCATTATGCTTGAGGTCTTACGCAGTGCAGTAAGGCAAGAAAAAGAAATAAATAATCCAAATTGGAAAGGAAGAAATAAAACTGTCTTTATTTATAGATGATATGATCATTGGTATAGAAAATTTGATGGAATCTACAAAGAAGCTATTAGAGATAGAAAGTTTAGCAAGGTTGTAGGAAACAAGATCAGTATACAAAAATTAACAATTTCTACATATTAGCAACATTCAGAAGCTGAAATTAAAAAACAAGCAGTACTATTTACAATAGTATCAAAGCAAAGACGTACTTAGAGATACATCTGATATTATAACTGCAAGACCTATGTACTAAAAACTACAAAACACTGTTGAGAGAAAATAATGGAGGCTTAAGTAGTGGAGAATTACACTGTTTATGGGTCAGAAACTCAATATTGTTAACACCTTCATTCTCTCCAAAATGATCTATAGATTCAATGCAATTCAGATGAAAATCTCAGTAGGCTGTTTGGTAGAAATTGATAAGCTGATTGTAAAATTCAGAAGGAAGTGCTAAGAACCTAGAATATTGTCAGAACAACTTTGAAAAACAACAGTGTTGGAGAACTAATATACTCGTACTACCTCATCTCAAGATTTATTATAGAACTACAGTAGTCAAGAAAGTATTGGGGGCCGGCCCAGTGTCTCAGGCGGTTGGAGCTCCGTGCTCCTAACACCGAAGGCTGCCGGTTCGATTCCCACATGGGTCAGTGGGCTCTCAACCACAAGGTTGCCAGTTCCATTTCTCGAGTCCCTCAAGGGATGGATGGCTCAGTTGGTTGGAACCACAAGGTTGCCGGTCCGACTCCAGCAAGGGATGGTGGGTTGTTCCCCCTGCAACTAGCAACGGCAACTGGACCTGGAGCTGAGCTGCGCCCTCCACAACTAAGACTGAAAGGACAACAACTTGAAGCTGAACAGCACCCTCCACAACTAAGATTGAAAGGACAACAACTTGACTTGGGGAAAAAAAAGTCCTGGAAGTACACACTGTTCCCCAATAAAAGTCCTGTTCCCCCTCCCCAACAACAACAACAACAAAAGTATTGAACTGGTATCAAGATAGATATGTAAATTAGAACAGAATAGAGAATCCAGAAATAGACCCACACATATATGGACAATTGATTTTTGACAAAAATGAGAAGGCAGTTCATTGAAGAAAGGATGGTCTTTTCCAATTGCTGGAACAATTAAATATCCATATGTAGAAACAAAACAAAAGAGCTTCAATCCATACGTTGCGGTATATGTAAAAATCAATACAAAATGGATGGTGGACCTAAATGTAAAACCTAAGGACATAAAATTTCTAGAAGAAAACATAGGTGAATAATCTTTGTGGCCTGAGTTAGGCAAAGATTTCTTGGATATGTCACCAAAAACAAGATCCATAAAAGAATAATTTGCACTTCATCAAAATTAAATACTTTTGTTGTTTGAGAGACACTATTAAGAGAATGAAAAGACAAGCCACAGACTAGGAAAAAAATATTTCAAATGACTTTTACTTAGAATATATAAATAACTCTCAAAACTCAATAATTAAGAAAACAGATAACCCAATATCAATGTGCAAAACATTTGGACAGACACTTCACCAAAGAAAATACATAGATGGAAAAAAGTGCATGAAGAAAAGCTCAACATCGTTAGTCCTTAGGGAAATACAAGTGTAAAGCACAATGAAATACTGCACACCTATTAGAATGATTGAAATTTGAAAATACCGACAATACCAAGTGTTTTGGAAGGATGTGGAGAAATGAGAACTGGTTAGAATGTAAAATTTTAGAACTGCTTTGGAAAAATTTGGTAGTTTCTTAAAAAGTTAAACATATACCTACAGTGCAATCCAGCTATTTCATACCTAGATATTTCTCCAAGAGTAATGAAAGCATGTGTCCATATAAAGACATGTATAGAAATGTTCATAGCAGCTTTATTTGTAATAGCCCAAAACTGGAAAAATCCCAAATGTCCATCAAAAGGTGAATACATAGATGATATATCTACACAGTGGCATATTACTTACCAATTAAAAATGAACGAACCATTGACATCCACAATAACATGGATGAATCATAAAAATTCTGAAGGAAAGAATCAGGTTTTAAAAAATGAATGCATAATTCGTTTATATAAAATTCTAAATAAAGCAAACTAATTTAGAGTGGCAGATCAGATGGTTTAGGGGGTGGTGAGGAAGGGCAGGAAAGAGATGACAAAGGGACACAGAAAACTTTTTGGGGTGATGGATCTGTTCACTGTCTTAATTGTGCAATGATTTCATGTGTATGTGTATGTCATGTGTTTACATGTCATGTGTATGTATACGTCATGTGTGTACATGCCATGTGTATGCATGTCGTGTGCATGTCGTGTATGTCATGTATATGTATGTCGTATATGTATATGCCATGTGTATGTATGTCATGTGTGTATGTCGTGTGTATGTCGTGTCGTGCATGCATGCCGTGTGTGTCGTGTATTTGTGTGCATGTCATGTGTCATGTGTATGTACATGCCATGTGTGTGCGCCATGTATGTCATGTATGTCATGTATGTATATGCCATGTGTATGGCATGTATATGTCATGTGTGTATATGCCGTGTGTATATGCCATGTGTATGTATGTCATGTGTGTATATGTCACGTGTGTGTGTCATGTGTATGTCAAAACTTAACTGGCATACTTAAATATGTGTCTTTATTGGACATCACTTATACCTCAGTAAAGCTAAAGAAAAAAAAGAAGACTACAGGCTCTGCTGTTAGAAAGCCTGCGTAAAAGGTGGTAATAACCAGAGAGTATCAGCTCTTAGGGTTGTTGTGAGGATGGTGGGTTTTAGTATATGTTCCAAGACTGGACCAGGGCCTGGCCGGAGCACTGCCCACCATTGGATGTGACTGTGTCTGTCTTCTCTTAGATCATAAACTCTTGGTGAGCAAGCCACCATGCCCTTGCCATCATTTTGTCTACTTTGAAACTTGGCATGGGTATTTATTTGTATAAATCCTTAACTGCATGACAGTACAAAAAAAAAATGTTTGGACAAATTTTAAATTGATAGTTAACTAACAGAGTTAGCATCCTTCAAACATGCAACCTGGGTGGTAAAAATTGAAAACAGAACTGAAGAATTTGGCATACACTGCTCTGGATTAATTTGTGAATTGTGGTATTTATATGTTCAGAATTATATGGGAAATATTTAAAATGTTACATTGTCTTAAAGGTGTAGTTTTATGTTTATTTACACACATATGACACACACAAATGTGTGTGTTTGTATGTGTATATCATACGTACTTCCTGGAAATTGTTTCCTTTGAGCACTCAAATGCAGCTATCACCCTTCTTTCTGTGACTTATTTTAGAATGCAGTGAAGTCCTTGGGAAAATCAGTTATGTCATCAGTGAGGAATGCCACCAAAATAGCTTCTCACTTAAGTTCCCATCCCTAGAGCTAAGCCACAGGAGGTTCCGATAAATTCAAATATTTAATAACTTGTATTTTTCTTTCTCCTTCCACACAGGCCCTCTGGTCCTGGAGGCAGCGTCACGTGGTGGATTCTTGGCAGTCAGCAGTCTGTGGAGCTTTTGCAGGTGCAAAGGATTATATGATACTGGGAAAGACCAAGAGGGGGAGAAAAATGTGAAAATATTAACTATGCAAAAACAACATTCTTTAGAAATTCCAGATTGTTTAGATGAAGAGAGTTCCACTAGTTGTTTGAGAAAAGAAAGTGTCTTAGAAAAAAAGAAACTGCTAAAAAGGTGTCTGCTTGAAAGACAACCAATTTGTTTTTGACAAATTTTTTGTTTTCTTTTTATCTTTATTAAAGCCTTCACTCAGGCCCTTGGATTATCTTAAAGATGATTTATAAAGTCCTCTGTGGGAAGAGACTTGTTGTGGGTGCAGGGCCGACTGAGCAGCTGTCTGCCGTGAGCTGTGCTTTGGGGGTTTAAGCGATTTCTGCAGCAGGCAGTGATTCACGGCTCGTGTGACATGTTTGACAGCACCGTAGATTAACTAGTGTCAGGAGAACAGAGGCTGCTCCCCAGCTTACTGGAGGCTAAATGGGTCTGTGTAGAAAGGATGGGGATCTAAACATCTGGGCATTTTCTAGACATTCAACCCAGAGCAAAGTGACAATATGCAATATTGTGTCATCCATCACTAAAGTCATAGGAATTTTCCAGGGAGGTTTCAATGAGAACTCAGATGCTTTACGGAATTTAATAAATGATAGGTTTAACAGTCTGAGAGAGAAATACATTTTATTGTTGCGAATCAAGGTGAGTTAGAATTACAGTGGAAATAAATCGAAGGGGAGGTATGCCAGAAACTTGTGAATTGCTAGTTTAGATGGGAAGCCAGTAAATCGATAGATATGTAGGTTTAGATGTTAACTTTATCAGAAAGGAATTATGTTCCAATTTGTTTAATGGTTGTTGGGTTGGGTATTTTGTTGCAGTGATTAGGAAACCAGAAAACATACATTTTGCAGGATTCTTTATTAATAATTGGACCCATTTGACTTGTAGAACTGATCATCAGAAATAAGAATCTTGCCTCTAGACACAAAACCTGCTCAGATTGATTATGACAGGTAATTGTTTCCACATGACACGGTCATTAGCTGTGTTAAATGAGTAGGTGGTCTCGATTCATTTTCCAGAGGTCAGGCATCTTTACCCCCTACCCCCTAAATGAAATGTGCATTCTTGTTGACTCCTTCCTGGGCCCTGGGGACATGTGGTCATCTTGGGTAAGGAAAGGCCACTTTTTAAAGTTAACAATACCAAAAAACTGCCATGTGTTCAAATAAGTATATATTCTCTGGTCCTACTCCTCAAAGATTTGCTTACAAATGCGTGGCTTCTATTAAGGAAATTTGCATCCATCACAATTCCTTTTTCTGAATAATGCTTTGTAATAGGCGTTAAGCACTTAGATTTGTCAGAAGCGGGGAAAGAAAGAAGCTTTTTATCAGACATCCACTGGATCACGGGCCCTGTCAGTAAGTGGCCCACTGAGGCGTGCCGCACACGGCGCGTGCTCCAGGGCCCGTGGAGAAGTTGGGATGTGAGCAGGGAAGGGCTTTGCCCTGAGTTACGCATCTCGTGCAGCTCAGCTGGTTGGCCTCACAGAGCGGTCACGTCTCAGTTCTGCCCCCAGCTAAGGAATGAGACTTGGGGGCTTTCTTGGGTACCAGCGCCTTCCCTGTAACTCAGAAGCAACCCCCTACTTTAAGGGCTCACAGTACAGTACTTCTGGGATAGGTGAGACAATGTATGTCACAGGACTATTACATTGGTAGAACTGAACAGATGTATGGAATTAGTACTATTTCAATAACAAAGGAATTATTACTCTTTCAAAAATGAAAAGCTGTTATCGTCACAGTAATTTCAATTGCATTGAAAGAATAATATTAATAAAGTTACTATACACAATCGTCTCTATGACAATCATGTTTTTTCAGCTGAGTTTCTGATAAGTGAAGGAGTTTGCCCAAGGTCTGCAAAAATCCATTGTCAGTAGATCCACATGTATTTAGCAAAAGATAAATACATTCCTTGTTTATGTCCCTCTTGGTTTGAAATTTTAGTTGGTACAAATGTTGATCCTCAGGAATTAGGCTACTACTTTAAAATCTTTCTGAAAGATAAACATTATTTGAAAATATTCCAGATTGTGGAAAAGTGATATTTTGCAACATTGTGGGTTACACACTGTAGAGAATAATGACCTGCCATTTGGGTGGCCCCTGGATCTGATGGTTACTCGCTGCTCTGTCAGACGCTAGCCTTGCATGGCCAGAAAGCAGTGGTAAAGCTGGCCCTTACGTCAGAAACCCGATTTCTCGTCCCTGCGTGCTTTTCCAGTTTCTAAACGGGTTCAGTCATCGTAGGTGAACACTCTCTGTGCCATCCTTGGCACTCTTCTGTGCCCATGCTTGTTTTATAAACTACTTGGTACAAACACCCAAAAATGGCCCTTGAGATCCGAGGTGTTGATGGCTTGTCCTGCTCAGAAATTTCTTTAGCTTCTGGTCAGGGGTTAAAGTAGGGGAAAAAGGACTTTGCCATTTTCCTCACTTCCAAGTTAACTTCTAAACACAAAACCACAATTCAGTCTAAGTAATTATGACATTTGCTATGAGAGTGATGATTGCTGTTCTAATGTTCTTCGATCTGTTTCTTGTAATAACACACGACTTTGCATTCTCTAAGAGAGGAGAGGGACAGATATGGACAGATCGGTAGATAGATAGATTTTCCTATGGAATTCTAGAATAGGGCAAAGGATTATCTGGGTACAAATGAGAAGGCCTAACAATCTTTAAAACACAAAACCACATTTGTTGTTGCTGAAGCCCTACCCGTCCGGACACTTGTTTAGAGATCGTGCAAAAGAGGTTCACGGAGGTGCTCTTCGTCCCAGGCCAGTCAGAGGAGGGAGACCTGAGAGACAGGGAATGGCAGTGTGGGACCGCCCACGGCTGTCCCCGCACAAGGGAGGTGACAGCTCCAGACCCGTAGTAGGAAGGTAGCCCTCTGTCTAAAGAATATAAAAAATCAGCATTTGCTTCCCAAGGACACGTACGACATCTAGTTTCCCCTGGATCTGGTCCTTGAAAGCAGTTAACCGAACATTCAGTAAAAGCCTAACTGCAGTGGAGCCCATAGAAAATTGTTTCATGTGATTTGAGCACTGAAGTAGTCCATAGTTGCTGTACGAAATAATTGTTTCTTGGCTAATAGCTCAGCATGTTCCCTGTATTTATCACCAGCAGTTTACAGTTCCCTTAAGTGCAATGTAGAAAAGAATGACATTTTAACTGAAAGGAGAGGTGCTCTGCCCCGGTCTCGTTATACCAGTTATTCTATTCCATGATCTTCACAGTGCTTCTTGCAGACTTTTAAAAAAACATCGTGAGGTCTGTGAATCAAAGCAATCTTTGATATTTGAAGATATTTAAATTGATTTATTAGTACCTTCCATAAAATACAGTTTCCATCATGGTAGTAAAATTAGGACCTGGTTGAAACATCTGTGTTTCTGTCTTTAACGTTTCTTCAGGTCACTTAAATGGAGCAAATCTCTAAGAGGACATGGGCAGGTGTCCACAGTAAAGGAACGGGGCACTTTCGCTAATAGCCAAACTAAGTTTGATTTGCAGATTGATTAGAAGGCAAGTACTTTTCAACATAGGTGACTCATAAAAGCTTGAGTGGTCAGACAGCCAACTTTTAAGTCTTTTTCAGTTGGTTTAGGACAGATTGTGAACATTTTCAAATAGGAAAAATGGTGTATTCTCTTCTGAGTTTTGATAGTTGGACAAATTTTAATGTCTTAACATATCACAGTGATTATGTAGGGAAAGAGCACTATTGGAGCCCAGCTACACGTGACTTTCTGTGTGTCCCTGGGCAGGTTGTCTATAAAGTGCAACAGTAATACCTATGCAAATGAGATACATCTAGTTTCCAATGAAACATCCAATGATACATCTAGTAACCAATGAAAGTACCAGCATAGTCTCAGTGTTCCAGACACAAACTAAGCACAAATATTAGCTTCGAGCTTCCCTTCCCCATCCCTTTTAGAGGACAAGTTGAAATCTTCAGTTTGTAAAAACTACAGACACTTGTCCAGGGCACTTAGTAAGCATTTTTGAGTACCTACTGTGTGCGCTGGGCTGGAGACATGAAGAAAAATCACACATAACCTCTACCCACCCAGAAAAGAGCTAATTACTTTGAGCATTAGTATGAGCCAGGCGCTCTCCTAGACATTTCTCACAGACTCATGTAATCCCAGTGTCGTGTTGCCATCTGCATTTTATAGATGAAACACTGAGGCCACAAAGACGCAGTGGCCAGGTGCTCAGGTTGTGGAGTCAGACAAAAAAGTTCGAGTCTCAGTGCGAAACCATGTAAAACCTCCTATGAGTTCTTTCAGCTCTCGGAGCTGCGGTTTCCCCACCCAGAGCATGAGGTAATAAGAACACCTGTCTCACGGGGGTCTTCACCTAGAGAATGAGTAGTTTACCTAAGGCCAGTCAACCAGTAGAGCAGGGAGGTAAGCCTTGGTCTTTCTGAACCTAAAGAAGCGTTCTTTCGGCCAGACCCTGCAGCCAGCAAGGGAAACAAAACCGAATATAAGATTTGGGGTGGGAGGCTTGGGATGGTACAGGTTCACTACCTTTGTTTCCTTTGTCCTTTTTCTTCCTTCCTTAACCCATAAACATATATATATATATATAATATATGTATGTACGTGTCTATATATACATATATATGTAATATGTATATAATATAATTATACATATTATATGTATGTTTATGGATGTGAAGCCTTCCTGGACCCTTTTCTATAATTAAAAGCATATTTACCACTTTAGTACAGACTACGTGGTTAAAAAATATTAAAAGAGTAGGATTTTGGGACTGGGTCCACAAATTTTTAAAATACTTGGAAGTTTAGCAAGTCAGGCAATGTTTGGATCTGGAGAAAACGTTTCACATATTCATAACACAAAAGTGGCTAAAACAAAAGAGACTAACATTCATGTTAGTTGATACTCTGTAGTCCTAAGGCGGGTATCATTTGTGGGTCACTAAAAATGGAACAAAGCAGCATAAATGGGTACATCTTTCAAAAAGTCAGTGTCATAATGTTACCAAATGGAGGAGGTTCAGTGTAATGATCTTATTTCAGCAACATAGTTAGAAAGATGTTTGGCAGAGCTCAAATGACCTTCTTGTCCACATGCCACGAAACTTGGATGGAGCGCAGAGCTATTTCTGGAGCATCCTTCGCACACGTGTGTTCTGTTCAGCCCGCTTCCAAAGCTGCCTGTTTCACCCTAGCTCATGGATGTGGAATCTTTAGAAAGCCCTTTTGGGTTTATTATTTCTACCTCCTTTGGGCCTCTTGAGGTTTAAAATACATTTTTGTATCATATTAAGTAAAATATTGGCGCCATATACAGTGGTTTCTGTTTAAAACAAAAAAGTCTTCTGATTCCTCTGTCCATAGATATGGATCCCTTTAAAATGCGTGGAGTTTTTAAAAATCAGTTTGGCAGTTACAGTCCTGCATGGGAGATGAGGTAGGAAGGAAGCCATAAGGAAGAATGCCTGTTAAATCAAGACCGACTCTAACAAGATGCAGAAAGGAGCTGAGAAATGTTGTTACTCTAACTGGCGTTGTTGTCAGCAGCCTGGAAATTTAGAACATTTTACTCTTTTCACGTTTTTACCTTGAGAGTCCAGCCATTTACACCAAAATCTCCCCGGTGACACACGTTTGTTTGCCCATTTTGCCTCTGAGCAGAACGATAAAAGCATTCTGGAGTTGTGATTAAAGTACGGGGGCCCCTAGAAGGCAGGGTAGCCCCGAGCCTCCTGCTGAGAGGAGGGGTCTGCCCGTGGGCACACACCCACGGTGGATACCCACTCAGGCTTGTTCACTGCTCCATGAGAGCAAGATATGTGTGGGGCCTTGTTTTTACCCGAGGAGGTAAAGCATTCTCTTGTTACCTCTTTTCTGTACAGTTCGAGGTCACTACAGAAGCAGTAGAGCGTGTGCGTCCTATTCTTGAATCAGTCAAGTGGACATAATGATAAAGTGATGTTGGCAGAGTTATGAGGAATTAGAAAATGAAAATTATGAAATACCATGGAATACAGTAAACAATACCTCGCTGTGTCTTGGGTATTTTTATACACACAGGTGGGTTTGCTGCTGCTGTCACCACGCCTCTGGATGTCGCGAAAACAAGAATCATGTTAGCAAAGGTAAGTGGGAAGAGGACGCAATGTAGACATGACAGACGCTTCTGTCTGTTAGCACCAGGGCTTATCTGCATAGAAAGGAAATAAAAATGGAGAACACTTCCCTGTCATACCAGCATGTGCTGCTTGCTGAACCACTAATGAGACGGACTTGGAACAAACAATATCCGTAGTTACCGCAGCGACCAGTGTCTGCAGCCTTTGACCTTTTCGTCCTCATTTCCAACGGCCTTATGTAAGCTAGGAGGGCTGCGAGGGCCCCTGCCTGCTCAGACCACGTTCACATCGTCTGTTTTTCCTGGTGACAAGGCCGAGGCTCGGAGAGGTCACTTGTTTTGTACCAGAGGCTCTGCCCTTAGATCACCTTAGGTTGTACTTGGTCTCAGCTGGGTGAATGAGGACAGTGTCAGAATTGTTAAAAGTGTTTTATTACAAAGAAAATTTGTTTTTAAAAAAGCTAGACCGAGACTTGGGAGAATTCCACACATAGAACATATCTGGAATACAAATTGGTAGCTGCAAAATAGTCCTGGGGATGGAAAGTACAGAATAGGGAATATGGTCCATAATATTGTAATAACTATGTGTGGTGCCAGGTGGGTACTAGACTTAATGATGTGAGCACTTTGTAAGTTCTATAAATGTCTAATCACTATGCTGTACACCTGAAACGAATATAATATTGTATGTCTACTGTAATTGCAAAATAAAACATTATTAAGAAATAAATTGAACATAGGACTCTTTATTAAATGTTTGTTAGCTGCTTAAGTTAGTTTCATAATTGTACTGTATATACTGATTATTCCCCGTTCTTCTCAGAACAATTAATACTGCTTTCAGTCTTTTTCCTATTCAGTAGTTGTACGTAAATTATCTGGGTGAGCTGTGCTCCTAGTTTGATAATGAAACACCTAGAAAAGCAGCTTTCCATGGGCCTGGGCCAAATCAGTGCTTGCCTGTGGGTTTGAATGTAAGGGCCTCTGATTCCCGGGAAACACCCCCGTCTGTTGGAAACTGTGTCCTAGATGAGGGTGGTAGGCAGCCGTGCGTCTGAGGAGATCTGAGGGCCACCTGTGCACGGGGAGTTTCGTAAGATAATGGCTTTCTCTTGTGTTTTCATGCAGGCTGGTTCCAGCACTGCCAGTGGGAACGTCCTCTCTGCCCTGCACGGGGTCTGGCGGACGCAGGGGCTGTCAGGGTAAGAGCCGTCGCAATGCTCCGCCGTCTTCCTCTGTCCACCAGCTCGTCCTCCTTGAGCCTGGCACGAGGCCAACACCTTTCCTTTCTTCTGCTTGTGTCCTGATTGGGGTCTCTACTTACACTGTACAAAACGTGTTTGATTTTGCTTGTGACATCACTGCGCAATCGAGTTGCTCGGTAGTCTCTCCAGGTGACTCCCAGCCTCGTCCGTCTGGATGGTAGATGACGTCCACGCAGGTGGCGCTTGCTGGCTTCCCAGCTGCAGCATTGAGAGGACAGGCAGGCTTCTGCTTCTATAAAGCAGGGATGCAAGCGAGCGGGGGTAACTTTGTTAGAAGAAAGCATTTGTGGTTTGGGGTACTTCTATTATTAGCGACAAATCACTTTCAGCATACCCTAGTGCGTGTCGCCACTTGAAACCCACTGCGCCATATATATTATCAGCTGAGCGCCTCAGAAGTCTAGCGTCAGATCCTAAAGCTCTCTTCAAAATGTTATTTCAACAGTGCTTTTACAACACAAACTTGTAAACCGGTCTGAATGTTGGGATCTGTACAGGTATGTGAAATTACGATTTTCTCTTTGGCATCATCTGCCAGCATTTTCCTGGGAGCCAAGGAGCAGCCTCATTTTGGGAGGGTCGGGAGTGAGCCCAGTGACGGGGTGTGAACAGCAGTGCTGCGAGCCTGTCTGTGGTGTATTTGACTGTAGTTTTTAGGCATTGGACCTAGTTGACAGGGGACCGAGAAGCATGTTGCTCAGGCCCTGGGTTAGGTTTTGCAGGAGAATAGCACCATCCTCTACTCAGAATTTCCAGCTGGACGTTTGAGCCATATGTTTGAGCTGAATGTGACAGCTCTGGTGATGGATGCCGGTTGCCTGAAGGACTTGAAGATTTTGAGACAAGAATAGGTTTTAACAGAAAGGAGGAACGGAGCATGGGAAGGGGGCTTCTGTGCTGTGGTCGACCATTTAGGGCTAATATATTGGGAGGAAATGGGGATCTGCTCACAGCTGACCACACTGACTCTGACACCAGCGCCACATTGAACAAAGAAAAGGCGTGAGAAGAAAAAGGTCTGAGGCAGCTTATTTAGTAGCAGGTGAATGTCGTAGTTTTCAAATAATCTTAGGCCACACAGAGCTATTGCGGGCAGTAGATCATAAAAGTCAAACTACCAAATTTCACTCTTATTCATTTCAGTATATTTCATATTAGATTCTCTGGCAATTCTTGGTCAGACCACTGCTCTTGACCTTAGCTCTGCGGACTTGGTGTCGGGCTGCAGCCCACCTGCCTGTCTTGAGAAAGTGGTGAGATGTGCGGGTGATGTGTGACACGACTCGCAAAACCGTGGCCTTGAAAGCTTGTAGAGAAGGAATTTCCTTGAGTGGATGATTGAAACTAAATCTTTGTCCCAGTTGTGATGTGTACTTGACACTATATAAGGAGGCAGTGCCAGAATTACAGGCAAAGGATGGGTGTCAGAGACGTGCCAAGGACTTATCTCTGTCAGCCCTGAAAAGGTAATTTGGAGTTTTGCCTGCATTCTGGAAGCTTCTTAAGTCTCAGGCTCTCCTAAGTACAGGCATACCTCGGAGATGTTGTGGGTTTGGTTCCAGACCTGCAATAAAGTGAGTTAATCATCTTTTTGCTGGTGGAGGGTCCTGCCTTCAATTTGTAAAAATGCCACATCTGGGGAGCGCAATAAAACGAGGTGTGCCTGTGTGCACAGTGTGGTTCTCAGCGGAGTATTCCAGGCAGCCAAGCTTGTCACCTACGAAGTGACAGCTTCCTAGTAAAGTGACACAAGACAACACATAATCTGACAAAAGAACTGTAACCAAAAGCAAGCAAAACACAACCCCTCTAGAAATGTGTGCAGATGTTCTGATGGCTAGTCCTGCAGGGGTCTCAGTCGGCTTCCTCTGCCCGGTTTCCACACACGGTCCCTTCTGGCACCTTCCATCACCCCGAGCAAACCTGTCCCCTTGACCAAATACTCCGGTTGCCCAGCAGGTACAGTCTCCACCCTGCAGCGTAATAGTGCTCACCTCAGGGTAAATTAAAGTGGCGACACTCGTCTGCCCATGTTGGTTCACAGAGGGGAGCGCCGTGTTCTGGCACTTGTTTGGGGCCTGTGCTCTAGGGCAAAATGGGAACTCCGAAATGCTCATCGGTCCAGTGGCGGAAAGCAGATGGGAAGCCTGTCATCCTGCATTGTGCCATCCTGCTTTTCTTCTGTGAATCAACTGGCTTCTTGTTTTTCTTGATTGTGTTAACTGCTGCTGCCATGTGTGCCCTCCTTGTGCCCGCTCTGTGCCAAACGCTTTACATTTGTTCTCTCGTTTGACCCGTGATCACCAGAACACAGCTCTGCTCTACTCAGGTCGTTGCCTCCGAGTTTGGTTGGGGCGCTCACTATACAAATCATTCTCCTTTAAGGCTGTAATTATGTTAATAGATTCAACTGTCATCTAGTGAAACCATAAACTACTTCCATCTGCCTTGAGCCAGGAGCAGCTGAGCTCATTAGAAGCAAAAGCTGAACCGAGACACTGGCTCGAGAACCGAGTGAGGTAGGAAAGGAGTGAGGGCGGGAGGATTCCGTGGACAGTGGGTCTCCCACAGCCCAGCTCCGCCGGCCTCCCCTCCAGCAGCCCCCCGCCCCCTCGTTTGTAGGGCAGGGGCAGGGGCTGAATCTGTTTCTCAGGCCAAAAGGACACAGTGGCCTCAAAGCAATAATTTATGAGTTTCCGTCCTCACCAACCACCTCATGCGAAAACAATTTGCATGATGCCGAGCCGAACAACTTGGTTTCTTACAAGTGTATTTTGGTCTTCTGTAGAATTTTCATGGTTATCTCCAGACAAGAAAAAAAGGTTCTAATTTTACTTGTAGTATTTTGTTTAATAATTTAAATTCTTAGGCAGCTAAAGTAAGAACCGCCTGGAACATCTCTAAAGTCCGTTTTCCTCAGAAGTACTAGGTGCTGCGTACGGACGGGAGCCAGGCTGCCCTGCCTCTAAGTCCTGCAGAGAGGACGTGGGCAGGGCCGCTGCGACCTAGGCAGCAGGGGTTTCCTTCCTGTCCGGTTCTCTGGCGGGCCACCGGGTAGCTTATCACAGAGGTTTGCCCCTTATCTTAGAAGATACACAAACTACTGTTGGCATAACCTGACCAGTTTCAGTTTTCTTCCCTACACCTGATCGTTGGACTAGTAAGTGTTTTTCATTAGAAAATCCACCAGCTCTGATTTTTTGTCATTTTGGTGTTCTGCTTACAAAAGTAATACTCTTGGTAAAGCTAACGTTCGGTTACTACAAAAATACAGGCAGGGGATGTTTCCTGTAATCCTACCCTCCAGAGAAGGCTGAGGACTCATCCCTACCTTGTTTGTCACATACGCAGCTTCTGGGGCTTGACGTCCTCAGAACCTTGTGCGTATTTCTGTGCTGGTACCTGTGGCCTCCCTCAGTCTTAGCGGCTGCGTAGTCTCCCCGTGTGGATGCTGCGCCGATTTATGTAACCAGAGGGGGTTCTTCGCAGTTTGTCCAGTTTTTTGTCAGCAATGCCACGAGGACCTCTGAACAAATACCTGTGCGTAGCTATGGGAGCGATTTTAAAGAATGAACCGGTTGACGGCCCCAGTAACATTGTTCTTTTACTTTGCATTTCCTTGGTTGTTCCCAAGTTGCACCTTGGCAGTGCCTGTCTGTGTAGTGCGTGGGCACAAAACCTGTGCAAGGTACTCCGTTCCCAGCTGCGGCCTGGCCGCTTTTCCTGCCCTTCGTCAGAGGGGAAAGAAAACAAGGATCCACGGAGATGCAGCTCCCTGTGGCATCGTATTTGTGGGTCTCTAAGGACAAATGCGACTGAGTCACCAGGAGGGGCGGCGGAGCTGTCCAAACCCCTTCTCACGCCCACAGACCTCCTTAGGTTTCCAGGGCGGCCGTGCCCTCCAGCCTGCCCGAGGGTTCAGCCCCTCGACTCCTTTATACAACAAGTCAGTGTCATCATCTCCAACAGACAAAAGGGGTCTGGAATTTCAAACAGGACTGTTGTGGGGACAGGGTCACTGTTTCCTAATTAATTATTTGACTTAATTGTCAGCCCTCACAAGTAAGCCGTTCGGTATGTAGCCACTTTAGCCAACGAACAGCTGGGCTCAGACTTCAACAAGTCTACTTGGGAGTGTAATTTAGTGCCATTCTAAAAGCCAAAAAAGAAAGCATTTTTAAATGTTCTGCGGGGTTTAATGAGCATGGTGTGTGGAATTGAACAGGCTGTGGGTGTTGGAATTTAACTTTTACACACAATTTATAAAAATCTCTACTTTTCCTTTTTTACCCCCTAGATTATTTGCAGGTGTCTTCCCTCGAATGGCAGCGATCAGTCTGGGAGGTTTCATCTTTCTTGGTGCTTATGACCAAACTCGCAGCTTGCTGTTGGAACTTGGCAGCGAGAGCCCGTGAATCAGACGGCCCCGCATCCACTTTTTTCAAGAAAGGGGACTGCTGTGAGAACTGCCTCCCTTCCGGGGAGCAGCTGTTCGGCCATCTGAACAACAGAACACAGCGCTCAAACCCAGTTCTGCTAAGATTACGACATGGAGAATGTGTCTTCCGTGCTACAGGCTGGCTGGAATGATGTTGGCAGCCTATTTGCCAGACAGTTAAGAGAAAATGATGTCCACAGCGGTTCTTTGAACCATTTTCTCAGAACCCTTAATAAATGAGTTTGGTAATGCTGAGTCCAGGCCCTCCAGAGCATTCATTTGATCTGCATGGGATCTTTTATTTCCTGCCACCTGACAGCAGCGTGGCGGAAGGCAGGGATGGTTATAATTTTCAAAGAATGGCTAGGCTGGAAAAAGGAAGGAGCCTTGGGAAAAAGTTGTATAAGTGGGTGGGTTTCTCCCCTGGGTTAATTACTGTTGTGTAAGCTTACAGTTTTGTTTAAAGAGAATGATCTACAGGTGCACAAAGACTATTTTTGCTGGTAACCAGGCTGTTCTGAATTACCCTCCGATTTAACCTATAAAAACACACACGTATCATTTTACAGGGACGTGTCCCGTGGCCCATGTGTATAAGAGAAAAAAGGCAGACTCAGCTCGTGACAAGGATCTGAACCCCAGGATCTCTCTTCTCCACATCAGCTCACAGGAGGGCTGGGGCCGGCTTTGCAAACAGTGTTGTTTCTTGGTTCCTAGTCAGTAAGGTTTATTGTCTGGAATTGCAAGCACAACCCTGGAAATAGAAGGGCTGAAATGGGAAGGTCACCATTTTAGAGCTTGACTCATAAGCTCCAGGTTTTAGAAAAATTCAGACTCTCGGGATTTTGGTGGTGTCATGTCTCCTCTGGAGCCACAGTATACGATTCCGCTTTCCCTACAGTTGTTTTTCTTTTTGAGCAAAAAGGTAATTAAAGGCAGAATGATTGCATTTGTTGGGGAATCTCTGGAATTAAACGGGATGAAACAATGCTGATTAATGTAGAAGAGTGACTCGAGCCACACACATAACATTTATAAATGAACCTTTATTAAAGACACTTCAATACCATTTGTTAGACACTTCAATATTTTACATGTTTTCAATGTACATTGTACCAAAATTTCTATAAATAAATAACTTTGTACATAAAAGTAATACTTCCTCTTTCACATTGCCTCTCAGAAGCAGCAAATTCACATATGTTGTGGAAGTAACATTAATCAGTTAGCTGTTGAGAACAAAATTCTAAATGTGCTTACCTTTTGAAACAGTGATGACATTTGACAGTAAAATTTAACATAGGTAACCATTTTGTCAATATCTACCTTCAGCTTTGGGCTATAGGACCTCGCTGTCTTGAGCGTTTAAGGACCTTGTTAGTTTCAATGTAATTTTTCCTGAAATCTACATTGGCACTCACAAGATGGTCAGCTACAGGTCTCCAAAGTGCAAATATACCCAGAGCCCCGGGCAAGGGCTAACCAACCCTTCTGCCGTCCGAGCCTGTGTCTGTGTGCGAGGGAAGGACATGGACAGGCCTGCTCCGGATCCTCAGTAGAGATACACTAGCCCTGAACGTGAGGACTCGGCCCTTCTCCTCCCCTAAGACCAATGTAATGTTAAGTATATTGGCAGAACTAAAACATCACTATTGAAAAATCCACAGGTACCAACAGCAGCAGCCTCTATCTTATTAAAAAGCCTCAAATGACAATCGAGGGATGCTGACAAGACCACATTTGCTTTTGTCATAGAAGGAAGAAAGGCAGTGCTTAATTGTTCGGACCAAATGCTTGTGGTGGATTATAAACAACCCTCATCGTGCTCGGTAAGGACAGAACTGAAACCTTCGCGAAGTCACTCGCTGCAGAGGTACGTGCGCGGCACCTCAGTCCCACGGGAGGTCTGCGGCAGGAGCATCCCCACGGGGCAACACTGACGTGAAGCCACTTACAACGCATACAAAGTCTCTGCCTGTAAAGCACCCCCGGGGTCTGTCCTATGAAGTGCAGTACAAGTCCAAGGTCTTTCCAGCCTTCCTCCCCACCACACCTCCTGGGAACAAATGTGGTTTGTCCTTGTTTAAATTCCATTCATGCATTAAGGCACCAGAACTATCCCCCCTTCCAAAATTAAACAGCAACCTGATATGAAAAATAATATTGTCAAAATTGTACAATTGTTTTCTGTTCACCATGCACTAGAGATTAAAATATCCTCTGTAAAAGATATATAATATATATGAAATCTCTGAAAACTCTTATATACAACGGTATCAAACACTTTTCTGCCTTTTGTACACAATAGCCTCTTGCATCTCTGCGCTTCAGCTGCAAGTTCTTTAAACTACGGGTACTCCACATGGAAGTTACAACTGTACAAATCAGTGACGCTTGAAGCAAGCTGCCTCTCCTACCTCTCTTTCCTGTAGGGATTGACACAACAAGAGCTGAGGTAGACAAAGCTAGACGTGCGGTGCAAACAGCAGTGGCACACTCCGTTTCCCGGGGAGCTGTCCTGTCAGTGGTGTGGACTCAGGACGGCAGTCACATGCTTTGGGGAGGTGTCCATTGGAAAGAAGCAAGTGCTGGCCCTCACTGGGGACGTCAGGAAAGCCCGAGGAGGCCGGTGTGAGCTCAGGGTTGCCTGCAGTTACCGCAGAGGAAGGCTGGAGGTCTCTGGAGTCTGGCTCACACAACCTTGCTAACGTCCAAGAAGCAGCCCCTACGAGAAAGAAGAGGGCACGTCAGACCCTCTCGCCTGGCTGTCTACGTGCTCCCTGCAGCTGCTGGGGGCTCCTGGGAGGACAGGAAACATTTACCTTTAGCATCGTGAGGGGCGGCCGGCTTTTTCTTCGAGCATGCCGGCATTCTGTCATGGTTGCTGGGGTAGAGGGACTGCACGCGGTCAGTGTGAGCACCATCTGCAGTCCCACTGTGCAGAGGCCGGGGGGAATGTTCTCGGTTCCCCTGACTGGGGTCCTGGCTGCTTGGTGGGCCTGGCTGTGCACTGTCCCTGGACACGGGCTGGGGACAGAAGGCTTGCTCCTCGGAGTAACTGTCCATCTCAGTGTTGCCATCACTGCACTCAGCTGGGCCGCTGTGCTCTGCAGGACACAGATGGACGGATCAGAGCCATTGCCGCTGAGGTGTCCACCCCACACAAGGAGCAGGCGGCTTCACCCCACTTACATAAGCTCCACCAGACCCCCCCCCTCCCCCCGGCCCCTGTATATTCACAGGAAAAGGACTGGGCAAACAAACACCAAGCCATTCATGAAGAACAGGGTCTTCCATGTTTAACCATTTCAGGTGAATTTCTTCATTAGACAATGCAGTCATACTACTTTGATCACAGAAAAAAAAAATCCCATTTGAATGAGATACCAGGCAGTGTCAAGTCTCTGAACCATCAGAAATGCAGCCTCCAAAGAGCCATGGTGAAAGGTACTTGTGTTTGGGACTCGCCTTTTTATTTAATTTGCTTATAAATCTGGAAAGTTCATGCTCAGGTTCACCGCACCATAGGTTTAAGAGACAGCCTACTCTGGAACTAGAAGAGCCCGCCACACACAGCTTCCTGTTTAGATACTGAATACCAAATTCCGAGATAGTCTTAGACCAATAATACGTCTCCCCCTTTCATTAATGAGGTCAACCCAAGTTCTGACTTCAAGAACAAAATTCCTGATGCAGCGCCTCATACCCATCTTCTGTGGCCCAGGTATCCCGTCGGCTCTCTCCAGCCCTTTCCACGGCTCCTTATTATACCCCACACAGGGCTTGGGTGGCCTGCACGTGATGCCGTGAGCGTCCGCCTCTGGAAAGGGGCTGGCGTCTCTCGGACAGACACCTGCAGTAGAGCACCGCCTGTTACAAACGCTGGGCTTAGCGTGCCACAGTACGCCTAACGAAAGAATGGGCAAAGCTGCTGGAACAGTCATTTTGAAAATGTTCCTTAGAGGGTAGATCACAGGTCCAGCAAAGAACACTTTTCTGCCAGCCTTCCCAGCAGGCAGGCCTTTCGGCGATCAGATCCGGGTGACTGAGTTCTGGGGAAGACACACCTGCCCTGCCCTGGGCTCAGTCCCCCACTGGAGGAGCTCAGCCCGGGAGCGCTTCCTAGCACGAGAGGAGCTAAGACTCGAGTAAGAGAAGCTAAGCCCGATCGAGTGACTCCCTGGGGGATGGGTTTTTAAACCTTGCCCAGCTGGCACAGGCCAAGTCCCAAAATCCCAATAGAAAGCTTGAGTCACCCAGCCTTCTAGTTCAGATGTGCTCGAAGGAATGCTCTGAACCTGCCCCGGGGAGGGTTGGGGGCCGCTCCGGCTCGTGGGCACAGCTGCTTCAGACTGAGGCCTTACCATTGGTCTCGATGTGCCCGTTGGCCTGATGGCCACTCTCGGTCCTGACCACAGCTTCCTGTCGGTCAGAAAGGGTCCCCTGAGAAGAGAGGTAGCTCGGAACATCTGGTGGCACGATGGTTTCATCTGTAAGGAGATAGGACAAACACCGTATGTCCCAATCCTTTGTGGTGACAAGAAATGCAGACACACGTTCAATGTCAGGCCCAGACGCAGGATGCCCCCCGCCTCCGCCCAATGGTAGCTGCCCGGGAGGTGCAGACACTGGGGTCCTGCACTCACAGGGCCTCCCAGGGCCCCCTTGGCCATACACCCAGTGCGGGAGTGTAAGTCAGATGTCTGAGTCCACAAAAGGCAGGAAGGTGATGGGAAGGCAGAGAAGGGACAGAAGCACAACACCGAGGTCACTGCAGCAGTAACCCGCCGCGTGGCAGCCACGCCTGTGCCAGGGACGCCTCGGAACTTGCAAAGAAAAGCAGAGTTCGTAACGTACTTATGCCTGAGAGAAGTCCCCTTTACTGTTAAATCCCTGGAGGTTAACACAGTGCCAGCATCCAGAGTGGCTGCACATTCCCCAAGTTCTAGGGTCCTGCACATCCTGAAACTGTCCCAGAAGCCTGTGCACTGGCTGGCCGCCCTCCCGGACGTCACGGCGCCCGCCCGAGACGCAGCGGCGGCGCTGACCTGTGTTGGTGACGCTGTACTCCTCCCTCCTCTTCCGGGTCTGATAGATGATGCACACCCAGACCAAGGACGTCAGCACGACGCTGCACACCACGGCGATGGTGAAGATGCCCACGGTGGTGCCGTCCCGCCGGCAGCCGGGGCCGGGCACGACGCTCAGCTGGCTGTGCGCTCGCTCAGTGCCCAGCGCGTTGGACATCTCGCAGGTGTACCGGCCTGCGTCCTCCGCCACCACGTTCTGCACGACGAGCAGCTGGTTGCCGGGCGTGAAGTGGTGCCGCTCGGTGAGGCTCAGGGGGCGGTTCCCCTTGAGCCAGGTGATGCGGGGCGGGGGGCTCCCGGTCGCTTTGCACTGCAGAGCCACCGTTTCTCCCGCGGACACCACGCGGTCTTCCAAGGGCGCCAGTAAGGACGGGGTTTCTGCAAGTCAGACGCCTTACGATTAGTACATGGGCTACGGCTGCTGGAGATCTGCTTTGTCTTCTGGACAAAGGACAACCCCACACATCAGTGAAGTACGTGACGTCTGTCACCAGAGTGCCCAGCTTTTCAGAAGCCCTTCTAACACAACGACCACGTCAGCACCATGCTGGGGCTTGCGCCTACAGGGAGACGGAATGAACCTGTAGCCACCGAAGCCCCTGCCGTCCCCCAGCTGTCCTGCGATGGGCCTGTGTCTCCTTTTCACCAAGACCACACCTATGCTGCCCGAGTCACAGAACTGGTCTTACCTACAGTAGTTTCTACCTAAGCCCTATCTTTTTAAAGACACAGAACCACTTGTTCAAGAAAATCTCAGCAAGCAGCCTGAAATGTTCAGGTAGCAGCAGCCGACCACATCCGCCCACCTCAGGCTCCACAGGACAGTCTCAGAACCTTGCCTCTGGGTACCTGTGATGTTTAAGGAAAACACACACACACAGACACACTCGTGTGGCAAGAGGCGTACCTAAGACGGTCAGGGTGGCGTTCGCGGAAATGGAGCCGGCAGAGTTCTGGGCGGTACAGCTGTAAACCCCCATGTCATCGACTTTCACATCGGTGATGAAAAACACATCGTCGTCCGGCATGACGTGCATGCGTCTCTCACGGGCAGCGGGGAAATCTGTGCCCCCGTCCTTCTGCCAGGCAATCTGCGGGTTCGGGTGGCCGGTGGCAGCACATTCGAGGCGGGCCATGGTGCCAGTCCGGATGGCAATGTCGTGGGGCATTTTGGTGAATGATGGCAACACTGTAAAATACATCCAGTCAGGGTCGGGTTACAGGAAAGCTCGATGCAAAGGCCAGGAAAATCCTCTGGCAAACAGACCCACGCTCTGTCTGGCGTCAGTTCACCACCTCAGCACCCGTCATGCCAGTATCTGCCCAGGGCCACTACTGCCACCTCTGAATGAGGAGCAGCAGGTTTCCAAGGGCGCCCAGCTTCTCCGGGGCAGCCTCACCCCGAGGCTGGCTACAACCCCCTCACATGGGAGGCTGTGAACGAAGCCTCTCCCCTGTTCTTCCTCATATGGCCAGCAGGTATACCCCGTCAATGCGAGGACCGGGTGCTTGCCAGCAGGCGAGAGCCTGGGAAACATTATCTGCTCTAGCAAGATGCAGTAACAGGGAAGGAGGACATGCCTTCACCTCGGGGAAAGCAGTGGGATGGCTCTTCCCTCTTGAAGCATTTATCCCAACTATTTATCCAGCCACATGTCAGGAACCACTACAGTTCCCATCAAGGTTGCTTTTTGGTGGAGAGTCTAACAGTTCACTGAGTTTTGAGAAACGAGGACTCCCTCAGAAAAGCCAAGACAACCAGCCAGAGTGTGGTCAAGAATGTGTTTTTCTGTGGTCTGTGAGGGCTTCAATTAGAGGTTTAATAATCAGGAAAATCTCTTTAGATTATGGGGCTGGGTGGTTAACTACTCAAGCTATTTACCTCTCCTTCTACCCTAAATTCACGACAAGTAGTCCTGAAGAAAGCCACTTCGACAGGCTCAAAAGCTGTCCCCGAGTCAAGGATCCTTGTCCGACACCCACAGGATCACCGCTGTCAGGCCGGCACTCACACCAGCCTTGCACTGCACGGCCTCCGGAGAGGTGGGCGCCTGGCTGCCCCCACCACTGACGGACCTGACTCCACCCAGGCTGACCTCTGGCTCCAACGCTGTGCCATCTATTCAGAGGGCAGCAGCTTCCCCGGGATCAGGCTATGCTTGGATCTGGATACTAGACATCTTGGTTTATAGACAATAATAAATGCACAAAAATACAAGGCTTGGGTCCACAATTTCACTTAATAACTGGATGAAGTCACCAAAAACAAACAATCCACTGAGAATAACACTTCAATCTTCAAAATCTGCTCTGGGCGCAAGCCAGGCAGTGTTACACTGTGTCTCCTGGCTCTACATGAATGGATAACTGAGAGAAGGATCACGCGTGTGGATTCGTCAGAACCCAGCACAGAACAAACACGATGGCACCTCCATACCGTTCACAGTGAGCCTGGCCTTGTGTGAGTAGGTGGAGCCGAAGTGGTTGGTGATGACACACTGGTAGCGGCCCTCGTGCCCGAAAGTGACACGGCGCAGGTGCAGAACGGTGGTGTACTCCATCACCGCCCCATCCCGTGCACGGACGTGGGCTGAGTTCTCCATGTCGGCATTGGCTAGCGCCTCGTTGTCCTTCTTCCAGGCAAAAGTCATAGGGGAGCTGCTGCTGCTGGCGGCTGAACACGTGAACCGGATGTCCTTGCCCACCACGGCCATGGTTGTCTCTGGCTGGGTGATGATCTGTGGCTTTGGTAAATCGTCTGGGGAGAAAAGGGCCAACCCTAAGTCCCCCAGGCTCTTAGGATGTACAGGGACCAGCTGCTGTCCAAGCGGACGGAAAATGGAGTCAGACACTGAGCAGGGACCAGCTCTTTCAGGAAACCTGCACAACCACAGCTCCACTGAATACTCTGAGGGACTCACAACATGGATATCTGGCCTTATTTGGAAATTCATGAGCATTGATCGCCTCTAAAATCACGCACACACTGATTACAAATAAATTCACCAGGACTCAATTATCAAAGAAATCAGCAGTTGCCATGATAAGACGACAATCAGCTTTACTTGCTAATTTTAAGACAAAACACTTAACACAGAGTCAGGAACTACCGTGTTCCCCCGAAAATAAGACCTAGCCGGGCAATCAGCTCTAATGTGTCTTTTGGAGCAAAAACTGTCTTCCCGGGTCTTATATTAATTTTTGCTCCAAAAGACACATTAGAGCTGATTGCCCGGCTAGGTCTTATTTTCGGGGAAACACGGTAGCAGTCATGACTGCACAGACCTGACCCATAAACTTTACTCCAAAAGAAGTGGGGTACTTCAGGAATGTCAGAATAAGGACTTCTGAAAATCCGCACCTCCAATAAAGCAATGAAAACACTAGCAAAATGGTCGTAATCAGCTTTTTCAGAATTCTGTAAAATAAATGAAGGCTGCAGCAACCCATGGAGTGTTGATCAAGACAACATCTGAATCTCGGGAAGAAAAGTGAGCTCTGTGGCATTTTAACTTACTCTAAGTCCCACCCCTCTCTTCCCAACTCTATGGTATCCTTGAAACCCAGCAGCCTAGCAATTCCTGAGGGGGACAGAATGGTTTGGGAGCTTCCCCCAAAACCCCATCCTCAGGGCGTGTATTTACTTGACCTGATGCAGTTTGCTCAACGAGAGAAGCCCTATTCCCAGGGCATTTAATGAAAATACTCAGCAGCCATGGCTGAGGCAGTGATATCAGCTGGGGCCAACGAGAGGCTGGCCAAAAAACGAAAACGGAAAATCAGTCACTGAGATCTTGAAAGTGGGTTTTGAAAAGGCCCAACATATTCCTGAGGGTCTAGAAGGCCACATGCATGCACAGGGCTATGTGCACACCCAGAGAGTCCTAATTTCTTCCCTGTGCCTGATCCCCATGGACGATCAGTGCCAACAAGAACTGATGGCACACCCCCAACACACAACAGAGACACTGGGAAAAGGATGGCAGACTTCTTAGTTGAAATGATTCAAGGACTTACTACCCAGAACAGACTCAACATTTGTCCACCAAAGTCACGAAAGAAACAAATTGTAATAAACCGACCCGGTGGGAAGGCAGAGGGAGAATCTGATTTCCAGAGGGGCCACAGTGTTTTATTTTAAATGCCCAGTTTTCAACAACAAAAAAACCTACAAAACATGCGAAGAAATGGGAAAAAAGCAGCCAATAGAAAACTGTCCTTGAGAAAGCCCAGATCTTAGACTTATTAAAGACTGTAAACCGGCTTTATAAATATGTTCAAAGAACTGAAGGAAACCATGTCCAAGAAAATTAAAGTAGGTGAATCCTTTACCACCAAATAATACCAATAGAAAGATATAAGTTGTTAAAACGAACCAAATATGAGTTTTAGAGTTCAAAAGTATAACTGAAATGAAAAATTCACTAGAAGGGCTCAATAGAGGAACTGAGCTGGCAGAAGAATGGGTCTGTAAACTTGAGACAGGTCAACTGAGATTATCCTGCCTGAGAAACATAAAGACAAAACAATGAAGAGAGCCACAAAGACTTGTGGGATAACATTAAGCATAATAACACAAAAAAATGGGAGTCCACGAAAAAGAAAAAGGCACAGAAAGAGTATTTAAGAAATAATGGCCCCAAACTACCCAAATTGAAAACGTGCATTTACACATCCAAGAAGCACAAACTCCAAGTAGAATAAACATAAAGATGCACACCTAGGCACGTCATAGTCAATCTGTCAAAAGACAAAGACCAAGAATCTTGGAAGCAGCAAGAGAACAGCAACTCATCACATACAAGAGATCCTCAGTAACAGCTAATCTCTCATCAAAAACCATGGAGGTCAGAGGCAGGAAGACATATTGGAAGCACTGAAAGAAAAATTCACTAGACTGTCAATTAGGAATCCTGTATCTGGCAAAACTTTCAAAAATGAAGGAGAAATTAAAACATTCTCTGATTTAAAAACAAAAAAATTTGAGATAATTCATTGCTACCAGACCTGCTTTACAAGAAATACTAAAGGAAGAAGTATCTGTCCAGGTTCTCTGCCCATTTTTTAACTGGATTGTTATTTTGTTGTTGAGTTATATAAGTTCTTTATATATTTTGGATATTAGCCCCTTATCGGAGGCACTGGTGGCAAATATCTTCTGCCATTTGACTGGATGCCTCTTTGTTTGATGATTTCTTTTGCTGTGCAGAAACTTTTTAATTTGATATAGTCCCATTCATTTATTTTTGCTTTTACTTCCCTTGCCTTTGAGGTCAAATTCATAAAATCCTAAACCAAGGTCCATAAGTCTATTACCTATACTTTCTTTTATGTATTTTATTGTTTCAGATCTTATTTTTAGGTGACAAATGGCCAACAGATATATGAAGATGCTCAACTTCACTAGCTATTAGGGAAAGGCAAATCAAAACCACAATGAGATAGCACCTCACACCTGTTAGAATGGCTGTTGTCAACAAGACAAGTAATAACAAGTGTTGAAGAGGCTGTGGAGAAAAAGGAACCCATCAGACACTGTTGGTGGGAATGCAGACTGGCGCAGCCACTATGGAAAACAGTATAGAGGTTCCTCAAAAAATTAAGACTAGAGGGAGCATTTGAGGTCTTGCTCCCTGGCATATGTTGTCAAATAAACTCTTACAAAAATTCTCAAAAAAAAAAAAATTTAAAACTAGAATCACCGTATGACCCACCAATCCCTCTTTCTGAGTATCTATCTAAAAAATTTGAAAACATTTATCCGTACAGATGTAAGTAGCCTTATGTTCATTGCAGCATTATTTATGGTGGCCAAGACATAGAAACAATCAAAGTATCCTTCAAAGGTGATTGGATAAACAAGATGTGGTACATACATGTATGCAATGGAATATTCCTCAGTCATAAGAAAAGATGAAATACTGCCATTTGCAACAACGTAGGTGGATCTTGAGATTATCATGCTAAGTGAAGTAAGTCAGACAGAAAAAGATGAGAATATGACTTCACTGATATGTGGGATATAAAATTGAAAGCAACAAATGAACAAGACAAACAAACAAACAAACGGAAAACAAGATAAACAAACAAGAAACAAAAACTCATAGACATAGACAACAGTTTAGTGGTTACCAGAGGGTAAGGGGGGAGAGAGACGGCAGAAGAGGGAAAAGGGGATCAAAAATATGGTGATGGAAGGAGAACTGACTCTGGTTGGTGAATACACAATGCTATATATAGACGACGTATTATAGAATTGTATACTTAAAACCTATATAATTTTATTAACCACTGTCACGCCAATAAATTTAGTAAAAATTTTAAAAGCATTTGACAAAATCCAACACCCTTTCATGATAAAAAAAAAAAAAAACCTCAACAAGTTAGAAATAGAAGAAAATTCTGCAACTTGATGAAGGTCATCTATGAAAAAACCCACAGCTAACATACTTAATGGTGAAAGACTGAATGTTTTCCCCACAAGATCAGGAAAAAGGCAAGGATGTCTGCCCTCACCATCTCCAACAATGTACTAGAGCTTCTGGCCAGGGCAATTAGGCAAGAAAAATAAATAAAAGGCTGGAGAAAAATAAATAAAATAAAGAAAAATAAAGAATAAAATAAAGAAAATAAATAAAGAATAAAATAAAGAAAAATAAATAAAATAAATGAAGACTGGAAAAAAAAGAAGTAAAACTATATTTTTGCAAATGACATGATGATCACATAAAAAGAGAATCCTAAGGAATTTACTGAAAAACTATTAGAACTAATAAATGATTTCAACATAGCTGAAGAATATAAGATCAACATATAAAATTTAATTGTATTTTTATACACTAGCAATGAAAATTTGGAAATGAAAATTAAGAATGCCATTTAAAATAATTCCAAAAAGAATTTTAAAATATTCAGTGTACATTGAAAACTACAAAACATCACTGAAGAAATTATAGAAAAGTTATTAAAAAATGGAAAGACAGTCCCATGTTCATAGATTGGGATGATTTAGTATAGTGATACTCCCCAAATTAATCTAGAGGTTCAATGCAATCCCTATTTCAAAATCCCAGTTGTCTTTATGCAGAGATTGACAAGCTGGTCCAAAAATTTATAAGGAAATGGAAGGAAACCACAATAGTCAAAACACTTCAAAAAGAACAAAACTTTAGGACTACATAAGAACTAAAAATCATAAAACTCTTAGAAGAAAACAAGTGTACATCTTTGTGACCCTATCTCGGGCAATAGTTTCGTAGATCAAGAGGACAAATGACAAAGGAAAAAAAAGAAATTTACTTCATCAGAATTTAAAACTTTTGTGCTTCAACCATCAAAAAAAAAAAAAAGAAAGAAAGAAAGAAAAAATTATAATGCACAGAGTGAGAGAACATATTGGCAAGTCATATGTCTGATGAGGGTCTTGTATCCCTAAGACCATCTTTCTCCAAAAATAAGACCTAGCTGGACCATCAGCTCTAATGCGTCTTTTGAAGCAAAAATTAATATAAGACCCGGTATATTACACTATGTTATATTATACTCGGTCTTATATTAAAATAAGACCGGGTCTTATGTTAATTTTTGCTCCAAAAGATGCATTACAGCTGATGGTCTGGCTAGGTCTTATTTTCGGGGAAACACGGTATATAAAGAACACTTACAACTCAATAAAGATACAAAAGACCTAATTAAAACATGGGCAAAGGATCTGAACAGCCATTATTCCAAAGCAGATACACGTATGTCCAATAAGCACATGAAAATATGGTCAATGCCATCAGTCATTTGGGAAATGTAAATCCAAACTGTAATGAGATTCCACTTCACATCAACTAGTATGTAGGTAACATAAAAAAGACAGTAACAAATGCAGAGACGTGGAGAAATCAAAATCTTCACACATTGCTGGTGGTTATGTAAAATGTGCAGCCACCTTTGAAAACAGTCTGCAGGTCCTCAAAAAGTTAAACATCAAGTTACCATACGGACCCAGCAATTCCACTCCTAGGTATGTTCCCAAGCAAATTCACACAAAAACTTGAACACAAATGTTCACAGCAGCATTATTTATAATAACCAAAAAATAGAAACAACCGAAATGTCCACCATCTGATGAATGGATAAATAAAATGCACATCCAGACAATGGAATATTATTCTGTCATTTAAAAAAGAATGAAGTGTTGATACATGCTAAAAAATTATGCTAAGTGAAAAAAGCCAGTCATAAAAGACCACATATTGTAGGATTCCACTTCTGTGAAGCATCAAGAATACATAACTCACAGAGACATGCTGTCGAGTAGTGGCTGCAGGGCCTGGGGACAAGGCAGTGATTGCTAATGACTCTGGGCCATTATGGTGATGAAAATCTTTTAAAATTAGAGAGTAGTGAGAGTCACACGGTTTTCAATACTGTAAAATCCACCAAGCTGTACACTTTAAAGGAGTGAATTTCAAGGTATGTAAGTTATATTTCTTTTTAAAACAACTTGATAGAAATACAATTCACCGATTTAAAATATACAATTCCATGGCTTTTAGTATATTCACAAGTATGTGCAACCATCACTACAGTCAATTTTAAAAACATTTCCATCACCTCAGAAAAAAACCGCATACGTTTTGGTGATCATCCCTCCTCTTCCATCCCTGCCCAGCCCTAAGTAGCCACTACTTTTACCTCCCACCTGAATCGGTTTCCCTATTCTGCGCATTTCATGTGACTGGGATCCCATAGCAGGTGACCTTTAGTGACTGACCTCTTTCACTGAGCATAATATTTCAAGGTCATCTGTGTTGTATGACTGACTCCTTTTTTATAAGCTAATGATATTCCATCGCATGGCTACACCACATCGTATTTACCCATTCACAACTCAGTGGGCATTTGGATTATTTCCATTGTTTGGCTATTTCGAATAATATTGCTATGCACATTCATGTACATGTTTGTACATGGACATATACTTACGTTTCTCTTCGACTTGCATGGAAGAGCAGAATTGCTGGGTCATACTGTAACTATGTTTGACTGTTTGAGAAACTAGCAAACTGTCGGAATTCCAAGCAGCTACACCATTTTACATTCCCACCAGCAGTGCAGGAAGGTTCAGATATTCCCCCTCCTCGCCAACACTTGTTATCTGAATTTTCAGGCTAGATATCTCTCTAGTGGGTATGAAGTGGTTTTATTTCAATTTTATAAAAAAAGGAGTGAGGGACTCCCACAGAGCTTGAACCTTTGATCTGCCAAGTGCAGTCATGATTCCCATTAACACTTGGTGACTGTTTTGGTGGGAGCCTGAGTTAACATGCAGAGGTGGGGGAAGAGATGTGGAATAAACAATTGCTGTAATCCAGAATACGCCAGGGCCATAGGCTGGACGTTGCATGTGGCATGTAAAGTCCTACCCTGGCTCACCCAAAGGGAAAGATTATGCCCTATATCAGGAAAGAAGGAGTAAGGGGCAGAAAAGTAAATCTCCAAGAACTCCATAAAAAATTTCAGTGGTCAAGGACCACCAGGCACTTGATGCACTATGGGTTGCACAGCCACTTGTCCTAGGGAATGGGAGCTATATGTCCCTTCAATTCTACAGATGTTACCATAAGACTGATCAGTAAGAAAAGCTGCTACCATATTGAAGGTGTTTGTAAGGCTTTTTGCTGGACTGGATCAGGAGGATGGTGGCCAAGCCTGCTCTCAGAACTGGTGGTGCTGGTGGTGGTAGGTGGGTGTGTGGAAGGGGGGCACTTGTATCTTGACTTCAGCAGACACACTGGCTATGGCTATGCTCAAGAAAGTAGGAAGAAAAAGTGGACCAGAGGGGTCCCCATGCTGCTACGGTCTACCGGTTAGGATCTTCAGGGCAGACTGGGGATGGAGGGCAGCAGGGACTCACACCTGCCCAGCAGTTCCAGTCGGGCCTCGAAATTCCACCCACGCTCCTGCTCAGAGCAGAAACCAGGGACAACCCAAAATTTGTCACATTCTTTGACTACGTCTTACTGACCATGAGGCTGCATTATTTCTATCTGAGCTGGTGCACTGGATCCCAATCATCCCTGGTTCAAAAAGATGGCAAGAGCTCCATTCCAACAATCAGAAGGAAAATGGAATTTTAAGCTACAAGTGCAGATTTCAGTGGTTTGGAGAACAAGCAAGCATGCAAGTCAACGTTAAGGAATTATTTTTACTACAGCAACTGTTCTCCTGAGACTTGTTCTTCCTGTATTTAACCTTTCATTTTTGGGGTTGGAAAGAAACACACATTAAAACCCCAGCCTCATACGCTGAGGAAATTCATAGCTAAACTCGGGCACCACAGCCCTCTAGAAACAACACAACTATCTTCCTGTAACTGATGATTCTGATTTGTGATTGCAGCAGCTCATGCTCCCTTCTGATTGAATGTGCGTACTCCAAGAACCACATAACGAGGTGACTGTACAGGAAGCGCTGTGTGCGGTTTCAGTGGAAAATGAGTTGCATCCAGCAGCTGATTGGTAACCATGGGTTGGGGTTTCACCCTGATCATAGGAATCACTCCCACAATAAACAGTTAGCTCTTCCTGGCCTCCTTGCCCTTCATGAACAAAATCACGAAGACATTCTCACCACACACGAAACTCTCTGGTGGCACAGAGAAGATGCTCTGGCCCTTGAGTGACTCTGGGTGGGCACAGGTGGCTGTCACGAAGGCCTGCAGCATCCTGCCCAGTAACCACGGGGGCAGCCACTTCAGCTGGCAGTCGCACAGGAAGCTGTCACTGCTGATACGGCTGAAAGAAAAACACAAGGGACGTCTGAGGTGTAACTGGACAAAAAAGGAATGTTCTCTCAGAATACAGAATCATCGATCATCTCCCAGCAGCTTCTGTCGTTCACGGCTGCAAGCTGTAATGGGAAGTAATTTTTCTTACAGTTCTTCTCCAATGACGCAGAGCAGTACATATCATCTACCTGGACATCTTGGTAAAATGCAGCTTTAGGCTCAGTCGGTCAAGGGTGGAACCCAAGATTCTGTATCGCTAATAAGCTCCCAGGTCATGCTGACACCACTGGAGTTGATACATGTTCTAAGACAGACACTGCTCCTATGTGACCGCTGGCTAACATCTCGGGCCTCTGACCATCCAACAGAGAGGAGTGGCACTGTCCCCTCTCTGCTTGTTCCCACTCTCCTGGTAAGCCACCAGGAGCTTCCAAATTCAATCTGAGACTTTGATCTAAATTCCGAAACAAGTCCTGAGAAAGGCTCTATTTCTCTAGGACTGTTATTTTTTTATTTGGCAAAGCTGCATGTGTTCTCCCAAGTGTAAGCCTGGCCAAGGCGCTTCACTGTTGTTTGTGTATTTATCTCCACACCAGCTACTCAGGAGACCAGATCTCGGCCCCACTCCCTAAATAGCACTCGTTAGTTAATTGCCAATGCCCAGGGAGCATGAGAACGCACAACTTTGGTTTTGTGAGGCTCCAACCCAAACAGAGAATATTTTCTTTTTCATTTCTCAGCAACTGAGGATCAGCTTTTTAAACAGAAATCGGAATTGCCCTCGCAGTGGACATTCCTTCCTGTGGAGTCACTTGAAGATAAGTCGACCAAGGAGTCTAGCTGCCCTGTTCCTGGAGGACCGCAAGGCCGTGAGCTAAAGAGTAGAGGCCAGCCCACAGCACGGATGAAGATGGGGCTTCCCCTATAAAACCTGTCTCCAGCACCTGGGCACAGAAAGGGGTGCGAGTGTGCCTGGGAATTCCACAGCGTCACATGGGCCACTATTATGGCAATAGCCTCCTTCTCCACCCACTATTTTCCTAACTTGTCAAAAAAACAAGCAAACGGGCCGCTTTTTCATTTTTTTCTATTTCACGCTGGCCTTCTAATGAGCAGAGAAGCTATAAACCTAGTGCACAGCAAGGAAGAATGAAATTGAAGCCTGAGAACCCAAGGCTAACTAAAGGAAGTAAAATTTCTTCCCTCCTGGTCCTCACTGGTCCCAGATTAGTTGAGGCATCATAACTTATTAAAATCATCTTGGGAAGTGCTTTTTCAAAGACTGAAACAATTGCTCTCAAAGCCATTGTAACTGGGATGCTTGCCCAGGTTAGACCTTAGAATCAGCATTAGATTCTGTACTTTTATTTGATGGTCAGGTCGCTCTGTCCTTAGAGCTATCTGGAGGGCTGCTCTATCACGTAGTTATTGTAGGGGCAGCGGGGCTCTCACGGCTGACCACAGGGACATGGCTGATTCCTGCTCAGCCTCGGGGAGCTTCGCAGCATGGGAAGGCTGCCGCCTGGCGCTGGGAAACTCATCAGCCTAGGTGAGGAGCGGACAGGACTCTCCTCCGGCCAGAAGCACCTCCAGCTCCCCATCACGGAGAGTTTCTGTGTAGTCAGCAGGAAAGCCTGGAGCTACTGCACATGAGTCTAGAGGAAGATCCTGGGCCTTCACTGTGAGACTTTAGGCACTTACACGGGGGACAGGGACATATTGCACTGGAGCCATAGGAACAAATTGGGGGGAAAAACTGACATTTGTCCTTGATCAGAAACATATGTGGAAAGGGTTAAGACTCATGCCACACACTTAGTGTATTTGTTAGGCCTAGGTCCCCTGAGGATTTCCTTCTTCCTCCACGATGAAACTCATCTCAAACCGGAGTCCAGACCTCACAAGCTAGTGGGTACTCAGGGTGGAAAGAAAGCTTCCTGAAGAGTTAGGCCCAACAGGACAGATGGGGAGGAAACGGAGCCAGACAGTGAGGACACTAGCCCTTGAGCTCCCCTGCACACACATGTACACGCACACACATGTACATGCACGTGTGAACGCACGCACTCACACGTGACTGTAAAGACAAAGGCTAGGCTAAGAGACTGGGGAAGGCGATCGCCGGCAACCCCAGCGCTCTGCAGACTCCCACCACTTCCTCCACCAGCTGAACGTGCAGCCCTGTCAACTGCTAACAGGCACAACCTCCACGGCTCCCGCCTCCAGCCATCCTGACACTGCTGGCTTACATCATGCATTTTCATGATTCCAACTCAAAGTGTGTTTCTAATCATCGCTGGTGGAAATTTACCCAGAGGATGACTAAGTGCACAGTACAACCTGCCTTGATCCGATGAGGGAAGAAAATGGCCAAGTAGAATTAACCGTTTCTCCCATCAGAGGGCTGAGCCCAGGGCCAGCCACAGCTGGGTACAGGCAGTGACTGATGGGAAACCCAGGCAGAGGGCCAAGCGGAGCCTCCAGAACCTCACAGAAGCATCTGGGGCGGGGAGGCTGCGGGTGTCCAAACACATGAAAGGGTCCAGTTAACCCCAACTAGAAAAATGCCTCAGGAATTTTTAGGAGACCAAAAGGAAACTCCTCTCCCTGTCCTTCCCTCTTTCTCTCAAAACATCCTCTTCCCATTTAATCAGATCTTTTTTACTTCCAACATTATATTTGAAAAGTTTCAAAACGGAAACGTTGAAAGACATGCACTGTGAACACTCACTCACCACTTACAATACTTGCTTTGCTTTGTGTGCTTATCACATACCTACCCGTGTACCCAGCCTTCTATGAGCTCCCATTCTAAGGTCGTGACCCTTCTGAAAAAGAGCATCTACCTGACAGACCTGAATCTCCCAGCAAACTAAAGGTCACAGGTGAGAGGAGGTAAGCCCATACCGGGTCCCCTCTCCTCCCCTCACCCTGGAGAGTCACCAGGGGCCTGCTTCCTGCTTTGGTTTCCAACCATGGGGGCTGCACCTCCCTACTTCCCCATGCCACCCCCTGCCCTAGGATCTAGGGTTCACCGGGAGTGGCCTCAGGAGCAAGGATGAGGTCAGGGTGCAAAGATGGCCATCCTTTGGCCTCTGCCACTTTGTCAACACTTGTAAGAACCAAAAGCTACACTTTTGGGGAACTAATATTATGGCAGGACTTGTTGACTCCAGAATCAGATTATGTGCAGGAAGAAGAAAGGAAACTTGGTTATTGCTCCCTGAACACCTACACTAGCTCCTCTGCCTCAGACGAGGACACGGGTAAACTCTTCTAACTCTCTTCATTGACCCAAGGGCCCGCGGTGACAGTCTGCAGTGGCACCACCACCGCCATGAACTGTGAAGGGGGTCTTGGAGACAGATGTGGGCTGGGCACTACCTCAGTACCCCACAATTATCTGTGACCCTCCCACAGGTATCTCCGCTCTGCTCACAGCCCACCAAGTTCTTTAAAGAAGCGCCTCTCAATATAGGCCCTTCATTTCAAGCAAACCCAGAAGATGAAAACTTGTCCTTGGCATAATTAAAGGGATGGTTCTATACGTCATAGAGAGTTTATTTCACATCATGCAGAACAGTAGTAAGTAAACTACAGCCCGCAGGCCCATGGCCTGTTTTTGTAAATGAGAGTTTACTGGCACACAGCCACACACGTTCGCTTATGTATTATTTATGGCTGCTTCCTGCTACAACAACAGAGTTGAGTTGCCATGACAGAGACCCTATGGCGCACAAAGTTAAAAATATTTATAATGTGGCCCTTTAAGAAAAACTGTGCTTACCCTTGATTCATAATAAGCCCCCACAGGACGTTTTTTAAAAAAAGACAATTTAACTTACAACTATAAACAGTCACAACTATTATATAAAACAAGGCATAATGCAAGTAAGGTGCTTCTGAAATTTTCTACTCATGTAAACTGGGGCCCTGACTCCCAGGTACTTACAGCTCTTTGAGATTCTTCATCTTCACAAAGGCATCGAACTGGATCGATCTGATAGCATTCTCTCCAAGGTTCCTGCAAAAGAGCACTCTTTACTTACGCGGAGCAGGCCGGTACCCTTGCAGTCAGCCCGTGTGTGAGCCGGAGGCTCAGGGACTTTTCAGGACAGCCCTGGTCTTACGCCGGGAACCCCAGGTACTAGGCAGACCCCCGAATGCCACTGTCAAGGGCTGCCGTGTTACATATGCTGGCACTAGCACACGGAGTGGCTCTGGAACCAAGCCAGCCTGAAGGGCAGCGTCAAAACTAGGTTAAGGCCGGTTTAGCAAGTCAACATGCAAACCTTTCCCCACAGAATTCAAGTCAAACTTGACTCAAGGACAAGATAAAGGAAGAATCAAGTACGAGAGGCATCCGCCTTGGATGGTGACAACACAAACAGCTCAGTGCTGGTTCCCTCCTCCTCATCCAGGCTCTGAGCGACCACAGCAGGAGAAAACCTCCCAGCGAAGCCCAACAAATTTAAGCTGCTTGAGAGGAGGGACTAGTCTGGCCCAAAATAACGCACCGGCTCGGGATGGGAAGGTAACCAGGGGCCAGTGCCATGGTGAGGCCCGGTGGGTGGCAGGGCTTTATCCAAACACCAACTGCACTAATTGGGAGCTCACCAACTGGCCATATGTTCTGTAACTGTTCCTGTCATAGGCGAAATAAAGGCCAAAGTTGAAGCTGCCTTATAATGAGAAGGAAGCAGCTGGAGTTTCCAAATCGCCTGTTTCTCGGTTTACAAAGATGTGATTAAATTGCTAGCAGACTTCCCCGCGGCCACGTTTGGCAGGCCTGGGCTCAGGGAAGGTCTGACAAGATACTCACAGGTGCTCCAGGCCTTCCAGCCCTGAGAACGCTCTCTTAGCCACAGACTTGATCTTGTTTCCAAATAGAGTCCTGCAGGTTCCCAACATCCAAAAACGGGAGGGGGGTTGGGGAGAGCGGGGAGAGACAGGGAGGGTTGGGAGAAAGAGAACACACAATTAGGGGAGTGCTATCTGATAAGTCTGTCCAGTGAGAGGCAGGTGGAAATCTGACCTGCGCTGAGCTTACAGGTCTGAAGTATGCAGGCCTTCCCCTTTCTGAAATGAAATACTTTTATCTTTATTAGAATTTAACAGTGATGACAGGTTGGAATTGCAGGCACTGTCTCGCCTAAAAAAGGCCCCTTGCGATGTTAAGTGGAAATCACCTTGTCCAGTCCCGGCTGTCTCTCTCCAAGGACCACCCAAGGTGGGGGTGGGGTTGACATTTAGCAATGGCCTCACAGGAGGGGGAACAATCACTGTGTCAGCGCGAGGAAGCACACTTAGGGGAGGTAATGGAAATTCCAGGACCAAAAACTACCCCCCCTTCTGGAAACTGTATTCTGGGCATAAAGGTTCAAAGGCAGCAAGCAGAGGGCAGGGACACGGGGGTCCCCGGAGATGGCTCCCGGGCTCTTACACCTGAGGCAGCTCCACAGGGGACTGCAACCCCCACCCACGGGCACACCGCTTATGGCCTGCAGGTCACAGTGCTTCAGCCTCTTTCGCAAGAACCCGATTGTCTGTCGATGATGCCGTGGGTCCAGGCTGATTAAACCCCAGACACACATGTCCTCAAACCTCCTGGGTTAGCTGCTGCCGCATCCCTGGGCCGCCACCCACGAAGGTCCTGCTTTAGGCAATTCTAATCCCAACCTGAGCAGTAACCGTGCATTTTCCTTAGGAACCAAAATCGGCCTTACCCCCACCCCGTCACCCCCGCAATACACAAGAAGCAGTGCTTCTTCCTCTGGGCTGTGTGATCCAAAGCAACGTTGTTTCTGGACCAGGTGGGGGCGAGGAGTGGCACGTAAAGTATGACGGACACTGGGAATGAAAAGAAGCCAGGTCTCAGTTTTCCCTCCTCTTCAGGTACTTGAGGAGAGGCGGCCAGGGTGCTGCCTCCAACTCCCATGAGCACAGGAAACCTCCAACGAGCACCCAGAGAAAATGCTGTCAGTCAGCTCCGGGGGCTCCAGCGCCCACCAGGGTTCTCTGCAGGGTTTGTTCAAAATGTGGACTGCTGGGAGCCAACTCCTGGGGAACCTCAGAATGCCCAGGTCTGGGACAGGGACTCCTGGGCAACAGGTGTAGGACGTTATGGCAGAAGCCTTGGAGAAAGCCAGTCTGGTCCAGCCCCTCAGAGCAAGGATGGGGAGCGGGGAGGACTCCTCATCCGAGAATCAAGAGAAAGATTTCAAGTAATGGCCAGCTCTACCTTCAGACCTACATTAAGATTAGGGCCCATGAGAACAAAACAGTGAGCACCAGACCCTCCTCCCTGCTGAAGGGAAATGTGAGCTTTGGAGAATTTCAACGATGGCAAAGCCCAGCTTAAATGTTAGCTGCAAAGGGCCCCTGGACGATCTCCACAAATTCCCAGCTTCAGGAAGACGGGTCAAATGTAGACCTGACCCAATCAACACCAGGAGCCGCAGAAGGAGGTGCTCTCTCAACCTGCTCCTGGGGTACCCCAAGCCCGCATGGCCACTTCTGGGGCAACCACACCAGAGGGCCTCCCGATGCCCCCACTTCATCAGGAACAGGCTCCCTCTCTCGGGCCCTCCAATGCAGCAGCCCCCACCAGTAACTCTGAGTTCAGCCTCCAGACAAAGCCAGCTCTGTTTCCTGCCTCGGGAGGCTGAAGGGGCACAGAGGCCAGAGACCCCTTGCCTTTTCTTTCTCTTGTAGGCAGTCTGCATGGATGTGAAAACAATCTCATCCTGAAAGGGTTTCCACAGCCTCTCTCAATCTGAAGCTTTTATTTGAAAACAAATAAACCAGACACACAGATACCGTGCTAGCTTGGGCTCCCCAACCACAGAACGGGCTGAACAAATAACGGCACACGAGGCCCTGAGACTCAGAGCTTCCAGAATGCTGCCAACTTCTCACTCAGCTCCCCAGGCCGGGGCCCTGCGTCCTCTAGGTCCTAGTAAAATGTATCCAACTGTGTAGCGCGATCTCCCGTGAACTAGATCTAGCAAAAAGCTATGCTTTATTTCATCCATTAAATATTAATCACACTGACCCCTTTTACAAGGAGGGCAGACTGTTATTTCTAATGGTGACAATAGCAATAAAACAGATTCTCAAATTCTCAATTACGTGGGGGCTCGTCATGGTGTTTGTGATTAAAATCGGTCCTTATATTCCCGCAGCAGACATCCAGGGCCGGGGCTGGAGGCTGGGGACGGAGACAGTTCCAATAAAAGGCTGCTGTGCAGAGAAAGAAGAGCTGAACTGCCGACCAGAAGGGTGCTCACTCTGTCCCACAGGGACAACTGAGACTTGCCCGTCTCAGATCCACGGCTCCCGGAGAAGGGACAGCTGGCTGGAACTTGCCACACCACCCACTCAGAGCAAATCCTCTCATGAATCCCCCGGCCAGCCCAGGCAAAGGCTCCCAAAGGTCTTTGGGATCTTGCTGAAGCCATGCTGCAGACTGGGGAGTGCTCGTCTGCTGGGAGCAGCCCCCCCCCCCCCCCCCCCGCCCACAGTATCACTGAGACTGGTGGGGCAGTCATCCTCCCTGCTGGGGGCAGCACCCACCTGGGCCCACTCCACGCCACAGGAAGCCAGAGGCCTGGCCCCATAATCCAATTCTGCCTATGCCCCCGTTCATGCATGTCCCCCCCCCCCCGTGCCATTCAACCCCCCTTTCCGAGGAATGTCATGGAGAGGGCTGGAACCCTGGGGGAAGAACGGGCATCACTCACTGTACATAAGAGACTAAATCTCCTCTCTGCCCCTAGTCTGTGCTCTAGAAGTTCTCTCTTCCGTCCTCACAAGGATGACACCCTGCAGGCCCCCAGCAGGGGCCCATAAATATTCAGGAAGGGGGTCATGGTGGGTGAGTATAATAATCCCAGGCAAACTAGGGAGAAAGGCACTCGCAAGAGTCAGGAACATTTTGGCCTTGCCGAGAAGCTCCAGTTTGAAGATACGTGTGTTCAGAACCACAAAATTAAGGGCAAGGCAACACGAATCCAATCTGCATAGTGGAAGCCTTTTACGGTTCTGCCTCTTACTCATTCCTTTCTTAGAAAATATTTAAGATCTGGCTTCTTGAATGGCAGGAAGGACCCTGGGTTCTGTGTAACTGAGTGAAGGCCAGAGTTCCTCCCCTCCCGTTCTAAGGGGATCCCTGAACACCACCCCTCGAGTGCTTCACAGGCAAGCCCGTACCAGGTCACAGGGACTCAGAGCACTGATGGCAGCACACATGATGAATGTTCCTGTGACACGACAGCTCTAGAGGGGCAGCCCTTCTCTATGCTAACACGTTCCCCACTTCTAACGAATCCCAACAGACTTGCCACCAGGCCACTCAGATGAGGCAATGTGGTGTCATGGCCGCGTCTCCCAGCCACGACCATGCCAAGGAGTCCCCAGGCAGTGCTCTGAGGAGACTGAGTGGGGAGGAGCCTCCTTCCTTCCTTCCTTCCTTCCTCCCTCCCTCCCTCCTTTCCTCCCTCCCTCCCTCCCTCCTTTCCTCCCTCCCTCCCTCCCTCCCTCCTTCCCTCCCTCCCCCCTCCACAATGTTTACTCAACACCTTCCATATGCCACGAACCAGAACTGTGCACCAGGATCACAGGAAAGCATTTGCTTTTCTTTCTCCCTTTTAACGTGGAAGATTTCACACCTTCACAGGCCGACAGAAGAATGTCATGAGCCCCACGTGCCCGTCACACAGCTGCAGTCACCACTCAGTCGAGCCCGTCTACCCACTTCCCGTTCCCCAGCCCAGCAGGTGACTGGGAACCAAACCATAGGCATCACACGCTTTTTTTTAATCCAAGAAGAAGAGGATTCTTCTTCATCTTGGCAACATAACCACCATACCGTCACACCTAACAACTGACTGCATACATTTCATCATCTGAAGGAATTATTATTATTGTTCCAATTCCCCCCAGTTTTGTGCATCTCTCCATTTTTTTGAAACAGGTACAAAGCCTCCAGCCCCAAGATTCTGATCAGTGGAAGGGGCCGGAGGGCGGGGGGAGCAGGGACAGTGGTGGCTGGAGACTGTGTTATAACAAGCTCTCTTGAGTCTCAGCACCAGGTCGGTAGGAAGCCACTGCTTTTGGGATACCCGTTCGCACAGCACAGCACAAACGAGCAATGCAGGGGCTTGTGCTAATTTCTTGGGACTTTGGAAGGAATTGCCCCAGGCTAAGCATGAGCATGGTTTATGCAGAACCAAAAGCCCTGGCACTTCGCCAGGGCCAGCCATCCCTCACAGGGGGAGGAAGAGCCTCCTGGAAGCCATGACACCCAAGAGCGGCTCCAGGTTCCACTGGAGGGACATGCCCTGCGAAGGGCTCAGTGGCACCATCCACTGTCCCCACCTCTCCGTCCATCAGTCATGGCTGAGGAATTGCAGTGCAGAGTGTGCCGAATGGCTGCCCAGGGCCCCACGCCCCACAGCCCAATGCCCAGTTCAAGGCTCCTCGGGGCAGGGCAGACCTCTGACCTGGCGAAAGGGGCCAGGAGGTGAGGGAGGAGGGAGCATGTTTTTAGGGAAGAAGAGGAAAGACTGACAGGCGTTTCTGACTGACATGCCACCAGAATACAGGATGCTCGAGAAGAGACAATCCTCAGAAAGCCCAAAGAGCTGCTTCTTACTCAGAACTCTCAGAGTATAAAAGGTGTGAAGAACCTCCTTTTGCAACACAAATCAAAAACATTAACTGTACAGAAAGCCTCTCCCCACCACAGGCTTTCCTACGCCTCACGCTGCACTGCTGCTTTCAAAATATTTACTTTACCCTCTCCGCGGCTTGCTGTCAGGGACAGGCTCGGGGAGATGGAGCCACTGGTGACTGCCTCCTCTGTCTGGTCTCCTTCAAACCTCCCTCTGAGAGGCTGCTAAGCAGTAATAATTGCTCCAATCCCCATTCCTGTATGTTTCCTTGGGTGGCATCTGCACAAAGTACTGGTGAGACGCAGAGAGAAACAGGGTGGGGCAAGGGACATACAACCCAGGGTTTGGGGCCACTCAGGCAAATCCTGACCCTGCCGCCTACCAGATGTGTGGTCGTGGGCATAATCCCTTCAGCTCTGCTTCCTCCACTGCAATGAGGCTGCACAGTGGAGCCTGCCCTCCCAAGACTGTCAGAGACGACACGCATGAGCATGTGCGTGCACCTCAGAGAATAACTGTCAAGTTCTAGGAGCTTTAGAAAAACAAAACAAAAACACCAGAAGCCTTGAATAAAAACTAGCTACTATATTACCCTTGGTAAACGATTGTTTCTGTTTAAGATTATGATCAACAACAAAAATACTGACCGAAGACTCAAAACCTTCAAGAGTTACGTGGCTTTAGACATTTCACACAATTTTTAGAAATTGAGTAAGACTCCTTTGTGCAAAGAACAACAAAAAAATTGTCTGTTTTCATGTCGGTCATGAACTAAGTGGGAGAAGATCCGACAGGCCTCCAGACACCCGGTCTTCAGCCTTAAAGAAACCAACGCCCAGGGCCATGGTCACACCACTGACCAGCGGGTGGCTGGGTGTCTCTCCTGCTCTCTGATCTAGATTTTTCTTCCCAAATAAAAGAAGATAAAACGAGCTCCCCAGAACTTCAAATGTGAGATACTTACAGCTTGCTGAGGTTGTCAAGCCCCGAAAAAGCGCCACTGGTGTCTTCTATTGTGCCCGAAATCTCATTGTAGTCCAGATCCCTGGGGAGAAGACAGACAGAAAGCTCACCATCCAGTGTGAGTTCTCAACTGATTCTTCAACATGAACTGGGGGGACAGATGGACACCGTCTGCCACCGTGAAGCTCAAACATCTAGGCGTCCAGCTGTGATGCACGATCACAGAAGCGCGCCCACTGAGCCACGGGGAGCTCAGGGCTGCACACACTGCAGTGCAGCCTGGTTTCCTCAGCCTGCCCACAAAGCTGACACATGCTACGAGCAAGCAGCTAGCCCAGCTCCACCTTGCTGTTCCTGTCAGCCAAGACAGAGCCCCAGGGGATGGAGAGTGTGCAAACAGCACATGGGAAAGCCTTGTTTGTATTCCACCCCTAAAGAGTGGACATCTAGCCACTGGCACTGAGAATCAGCCAGAAAGGTTCCACAGGCTCCCATCTGCTCTCACATCAACTAGAGTCCCATTCCTGGACTTGGCCGAGAACCTGCAGAGGGCAGGTGGAGAAAAAGGATAGGATGGCGAGGAAAGGGGCTCCAGCATGGGGCCTTCCCAGGGGCCAGTTCCATGCTGGGAGGTGGGTTTGGAGCCTGCAGCCCCCTCCTTTGCGCAGGGCCTGCAGAGGCCCTGCATCTGAGCCAGGAACGACATGTGGGTGCCGAGTCAGACTTGTGACCCATTAGCCAGAATGAGAGGATGAGGCCAGCACTTCAGCCAAGTCTCCTCAATGATGCAAATCACAAGGAAGCTCAGCTTCCTCCCTCAGCTTCTAAGGGCAGGTCCCACGGGGGACCAGGCCCCCATTCTGCCATGGTCAGCCCTCCCCTAGGTTCTCGGTTCCTACACTTTCCTCTCCGAGCCCTTGCAGACATGGGCCAGAGAAAGCAGGCAGGGAGTTCCGACCGCCAAGTGAAATGCTTGCTCTGCCCTTTACTTTACAGCAGGAAGCTCAAAGGGCCCAGACTCTGCTGCTGGAAGGGGCTTCTTTCACACGGTTCCTCCCTATTATCTTCATACTGAAAAACCCGGGACTCGGGGCTGTGGCTTTGTGTGCCTGTCTCCTTGCTCCCAGCCCTGGCTGCAGAGCTTTCCTCTTCTTTCTGGCCTGCTCAGCCTGAATGTTCCCAGCCTTGTTATTTCGGCCTTGCAAGGGCTGGAAGGCTGACCTCAGCTTGAATAGCCTGCGTCCGGCTCTTTCACACTCCCCAACAATAGCTGGGGATCAAAGCCCTCCACCAGGTGCAAGTGCAAAGGCCTTCCTCCCTCCAGAACGGGGACAGGCCCAGTCTCTGCAGAGGGGCACCCCTGGAAAGGAGGCCACAGAACCCCGCCACTGCTGAAAACCAAACGCTTCTCTTTGGAGACTTTATTCCAATAGCTGCCTGGAAGTTCTCTGAAGCCAACAAGTGAAAAATTTAAGCCCCCAAAAGCATCCTGCAGCAATTTCTGGCAACTCCAGCTAATTAGGAACTTAAAGGAAAATGTCATTATCGACTCCATTTTGTTCATTCTGTTAAATGACCCCTACTGAGGCTCAAGGAAAAACACAGGGTTCTCTAACCACCTGTCTTGGAAAAGGGGCATTGTGGACACGGTATGCTGAAGACGAGTAAATGGTACCCCAAGAGACGAACTCAGCATTCCCTTCCGTTGGACAGAAAACATTTGGGGCTTAAAAATGAAAGTTGCAGAGAGAAGACTGAAGCCTGGAAAGGCTGACCCCATGGCTACCGTCCTGGAGGCTACTCCAGCACTCACTCGGGCAGCTTTCCCCAACAACAGGGCCCAGCATCCTGCAAGCATTTGACAACAAGTGGTTTTCGAGTCGTCGTCCCTCTACAGGCACCATCCTGGGAGAGTGAGGGACACTTTTCTGCTCAACCAGTTCTTTTTCAGTTGATTATATAAAAGTTTGAGACCCTGCACACATAACAGTCAGCCTTGGATCCAATTTTGACTCACAGCCAATGAGAAGGGACTTCAGCAATTCAGCAAAGCAGCTGGTTTGCTCCCTCCCGCCCTCTTAGCCGGGGACCCCTTCATTCTGTCAACGCCACAGTGACAGACATACAAGACACGCAGGTTTCTGAGTCCCCTAAAGGCGCCTTCTGCGATGTGGCTGATGGAATTGTGGCTGAGGCGCAGGACGCTCAAGCTGCTCAGGTCGGCCAGGCTCTCCTCGTCCAGCCGGGTGAGATTGTTGAAGGACAGAATCCTGAGGAAGGGGCAGAGGAAGCAAATGTCACCATCGGGTCACAAGGGACTGCCCTCCCCTGTCCTCTCCTGAACAGCAAGGCACGCTCAGCCAGGTCTCGGTGGGAAGGGACACACCCACAAAACCCCAAGGCAACAGTGGTCGGGCAGCTAGTCACCCATCAGGGCCCAACACCCAGTTTGACTCTGGAATGTTCGTGGACGTCACGGAGCCCAGGAGGTGTGAGAAACTGGGAGGAGTGCACGAGGCCACACAGCTCAAGAACTCTCCCAGCTCCAGCCCTTCATGCTGGTGCTTGTGGCCCGTTCTGATCCAGGTGATGAAGGGCTTCTCACGGCCATGGCCGCAACTCTGGACAGGACCCCAGCGGGTGCTCAGTGAGCAGGGCGGCCCAGTCAGACTCTGACATTGGCCAGCAGGGGGCACCACTAGCCACCACCTGGAACAAGCCTTCCTCACAGAACTTCACGCCTCACCTGGGCAGTGCCCACCTGACCAGTCTCCCATCCAGACTTGCTCCCATCCAAGACAGTCTCTAAGCATGACCCCCCCACTGCAAGCAGGGCAGGGTATGTGCACCCAAATCATACACCTTCCCCAAGCGTCAGTATCAAACCTTCCTCTTCCCAGCATGCCTCCTGCCCCTGCACGGCCCTGGGCTGCTTATGTGGCATGTCAGTCATCTATCATTGAAAAATGGGAAATTTGGTCTGGGGTAGGAATATGGAAAATAAATGTGAGAAGATTAATGAGTTTTTAAAGGCAGCAGGGAGTAACATTCGTTCCCTCCTGGAGAAATAAGTCATGGTGTCTGTCAGTCGCAAAGACCTGGCAGGGGATCAAAATTACATCCTCACCTGCAATTAAAGAATTTAGCTTGAAGGAGGGGCGGGAAACATGCTGGAAAGCAGTCCTAAGCCTGGCTCCGAGGTTACCTAGATGTCAGGCAAACTGCTAGGCTGCTGAGGGCACACTCTGTGACCTTCTCTGCCCGTCTAGAGGGCAGAGGACAGCTCCGCAGTGCCCACCAGCTGGGAGGGGCCCAGGAAGCATGCCTTTCATCACCGCCACCTCAACAGCAGGGGCACGCACCCCTTCAGTGATTCAGAGGACCACCCCTCACCTTAGCAGTTGGACTGGCTTGGGTTTGGGGGACTTAGAACACCCCTCCTGCTTCCCCACAGCTCCCAGGCCTGGACAACAGAAAACCATGGGTCCTGGGAGTTCCCTAGTGGGTCACAGCCCCGGCAAAGCAAAGAGCCTGTCAGAAGTCACTGAATACCATGTGAGAATATTGTGCAACTGCCCTGCCCTGAAGGGTCCGGAAGCTAAACCCAAAAGGTGAACACTAACACGTATACATTCACAAAATCCAAGGAAAGTGAGCAAAAGTAAAGAGGTAGGCCTGTTGATTTGTGCGTTAGGGAATGATGGATTCCCTGAATATAAATTCCAATCAGTGTGGGGTATAGGGGGGGAGGAGAGGTGCAAGGGGGAAAACACGGAAGCACAGATAAAAACACCAGCTGCAAGACTCAATATTAACTTTAAACATCCCCCTAAGTTTGCCTGGTGAGGTCAAGAGAGAAAGAGACACAAGACGGACAGAAGCCTGGCACTCAGAACAACTGTTCGCTTCCGTGGGTGAATCTCTTCCTACAGTCAAGTCTACAAAAAAGAAAACCCAACCAAACCCTCTTTAAAAAAAAAAAAGAAAGAAAGAAAGAAAAGAAACATAATGGACTAAAGTAGAATTAAGAAACCTTGAACATATTAAACTGAAATAACATACACACTGAGAATACACTAGTTTCCTCCAAACAACCAATCTTGTAGACATGGGACAGAAACACGGGGACGTGGGTATGTCCATCGAGTCTCTGGCTGCTGTCATTACCACTCCCCACCTAACGTGCAGACAGCCAAAGCCAGCCCCTCCCAGAGAGTCTGTCCCACCTTCTTAGCCACCTTGGGCACCAGCTTAGATCCCAGCCCCAGCCTGGGAGCCCTGTCTGGGAGTCTCCCGAAGGAATGAGGGAGGTGTGCATCCTTAAGTGAAGTGTAATCACACAGTCACAGGAGCACAGGAGCCTCCCGGCAGACCAGGGACTGCTAAGGGGGAGGGGAGGAGCAAGTGCCAGGACCATGGGTCTCAGGCAGAGATGCAGACACTGCCAGGCACGTACCGTGTTTCCCCGAAAATAAGACCGGGTCTTATATTAATTTTTACTCCAAAAGACACATTAGGGTTTATGTTCAGGGAATGTCATCCTAAAAATCCAGGCTAGGGCTTATTTTCCGGTAAGGTCGTATTTTGGGGGAAACACGGTCAATTCTCTCGGTGTCAGGGTTTTGGGGTGTCGTCAGCTCTCAGGTTCACTGTCCTTTCTATGCTTGAGCCCAAATGACCCTTCACTAAAGAAGTCTGTGTTACTCGTAGCCATTGATGTACAACAGCTCTCACAGCTGCAAGGGGAACACTTCTGTGGCTGCCCTCCCTCCGCAGGCTGGCCGGGCTGAGCAGAGCAGAGCAGAGCACTCCACGCAGGGCCTTTCACCGCCCAGGGAGGCCTCAGGGCCGAAGGCTCCGCAGGGTCCTAGGGCTGCCCCTGGAGCCCTTGCTGACCTGGAATCGGGGTGCAGAGGGGATTAGGAAGGAGTCACTGTGAGATCACTGAGGGGCTAGGCTTCGGGGTCCTGCTCTGCGCCTGGTCACTGGGCTCTGTCTTCCCTCAAACAGGCCACTGCAGGGCTCTGAGCCCCTCCCCACCTGAGTCGCCCAACGTCCATTTTGAGCTGTGCCAGGCCTAGGGCTTCCTGGGCACTGGAGCGTCACCCACAGGCAGTGTCTCTAAATGGCACACAGCAAAGCCAGGGGCCACTCACAACTCATGCAGCTTCTGGCAGAAGCTCCAGCCGTCACGGCTGATACGGGAGATGGAGTTGTTGCTGAGGTGGAGCTGGTGCAGCGCCGTGAGGCCGTAGAGCGAGCCGCTGTTCACTTCCACCAGGCTGTTGTACTCCAGATGCCTGCAATGACAAGCACAGGCAGGATGACGATGGCACGTCCCCGAGCCACGCCTTCATCCACTGCACACACAGCAAGTGAGCAGCCACTGGGGAGCAGACACTGGTCAGCACCAAGGGTGTAACAACATCGCATGAGGGAACCGTGGCGGGTGCGTGGGTGGGAGCGGGGAGACAGGCAAACCAAACAGATGGACAGAGTTCAGAGGGCGAAGGGAAGCTTCCTGGAAGCAACATTTGTGGCTGAGCACAAGTAAACCAGGCACACAGATGGGCAGAGGAGTTCCAAGCAGAGGGCAGAGTCCACGAAAGGAAGAGAAAGAAGAGAGAAAAGAAGGTAGTTTTCATTATTATCCCCACTTTATACATGAGGAAACTGAGGCTGGGAGAAGCTAGGTAACTTGTCTAAGATTCCACAGCTTGGCATGTAATGAGAGACCAGAATCCAAATCCAGGTTTGGCTAACCACGTGTGGGTGCTGGGACCACTGCGCCAAGAGACGCAGCTTAGGCTCTGGGGTCAGAGTACTTGGATTTCAATCCCAATTTTGCCACTTTGTGGTTGAATGAGCCTGAACATCTAGAAAACGGAGACAACCAAGGGTATCTTCTTCATAGGGCCGTTATGAGAAGGAAATAAGAAAATGCATGTCAAACCTCAGCACCGTGCTGTGAACCTCAGTTCCCACCAAGTTTACTGGTTAAGGGCACTGTCACCCCCTTCTCGACACTGCACATCCTGGCCAAGGATGGCTCCGCCCCACACAACTGACCACTTCAATACAAGTTACTCATTCAAATGTCGCCAGTGTGCAGCATGACTGCTTTGGGCAACATGTGTTTCTTACTGCTACCCACCTCACCTTCTGCCTCTGCTCAAAAAGTAAGCACTAAATTTATCAATAACCTCGAAGGCAACTCATCACCCCCAATTTGTGTAAATTTGTTCAACATAAAAACTGTATGGTATGTGCTAACTCCATTTTTTCTGAGAATTCTCTTTTAATCTCAGTCCACCCAGTACACGACCACCTAGATTTCAAAGTCCAAAATGACAGTTTTAAGGCCGTCAAGTAAAAGTGTTCTTGAATATGTAAAAACAGAGGCACAGCCAAGCAAAAGTGAACAAGGAAGAGAGTAAAAAGCAAAACCAGAGGCTAATGCCCTCTCTGCACAAAGAGAAGGGGGGGGGGGGGGCGTGGATCGGTCAATCACAGAATAGTTGATGGAATGGACATACAACTTTTGTTTTCTGTTTCAGTTGCAAAGATAACTAATAAAAGACAAGAACATACTGACATAACTTGTAGAGACTGGAAGGGAGTGGGGGGGTGTCTCGGACAAGTTAAATCACTGACCATACAGCAAGAAATTTCAAGCTGACAAATAGAGATAGTGGTGTAAGTGTATTAACTTGGAAGTAAGCACCAGCAACACTACAAACAGAAAAACACAGAAGGAGAAATGAGAAGGGACTGTGTCTTGGGAGCAGAACTGGGGGAAAGAGGCAATGGTGGATGGACGCAGTGGGCAACGACTGCTTTTCTTCACAATCTGATTTTATTCAGCTATGAGTATACGTTACTTTTGATTAACAATAAACAAATTCAAATGTTTAAAAGTAAAAGATCAGTAACTGCCTTTTCTGCCCTTCTTTGGCATGCTTTTTTGTTGTTTTACGTTACTCTGGCAGAAAAGCAAGCTCTGCGATTGGACACATCTGGCGGGAAGAACGGTCCCTTGATAAAAGCGGAACATCTGTACCAAGTGGCCTGATTAGCTCACTAAACATAAATAAATGTCCAGGAAGAACTATACATTTTTGGCCCACCTGCACATCAAGGAAGACTGTCAAACCCAAAGCGGGAGAGAAGGAACTTCCTGTAGCGTGTGGGAGAGGGGAGAGGATGTGGGAAGGCAGCCTGCTCACAGTCAGCGAAGGGGGCGGGTGTGGGGGAGTAGAAACGGGGAGGGGGGAACAGCCCCAGCAAACAGGCTCCCTCTTCCATCTTCACTAAGCAACTAACTTGACCAAATCCACTAAGCGCCCCACCCCCATCCGCCCCCAGCAGACTTTCCTAACCTGGGAGGAAAACACCCTTAGATTTGGCAAAGTCCCCAAAAACACTGAGTGAGGCCCGGCTGAAGTCCCGAAGGGAGGGGCTGGCTCCCGCTGAGTCCTAGACGATCCTGGGGCAGGGGCCTGAGTGAACACATGGGTGTGTGACGACGGAGACAGACCACACAGGAGTCCCCGGTGCCCGAGCAAAGCCAGGGCCCCGCCCCAACACCCGCCCACACTTACAGCACGTGCATCCTGGAGAGCCCCCAGAAGGCCCCGTCCGTCAGCTTGCTAATGTTGTTTCGCTGAAGCTTCAGCACCTCCAAACTGTCGAGTCCCTGGAACGTCAGGCCCTCGATCAGCCGAATCCGATTCCGATTGAGGTCCCTAAACAGATGAAGGCGGGTACGTTCAGAGCGTCACCCCCACCACACACGCCCCTACAACCATTCCCACGCACTCCCGCTGGGTTTCCCAGGCAGCAGGGAAACTCCCAGGGAAGAGGTCCCAGTGCAGCCTCTGTGCAGCCAGAGCTCCTGGGCATCTCATGGCAGCTCCTGCCCACGTGCAGGCACTGACCCTGCTAACGAATGAAAGAGGAGGCGTGGCGCTCTCCAGAAGCTGGTTCCCTGTGCTCCTGAATGAGAGAGCGCTCCCATCTCCTCCCAGCATGTCCATGACTCTGCAGACAGGAGGTGGGTATGTATGACTCAGGATACGAAGTTTGGGTGAACTGTTTCTTAGCGCAGCAACAGAAACCCACACGAGGTGCCTCCGCCCAGGAAAGAACTAACCACTGGGTATCAAATGGCAATGATACTTTCACTCGGGCATTAATAGGATCTCTACTGACAAAGAAGTTACTGCCTGTGGGGGATCTAGACACACCATGAAACACACATTTGGCTTCTAGTCCCAGTGTGGGCAAACCTCAGATAACCCAAAGCTTTTGGGAATCTGGGTGGGCTGCATCCATCAAGAACACCGGGGAAAGGGGCGGGGAACACAGGGCTAACCAGAAAGCCCTTGGTTTTCCCCCCAATTCTTCTGCAGTGCCTCATGACCCTGCCCTACACAAAATCTCCTGAACACCAGGAGGAAGAGGGCAGAGCCCAGGGTCTGTCATGGCTGCAGCAGGGGGGCAGGGGGCACAGGCAGAGAGATCACTGAGCACACTCCCTCTTGCTGCCACACTGACCATGAACAATTGTTTCGTTCTGTTTAAACCAAATCTCCAGGATCGGCTTGTTTTCCTGAGAGACACTCTTTGGTACAAAGATGACAGAAAAAAAACGTAACTAACAGTCCATCAGGTTCTGGTAAATGGAGATTTTCTTGAATCCAAACCCTATGCCATTCTTGGAGGGCACTTGTTCTTGGTCATCAAAAAACTAAACAAATAAATCCTTTGTTTAAACAAGAAATAAATAAATCAACTACCTTATACGACTCAGGAGTTGGAGACAACGGCCCATCTCTTGCTGACTACTACCTCTGGCTACACCTAACTTCCCTCAAACTGCTCAAGAAGCACTGGACACCCTAATGTCCATGGCACAGATTTTCTGGGTTCCTTACACACACACACCCCCCGAAACTTCTAAGATCAATAAGGAATCTAACCCAAAGAGCCTAAGCCCTCACCAGGACCAGCAGGATTCCTCATTTCATTCTGGAAAGTTCCAACAAAGACAAGCAGGTAGACCTGCAGTGGATCTTTTCCTCAGCAACCTGAGGCAGCCCGCAGGCACCAGACCCAGCTTCTAATTTGCTTTTATTAGGTGTTGCCATACAGTCATTAATGATAGTTTATGCAGAGCTTGACCAAGGGGGACTGAGGAAGGAGCTGCATTTGGCATGGGGTCCCTGGGGAAATTTGGCCTCCATAAAGTTTGGCTAACCTTAATTAAAGTGCAGGCTTCTATACTCACAGTTGTGTCAACCTAGGTAACTTGAATGCTTTCACAGGAAGCTGCGTGATCCTGTTTTTGCTCAGGCGGAGCGTTAGCAACGACTGTGACAGACCATCAAATGCTCCCGACTCCAAGGTGCCGATCCGGTTGCCTGCCAGGTTGCTGCAATGATTCGGGAGAGAAAATGTAGTGGTCAGGAGGAGGACTTCCTCGTTGTGTTACACACACCCGGCCAAGTTGGGAAAATGAGCTACAACACACCCAGAGAAACACACTTCCAATGAGACCTTTGTCATCCTGAGGCTGCAAAGCCCATCTTTACTCCCCAACGGGGGAGCCAGGGAAACGCAGGGCCACGTCACGACCGTCCACTTGAGACCTGGACGGAAGCCTTTATTCAGCATGGAGCACACTGTGCTTGTGGTGGTGGGTGACCCCGGGAGGGTGGGTGTGAAAGTCAGTTCCCTCCACCGCCAGCCATTCCCACACACCTTCCCTGCCGGTGGGGGCCACCTGCAGGATGCATTCCACAACACCCCACTACCCAAGGGTTAGGGTTCAAAGTTAGTGAGAAAGCCCCAGGAAGCAGAAAGTGAACTGCAAGGCAAGGTCAGGATGGATTTCACAATTTGGGGAAATAGCCTTGAATTTTGAAGTGGGTCTCGTACTACTTATGCCATAAAAGTGCACAAACCAATTCATTGTATTAATTTTAAATGTCTCAAAGAAACACTCTAGTTAAAGAGGCTTACACAGAGTCCCTTAGAAAACAGGCCATACTTCACGGGGACCTCCGCATACAGGATTATGTAAGTATGAGACCCTCCCCTCAAAATATGCTGCAACCCGCAGCTCAGACCTGTGCCGTCTGTTGGGCATAAATGATATCAAATAAGAAAAAAGGGAAGAAAAGACAGAAAAGGGAGGAACACGGTGATGTGCCTCTGAGAAGGTACCTCCAACACCTTTCCTTCCTGCCTCAAATAAATGCTGTTTTTGGAAGCGTAAGTAAAAAGGAGCAAGAATAGAGAGAATTTTCTTCAACAGAAAGGGGAAGGGAAATGTGGTATTTCTGGTCTCTCCATCAGGCAGTAGCCCAGGACAGGGCACATGAGGATTCTTCCCAAATGGAGCTGGACTGTTTGTTCTTAACACGCCAGGTTCACGAAGAACAGTCTGTGTGATGAAGGTATACTGGCCAGAATCTGCCAAAAGAGAAGGTCCCTCCTGTTCTCATGCAGACAGAGAAGGTCACCACAACTCCGTTTAGCAGTTGGTCGTTTCTTTGTTTCAAGCAAGCAGCAGGAGGTGGCTGCTGGACATGTCTGGGAAGCCCTCACCGGGGAGAAGCGCGGCCACACGGCTCACCGAAGACCAAGGCCTGCCCTTTCCAGTCCTGGCGCTCTGGTGCAGCCTGAGAAGGAAGTCACTCCCCTCCTGGGGGCTCTTGGAAAATCCACGTGTCACGTCTTGGTTTCCCTGAACGAATGGGTCACAATGACCCCTAAACTAGCCTTGCAAATAATCTCCAAAATTAGTCAGGAACAGTCATAACGCAAGGAATGAAAACTCACATGTCATTTTGAACATGTCTCTTTAGCCTGGGTTTTCAGTTTCTTCCCTAAAGCAACCTTTTCCTACCAACAGGCAGTGGGTTAAATAGGATTTAACTGTTTTCCTCCTGTCCACCATCTGTTGGGTATACAAGGGGGCGCTAAGATGGGTAAAAGCAGAGACCCACAAGGAAATTTAGAAGGTTCTGAGAACCGACAGAAGGGAGTAACTGCTCCCTCAACTAAACCAAATGATGTGTTTCAATAGTGCATGATTCTAGAAAGATAAGCACTGACGGGTTAAGCCTCTGCAAAGATGTTCCCCCCCCCCCCCCCGCCATTCCTCTAACTACCCTGATTCTCTCCTCTCTGCTTTCCAGCGAGGCAGCCCAGTAGATGGGAAAGAAAGCAGGCTTTAGAGCCAGGATACACCTGTATTTGAGGGCTAGAATCTCCTCTTAAGTGGCGGGTCTGTTAAGCTAATACTGTGTTTCCCCGAAAATAAGACCTAGCCCGACAATCAGCTCGAATGCGTCTTTTGGAGCAAACATTAATATAAGACCTGGTATCACATCGCATCACATCAGACACGGTCTTATATTATAGTAAAATAAGACCGGGTCTTATATTAATGTTTGCTCCAAAAGACGCATTCGAGCTGATTGTCGGGCTAGGTCTTATTTTCGGGGAAACACGGTACTTAATCTCTTTGTGCCTCAGCATCCTCATCCATCTGTCAAGTGAGAATAATACTGCAGGGTTTGGGATGCTCTATAAACGGGCAAAGAGAAGACACGGCCTGGCTCCCCTGCCATCCCCTGCTGAGGACAGCCAAGGAGCTCTGTGGCCGTCCCCATGGCCTGAGCCAGCCTGAGGCTGAGAGGAGACGGCAGTGCCCACCCTGCGTCCAGACCGGGGTGCCAATGGCAGAGCGGAGGTACTTACAGCTCCTTTATGGGCAGCCCGTGCGGAAAGCAGGCTCTCCGGATCTCCGTGACGTTGTTCCAGCTCAGATCCAGCACTTCCAAGGACAGGTAAGCCTTCAGCTGACTCCCCTCCACGCTGCGAATCTTATTGTGTTGCCTAAAACACACAAAGGGAGCTGACTTGAGCATGTCTTTTTGCAAAGAAACTATTATTCCCCCCTCCACCGCTACTTTTAGACACATTTTTTCCTAGCTGTTTTTCTCTTCAAATAATTATAAATGCGGTGACACTCTTTAAATGCGATTCCCATTCTTCTTTCCATCAAGTTATCACCCACTGGATGGATGGGTGCTAGACAGTATACCGAGTTCTCTGTGACAAGTCTGTCTAAGTTTCAAGCCTACGCTGCTCTCCTCAGGGGCAAGAACACAGGGCTGATATTTCAGACAGTGCGGAGAACAGCGTGGCCTGACCAGAACTCAAAGCTCACGGGGCTCTTCCCATGGCGGGTATGCCGGGTGCAACCAGCCAGCTCTGAGTGCGGCTCTCGTCTCCAACATTCGGGACCTCGTGCAGCCCCATCACATACAAGACTGCAGGCAGCGGAGCCCACGGTTCAGTTTCACCCATCCTCACAGTCATTGCACCCCTCACATTGCACCGACACCCACCACACACCAGGCATGGAGACCAGTACAAGGAGGAAAACAGAAGAACAAGAAGACAAAATCCTGACAACAGGGAAACCAGGAATTCAGCACTGGGTCTGACGGGAATCGAATCCCTTGAAGCTCCTCACTCCAGCCCTTGGTAACTCTGTTCCTCAGTTTCCTCATCTGGAAAATGGGCCACAACCCTTTATTTTAGGGATACAGAAGATCCACCCTGAAGCCACACTAACGCGCATGGCTGATGTTAGCATAAATGTTGTGTTTACTTCCCTCCAAGAAAGGCATTTTACCACCAGGATTTACTTGTACCTTAATCCTCCTGCTCACAAATTCACTCTAACCAACTAATCAGTATTTATTAATCAGGAAAAAGACAACAAATGCTAACCGAGGAAGAGCCCCTCGTGGGTTTGGCTCTGCCTGGCAGACTCGAACCACCGCAGCCGTACTGCCAACCTTCCGACACATAAGCATCTGTTGGGTGGTACGGCTGGGCCCTCTGGGTTCCAGGCACTCACTCGGCCAGTTTCTGAGTAAACAGTGTCAGGGTCCCCGGCCAATCAAAGCATTCTTGAACACAACACAAGTAAGCCAGGCAACGCTTACCAAGTGGCATCTCTTTTAAACAAACACTTGACCAAATCAGTTCCAACAGGCATAAACAAGGCCCTCTTTCCCAGAAGCTCTGGGAATTCTCGTCGACTCTTTTGTTTTTTTCACAACTCTCCCAGGCCCTGAACCTACAACTCCATTTACGAGGGCAAAATTCAACACATAGTGAAATCTCCCTAGAATGAAAGACCACTTTTTCCCTTCATGTCCCCTCCTGTACCACCCCCGCCCAAAGCTATTTCCTTTGATTTCTTTATTAAGTTCTTTATAAAGATAGTCTCTTCGGTTTTCTAACTCAAAAAGAAAATAAAAGAAAACCTTTATTATGTAAAGTATGGGGGAAAAAGAACAAGAAGTAAAGGCAACAGGGCTGAGCCTTATCCAGGAATTGAATGCAGTGCCGGAGCCAGGAAAGGGGCTGAAACAAGAGGAAGGGGTGCCCTCGGCCCACAGTCATACAAAGCGGCCCCACACACAGACGGGGCCACAGGGTGGCTGCTGTAAGCCCCCGACACTTCTCCCACGGCCCCCTCGTCTCTCTCCTCTGTCGTCTACCTTGCACCTTTCTTCTTCTTTCTCATCAGTCTACTCAGTCACTGAATCCAACACGTTCTGTGCCAAGCTCGCTCTGGAGAAGAGCTGTGATGAAGACGGGTCTCTTTCACACGCTGTAAAGAATTCCCCACTTAGCAGAAGAGGCAGCCATGGAGATGCGAAACAAGGGCTCGTGCAGTGAGGCACAGAGGCAGGATGGATGAACGTGCTGGGAACAAGAGACGAGCAGTGCTGAGTTCTGGCAGGCCAGCTCCCGAGGGCAGGACAGTGACGCTGGGGCAGAGGCAGGGCTGCACCCTGGAGCTGGGCGGGGACGCAGGGCCCTGTCAGGCAATGCCTCACAGGCCAGGCTAAGGAGCAGGGAATCGTGTCACAGAGGTCCAGGGCACAGGCACCAGCACACAGACACCAAAGAGCCAGAGGGACCCCCAGGATCTGGAGGTGGCAGCTAGAGATGCATCGAATGGTGAGCCTATATATTCTAGTTCGGAAATATTAAGACAACCAGGTTAGCAGGGAACAAGGCTACACCATCCATCTTTGCCCACTTAGAGTCTATCCCCAACCCAGCAGCTGAAGAGATCCTGATAAGGCATCCCACAGAGTGGGAGGAAACCTGAGCAAATCATGTATCTCTTAAGGGGTTCACATCTAGACTATATAAAGAATCCCTGCAACTGAATAACAAACAAAAACACACAACCCAATTGAAAAATGAGCAAAGGATTTGAATAGACGTTTCTCCAAAGAAGATATACAAATGGCTAAAAAGCATATGAAAACATGATCCTACGGAAATGCAATGAAATCCCCACACACCCCACAGGACAGCTACTATCAAAAAAAGAGAAGTAATAGGTATGGGCCAGGATGTGGAGACATTATTATAAAACCCTGGTGCAGCTACTGAAGAAAATAGTGGGTCCTCAAAAATTCAAACAGAATTACCAAGATTCAGCAATTCTACATCTGGGTATATATCCAAAAAGATTGAAAGCAGATCAGAAAGAAATGTTTGTACACTTGTATTCATAACAGCATTATTGACAACAGCCAGAAGGTAAAACAACAAAGTGTGCATTGATGGATGGATGGACGGACGGACGGACATGATGTGGTATAACACGTACAACAAACTATCATTCAGCCTTAAAAAGGAAATTCTGATACAAGCTACAATATGGACGAATCTTGAGGGCATTTATGCTAAGTGAAACAAAGCCAGTCACAAACAGACAAATCCTGTGTGGTTCCACTTCTATGAGGTACCTATAGAATAGTCGAATTCATTGAAACAGAAAGTAGAGCAGTAGCTGCCAGGGGCTGCAGGGAGGCAGCAATGGGGAGCTGTTTAATGGCATGGAGTTTTAGTTCTGCAAACTGGAAAGAGCTCTGGAGATTGCACAACACGAGTATACTTAACATTACTGAACTACATGCTTAAAAAATGACTTAAGATGGTAAATTTTACATTATGTGTATTTTACCACCATTTAAAAACAAAGAAAAAAAACAAGTCAATTGACAGGACTGCTTTGCCTGCAACGCAAACAATTGCCCTGGTGTCTCACTAGAACCAAATCCTTACAATGTTTTCCAAGGCCCAGATAATCTGCCTCATACCCACCTGACTCCTCCACCTGGCTCGCTCTGCCCACACTGGCCCTCAGACGTGGCAGGCAGACTTCTGCCTCAGGACCTTTGCATCTGCCTTTGCCACTGCTTGGAATGCTTTCCCCCAAGAGATCCACAGGTCTTACGCCCTTACTCCTTCACATCTTTATTCAAATGTCACTTTCTCACTGACACCTCCCTGGCCACGCTCTCTAAAACCACAAGTCCTCCCCACCCCCTCAACCCTCCCCACACACACACTTTCCACTCCTTTGCATGCTTTGTTTTTCTCAATAGCTCTAATTATCATCTAAGATATCCAGGACTGCTTATTTCTAGTTTAACATCTTCTCTCCTACCAGGATGTGGCTCCATGAAAGCAGAGATATCTGTGTGTTTTGTCCACTACTGTGTTTCCAACTACTGGAACAGTATGGGGCACAAAATAGGTGCTCAATAAATATTTGTTGAATGAATCACAGAGAATGAATAGGGGTGAACTCAGCAAGGCTGAGGCCAAACACAGATTTGGGACTCACCAGCATTTAAGTAGAAGAAAACCATGCAAGCAGATGAATCCAATCAGGAAATATGAAGGGAAGAGTCTGCCAACTGCCCTGTGGCAGCACTGCCCAGATGCAAACAACCTAGCCCAGAGTGGCTTTAGAGGTCCTTGGGGCTCAAACACAGCTGTTCCCAGCTGCTGAGCCAATCTCCTCCCTTGCAACTGGTCTCTCTGCTCTAGACTCTAGCCTAGAGCCTTGATCAAACTCTTCCTGAACTCCATGGGCTCAGGAAAGCTGAGCACATGGCTCTGTGCTCCTGCAGAATTGTGTCTCCCATCTCTCACAGAGCAAGAATGACACTGTGATAGGTATCTCTGTAGACCCAGGCAACTCCCAAGGCCAGGAGTTCTTCCTGGAACATGGCATAGCACTGAAGAACATGCCAGGAGCAATACCCTAAGTTCAAATCCCGGTTATACCCCTTATAGCAAGCAGTGAACTTCAGAGGAGCCGTGTCTGTAAAGTGGGGTAGGAAGTTCCTATACCCTATGAGCTGATGTGACCTGACAATGTGGCAGTTGCTCAATAAAATGAGTCCTTGTTTTTATTAGTCATAATTCAGTCAGGCTCAGGATCTAGTTTGTAAGAGGTACTCTGGAAAAAGAACGAAGAAATGCATATCTGGCCCTTGTCTATTCCTCTGCCACATTTCAATGCAAACAGGCAGGCCTGGGTCCTCTCTCAGGAACAAAGGACTGACTCAGAGCTCTCACTCTTAGCTTTGTGCAGGAAACAAGCCTGCTCCAGCTGGAGAGTATCAAACCCAGCCACGGGGAGCCGGGCTTCAAAGCAAATCCCAGACCAAAACGTCTGTAGGACTCAGGGTGGCTAGAGATCTGATGGATCCCCAACCAGCTGGATTCTGTTCCCCTTCTCACTCCTGCAGCAAGTGGGTCTCGGGGCCCTGCTCCTGGCCCGCTAAACCCAACCCCATCAGGGGTAGCAGGCCTGCCCGAGACAGCCCCTCCAGATAGCCATCCACCAGAGTTAGAGCAAATAGCCAGTGTTCGGGGGAAGCCTCCCACTTCCTCCTTAAGAGCAGATGGCTGTGAAAATGTGTTTGCTGCCCGATTCAAACCAGTGTTCCACTTTCATAAAACTGTCTTCTTTTTTATCGTCATGTGCAACAATGTGGTCATGATGTCACTCCTTTAACGTGACTAACTGCTCCATTCAACAGAAGGTCCACACTCACCTTTATAACCTCTGAAGCCTTGCCCCAGTTTTTTTTAACAACAGCTGACCAATTACTGAACACCTACACAGAGCAGGCCCTGGGTGAAGTCTCAGTGAAATCACAATGAGACAGGTACTACATGTAACCCTAACTTTATAGTTGGAGAAATTGAGGCTCAGAGGTCTGCTGGAATTCTCCCGAGGTCACACAGCTGGGAAGTGGAGGAGCCAGCACGCAACCCCAAGGGAACAGGACTATCCACCAGACCATCCAGGAGGCTCTGGAGGCAGAATTTTAAAAGCAGTGCCTTATATTCAACCCTTCAGCAACCTTGCCTAGATCTGAACCTTCAGCATTGCTTGCCTAGATCTGAATGCTAGCTGACTATTTCCTGGTCGGCTCAGACTGGCCTGAGTAATTGGCCTCAGCCAGGCCTAGCTTTCATACCAGCTTCCAAGAATCCCCCATGAGCAGCAAATTTGCAGAGAGCTTTGTGCAGCTAATCTCAGCAAAGAAGGCAGATGAAGCTCAAGTTCTTACTCGTGGATACTAAGGGTTCCTTTGAGATTGCACCTTTACAGCCCTATATTGGAAGGAGCAATGACTGCTTTTATTCTTAGGTAGTCAGAGAGCCACAAAGGGATGCCCTGAAGCTTACAAAAAGAAAGTGAGGAGAGGCGAGGGGGCAGGTCAGTCTTGTGGGCGTACTTCCAACTGGCTGCATCAAAGGAGCACTCCAGCCTTTCTCTGCCACCAGACAAAATTAGAACAAATTCTTAGTGACGGGACGCAGGAAACGTGTGGTCACACGGCGTTCGCCTCCATCCAGTGTCGGTTTCCCCCTCAGGCTGTCCTCTGGGGAGAGGAGAACTTAATACAGCAGAAGTCTATTAAACCAACACCTGTTAAAGGCTTCAAAAATAAAATCAGTCTTCAAAGGCGGGGAGCGGGTAAGATAAGCTCTTGCCACTTGGCTACATTTTCTGAGCCAATGTTAAATTAGACAGTAAAACAGACAGAGGCATTTAAAACTTTTTATCATAAGTGATTGTTCCACTACAGTTCTGTGAAAGCCTGGTTTACAAGGTATTCCCTTTGGTGGTGGAAAAGATCTCATGTCACAGATAACAGCCAGGAAGAAAGGGTGAGGGGATCAAAGGAATCAGGGTCAAGGTGGGTCAAACGGATTAGAGCTGGTTCCTGAAATTATGCACCGATTGTCTACACCAGGGATCAGCAAACGTACTCTGTAATGGGCGAGATGGTAATTTTTTAGGCTTTGTGGGTCTTTACGGTATCTGTCACGACTACTCAACTCTGATGTCGGAGTATAAAAGCGCCATTGACAATGTGTAAATGAATTAGTGTGGCTGTGTTCCAATAAAACTTTATTTATAAGAACAAGCTGTGGGCCAGATTCGGCCCACTGCCTGTGGTTTACTATAGCAATGACTTGGGTTTTTGGGGGGCAGGGACCCAGATTCTAATTCTGGCTCTGATGCAGCTTTGGAACGGTGTACAAATCACTCTTTCTGTATCTGGTTTAACCCCTTGCGAAATGGAGCTAAAGGCCTCTCTACAGCAGACAGCCTTCCCCTCCTCCCTCAGTGCCCGTGTCACTAAGTGCAAGTTTTCCCACTGACGTCTTTTCTTCCCGCTTGAAGAAGTGCAATGAAATGTAAGTCTCCTTCCTCATGCTCCTCAGACCATCGATGACCCAGGTTCTGTACCGGAGCCAGTGGGGTCAGGCGGGAACACAGCATGGTCTTCCTGAGAACAGATATTCTGTTTTCAGTTCTTCCCGTTAGGCAGAAACACACCGGAGCCGGCCGACGCCCCAGGCCTAACCTCCAAGCAGGCATCAGCCCTTCCCGATGATGTGGTGCCTTAGAAGTCACACTGCCAACTCCTGGAGTGCTGACTCTTACTAGAAACAACAAATCTTCCGTACTGTTACCTCAACATCAAACTTTTAAAACGTCTTACTTAACAAATCAACAAAATTCAAATTACAGCTCTTTCCTTGCTTGAACCTCAGCTAAGAAATAGTTTCACACAATCTAGCCATGAAACGGGGGAAAACTGTTATGCACCTGCCACCCCTCCCATTTCCCACGGTGACCCTGGCAGACACAGTTAATCAAACTGCAGGCCTGGCAGCCTCAGTGCGGCAGCAGCACTCTGCCCCCGGCCCGTCATGGTGCGGCCCCAGAATTCTGACTGCGGCTGTGCATCACAGCACCTCCCCCTACTGTCCCCCACAGCAGGCACTCCCAGGGCTGCTCAGAAAGGATGGAGGTATGCACGCATCCGTAAGTGCCACTTGGGGCTACAGGGTAATGTGACATCCCAAGTGTGCACTCCATACAATGCGAGACAATCTGTGACCCCAGTATTACTGATTAGTGTGAAGCGTAGTACAGGGCAGAGAGGCCCAGAAGCGTACCTACGGGGGTTTCTGTACTATTGCAAGTGCCAAAAGGTGTTAATCATTTCAAGAGCACACATGAACACAACGATTTCTCCTTTGTTGAAAAATACAGTGCTACCAACAGGCCACATGGTCCAGTGGTGGCAGCTGTTCTGTTTGTAAATGTTTTTACTGCAATAGCACAGGAGCAGAGAAGCGCATAAACTGGACGTGCAGAGCTCAATGCACTGTTACAAAATGCCTGCACCCATGCAACCACCACACAGATCAAGATACAGACCATTTTCTGCGTCCCAGCAGCCTTTCTCCTGCCATTTTCCTAGTTATTCTTAAAGGGAACCTCTCATTTCTACCACCAATGACTAATTTTGTGCTTTATACGAAGGAATCGTTCTGTGTGTATATATACTCCTCTGAACGTGGCTACTTTCACTGAACATATGTTTATGAGACCATCCAGGTTGTCACATTTGCAGTAGTTAATTCTTTTTCATTGTTCTGTAATATTTCTACGGAGGGAATATACAGTAATTTGGTTTTCATTTTACTCTCGACGGTCACTGAGTTATTTCCCGTTTGGGTTATTGCCAACATCACAGCTATCAATACAGACATGTCCTTTGCACACAGCAAAGGACATATTTCCATGCATTTCTGGCAGGCGTCAGGGTGTAGTGTGGCCTGCGACAAGCACAGAGCAGGCATGTTCAGCCTTAGCACTGGGAGTTTACTTTTACACCAAATTCCCCAGAGTTGAAATGAATCCGAAAGGCCATTTCATCCAAGTGCCATGTTTCATACAACTTCATTCAACCACATTCTCAGACGCCACTGCCCTCTGGTGTCACCCCTCCCAAACAAAAAGTATTAGGAATACAGCCTGGGGCCACAGGGCATAGCCAAGCTCAATCTAATCTTGTTCAGGTGTCAAACAGAATTATTTTATGATAATCGGGGGGCCTAATGAGCACCCAAAATGGAACAAATTAGAATAATTCTAAATCCCAAATCGGCAAGAAATAGTGTGAACGTACCCAGTGTCAATGCCCATATGCAACCTGGACCTGAAGATAAGGTTTTAAAAAGAATAAGTCCAGAAGAGCTTGCCTAGACCAAATTGAAGAAAAGTTTCCCTTCTCAGAATGACAATCGAAAGTATCACCCTCTCACTAGCTTGCTTTACATTCATCTTCTTAAAAAAAATTAAAACGAAAACCATCTGTTCTATTGCATAAATCGATAATTTGCTCCAAGAAACCGGTGCCTCCTAGGAATGGCCCAGCCTGGGTTATTTGCTAACAGGAAATGAGAATCAGAATAAGCAGGTCTCTTTCCCTCTCTCTTGCTCACTCTCTCTGCCTTTCCCCCCACTGCTGGTGAATCACTAGCTCCCTGGGGAATTTTGGCAGATTCTCAGCCTGGCGGCAGATGATGTTCCAGATCTGTTTATTCAGGTGGAGATAGGATAAAAAACAAGAGCGGCCCAGTGGCGGGATCAGCAGCCTCCACCAGGCGGGGTCACCCCCTTTGAGGGCAGGACTGGGCTGTGTCCACCAACCTCTCAACCCGGTCACTTCCTTTAGCCTCACTCTCCCCTTGGAGTCTCCAATAACTCCTTGCAAAGGGAACCTGATATCGCACCCCCATGGGAGTGCAGGAACCCAGGCAGCTTGCCGCAGCAGATCCCACTGGGTTCTCCCACCCATTGGCTTATACACGTCAGGCTGGAAGCCCAGGACCCAGAAGAAGAAACCCAGGCATGGTGAGGAGTCTGCCACCACGGTCCTGTGAGTTCTGCAGTGACCCGACCCAGGGCTGACTACAGATCCCCAGGAGCTGATCCAAACTACAAGGTTCTGCATTCCATTTTAAGATGTACAAACAAAAAACAGAAACAAAACCTCCTAAGGAAATGCACTGTTGAGTGAAAAAGGCTAATCAGAAAAAGTTACCTACTGCACGGTTCCAAATACATGAAATTCGGGAAGAGGCAAAACAACATGGACAGTATAAAGATCAGTGGTTGCCAGGGGTGCGGAGCGGAGAGGGAGCGGAAGGATGAGTGGGAGGGACACGGGACCCTCAGGGCAGTGAAACTATTCTGTATGACACTCCAACGGCGGACCCATGTCATTAAACATTTGCGGACGCGCATAGAATGTCCAGTGCAAACAGTGAACCCTAATGTAAACTGTGGGCTTAGCTCATGATAATGTAATACGGGCCCATCCATTGTGACAATGCACCACACTAATGCAAAATGTTAACAACAGTGCAAACTAGAGGAGGGGAGTAGATGGGAAGCGCCGTACCTCCTGCTCCGGTTTTCTATAAACCCCAAACTGCTGTAAAAGTCTATTCATTATAAACAGAACAAAACACAACCTCCTAAGGTACTAAGTAGTCCCAAGGTCATTACATCATTAGAATGTGAGCTGTCCAAGGGCTGGGGTTTTTAGCCCATCTTCTTTACTGTTATATTCTTAGCACTGAGGACGATGCTTCAAACATAAAAGGCGCTCAGTAAATATTTGCTAAATAAACAAATGAATTACAACTTTAGCTTAGTCTCCTACATTCACCACCACAGACCAAGACAAAGGAATGCTATTCAGAAAAAACCAGTCTGAGGCAAGACCAACCGTCCTATTCATTTTTTTTTTTAAAGATGTAACATAGAATTAACTTTTTTAGGTAGAGAAGCTGGCAGACATAGTTGAAAGAAAATGTCAAATAGAACGTATTTTCTGGTTAACTGTGCTTTGCCCAAATTCAACTGAACCCCAAACACAGACATCCATCGATTCCGGGGTTGGCGAAGGCGTGGCAGCTCCAGTTGTCGTGCAGGGGCAACAATGCCTCCTTCCCGCAGACCAGCCTCCTCAGGGAAGGGCAGCTCGGCCCTCATTAGGTGATTGCAAACATCACAGCTATCACCACAGCTATCCTGAGGCGGGAGTCGGGAGGTGCACACACACCTCCCGACTCCCACCCCGACCCCAGCAGAGAAGGATGAGGAGGAATTCCCCTAGGAAGTTCTGATCACACACTGTTGACCCAGGACGCCCTCTGAGCCTAATCTGGACTGGAGCCCCCAGGAGAAAGGCTGTGCTGTGTTGATACTGGCAGGGACTTCCAAGGTCTGGCCCATGCTTGGGGGCAGTCAGTTATGTGACTGTGGAGAGGGCACCTGTCCTGGCATCTGGGCAGGACAGAGTGGCACCAGGCGTGCCAAGAGATGGAAAGCCAGAGCAATGAACCACTTCCACCTGGATTTCCATCCACGTATCAGCATGCTGGGTCAGAAAAGCCGTATTTCTGTCTCCTCGTCAAGGCTGACATGGATGGCCCCTTCTTCCTCTTGGCTTTGTCTTCTCTCAAGGGAGTCAGTACCTCCCCTGTCGTCTCCTTTACTCCCATTTCCCGGCGCCTGCTGACCTGCACACCCAGCACAGAGGTGCTGGTCCTCTGGACGCCCTGGAGCCCCCAGAGCGTGAGAGTCCGGGTACCAGGCTGCCAGGCTGTATGTGGAATCAACCCCGGGGCCCGTGCGTGCTCCACGGCTGAAAGGAACTCACCTGCTTCTTTCTCGGTTACAATTACATGTGTCTGCGCCCACTGGGCTCTACCCTGGAGGAGAACCAGCACGCACCGGCCCCGGAAAAGGAAGGAGGGCAAGGTGGAGAGATGGCAGCAATCAGGAAAACGGTGGTAAGAGTATCTCTTAAGACTAGGCTCAAACCCTAGAAATTCTCACCAAGGAGTGGCCACACAGCCCCTCGTGGAGAGTGTGAAGGAGCTGCACCGGGTGGTTTTCCTCACCTTGACAGCTCTGCACAAATGAGGGGAAGGGGAGAGTCCCATGCCCCGCCATGTGATGAAAGCAAACACCTCTCTCCCAGTTCCATAAATGCTATCAGCAACTGGGGTAGGGGTGGGGTGGCACAGAGTGTCACCCAGGAATCTAAGACCAGCAGGCTTTGTCATTAGCTACAGTGGTTTCTGCTCCTTGCAGACCTCACCAACCAGGAACTGAATAAATGGAATCACCAATGAGAAACAACATGGTGCTCTTACTCAAAACATCCAAATGAAACCTAATTTTCTTCTTCTCATGGCCCCCCTCCCATTGCAGCCTCGGGCATCAAGCGCCTGCAGTACTCACGCACTCAGGACAGTGTCCACACCATGAGGATGTCTGCTGAGCGAGTCACATGCTTGCCACCCTCTCACAGATGCTGGCAGACAAAAAGCCGGCACCACTACAATACATACACTGCTCTCAGACATAGCACCGTGTTGCCTCGAAAATAAGACCTAGCCGGACCATCAGCTCTACTGCGTTTTTTGGAGCAAAAATTAATATAAGACCCGGTCTTGTTTTACTATAAGACCGGGTCTTATATTATAGTAAAATAAGACTGGGTCTTATATTAATTTTTGCTCCAAAAGACACATTAGAGCTGATGGTCCGGCTAGGTCTTATTTTCGGGGGAACAGGGTATGATGACAACGGAATTTTCCCCCTCTTCTTTTGTGTATTATTTTAATGTGTTTATCAATCAAGTAAATAAATTAAATTGATATTTGCCGAAGCAGTTAATGTGACTTTGAACACTGAACTTGGGATCTGATCCTGAAGTTCAGGAACATCTGGCTTGCACGACAGTGGTGAGGCAGAGGGCCTTCCAGGCAAGCCAGCCCAGAGGACTTTCTTCAAGAGGTGCAAGCAGGTGGGGCCCCATGGCCACCACAGAGTTACTCACTCACCAGGCAGGGACATGCTGGGTTCCAGAGGTGCCTCCTGAACCCCGCCACCCCAATCCTAGCCTTCTCATGCACACAGCCTATTCCACGTGATGAAAACGTCAAAGGACCTTTTCCAGCTACAGCAGCCCAGAAATGGTTCCAATGCTACAGTTGGCTGCGCTGTGTAGTGGAACCTCCCAAGAAGCTCCCCCGTGCCACTGAGCACCCAGGAGGCACACTACACTTCCTTCTCAGCAGAAACAGTAGCTGGAGTGGTAGTAGCCGTAACAGCGGGAATAGAGGCCTCAAATCTAACATGTTGTTAGTTCCCACCAGGAGCCAGGCTCTGGCTTCGCTCATGTAGTCTTCATGACAAGCTGAGAGGAGGACATTATTCCCATCCCCATTTCACAGATGGGGATGCTAAGGCATAGGACAGTTAATGCAGCAGGAAGCACGCAGCACAGTTGGGACTGGCGCTCACACATGAATCCTTATCCCACACTCCTACTTGGTCCATAGAACGGCCTCATAATGGAAGTGGGAGGAAGAACCCCAGAGAAGAGGGCTTCTCTGGACAGCACCCTGTCCCTCCCACCTCTTCTCGGCACCCACTGGGGCCACCCCATGAATCCATGACCTAACAAAGGCAAGACCCAACCCTGCAGAGGTGGAGGGCACACATCCTGCCTCGGGCCACTGTTCATGGCCCCTGCCCTCCCCACAACTAACACACACACACACACGCACGCACGCACGCACGCACACGGGAGCCTCACAGGCCCTCAGCACGTCACACGTAAGTTGCTTCAGAGCACAGGCAGACCTCCCTGATTCATCTTTAAGATACCGCTGTGGTCTCTAAGTAGGTGAGTGAGAGTGGCTCTTATTTCCTCAGGCAGTAAGTATGACAGAGCAGAAGTGGGCTTCCTCCAGGGAGCGGAAGACAACTGTTCACCCATCACTGTCTATCACGCCAGAGAAGGCGCCTGCTAACCCAGACAGTCAGAGGCGAAGGCCCCAGGCTGAGGTCACCCAACTGGCTACCGAGCATGTGAGCCCAGGTATCCTGAGCCCAGGCTGTGCACTCTCTGGAAGGCGAGAGACATAAGAATTTATATCAGAGGGCCTGGGGCTATGACGACAGAGATGGGACAGTGCGTGCCAGGGCTCCCGTGATATTCCCTCGGGGCCACAGAAGGAAGCCTCCCCACTGCCGGCCACTGGTACATTCCCTGGACTTCCCATGCCAGCTTCTCAGCAGCTCTCCAGTTCCAGCAAAGGAGGAAGCTGCTTCAGTACTTGGCTACAAGGAAAGAGCCCTCCCTCCCTCTCTGGGGAGTGATACCACTGATGTGCCTTTAAAAATAAAACCAGGCCTCTTCCCGCCCCATCTGGAAGACTTTTGATCTCCTGATCATATGATTTAGGATATCTCTCATCGCGCAATTTCCCAAGCCTTCAGCGTATGATCTGACTGCACTTTTGGGCGGGGTGGGGGGTGAAGGATGTGAATGGTTGGGATTAAGGAGCCGGCCCTTTAATGCAGTCCTTCTTATCCGCCCTGAAGATAAGACTCGCCACAACATCAAAGTGGCACCGTGGCCAGCACCCCTGCTCCACCCAGAACCACACCACCGCTCCTAGTCAGGGTTCCTACAGGAGCCACCGCTGGCTCTGTTTCTTTCTTAAAACCACAAGCTTCGATTTTCTTCTTGGCTTTAGGTTTTAAAAAACATTATCATGGACCTAAATGTAAAATGTACGCTACAGACTTTTAGGAAAAAACAGAAGAAAACCTTTGGGATCTAAAGTTGGGCAAAGTTCTTAGACTTGGCACTAAGCACACAATCCATAAAAAGAAAACGTAATACACTGGACTTCAGGAATATTAAAAGCACTTCCTCTGTGAAAGACCCTGTTAAGATGAAAAGGCAAGCTACAGACTGGGAGAAAATATTTTCAAATTACTTATCCATCAAAGAACTAGTCTCTCAAAACGTACCTGGAAGTGAACAATCCAATCAGAAAATAGGCAAAAGACATGAACAGACATTTTAACAAAAGGAATTGGCAGAGGGCAAATAAGCACATGAAAAGAGCTGTTTAACATCATCAGCCATTAAGAAAATACAAATTAAAACCACAATGAGCTATCAATACACACCTACTGGAAAGGCTAAGATTAAAACAAAAACAAAAAATCAAAAAAACTGACATCACCAAATGTTGGGGAGCATGCAGAGAAGCAGACCGCTCACACATCCCTGGTGGAAATGGACGACAGGACAGCCCCTTGGAAAAGTTTGGCCGTTTCTTAGAAAACTGCACACACAACTACCACACAACGCAGCAATTATACTCTAGGGCATTTATCCTAGAGAACTGAAAATGTATGTTCAGACAAAAGCCCATCCATGAATGCTCACAGCAGCTTTCTTCGTAATAGCCCCGATCTGGAAACACCCCAGATGTCCATCAACAGGTGAATGATTACACCAAGTGCAGTATATACATACCATAATCCCCAAAGCCAACGGTCAACGCCAGTCCCAAAAGGTTACATGCTGTATGACTCCATTTATTTAACATTCTCGAAATGAAAAATTACAAATATGGAGAACATATTAGAGATTGCCAAGGGTGTGGGGGCAGGAAGGAAATGGGTGCGGCCACGAAACGGCAACGGGAGGGCTCCTTGCGGATGGAAATGTTCTGTACCTTGACTGTGTCAATGTCAGTGCCCTGGTGATGGGAACTTCTGCCAGATGCCGACACTGTGGGAAACTAAGGGCACGTGTGGGATCGCTCTGCATTACTTTTTACAATTGCATGGGATCTACAGTTCTCTCAGAACAAAAAGTTTAACGAAAACAACAAAACAAGCATGTCATGACATTCACAGTGGAATCAGACAGGGGACCTGGAGGCGGAAGCAGCCAGCCGGCCACCTCATTTGGTTTCCAGCATGTCCTTCAAACCTGCAGAAACGTGCCCAGGATGACCCAGTTCTCAGGGCCAAGCACTAAATACTGCTGGGCGCTGCAGGATTCCTGAAATCTAGGGATATCGTGCCCTGTGGAATTACTTCCACCATTTGGGAAAGGACGGTGGGTGGGGCTGGACTCCTAGTGAGAAAGGTGTTGCTGATAAAGCTTATTAGAAGACAGGTGTAGGCCCCTTCCGGGTAGGTCAGGAGTTACAATTCAGTTCTGTGCCCTGCGATTCAGCTGAGGCCAGCAGTGCCTGGCCAAGCAGGAGGGCTCACTGGGCATCCACGCCTAGGTGGTGGCAGACACAGGGCAGGCCTGCACTGCCAGACATGAGAGTCCCAAAGTGCCATGCCTGGGACACTAGCCTTGGGCAGAGTTCCATGAAAAGGTTCTGGAACATATGTCCTCCCTTCGGGGCCCGTGCAGAGTCCCAAGGCAGGTCAGCCAGAGAAAAGTGTTGATGAGGGCGCTAATAAAGATACCTTCCATTCTGCTCAATTCTGTACCTGCTATACTTACATAATAACCACAGGACCCTTTTTCATGAAGTAATTATTACACCTCATAGATCAAGAGCTCCAGGTGGCTCATTTCATGTGGGAAACACCACATTTCACTTCCTCATCACTAAGGGCTCTGCCTTTAGCAAAGAGGGCATAAGGCTTACCTTTAATTCTGGGATGGGCTGCACACACGGACGACCAACCATGATTATCCATCTTCGCTTTGGAGAAAACCTTTCCCCAAACCACCTACTGGCCCCTCACAGGCGAGCAGAGATCAGGAGAGCCCTGCTCCTGACACCCCTGCCAGGGGAAGGGCAAATTCAGCCCTGAGCCAACCGAAGACCGGAAAGCTGCTCTGAGAAGATGGCAGGCTAAGGATTCAAACCTGGATGACGGGAGCCCGGGTCCCACACTCCTCCCTCGAAGCCACACTGCCTACCACGGAGCAGTTTCTACTGCTTCCTCTCCTGTAACATTCTGCGCAGCTTTTCAGTCAATCAAGGAAAGCAAGACCCCTGTCTTGGTTGCGAAGAGCCATGCCCCCAGGAACGCCCCACACGCCATGGCTGCTATTACCTGCCCCAGCTTGCCCCTTCACCTCGCTGACAGATGTTTAAAACTATCCAATATCTGCCCTCCGCTCTACAATCACTTATCCTTGGCCTCAAGCATTCATTTAGTGAGTTTATTTATTCATTCAAACATGTATGGGATGCCTGTTTGTGCAGCTGCTAAGAGAAAAAGGCATATTTGACTAGAGTCCGGTCGTCCTCCTTACCCCATTGCCCCAACGCCCCAAAACTCACACTGGAGTTGAGGAGACACAAAAATACACATACGACGAACACACTGACAGATGGGGCACAGTATCTTGGGGGAGGGGTTAGGAGAAGAAGAGCCGCTCCAGACAAGGTGACAACATGACGAAGGCATGGAATCAAGAGACATGGTTGGTGTGAGCTTTCATTCTGTGCAGCTTGAGGTCAAGTTCAAGGCAGGAAGTGAAGAGAGGCCAGGAAGAAGGGGACCCAGGGCCCAATTCTGAAAGGGCTAAGATTTTATCTCATAGGGGATGGGGAAGCCTCCGAGGGGTACTTCACTCATTTCTTCACAAAACACTTGACTGTGAGGCGACCAAGACGCAGGCACCCCACCGGGTGGGAGGTGTGGAGTGGGGAGGGAAGTTAGAGCTCTCTGGGGGTCACATGGGGAGAGAGCGAGGGGAGGACGAGAAGGGCCAAGTCTGGGCTCCTTTGCAGCAAGGCCATGAGCACCCCCTTTAGAGACGAGGTACACGTGTCAGGTTTGGCAGAGGAGCGGACGCGCTGGCCAGGGTGCTAACTCCCGGCATCATTTAAGCAGCCCTCTCAACACCGGTGCACACAGCGCACTGGCCCACAAGGCACAACTCACAGGCATCCGAGCCTCCACCAGGAACCCAGGGTCTCAGCTAGCAGGCCAGCCATTCTCAACCATAGAGGACACTGACTCCACAGGACACCCTCCCCTACCCCCAGGCCTCACCATGTCTACAGGAGGGGCAGCAGCCATGTGTATCCTTGACCTTGGTTAAGTGTGGCTGGTAGGGAACCAGGCCCTTTCCTTACAGCGGAGAGAACGGAAGCCAAAGAGTGGACGCGATTTGTGAAAGGTCCTACGGTGGGGCGTTGAAAGAGTCAGGGCTAGACACTGAAGGGCCGACGACGCTGATTCCTTTCTGCGCACGGCTGCTGCTGCTGGGGGTGGTGGGCGTGTGCCCTGAGGACAGCTGCTTCTCCCCATTCCCGGGCACAGGCACCCCCCCACCTACTGGCATGCTGAGATCCACAGGTAGGATGCGCTTGTTGGGTCACATCCTGACAAGAGGACGGTGACAGGGGCTTCCCCTGACGGCAGAGAAGTCACCCCACACACCCCGACATCCGGGGCGAGGTGGGTAAAGGACGGCCCAGGGCTGTCTGCGGAAACACCCACAAAGGAGCGGCCACCTGAGAGGAGCTTCCTCTTGCCAGAGGTGACCCACGAGGCCATGCCACAGAGGCAGGGGGAGGGTGAACCTTGAGCTCAGGGAGGAGACTGATCTGATGATACCCACAGTGCACGGCAGGGCTCCATTTTCTGCATCCATTTCCCTGGACAATTCACTGACTCTCTCAGGAGCAGGGGCTCGTTGTCAGGGAACAGGGGAAAGGGAAGACAGGAGGAGATTCTTACGTGCAACCACGTAATTGCCGGAGAACCACCAAATCAGGGCTCTTGTTAACACACACTAGAGCATGAGGAGGGGGCAGGCGCCAGCCTGACCTCTAGGGAGCCAGTGCTGAAATGGGTTTATCAGTGCTGCTGGCAAGGCCAGGAGAAGGGGGTGGGGGCTGAGGGGTGGTCCTCACAGGGACCCCCAGAACCACGCAACAATCACCAGCCAGGAAAACTTTTCCACACATGTTGGTAACCACTCCTTTCCACTGGTAACAAAGACACTTAACTCGGAGAAAACATCACATTCTGAAAAGTCCAAAGGGATTTTTTTTCTCATTTCCAAAATTCTAGTTACTCTTTGTGACTAATCTAAGGGTCCGGTTCCAAATCCAAGCCTCATAAAATTACCTAAACTCAATGTTAGCACTAGACTTTTGCTCCATCACAATACAACTTTGGGTGGGATCAGAGGGGACTTCCACAGCACATATTCACATATTCTTTTTCTTCTTCTTTTTTTTGTTTTAAGAGCTAAGTCTTACTTTTGGAATTATAAAGAAAAAGCATTTTAAAGAGCCCGCAATTGGTAAGTTTTGCCTATCGTTCTACTACAAAGAGGGTTTGTTGTTTTGTATTGTTGTTTCACCATCATAATGAGACTTCTCTGATTTACAGGTAGACTGCAAACGAGAGCTGGGTGGGCTGGCTTTCAGGGGAAATGAATGACGCAGATTAGACAGCAAATCCACAGTACGTTCTGTGATCACCAAATGAGGTGGCCACGCGTAATGGGCCCAACACCACAACGGCAAGCGGTTTGGCGGTCACTTATAGAGTGGCTAACTTCAGAGTATCTTCCAATTAAATCAGTGGTGAAAAGAGGTAACTAAAACCTGTAATGGGGCACCCCATAATCATCAGTAAATTGATTTCCCTTCCACCCAGAGAGAAAAAGAAAAAAAAGGGAGGGGAGTTGAGCCGGGCATTTTAAGTGACAGGTACAAGAGGAGATGGGAAAAGAAGCACAAGGCCGTCCACTTGCGATGACCCAGCGGTGGCTCACTGAAACATTCTATTGCACATTGAGATGAACTGGACAGCTTTAAACATAAATAAGTAGCACCAATGCCTGTGCCCAGTGCCACTCCTGGCAAAAGGCCCCAGCCCAAGGTTTCGATTTAATGGCCTGGGATGTATCCTGGGCACGTGGGTGTTTGTAAAGCTCCCCAGGTCATTCTACTATGAGGGGAGCCACTGCTTCCTATTTGCTCAGTGGTTGCTGCTCGCTGCAACTACTCGAGGTAGGGGCCGTGAGAAAATAGGGAAATCAACTCCACCGTTGTACTTAACAGGCCCACGACCGGAATTAATATACAAGACAGAGAAGGATGTACACTCGTGCTCACACACAAATATGGGGAGTATCTATGAACTTCAACGCTTTTACAAGATGAGCCACAATGGGTACCTGCAGGTAAGATCAGTTTCCAGGGGGTGTAAACAGCTTCTGCCCCCATCTCCCGCGTCAGGGCTCTCAGTTCCCTGTGGAAGAAACCAAACTCCCGCACAACACAGCAGCAAAAGCAGGGCCAGCCCCGCCTACACCGGAAGTGCTGGCTAGAACATGGTCGTGGCCCGTGTCCAGCACAGGGTGCATGTTCAGTAGACCGCAGACACTGTACTGAGGACATGGAGATGTAACGAATCCTCACACTCGCTACCTGGGCACACATCACGAGCAAACGGACGCTCAAGAAAGCACAGCAAGGGTGAGGAAGGCAGGACTCAAACCCAGATCCGTCTGATCCAAACCTTAACTGCTCTGAAGAACTCCCCCTCTCTGTAAAACAGCCCTGTGACACAGAAATCAACAAGGGGAACAGATCCCTTTGTACCTCCCTTTTTCCTACAGCTACTTGGTCTTTACAAACTCATTTCACAGCAGCCTTCCCCAACCATAACATGTTTCTTAGCCCCGGAGACTCTACAAAGAGACAGCTGGGCAGAGATCAGGCCCCGGAGAGGATACCCCATGAATGCCACACAGGTGCGTCCTACGCCCCTGCCATCCTTCATAGCACACACTTCCATCTTCTGAGTGAAGAAATTGAGAGGAAAAAAAAAAGCCCCGACAAATTGGCACCTTTATCTCAGCTGTTGGGGTTTGAAAGGCATGCAGGAAGTGAGGAAACGGTGGAGGAATTCACCTTGAAGTGATGTCTTCGAGGGCATACAGCCACGATGCGAGAAGCTGCCGACACACTCGAACAAGTCTGGGCTCTGTAGAGACCCGCGGCAAGACCGTTTCTCCTCACTGTGCTCCTAACGGGAGATCACAGGCAGCCCAGAAGAACTAACTGGGTGGGAGTGATCAGGAGGCGAGGGGAGCTGTGGTCAACTCATCTTCAGGGGCAGAAGCAGCACTTCCTGTTACTCTGCATCAGTTAACGAAAATCATCCCGAGGGCTGCCCACAGTTCCCCTGAGGCCAACTCACAGAGCCGTGCTCACAACCGTGAGAGACGCATGTGCCCTTGCCTGGGGAGGAGACTCGCAGCCCTGCCCCAGAGCAACAGGCAGCCTTTTGGCCCCAGTCCTGAGGTTCCCCCCTCCAAATACAATTTGATGTCAACATTCGAAATGACTAGATGCTCCCAGACCACATACTTCCAAGTATACAGTGAGCACAACCCCCAGAGATGGAGAGAAATGAGCTCAAGACCCACTTCTGCCACTTCCTGTGTGACCCCCCAGCAAGTTTCTCTGTGCCTCACCTGCCTCATCTGTAACGCATGCTCACAACAGACCCTGTGTCTCCTAGGACTGCAGAGGCAATGCAATGAAAGGAGGCCTGGGAAGGCCAAAGGAGCAATGTCTGCCAACGTCAGTGTATCACATATGCCAACCACTGAGATTTTTCATCTCTAAAGACTGAACCATATGAGATTGCCAACGTTGTGACCCTTTTTGAACTACAAAAAAATGGCAATTTTGTATGATTTAATACACTGGGTAGACTATTCTATCTTTAAAGACCCTTGCCTTTGAACAAGCAGGGTGAAGCGAATATTCCTTTCTTATCGCCCAGTAATGACAGACCTTATGAAAGGAAGGCCCGGCATAAACGCAAACACATTTCTTCCACTTGGGCTGTAAAAGCAGAAAATGGCTCCCAGGTGTGAGCAGACACAATAGGCCCTGCCTTCTTTGCAAGGTCACCACACAGGTCAAAGTCAAGCCAGCCATTTTCGGATTAGGTGCACAGGCTCCCAAGGCTTCCCCAGAGGTAAGTGGATTAGAGAAGCCACCTGCAGGAAGTGGGCGAGAGGGAGGAGGAGGAGGAAATGGTCCCAGTTGGAAGGAGACTGTTGATATGGGTGAGGGCCAGCCCCTTTCACAGGGGACATTGTGCAACCACAGAGCAGCTCTGCTTCTAGGCTCCAGTTCAAGTACCAGGGAGGGTTTAGCCCGGGAGGATTTCGGCACCCACTCCAGGAGGCGCTTCCCTCCAGACCACGCGTGCTTCACCAGCATCTATTCCCACCGGATCTTTGGCTCTTCGACTACATTTAAAGCTTACACAGTTGTCAGAAGAAATGAGGTGGGGGGAGCCAAACACACGACAAAAGCCAGCTCTCGACAACAGAACCTGAGCTCCAAGTCCCCCTCAAAAGGCAGTGACCTCCATGACCAAGCTCCTATCCCACCGGCACGCCCCTTCCTCAGCTCCCCAGACCCCACAGCTGGTGTTCGTTTCACTTTCTCAGCAAATGACTTGCAGATGTACCGCTCATCTGGCTGCCTCACCACCCCCACTCTCAAAGAAAGAAAAAAAGGGAAGGAAAATGACAAGTCATGACTGTGTAATTTGGCAGGCTCGAGGCGGCCACAGCGCCAGCTCCTTTCCCAGCGAAAACCTCACTGAGGCCGTCTGCATTACAGGAACCCTGCGAAGTTTCAGGGCCAGACCTGCTTTCTTTGTCAAGTGGGCATTCAACGCTCTCCGTGAGGCTCGCTGGTGGTATCCAGCAGGCCACGAGGCTGCGATGAGTTCTAAGAACCAGGGTCCTGCTCTGCTCTCTGGCTCTCCTGACAGCCTGCTCACTGACAAAGGAAAACGTGGGGAGGGGGCAAACCGGACGCAACCTGGAACCAGCCATGGCCTGTTGGTACCCCTCGCAGTACTCGTCCCCACCCAATGTGCTGCGAGCATGCAGGGGGCAGAGACAGGAGGTGCACATAAGGCGGAGCCGCAGCTAAAAATGTCACTTCCTCTGGGAACCTTCCCTGTCTTGCACGCCAACAGTGACAGCAGTGAGGAGCCCCTCAGACGTTCCCCGCCAGTGCTTGTATTACCACTGCCTGTTTGTCCAGCTCTCTCTGCAGCTAGACTCCGAGTTCCTCGAGGCCAGGAACTTCCGGTCCGTGGGGCATGTTCACATGGGTTTCATGTGGGGAACGTGCCGGCACAACTCACAGCGGCCTAAGCCGCCCTGCAGATGAGCCCCTGGTCCCCATCGTGAACCAACCTGGGCTCCGCTGCTTTCCTTTCATCCCTTTGCCCTCTGACGACCAGGCGACAGCCTCCCAGTGGCAGACGGCCAGGAAAACAGGAGGTGAGTAACCGGGTCACACACAATGAGGGTTGAGGGGCAGGTGTGGGCCCTGAGTGTTGATTCCTCCATTAGGGCAGGGGAGAACTGCCCACCTTTCAGACACTCCTTTTAACTTCCACCTGGAACAAAGCGGTGCCATTCAAGTCTCAGGCAGGGCAAACATGTATCTGATGGTAGGAACTGATACTCAGCAGTAAGGTAAGTGCTGCTAAGTGACTCCCTGTGCTGGCTCCCGCTGCCCAGGTAGGCTGGGCTGTAAGGAGAGCCTGGAATACCCACACTGAGATAGCAACGACCCTCTCCAGGCTCGGCTGCTCACGAAGGGCTGTTGGGGTGACCTGCGTGATCACCAATAAATAGCAAATTAAGCAGAGACAAATTTATAACAATCTTGAGCCTCAAACCCACAGCCAGATCTGTTCTCTCCACGCTCACTCAGTGCCCACCGCCCCCAGCACTTACAGCGCTTTTGAGCTCCACCGGCCCAAATACCTGTTGCCACACCTGTGACATTAGGAATGTGTCTCAATAATTGACTGCCCCCCATACAATAAGCAGCTTGGTAAGAACCTGGCACGTGAACCTTGCCTCCCACGCCCCACCCCTTCTACAAGTCCAGGCAGTGGTTCTCAAATGGGGGTTCCCAGGCCAGCAGCCTCAGCATCACTTGGGAACTTGTGAACAAAGAAAATTCTCTCGTCACACCCCAGACCCGCTGGGTCAAAAACTGGGGCTGGGGCCAAGCCATCTGCATCTCAGTGAGCCTTCCAGGTGATTCTGATGATGGTCTGGTTTGAGAACCACACAGGTGATGGAGCAGACACCACCTCCCAAGGGCATGAGTGTGATGTTTCATCCAGGGGAAAGAATCCATTAACACCAACAAAAATCTGTGCAAACGAGGCAGAAAGTGAGCACATCTCTGAAAACAAGAAGAGAAACTGCAGCCCCATTTTCTACATTTTCTCCTGTTGTGCTGTTTTCTGACGAGGGCCAGAGCGTCCCTTTAGTGTCTGGGAACCAAACAGGTCACAGGATGCTCAGGCAACAAGGACTTAAACTTGACTTGGGGTTTTTAAACACAACTTTGTTCACCGTTTCTTCCTAAAGAGTTCCGTCACTATTAACTCCACACTCCTGGAGTTAGAGTGCAGAAAAAGGCCCAGAACACAGAAGGCGTCAACGGCCCTGGGAGCGTTCACTTTTACAGCCACATCCAAACCGCTGGCCTTCATTCACCAGCAAGGTGCAACTGCGTTCTTAGGTGGAGGATGCCTCTCTGAAGCAGAATGGGATACAAACTACCCATTTCCTCATTTTTTACCAAGTCCACTCCTAAACTGATGATGTGTGGATAGTCCAGCAAATCCCCCCACAGGACGGACGGTGACCCTTCACCTTGGGGAGAATCGCTACTAGGACACACACGTACACCCCCACAGGTGTAGCCATGTTATCAACATGCGAAGAGCTTCATGGCCCAAGATTACCACTCAACGTTTTAAGACAAATTATTTCATACTTCTGGGGATACACACTGTGTTTAAAAAGAACAAGATGTCAACATCAATTCTCTATTATGTATGCAAATGATGAGCTTCTTTCAGGTGAGGTGACACAGAGAAAGAGTTAAGGGCGGCTAATTGAAGAGAAAGGTAAACGGCCTCAACGTAACTCCTTAAAACCTGACTCCCTCAAAGGGAGTCACAGACAGGACACCAGGTTTCATTCCTTCCATGTTTTATTCTCCGGAAGTAATAATAAAGAGGTGTTAAATATTCCATTATTTTTTCAAATCAGTTTTTCTTTAGCTAAGAGGTCACAGTAAAATATAACCGTGTGGTCAAATCCACTTCTGATATTTTCATTTAAATTAAAATAATTAATATTCTATGTCTTCCATTTGCTCCATTTGCTAACACAAGAGAAATATTTTCCTCAAACAAACAAACAAAAAAATCGTTTTCAGATTAGTGTTGCCAGGGGGTTGGGGGGAAGGGGACAAGGGAAGTGATTGTTTTGGGGTGATGACAAAGTTCTGGAATTCGATAGTGGTGATGGTTGCACAACCTTGAGAACATACTAGAAGCTGCTGAACTACACACTTTAAAATGTTTAAAACGGTGAGTTTTATGTTGTTAGTTTTATTTCCATAAAAAAATAGTTTCCAAAAAACTTTTTTTCAAGATTAGAAGTGCAAGTATTTCGATGTGTTTTCACATACAACATAAACCTAAGGGATTGTAATAGTACTATTACAGGCTCACAAGTATTTGTGTGCAACTAATTTTTGCCTCGTTCTCCTACCTAATCTAGGCCAAAGGCGGGAGGGGGCGGGGACTGAACAGGCATGGTTAAGACAAGGTCTAACATATACCACCAACTGGAAAAGAAGTTCTGTGGACAAAGCCAAGCGCCATATGGGAAAAACGCTGCCACCAATATACAGGAGACAAAGAGCTGCCGGCTTTAAAACTAAAGTTGATTTCACAGCAAGCTTTTTACTCCTAGGACTGAAAAAAATCCAACCATTTCCACTGTAACCAACATTCTCAATGATACAAGTGCAGTAACACCATAGGAAAAGCGGAAATTTTTCTTCACCAGAAATGTCACTTAAGCATCACACAAAATTACTGTTGCCTTGGGAATCGTAACTTGAGTTTCCTGGATTTCAAATTAAAAAAACAACAACAAAACTCTCAAACGTGAAAATCGAAGGGCAGATTTTGTCCATATTTAACAAAAGTCTGTTGCATTTTCTGAGAACTATTTTATGAAATTGGTGTCCTTGCTCCAACCCAATCCTATTAAAAGCTTTCCTTGAGATTTAATGCTTTTTTGTTATTAAGGACAAATGGCTTTGGCATTATCCTCAGAACACGATGCAAATAAATCTGCTTTTTGACAAATACTTTAATTGAATTAGATTCCCTTAATCTGAAAGTATTAACCAATTGAAATTTTACTCGATAACTCCAGTTCCCCCAAATAGTGGAAAACTGTTTTGAAGCCCTGATAGTAAAGCCAGATGCAAAACAAACCCTTTCCCATGAGGCCCTCCCAACTGTGACCCCAGCAAAGGAGGCCCTGGTGTCGGGGGCTCAGAGCATTGTCTCGTGAGCACGGAGCCAAGGCACTGGCACAGACTCAGGGGACAGGAAACCGAACAGAGACGAAGAGGCAACTTCCAGAGACAAAAGTCTGTAATTACAGGTGTCTGAGCTGAAAACCACAAACCTGCTACTTCTGCAAGTGACATAAAGCAGCAATAGTGGTTACATGGCAGCAGGGTCAGTACTGTTTCTTTTGTGACATTACTGCCCGACTCTTAGTTTCTGAGTCATAGAAGGAAGATGAAAGCTTCGAGAGTACTTTTACCATGTGTTTCACTCTTCATTCAACAAATGAGACAAAAGCTATTTGTCCCAGGTGACACCACCATCTGAGACAGAGCTGGATATCCACCGAGTCTGCCCTTCTCCCTCATGCAGCTGCCTGTGCAGCTGACCCCTGAACAACTCCGGGTCAGAGGCACCAAACCCCACTCCCCACCCCTCCACCCCCCGTGTAGTCAAAAATCCATGTATAACTTCTGCCTCCCCCAAGACTTAACAACAACCGTCCCTCGGGATCCACAGGAGATTGGTGCCCACAGACACCAAAATCCAAAGATGCTTAAGTCCATCATAGAAAATGGCAGAGAGCAATGCATTCGCGGATTCCCAACTGCGGATCGGAAATACTGTTTTCAATCTGCAGTTGGTTGAATCCATGGATGTGAAACCTGCGGAAACAGAAGGCTGGCTGTGTGTTTATTAAAAAAATCCACATGTAAGTGGCCCAGCACAGTTCAAACCCATGTTGCTCCAGAGCCAACTGTACGCTCACCCTAATAAGTTGTCGTGGTTCCTCTGAACTCTTGATGGCCTCAGCCATCTAATCCCTTTGTTCTGCTCCCTTTTTATTACTTTTCTCATCCTCCTCCTGCCTGCAAAGGGGGAATGAGACAGGAATAAGAATTTGGAGACTAAGGACTACCAATGTGAACACTGACTGAGCTAACTGACTTATCCCATTTTAGACATGTCAGGGGCTTCCCACATGTGATGGCATTAAATCCTCTGGAGGTCACCCTGAGAGGGCCTCTGGACCCCAACTTCAGGGACACAGAAGGTACCCACTAAATGTTTGCTGAACATGTGACAACTTTTAATTCTATGGTTCTGCAAAGCCACAGACACTCAGCAAAACATGCTCTCCGAAGCCTGAGCGGCTAGAATGGTCACATGCATGGAGATGCTAAGTACTCTGCTTTCACACATCAAGATGGGAAAGTAATGAATGCTCAGCCCTGCACGCTGTTACTTTCCTCCCCTGTCCTTTGCAAAGTGCACTTGGGAAATACAGAAAGGCATGAAGGATGATAGCAAAATTATCTCTAATCCTGCCACCCAGATGGCACACTGCTAACCTAACTTTGCAGGCACTACATCCAGTCATCCAGTCCAAGATCAGGGAACAAGGACTCTCAGAGAAAAGGAAGATAAAGGACCCTTCAGTGCCTGCAGTTGCAGAGAAATCACTGACCAAGTCAGATGGAGACCAGCTTCAGGCCGAAGAGGTGCTGCCAACAGTAACCTGCATTTTCCAAACTCGGAGCTGGAGGGAGGCTATTTTCCCCCCTGCTTTACATATTTTAACGCTGTCTAATGGAATAGCAGGAAGAAGGCCAACCAGCCCCACTGCCCTGGGCACTGGGGCCAAGGAACAGAAATGTATTTTTAGTCAGTAGATCAAGGCGTGATTCAAAGTGCCAGAGGCCCTCAGGGGAAGCTGGGGGCTCTGCCCATCTGTGGCACAGGGTGGTTCAGTGTCACCTGTCACACTCCTGCACCCAGTGCACAGAGGATAAAGACACAGGCATTGGTGTCCAGTCTCAGTTCCACTGTCAATTTACAGGGACTCAGGGAGCCTGGTTCCGTTGGTAACACAAAGATGCCCCCTGTGGCCTGGGCTTCCCAACCAAGACAGGAGCAAGGGGGCTGAAAACAGTGGCTCCTCACACCCGAGTAAGTGAGCAAAAGCCCAGGAGACCTTGTTAGAGCAGGTGCTGACCCAGCGGGGCTGGGAGGAGGCCTGAGATTATGCATCTGTAAGGAGCTCAGCACTGATCTGACACTGCTGATTCAGGAGCCATGCTTTAAGCAGCAAGGAGTTAAATCATCTTCCAGTGCTTTGCTCTATGAACGTACCAGGTAAGCGTCACTCATTTAATTTAGCCGCAATGAAATACCTTCCACATGCTGAGCACACAGGCTAAATGGGTACAAAAAGAAAGTCAGACCCTTGCCTGTCCATCGTGAGACAAAGGGCCACAGCCTTCATTCCCGCACTTCAAAGGAGTAAGGACCGACTCAAATCCTGTGGCCCCTATATCCTGAGAGCGCGCCAAGGCACAAGAGGCTACGTGTCAACTAGCCACCAGCCAGAAGCAGCAGCCACCATCTGTCAAATACCTACTATGTGTTTGCACGATGCCACAGACATTCCACTCCCCTTAAATGTCGGCCTCACTTTCCCTGTCTGTAAAACGAGTCCAGAACATATTCTCTAAACAAGGAAAATGAGGTTCAGAGAGATGAAGTTGTCTGTTTGGGACACAGATCTGGCTAAAATCCTAACCCCGTTCCACAACCCCTCAGGCTGAAAAGGGTGAAGCCTCAGACGGTGTTTCACAAGGATGGAGCACCTCCTGAACACAGGGCCTGATGCCAGTAAAACCCTGAGATCTGCAAGCGACACCAGCAATCCTAGGGATGGTGCCGTCCTGCTCTCAGCCTGCCGAGCCTCGGTGCGGAGAAAAGATACATGCAGGTGAGCAGATGAGTTATAACACCAACAAAATCAAACAACAATATGCAGCACTGGAGTGGAAACAGGAAATTTCTCGTGGAGAGGGAGGGGCCCTGCTGAGGAAGCTGCCAGTTAGATCTGGTCAAGAAACTTGCTGGACTCATGACTGGTTTATCTGGAAAGACTTCTGGGTGACTGCTGGCGAAGCGGTAACTCTTGAGCAAAAGGTCTCAGCGGTTCCAACAACAACATCCCCCACGGTTTCCTTCCTTTTCCTTTAAGTCCCCTTGCATTTCCAGTATGGTGTCTATAATAAACAGGTTGCCTGTCGTCTCGCACTTGATCATGACAACGAATTCCTTACTTTTATGCTGATATCAGGGGTCTGGAGGTATTTTCCTTTTTAAAGCCATAGAAGTATGGGTTTAGATTACCAAGTTCATTGGCACAAAGATGAGCGGTCTTATAATTCACACAGCTTCCTTTAACTTCCATTTATTCACCCAAATTGCGGCTTAACCTCCAGGGCCAAGAAATTTAAGTCTATGTACCTCCAGGCATTAAAAAGGCCACTGCCTCCCCAAATTAGGGATGAGGCAAACTTCCAGGTTTTAATTCTTACAAACCCCAAACAGCAAGCAAGGCATTTGTCATAATCATTAGGACTACATGAAGTGAGGCCGTTTTTCACCAGCGAGGACAGGAACAGTTTTCCTGCCACCAAATGTCAGCAAGATGATACCACAACCTCACCGACTGGCCCAGGGTCTCCCAAATGCACCACTTACAGAGAGAGAGAGACGATGTGAGATGAAGCAGCACCCAGGGACGGAATCGCTGTCAACTCGTTGTTACTGAGGTACCTGTAACAACAACACAAAAAAATCAATCATTTAAATCGTTTCAATTAGTAGTTTGAAATCATATACATACAAGGGAAATTAGAAAAACAGTACTGACTTGGCCACAGTAATGCTGAACAAAAGAGGAAGAATTTAAAAGCAAGTTCTGAAAGGGAGAGCAGTCATGTTAGGTCACAAAAACGATCACACCTATGGTTTAGAAACATCCCTCAAGGGGTGTCTCTTGTCTTCCGGGAGCGTCCACTCTAACTCAGAAATCAAGACTAACAGACAAGGAACAGCGAGAGCAGGTCCGGAAACACGATGCAGAGCGAAAGTACCCCAGACCATCCAGGGGCACTCCTTGTGGGCGGAGCCAGTCAGGAAGAGGACTAGAAGTAGAAAGACCATCTCCTCATGGGTGTTTTTACACATTTGTGACACAGTGGTCTGCGAACTGCAGCTCTGCCCACACACCGGGACCCAGACATGTGTGTGGAATTCCTGGGCGCTTGGACGTTTGGGGCAATTATTCTGATGTCTCGTCTGTGTAATAACAAGGGAGCTGGACTTGGAGGCTCTCATCTATTTGAGATTCCAGCGTTTCAGAACTCTGACGAAGCCTCCAGACATGTTTTCCAGGAGTACACACATATAGACACACACTTTTGCACGTAGACATTTTGAAACTCTCCACAGATCAGAGATGCTCTCCAAGCTCCCTTCCTGCTGGAACATTCTACATCTGTATATCCAGAGTTCACATCTCTTAATGGAAGGGTAAGCCCGCAAACCAAAACACGGCTCGCCCAGGCTGCCCCCAGAGGCTGTGCAATCTGGCCTCCTTACATGGACATGTATTTCCAAATCTGGGGAGAGAATCCAAAATCAGACTTGTGAAGTGAGCCCAAGAATCCTTAATAAAGCCAAAGCACAGTGATCAGGCTTTCTGCTCAGTAATGGGCTGAAAAATTGAATCTGAGATGCAGAATCAAGGGGATAAAGCTGGGTTATCTTAGTCTCTCTCTCTCTTTTTTTAAGTGAGTATGTCTTACATAGACCATCTTGTTACTGTCTGAAGACAAGACCACTGAAATGACAGCTGTGTTCAGACAAGTATACAGCTAGCATTTGCTTGAATAGAATAATCTTGTTGTCTGCCATCTTTTATAGAAATGAATAGGAAACAAAAAGAGGAAAAGGCCTTGAATTATCCCATTTGCCTTCTTCAGTGCCAAAGCCAGTTAAAGATGAAGCTTGGCAATTACTGGGCCATGGGACACAGAATGTCTGTGTCAATAGCTTCATGACTGAAGAAGCATCTGGCAGATCCGTATCATGTGGCAAATCCTTTCTCTGCTTAAAGGGCCCTTGCTGGTATGTTAAAGTAGACAATTAACTACTTTAACAGTCGCTTATCTGACTCCCCCTAAATCAGATTGTTTCTGCTTCACCTTTTCTCTCCTCCAACCCTGCCATGATCCAACTCTCCTCTCGGTACGGGGATGCTGAAAACTATCAGCCTGAATCTCTACTAATAAGTTTTCATAGTACCATCAATGTACTTATGACTAAACAACACCCTCAGATCTTAACAGAGCAAGAAAAACAAAGGTCAGGGGTCTGTTGCCCGCTGAAGAACTGATCGTTTCCTAGAGATTTATTCTAAAACACAGACCATGGCGGTAATAGTGGTAAAATAGAGGGTTTACTATGTGCCAGCCATGGCTCAGAGCTCTTCAGTGTATTAACTCCTCTTTTGACCCCCTAGGGGATAGAGCCCATGAACATTTCCATGGTACCAATGAGGACACTGAAATAGAAATGTTAAATAATTGGGTGAAGGCCACCAGCAGTAAGTGGCAGTGGCCCTGGGAGTTAAGCCCCAAAGTCTAGATTCTTAACCATTACCTCTATTTCATTATAAGTACAGCAATAACTTGACATGCATTATGTATCTTCATCACCACAACCCTGAGCTAGGTACCAGGTTCTGTTCCCTACCTTATAGGGAAGTTCTCTAACTTAAGTTTCAGTTCAAGTCACTACTCCAGGGTCATAGATAAGAGTTGAACCCAAGCGAAAAGGCCAGCACGTGGAAAGCTCCTAATCCCTCAAGGAACATAGCTGTATACTTGTGTTCCAGCCTGCTTAGGCTCTGACTTGACTTTAAACCTGTAACAAAACAATATGGACTTCTCTGCAGCAGAACTTTTGCTGAATGAGCTTTGTCTCAGGTGAGTGCTACTGCACACATGACAAACGGCTCTCCCCAATTTCACAGAAATAAAGGAACAAGAAAAAAAGAGCATCATAAGAAGAGTTCAAATCTTGAAACTCTGCTGGAAGCAGAATGTACAGGTGCAGCAGACCAGTGTTAAAAATAAATGGGTATGCTATTTATTTATTGAATTAATTTATGTAATAATAAAACACCTGGCAAGAAAAAAAAATAAATAAATAAATAAATGGGGCATTTTATGTTGGGGTCAGCAGCCCCAAATCAATAGGCAGAGACAGAAGTGCAGGCTCCAATCTCAACAGGACAGCGTGATTTTCGAGCTGGAGCCCAAAGAAGAGCTGTATGGCCAGCTTACTTCTCGATCATTTCTATGAAAAAAGAACCAATAACTACTAAGTCTGTCAGCTCCCCCAGTATGACTTTCTCTTTGTTCACTCTGTCCCCTGTTGAAACAAGAATACTATCCTCAGAAGGCAATGGAGGCTGAACTGGCTCTGAGACATGAGCAAGTTGCCAGACTGAAATGGAGACTGGTCAAAAATAGCGCAGCCGGAGCCAGAGGGAAACGGCCCTGGGGAAGTTGAGCAGTCTCTACCACGAAGGAGATTGGAGGAATTTAGGCTTGTGTTTAATGAAATGTCCTAAATACCTGGGGTTGTGCAGTCTTCCACCCTTCATACGCCCCCCAAGTGTGCTTCCATGCAAGGCCCTAAAAACCCTCTATCACGTCTTCAACTGACTTTTTCCCTGATGATTGCAGACCAAGAAGTGCCCAGACGCCCCAGACCATGACTGGGACTCGTGGCGCACCCCAGGCGCTGGAAGAGGTGTGAGAAAGACACGAAGGGCTGCGTGGGCCACCTGATCCCACTGCACACCTGGAGCTGGGCCTTTCTTTCCAGCCCAGGCTTCCGGACCCCCGCTCGCTCCAAAACTCCCATTTACTTGGTTTGGTTAAGAAGTCCTCCCATTCTCCAAGATGCAAAATGTTAAAAAGGGCAGTTCAGAGTCCTTTACTGTTACCCAATCAAATTAGGCTTCAACGAACATGAAAAACAAACCCAAGAAGTAATTTTAGGTTGTAGAGCTTTGGGGGATATTTTGTTTGTTGTTTGCCTTACTTATTTATTTATTTAATAGCTGATATATGCACACAGTAAAATTTTCAAGCCATTTCAAGAGAATACCAGGAATATACAGTGAAAAATAAAACTTCCTCGCACTTCAGTCCTCTGGCCAGCCTCCCAGAGGAAGCTCCTGCCGCCAGCCTCTAGAGATGCACACGTTTTCTTTCGCACCGATACTCGTGTACTATGCTGACTGTTCTGTACCAGTTTCTCCCACAGTAGTATCTCTCAGAGCTCTGCGTAACTCTTTTAACCAGCTGCCGAGTACTCCTCTGCTGTCATGAGCAGCATGAATGACCCATAAATTTAGCCGTTCCGCTGTCTGTAGATACTTCGATTGTTTCCAAACACAAAGAGAGCTGCAATTAATAACAGTCAGAGAGGAGCAAGGGCTTGGAACGTCAGTTACTGTTACTTCTTAAAAGGGAGAAAGCTGACAGTAGCAGGAGCACAGGTTTTGGAGTTGGGGCCATTTAATCTATCAGTTATTATCAGTGCTTTCAGTTACTTGACAGTAGGGCTTACTAAATAATAACTGGCGAGACTTTATGATATGTGGTTTGTGTACCAGATGGCCACATACAGATGTTGTAGTACAGCGACAGCTGGGTCGTAAGCAACAACAAAAGGGCTAACGTCTGCTCTGCGCCAGGCTCTGAGGTGCAGTGCCTCACTGAATGGCACAGAACCCCTTGAGGAAGGTACTACATTATCACCCTGGCCTAACAGGAGAAACTGAGGCCCAGTTACAGAGCAGCAGGAATTATTAGGAGGGGATTTTACAGCTCGGGTCTTTAAATCAGACACTCTAGGTACATTCAACCCCAATCCTACCACCTACCCACTGAATGGCCTTTACCACATCACTTAACCTTACTGTGCCTTAGTTTCCTCTTCCAAAAAATGTGATTAACACAAGTACCAACTTCACAGGTTTCTGGCAGGATCCGGCTGAAATAATTAAACCGAACAGCTTAGGATACAGCCAGATATAGAGTAAATGCTTAACAGGTGGTGGTAATTCACAGCCAAAAAGCAGTGGCTCAAAATGATACCCCCTCGTTCTTCCACCCCTCCGTTAGCACACCACACACACTGGGGAGCGTAAGTCTGAGACACAAGAGGGTGAGCCATAAATACCCACAGGCAGGGCCCACTCAGGCCTCCTCGCTGCCTGCAGGAACGTTTTAGGTCAATGGCCCTGGAAAGCACACACGACAGCACCCACATGAAGCCTTCTCGGGCCAGGCAGCAGTAACATGATCCCAGTGCAGTTTTTAAAGAGAATGGTATAAATAGCCCCTCTTATTAATAGAGGAGCCTCGCCGTCCAGGACCCCTGGCTGGGGGCCCTCCCTGGTGGGCTTTCCTCAGGGCTGTGGGCAGTGAAGACCGTGTGGCTTGGCAGCAGCTGCACAAGTGTCCTCATGTCCTCCAGGGGCCTCCAACGGGCTCGCTTTCTCTCTCCAACCAGCCCACGGTGTTCTGTGGTTCCAGCCTCCAAAATAAAACCACTGCTGAAAACCACCGCCTGCAGCTCTGCCAGCCTGTGGTTCCCCTCGCACTGAGGTGTCCAGACTCACATGGCTCTGCAGCGTTGAGAAGAACGGATAGGTCCTGGGAAACCCTTGAGCCCAGTTAGTTTAGAAGCAATTGTGTCGCAAATATGATTCTTTTTTCTTCAGTATCCTTCCCCACCTCCCGGCCCTCACTCCTGACAGCCTCTTTCTGCCTCCACGATGTGTCAGAATTCCCTCAGGAAAGACCCAGATCTTTAATCAGGGATAAGCTGTGCTGCTCTGCTCGGGGAATTTGTCTCACCCATCGACAGCGTGACACCAGGACTGGAGTCAGACTCTGTGGTGAAAGGGTCAACCTATTGACCCTCAGGGATTTGTTTCTTAATGCACCCAGCTTGGGTGGCTGAGTGATTGAAACGTAGCAGAAGAGAAATAAGATTCAGTGAGTGCTTAGCATGTACAAGGCCCTGGATGTCATCTCCAATTAATAATTGTAATAATAACAATCATGTGTTATTGTGTCCACATTGCAGACAAGGGGAAGGAAGCACTGAGGCACTAAGTAACTTGTCCAGGGACACATTCAGGTTAGGGACCAACTAGAACTCCAACCCAGGTCTGTCTGCTACCAGTGTGTGTTTTTCCCACTACACCATACAATGCAATCTCTGCCTTTACAACTCCCACACTCAGGAAAGTAGTGTTGCCACAGAGAGCATGGGACCAGACTGGGGGCGTGCAGGCCCAGTTCTTCCACTTACGAGCTGTGCAACTCCAGCCAATTCTCGGTGCCTTGGTCCCTTCAGCTGTCTGAAAAAAGTACAAGTGGCAATATGAGTACGGCGCGTAGTGCAATGGCCAGCTATGGTCGACCTGCACGAGTGCATTAGCAGGAGAAAGGAGAGATGTCACACACAGGACAGGGTTAGGGGTCCTGTCCTGCCCAGGGACACAGCAGGAATGCAGGGAAGGGAGGAAAGCCAAGCTGTGACGGTGAAGGGAGCTGGACTCGGAGGATACTGTGGGTTTGGATAAGAGGTCTGGAGGCGTGGGAGGAAATACTCTGTGCCTAGAAAGACAAGACTGATGTAGAAAGAGTGACACAAGTGGATAAACACTGGATGTTCTGTGTTGAACAACTCTTCAGTTGAACGTTGCAGGTTAAGATGAGGGACGTGGGGATTGAGGGCAGTGCAGTTTCAGGGTTAAATGCCTAAGATTTGGAATCAAATGGATTTAAGTTCAACTCTCAGGTTTACCAACCACGTAACACTGCACAGCTTTATTTCACTTGTCTGAGCTCCTCTTTCCTGTTCTGTGAAGGGGAGAAAATGATTGTAAAGAAAATAATTTATGTCCCAGTGCTGGTGTGAGGCTCAATGAGGTAGCATTCACCGACGGCTTAGCACGGTGCTGTGGGGACTGCTGTGGCTGTTGTCACGTGGGAAATTTATTTGTAAGACATAACCACACAGGGATGTAAACTACAGCATAAGGAATATAGTCACTAATATTATAATAATGACGTGGTGTCAGATAGGTGTTAGACTTTTTGGGGGCGTCACTTCATAAGTTATATAAATGTCCAACCACTATGCTGTACACCTAAAACTAATATAATGTTGAATGTCAACTGTAATTGAAAAATAAATAAAATAGCAAAAACAAAAACAAAAACAAAAAAAGACGACTCATAACCAGCATCCCCAGTGAAGGACAAGCAGAAGTCAGATGCTCTTGGCTCGTGACCTGGGTGAGATATAAGTTCTAAAAAGGACCAAGTAGAAGGGACTGAAGGCTGTAGGTGAAGGGAGCTGAACCAAACAAAAGTTGAAAGCTTGTTTGGGGAAGGAACGAGAGAGCTAGAGAACACAACACAGAAAATGTGCCCAGGAACATCGAGCACGCCCCCAGCGGATGGGGGTTCATGATGGTTGCAGCTTTGGGCCATGAGCGCTGCCAGGACCTGGCCACACACCTGCCCTCGGGAGGCCAGGCGCAAGGCCCTCAGCCTCCTCCTTCCTAAGGCCCTGCATCTCCAGCCCCTTCTCCACACCACACATCTGCTCAGTCATCACCTTCCTGACCACTCCCGGCTCTGCCATCACCCCTCCAAAATGACAAAAGACAAACTCCTCACATTCTGCTGTTCTATCTCCCCTAACACTTATCACTAGTAGGTCTCACTGGTTTCCTTATTCGTGCAAGTCTTCCCCCATTATAATGTAAACTCTAAGAGGTTTGTCTGCAGGCCTGGTATTGGCTGAGGGGCGGCATACCGTTTCCAGTGGCCAGGAAAAAAAAATATTTTAAAGCAATTATTTTTAAAATATCAAAATGAATGTACCACAAAATCCATGATGAACAAAATATCAGTGCTTGTACATCAAGACAGGATCAGCAACAATGCCACAGCAAGCCACCTTGGAACCTGAGGCAAAAGGAAGACTCAGTAACACTGACCTGGTCTTCACTTAAATTTTTCTGTTTTGCTCATCATGGATTTCTTTGCAGTCACTGTTATTTTTTAAGTATTGCGTTAAAATATCCCTTATTGCAAATGCTGAGCTGTGAGTGCCCCTTAAATTCTGCACCTGAGGCAAATGCCTCATTGCCTCACCCTAGTCCCACCCGTGTGTCGGTCCTACTTAGCCCTGTACCGCCCACATCTAGAGCAGGGCGGGGCACATAGGAGGCACTCAAATAAATGTTAATGAAAGCTTGAATGATAACCCCAATTTTAATTTTGTCCAATTCGAAAAGAAACCACTAAGCGCCGAGACTTCACACAAGAAGCTGGGTATCCTCACCACAGGCATGGGAAGCAGCCTGGATCAGGGACCCCACCGCTCCTTTATGAACTGATTTATCATCTTGGGTGACTGTGATGGGCTGAAATGTGCCCTCTGAAAACGTACATGTTGCAGTCCTAAACCCTCAAAACCTCAGCATGTGACTATATTTGGAGATAGGGTCCTTAAAGAGGTCATTAAGGTTAAAGGAGGTCCTATGGATGGGCCCTCATCCAATATGACTACTGTCCTTTTAAGAAGAGGACATGCGGACAAGCACAAGCTACCCGAGGAATGGGCACACACAGAGGAAGGGTCATGTGAGGAGGCAGCAAGAGGGCAGCCGTCTGCAAGCCAAGAAGAGAGGCTCAGGGAAAAGCAGCCCTGCCGGCCCCTCGATCTTGGGCTTTCAGCCTCCAGAGCCGTAAGAAAAAAATTTCTGTTGTTTAAGGCACCCAGTCTGTGACGTTTTATTACGGCAAACTAACACGATGCCCCAGTTCAAACTTCCCTGCTCCCACCACTGGCCTGTCGACCCGATCAGAAAAGGAGGGCCTGGGACAAAGCATTATTGCCAAGGGCCCCTTCCAGCTTTGGAAGTTTAAACTTTCTTTAAACAGACACAGAAATCACAAACGCCAATGTGGAGAATTTAGAGATGGGGTAGGGGATACAAGTATTTTGCCAATTGCACCAGCTGATGAAATTAAATTTCCTTTAGATAAATTATTAACAATGGAATCGCTGAATAATAAATAAGGACTTTTATCAGTTATATATAATAACCAAAATGTGTAAAGCACTTACCTAATAACATCTAATAAAAATGTCTAACAATAGAAGCATTGGGTGAATAATTTATGGAATATCCATGTGTACAGTATGTAGTTTTACATAAAAATTAAAATGGGATATTAAAAAATTTTTAATTTACATAATAAAGTATTAAAAAATATAAGTATATGTAGGGAACAGATATAAAAACCATAATAGATATACAGTTTGATCCCAAAATTATGTGTAGAGATATATATTTTTCACTAAGTGTTCACAATGGTTGTTATATCTGGGTAATAATACTGGTGATTTTAATTAGTCTTTACATATTTCCAGTTTCCAAATTTTCTGCAGTGTGTATGCATGACCTATGTGAAAGTGTCTCTGAAGTCTCTGCGGAACTAAAATTCCTGATAATCCTAACATCCATTTTAAAAACAGAATTCTTTACATTAAAAAGAAGAAGAAGAAAAAGAAAAGATTGAGGCCTGATTTAAAGGACACTGCAAGAGGCAGCAAGCCTAGTGTTCCAAAAGTAGTAACGCCTGGCTCTTTCTGGAGATGGGAGAGAAAAGGTACACCTCTATTGTCCATACTTCAATACCTTTGTTTCCTGGGAAACAGAAGAGCTGGGCTGGCTCATATGCCCCCGCTGCTCCACTCGCCTGGGGACTGTGGAGAAGTACCGGCCAGGCGTGTCAACCCAGCGGGACTCTCCTGTACACCCACCATGTTCCTGTGAGTTCCGTAAGTCCGTACCTACCAGACTGTAACACACCCATCACTGACTGCCTCGGAAGAAGAGATGGGCTAAGACACTGACAACCTGAACGCACGTAACAAGTTTAGACTGCTGGTGTAGGAGAGGGAGTGATGCTGCAATACCCCAGGGTTTTCCCAAGGAGCTCTCCATCCCTCCAGACCCCCAGAGGTTTGGGGAAAAGCACTCACACTTCCTGTAGATTCGGCAAATCCTCAAAACCAGCAGGGTCAATCTCAGAAAGTTTATTGTAGCTCAGGTTTCTGGTAAAGAAAGAAGAAAGCAATTGAATCATTACATTACATTACACCCAAACTTCAGGAATCTTCTACTCTACCTGCTGAAAAAACAGTCCTCTCCCTCATGATTGCCCCATCTCGTGCATTATTTTAAGTAACCTACTGATACTGAGATTTACAGATACACCTCCTCCACACTTGCATCCATAAACAAGTCGCTGTGAAAATCTCCAACCACCTGAAGCTGACTAACCTCAAATGAATTTTAATCAATACCATTTCACCACTTGGCAATTTTCAAAGAAACTGTAAGGTAAGCTAGGCCTCTACCTACATTGAAGTGTGCTGGTCCAAATGCTTTGTAACCTGTCAAGTCCGAGGCTATTCTAAATGATACTTTTTTATTAATGTTTTTCTAAAGCATCAAACAATATCAAGTAAAGAAAAAGAGAGGGTGAGGTACTGACCCATCCCTGTCTAAAAATTAGTGGTTCTCAATCTGGAAAGACATTTGGCAATCTCTGGAGACATTTTTAGTTGTCACCACTGTGGGGAAAGGGGGGTTTGCTTCTGGCATCTGGTGGGTGGAAGCCAAGGAAACTGCTAAACATCCTACAATGCGCAGGACAGCCCTTAACTACAACCATCCAGCCCTAAGTGTCAACAGCAACATGCAGAGGTCGAGAAACCCTGGTCTAAACAAGAACTTAAGACTAAAACTCACGTACATGTATAGTCAAGGGTGAAGGGACTGTTTAGAAAGTGAACACTGAAAGATCCTAATCATAAAACTATTAGTTTGGCGCAAAAGTAATTGCGGTTTAAAAGGTTAAAAGTAACTGCAAAAACCACAATTACTTTTGCATCAACCTAATATGTACAAACACCGCATCCCTAGCATCAATGAATACACACTGGGAGTGATCAATCACTCAGGAGAGAGAAGCCACGGTCACAGGAAACTCTCGGCTGGTGTTAACCAAAGGCAGTGAAAGCCACGCGTGTGAGCCGCCTTCTCTAGACGATGGCATCTGTCACAATTATTCAGAATTACATCTCTGTCCCCTTCGACACCTCCCCGCTCCCAGCTGTACCCTTAGAAGCGGACATGCAACAAGCTGGGAAATGTGTGGTCAGGGGAGCTGCTCAGATCACACCCTCAACCAGACTAGGTTAATGAGTCTTTCTGGATTAGAATCCACAGAGATGTGATCCAATTGGGCCCTAACTTCTTACTGTACACAGTACCTTGGTCCCTGCCACTAAAATACACCCAGTCCGGTGTAAGCCAAAGAGGTTAACATTTTTCATCTCGGCTATGAACTCCATTGACAGAACTACCAATTAACGGTACTCCTAGTAATGAGTTTAAAATCTAGCTCTGGAGGGGTACGCAGCGTCACGTAAGTGGCAACTATCTTTTACTCCAGAGACATTCTAATCGATACTAACCTAGAGCTGATAGCCATTTCTCTGTCAACTCAAGACATTCATCTAAATAAAAGTCAAACTGCATTTGCAATTAATGGTACATCAGTGTTCGGGGCATAGCCTGAATTAAATGCAATTTGTCCAGAGATTATGTTACTGTACAAAAATTGAGGGTGGTAATTTTTAAAACCACACATTAAAGTCAAGTGTGAGCTTGTCTGCACTTGGGGGTATTTATGATTGGACACACAGAAATCAACAGGTTAGACGTGGAAAAGAACACCCACCAATGGAGAGAATTCGCCCACATCAGAAAAAGGGCTAGACAGACTGGAAGTGTCTTCCATTTTGAGCACATTGTCATAAAAAGGGGGGACTGAATGATCGTGTCTGGCCTAGAGATAACTGAGTTTATAAGGACTGTAACATTTGTATCATGTCAGGTAATGGAAGCTGCTGAGCGGCAGGAGACTCCAGAAAAAGACTCAGAAGCCACAGAGGCAAGAGCTTGGAAGGCATGGTGGCCCTGCCAGGTTGGGAGGAGGCCAACACGGCAGTGCCCACCTGCCGGCCCATCTAAAGGGGCATTTGCTGCTGTCTCCAGCAACAAGGGCAGTGCAGACCAGTCTTCTCCTTTTTCAAGAGAAGCTCAAACTCTGAATTCTTACTTGAAATCTTTTTAAGTCTTAAAAAAAAAAAAAAGTAACCCTGGATGAGCCATACAAAACCTATCTGCAGGCCACATTTGGCTTGAGGACCACCAGTTGTCAACCTCTCTTCTAATCCACTGAGTCTGAAGGCTATGAGGTTCAAAATAAATGACTTGTTTGTGGCTTATTTACACAGCCAGGGGTGGAGCTGGGGCTCACAGGATTTGGCTCCTTGAGCAATTAACTGATAGTCCCATTTTGAGCTATCTGGAATGAAATCACCTCAAGGCTACTTGAAAAGGGGTCTGTCATAATTAAGTCTTAGCAAGAAGCCAAACAGTATGAAGACCTAACACTGAGATCCCAGTAAGTAGCAATGAAGATGAAGAGATGTGTAAGTGGACATTTCAGCCTCACTGGGTCAGCCTGGATGCGGTGACATTTTGACCTTCAATGAACTAGAAAAGTCATTAACAACAAATGAGAGTCGAGCAGGCTGGCTGTGACAGGTAATTCTCTCGGAGCACCTATCAGCAACCAGAGAGAAGACAGAGGCTGAAGCTCAGGCTCCCACTTTTGGACCAGAGCAGCCTCGCTTCTAAGTCTGAGAAGCGACTAGTCCTGAAACCCGGGGCAAGCTATTGATCATCAATTGCTTTATCAAGAAACGGGAAAAATATTTACTATATTCTCCCTGACAAATGTAATCTGAAATAAAATCCTCAGAGATGTTTTGTTGTTTGCTCATTTCAGGGAGGCAAACTCCCAGCATAATAGTTTTTTTATTGTGGTAAAATATGTATAATGTAAAATTTACCATCTTAATCATTTTCAAGTATTCAATGGCATTAAGTACACTCACACTGTTGTGCAACCATCACCGCCATCCATTCCTAGAACTTTTTCGTCTTCTCCACCTTTAAATACTGACTCCCCACCCTCCGCTACCCTCCACCCCAGGCCTGTCACCCTCCACTCTACTGTCTGTCTTTGAAATGGGACTAACAATACTTCCTGTACGGGGAACCATACATTATCTGTCCCTTTGTGTCTGGCTCATTACACCTAGTATAACGTCCTCAAGGTTCATTCACGTTGTAACATATGTCAGAATGTCCTTCCTTTTCAGGGCTTAATAATATTCCTGTGTGTGTGTGTGTGTGTGTGTGTGTGTGTGTGTATGTACACATTTTGTTTATCCATTCACTGGTTGGTGGGCATTTGGGTTTTTCTATCTCTTGGCTATGGTGAAAAATGCTGGTATCAACTTTGGTACAATTTTTCCAGCACAATTTTTACATAAAATGTTTTATTTTAACCCTTTGACTGCTATTGCTTACTGACACTCGTTTTTCAACGATGAAGGAAATACATTTATTCAGCCCAAGAACTATGAGGAGAGGGGTATGAATTCTCATCTCAGTTCCCAGGAACCATCAAAGGGTTAATCAGTGAAAAACTTTTAATGAGGACTTTCTTTCAGGTGGCAGCTGACATGCACACAAATCCAAAGCATCTCACTTATTTCTGCAAACATGACCACCCCTTACCCAGCCGGACATCTGAATGTTTCTTAGGTTGAAGGTTTCAGATTCTCCTGTCAAAACAATTCGTCTGTCAGCAGGACAGATGCTGTCAAAAGCATTTCTGCACCTTTCAGTAGCACAGAGGAGCGACGAGAAAGCTCAGGGAATTTAGTTACTGCCAACTGCAGCTTTCATCAAACATTTTGTCAGCCATTGTCATAACAGAAATTTTCCCTACTCTTGTACAAAGGGTGCGTGAATCTTGGAACAATTGAGCCCAGCCAGAGAGATTCTTTCAGCTAATCTGCTGAAAGACGACGGTCCAGCCCACCATTTGCAGAACACACAAGAGGCACCTCCGCTGAGAACAGCTCAAGTTTTACCCAGGTTTTATCTGCTCTGAAAAACAAACTATTTAACAGTACATAGCAACAATCTGCCTGCCGAGCCTTTTTCCTCACGAGGCTTCTTCCCCAGCCCCATAGAATTAGAAGAGCTAAGGCTTTAAATAGCTGAGAAATCCCCACCATTATGTAAACCTGTGCTGTCCAATTCAGCAGCCACTAGCCAGGGGGCTACTGACGTTTATATTTAAACTAATTAAGATTACATAAAATTAAAAACTCAGGTCCTCAGTCGCATTTGCCATACTGGACTTGTCAACGCCACATGTGACTAGCGACCACACTGCACCATGCAGACAGAGGGCATTTCCATCATCTCTGAAATGTCTCTTCAACTGTGCTGTATCATGGAATAACCAACACATATTTCTCAATCATCAACAAATATTGAAAGTGAAATGGCATCTGTAGGAGAAGCTGGATTTTAACAATACATATGAATTTCCCAATAATTCAAGAGCTTTGTTTAAAAACGTGGTGGGGGAATGGACAGGGGTGTCAGTCCACATCTTTCAGGCACACAAAGTTCTTAACCATCCCAAAAAAGGGCAGGGCCTCAGAAAACTCAATTCTCTGGGAAGACACTCATAATAACAAATGCCCTCTGAGTGAAATTCTATAGACTTAACCAGTATTTACGACCAGCATCTTCCTGGATTATAACCAGAACCCCACATTATAAACTTGGCAAAGGCTATTCAAGGCTAGCAAACAATAATGCATTGACTCCTTGGAAGTTGAGGGTTAAAAGTTCTGTTGCTTTAGAGTAAGCTGTAAGGAGGAAATAACCCCAACGAGCTGGACAACGTAACTAGCATTTCATCCTCAAAATCAGGCTTTGCTCACCGACCACTGACAACACAGACAAAATCCCTCGCTGGGCAGGGCGGCACAGTGCATGGCTGTATTTTACAACATTAATAGGAACCATAATTCAAGGTGGAAGGAACGAGTCCTAAGTCTGTGACAAGCACTCCCTGGGGACAGAAGTTTTTATATTCAGTTTGGTTTCCAGGCCAGGCTATTTCCCATTACTCAGCCCTGTCTGGACTCCTGAACGTCACTGTACTTTGCATTTTTTAAGCTATCAGATATTTGCTAAATGAATAATCCAGCCAGAAAGAAAAGTGTGAAGCAATCCAATGACCTAAATATTGAGCGCTACTGGGGGCCCGGGACTAGCCCGGGAATCTCGGGAGACTGGGGGCTCCAGCTAGACATCTCTTCTTAACCCCAGAAACTGCACTGTTCACGTCCCATTTAAAAAGGGGTTACCTGCCTAGGACTAGCTGGGAGAAAAAGGGTCGGTCCTTTCAAATTGCAAGGGGCATGAGTAGGGAAGAACATACGACTTTATTCAAGTTATCTAACCCCTTCAGCTTTGAAGGTTGTTTCTGCTGCATTTTTACGTTCTGAGGAATTATGTGTAGTACACACCAAGTTCCAATGAAATCTCCACATTATGTTCCCTAGACCCACATTATCAGGTTTTACGAGAATCAGAGATTTCCTTTAAAATCTAGACTATCAGATGTCCTCATCTTTTTTTCTATTGCGATGTTTCCCCCTCGTTAACCAAACGCCACCACTCAACAGCCTGATAAAACATATTAAAGGCTTATACTAAGAATGAAATTGCATCTTAAACTGGATCATTCCTCTGGCTCCTCATCCAAGAACTCGCACTCTGCGCTGCAGAACGTCCCGCGGTGCGGCCATCTTTCTTCAGTAAGCTAAGCAAAATCACTCAGATATTATTACCTCGACATACACAGCTCATCTTGAAAGCTTTTGGTCAGTTATATTTAAGAAAGTAATGAATCACACTTACTTCAATTTTTGAAAATGCTACATAGATAATTCTCTATGCAAATGAGGCTCATAAGCAACTCAAAAGAACAGCTAATAGACATCAGCCATAGGAGGATCCCAGGGTCACCGCCTACTTCTACTTTTTAAAAACAGCTGTAGAAATTAGCGGGGACTTCAGAATTCTGAAGCTTAAGACATTATGTGAGAGAAGTCGCCAGGCCTGCTTCCATAATCCCACACATCTTATATGTGCCCCCTCCCTTCCCGGTTCACCCACATCACCCCAGCCCACGATTAATTTAAATACAGGTCTAAGTTTTTGTCCTTTAGCACCCAACAGATATCAAATTCAACAAACATTTATTGTTTGCCTGCATTGTCTACTGCGCTGTGGTTAAGTTCTGACACAAATTAGGATAAGATTTAGTCCTCGACTTTAAGGACTTTACAACCCACTGGTCAGATAAGACTCTAGACCAAATAATTCCAGCCAGATATGGCAAGCATCTGGTGAACGGTAGACCAGGAGTTGCAAACTTGTGGCACTTGGGCCAAAGTTGGGCAGCAGACACCTTTGTTTCTCACTGAACAGTGTTTGGAGAAACCTAAGGTTTTCACCAAAAAAACAAAAGTTTCAGTTTCTCTTGAAAATAATCACTGGGCCAGCATCCCTGGCATGGATGCCACTGAGCCCAGGTGGGTTCCAGGCAGGAAAGATCAGTTGTGATGAGAAAGGTTTAGCAGAAAAATACAAGACCTTAGTTAAACCAGGAAGAAAAGTAAAAGAGCATGGTTTCTGAGGAAGAGTACCAGGAAACAGGGCCAGAAAAGTTAAATAAGGTATAGAAGGTGTAAAACTTAAAAATAAAAAAAAAGTCAGGACCTCCTAGAAAGGAGAGGGGCAAGAGACACACGGTTTTAGGGCAAAGTCGAGAAGAGTTGGCAGATCCACAACCTACCAGGCAGGTAAGTCAAGGGTTATACGAACCTTAACAAATCTCAGTGCCAGGTCACCCCCGTGAACGTCAATCGATGGGGCCATTAAAATTGATTTCCGCAGGAGCAGAATATCGCCTTGTTCAACTATTCAAAGTTTTAATTAAAACAGCCCAGAGGCCCACCACCACTGAAAGCTTTCTAGAATATCCGTTAAAACAAGAGATTCTAGGATCTGTTTTTCTTATCAAACTGAGATTCGGGCTAAAGAGAGACAAAGTAATTGGGTGTGATGTGGTTTTGTTATTTAAGCACGCTCATGCTTGGTTGGGGTGGCACTGGGGGGAGCCCACAAATTTCCCATAACAGTCTCTCATGAAATATGATACATGCACCATTAACCCCTAAAGATTAATTGATTTAATCAAGAGGAGGCATCCAGCAGCATCAGCTCTGCAGTTGGTGGGCACTTCACAAAGGGAATTTGCACAGGGAATAGCTGCCAGCCACAAAGGGAACAGCAGCCATGTAGGCAGGGAAGAGGTGCCTACAGCTACCACTGGTTTTACTATTGGAGAAGGGGCTTTGCAGAAGACTTGGAAATGAGCAGGGGGAGGAGAGGGGTCAGGGGTTTGGTCAACTATTCCCTATCTATCATCTCTGAACAGGGATCACAAATTCGCCCTTTCAGAGTCCTCAAGTTCTACAGGCCTTTCCAAACTCATCACCTCCACAACAGGACCCTGTCAACCTTGCTGGACCCATCTAGCACAAAGCTGAACCTTGACTTGGAGGCCCGGCCATTCTATGAAGCAGGGAGCCAGGCACTCCCTCCCCATCAATCTGTTCGCCACTGAGGCCCTCACCTCCTAGGGCACCGGCTGCTCCAGTGAGAGCAGAGGGCTTATCAACCATGACCCAGGAGGGACAGAAAGTGCAGCAAAAACCTGTGCTCACCTCTGGCGACACACTCAGATGCTGGAGTTTCTTCAGTGAAAGGACGGAGGATTCTCCTAAATGAAACCCTTGCTCTATTGAGGCAAGAAACGGTGACTCTTGCTTCTGTAGTAGTTAAAACAAGTTGGGCAAAAGGGACAGGAAGTAATCCAGTAGATAAATTTGGAATCCTCGGTTCGCCAAGTGCTTTGTAAAGTCCACCTGTGCCCCTCTGGTCATGAATTTTTTGCTTTCCTAACACTGTCACCTGTACCTCTCTGCCCCTACAAATGTCCACTTTGAGGAGATTAGCTCCCTATGAAACACCCATTGCAAATTACAGGGTGTTTATTAAAAGCATGATGTAGCTTTAAAATTCATTAACTTTGGGTTTACATATGAAAGATGCAAACTAGCTACATCTTACGGATATTTGATTGAATGTCACCCAACAAAATTTGTGTAAAAATGAGGTATAAGCAACCACCAATCATCAGTGACACCGTGATCAGTTTCCTCTCCCAACATTGAAACAATTCTCCACTTAACAGTGAGTGATTTCCTGCACTTCATGCCCACACCTCCAGGCTCTAAGAGGAACACCTGAGAGGAAAACAACTATTTTAACACAACCCCATGAAAAGTAGTCCTGGTCACAAGAACAGCATGGACAAATTCCAAACCTGTGTTCCGGGCAGAAAGTACAAGCAAGGATTTCACTGGGATAGAGGGATAAGGAAACTATACTAGAGACACTGGATTCTTCAGAAATGAAACCTCCAATAACCTGTTACTTCCCCTGAGTATAATAGACACACATTAAAACATTAAAAACAAACAAACACCCCTCACCTCTCTCTGAGTCATTACAGGCCATTCTAAACACTCTCGTCTAGATGTTTCCTATAACCAGGGAAGGATCAAGACATTTTGTGGGATTTTTAACCCTCATTTTTGACAATGCACTCTAATAAAATCCAATCAACAAAAATAATAATACACAAACCTCATGTTACAGAAATGTACTCCAAAAGATAAAAAAATAAAACTTTGTGGTAACTTACCTCTAGACATGTAATGATCAGGGTTGTTGTTTTTTAAAAAAGTGTTTAAAAAGGCATTTTTAGGTAAATACATTTTTGCGTTACGAAAGAACAATATAGAGTAAGTTGCCTATTTGGCCCTTAAAGGGGAGAAAGAAGGAAATAAGTGTTTTTGGGTTTTGTTTTTTTCCCCAAGCAAATGCATCTGGACAAACAACAGCTTACCTTAGTGTTGTCAGCATCTTTCCTTCCACACACAAAAAAATTTAAGGGACATATGACATACAAGGTGTGATCAAACAATAAAGTAAACGTTTAAAAAAAAATGTATTATAGTAAGAGACAAACTGCTATTAATCCCCCTCAAAATACTCCCCGTTTCGAACACGCTTATCCCATCATTCTTGCCACTTTCTGAAGCAGTTCTGGAAGTCCTCTTTCATGAGTGTCTGTAGTTGTGCTGTCGTGGCTGCCTCGATGTCCTGAACTGATTCAAAATGTTTACCTTTCATGGTCATTTTGACTTTGGGGAAGAGCCAGAAGTCGCACGGTACCAGATTGGATGAATAAGATGTATGAGGACACACTGTAATGCTTTTATTTGACAGAAATTGCCATACCAGTAGCGATGGGTGACATGGAGATTTCCTTGTAATGATTAAAAAATACAGTGAATACTGCTGCCGAGTGCCATCCAATGGAAAGGCAGGGATCTTCAATATGGGAAGTGGCGCATGGAACCTTAGTAACAGTGTGTGACAAGTATCAGCTTGTGCAGTGAAGTCAGTTGAGTGAGAGCTATGGTTGAGAGAGGGTGTGTTTTAAAGTGTGCTGTATATAATTCTCCATCATGACAACACTCCATGTCACACATCGCTTCTGGTATATGGCAATTATTGTCAAATATTACAATGTGTCCTCATCCACCTTATTCACTGGATCTGGTACCATGCGACTTCTGGCTCTGCCCCAAAGTCAAAACGATTCAGGACATCGAGGCAGCCATGACAGCACAACTAAAGACACTCAGGAAAGAGGACTTCCAGAACTGCTTCAGAAAGTGGCCAGAATAATGGCAAAGTGTGTTCAAAGCGAGGGGGAGTGTTTTGACGAGGATTAATGGCAATGTCTCTTTTACTGTAATACATTTTTTTTTTAATTTAAACATTCACCATATTGTTTGATCACACCTCCTAAGTGGGTGTAACTACCTTCCCAGGCTAGGGCTGCTCTTAAGGAAAATCCCTTGCGGAGCCAGAGGTTCTTAGGGGGTGTACGCTGGAGTCCCCTGTCAGCTTCCACTGGAACTTACATCTTTTATTTTTCCAACTGAAATCACACCCACTACTAGTGTCTTGAACATCTCTTTGTGCCTATGCATAGCCCAAGCATCCAAAATCTATACAGCTAATACAAAAATCCAGGTTTACCTGCATTTGCCACGATACTCTGCATTACAAATGAATTAAGTGCAAGGTTCCTTCAAATATTATCAAACATTCTCAATACTATCTTCTCTTATTACATTTTCAATATCATCTTCTAGGTTTCAAATATTCAGTATTATTATCTCCTAGGTTTATCTTCCCTTCCTTTCCCGGCTACCTCAACACTTAAAAATGAAGATGGTTCAATACACAGAACAAACCCCTGGTATGAAGCTGAAAATTGAATTTACCCACAACTTTTCAAGAATACATCCACTGTATTACAGGGAGGCACACAAGTGTCTCTAGCTAAGTATCTTTTAAAGAAAACATGCAGTTTTAAAGGTCAGCCTCCTGGCTAACAGTTATGTCGCTGACTTTATTAGTTAGCTTATCGACTTGGGATCTCGTTCTGTCAATTTTTCCATTGCGCTTTTTAAAGTTTATGTGTGTCATGAAATGTCTAGCTGAAGCCAAAATGCAACATTTTTCTTCCTACGATATTAAGATATCATGAAACACTGTGAATTTAAAAGCTTGTCTCCATCATTTTCTCGGGGCCGTGGCGACTTCTCTGGCTCTAGCTGTTGAAATGGCTCAGAAGGTATTAAGCCAAGTGCAACAACCACAAAGTATTTCAGCACACACTATTTTACACAGACTGCTTCCTGCTGTTAAAATATGCAACATCCTTTTCACTGAAATTATAAGCATAAACAATCAGATGATGCATGTGACCTCCATCCTTGAACATAATAAAATTTTATTATGTTAATATACTTTCATTTCTTCCTTTTTAGAAAACAAAATCACTCACCAAGTCCTCTAAAAGTGATGCTGCACCTCCCCATATGGTCTATCTACATTCACCAAGGCCCAGTGCGTCCTAAGTCAAGAGCTCCTCTCATTCTCTCTCTCTCCCTCTCTCTCTCTCTCTCTCTCTCTCTCTCTCTCTCTCTCTCTCACACACACACACACACACACACACACCACACGACAGTGTGCAGTTCCAAGTAATTTACTCCCAAAGATGCATCTTAAAGGATGGATCCTAGCAGTAAATTGCACTTGCTAAACTACACGTTCACCAAACAATGAATACTGGTACCTGCGGGATGTGAGTCCATTTTTAAAGAAAATCACCAGCAAGGGTGATGAAAAGTTCTACCAAAACAAATCCTAAGTGACTCCTTTCAGAGTCCCAGTTACAGGCTGCAGAAACCTCAGAAGCACCCCCATGGACTTCTGGATACTCCATACCCTCTCTGTGTGCTAGGGAGAGACAAGAGCCATTCAATTCCCACCTCAGCAGGAAACCAAGGCCCACGGGTCACACCAAACCCAGACATCGATGAGATCAGCTACATCAAGGCAGCTTTCCTATGAACAGCTAGGGCTCCTTTACCTAACACTCATTATCTGATAAACACACAAGTCCCCAGCTCCCACCACACTCCTTTTTAGAGATGATGTAATCAAGTCCCAGTTGGTTAAAGTCTCCGTTCAGCTTGCCCGCGTCAAGTAACTCCAAAGCGACTTCCTTTAATAAGCAGTATACCTTGGGGGTGAGAGTGCATACTTCACTCTAACAAAACTGGCGCCCTAAGCCGGCCTCAACTAGAGGGCGGATCGGTTCCGAGCCCAGGGATGTAGGGGATCAAACAAAGCATGGTGCAGGGTGTGCCACAGTTTACGCGATACGGCATTCAGCTATGACACCCAGCCTGTCCTCCAGCTAAGACTCCCAGGCTGGCTTTCCTTTCTCTTCACTCCCCCACATTCGGTTCTGAAATACTGTCCAAGCAAAACAAGGAGCTCCAATCCCAGGTCCGGTCCACATGGCCACACAAGCATGACTCTGCAAAACCATGCTGGCAACTACATTCAGCTACAGCAAACGCAACCATGATCAATAAGCCAAAGCAGGTTTGGATTTGGTTAGGTTTAAGCTTGCACAAGCACAAAGAGAAAACCACCCACTCTCAAACCCAAAGAGCTACTGCAGAAAGCACCTGCACAAACTCGTCAGGGTGGTTTATAAGGTCACAAGCACCTCAGACAAGATCTTTTATTCCTAGGAGTATGACACAAATGGTAGGCCTGTCACACTGCTGGTGTCAATATTTATCTAAGGCCTAGGTATTCACGATGGTAAAAACCAGGCACTTTTTCAACCAGGCACTTTTTCAGTTCACTCATTCACATAATTTGCCACTACAAAGCCCTGAAACAGATTCGTTTACAGCTTGAATTTCTTCTCTTCCATTTCCATACAGAAGGTTGGCTGCAGGGCCCATAGTGTACGTCAGGAATAATCCTGGCGGTTTGAGAATAAAGCGGTCAGTGTAAAGCACAAGTGCAATATCAAAGGGCACTGCACTCGAGGACAGCAAAGAGGTGGCAGGGGGCGCGGCGCCTGCTTTCTCCACTCCTGGGGCACGCATGTTTTCTGCACTGGAAATGAACAAGGCTTCGACCTGGCCGAAATGTAACCGAACGAACCCCTAGAACCACGCCCAGGCATTTCTAAGTGTGACTCTACTCACACTACAGGAGTCATCCAGCAGCCAATACCCAAAGGTAGGTATGTGAGGCTCAAAGGAAGAGCTGCTACTCAGCAGCCCTGTGTGGTCAGCTCCCATTCTCCCAACACCCTCCTCCTACATCCTTTACGGGGTCTTCCTGCTTTAGTCTCTTTCTCCTTCCAAATAAAGGTCTCTACTCAATTCCCCTCCCCATGTAAAAGTCAGAAGAGATAACTAGTCCATTAATATCACTTTAGGGGGCCCTTGGGACCTCTGAGAATAGCAGTGCCTTGTGGAAACCAGGTGCACAAATGGATTCCTCCACGTCTCCCGCCATCACTCAAAGTCCTCAAATCCCCTTTCTGCAATGGGTGCTAAACTGCAGCTCCCTCAACGGGCTGTGCTGGCTTCTTCCAAGGGGACACCCAGCGGTGGCCTGGTGGAGGTCAACTTCAGGTTTTCATACCAAGGAAATCAAGGCAGTAGAGAGAAATGGCTCTTTCTCCAGTAACAAATTAAAGAACCCACCTAAAAGCCCTCTTGCAAAGTTGATGAGAAGCGACATAAAACAGACTTGTTAAGCCAGCTGCCTATGCTCCACTAAATCTACTTTTCTGATCACACACACAATTCTTCCCAACTAGACAGGTGTCCCTACCAAACACCTCACTTGGATTCTGGATACCCCATGCAGCCCAATAAGGATCATCATGCTTATATCCGCCAACAGGCTGCAAATCACTTTGGTTCCTTCTTAAGCAAAATGCACTGCAAAGTGATAAGCTATGATATATGATGCACGTGTGGTCTGCGAGGGGCGAGCACTCCTACCTCTGCTCTAAATACGCCTGCTGAGTGAAAGCAGGCAAGTTCTGAGCCCGAAATGGTAGCAGCTGACGGTGTAGTCGGTTTTATGTTTTCATACATAGAAATATAACGACACTTAAGCAGCCAGTATTTCCTCATGCACATTTAAGTTAATAATTCACAAACCAACTGACATTCATCAAGGATCAGAAAATTTAAAGGTGGTTTGTGCAAACACTCCTGTTCTTGCTCTTACTTAACAGCTGGTTTATTTAACTGATGGTTTCTGTTGCCATTAGGGGCAGGTAGCACTTCAAAATGTTGTTTATTAAGCCACATATACCTCTACCCAAACTCCAGCAATTATTTTCCTCTCATATGGAACAGTTAGGCAATTCTGGCATGGCAAAATTATCCTAGTTTCCTGGTAAGATTTTACTGTAATCATGCTCTCTCATTTTTAATCCCACCTCTCCAAATGGACAATCCCCAAAGACACCAATGCACGAAGGAGCAGTAAGTATGGTTGAAATAGCAAGAGGCAAGCTGCCTGGATCTCAGACCAGACTGTTTTATCTACATGAGGAAGACTCTCCAACTCAGTCACCCCCCAAAAATGGAGGACCTGATTCCCTATCCTCTCCGACCTTATGCTCTCCAGCTCTCTTTCTTGATCTCACTTAACTTCACTCTCTCTAAAATTGTGTGTGTGCGTGTGTGTGAGAACAGAGTAAGAGAGAGGGAATCGAAGGAAGCCTTCTCCAGCCACTACCTGAGTGTCTCCAACCTGCTGCAGGACAGAAGGATTACCAGTTGTAGATGGTGATTGTTTTTCCACCAGAAGAAACTAAACCCTGGGGATGTGAGTTATCTGCAAAGCCATGGACTTCCTACAAACACAGGACGCGAGGCATGGGTTTAGGAACCCAAGAGCTGCAAGGCCACAGGCCTTGTTAAGCAAGTTACACATTAACTACCACACATCTCAAGGAAGATCCATCAGCTCCACCTTTCTACACCTTTTACACCCTACCTTTGAAAGGGCTTTCTGGAAGTTGCTATCATGGAGTTGGAAATAAATGCAGATGGGCCCACTGTTAGTTTTTGTTTTTAATAAACACCTAACATCAGTGAGTGAGGCTGGCCCTTAAAAGGCATCGAATTAACTCCCAAGGGGCAGAAAGTAAGCAAACCCTGAGGGCAGATGTTTGGACGGCCCACCAGCGGTTATTCCTACCGTCGTGTGTGTGGACGTCTCAGGGACACGGGAAGCAGTGCCCGGGATAGTACAGCACCGCAGAAAAGCCAGTGGTCCCTCACACCAAACGCTTCCTGGGTGTCAGGAATGGCGCTGGTCTCCAGGACCACTGCAGTAAGTAGTCTCTGCCCTCATGAAGTTTACAATCAGGAGGGGAAGGCACACTGAGCAGGCCACCAGAACCGTGTCCCAAAGGCTACTATCCTGCGTAAGGCAGCGGCCACCCTCACTGTGCCACTCTGGGGAAAGCTCTCTGAGGAAATGTTTAACCTGAGGCCAGAAGGAGAAAGTCACCCAGACGAGGCACATTGGGGAGAGCACAGCAAAGGCCCTGTGAGGGAGGGAAAGGCTCGCTGGCAAAGGAGCTTCCTAGTCTGGATGGCCCAAGCTCAGACAGCCCCCAGTACAGGCGACCACAGAGGACGGCAGGAGGGAGGGGAATGAGGCCGTGGAGCCGCAGGCTCTCATTGCTGAGCCTAAGGGAGCCCACCATCTCGGGCCGTGGGCCTCACACTTAAGCCTCCAAAGCAGTATCCCACGTAGAGCTGGTTAACATGCAGATTCCCGGGTCCGACCACCACAAATTCAGACTCCACGGTCAACGGAGGCATTAGAAAACACCTCCTGGCTGCCGGGAAGACTAACAGGGTGCCACCATGAAATGACAATTTCATTTATTTAGACAGCTCAGCCCACTGACCAGTCTACATAAACCAGCGGATCGCAAAGGCGGGCTGCGGTGTTTCTCCACCGTGTACCTGCAGGCCTTCACTCAAGCTCCACACCACCACCCAGAATCCCCACCTCCAGCCACTCAGCTCACCCAGACTGGGACTAAAGAGTATGAAATTAAAAACACAACCAGAAGACCTGATCCTCTACACCTAGTCCCCACATTCGAAATGCTGGCAGAGTTTCAGTACTAACCCATGAGGAACTCAGAAAGCCACTCTCCCTCTGGTTTCTTGCTGTAAAGAAAACCATTGCAAGGCCTCAGCTTCCTTTCCCATTAAAAGCCACCAGGGCCATACTTTTCAATTAGCTGTGTCAGCCTGCCACCCCGAAGCTGCCCAAGTTCAGTATGTCTTCCCTCCCCCGGCTTCCGGTCTCCACCAAACACTTCACACCTCCCTGTTGTAAACCTGTCCAGAGCAATGACCCTGCCTGCTTTGTGACTGCTAAGGGGTACAGGTCTGCATTTCTGTCTAATTTACAGCTGCGAGGCTCTGTCGGAAAAGGGAGGCTTGCACTGGCACAGAGGAAATGCAGAGAAAACGGTCAGACCTGGCTATTATATTATATTTCCTGAAGTTCCAAGAGGGAAAATTCTTCCATTCTAGTAGCGAACGCCGTGCAATGAACTCCCCCAAAGAGTCTCAAATGTGGATCCCCTGCAAGAATAATTTGTGCCCCATTTCCTCCCTTGCTTGGGATTACAAACAGGGAGACAAGTAAACCAAATAAACCAGGCAAGTACCGTCTATTATATTTCTACCTGAAGATCCTGAAAGTCTTAAAAATCTTAAAAATAAAATTCTGTTCACCTAAGGAAGGTAACACAGAGAAAAGCATCTTTACCTGGGCAGTTACCCAAACTACTGAAAACAGTACCACCTGTCTCTTATTAAAACATGCTCTGCTTCTAACTCAACAATGAAAACACAAATGACTCAATTTAAAAAAGAGCAAAGAAACTGAATAGACGTTTCTCCAAAGAAGACATAAAAGGGCACAACAAGCACATTAAAGATACTCAGCATCAACAGTCATTAAAGAAATTCAAATCAAAACTACAATGAGATACCACGTCACATCCACTACGATGGCTATAATTAAAAAGACAGACAATAGCAAGCACTGGGGAAACCGTGGAGTAACGGGAACCTTCACAAACTCCATGCGTCTGGGTGCATGCGATTTCTTTGGAAAACAGTCTGGCAGTTCCTCAAAAAGTTAAACAGAAGATGATGTATTACAGAATTGTACACCTGAAATCTACATAACTTTACTAACAACTGTCACCCCAATAAGCTTTAATTAAAAAAGTAAAACAGAGTTGCCACATAACCCAGCGATTCCACTCCTACCCAAGAGAAAGGAAAACATACACTCATACAAAAACTTGTACACCAATGTTCGTAACAGCATTATTCATAATTGCCAGAAAGTGGAAATAGCTCCTAAGTCTATCAACTGATGAATGGATAAACAAAATGTGGTATGGTATGTCCATATAATGGAATATTATTCAGCCATAAAAAGGAAAGGACTGATGATTCACGCTACAACATGAAAGAACCCTGAAAACGTTATGCTAAGTGAAAGAAGCCAGACACAAAAGGCCCTGTATTGTATGATTCTATTTATATAAAATTCCAGAATAGGCAAATCCATAGAGACAGGAAGTGGATGTTGTCAGGGGCTGAGAGGAAGAGTGGGGAGGGACTGCTAATGGGTGCAGGGTTTTGTTTTAGGGTGATGGAATGTTCTGGAATTAGCAGTGATGGGTGCACAACTCTGCGAATATACTAAAAACTCTGAATCATGTAGTTCAAAAGGATGACTTTAATGGTATTTAAATCACATTTCAAGAAAGCTGGTATTATTAAAAACAAACAAACGAACAAACAAAACCTGCTCTCTTAGCAAGCTTTCAAAATTCCAGATTAAAAATGCCACATAGCTACTTCTGTACCACAAAAATGTAGAAATAACCTTTCCTTCTAAGTGCTAGTAGATCAGTGACGTGGGGAGCAGGCAAGATATCCACATTTCGGATGCGAAAGCCATGATACCACCTTCACAAATCCTTCCCTCCCAACCAACTCCTTCCTGCTCCCTAAACGGCCTGCTCTCCACTGTCGCTCTGCCCACTCAGCCATCAGAAGTGAAAAACCTCAAGTGGAGTTTATCCTCTTTCAGAAAACAAAATTCTCAGGATTTCGAAACAGCATTTTCTTTACTTCAAGTAATGATTTAATAAGGCTGTGGAAAGCAGGGTTCCCAATGGCCAGCCATTCAAAAATTAAGAATAAGCCAGAAGGCAGGAGGAAATGTCACCACAATGGGGAGAAAATAAATTAGTTAGATTAAGGTCTAACTGATCAAGATCTAACTAACCCCTTTCTGTGGTTGGGGCAGGCAGATTTTAGAATAGCATGCTATTTCTGGAAAAGTGCCTCCAGAGGAAAAGTTGGGAGGGTGGGGGTGAGAGACTATATATTTCCGTTTTAGATTAAAATTTGTTGAACTTCACTGAAAGCAGATATAAAGGACCAATGCCCTTCCACTACCCCTCCCCGTCCCGCCCCTCCACACGCGCGCACACACACACGCACACACACGCGTGCACACACACGTATGCTGGTCCTTCCTGGCCCAGCACAGGCCTCCCCAGACTTCACGCCACACCATGTGCGGCTTTGCCAGCCAAGTGGCAGTTAACTGGGAAGTCCGAAAGTCTAATGGGCCCAGGATGCTAACCAACATCAAAGGGATTCCAGTTGCTCCCCTTATGCAATAAACTTCTTTCGCCCAACATCATTCACACTTTCCAAGTGCAAAGTTCACTCTGATATTGGTGGCTTTCTCACTTTGTAGCTTTGCTGGCAAGTGTCCCTTGGCCTGGTTGTTCATTAATATACAATCAGAACATTAAAAGCATTGTTTCACCTTCCTGGGGTGGGGGTCGGGGGGGCACGCTGAGACAATTTAATAAAGCCGACATTGTCCCTAGGGTGGGGAACCACCTTGCGACTGGCAGAGAATTCCAAGATGCCCGGATGGAAGGAGGGTATATACACGTACACACACTCATACAGAGTCAAGTATTTCACAAGATGTTTTTGATATTTGTACATGGCAAAGAGGTCAAGATTAAAGTGTTTATCTCACCACAGAAATTGACCAGGCATTTCTTTCCCTTTAATCCTTTCAACACCAAGTTATTCCTTCCCTTTAAAACCTTTACAGGAAGTACTGATATTTGTGGCAGGAAGACAAATGAAGGAATGTCTTGAGCGCCATCAGACTATGAACTCTGAGAATGCTGTATGCTGCACTACTTTTACTTTTCAAATCAGACAAACACAATGACAACTTACTTTCAAGACCATGTTTACTTTGCTGAAAGCCACATTCTAAACACGGGCTCGTTCGTAGAAGGGAAGCAGCTTACAGTCCGACCTTGTTTATGCTCCAAGTAGGTTTGACAGAAAAACCACATCAATTTGTTTTAAAATAATTTCCATTTGCTGGAAGCTGTTCCTGAAGGGTTCTCTGCCACACTAATCTGCTCTGATTCCTACCAGCTGTAGGCAGCAGGCAAGCCGGCCACAGACAGGGCCGGGCTCGGGTACAGGCAGGCTGGCTCTACAGGGGTGGCAGCGGGCTGGGGCAACACCTGGGCATCACAGAGCCACCGCAGCATTCCCCTCCAGAACAGGGAACACTTGGGTTTAGAGGAACACAAAACATTTCCGAGTTCAGAGTCAAACTCTGTGACACGCCCACACAGAGCAATTGTCTATGCAATGACACCTGGGGGGAAGAAGCCTTTCGCACTCTCAGAAACACAGCACCTCTTGTATTAAGGATACAGATTTGTGTTTCAGCCCAAAGTTCGCAGCGTAGGACACTAAGATCATCTGTTTGCCTAAATGACCATCAGAACACTTGAAGAAGGAAATGCAGATTAAAATAAGTCAGTGCAATTTGCATGTATTAAATTGGTGTATGATTGCAGAAAAAAAGTATCTCATCTTTGTGAGGGTACAGGGAAAAAGGGCACAATTTCACACATAAATTGGGGGCCTCTTACGAGGACTGGTGCCAAAAGTCTTAAGAATTTGCATATCCAGAGCAATTTGAAGTCAGTAACTAGTCCTAAGGAAATAAGAAATACATAAACATGTATTTATAAGGATGTGTACCACTGTCAAGGGAAAAACCTGAATGCCCGATACCAGGGCAAGTTTCACTAGGACTTAAACTGTATTTTTAAAAAATGTTTACAGTTGGAGAAAGTATTCATGTTATTGAGTCTTTCTAAAAAAGAGAACATTATGTTGTACACCTGAAACTAATATAATTTATCAAATTATACCTCAACTTAAAAAATTTTAAAGCTGAATTACAAATGAGTAGCAACCCCAATTTTGTTTTTAAAACTATAGCTCAATACAGGTATTCAACGACAGATATTACTGGAAATTTGTACACCAGAGTGATAATATTTATCACTGGCTAATGAGATCAGTTATTCTTTCTTCTTTTGTAGTTTCCTCTTTATTCAATAAACATAACTACCATGTGTCACCAGAAAATTAAAAATAATTAAAATAGAAGCAGGTAACTAGGCTAACAGGTCAACAGCACAAAACCCCTCTAACAGTCACCCTACCCAACCATCACAGCTCACTGGGTACAAAAGGGCCTTCCTTCAGCATCACGGTCCAAGACCTCTCTATGCCGTTAAAATAAACACTAGAGGCAGAGATCACTGGGCAGCACACAGCTTTCCCACTGCCTCTCGGTACCGTCTCTGGTCAATGCCAAAAGGGGCTAGACTTAGAAATCTATCTGCCCAAAGTTTCCTGCATGGAAGCTTCTATAAATCTAAGTTGCTAGTTTGGACTGAACCACCGAGGGCATGGTAACCTGCCCTTAGTATTCTCATAGCTTGCTCTGGTCAAGGAGAGCAGCCTTTCCCTCTGCCAGCAAAGAGGGAGAAAAACAACCTTGGCCTGGTCAACCCTTTTTGTCCAAGTGGAGTACTTAGCAAAATAACGAAGAGCCAAGCAGCCCAAACCAGCTGCCTGGCCAGGGCTCAGCATAAACTGAGCAGAATAACCACAAGGGAAGGGTGTCTAGACAGCCTCAGTCTATGTAAGAAGCAACTCTCCCCTACAGTGTCAACTCTGAAAACGCAGACTCCAAATATCAGCTCCAGCAAAAGAGCAGATGAGAGACCATGTTGACAGTTGGGAAACACACTGTGGGCTTCCTCGCCAAACGCAACACGAAGGAGAGCTGCAGGAGCTGCCCACCTGCCAAGAACAGCCACTGGAGATCCAGAAGGGGAATGATGCCCGGGACCCCATGTGGGATACAGGTCGCTGCTTCCACTGGAAAGGGGCTCCAGTAACAATACTTCAGTACAGATTGAAAAGCCACCTTCCCACAAGAGAGGGACTGAAAAGACCGTCAACTCTCAGTGTGGCATGGAAATTGGCTACCTGTGATCTTTCCACTTCAGCTCCATTGGCTGCTTCTTCCTTTCCATTCTTCTAAGTTTCTCAACACTAGTATCTGGTGAGGGATGGAGGAAACTATCAAACATGAGGCATATTTAGGATATGTGCAGTTAGGATAATTCGGGCCTCACAGGGGCTCATCTAAATGTCTGGGAAAGGCATTTCTATAGGACTTACAGGACTACATAGAATGAATGCCAAAAGCTCTAGCTACAACAGTATCTGTACTGGGCAACTGCTGTGTCCCAGGCTTTGTGCCAGGTTCCGGGAATACAGCAATAGATCAGAGACAAAGCCAGTCCCTGCTTTCAGGGAGCTTACAGACAAACCGGGGAGTGAGACAGTAACCAAATACCACATGAAACTTCTATATAAAGTACTGCAGAGTCTTCAGGTGGGAGTCCCACCCAGAGGGAAGGTTAGCAATGATTTCCAGGGGAAGAGTAGGAGTTTGCAAGGCAGAGGGAAAAACATGTCTTCAGGCAGAGGAAACAGGATGTAAGGGACATGTGACGTGCACAGTATTACACGAGCCTGGGAAAAGTCCCACAGGGGGGCCGGTGCACAAGGAGCCCGGCAGGAAGGAATGGTAAAGGTGGAGAAGTAGCTGGACAGCCAGAGCTTTAGGCAGTGGGAGTCACATGCTCCAATTTTCATCTCTGCAAAGACCCACAGTGGCTGGAAGGGGGTTACAACAGACGTGAGTAAAAAGCTCCCTATTGCCCAAAAGTGTTCATAAAACAAAGAAATCGTGCAGAAGAGTGTTGAACGTAAAAATTTATCTTTCAAGATCACTGACGAACTCCACTGTTCTTCCTTCCATGTCTCTGCTCTGGTCCTTTTTTAAAATGCAGGGTAGCGGGCAGTGGGTCACAGGTGCCAGAGCAGGCTCCCAGAACCATGGATATCCCACAGGGCCACACAACCCAAGGCATGCCAAGGATTTCAGGCACCGTATAAACTCCATCAGCAGGCTAAACTGTTTATATGTTCTGGAGTTAAAAATACACCAGTCAGGTCAGCGTTAACACCAGGGCCTTATCAGCAAAGCTGTTTGTACGCTGGTTACACAAGGCCGGCCTATGACTGGCCCATCTTTTGAATGTACCTCGATCTGCAAATTGTCTAATGATACATCAGTGAGATTATAATAAAGCCACCAAATATACACGCATTTGAGAAAAACACTTTCCAAACCCAGGGATACTTTACTGTTTATAAATAGTTGACTTTTTTTGATCCCCAAGCATATAATATTCGCAGTTGCTCCAGAAACCAAAGAAACACGGAACAGGAACACAAACCGCAACCTAACAGAAACAATAAACAACAGATGGCGAGACATATGTGTGTGCTACCACCCCCTTCACCAAAGGGGCACACCAAAAATGGATTCTGACACACCATGCTCTCCCGAGGAGGAACCACGCTCTTCAAACCCCAGTCAAGACACCATTTATGGAGCACTGGCTCTACGGCTAGAGCTGTGCCAGGTAGTTCAGGCCACCAAAGAGCTGCAGGCCCAATCACGGTCCTCGAGGAATTCAGATCTGAAAGGGATGAGAGACGAACAAAAACCAAGGAAGTGGACAGTACTAGTCTTACAGTATTCTTCCCAAATACAGTCAGGCAGAGTCCGGTTTGAGATCCAACTCGGGCAAGTGCTAGACCCTGGGCAAGTCCTTCAGCCGCTCTGGGCCTTGAATATGATATGGAGGTAATATATTTCAGAGTTCAGAGGATGATTAAATTAGTTACTGGGCACGTGTCCTGCCGCGAAAGCGTGTACTGCTATTATCGCGGTAGTTCTAATAACTAACCTTCCTCAAGCTTTTGCTATGTGTTAGGCCCTCTATAAAAATCATAAAGTATTTCAACTTTGTCGTCATAACAAGTTTAGTGAGGTGGGCACTACAATTACCCTTTTAACAGAAGAGGAAACTGAGTGAGAGGGAAGCTGAGTAAACTGCCCAAGGCTACCCAGGAAACTGGGCTCCAGGGCCACCACGCTAACCAGTTTGCCACCTAACAACATGAATGCTTCAGACCCACGGCCACCAGCCCCTCATAACCACACCTGTGGAACGAAGCAGGGCTTTGGAGAGGATGGAGACACAGCGTTATCTTCCCTAGTAGACCCTGAAACACTGCACTGTTCTGAGTTTTTCACTGGTTACCATGGCTTGAACTTATTCGAAGAATTCAAGACAAATGCTAATATAAATTCAGACTGGCAAGTTACATTCACCTTAATTAATGATTATGTGATGTTTATGAAAAATTTTAAATGTCATCTATCTTATAACAAAGGGGAGGGTTCCCAATAAATAAGTGTGGCTGTTGTATTGCTTTCCATATGTGGACATGTCTATTTTAGGTATCACAATCTCATGTCTGATTATCCGGCCAATTTCACCTCAATGCTCACTGTTGAAAACTCTGACTAGAATTTTCCAACTACACTGTAACTTTAAGCTTTTGTGTTTCTTCTACATTTAAAAAGAATGCCATTTCCCAATATATAACTCCCAGATGTAGAACTCACAGATGATTCATCTCACAGAACAAGTGTTCGGAGACATCAGCTCCAAATAGAGGAAAAACTTGGAATCCCCTTCTCCCTCAAAGTAAGAACTCGCCTAGATCTGCTTTGCTCAACAAAGTTTGTTTTCAATTATATTTCCAAATTCTTTTAACAATAACTGCATGGCGTCTGGCACCAACACATCTGATTCTTTGAAGTGGTTCTCAAGCAGAAAGTAGAAAATAAGGAGAAAGGAAGGGAGGAACATTCATAACTTTTCTTTTAGGTCAAATATTCTCTCTAAAAGTTCTCTCTGACATATAATATCAGACAACCTACAAGCTATGACTTCTCACCAAAGATCTGTCTGCACTGCAGGGAGCACCCGTGACAGATCAGACGAAAGCCTCTGAATTTATCCCTCTACCCTTCAGCTGGCTCTTCATGGCAACACAGATCCTCAGCACAAAGAAAATGGTCTTTTACTCCTTATATCTAAGTTCCTAAAACACTTCTGTTAAGTCCTCCACACAAGTCAATTAGAAGTAACCACACTTGAGGAGTAAACCCTTTTGAGAAAACAATGAAAACACGGGCAGATCACTTCCGCCCAGAAAAAACATACCAAGCCCGAAGACGAAAGTTATAAGGTAATAAATAATTATCGAGGGACTCCTTAGGTACATGAAATTGAACAATCCCTGATGCTTTCAAGTCTAAGTGGAGAAAAAAGGCATAGATGTGTGAAAACTTACCTAAGTAGTTAGACTGAGAATCCTCTAGGAGACAACGAGATAAAAAAATAATAAATTCACCAGAAAAATGTCAACTGAATAACAGGGAATGTCTGAGCCTGACAGGAGAGACTCATGGGACGGTGGGAGGATTATTTGGCCTATTTTGATCTCAGAAAGCACGTGGGAAAAGGCCATCTTTAGGTCTTAAAGGAAGAATGTTAAAAAAGAAAAAAGAAGTCTAGTTCTTTGGACTATTTGCTTTAGTCCTAAATTAGTTCCTAATTCCTGTTAAACTTCCTGTCAAGAAGTTCCAAACTATTAATTGTGGCTCTAGCTTCACTGTATTTTAGCTGTATCCCCAAACAAGGTTCCAAATTCCAAGAATTTGTTCTAAAGAAAAAAAATCCAAAGTTTCTGCCTTGTGAAAATTTACATGACAAAGAATGAGTGGCAGGAAGAGAAAAGCCCAAGACCTTCCAGTGAAGGCACTAACAAACTCCAAGTGGAACAAAGGTGGATATTCAGAACATAGAAAATAAAAGCTTCTCGATTCTGCAGGATAAATAAAGTCTTTTAAGGAGTCCAGTTATGACAGGGATCGTGATTTTCAAGAACAGTGTTTGGCCAAGAGGAAACCAATGAAAACCCAGGCAGATGGATAGATGTGATATGTGACCCCCCCAAAAAAAAAGACCAAAATTGAAGAAATGAAGCCTTGTGTACACACAAGGCTGCTGAATTTCCACCTTAAAAGGTGCACATGAAAGATCTCCCCAGTAAAAGGGCTAAAAAGCTCCTCTGGTCTCTGCCATGTCCTCAGCATATAGTCAGTGGCAAGCGGCTTAGAAGGGACACACAGGGAGGTGTGTAGCAGCTGCCTTCCCTGTGGCGATTCCTATTGAATCTGCTACAGGTGGCCCATCTCGTCACTTCCTGCAGTTTATCAGCATCACCTGCACGGCACTCATGCCAGCTGTACACGTAAGGCCTACCTGAGAGAGACGCTGCCTGCAGTGCCCTAAGACAGGCAAGGATAAGCAACTCTTTGGGAAAATATGTGCTCAATTTATTTGCTGTTTTTGACCCAAGTTCTTAAAACCTAAATCAAGGATCTATAAAGTAGGTCTGCACCAGCTTCCACTGTTTTTTGGGGGGGCTGGAGGGAAAAAGGAGGCACCGACCAAAGAAATACTGGGGAGTATTTGCTCCCCTTCAACACCACCAAAGGACCCACAAAAGGTTCCGTCTTTGAAAGTCCCCCACGCACATCCTACCTCCCCTTCGCAGCTCAGGGTATGCATTTGAGATTCTACTCGGAAGCACCCAACATGCAAAAATTCTTTTAAGTAAATATCCTAGACACACGGGTTGATTCACTAATTCTTACCATACAATGAGTAGTAAGTTTATTCCCTCTTTGCTTCAATTAGGACAGAATCATAAACCTGAAAATGAGGAGTCTTAGAAGTCATACATCCCTTTACAGAAAGGAAATTAACTGGTCAGCCCAAGGTCATCCTGCCAAGCAGGGGCAGAGCTGGGACAAAACTCGAAGGGCTTCCGACCCAGCCATAGGCTGTTTTCCCATCCTACCACATTCCTGCCTTCACAGCTTTAAGAAAATTATTTTTTTTCCTTTTTAGTCAGTAGTTTGCATTCCTCTTTAGTCAAGAACCCCTTTAAGAAGCTTAACGAAAATACGGGCTCCTTACTCCCAGAAAGATGAACTGAACTCTAAGACTTCACATATAATAAAGTTCCCTAGACACCCCCAAAAATATTATTTGCCTGTCTTTATTTTAGAACAGTCTGGAATTCAATATAATTAAATCATTTCTAAGTACTGTTTCAAATGAACTTGTAAAAGAATCCAAAAATCTCCATAGAAGAGTTCCTGATTTTTCTCCTGGGCAAAGCACACCACTCAATGAGGCCAAACCACCTGTGGCCAAGAGTCCTACAGACACCAAATCTGAGGAAACATTCAGAGGAATGTGGGAGAAGGCAGATCTTCATAGCTGCAAATCACTTTAGTTTGCTTTTTGGATCTCCTCTTCTCCAAACTAGAAAGGAAACCCCATCCCATTCAAGCTGCAGCGTCGGCATCCATCACTTCGTTGCATCAACAACCAACTTCCTGGAAGCAATGAGCTCTTCTGGCTGTTTATAAGTTTTGCAAGCACTGGGAGCTTCTGTGCCAGAAATTCACACCAGCCCAGGTGGAGGGAGGAAATCAGACCAAAAAAAAAAAAAAAAATTTTTTTTAAGTAAAAATAAAATGAAAACTAAAATGCAAGCAAAATGCATAGTGCTGGACCAAGGTACCACACTGCTGAAATAGGATGAAAGGATGAAGTTCTCCCAATCTGCAAAATAGAAATCAAATTCCTAGGCGGAATTTCTCACATGGTAAGTTTTTACCCCATACATTTTGCTTAAAACCTTTGGCATGTGCTTCCACTTTCCTAAACACAGAATCCCCTAGATATTATATAAATTTAATTAAGCTGAATATATCCATGAGTTTAACCTGACCATGCTGGGCAGCTTTTAAAAGCACTGAACACTCCATAACCTATAGGAAATTAGGTTTTCACAAATAGAATATGGAAATCATTCCATAAACTATGATCAAGTGAATGGCACTGGATGCCTGTGTAATTCCCATTTGGATTCCTATCTAAGCTGCAGCCTCATTGAAATATATTCTAAAGAGGTCTCCTAACCAACTAAGTAACAGGCTGTAGAGAAATAAAATGATGGACTTTTACAAAACAAAACCATTTTACAGCTACTTGGAGAAAAGCATTTTCAAATCTGTGTGAAGTTTAAATCAAGCACAGAGGGTTCCAGGAACCTAGTTCTTTTCTTTTTGAGGATTTTCTTACAGGGTGCCTCTAACTATTTAAAGAAGCCTCAAGTAGCCACAGCTGGAGGGTCAGGCCTTGCAAAGTAAACAACAGTTAACTCAATTCAGAGTCACTAACTACAACCAATGGCTAATTATCCCTCTATTAAGGAACAATATCTGAAATATCAGTTTTTAAATGACCCATTGGTAATTATGTTTGTTCACTAATGGATGCCAATCAACACTTAACAAACAGCCTAGTAGAAACCTCCAAATGAGAGCAACAAGTGGAGAGAAGAGTTCGTCAGAATTACACATTTCTGGCGAAGGACTGTAGGACAAAAGGACTTTCTAAGCCCCTCCCAAAAGAGGAAAAAAAGAACTGTATTCTGAAAACATAAATTAAGCGCGCACACCGCATGTGCTCAATAAACATTCTGCAAACATACAATTTACCAAAATTCCCTTTGCATAAAAAATACTTAAGGTTGATTTTTTTTCAAAAGTTGTTCAAGTTCACATTTCTTAAAACCAGCCTTTAGTGAATTGTATAATATGTAAATTATATCTCAATAAAGCTGTCAATTAAAAAAATATACATTTCCAGATGAAATGGTATGCTTAGATTTGCTTCCCAAAAAACAGGGATGAGGAGAAGTGTATTGGGGCATAGATCCAATAAGGGGGGTTGGTAATTGCTGAAGATGAGGGATGGTACAGAGCTCATTGCATTACTCTGTCCACTTGTGTCGATTTCTGCTACCTCCATAGTAAAAGGTAAGAAAAAAACACCCCGTACCAACAGAAGTGGGTTAATTTATTTAAAGTACTCGGCTGCATATCTAATGTCTCCTTAATTCAGATTTTTTCTTTTTTATATCATACTTTTAAGGTCTTCTCAGAAGAAAAAGATGCTATAATGCACCAATCTACTTCCCAATCAATCAGTTGGTAGTTGTCACTGCCTAGGCAGGGCCCAGCTGTCCACTGCTTTTCACCCAGCCCAAAGTGCTAAGTCTCAGGATACAAATGCTTTCAAACAAAGAGCTCTGCAACCACAAGGTTTGGAACTAAAGCGTGATTATCTGTCCCCCAGTTCAAAAGTGCTCAATTCTTCTCATTGTATCTAACAGGCTACCCTCAAGTAGGTAATCCAGTGAGAACGAATTTATCAGTGCAATGTGTGCTCTGACCAAAGATACTAAGTGGCAAACTATTTGAACAGCAAATTATAAACTCACTGAAGGAGCAAAGGGCAGGAAGTGGTGGTGGTGGTGGTGGTGGCACTTGCTAAATGCTGCATAAAGGAGTCTTAAAAGATGAAGTCCTGAAATTTTTTTTATCAGCTAAAAAAAAAACACACAAAAAAAACCCCTCTATTATCTCCATCTTGTTTCTCGACATGCAGCTAATTCTGCTTGCGGAGTAGAACCTACTCACTTCATTCATTTCTTCCTAATAATATGAGACCTAATGACATGAGAGAAAAAAATCTGCAGATCTTAAAAGACTAGAGACCTGTTGCACCACAACAGTTTAAAGAATAATCAATACTTAAAAAGAGACAGGCCATGCTTTCTTTAAATTCTCTGCCTGGCACCTTTTGCCAAAGCAAACTGAAAAAGCAGTGATTGGAACCTACATCCTGGTTCGTAAGGAAATCAAGATGTATTAGACTTTCAGAGATGAACGGATTGGTTGTTCGCACAATGGGCTTTACTGGTTGTGCTAGATTACATAGTAATAAAGACGCAAACAATCGTAGCCGTTTATGTGGGCAAGGCTGTGAATCACCGCCTTTCACTGGGGAAGGGACGCAGCTACAGGTGCAGAAGAAGCAACAGCCAAAGGCTTTTCAGGTGGCATCCTTGCCAGATTCCTCAGATGACTCTGTGCTCACTGCCCATGGTCCCCTACAAAGGACTGCAAACAAACCAAAACAAATGAAAAATGTCAGAGCTCTCCAGCTCTGCATACAATCCAGCAATCACCTCCCCTCACACCTCCTCCTCCCTCAAATATTTCCAAAGAGAAGTGGGTACAGTGCAGGATTCAGCCCGCCCCGAAGTCTGTAACCTAACCCATGTTTGGAGGAGCACACCTGCATTTTTCCAAGCTATTGACCAAGAGGAGTTACTTGCATCTCAGTGAGGCTCAGTTTCAATGACACCCTGGGAAATAACAGGGCAAAATTATTAGTTTAAGGGCCTCTCACTTCCCTGCCTCTTTCCCACACGCCATCTCCCAAAAGGATAATGCTAAATAGACAGAAGTATTTGCACAACTGAAATACATTTATAAACCACCTCAATAAGTCCTGCTAATTGTATCATTTATTGCAACTGTTCCTAGCTTCCCTCCTGTTTCTCTGAACTTGCCAAGGGCACATGAAGTTTCACTCGTTTCTCTCTACACCTATCACCAAAAACTTTACTACAGGAGAAGGCTGCTTGGGTTGTGAGCCCTGCCACCCTGCCCACTCCAAAAAGACGCCTTCATATCAGAAAAGTAAACTTTTCCCAGGAAAGCCTTTGTCACCAGGAAATCTGAGTTGGAGAGATTGGCCCTGAGAGAGGATACAAAATGTGAGCTGGTGCCCTAACCTTTAAATCGTGCTCTGGAATCCTTAGCAAGGAGATCGACCCACACTAAGTAACTGGGCGAAACACGTGTGTCATCTAACTTTGTCCTCACAGCAGGAATAAGACAGAATATTAGGATCCCTTTTAAGAAATGAAGGAAAGAGGATCACACGTATATAGCTGTAGAGCTGTAGGATGGTAGAGGAGCCAGGAATGGACCCTAGAAATAATTTTCAACCTCTTCATCACTGTCCCCACTGAAGACTGTGCACTGGATGTGATCACCAGGGATAAGAACATCTGCACACTTAACAGAATAAAAGTGAGGAAAGCTTCGCCCTCACAACTCTTTTTCCCATAGTAACCCAATCCAAGACCTGGGGTACAATTGGGCAGCGAATGCCCATTTAGAGGACACAGAGAAGAACTGAAGGCAGGACATGAAAAGCATGAAACCAGGGAAATGGAGAAATAGCTTTTTTTAAAATGGAGTGATTTTTCTCAACAGACTGGGTTTACGTGTGGATAAAAACCACATGTAAAGTATTAAATTATATAAAACATAATAGTATAGAAAAGCATAAAGCTTTGGGATAAGAAAAATTCATAAGCATACCTTCTCCCCCCCACCAGGATACAAATTGGCAACTTCCAACTGGACGATATACAAACCACAATTTTCATTTTTTTCTACAATCTTTATTTATCCACTCATTTTGCTTAAATGACAACAATCAAGTTCTTCAGTAGAAAATTTCTCAGCCCCAGTCATGTAATTGGCCAGCTAACTGATCAGTCTGGACTGCTATTCTAAACTCTGTAGTTACATAAAAAATAAGTGCAGGTTCCAAGAGGGTAAACTATTGAGAAAAGGTTAACCACTGGTCTTCAAAGTCCTACTTCTTTGCATGGGGAGATAAGAACAGATTTCAGCTTCTGACTCCCACACTTTCACTTGAAATCAAAGCAGGAGACAAGCATATTACTGACATAACATGAACTGAAGCCACGAGGCAGATGGAATGGACCCCATAGGCTCAATGTCATGCGTAAATCATTAAAAAAAAAAAAAACACCACTAACGGTCCCTGAATTTCCCAGAGGCCAGGGAACATTGGGGATTTTTCAATATTTCTCCTCCTATGCCTGGGAATTTTTCTTCTGCCCCTCCTCCCTCCGGTCTCAAGACAATGCCTTCAGCCTTTGAAACTGCATCCATTGTAAACAGCTCTGAATATTAACACAGCCCAGAGTCCTGTAGGCTTTTAAAGGACCCCCAGGGTTTCAAATTGCAGTTGCTGAGGAGGAGGAAGGTCCCCAGTGAGTAAATGTCACCAAGCTCATTCACAAAGAGTTGGAAGTTAGGCTTGCTCACGAAACTTCAAGTCCTTCAACCGATGGTGTAAGTCGGAGGAATCCCTTTGAGTTTTAAATAAGAAAAAGAAGGAAAAAAATCTGGGGCAGTCAACATTATTTAGTGCTTACAGTGACTTTCAGCGAATCCCTTTTCTCCATCTCCCTTGCCTCGTGGATGTCACTTTTAAATAACCACAGGCTATTTCCACCGCCTTCTGGACCTCCACAGCTAAGAGACCTTGAGGGCGTTAGCAGGTGCACACACTGGGCCAGGTGCATTGCTAAGCCCCACAAACGTCCTGCTCTCTCGCTCACATTCCAGTCCACATTGAAAGGGAGGATACTGAAAAGACTCCGCACCAAGGAGACACCTCTGCGAAGTGGGGGAGGCCCTTTCATTGTGAGCACGGGGTCTGGGGGAGAGAGAGGTCAGCCGGAGGCCATCCCAACATGCTCAGAGAAGGCTGCCTGGGGAACCCAGGCCAAGGAATTAGCACTGCAGGGAGGGAAACCTTCAGGCCCAGGAGCAAAGTGGGGTGGCTGACACCCACAAGGAACCAGCTCTCATTACACTACACTGCATCCTCCTCGTCTTTCTGGAGACGGAAAATGACTGCCGACAATACACCCCAAAGTCCAAAGTTTGGGAAATATAGTAAACAAACAGAATTATGGAAAGAGATGAACACACTTCTTTTTAAAACAGTCCCTTAAAAAGGGGGGCAAGAACAGTATCCGAAAGGCAAGACGGACACTGTGCCAACACAGACCGTTTATATTGGGTCCCCCCAGGACGGGGTGTCTCTGGGCACTCAAAAATTAGATTTATAGCCATAATTTCCTATCAGGGGGACTTTCTCTCAAGGCAACCAATTTTATTTGCCAGAGGCCTCCCCTTACTCAAAACAGGTGCCAGAGAACTAGTCACAGGCCAGAGCTCCAACATGGAGGGGAAGCAAGGCCAGGCTTCTGCCACTTGTTGCAAAGAAGCTCCAGCTAAAGCTCCCTGAACTCTGAAAGCCCTCGCGCCTTCCCCATTTTCCCTCCGCCATGACCTGTGTGTACACGGCTCACTATTCCAAACCCCCCTTTGCCCCTCCCCACAAGTGGGAAGATGTTCAGTGTGTCCTGAGTCCTTGCTAAGTGATGGAGAGACAAAGAGGAAATGGCAGAAGGGAAGACCTCTGGACAATAACCTACTTTTTTAAAAAAACAAAAAAAACACACAAGAATCTCAGTTCAGGTCCTGGAACAGTTTGGCCATCAGCACTTTAAATCTAATTTGCATAAACAGGATGGGAAGTACGTCCGAAAGCCTTAATTCACAGCTCCCTGCACACCTCAGACTCCCAGCACAGGTGTAAAATTTGAAAGACAAAGGCCCTCTTTTCTTCACAACTACAATGGCAACTACAGTTTGTTTACTGTCTAATGTAACAAGCATCACTGATGTGCCAAACCAACAAGGTTTGATTTAAGGCACCTAGGTCTGGTCCTGCAAACACAAAAAGAGGTCTAATAGCAAGAGGCCCAAATCAACACATTTAGTTTCATGTGGCCCAGGATAACCACATGTGGCCCTTCAGTGAGTGTCCTTGCTGCTGAATGCCATGCTGTCTTCCAGCCACACTAAGAAAAAGCCTCAGGGTGGTGCTTCCTCCAGGGCCTCCCTTCCTCCCTATCACGCCCCACCGGGTCATCATTTAGCTCCAGAGCGGGTAAGCTCGCCACACTGGGCTCAACATCATGCCACAGGTAAGAAAGAGTCGGAGGTAAATGGCATTTAGTACTTTAACAGCTTCTGAAGCCATGCTCTCAGAATCATTTCAAAGAAAGCAAACATCTGAGTTCTAAGAAGTTCAACTTCTTCTGAGGTTCTGGGAAGTTGGAATAAGGCTTGGCAGTACTTGCTGCTATTTATGAATGTGTTGGTTGGACTATGCCAATCTCACCTACGTAATGGGATGGCAGGCTCAGTTATGGCTCAACTACTACAACTATAAGTTATTGTGCCGAAGAAGTTATTCTCAGGCCCCAGGAATGAACGTATTTTCCCCTCTACCAGCGCCACTCCATTTCTTCTATTCAAATTGCATTTACATTCCCTATTACAAAGTTTTACTTTCCTTATGCTAGCCCTAGGAACAACTCCAAAATTAGACGCTCTGTTTACAAAAGTCAAAAAAAAAAAAAGTTCCATAAAGCCACAGGTCCCTTTCTGTCTCAAATCCACAGCCTGAACTTGATTGAACTACTGCAGTAAATCTTGTTCATGGGGTTATAAATTAGGTCAAAGCATTTTCTAGATACAATAGACTCAGAGGGTGTAAACTTGGTGAAACTACATGTTTTATTATATTATATACAGAGACTTTCTCCCTACAGTCTTGCTGAATCATAGCCAGGAATATAAACGGTATAAATATCCTGATGGAAAATTCAGAGTAAGACTAATGACTTAAATGGGAAATCTGAAGTCTAGAGAAAAAAAAAAATTAGCTTGCTTTTTCTTTAATCAGAAAAACACTTCACGAATATTTTTCAGAGCATATCCATTTTGAACTGAGCACTCTACTGCCACATACTAGCCAGAAGTCACACTCTTCATATCTTAAAATCTAAACAGTTAACACCAAAATCAGTACAATCAAGTCTAGTGAAACTCAAAACACCCCGTTTGGTATTTACTGATCATCAAACGTATGAGAGAAAAGACTGTAATTTCAAAGGTATTTACGTCATGTGAAATGTTACTACTAGGCAACAGAACACTCAAAAAATGACCAGTAGTTTTGCTCCCAAAAATTAAAGGGCAAGATAAAGTGGCTCGTGTGACCAGAGGAAAGTGCAAAGCAGAGGACACCCTGTCCTCTCCAGGAAGTCACCACCTCTGAACTAAGAGCCTTCCCCACAATGCCACTGACACGTGGCACTGGGAATCACTCGTCCAACAGGTGAACACTGAAGAAGTTGTTTTGATTCTGTCCACATGACTTCATGTTTTTAAAAAACAACCTTAAGAGTCTGTAAAGGAGAAAGCACAATACTTCAGGCTACCTCACTAAGTAAAATACTACCTAATGGCAGTGCTGGGTTCTACGTCCCACAACTTGACACAGCCACTGCCTGTGTTAAAACCCACACGATGACCACTGATTCTCACTAAGTCAGTGAATTCTACGGCAGCAGCAGAATATGGAAGAGAAAAACTAACCATAACTAAAGGGTCCAGCTTCAGAACTCTGTAGTACTTGATCATCAAACAATGTGTAATGTGGTCCAAGTTAGAGATCTGGGCCCCATTTTCGGAAGCACAGGACCTTCGAATTAGAAAGGAATTAACTTCTCTTCTTTCCACCGCCCACCCCAGCATCCAGATATCCAGACCTCATTTTCTTAGATCATGCCACAGGTGTTGGTTAAAACTTGTGTCACCAGTTTTGTTTCTCTTTTTTAAACAGTGATTGTCATGCCTGAAGTTACTACTGTGCCTCTTCTGTGTTCAAGGAAAGATACCCAATAATTCAACTGAAAAGGCCTACTCAAGCTCGGCCTTTTCTGGAAGGCACTAAAAGTTCTGCAGAGACGCTGATTACTGATAACTGGACAGGATTTTGACTCGTGGACCAGGCCATTTAAAAGTTTTTAAAAGCTGTTATAGTCTATCACACTTAGAAAAGTCTAATGTATTTTTTCCTGCCAAATCCTTAGTGTCCCACTAAGTTCTATAGGCCAAAATCCTGACAACACAGAAAAGAGTCTCTTTTGGGTGAAGCAAACTCTTAAATCAACCAAGTCCCTGGCACCCTCTCCTGAAGTAGCACTACTCCAAAACTAATTTGCACCATTTATAGAGGAGAAATACTAGGGGGGGGGCCCGGGGGGGCCCACCCCACCGGATCATCAAGCCCAAGAGGGCCCCTATGGAATAGATAGAAATGGTCTGGAACACAGTTCCTTAAAATGCCAACCAGGCAGAAAAAGCCAAACTCTCCGCAGTCACAGATTTCCAGGAACTCTCAAAGCCCCCTTACTCAGGGGTCCTCCAGGAAAGGCTGCCTTCTGCCCCAGTGAGAGCCAAGTCAGGCCACCACGGTCCTGGGGGATGAAAAGACGGCTACACACACACTCTCACTAATAAATAATGAAAATGCAAGACTGGAGCCAAGAGTCACCTTCATTCATTACCCACTGGAAGGAAGGCCAAGGAGCTCAGACACCAAAGAGTTGGGTTACAGGATAGGAAAAAAGGAACACATACACACAGACCCCCAGACTTCCTCACACTCTTCCCCTCCAGATGTTTCCCACTCTACACCCACATACAAACACCTCACCTCCAGACTTTCATTCACATTCTCTCACCTCCAGACACCAGACACCCACTCACTCAGTCACTCCCAGATCGCCCTCACAACCTACACACGTCACTCACCTCCAGGTTTCAATGACCCACATTCGCTGACTTCCACCCCCCCACCACCACCCCAAGGCACACTCTTCTCTCCTCCAGACCCTCAAGACCCAGGCTCGCTCACCTGCAAACCCTCAAGAGGCACACACTTCCCTCCTGCAGACTCCTCACGCACGCCCTCTCTCCTCCGGACCCCATGCACGATCTCACCACCACAACCCACGCTAAGTTTTCCAGGCCACACAACTTCACTCGCACACGACTCGGCCCGCACCCCCTTCCCAGATAAGAACTCCCCCGCCGCCCCTTCCCCAATGACAGCGCCCCGGGGCGCAGGGAGCGGGGAGAGCGGCACTCACAGGCTCCGCGTCCAGGCAGGCAGGTCCCCAGGCAGCGCCGCCAGCCCGCGCCCGCCGCAGTCCAGCGAGTCCCCAGCGCAAGTGCAGGCGGCGGCGCAGGGCGCTCGCGGGCCGGCCTCGGCCGTTGCCGGCTCCAGCCGAAGCAGCAGCAGCAACCCCAGCAGGAGAGGACAAGGCAAGCGGCGCGGGGCCCCGAGCGCTCCCCGGACCGGACGCGCCATCTTGTCTGGAGCGCGCTGCGAACTCCGGGCGCTGGGGCTGTGAGGTCCGGGACGACCGCGGGCGCAAGCGGGCCCGCGGGTACTCAGCTTCGCACTAGGCTCCGCACCGGGGCATGGCCACTGGCACAAGTTCTCCCCACGGTGACGACTCCGGCACTCAGCGGGCCCCCGGTGCCCGGGCTGCTCCGCAGCGCCCGGAGGGGGCCGCGATCCCCGCGCCCATCCGGGCCGACCCGCCAGTGCTCCCTGCGAACCCCACAGATCCGGGCAAGGGGTGCTCGGCCGGCGCTCCGTGTCCTCCCGCCACCGCTCCTGGCCGGCTTCTGAGCTCTCGCGCACGCCAAGTGCCGCCGCCGCTGCGAGGACGGCGCTCAGCCTCGCAGCCTGAGCTCTGCGCCCGTGGGCATCTTCCTCGCGCCCAGCAGTAGACCCGCGGCTGGACGGCGCGGCCACCCCCGCACTGCTCCAAGGGCCCCGTGCGCCTCACTGTGCAGACACCCAAGGCGGAGCGCGCGCCCGCGCGCAGTTCCGGGCAACACACGGCTCCTCCGCGCAGCGAGAGCCCCGCCGACCTCGCAGCCTAACAATCAGCCAGCCGCTCGCAGCTCGCCTCCCCGCCGCCCAGCCCGGGCCGGTCCCCGAGGCCCCGCCCCCGGCCGCTCGCCTTCACACACCCCCTAGGCTCCGCACCCCGCGGCCTCCTGCTGGCCCACGTTGGATGCTTTGCAAAGGCGGCCCGCCACGCCCCCCGCCTTCTACTCATTGGCTACCGTAGTCTCACGGCGGCCAGTCTAGACGTCCATTGGAGCGCTCACCACGATCCCGCCCCCTCTCCTTCTACCCCGCCCTGCGCTCTTTTCCCACCCAAGGTGTGAAGGGCGGAGGGGAGGAGGGGGACTGGGAGGAGAAAGGGAAAGACGTCCTCCAGCTCTTAAAGGGGACGTGCAGACTTGGCGGAGAAGGCGAAAGCCGACTGGGGAGAGAGGTAAAGATTAGGCCCTTTGGGTCTAGGAGAGAAAATTGGTTAGGAGGGTAAAACCCCTGCTTTGGAGGGATCTGGCCCCAAGGTTCCTTTCCTCCTCCCCAGGCTGCAAATAGGGCCGGAGATTTAAAGTTAGAGCAAATCTGCACCGTTTTCCAGTGCCCTCTAGGAGTAAAGACACAGATTTAAAACTTCAAAAATGTCCTATTGATTGGGACATCTTTAGTTATTTCATTAGGGGTGGCAGCCTTCCTCCTCGCACAACCAAAAGCTCCTTTCTGCTCCTGACTTGTTTTTGACCTCTTAAATCCAGCAATATGTCCTTAATTACCAAAATGAATGTGTATGGCAAAATCCAAGTCTCAAAGGTGCACACGCTCCCACTCTTATCCCCACCTCATGCCCTACTAAGTTGAACGGTACTGCTGGAAATACTCCAGCCTTCCACAAAGGGGTTTCTTTGTTTGTTTAAATCAGAGTTTTTTAAAGCCAGTTTTCAAGAAGCCATAGATGGAGTACTCCTCAGAGAGTAAAAAGAGAAATAATTGTTACAAAGCTTCTAACTCTGAGGCTTATAGTAAGGTTGGAACATAGTAGCCAAGTGTTATGACAGTGCATTGAAACAGTAAGGCAGGCGCCCACGGAGGGGGGTGGGAGGGTTGGAGGGGGGGAAGGACACGCGCGCGCGCGCACACACACAAGTGGAAAAAGGAAAAGATTAGCACAGTAATATATAGCTGCCCCTCTGGGCATTTTGGTTTACTGGTGTCTCATGTTCCTTCCCAAGAGTATGCAAGTTTCTATAACTGCACACATTGTCAGGAAAATTAAGCAAGTAGGGTCTGTTGAAAAACATTTGCTCCAGCAAATGAAATCTGACTTCTGTTTTATGAAAACGTAAGGGAGGAGATGTTCCTCAAGAAGAAAAAGCAAAAATGGTTAAAGAGTTTTGTTCCATTTTTAACACATTTCAAGGAGTTTGCTTTAATTGGGACGTTAAGCTTTCCCTCAGCCATGAGAGCACCTCTTTTCTTTAACCAAACCTGGGTTTGGGCTTGGTAATCAAGTGATTGCTGTTATTCTTCGTATTCCTCCTTGCCCTCTTTTTCCTCCTCTGCCTTCTGATTCATTATGCTATCAGATAATGGTGCCTCATATCTCTAGCTCTCTTTCCTTCTCCCTAACCCTCTTTCTCTTCTTTTGCATCATCTCAGCAGTGATGCCCAAAGCCATGCTGAAATATGTGTGTAAATCAATCCAAATATGATTCCCAAGAAATGTTATCAGAAAAATGCTGCGCCTGACCCAGTCAATCCAGGGCTTTAACCAGCTTTTATGTTTCATTTGAAATCCACATGAACACACACCTTCCATCTGGACAGGAAGAAATATATCTCTTTGTTGTAATGCCTTTTGGTAAAATAATAATAATAGAGACATCGAATTGAAAGGACCCCAAATTTATGAAGTCCTCTATGTCAGTTTCTTAAAATTTCCAAGACCAAAGGACACCAAAGAGCAATTTAATGCAGAATACCCATGAACATTTCCTTAAACAAAACTGTCACATTCTCCTTGCCTCCTCAACCAGCCCCCACCTGCCACCAATGAAACAGCATATGCACCAAAAAGAAATCGAACTCACTAAACTTGAGCTGCTGACCTAAAATTATTCTTCAGGTTTGTTCCATTATTTGTATCGCAAAATGGATATTTTTTGTCAAATGTTTTCCAAATGCTTGTGCTCGTGCGATGCTTTTTAGGGACAGGAGAGTTTTCGAGGATAGGTTTTGAGAATTCGCAAGGTGAGGGTGTGCCCACAAATCTAAAGCATCCCCTGTAGGCTGGTTACCACGCTGCTGCCAGAGAGGAGGATTCCAAAACTGAGGAACTCTTGGGGGGACTGGGCGCCTGAGCCTTGGCAGTTCCTCTCGTCTACAGCAGAGCATGAAGTCATGTCTGCTCCCCATACCATGTATGGAAGTTTGCCCACATATAACCTGCTTGTGATTGAAAGGAGAGTGTGGCTGGAGCGCAGCGATGCTGAGCTCAGGGGAGAATTCTTCCGTGGCAATAACCTAAAATCAGAGAGACCTGACCAACAACGATGGCCAGTTTCTAAGCGAGGCTATGTCCCTGCTCATAAAATAACCAGTCTTTGTCCATTCAGCACAGAGCAATGGTTGATAGGGGCCCTCCAGGTCCCCATTTTCCTCCACTGCCAATTTCTTAATTTTGATCAGTTACTTATTTCTTGAAGGGGTCATACAGAGACTAGGTTTTCCAGTTTGTTTTAATCTACCAGAGACCGAACTCCAGGGTCAGCATGGAATCAAATCCCCAATGAGAGTTACTGTAGGTCTCTCTTAAATGCAGAACCCTTAGCAGATAATCATCTTCAACTCACTGCAAGAGAGGAACCCAACATTTAAATAGCCCCAAATCACCAAGTGGGGAGAGAAGCAAATGACAAAATAACTAGAAAGGAGGTTGAACGCAGGGATTTTTTTTTTAATTACAAATTCCAGGGGACTAAATTGTGGCAGTTTGTTACAGCTCTGGGTGGTGATAATTGGTGCTTTTACAGAGTGCTGGAATTCAGAGGTGCGTTCTTATTGTTAGAAGAGATTTCACTTAAGTTCAATACATTAGAAGAGCACCAGGGCAGTATTAAGACTTGGACTCTGGCCAGGCTTTAGTATCCATGAAGTCTTTGCCCACTCATTTCCTTTCTTTAAGCCTCAGTTTTCTCAAATGGAAACAAGAGTAATGGTACTTCTAACCTGAGTGCTAAGACAGTTAAGGAAGGATCATTTTGATAGAGGATGCAAGGGACCATAAACTGTTTAGGGCTATGCATACTAAGGGCTGATTTTTAAGGTGTTATTGAATTTGAACTCTGAAAAAACTGAGTTCATATACACACTATAGATGAAAAATCTTACTTAGTAGGTGCTTTCAGCATAGAGGTTTTTTTTTTTTCCTTTTCTTTTTTTTTCCAGGAATGCCACAAAGAGTTAATAATTACCTATAAAATCCCTGGAGACTTGTAGGGTGATGACAGCCTTGCTTTGAGCCTGTTTTGTATCTCTCTTCCAAGGAAAATAAAGCTGTGTACTCATTAACTCCTTCCTCCCAATAATCTTGTCAAAGAGATGGATTGGTGGAGAAGGTAAGGGAGGAAGCTAGTGAGTCCAGGGATGGAAAATAAGAAGAGATAATTCTGAAATTTCTGTGTTGCCCACTCCCAGATTTTTCTTTGGCGGAGGTAGGGAGAGGTGTGTTTTATTTGCAAGCTCTGGCTATTGGAATACTGGGTAAAGCCCAACCAGGGCCAAGCTGCAGCTGCTGCCTTTCCACAGCAAGAATGGCTAATGCCTTCAGCTCAACTGCAACCCTGCATGTCCCTACCCCCTTCGACAGAGCATCATGAACCAGCGGCCAAAAACCGTTGGAATCCACCTTCTGATACAAACTAGGACCTGCACATTTGCCCTGGCTTTGTGAATTTGCAATTTTAACTGGTTCACTGAAAGGATAAAGAAAAATTTTATGAAAGCTATGAGCATTTCAAAATTCTGAGATTCTGGTGCGATAGTAGTTTAAGAGGCAGACTCTTAACTCCAGTGATGGAGAGATGGACCAATTACATCACCATCAGAGACTGCACCTCTCACCCCTAATCTGCTGCCTTTCCAATTGTCACTCGAAGCAACACCCAAAAGAGGACAGGGGTGGGAAACAAAGTGTATGCCTTACTGCCAACAAGTGAGAAGGGACACTTCTATGCATGTAAAGAACAGCACATGTACCATAACTTATAAAAATAATCTTCATGAAGTCACATACCTTATTTTTTCAAAACAATGTCACATCATAACAACAGCTATCATTTACTGAGCACTTATTATATACCTGTCACTTGGCTGAGTACTTTATATACTTTTTCCATCGAGGTAGAAGTTGAGAAAAATGCCCAAGCCCACACAAGCTTGGGAATAAGTGACAAGGCCAAGATTCCAAGCCAGCTCTGTGGATACCAAATATCCATTATGACATCTGAACCTCATAAACTTTGAATATGACAGTTGTTATTGTTCCCACTTTATAGATGTGAAAGCTGAGGTTAAATGATTGTGTCAAGGTCACACAGGGTGAAGAATAAACAGAAACTTAAATCAAACTTCCAACTCAACCATTGTCACACACACTTTATATTCAGTGTATGTCTTATGAGATGTGTCATACTTGTTTCTCAAGGATATTGTGAGAATGGACATAATTTTTTTCCTTTTCCATACTTGCTAATGGCATTCTAGAATTTCCTCTATGATAACATGCTAAAAAAAATTGACATAAATATATTAGCCTTTTCCCTCACCATACACAGTAGCACTTGTATAATAATAATGGTTAATAAGTACTGAGCACTAACTATGCACTGGGCATTATTTCACATTATGGCTTAATTCCACGGACGTCACATAAGAATTCCATGAGGTAGATACTGTAAAGTTATTTCATAGATAAAGATGCTTAGACTCTGGTCGACCAGCTTATCCAAGCCACGTCCTAGTTACAGGTTGAGTCAGGAACCCAAAGCCTATACTGACAGTTGATCCACCACAATCTAGTTGAAAAACAATTCAACTAGAGAGTGAGTGATAAGAAATTCTCTAGTTGAATTATTTTTGTGTTCATCTCTCCTTCTAGACGGCAGTTTGTTAAGTTGAGAGCCCGAGTCTTAGCCCGATCTTGGTATTCTTGCTGTTGGCACAGTTTCAGGCCCATGATAGGCACAGAGGCCACATTTGTTGCCCAAGCCCTGTGTGCTCCACAAGGAAGGGGGCTTATCAAGCTCCCCTCCCCCATCTTACAGAAGCTGCCCTTTGAATCTGGGCTCCCTCAGCATCAATGCCATCTGCAGCTGGTCAGACATGTGAATCTCTGCCCCGACCCCATACGCACTGGGTCAGAATCTGCCTCTTAATAAGGTCTGTGGGTGATTTGTTTGCACAATTTAGAGAGATTATGAAGCACTGGGTCAGCACATGTACCCCACATACTCACCTGCTGTGACGGTCCCCTCATCACTGCCATGAGGACAGACCATACTCTTTGCACTTTGTGTGTTTTTATGTGCTTGTGTGTGTGTATTTACATTTTCCATATTTTCACAAGGCCTTAATAGAATAATTTCAAAAATACAGGCAAGCATATGTTTGGCATATTGCCCCTTAACTGAAGAGCATTCAAAACATCTGCTCCCTATGAGACTTTGGTAAAACCCTCTTCTGCTGTTCAACTCTCTTTTTCTTTGACATGTATTCAGACTAACAAAAAGCATTTGAGAACTTTATGGCCTGTCGTATTTGTTTCCAATAGGACAGTTGGGTTTTTGACACGTTTCAAATTTACCATAAACACATAGACATACACATATTATGTGCTTTTTGCTGTCATTCTTATCCATGAACTACATTCTTTAGATAACTATTCATATATCCTCATTTACCTGAGGGAGTTCTGACACTCTTCTTGGATTTAGATGCTATAAATCAAAGTCTTTGTCTTGTCACCAGACCACCCCACCTAAAAAACGCTATTCTTTCTATCTGAAGTGTACTCACAAAGAGTACACTTCTTTCAGAGAAGACACATATCTTCTCTGAATCACAAAGATTCAGAGAAGGCAAGTATGTAGATTAATTGCCTGTAAAGATGACCACCAACAATTTCTCCCATCAAGAGGTGGAGTATATGTGCCCTCCCTCCTTGAGTCAGGGATGGCCTTGTGACTTGCTTGGACCAATAGAACGTGGTAAGAGTGACATTGTGCCAGTTCTGAGCCTGGCAGCTTTCATTCTTGTGCTCTTCCTACCCTGCCCTGCTATATAAAGAAGTTGAGGCACTCCTCCTAGATATACAGACCCTGGAGGATAAGAGACCATGAAGAGAGAGAGGCTGTGTGTGGGAAAAAATTGGGCATTTCAGCCAAGAGCCAGCACCATAACCCCAAACATAAAAATGAAATCATTTGGGGCCTATCAGCCCAGTGCAGCCACTAGCTAAATTCAACTGTATGGATGAACCAGCTGGCACCACGTGTGCAGAGATAAGCCATCCTCCTGGGGCCTTGACCAAATTTCTTAACCACAAAATCGTAACCAATAAAAATGTTTTAAACCACTATATTTTGGGGTGATTTGTTATGCAGCCATAGACTCCTGAGACAACAAGCATGGTTAAGTGGACATGCAATAAAACATGAGTAGATTTTGGGAGGAATAAAGTCTAATCACATAAATATGTCACTGGGAGTGTCAAAATAATAGTATTATCAGTTGACCTTCCTGACATGTTCGTCAGACCCTTGACTGAACGCAACATGCCAACTGGCTGATGCAGTTGAACAAAAGTTCTTGCGTAATAAATATTCTGGTTCCTCAGCAGGCCACAAAACAAGCTCCCTTCCTCCTCTCGTGGAAATAGGTATGAGAGAAATGCAGGGCATCTGCTTATTTAGAAAAGGTAGATTCTCCCATGTAGCTGGCAGTAAAACAAAATCATTGAAAGGATAAAATAATTCCAGTCCTATCATATTCTTCCTGAAATTATCAGATAAGACTTCAAGTATTTACGTTAATTTTTCATAAGAGACAAATGGATGAATCTCAGAAAATGGAATCCCAGCCATAAAACTGACACTGAGATATAGAGTTTGGGTGTGTATGTTTAGTAGGGAGGGAGGGTGGTAGGGGTTGCATTTTGGGGGCACAGGCTAATTCACCTCCCCAGTCGCCGTCTGGGTGTAAGATTGGCAAGGCACAGCTTACTGCTACCTTATGCATTATCTTGCACTCTTCTCCAGCTCTCATCTGTTAAGACTCTTCATGGTGTGTGACATGGGGGAGGGAGGGGCAGGGCCGTGCAGGCCACCAAACCAAGTTAGCTGAGTCACTGCCGTCAAGGAGTTTACAATCTTATAGTTCTATTCACTGCTAGATTCCCAGCATCTAGAAGGGTGCCAGGTAAATAGCAGGTGTTCAATGAATAGTGTCAAAAAAAATGATTAATTGAATATATGAACCTCATTTCCCTGTGAAGACCATAAGCAGGTCACAGGAAGCAATCATAGAATCACAGACTACGAGAAGACAAATGGACCTTTGTGTTCATCTAGTGCGGTGGGTCCGGCCCCACCCCGGACCTGCTGGATCAGAAACCCTGGGGTGAGGCCTAGCATTCCAAGTTGTAACAACAAGAGAGTTTCATGCACCTGTTTCAGAAACACCCATCTATTCTGCCCTCCTCATTTTACAGATCCAGAGAAGGAATTAGATGGTCTCAAAAATCACAAAGCTTGTTAATAGCTGGAAGCAGAACTAGGGCGACCAACTATCTAGATTTGCCCAGGACTGAGGCATTTCCCAGGTCACGCAACTTCCAGCACCAATACAGGGAAAGTTCTGGGCAACTCAGGACAAGTTGGTCACCTTAATTAGAACTCTAGTTACCTAATTCTCATCTAGAACCCTTTGCTGGCACTATAGCTAACTCCACTGAGTACTGATTATGTATAAGGGAAGAACGACTTGAGTGTTTTAAATGCATTAACTCCTTTAATCCTCTCAATAACCTTAAGAGGTAGGAGCAATCATTATCCTCATTTTATAAAATGGAACACTGAGGCACAGAAAGGATGAATAACCTGCCTAAGGTCACACAGCCAGGAAATCAGACCCCAGAACCCGACTTCTTAACCATCATTCTCAAATACTTTCTTTTTATTAGAGTGGATTCCCAACTCCTTCACTTTTTCTTTCATCTCATCCCTTAGTCTTCATTAACACTTTTCACAATTCGCCGTTATTTTCACAATCTGTCAGCCTGCTTCACACCTGCTCTCTAACAGTAGAAATGGAGCCTGAGGCCGGACCACCACCTCTCTCACATAGCACCTCCAATGGAGGGGGCTCAGGACAGATGTGCTGAAGAAATGACATAGGCATGAAAGCAGTAGCTGCTGAACGAAGACTAACTGATTGAGGTGGGTTACCAAAAGAAATCTAATATTAACCAAATACCTACCATGTTTCAGCCACCATCCAGGAAAAAGGTGGGTCAAACTTGGCCTTCAGGTGCGATTCATTGGCCGGGTGCGGTTATTTTTCAAAGATGGAATTTGACCCACATTTAGGAGGTAGCCATTTCTTGACTGTCTTAATTCCTACCTGCCCACTCTGGCAGGCATTTGAATTTACAACTATGGTCACAGGATTTCTCTAACATGAATTCATTTATGTTTTACAACAAGCGTATGCAACAGACATTCCCATCTATGCTTTGTAAATTTAAAAAAACCTGAGGCTTGGAAAATACAGGCTACCTGGCCAAGGTCACAAGCTCATAAGTCAGGGACCAAGAGTGAAAAGCAGGGCTAACTCTTCTCCCTGCCTCCACCCCTCCACCCAATCGTCCCGTCAGCCACTGGCTTTCTCGAGGCATCATGGGAAGGAGAGGACCATCTCATCTCAGCTGAAGTGTGTGTCATATAATGCTGAGGCTTCTACGAAAAGGAGCCTCCTCCTGCACGCAGTACAACCAATCCAAATGTATGCCAGCGTCTCCTAGAAGATGCTTTCCCAGGACTCAAACCTCCCTCTCACCAGAAGAACACAGTGATCCGGAAGCTAAGTGGAAGGAACAGTCCACTATGTCAAACACTTTTGGAAGGTCAAGGTGAGCAGTAAGAACTGACTGTTGGATTTAGCAATGTAGATTTCATTTGTGATGTGATGAGAGCACTTTGGGTGAAGTAAAGGTAACAAAAGCATGATTAGTGTTAAAGAAAGGACTGAAGATAAAAATTCGGCCCAATAAGGATAGATAGCACTTTCGTGGAGTTGTTCTATAAAGGGGAACAGAGAAATGGGGTGGTAGTTGGAGAGGAAAATGGAATCAAAAGAGTTTGTTTTATTTTGCTTTGAGATGGGAGAAATAACATGATATTTGTAATATTCTTGTACAAAATGGGAAAAACCAATACTGTACTAAGGGAAAGGGAGAGATGTGGGAGCCATATTGTTGAATAGGGAAGAAGGGACAGAGTTTAGCGGACAAATGGAGAGGCTGGTCGTAGCTGGAACCACAGAACCTTAAACGAGCTGGGAGGCAGATCATATGGCAAAGAAGCAGGAACCTCTGGTGGTGGGAGCTAGTGGATGTTCTCCTGCTCCTTTTCCTTAGTGAAATAGGAGGCAAGGTCGTTGAGAGAGAGAATGGGATGGAGGTGTTAGAGGTTGAATGAGCCAAGAGAATGGATGAAATAATCATCTATGAGAGTGGGAAAAAGAGGACTGCAGTAAGATTACCAGGGAGCATAAATGTCCACTCAAGATTAGAGGTCATGAATTAAAGTGAGACCAGTCAGTAGCGTTATATGTTTTTCTTCAGTCAAGTTCTCCTGCAGATATGGTCCAGTACCAGACCAGGACAAAACCAGGACTGAGGTTTTGCCAGAAAAGCATTGTGGAGTGATGAAGGGAGAAGAGGGCTTGAAAATACATGGTAGGGAGGAATTATAACAAGAGGCCCTGCTGTTTAAGCTAGGCAGCAAGGGGTATGTAGACAGAAAGGGGTGAATGAAGGTCAGTGAAAAGGCAGTGGGATCAATGGAATGGGTCCAGGCGTGTTGGCCATCACTGAAGTCCGAGCTGGGGGAAGTGAGCGGGGAGGCCTCCGTGGGCCGGGGCTGCCGCAGTTAGTGTTAGTGTACAGTTAGTGTACATCCAGGCTGGGCATGTAGCCGACAGTGCAGAAGGGGGAAGTCTGGCACTCAGTCAATATGTGTTGAAGGTTGAATGAAAGCGAAATCACTGGAGATGATCTGATTCAAGATCTGAAAGGCCAGGATAATGGGAAGATCATTTATGAAAACAGTTATGAAAATTACCAAGAACCAGGGTGGGAAGATTATTGAAAAAGTGATAGTGAGCTGGGAGCTAAACTTTTCAGGGGCCAGTAAATGACTGCCACAAGAAGGAGAGAGTGGATGGGAGACACTAAAATCATGAGATTCAGAGCTGTAGGGATTTGGGAGAGGCAGGAAGGAGAATAGTCCGGAAGTGGCAGTGAGCATCAGGAAAAACACCTACCCCACCTCCTGGCCCAGTAATAGAACAGGAGTGAGGGGAAAACAAACAAACAAACGAAAAACGGGCATCAGCCATTAACTTTTTCTGGAATTAAGATAAACAGATATTTGACTAGACAATCATCAATACCAGGGTTCAACAAATTTTCTCGGTAAAGGCCAGATAGTAAACATTTTCGGCTTTGTGGGCCATAAGTCTTTGTCGCACCTACTCTACTCTGTCCTTGCAGCTCAAAAAGTAGCTGTAGATAATACATAAATGAACAGGTATAACTGCATTCCAATAAAATCTTATTTACGAAAACAGGCGGCAGACCAGATTAGATCTTCAGGCAGGAATCTGCTAACCCCTGATCAATACCAATGGAAAAGTGCAACTAGGAGGTCTAATGAACAAAAATAGGACATGCTTATCTGAGGACCAAACATTAAAAAGGATTTAAATTTAGGATCCTGGTTGCAAGCAGAGCAGCCAGGTACATGTATGAAGTTTGTACACTGCACAACCCCAGGGGGCACGACTTACATTAACCACGACATCAACGACTGGCCTAGATGCTGTGCAGGGCACAATCTGGATGGCCACGTGTGACAGTCCTCAATGCGAGAATAGTAACTGCAAGGATTTAATATCCATTAGTGCCCATTGCACTATGATGAAATAGTGGAGAGCATATCCCAGCTGGAGAGACTATCCCCGCTATTTCTAGAAAAACAATAACTGCTTTTATTGAGCCTCTGCTATGCATCATGCATCATACTTGGCAATACATAAATATTATCTCATATAACCCTCCTAGCAATCCTGTCAGGTATATGTTTTCCCCCTTATACTCTAAGGTCCAGAAAAGCTAAGCAATTTGCCCAAAGTACCCAACTAGTAAATATCTAAACCAAAGTTTGCCTGACTTCCAAGTCTGTATGCTTTCTACTTCACTCTCCTTTCAGATTGGTTACAAGGTTCATTAATGATGATGACCTAGTAAAACATGTATGAAGAAAATTTCTTCTGGAGACCTAATTAAAAATAATTACATACCTTAAAAGACACTAAAAATATGGCAGACGCACCAACAAGGAAGACGGTTCTTATTATATCAATGTCTTTATGGATTTGGATTCTGTTCAGAAAAGCTCAGACTCAAAAGGTAATTGCTGGGAGCATGCAAAATCCATCAACCCATAATTAACATATGACAATTATTCTAATTGCCTCAGACAACATTTCTATGTTTTTAATTGTAGAGCAATTTGCCAATCACATCATTAATTGGCAATTCATATTTTAAACATGTAAAAGACAATGGGTCTTTATTTCCTCTGAGGCAACTGAACACATTAATTGCATTTTTAAAATGAGTTTTCTTCTTTACTTTGACCATAGGACCCCCGTCAGATGGCATTTCTTCAGGCCACAGTGTATTTTCTCTGGGTAACTTAATCTTACGTTAGTGCTTTAATACATTTTCCTAACAATTCATTTAGACCAGATCCTTGTTTCTTTCTAGAAACCCTGAGCAGGGCTCCTGTTGACTTCAAAGGGGAAAGAGTGGGTGCTGGGAAAACTAGGAATCTGGTTCCTGGTTCAAAAATCATCCACACACTATAAAAACTCACTGGTGTCTTCCTGTGTGTTAAAGGCCAATTAATATATGTGAGTGAAGCCTTTGTACAAAACCACCCTGGCAACTCATGAACTTGCTGGAAAGCCCAGCAGCTGATGGGGAAAAAAAGTTTAGTCGACTCAGTTCTCATACAGACTTCCCATTTGCTCATAGAGAAGGAAGGAGAAGAGTAAGAATTGCTCTCAAAAGGCAGAAAGGCAATAAAGACAACCATTGACTCTCTCTCCATTCTCCCTCTCTTTCTTTCCTCCAGTTCCTTCAACACGCATTTATAGCCTACCACGGGCCAAATGCTGGGTGAATATCAAAGATTGAAACAGAATTCATCACTCCAGCATCAAGTAGCCACCCAAGCTGTAAGGGTCATTTTCCTCTGGGATGTTTGGGAAGGAGGTGGTGTGCCTGGACACTGCAGCTGAGGCAGTCTGACTCAGCAGCTCTGTGCTACAGAATCTTCCCTCTGGGCTGTTGTCTGTCACCTGGAGCTCCAGGCTTCGGCTCCATCAGGGGGCTGCAGCTTCTTTGCCTGGGCTTGAGTGGTGGGGAGCACGAGGGGCAAGATGTCTTTCCCTTGTCCCTTATTTCCCCCACCAAAACCATGACCATCATCATCACCCCCACCCCCACCTCATAAAGCTGTACTAGGCTGTGAAACTTAGGCATCTGATGGAAATTGGAAGACAAAACTTATAATGTCAAACTCTTCGTAACTGTTTACACAACCATTCCTCATAGATAAGGAGGAAGCACAGAAAGTTACACCTTCACAAAAATTTCTAGCCTGGCCTGTTTGTCAGATTTCTGGGTACCCTCTTTCTAAGACCATCTCCTTTTCCAAACACACCCTTTGGTCTTGAGCTTGTACAGGAGCTCAATTCTGGCTGCATATTCTCCGGGGATATGCAGCCTGCACATACAATTTTCCTCTCCCTAGGTGATTTTAATGCATACCTAAGGTTGAGAGCCACGGTCCTAGGGTGGATCCTATCCCTCAGTCATGCCACAGGTTTGGGTTCGGGTGGAGATGCAGGTCCCACAGCTTGAATCCTTTCGTCTCCACCAGAATTTGCACATTGAAGGCCCACCCACATGCTAGCTCAGGACAGCAGATGTATTTTGTTTGGCTCGCATACAGTTTTAAAAGAATTGAATTACTTGCCAACATTTATTAATGGGAATATATTACATAAAAATTTGGATATCTGGCTTCTTTTGGAAAATAGGAATATTTGGTCGTTCTCCGTCTGCATTCCTGTGTGACCACAATTGGCTGGAGAGGAGAAGCTGTCCCTTTAGGGGCAGGTATGCTCCCTGGATGTCACAGCCCTCACACCATTCCTGCCTTACCTGCCTAGTCCATGTGGCTCTGACTAATGGGGGCGGGGCAAAGGAGCGGGGAGAAAGCCCTGCCTCCCTTTCTGATATCTCCCCCAGGAAGTGCAAAGCAAGGACTACAACAGTCATCCACAGGATAAGGGTGGAAATAAACGCACACAGAGTCCTGGATTCACAGAGAAATAGGAAAGAAAACTCTCTTTCCATACACGGCTTTCTGCACAGGCTCCTGCCTGCAATGGGAGAGTGATGAATATTATTCTTGAAGAGTGGTATAAGTTTGAGGCCCGCCTCACGCCCATCCTTACCTCCACCTCCATTTCTTTGTTCAACTTAAGGCTTGGTTTGCATAGGCGAAAAACAACAACAAAAAACACCCCCAGACTCTCTACCCATTCAAAGACACATAGTTGCTATTTATTGATGCCTGAGGCCAGGTCAGGCTGCCAGGCCAGATGGCCCCACACCTGTCTTTCTGAGGCAGTATTTCTCAATGTGCGGCTCATACACCTTGTGACAGATTCCTGTGCCCCACCCCAGACTTACTGAATCTGATCTCCGGGGGTGGGGCTGGTATCTACGTTTGCCAAGTGACATTTTTGTTTAATAATAATAATAATAATAATAATAGCAGCAGCTAATCGCAGTACTTACTATGATTTATGGGTATTGTCTCATTTAATTTTCACAGAAATCCTTAGAATGGGTAGTAGTAGCCCTACTTTATAAACAACGAAACTGCAGCACAGAGAAGTTAAGGTCACACAGCTAGGAAGCTGCAGAGCTGGGGTTCTGATCATCTGTTCTAGTGGATAAACCACTGCTCTGAGCAGGTGGCAGGCAAGAGGAAGATTCATGAGCCCCGAACCCAGTCAAGGAGGATGGGTAGAATTTTGTCCATTACAATGGTCAAACATTGACCTTGCTTTTTGAAATTTGAAAAGTTTAGCGTAGAGACTAGGCGAAAGCATATTGCCCATAACATATGGTAGTATATGATTAGATGAGGAAAATATCCTGTGTCCATTCGATGTAGTCTGTGCTCCAGCAGTCCCTCAGAAGTCATTTTCCCCCCTTACTCTAGCTTCCCTGCCCTTCTCCAGGTCTTTGTACTGTGACTTAGCATGTACTGTTCCCTCTATCTGAATGCTCTTCTCTTAGACCAGGAGCTAGCACAGGCTAGAAAACAAGTATTTTAGAGTTGGGGCACAATAAGATCCTATTGCAGCTGCTCATCTCTGTCACAGCAGCACGAAAGGAGCAGTATGCAGTGTGAAAGCAAGTGGGCATTGCTTTGTGCCAATAAACCTTGACGGACCCTAAAACTTAAATTTTGTATTGTTTGTATGGGCCACAAAATATTTTCTACTTTAGATTTTATTTCAACCATTTGAAAATGTAAGACTCATTCTTAGTTGGCAGGCCGCACGAAAACTGATGTCGGGTGGGATAGGTGGTGAGCCATCAATTGCCACCGTCTGTCTTACATCTTCTCAGGGGAGCGCTATCTTGTGCCTCAAACACGGCTCAGCTCCGGGCTTGTCAGGGGCCTTTCCTGACTCTAGCTGAAGTTGCCTCTTTCCTCCCCCTGTTCCTCTCTCTCCCATCATCTTTTAAAATTACTCAATAATGCTTATACTATTTTAAGATTTTCTTGTTCATCCATTAGTTTATTTGCATATTGCATGTCTTCTTCCTCTGTTAGAATATAGGTTCCATATTCTATAAAACCATAGAATATAGTTTTGTTCTTTGCTGTTTCTTCAGAGCCTAAACAGTAAATGTCGTGTCAGAGGGTGAGTACTTGGGTAAATGACTAGACAAAATTCTTCAGTACTACAACTTATAATTCCTTGTATAGCTTGGTCTCTAGCAAGCCTTTCATTATATTTAGCTCAGAGCCTACAGAGATGAAGTATTACCCAGCCACAGCCCACAGGAGTTATAGGTCTTAGGGAAAAAACAAAAAAACAAACAAACAAAAAAAACCCAACAACAACCTGACTTGTCTAGAATAGAATAGAATAAATTTCCTAAATACCAAGGGCTTGGGTGAAATATCAATTAATATGGTCATAATCGAATAATGCAGAGAATTCTTAGAACTAGGTATAATTACTATTTAGATAGCAAAAATTTCATTTTGGGCTAAACTGAGGGTTTCTACATTTCCTTATGAAAAACTTAAACACCCAGGGCTCATTATGTGCTCTTATGTAAATAAATAAGACATCAAAGCAGCTCTTAAATGCTGTACCACGACAGGGTGTGACGAAACTGACTCCTAACAGACTGGCACTAGCATACCCGTCCGTATACATGAAAGGACAAGCTTGGGCTGTTAAAGCTTGGTGAGCAGTAGCCACGGGCCCCACAATCACAGGAGAAGTTCCCCCTAAAGCCCTCAGGTCAGCCAAGGGCACAGATGGGGCACCTACTTCATGGAAGGAAGCTTTCCTTAAACCACACTGAAGAGAGAGCAGCATTCTCTTTCATTCCCACTGAGGACATTGGGGACATTGGGAGGGGCTTCTGTCCTCCACTTGCAGATTGAAGGTTGAATGAGAGTGGATCTCAGTATTGGAAGGTGTGTGGCCCTATGAACACTAAACACCTGATTGATTCCCTGAACGGTCATGATGTCCCAGGTGGTGTTATTCCCATGTGGACTTGACCGCACCAAATTCTCAGGCTGAGGGGAGTTTGGTAAAGAAAAACGATAGCCATGGTTTTACCCTAGAGGCTTGAATCCTGAGGCAGAGTGATGAATGCTGTGTGCTTTGCGTGTCTATTTCAGACAACAAAGTCCCAAAGGATCCTGTGAGCATTGGGGCAAAAGCAGCAATGCCTGAATGCAAGGTTCCAAAGTGAGGATCTGCTTCTCTCTCTGACAGAGAGCACTGCTTTCTTCAAAGCATTAACTCTGTTTCATCCATCACATTAATTGAACTCATTAAAATGAGTCAAGGATCACTTTCTTGTTTTTCAGCACCTGGAGCTTTAATTGAGCTCCTACTGAGCATTTACTACATAGGAGGCAATAGGCTGAGGGATGAGGGGAATGGCTGGGAAGTGGGATCCAAAGATGAAGACCACGGGCTCCCACTGTGCTGGAGCAAAGGGATGTGTGTGTTGGACAACGTATTTTGATTTTTAGATACTCTGAATTAGGGATTTTCAAAATTTAATTTCCATCATCATTGGGGGAAAAAAAAGTAAGCTACTTTTACTGGTTACCAATGACTTACTTACTGAGTGTGTAATTAGTGTCTAACCTCATTTAATTCTCTCAGGCAACCAACAAAGTGGGTTCTATTTTGCCCCATTTCATAGAGGAGGGAGCCAAGGATCAGAGATGTTAAAGAAACATGTGTTCCTTCAGATGGCTGGTGAAAATGGCAAAGCTGGGGATTAAATTGGAGTGGCTCTAAAGTCCAAATACTTGCCCCCTAAGCCTCTTCTGATAGTGCCCTCTTAGGTTGGCCTGCCGCTTAGGGACAGAATGAAGGTCTTTACTCACTGTGATTAGAAGGGCCCCCCTGATGGATCTTCTTCCCTAACTCTTACCTCACAGTCTTACTTTTGAGCCTGTGATTTTTTACGGTTAGAGATTCATTCCTTTGGGGGAAATATAGATCTCTTGATAAATTGTAAATGCCTCCTCAGAGAAACAATATGCCTTTATCCTTCATGAACAGCTCAGTGTCATATTGATAAAGGAGAGCATGGGAAGGATGGTCCAGGAGGTGGGCACAGTTTAAGATGCCCTTCAGAGGAGTCCCTCATAAAGCTTGCAGCTTTGGGTTTCTGGTACATCTGGCTGTAGGAAAGGGGAGGGAAGTGTGAACAGAGGAGATGAGCCTTTTCCTTCTTCACATTTGGGCTTCAGGCCACCACCAATATGTGTTCTTCTCTTCTTCCTGGGCACGCAGCTATGCCACATTTCTGCCTCCTTTAGAATTGGTGTGGTCTCACTGAGTTCAGGCCAAGAACATGAGAAATGAAATGAGCCTAAGATGGAGGAGGCTGGGTCCCTAAGTAAGTCACCACCACCTACAATAAACTATGATGTAAATGAGGATAAACTTAGTACGCAAAGCCACTAAGCTTTGGAGTCTGTTTATTTGTTATACCAGATAGCTTAGCTTGCTACATGCTCTATGCTTTCCCTGTTGTTTTGCCTCAACTTGCCAACCTATTGCTGCTATTGTCGTAAGTCATGTGAAAACACATGGCTATTTATAACATGGCAGACTGGGTTGGATTGTGTTCCCCCTAACCCCCAAAATTCATGTCCTTTCCCAAACCTCACGATGTGACCTTATTTAGAAACAGGGTCATTGCACATGGAATTAAGTTAAGGTGAGGTCATACTAGAGTAGGTCTCTTACAAGAAGAGACCTGACAGAGACACACAGGGAGAACATGTGACAATGGGGACAGAGATTGGAGTGATGCATCTACAAGCCAAGTGGCACCAAGGATTAGCCGCAACAGCAGAAGTTAAGAGAAGTTAAGAGACCATGGTCCTGCCAGCACCTTGATTCCAGGCTTCTAGCCTCCAAAACGGTGAGAGAATAAGTTTGTTGTTTTGAGCCACCAAGTTGGTGGTCTTCTGTTATGGCAGCCCTAGGAAACCAGTATACGAGGGAGTCAGCCACTATCACTTCCATTTGGTGGAGACTCCCAGGCTGTCAGGGATGGGAAAGCTTTGCAGAGAGAAAAAGGGAAGGCTGCAGGTGTGCTCTGATTGGAGGCTATTGCATGGGAAGCTGGAGTTTGGCTAGCTAGAGGCAGGGCGTCTCATGTGATTGGACTGGGGCATATTTTGCTTTCTCATATTATTAATAGTTCTTAGCTGGGAGTGGGGGCAAAATATAGAGCTGTTGGCAATCACTGACTGAAACTTAACTGTTCTGGGCCAATGACTGCAGAAGCTGTGGTTTGGCTTCCCAGGGTGGCTGTTGCAGACACTGTCAGAATTCGATTGACATGTATGGTCTTGACATTGTCCGTTTGTATATTCTGTCTCTCAGTCAAAACACTTCAGGGCCAGCATCCTCTGAGGAGAATCACTGATGCCCACCAGCACCCACAAGGCGTCTCACTGATGTCTTTCACCCTATTGTGTCTTCTGAATCTTTCCTAATTTTATGCCTTTTTCCTCCTCCACTCTCTCTCCTCCCCCTTCTTTCGCTCCATGCTCTTCTCCTTCCCTTCCTCCTTCTTTTTCTTCATGCTTTTTGTATTTTCTTTATTCCTAGAATGTGAGTTCTTTAGGGACAGTATCCTTACTAAGAAACCATCAAAAAGAATAAAAATGATAATAACAGCTAACATCTACTGAGTACTCATGAGTGCTCATGAGGTGCCAGAAATGTTCATTGCCCATTTAATCCTTTCAACAACCCTATGAGTTAAATATTATTAGCTCTGGTTTGCAGATGAGAAAAAAGCTCAGAGCAATTAGGCAATTTGCTAGCAAGTGGAAGAGCCAGGATTTGTACCCAGGAGGGCACTCTTTCAAGTCCGTGCTTTCTTCACAGTGCCTTCTAATAATTTTCTCTTTATAAAACTAGAATTGCTTTATTGTTGTGAGTATTATCTTCTACTATTATTAAATGTATTTTTTATATCTGAAAAGCCTTTTCAACACTCTTCTTACAAAAAAGAAAGGTAATTTGTTTTTTATGATACAAAATGGTTAAAATTGGAAGAGATGCTGTTAAATGCATTTTGGAAGAAAATTTGTATATTTAAAGAAGCGATTTTAATTTCTAAAAGCTGATACTATGTAACCTTGGAGCAGAAAGCTGATAAAGACCAATTTAACGGTAAGCTCTTTAACTATTTGGTTATTAAAGATTTAAATTTTGATTGAGTCAGCAAAATAAACTATTAAGTCACAATGAAAATCGAAGTGAAGTGGGTTTCTGTGTGACTCGCCGGCTTATGAGCTGGAGTTTGACAGAAAACAGGTGTTTTATTGGAATCCAATTAGAAAGATTGGTTCACTACAGCCCCAAATTGATTACTCATAATTCCCATCATAAATGCTACAGTGTAATGCCCACACTCGGCCTTCTAAGGAACACATTCATAGATTTTACATATGTACATTTTCAAAAAATTTTAGATGTCCTTAAAAAAAAAATTCTAGGTGCCCCCCCCAACATTGTTTCACTCTAGAGAATGTAAAATTAAATGTGGTTCCCTTTGGCAAGAAGAACCTACTAAACATGTTTATTCATTAATATAACAAAAAATATTGAGTTCCTGTCATGTCACCGTGCGAGGCACACGGCAGCTACTAAATGAATCATACTCCAGAACACAACCGTCTTGGAGAAAAGATCGGGCATCTATCAAAGTACCTAGGAAACGATTTGTGTTATTTAAAAGATGCCGTCAAATTCTTTGATCCTCTTCCCGTGGAATAATGGGGTCCACTTCTTCCCTCAAATCTAGTGTGTTACTGCTCTGGGCAATAAAGTAAGGCAGGAGAAATGATGGTATGCCAGGTCCAGGCCTGTCTTTGAAGGGACTGGCAGCTTCCGCTTTGGTGTACAGTAGCCCTGGGCTGCCATGTGAAACATTCAACTATCCTGAGATCCCAGCTAGGCATGTGGAAAAACTGTGGAAAGAGTGAGCAAGAGAAATACTCCAGTCAAATTGCAGGATCCAGAAATCATGCAATAAAGAAATGCCATTCCGTCTGTGCTCTGACTAAATTTTTGACCCAGAGAATCGTGAAATATAATAAATTTTAGCTTCAAGCCACTAAGGTTTGGCGTAGTTTGTCCTATAGCAATAGACAACTAGAGCATGCTTAGTGTTAATAGACAGGGATAAGCAAGGGCCATGAAAAATCAGAAGGAAAATTGATTTCTGGCCTTAATGATGGTGCGGGAAACAGGCAAGGTTTCAAGGAAGTGGTGACATTTGAGTTGAGTCTGGAAAACTTTAGGATTAGGAAATTCAGAGATGAGATAACATTACAGGCAAGAAAATAATGCGGGTAAAGGTGCAGAGGTGAGAATGTGTCTCATGCATGTGGGGTAGACTGAGAGCTCCGTTTTGGTGGAAGAAAATGGGTTGCAAAAGGGAATAGTGGTGACATGAACAAAAGAAAGCCTGGAACCAAATACTACACCAGTGAAGGCCTGGAATGCCAAGTTGAGGAGTTAGATTCAATGAACTGGACAAAGAGGCGCCATCCATTATTTTGAACAGAGAAGTTATATAGTTAATCTTGTGCCTTGAAGGAAATTAATCCAGTGGGAGTGAATGTAAGGAAGGCAGTCAAGCAGTTGGAGAGCTGGAGGGTCATCCTGACATCTCTCTGGGGTAGAGGTGCGGTACTAGAAGAATTGGACTGACAGGCAGAATAATGGCCCCCAGCAATGTCCACATCCTAATCCCTGGAACCTGTGAATATGCTACTTTTTGTGGCAAAAAGGACTTTGCAGATTCCATTGACAGTATGGACTTGGAGATGGGAAGTGGATGCTGGATTATCCAGATGGGCACAACTTAACTGCATGCATCCTTAACGTGGAGAACCTTTCCCAGTTGTGGTCAGAGAGCGATGTGACCACGAAAGAAAAATCAGAGATGCGACATGACAAGGACTTGACCTGCCATTGCTTTGAAGATGGAGGAAGAGGGTGATGAGCCAAAGAACGTAGTGTTGTTAGCAGCTGGGACGGGCCCTCTGTTTACAGTCAGCAAAAAACCTGGAACTTCTGGTTCTAAAACTGAAGAACTGAATTTCCCCAAACCCTGAAAGATCAAGGAAATGGATCCTCCCCTAGAACCTCCAGGAAGTAACACGGCCCTGCCAGCACCATAGTTTTAGCCTGGTGAGACTCATGTCAGACTTCCGATCTCTAGAACTGTAAGATGATAAACTTGTGTTATTTTAGTAAGCTGCTAAACTTATGGCAACAATAGAAGTACAGATCTCAGTGAGTGACTGATTTTTACTGAGCAGTGCTGCTCAGGGCGTTAGAAACCAACGGTGGACAGGTCTCTCCTAAGCTTCATCTCTCTTTGGGCTGTGGTTCTATTTTCATGCTTGTGGAGACAGAGCCAGGAATACAGTTTCCAGACTCTCGGCCTCATGTGGAAAGGTGCTGGCTCAGGTAGTAAATAGCCATCAACTGTGATTGGATGGCCATCAGCTGTGGCTAGTTGGCCGTCAGCTGTAACCAGCGAGCCATTGGCCACTAATATAACTGCCGTGGCATGGTGGTGTGGCGTCCTGGCGTGGCATGGTGTGGCTTGGCGGAGTGTGGGTTACGGATTGCAGAAAGGCGGATTGCAGCTAGCAAGTGAGGTTGGTTGGCAGAGACAGGTGCACGGCGGGTTGCAGATTGTGTGGCTCCTGCCTCCTGTGACTCCAACCCAGCCGCCAGCGAGACTACAGTGGTATGACTCCCCTACCTATGGCTCAGTGGGTGTTCCTTTTTGGCCTCACCGTGTCCTGCGTTCTTATGTGGGGAGTGGAAGCTGAGACCCCGCATGACACCCTGCACGACAGTGCTGCATGGAAACATTGGCTGTTTGTCCTGCTATGGTCTCTACCCAGCTGGGTGGCCTTGATCAAGGTACCTAACTTCTCTGAGCTTTAGTTTCTTCGTCTATTAAATGAGGGGATTGAGCAAGAACAGTGGTTCTAAACTTTAGTACTGTTTTCACCATGACATGCTTTACAGAGAATATTCCCATCTGCCAGGCATTGATGGGCATAATTTAGGTTTGGGGAAGTTTCCAATGTTCTAGCTGTAGCATTTTATCTCTCCCCATCAGGAAATTATTTTAGAATATAAGTGATATTTTGACAGGGATAGCCTTATCTTTACTCTAATTTATTGAGCTTAGATGCAGACTTTGAAAATTTATGTATATATGTCCTAATATTTTACAAAGCAGACGCAGAATTTCATTAACATAATGCATGCCAAGAAATATATCATATCTTATAAATGTCAGCTGTGAATTATTCCTATTAGTGTCACAATACTCATGGCGGTGAACTAGATGTGGGTAACATTCTTCCTAGTACTGAAGTGGAGCAGTTTTAAGAATTAGAGGACGGCCTGAAGTAGTTGAGGGTGAACCAGTTGCAGCAAAGAAGAGGGAAAGAAGGTGAGGGGCAAAAAATTTTCTAAACCTTAAAAAAAAACACATACACACAAAACCAGTCCCTCCTGTAACCCCACTCCCTGACCACACAGGCTTAACAAACGCTTAATATGATAATATGTTCTCATACTTGTAATTACTTCATTAAGAAATGACACACAAAACTGTCTCCTAACTTTGTGGCGGAAGTAAGGGCCAAGGCTCTCCTAGTAATTCTTAATGAACTTCCTATGGAGTCAGAGCCGAAAAGGCTAACAGGAAACCCATTAATATCGACAACAGGTCCACCTGAGTTGCATTCATTCCATTTAATGACCCAGGAGCAGTTTCATTTCGAACAGCTGTGCCAGGAATCGTTCTAAATTTGACCCTTTCAATATTTTCAAGGCAGTTTAATTTGAGTTAGGGGTCCTGACACAAAGCACATGAATTCCTAGAAAATTGTTGTTGTGGGGGAGAAGCTCTTTTCCAGGAGCAATGTAACAGCATGGCTAACATCGCGGTTCTGGGGTCAGACAGCCTTATGGAAACATCCGAGTCTGCCAGTTACGATGAGCCTGGCTTTGGGCACGTTACTTACCTCTCTCACGGTGGTAGCCTCACCTGTAAAATGGGAACCATAGTGCCTTCTACGTGTTCTGCGGATCTACATCTGTAACTGATGGAAACGCAAGGATGCAATGTCAGCTCTCACTAATGTTAAAAAGACCACAGATATCTCGTGGAAAAACCTGCCAAGTGCACTAGATTATTTCTTGTCGTGCATTATATTAATGAAATTCTGTGCCTGCTTTGTAAAATATTAGGGCATTTATACATAAAATTTCAAACCCTGCATCTGTGCTCTTAAATACTACATCTTTGGCATTCTTTCCAGTTTTGCTTTCACGTCATTTTCTTCTTTGAATTTTGATCTTTGGAATGTTTGAGCTGAACCAGTCTTTTTGAGGACAGGATTACACTGGGCACTCCTGGCCCAATTCTCAGGGCACGGGATGTGTCTGTCCTTGGAACGTTCAGGTGTCCGGGTGAGAAGACCTTCCCTCTCCATAGTGACCTGAGGTAGCAAGTAAAGAACAACACAGAGATATACCAGAGACGTGCTTCTGGTTTCATGCAAATGACATTGGCAGTTCTAAACAGATGATTAGGCCAGGAAATAATTAGAGTAACACAAGGAGTTCCTGATAGAAGTGACTCAAAGTGGTTACTTTGCTTTCTGTTAGCACCTGTAGAACTTGAATCCTGCAGAGGAGAAAGCCACTGGGGTAGGGAGTCAAGCGTGATGGGTTTTAATTCTTATTTGCCGCAGTAGTAAAGTGACCTTGCGTGAATCATCTGCCCTTTCTGGGCTTCATATTTCTCTTCTGTAAAATAAAGAAGTTGAACTAGATAGATCAGTATTTCCCATTCTGGGACACACAAAACACTGGTGGTGTGTGACATGGTGTAAGTAATTTTGTTATGTCTAATATTTACTTGGGAAATATACTAAGCATATCAAATCCACGATTTCATACGTGTCATTACTTAAAGCAAGGCTAAAAATATTTAAGTTTAGAGAGCAGAACCAAAAATAAATAAATAAGAAAGTAGAACCAAAAATGGTAACATTTTATATTAGACACTGGTCTGATTTCCTAAGGTGCATATACCAGCTGATGATCTTGACTGGTGTGTAGTAACCATGTTATTTTCTACATATTATGATGTTTTAACATCGTGGGGCCTGGCAGATCCAGGGAGGAACTGCCCCTCCCAGGGTTAGCTAATTCCAGGAGATAGCAACAACTCCTAAGAGCACACTTTGATATGCAAACCAATCAATCCTGAGGCCAAACCCCTTGTTCTCCTCCTTTTACCAGTCTCCTGTGGTCTGGCACACTATCCCCTGCCCTCAATCACCCCAGAGACAAGTACTGGACAACGAGGGACCATCCTTACAGCCCAGAGCCCACTGAAATTATTCAAACCATCTAATCCCACACTCACAGAGCTTTTCTACCGACTGGCCCATTTCTTCTGGAGAAGACCAAGACAAAGGATCTGGCCCTTCTTTCCCTCACTTCCTGCCTCCTGATCCACCTGGTGATTCCGCATGTAACCCTGCGAGGCATGGCGTACCCTCCTCTTGAGAACTGTCAGCAACAAACTGTCTTTTCAGTGGAATCTAGCTCCTGACCTGTTGACTGCAGTGTAACAGGGAGATGCTCAGGCCCTCTGACTCGTGTTGTTCACACCTGTATTGTAGCCATGGCCCTCAGGCTAATAGCTTCTGCTTTGTCTTCCATCATTAGAGGATTTCAGCCTGTGGCTTGAGTTTTACAAAAACAGCTCCTCTCTAACTATTACATAGTTTTGTGCACCTGAAACTAAAAAAACAAAATAAAAAAACAAACAACAACAATAACAACAACAACAAAAACATCCCCTCCTATTTTCCCTTCCCTTGACGTAAAAGAAGCCTGAACTCCGTACTTTCTCAAGATGGATTTGTGGATTAGGTCTCCCATCATCTTGGTTGGCACCTTCTCAATCAATAAACATTTTCTTACTCGAAACTCTGATGTTTTGAGTTTTTGACGTGTCAGGCCCACACACGGACATTCAACCAGTAGCATCAGCATACCTGCATAAACACAATCCCAGTACGTTGTAAAACAAGGTAGGAGGATACCTTTGGTCTATTCTGACTAGTTTTGAAGAACATTTACCTCATCACCCTGCAATCTGACTCTTTCTCTGTCTTAAAAATTGTCTTGTTCTAGAAAGTAGTTTAGTTGCCAGGGGCTGGGGGAGGAGGGCACGGGGAGTGGCTGCTAATGGGTACCAGGATTCTTTTAGGGGTGATGAATGTGGTGGAATTAGATAGTGGTGATGGTTGCACAACTTTATAAATATACTAAAAACACTGGACTGTACACTTTAAAAGTATTACTTTTATGGTATGTGAGTTATAGCTCAAGTTTAAAAATTGTCCTCCTGACCACTTTTCCTCTCCTTCTGTCTTACTCATTTGTCCTGCAAGATTTAGTTTAGATGCCTTCTCCCTGCCTAAAGCCTTTGTGCATGCGGCCCCAGTTGCTACAGTTCTCCTGTCTGTGTTTTAAATATTTGTTTATATGGGGGAGGAGGGCTAAGAAAAGGAAACACTTTGAGAGACCTTGCTCCTCTGCGTGTAGAAGTTACCGTTTAACAGGCTCCCTCTTCTCTACCTCTCCCCCTTGATCTGAGAAGTTCCGGGGCAAGTCCTAGTTTGACTTAGCAAAACAGAATCCTGAACGTGCGATTTTCTGATGTGACTTTTCCCACAGTTTTCCCTGGGGCTTCCAAATCAAAAAAGTAAGAGAAGGGACTCTGTTATCCAGTGAGAGGCACTGCATTTTCAAAGATTTGGGGACTGATGAGTTTGGCAGCCAAATGAGTTTCAAGTGTTATCTTTTCTATTAATTTATACTGGAAAAGAAGACCTTCTCTGGTGAAAAGTCTCTAATTTGGGGAAGAGCCCTAATCCACAAACACCCATCTGAGGGGCCATACTTCATTTCATGTTTAAGCAGTTTAAGCAGATGTTGACTCTTTAAAAGATTAACTGAGAGCTTTGATAGCTGGTTTTGCTAGCCTGTTAATTGGTTCCTGGGGAGGTGAAACCAGCCCTCCTACTTCTTATCTATCCATATCTTGTCTATGCTAATTGTTTATCTTTTCCTTCAAAGGGTACAGCAAGCTCCCTCAGGACACGGCCTCCTAGAAACACTGACTAACTGTAATGGTATCTCTAAGATAAGACAGGACTTTCCCTGGCCTCCTTCACTCAGGTAAAGAAAGCCATGACCAAAACATGGTCTCCTTGAAGAGCACCTGTTAAAATAAGGAAGGACTGTTCAATAGTCAAATGATGGTGGAGTTGAAGGAGGTAAACAAGTAGGCAGGGTGTTCACAGTTCCCCTCAAGCCTGGAAGAATCTGGTGCTTTTCAAACTGTAATGTGCACATAATCACCTGGACAGCTTGTTAAAATGCAGATTCCATTTGAGCCAATAGTGGTGAAGCCTGAGATTCTGCATTTCTAGCAAGTGTCCAGGTGATGTTGATTCTGCTGGTCCTGGGACCACATTGAGTAGCAAGGAATATCTTTGATATCCTAAGGATCCGGAAAACCTAGATTCAAAAGAAGTTTCTAAAAGTTGACACTTTAGGGTTCTTTCTTGCTGGTCCTAGTTAAATATTCACGATAGCAATTATTATAATAGCGATGATGACTGACATTCATGGAGAATGGACGGGGGCAGCCTGGTCCAACGATAACTGTTACCATCTTATACAAGGACCACCTGTGGTTGACACTTTAGGGTTCTTTCTTGCTGGTCCTAGTTAAATATTCACGATAGCAATTATTATAATAGCGATGATGACTGACATTCATGGAGAATGGACGGGGGCAGCCTGGTCCAACGATAACTGTTACCATCTTATACAAGGACCACCTGTGGTTTAGAGACACTGAAGAACTTGCCCAAGGTCTTATTGCTAGTAAGTGTTAGAGCAGCAACTCCAACACTATCTGGCTCTATAGGTGCGCTCTGAAATATTACTGTCTTTCATTTTCCATTGTGTTATTTTAGGTTCACTGGAGCTGAATATGCAAAGTCTGACCTTTGCTTTCAAAAGGCAGCATTTTCCTTGTGTAACAGAACTAAGCCGATGGCACAAAGTTATCCAGGACATCAGATAGAAGGTATAGACAGACAATAAGTCATACATAGGCAAAACTCAACTGACCTGCATGCTTAGGCTGCACTAATTAGAAAACGTTTCATTTTTTACCCTGAAAAGCAGATACTAGATTAGAAGAATGGACCACTATAATACGTCTTATTCAAAAGTAGTGAGGAGATGAGTAAGAAAAAAAAAGTACAATTTAGAAAAATAAATTGGTAAATTGGACTTCATTGAAATGAACAATCCATACATTTCAAATGGCCCCATTAAGCAAGTGAACAGATGAGCCAAATATTTGTATAAAAGAAATATTTGTAAATTATAAAAGAAAATATTTGTAAATTATCTATCTGATAAAGCAGTTGTATCCTTATAATTCAAAGTAATCCAATTGAATAATGGCCAGAAGATTTGAATAGATGTTTTGCCAAAGAAGATATATTGATGACCAATAAATATGTAAGAGGTTAACGTCACTGGGCGTTAGTAAAACCACAATGAGATACCCCTCGCACTCACTGGAGTGGCTGTAATAGAAAAGACAGACAATACATATTGACAAGGTTGTGGAGAAACTCCCAGATGGTGCCGGTGACAATGTAAATTGGCTCAATTACTTTGGAGAATGGTATCCTTTGATGTGTTTTTAAAATAAAATGTATGATTATTTATATATGCTTGTATTCGTTAATTTTCTTTCTCTTTCTTCCCATTACTATTTTTATATAGGATGTGTGATGGTGGTTAGCTTTGCAATTGACTCCAAAGATTTTATAATATTGAGATGGGATCCAAGAGAATTAGAGGAATGGTCATTGTGCACAAATCTTGGAATTGGAGCTGTGGACACAGGATCTGAAGAGACTTTGTGTTGCCTTCTTCTGGGAAGTGGGCAAAGATGTTCGTGGTTCTATGGGATTTGGTTTCATAATGTTAGCTGGGAATATATATTTTTTTAAATGTAAGTTTGGAAAGGCACGTGGGGCAGCTAAAGGAGTGAACTGTGGTAGATACTGTTATTTGTTCAGCAGCTCATTCCCTTTCTAATTTGGGCAGTTGCCAGTTGTGTGTGTTCCATCTCCTACTCTAGAAGCCAGGGAGAGATGACAGATTGTCCCCTTTGTCCCCTTGGATGCCAGGGGGAAGCACAGGAGCCAGGAGCAGCTACTCAACTATTTCTGCTTTGACTCTTGACTGAGTCCCAAGAGGAATGACGGTTAACGTGCATTCACGGCAGCGGCGTGTTCACGTCCTGGGGCCCTGGTGCTAGTGCGGCCCCCTCCCCCTGACTCGTTTTGCTCTAGCTCTCCCTGGCGGCTCCTTTACTTCTTTTAGGTCTCTGCTCAGATGTTACTTCCTGATCACCTCATCTAGAATAGCTACCTCATCTGCCTGTCATTCTCTATACTCTAACTGTATTTTTCTCTATGGAACACATCACTGCCTAGAATTCTATATTTATTTTTAAATTGTATATATATATATTTTCCTACTGAAATGTATTCTCCCTGAGGATACAAACATTCCTTCTTGTTCCCCACTTTATCCCACTGTTCCCCAGAACAGCACAGGTAAGTGCTCACTACACTTTTGTTAAGGTAATATGTGAATGAAAACAAGCCCAGTGCTGGGCAGGCCAAGAAACATTTGCTAAAGTGCATTGAATTAGTGTTAGTTCTAGATCAGGCTTACTTGAGTGAAAGAGGCGAAGGTGAGCATGTGATTAGAGTTCATGCCCGCTTGGCAGTGACTTGATTCCTAGGTTAAGTTATTAAGTTATTTATGGATGAAGTTATTACATTATTATCTCATGAAGCATGAATACTTGGCCATGGAGACTCTAATTTAAAATGGCATCTGAATGTAGGCCCTGACACGGTATCTGCCAACTTCCACTCAAATACTTACAAAAACTACGAGAAAGAGAGAAACCAGCCTTGATAAATGATCAAATGCAAAACATCAGAGGAATTTGCACCAACTGTAAGTTAAATGGTGCAGGATTACGAAAACAACTTATGGTTCTCATGAAACAGTACAGCCTTCTTCCTCAAAAGAAAAAGTAAAATACACTTTCTTCACAACTAATGGACAAAAGTTAAAAGAGCAAAGACAAAATATACACCTAAAAGTAATTAAAAATAAAAGATAGACATGAAAGGATGAGTAAGGTTTTTCAGCAGATGCAAACAAAAAGAATGCACAGGTGGCACAATTATTTTCTGACAATTTAGATTCTGAGACTAAAAGCACTAACAGGACAAGGGAGATAATTTTATACTGATAAAAGTTAGAATCCACAGCAAAGACAGAATAGTCAATAACCTAAAGAATAGAATAAAACCTAAAGAAAGAAAAATAAATGAGGTAAGTGTTCAACACAAAAACGTATCAAAATGACAAAATATACATATTGAAAATAGAAGAAAAAAATAAACATTGGAGCAAAAATTAGTAGATTTGAGAAAGAATAACCATATAATTGATAAATAATTCTATGAGCTTGAAAAATAGTAAAATAGACAAATCTCCAGAAATCTTCACCCAGAGAAAGAGAGAAAACACAGGAAATTAAATTTCAAATGGAAAAGAGCAAGGGAAAAACAGATGTCCTTTTCTCAATTGATATGTTTGGAATGTCAAAGAAATGGTTGGTTATCTGAGAGACTATAAACTACGAAATCACCCTAAAAGAAAATTGAACTATTTACAAAATATATATAGAGAGAGTGACGTCATAGGAATGGCGGCAGCAGGGCGCACTTTCTGAGTTCTCCTCCGGATCTTGTTGCAAACGGGACCTATAACCCATCAAAGAAATTTTCGCTCACCACACAGAATAGCGGGGAGATTCGTGGATTACTTGAAGCTAAGAAATACTTGAAGGTACGCTAATTGGGCGAGCAAGGGAAGGAAAAAGAGGAGCGGCGTGAGAGCGCCCGGCCGGCAGCGGCGGGAGAGCCCAGCCCCCAACGGAGCCTCAGCTGGCGGGGGCGAAAACCGAAAACCGCTGTGCCGGGCACACACGGGATCCCAGGCGGAGCGGAGAGCGTGGGGACCAGGAGGTGGGCTCTTTCCCTGCGTCCCACGGCTGATTTCTCCCACCGGGAAACCGGCCAGGGCGCCCTACTGTGAACAAGGAGCACAGACTCCATACCTGGGCCCCTCCCCCGCCCCGCTCTTCCAGGCACGCCCGGGATCCCAGGCGGAGCGGAGAGCGCGGGGACCAGGAGGTGGGCTCTTTCCCTGCATCCCACGGCTGATTTCTCTCGCCGGGAAGGCGGCGCGCCCTGCGGCGGACGGGGGGGGGGGGGGGGGGGAGGGGGGGCGCAGTCTCCATACCTGGCCCCCCCCCACCCCGGCCCTGCTCTTCCAATCCTACCCCGCCCTTCCAGAGACTGGGACTGGAAACCGCGGTGGAGCCCCGCTGTGCCAGGCACCCACGGGAGCCCAAGGCGGAGTGGAGAGCGCAGAGACCGGGAGGCGGGCTCTTTCCCTGCGTCCCACGGCTGATTTCTCCCGCCGGGAAACCGGCCAGGGCGCCCTACTGTGAACAAGGAGCACAGATTCCATACCTGTGCCCCTCCCCCGCCCCGCTCTTCCAGGCACGCACGGGATCCCAGGCGGAGCGGAGAGCGCAGAGACCGGGAGGCGGGCTCTTTCCCTGCGTCCCACGGCTGATTTCTCCCGCCGGGAGGGCCGTAGCGCAGACAAAGAACACAGCCTCCATACCTGGGCCCCTCCCCCGCCCCGCTCTTCCAATCTTACCCCGCCCTTCCAGAGACTTAAACCGGCCCCTGAACCGAGGAGTGGTATCTAAGGCTCAGGCTTTGGGAAGCCTGACGGGCAGCCCTGACCCAGGCAGACTGGGCAGTGTGCGTGATTTTGGCTGCGCTAGGAGAGAAGAGACGCCTCCACCCCCAGCCACCACCTTTTCTGGCCTGCGGGAAGAGGGCGACGCACGGCTGGCCTGGGAGAGTGAAGACCCCTCCATCCCCAGCCCCCACCCTTCCTGGCTTGCCTAGGGTGGGGTGGGTGCAGCTGCAGAGACACACCCGGAGATCAGCAGTGAGGCAGGCGCAGCTCTGGGCTTTCAGCAGATCAGAAATCTCCCACCCACACTCACACACACACACTGAAGAGGTGCCTTAAGACTCAAGAGCACTGGTCACGTATCTGGTGGTGCCACTCTCAGTGTGCATATGGGCAGGCAAGGGCAGAAACTGCACTGACATTGTAAAAACTATCATCCAGACCTCTCAGGCCCACGCATTTAAGTCTGCAGTCCCAAAGTCTCTCTGGGCACCAGGTGACCGGCTCTGCCTGCGCAATAAGCAGGGGGCTCTTTGGTACAGCAGAGAACAACCTGGACATTGCTTGGTGGGCTTAGGCCGAGACTGTCGCTGCTTTTTGTTTTGCTTTGTCTTTTTATCTTTGATATCTTTGCCTCTGCCGAGTGGGGGTTATCAGGTGGTTTTGCATGTGAACGTATTTGATATTTTTCTTTGTTGTTGTTGTTGCTGTTGTGCTTGGTGATTTGCTTTGTTCTGAAACTGCCCTGCCAGGGCCCAGCTTGTGAGGCACGGTCAGCAGATCAGAAATCTCCCGCCCGCACCCATACACACACACTGAAGAAGTGCCCTAGGACTCTGGAGCTCTGGACAAAGGGCTGGTGGTGCTACTCTTGGTGTGCATGCGTGCGGACAAGGGCAGAAGCTGCACTGACTTTGTGGAGACTATCATCCAGACCCCTCAGGCCCACGCATTTAAGTCTGCAGTCCCAAAGTCTCTCTGGGCACCAGGTGACTGGCTCTGCCTGCGCAATAAGCAGGGCGCTCTTTGGTACAGCAGAGGACAACCTGGTCATTGCTTGGTGGGCTCAGGCCGAGACGGTCGCTGCTTTTTGTTTTGCTTTGTTTTGCTTTGCTTGGTTTTGTTTTGCTTTGTCTTGTATCTTTGATATCTTTGCCTGTGTCGAGCGGGGGTTATCGGCTGTTTTTTTTTTTTTTTTTTTGCATGTGAATGTACTTGATTTTTTTTTTTTTCTTTGCTGTTGTCGTTGCTGCTGTGCTTGGTGATTTGCCTTGTTCTGGGACTTCCCTGCTGGGGCCCAGCTTGGGTGGCACGGGACTCGGCATATCCGGGGGCCAACTCCAGACCAAATCGGAGTGCAGCCGGGGTTGACCTGCAGGTCACACACCTAGAGGGGGTTCTCTGCAGGCTCTGGAGCCCATAGAGGCCAAATCACATTGGGGTGGTCAACCCTCACGCAGCAGAGTGCCCTGCGGGGGGCAGAGCCAAGTCTCACGGCGGGTCAGCCCAGGAATTGACCCCACCTGCTCACTAGTGGGAAGCAATTAAAGATCTTCTTGAACGGGACAGTGTACACAACACAAGACTCACCTTTGGAGCACACACAGAGGAGGACGACGTGGTGCGAGTCAAATATAAAGGACACATACTACATAAGATAACCTAGCAAGAACTAAGAACTCTAGGGGATCTACCTAATATATCAAAATAAACACAGTCATCCAGAATGGGGAAACAAAGATACACGTCCCAAATAAAAGAACAAAAGAAGCCTCCACAACTGGAACCAAATGAAGCAGACGTAACCAACCTCTCAGAGACAGAGTTCAGAACACTGGTGATAAGAATGTTTAAGGAGCTTAGAGAAGACATAAAGAAGGATGTAGAAATCATAACAAACGAGCTTAGAGAAAACATAAAGAAGGATGTAGAAATCATAACGAAAAACCAGTTGGAACTAAAGAACACAATTACCGAAATTAAGAACTCACTTGAAGGAATTACCAGCAGGTTAGATGAAGCAGAGGATCGAATCAGCGACTTAGAAGACAAGGTAGCAGAGATCACCCAAACGGAACAACAGAAAGAAAAAAGAATAAAAAACAATGAGGATGGCCTAAGAGACCTCTGGGATAACATCAAGCGCAACAATATGCGCACCATAGGAATACCAGAAGGTGAAGAGAGGAAGCAAGGGATTGAGAACATATTTGAAGTAATAATGTCTGAAAACTTCCCCAACCTGATTAAGGAAACCAACATACAAGTCCAGGAAGTGCAGAGAGTTCCAACCAGGATTAACCCAAACAGGTCCACACCAAGACACATTATAGTTAAAATGGCAAAGCTTAAAGACAAAGAGAGAATCCTAAAAGCAGCAAGAGAAAGACGGAGGGTTACATACAAGGGAACTCCCATAAGACTATCAAATGATTTTTCTACAGAAACATTGAAGGCCAGGAGGGAGTGGCAGGAGATACTTAAAGTGATGGAAAACAAAGGCCTACAACCTAGATTGCTTTATCCAGCAAGGCTATCATTTAAAGTTGATGGAGAGATAAAGAGCTTTCCAGAAAAAATAAGCTAAAGGAATTTATCACCACCAAGCCAGCATTGCAAGAAATACTAAAAGGACTTCTGTAAATAGAAGAAAGATCAAAACAACCTAACTACAAATTTAAAAATGGCAATATCTATGTACCTATCAATATTCACTTTAAATGTAAATGGATTAAATGCTCCAATCAAGAGACATAGGGTGGCTGACTGGATAAGACAGCAAGACCCTTGTATATGCTGTATACAAGAGACTCACCTCAGAACAAAAGACACACACAGGCTGAAAGTGAAGGGTTGGAGTAAGATATTTCATGCAAATGGAAACGAGAAAAAAGCTGGAGTTGCAATACTTATATCTGACAAAATAGACTTTAAAATGAAGAACATACTAAAAGATAAAGATGGGCACTATATAATAATAAAGGGATCGATCCGACAAGAGGACATAACCCTAGTAAACATCTATGCACCCAACATAGGAGCACCTGAATATATAAAACAGGTACTGACTGACATAAAGGCAGAGATCAACAGTAACACTATTATAGTCGGGGACTTCAACACACCTCTGACCACAAGGGACAGGTCTTCCAGACAGAAAATCAATATGGAAACAACAGCCTTAAATGATACATTGGACCACTTGGATTTAATCGATATTTTCAGAACATTTCACCCCAATGCTGCAAAATACACCTTTTTCTCAAGCGCACATGGAACATTTTCCAAGATAGATCATATGTTAGGCCACAAAACAAGTCTTGATAAATTTAAGAAAATTGAAATCATACCAATTGTCTTCTCTGATCACAATGCTATGAAATTAGAAATGAACTACAGGAAAAAAACTGGAAGACACACCAATTCAATGGAGGCTGAATAACTTTTTACTAAATAATGAATGGGTCAAGCAGGAGATCAAGGAAGAAATCAAAAGATATCTCGAGATAAACGAAAATGAAAACACGACGACCCAAAATCTATGGGATGCTGCGAAAGCAGTCCTAAGAGGGAAATTCATAGCTTTGCAGGCCTACCTAAAGAAACAAGAAACATCACTAATCAACAGTTTATCTTCACATTTAAGGGATCTGGAAAAAGAACAGCAAAATAAGCCCAAAGGGAACACAAGGAAGGAGATAATAAAGATCAGAGCAGAAATAAATGAAATAGAAACCAGAAAAACAATACGAAAGATCAATGAATCCAAGAGTTGGTTCTTAGAGAAGATAAACAAAATCAGCAAACCTTTAGCCAGACTCATTAAAAAAAAGAGAGAGAGGACCCAAATTAATAAAATCAGAAATGAAAGAGGAGAAGTGACAACGGACACTGCAGAAATACAAAGAGTTTTAAGAAGTTACTATGAGCAACTATATGCCAACAAATTTGACAATTTGGGAGAAATGGACAATTTTCTAGAGGCGTACAACCTTCCAAGGCTAACTCAAGAAGAAACAGAAAACCTGAATAGACTGATTACCACCACGGAAATTGAATCAGTAATCAACAGTCTCCCAACAAACAAAAGCCCTGGACCAGATGGCTTTACAGGTGAATTTTACAAAGCGTTCAAAAAAGAAGTATCACCAATTCTCCTCAAGCTCTTCCAAAAAATCCAGAAGGAGGGAAGACTCCCAAACACTTTTTACGAAGCCACTATCACCCTGATCCCAAAATCAGACAAAGACACCACAAAAAAAGAAAACTACAGGCCGATATCTTTAATGAATATAGATGCAAAAATCCTCAACAAAATATTAGCAAATAGAATTCAGCAATACATTAAAAAGATCATTCACCACGATCGAGTGGGATTCATCCCTGGTATGCAGGGGTGGTTCAACATCCGCAAATCTATTAATGTGATACACCACATTAACAAAATGAAAAATAAAAATCACATGATCATATCAATAGATGCAGAAAAAGCATTTGATAAAATCCAACAGCCATTTATGATAAAAACCCTTAAGAAAGTGGGAATAGAGGGATCTTATCTCAACATAATAAAGGCCATATATGACAAACCCACAGCTAACATCATACTCAATGGGGAAAAGCTAAAACCATTCCCCCTAAGATCAGGAACAAGGCAAGGATGCCCACTATCTCTGCTTCTATTCAACATAGTTCTGGAAGTTCTTGCCACAGCAATCAGACAAGAAAAAGAAATAAAAGGCATCCAGATTGGTAAGGAGGAAGTAAAGTTATCATTGTATGCAGATGATATGATACTATATATAGAGAACCCTAAAGACTCCACCAAGAAGCTATTAGAGCTGATAGATGAATTTAGTAAAGTAGCAGAATACAAAATTAATATTCAGAAATCAGTTGCATTTGTATATACCAATAATAAAACATCAGAAGGAGAAATTAAAAAAACAATCCCATTTACAATCGCTCCAAAGACTATAAAATACCTGGGAATAAATTTAACCAAAGAAGTAAAAGATCTATACTCAGAAAATTATAAGACACTGAAGAAAGGAATGAAGGAAGATATAAATAGATGGAAACACATATCATGTTCATGGATAGGAAGAATTAATATAGTTAAAATGTCCATACTGCTTAAGGCAATATACATATTCAATGCAATTCCTATCAAACTGCCAACGTCGTTTTTCACAGAAATAGAACATATAATCCTAAAATTTATATGGGACCATAAAAGACCCCGAATAGCAAAGGCAATCTTGAGAAATAAGAACAAAGTGGGAGGTATAACAATACCTGACTTCCAATTATACTACAAGGCTACAGTAATCAAAACAGCATGGTACTGGCATAAAACAGACACATAGATCAATGGAACAGAATAGAGAGTCCAGAAATAAATCCACGCCTATATGGCCATTTAATCTACGACAATGGAAGCAAGACTGTACGATGGAGTAATGACAGTCTATTCAATAAATGGTGCTGGGAAACCTGGACAGACACATGCAAAAAAATGAAGTTGGACCACCTCCTTACACCATATACAAAAATAAATTCAAAATGGCTTAAAGACTTAAATGTAAGATCTGAAACCATAAAATACCTAGAAGAAAATATAGGAAGAAACTTCTCAGACATTACCCGAAGTAAGATTTTTACTGATATATACCCTCGCTCGAGGGAACTAAGAGAAAAAATAAACATGTGGGATTATATCAAACTAAAAAGTTTTTTCACAGCAAAGGAAACCATCAATAAAACAAGAAGGGATCCTACTGAATGGGAAAAGATATTTGCCAATGATATATCTGATAAGGGATTAATATCACAAATCTATGGAAAACTCACTCAACTCAACTCCAAAAAAACAAACGATCCAATTAAAAAATGGGCAGAGGACTTGAAGAGACATTTTTCTAAAAAGGACATACAGATGGCAAACAGACATATGAAGAAATGCTCAACCTCACTAACCATCAGAGAAATGCAAATAAAAACCACAATGAGATACCACCTCACCCCAGTCAAAATGGCTATCATCAATAAATCAACAAACAACAAGTGCTGGCGTGGATGTGGAGAAAAGGGAACGCTTGTGCACTGTTGGTGGGATTGCAGACTGGTGCAGCCGCTATGGAAAACAGTATGGAGGTATCTCAAAAATCTGAAAATGGAACTACCTTATGATCCAGTAATTCCACTCCTAGGTATCTATCCGGAGAAATCCAAAACTTCAATTCAAAAATCTTTATGCACCCCTATGTTTATTGCAGCACTATACACAATAGCTAAGACATGGAAACAACCAAAATGCCCATCGGTAGATGACTGGATTAAGAAACTGTGGTACATTTATACAATGGAGTATTATGCAGCCATAAAGAAGAAAGAAATCTTACCATTTGCAACAACATGGATGGATCTAGAGAACATTATGTTAAGTGAAATAAGTCAGACAGAGAAAGATAAGTACCATATGATGTCACTTATTTGCGGATTCTAAAGAAAAGAATAAGTGAATGAACTAATCAGAAACAGTTTTGGAGACAAAGAGGAAAAACTGAGGGTTGCTAGATGGGCGGGAGGGGTGGGGGGTGGGGGGGAGGGTGAGGGGATTGGAGGGCAATCGGTGACCATAGGATGGCCACGGGCTTGAAAATTAATCTGGGGAACGTAATTTGGTGGTTACCAGAAGGTAAAGGGGTTGGGGGGTGGGGGATGAGGATGAGGGGGATCAAATGTATGGTGATGGAAGGGGAGCTGACTCTGGGTGGTGAACACACAGTGTGATTTATGGATGATGTGATACAGAATTGCACACCTGAAATCTATGTAATTTTACTAACAATTGTCACCCCAATAAATTAAAAATAAATTAATAAAAAAAAAAAAGAAAAAAAAAATATATATATATATCTAAAGTAGCTTCTAAGGTCAAACAAGTGAGATTTTCTACCCTTCAAAAAGTAGAATTCCTATGTTTAATACATAAACTTTTTCAGAGTAAGACACATTAGGGTTGCCATTATAAAATACTATGGACTGGGTAGCTTGGAAAACAGAAAATAATTTCCCAACAGTTCTGGAGGCTGGAAGTTGGAGATCACGGTATCAGGAGAGCTGGTGCCTCCTGAAGTCTCTTTCTCTGGCTTGCAAATGTCCACCTTCTTGCTGGCTCCCACTTGGCCTTTCCTCTGGGCACCGCACTCTTGGTGTCTCTTCCTGTTCTTACAAGGACACCAGTCATATTGGATCAGGGCCACACCCTTATGACCTCATTAAACCCAATTACCTCCCTACAGGCCCCATGTCCAAATATAGTCACATTGAAGGTTAAAGATTCAACGTATGAATTTTGGGAAGACACAATTCAGTTCATAACAGACATGATAGTGGATGTAAAGAAGTATCTGAAATTTATAGTTATGTCTTGCAGAGTACATACATGTCTGGTTGCCATCAGTAGTGGTAATAAATATTCTTTAATATCATGCAGTTGATAAAACTTGCGCATTTATATTATTTTTCCAATCAATCTAATGCCACCTGTCATTGAGGCCTTCTCTGAATAGCACCCCTCTGTATTCTGTGTTATTATGCATGTATGCTAGTGTCCCCTCTTGCTAATTCATTACCTGGTTTTATTTATTTTGTCAACATTTACCATCATCCACTGTATTTATGTAGTTATTGCCGATCTTCTCCATTAGAAAAGGCTTTCTGAGAGCAGAGAATGAATCTGTTCTGTGCACTGTTGTATCGGAGCATAGAATGATACCCGGTGCATAGTGGATGATCAGTAAGTTCTTACATGAAAGCATGAGTTATCACATGATCTCAAGTACCCTTGTGGAGGTGCTGCTAAGAGATGAGGGATCAGAAGCTCACGTGGTCTCAGGAAAGCACCTCTGAGTTCCCGTCTTACACTCTCCAGTATCATATATCACAGGCTACATGACTCATGTTCTGGTCTTAGATGGTTAGATAAATGTGTTTTACGAAGGGGAAAGCTTCACTGAGATATAATTCCAATGTTATATAATTGGTCCATTTATATAATTGTGCAATTCAACGGTTTTTGTATATTCGCAGAGTTGAGCAGTCACTACCACAATCAATTTTTATGAAGTTTCTTTTCAGGTGATAAACTCCATGCCATTTGGGAGAAGCACCTCGATTCCTCCATCACACCAGTCAGCCCTGGGCAGCCATTAATCATTTCAAGTCCTTAGAGATTTTCCAACTAATGCTTTGTAAAATATATGTGTAACTTCTAAAATTGCCTCTTGAAATTGTTTCTAAATAGTTTATGTTTTGTTGTTATTTCAAATGGAATTTATGGTGCTACAGCCGCACTGTCCAATACAGTAGTCAGTTACCACATGTGGCTTTTGAGGACTTGTTATGTGGCTAGTCCTGTTCCTTTTTGTTTTGTTTAAAGTGGCTAGTAGAACATTTAAGATTACATATAATTCTTATTATATTTCTATTGGACAATGCTGTTCTAGACAGGACAAATTTATCAAATGAGTTTAAAGTGTATTTCACTTTGTATTTTGTAGTGAAAACATGAAAAGCTCTCACAGAGAATTGAGATGTGCTGTAAGGGTAAAATACACACCAGATATTGAAAGGTTAGGACACAAAAGAAACAAGAATGCAAAATATCCCATTGATAATTTTTCATATTGATTACATATTGAAATGATACTATTAGGTTGGTGCAAAAGTAATTGTGTTTTTTGCAATTATTTTTAACCTTTTAAACCGCAATTACTTTTACACCAACCTAATATATTGGGTCAAATATCTAAATAAAGTTTAAGGATAAAATACGTTATTAAAATGAATGTTACCTGTGTCTATTTTGTTTAAATTGGCTACCAGGACATTTAAAATCACAAATGTGGCTTGCATTATATTGGACAGTGATGTTCGAGACAGTACAGATTTATCTGATCAGTTTAAAATGTATATTTCAAAACATTACAATCCCTCAGAAAGAAAACTATTTTGAAAGGCAGTAGACAAAGATCCATCACAGGCACCGATTGAGGATACATTGTATAAGTAGTGGGTGGCTTCATGTTCAAAGGTTTTGTGACTATGGTGACGAGACATCACCTGCCTATACTACCCTAGTCTGGACCATCACAACAGCCTTCCAGTGGGTTTCCTTGTTACTGTTCTTGCCCTCCCCCAGAGAATAGTCTCTATACCAGTCGGAGTGGTATTTCCACAGCTCTAGTTAGGTTATATCACTTCCTTGCTCAGCACCCATCCATGGCTTCCTGGGGCCTTATATGACCTGGGCTTTCCCCTTCCCTCATCTTCCTCCACTCTCAGCTTTATTCCCTGGGCACTGGCCACACTGTACCTCCTATCTTGTTCCCTTCTTCCTGGGATACTCTCCCAGCCTGGTCTTGTCCAGCTGCCTACTTCTTCTCACCCATATCTCCGCTCCCTTGGCAGTGGGTTTTCCCGGTATTTCATGAAGACTGAAAACTGTGAAGCTCTCCTGCCTGAGTTCAAATCCAAGCTCTGTCACCAGGCAGCTGTGTGACTCTGGGAGAGTTTACTTCTCTCTTTCAGGTTGTTCTTCTGCAAAAGGGGACAATAGGGGTTTTCAGAGGATTGAATGAGTTTTTATATGAAAAGTGCTTAGAATAACATCTGGCACATAGTAAAAGCACTATGTTCATGTCATCAAAATCACCACCACCGCCATCATCATCATTATTAAACATTTGGCAACAGGTATCAGGGAATTTACAAAATATGTATCATTATTGATCCAATAATTCAACTTAAGGAATTTATCATAAGAAAACAACTGGACAAAAACATAAGGATCTGTGTATTTCATGGAATTTAAATTATTTTTAATAAGAGTGAAATAGCCATACATATTGATTAAATAGAAATAACAGTGGAATACTATTCAACCATTAAAAGTGAGCTAGATTAGGAATTCTTACCTTTTTTTCCCCATGGGACCCTGTAGCAATCTGGAGGAGCTTAATGAATTCCTTCTCAGAATAATGTTTTTAACTGTATAAAACAGAATACACAGGATTACAAAGGAAACAGATTGCATGGAAATAAGTTATCAAAATATTTTAAAAATGTAATATATTAGTAAATGTGATTTTTCTTTTTAAAGGCATAAAATAAAGAGATCTAGTGGTAGGTCTAATAGTTGTACTTTTGAGGTAGCGGTAAACATAAACACATCAACATATCTGTAACAGCTTAAAATTCATAAGTACTGCTAAAATGACTGATTTGTTGCCTATATCAATCATTGGAGGAAATATTAAATTTCAGTTAGAATCAGTGAAAATAAAGATGCAATCTTTTTCCTAACCTAAATGTATAAATCATCAGGTTTAAAACCCATGATCTAGCTCATGGGTCCCCAAACTTTTCCTGTAAAAGGTCAGGTAATAAATATTTTAGGCTCGTGAGCCATGTTTTCTCAGTCACAACCACTCAGTTCTGCCATTGTAGTGCGAAAGCAGCCATAAACAATATGTAAACAAATGGGTATGGTTGTGCTCCAATAAAACTTTACTCAAACAGGCAGAGGGCCCGATTTGGCTTGTGGGCCCTAATTGTCTGTCCCTCATCGAGAGTACTATTTTCTAACATATAAAAATGTTCCTGAATTGCTAAATGAGCAAGAGCAGGTTATACATAATTACGCAGGATTCCATTTAGGTGAAAAAAGTCTATCTCTGTGTATGGCTCTGTGCATAAATATGTATGTATATAAATACACAAGTGCGAAAGACCTACTAAAATGTCAATAGTGATTTTTTCTGGGTGATGGGGATATAAACAATAGTTTTTTCTTTATGCTTTTCTGTATTCTCTTATTTTAAAACATCAAGGTACGTTAGTTTTATAACCAGAAAAATAAGAATTAAAAGGAATCAGCTGGAGGGGGCTTTAAAAGTCCAAACTTGTATGGAGCAGATAGTTCCCCTTAGATATTCCCAACTACTCTTTCTAAGTCCTCAGTGAGAAGAAACTCGCTGGCATCCTTTTACTCTCCTGAAACAAGTACATGTACTGACATTCTGTTTTGTGCAGCTCAAAACATTATCCTAAGAAGGGATCCATTAGGCTTCTCCAGAATGCCAAAGGGGTCCCTGGACAAAGAAAAAGTTAATCTGTCTCCTATAGTCTTCACCCATTGGTCTTGGTGATAACCCTCTTGGAGTTAAAATAACCCAAGTTTAGTCTCTTTACCTCAGAACTCTAAGGTTTAAAAGTGAACTCTATGTAAAGTCCAGCATAGGACTGGCAATTGGAGATCCTCTGTGAATGTTCATTCCACCTGCCTTTCCCTCTGTAGGCCAATGTACCAACATTTCTCTTCTCTGAAATCCTCTCACTTCCAGAATGGCTACCTCTAGCTCTTTCCCCAATTCTTTATTTGAATCAGACCCAAGAATCACCTTCTCTGCTTTTCTCAAGCCCTCTGCTTTGTTCCTTGCTGGCGGGACCTGACAATGTCAGGTATTGAATTTGCTACGTGTTTTGGGAAGGTGACCTTTCTCCATCTCCAGGAAGGATTGAGTGCTGATTAGTATAAATCAGTGGTTTTTCAACTGGGGACATTTTGCCCCGTAAGGGACATTTGGCAATGTCTGAAGACATTTTATTAGCAAGACAAGGAGGCTGCTATGGGCCTCCGGTGGGTAGAGGCCAGCGATGTGTCTAAACTTTGTATAATGTGTAAGATAGCCCCCACAACAAAGAATTATCTTGTCCAAAATGTCCACACAGTCACATACTGCTTAATGACGGGATATGTTCTGAAAAATATGCTGTGTGAACATCACAGAGTGCACTCACATGAACCGAGATGGTGCAGCCTGCTGCACACCCAGGCTTGTGGTGGAGCCTGTTGCTCCTGGGATCCTTGGCAAGCCTGTACAGCATGTCACTGCACTGAATACTGTAGGCGGTTGTATCACAATGGTGAGTATTGTGTATCTAAACATATCTAAACATGGAAAAGCTACAGTCAAAATATGGTACAAAAAATACAAAATCATACCTGTGCATAGGGCACTTACCATGAATGGAGCCTGCAGGAGTGGCAGTTGCTCTGGGTGAATCATAGAGTGAGTGGTGAGTGAGTGTGAAGGCCGAGGACATGACTGTTCACTACCGGAGACTTTATAAACACTGTATACTTAGGCTACACTAGATTTATAAAACAACACAAGACTAAATCAAGCACAAGAGAAAATGATATATTCAAGAGACACAGTAAATTCGAGATGTATGAGGCTGCCACCGGTGTAACACGGCATACTGTTTTACAGTAACCTTTTTTTAATGAGTAGAAAGAGTACACTCCAAAATAGCCATAAAAAGTGTGATAAATACATAAACCAGTAACATAGTCATTTACTATCATTATCAAGTATTATATACTTAATTACATAGATAACTGATGTGCTATGCTTTTATACGACTGGCAGCACAGTGGGTTTGTTTATGCCAGCATCACCACAAACCCCATAGTAATGCATGTGCTAAGATGTCACTAGGTGACAGGAATTTTTCATCTTCATTGTAACTTTATCAGGCCCCTGCTGTGTATTGTCTGTCAACTGACATGTCGTTATGCGGCATGTGACTGTAGTACCCTGATTGAGAAATTTTGGTCTAAATGAAACATGATAATTTATTTCCTTTACCAGGTGGTGAAACTGGAGCCAGTGGGCTCAAGAGGAAGCCTGGGAGAAAAGAACTTTTTCCCTGATATAAACAAATAATGCATGAAGAGACACTGCCCTTCCTTCTGGTCTTTGGACATTCTCAGGGAAAGATGTGATGGTTGGAGCTGTAGTCACTTTGTATCATTAATACAAAGAGGACGACAGAAATAAGACATGAAAACACCTAGGTTCTCAGTGACAGCTGAGTCTTGGAAGCACCCCTGAAACCTCCTTAATGTTCCTAACTTCTTATTGGTGAGATAATTTCATTTCAAAATTTGCTTTCTATGTTTATCTTAGTTCTTGTCTTGTTTTGCCTAATGATGAATCCATTACTCTACCTGGCCTTCACCCCACTGACAGCTCTTCCTGACAGATGATTCTTTGCTCTGAAGAGAAGTCTTAAGACAAGCTCATAGTGAGTGCTGGGCAGCCTCTCCCCCTGCCCCTAAGGCCAGGACCCAGTGGCAAGAGCACTACCGTGCTGCCTGGCCACTCTGCCTGCCAGCTTCCACAGCATTTTCTGCACACTTTCTTTATTGGGCTGGATACTAACTGAGGTGTTATAGTTGGCAGTTGTCTCTCTGAGCATTTGGTAATGATTCCAGCGAGTGAGAAGCCAGAATGTGACAACTGGCTTTCAAAACCATAAACTTTGGGAAGATCTCAGGAGCACCTGTACCCATTCTTTCAAAAGATCAAGACTGAGCTCTCAACTCCGTGTTTGTAGAGGGTGACTGTGGGGACAGTAGGGTGGAGAAAGGACTTTCTGACTGTAGATGTCCCTTTATTGTGATCCCTGGTTACTCCTAGGATTCTAGATCTATATTTTTTACATGATTGTGACAGCGTATCAGGGTACTTTGTGTTGCAATGGCAAACACTTTTTGTGTAGCTTAAGCACAAACAAAGGTTGTTTGGTCCAGTGCGTGGAAGACAATGAAGGAGTGGGCCTCCAAGGGGCTGAGTCCAGGGCCTCGGGTGCCAACCTCAGATGTTCATCTGACTGCTCCGTTTCCCTCTCTCAGCTCTGTTTTGCTCTGACTGTCACCTCCTTGTCTCCTAAAGCAGAAAGATTTTCTCCGCATAGCACAGAATGTGGAAAAAAGCCCTGTCTGGTTTTACAAAAATCAGTGACCCAAGATTGTCCATCTGCCTGTCTCTCTCTCTGCTTTAGTTATAAAAAGCCTAGGGAAGAACTCTGATTGACCTAATTGAATTACATCCCCACCTCATGGGCCAATCATTAGTCAAGGAGGTGACATATGAAGCATGTGCTCACCTCTGTGTTCGGTGGAAGTGATGTCTGGTCTGTCACCACCAGAAAGAGGGTGGGAACTGTATACAGAACAGATGCAAGCAGTAGAAGGATGTGAAATTGTCAGCCATCAATCACAGACATAGATTTTTTTTTTTAAACCTTAGTTCTTGAGTGGATTTTCAGGGTCACCTCCTGCAGTCCCCTATTTGGAAATTGAGAATGTAGAATTTGAGACCTAAAAGAATTAAAGGACTTGCTCAAGTTCACACAGCTTTTTTAAAAACAGAGCTGAGACTAGAAAACCAACTAATATGATTGAGATCCTAATGTGTTCATAGTGTTGTGATCTGTGCCCAGACCGGCCCCCCAGAATTAAGTATGTGAATTCATAGGCTCTTCTAATAAAGATCTTGCACTACAATAACAAGAGACAATAACTGAGCACCTACTACGTGGTAGTCACTTTATATATTTATCTTGAACCTTTACAGTCACACTGTGTGGTGGGTACTATTTCTCCCATTTTTCAGATAATGAAATTTGAAACTGGGAGAGGTGGACTGGCTTTCCCAAGGCCACACGGTAGGAAGACGTACATGGAATTAAACCCAGGTCAGGTCCTACCACTCACACAAATTCAGCAATACCTCTACCTCCTTTCCTGAGCATCAAAGTGCACGCGCGAACCACAGGACTAGACCTGACGTGGGGGCATCTAGGGAAGGCTTTGCTACCGAACATTTTCTGTGAAATGGATGATGCTTCTTGGCAGTGACTTTAAGAGTAAATTAAAGAGGAAAGTTGAAGAAGAAAGTTCTGATAGAGCAAACCCTGCCGCTGCAGGGGAGGAAAAGGGAGGTTTGGGCAAGGTTGGGTTGAGGGGGGCATGGAGTAAGGATGGAGATCTTCCTGGCTGCTAGATCAAATCCCTGGGGAGTCCCTCAGGTCTCCCCTTTGAGCTCCACTCTAGCGTGCTAACCATCAACATCATGATGGAAAGAGCACACTAGCTATTATTTCTTGTGTGGTTGCCAGTGTCAGGACTGTGCTATTCATCCTAATGAGGATGAATCAACCTCAACCAACTTAGCTTACAGAATTTCCTTTTGTCCTCTCCAAACCAGGTGAGGTAGAGGACTTTAAGGGGCCCCAGAGCCTCAGCAAGATGAAGACGTTTGCCCAAGGCAACGCAGCTACCCGTGTAAGGAGGCTAATTCTCCGTCCGCCTCCGAGCCTGTCTCTAGTCCATTCCTACCTCCTCCCCATCTGCTGATTCCTGACTCCTGATCTTCACTCCAGCCCAGCCGCTGCTCAGAATGCCGTCACTCCCGGTCCTCACATTCATTGGTCAAGGCCCAGATGACATCACACATCCCCCCCACACACTCCGACAAACACATCTGCGACCACTTTAATCCACAGCACTTTTTCCCACCACTAACACTTAAAAAAAAAAAAAAATTCCATGAACGTTATTATGAACATGTCATTACACATGCCTTGATTTATTTACCACTTAACATAAAAAAAATATACTCAATTTTTAAATACTACTCAAAATAGCCCCTTGGTTAGAAAATAGAAGGCCACCATTTGCTAGTTTTGCAACTGTTCAATCATTTTTTTTTTTTTTTTTTTGCCTAATTAGTTGGATGTTTTGTTCAATTACCCTTGGAGCCTCAATTTCCCTCCGCCAACAAATTGGTATGATCTTGTGGGTTCTTGTGAAGATTAATTCAAATATTGTATGGGAAAATGTCATTTTCTATATTAGTTACTGGGACGCCAAATGCCCATGGGAATCAGGCAGCTAGTGTAAATGAGGGGAGCAGGCCAGAGCGAGACGACAGGGATGGGTGGGGAGTCCGGTGGCTGGCAGACCACATGTCCCACAAAGGGGACAGCTGTGGCTCAGCTCCAGCCACACGTTGCCAGGTAGGAATGAGGACCCAGTGCTGTTGGAGTTTAATTTTTGACCAGAAATCAGAAATACAGACTTTTTATGACATTTCTTGATTTTTGAAACATAGTTTATGCCAAACAAAACCCAGAGTCTTTCCAATAAGAAGCCAATTTGCAATTCTGCTCTATGTGTGTGTATATTGCTCCAAACTGGAACAGACATCTGGATTGAGTCCCTGAGTTATTTTCTCTACAGTGTTTGCTTCAATATGTGCTTTGTGAGTCTGTTTTGTTTTCTCAATGAGACTGTAAGGTTTTTGAGGGCAGTGCACATCTTTTGTTTTGAAATACTCAATTCAAGCCAAATTGGTAAATAGTACTTGCTTGGTTGTCTATTCGTAGTTTTTAAATTTCAGCATCTCCTGAGTTGCTTGCTAAAAATGCTGGTTTGCCCCAGCAATTCCACTCCTACATAATACTCCCAACAGAATTATGGGCACGTGTACTAAAATGGTCATAGCAGCACAATTCATAATAGGTGAAAACTAAAATCTATCTAAATGTCTATCGTCAGTCTCAGAATAAAATTTTTTAAATTGTGGTATGCTAACATTAAAACTCTGTACAACAATGAAAATGAATAAATTGCAACAATGTGGATGAATCTCACAAATAACAATGTTGAGCAAAAGAGGCCAAACACCAAAGAGTATGTAGTATATGTTCCCATTTATATAAGCACAAAAACTAGCAAAACCTAACCTATGGGTTATAAGTGAGGCTAATAGTAACTGTTGGAGAGAGATCGTGACAATGGGAGCACAAAGAACTTCTGGGGTGCGGGCAATATGGCTGGTTGCATGGGTGTGTGTGGGGACACTTATTTGCACTTTTCTATACATTAATATCGCGAAGAAAAATTAAAATGCTAACTCCAGGGCCCCATCCCAGATTAACAGAATCACTCTCTTGTATGGGGATGGGGTGGGGTGAGGGTTGTCAACAAAGTCTCCAAGACTATCAGTGCATGTCGTTAGAGGAACACCTCTTGAGAAAGACACTGCACTTGAACAAGCATATATTTCCTCCACTAAGGGATTTCTACAAGCGCTCTTGGCTAACACATCCAGCATCTGCCTTTCCTAGATTCTCTTGTATATTCCCACATTTTACTAGAGGCAAAGAGTGACATAAAATTAAGAGGCATTATGGGTACATTCAAACAGTGGCACTTGAGGCAACAGAGACAGCTCTGGTAATGTGCCAGTTTATAAAATATGGCTAAATAAAATTAAATGTTTATGGGGTGACTAAGACGCTATATCCCCAGCGGAAAAAAGTCAAGTGTTTACCGTTGCTGAATTTCAGCTCAATTCGGCTTCCCTGGGGGAAGGAGAGCTGGGTAGAAGCCAAAAGAATCTGGGGCTTTTCCTGGAAGGAAAAAGGGGAAATTCTGGGACTGAGGTAGGGACAGGGAAGGACCAGTACTGTAGACATTTTGCACTTCTAGGCTTTGTTTTTGTCAGTGTGAGATAGCTGAAACAGAGAGATTTATTCAGGTTACATATATTTACATATTGTGCTTTTGCATTTAAGAATCCAGAAATAAATTGAATGTCAAAGAAAAGTCAGGAATGAATCCTTTAATAAGCTACAGGAAGGCCAAGACTGAGTCTACGAGCTTTATCTTTGACTCCCCAGCACCTGGCACCATGCTTGGCAAATAAAAATGTTCAATGCATTTTCAACATCTATTTATTGAGTACTTATTCTAGGTTCAGTACCATTGTAAGTAGTTGAGACATAACAGACAGAAGTCCCTCACCTCAAGGAGCTTATGTTCTAAGTGGAGGGAGATCAAACAATCACATATATAGTGTGTTCCATAGTGATAAGTACTTTGGAGAAAAATAAACCAGAGAGAAAGAGTAGGAGGTTGGAGGGTTGATAAAGTTTGCAGTTTTACCTGGGCAGGTTAAGGAAGGCCTTACTGAAAATTTAAGCAAAGACCCTAGATGATAAGAGAGTAAACCATGTGAATATGTGAGGGAAAAGCCTTCCAGGCAGAGGGATCAGCAAGTGCAAAGGCCCTGAGGCCAGAGTATGCTTTGTGTGTTTGAGGATGTCAAGGAGGTTGGAGTGGTTGGTGAGCAGAGAGTGAGAGCAGCAAAGAATGAGATCCAACCGGTGGTAGGACTTGTGGGTCACTCACTGTGGCTTTAACTCTGAGTGAGAAAGGAGCCAGTGTAAGGTTGTAGGTAGGGAATGACATGATTCGACTAAGTATTGGTTGAATGATTAAATATGACATCATATACACTATAAACTACTTTAACATACATGATTATCTTTGATCTTTATAACCACCTTAAGAGGTAGAAAAAACAGGTATTATTAGCCACATTTTCAAAGCATTACATCATAGAAAATAGTACTATAGGCTTTGAAGAGAAACAGATCTGGGTTTGAGTCCTGACTCAGCCACGTGAGAGCCAGGACTCTGTGTAAGAGTCAACCTCACTTTCCCTGTCTCTGCAATGGAGAAAATAACACCATTGGGAGAGAGGACTGGCTAAAGGTACAAATGGAAATGCCTAGTTTAGTGTCCAGCACACATTGTGGTCAAGAAATGACATTTGCTGCTACCTTTTCCAGGTGGAAGGGGTTGTAGAGATCATCCAGCTCTGAGGATCTCAGAGATAACCTTTAGAGAGCTGCATAAACACTTGTTGGGGTAAATATACAGATTCCGGGGCCAATACCAGACCTTCTGTTGCATTGGAGTCTCATTTCAAAAATTAACAATTTAAAGTAAATGTGTCAACAGAGCAGAATAGCATAGAAGTCAAGGCAGGTCCAATACAATAACTGAGAAGGTACCTAACCTCTCTGAGCCCCACTTTTCTCATCTGTAAAATGAGAATAACACAAGCACCTACCATGGAGGGCAGTGGGGATGGTGCCTGCACGGCTGTACCTGGAATGTACTAAACACTCCATCAATGTCAGCTACAAAGAAAGTTGCTTAAAATCACATTGTTTGTACTTAAAATTAACTCACTGTAAAAAACAAAATCCATTTGCATTACTTTGAATATTTTTTCACTTAAGAAAAATCAACATTCAATTTAAAAGGAACTTCATTGAAAAGATTATCTATGCACCGTCCAAAGTCATCCTGCAGATTCCCCAGTGCAACGGGTACCACTTACTTGGAGAAGCACTGGAAGGAGGGATGTAAATGAATACTTGCTGGTGCTTTTGTCTTAAGGCTGGGACAAGTGTGTATCCTGTGGCCTGGGACAGACAGAGAAAGGGCTGGTTCCTTCCAGGAAGGCTGAAAATAGACATGTTGGTGCCAAGTTCTGGAACATTTACACAAGATAGGAAACCTCATCATGCAGAGGACTACTTTTGCCCAGGGAGACCTGGCAACCAATTAAAGTGTTTGTCAAGCTGTGGGGCTTGGAGTCTACAAAAAAGAGCAGATCTGCAGAGGTTACAATTTATGCTCTGGGACAGTAAGAGCACCACTTTGAGTACACGAAGCAGTGGATTCTCAGCTGACTCCTCCTGGGTCCTATTGCTTTTTCTCTGCCTTCTTGGGTTAAAGTATCACTCAGGTATTTATAAAAAGGGCACATAAAATTTGGCTGAGGTCCAGCACAGTTCAGTGCAATCAACTTGCACCAAGCCCTCAAATATGCTAGAATACTGATTTTGTTATTAAACAAGAGAACAAACAGAATTACTGTTTGAGAGAACCAAACAGAATTACTACCAGCCACAACCGTTTATCAAGCGCTGGCCTTATGCTAAGAGGCTTGCTAGAGACTTTTTACTATTAGCTTATGCACAGTGACTCTATAAAAGGCGGTCTCACTAGCCCCATTTGAGGATGAGGAAATGTAGGGAGATAAAGTAACTTGCCTAAGGTCACAGGGCAACTTCACTGCAGAGCTGGATGCAAATCCCAGCATGCCTCATGCCAAAGCCCCATTATGCAGATGTTCAGACAGCAGACAGGGTTTTAAAGACAGAGAGGAAGGCAGCAACCCTCTAAGGGAGGCTACTCTATGCAGGGAGCATGTAGGAGCCGGGAATTTAATGATATCTGTCCTGGTGTTGGTTTGACTGGGTTAGGAGCAAATTTAAAGCAGAATTATGCACAGTGCTATACCACCCAGCTGGGTCCACACCTGGCAGAGTGAAGGGGTCAATGATCCTGGATGACAAGGTGGCATATCTCTTGAAATTAGCTCCTCTGCCAGCCAGTGACATACCTGCAGTGGATCTGCTAGCATCACGCCACTGCTGTCCTGGGAAGTGTTTGCCCAAACCACCTGGCTGTACGCCTACACAAAGGTGGAATTTGGCAAGACTAGACAGAGTATTATGAATCCATTTCCCTATCAATAGCTCACACAAAATGCCCATTTGGTTGTCAATTTCAATTTTGAAGGGTGGCCATGTGATCAGGTAAGATTTACATATGAAAATCCTTCAGCAGACCCATGGCATGTTCAGATACAACATTTAATAACAACAACAACAATAACGATAATGTGAACTTAGTGCTTAGCATGTGCCAGACACTAATTCAAAGCATTTTTTAAAATGTAATAACTCATTTAACCTCTAAGGACACCGCTATTGTCCCCATTATATAGATGAAGAAGCAGAGAAGTAAAGTTACCTGGGATCACACATCTGCTAGGTGGCAGAGCTTGAATTTAAACTAAAACAGGACGGCTTCATGGTTTTCAGTTTTCATGAGCCATGATTTAAAGTCATTTGTCATTCTTCAGGGGCATGAACTAACATTCACTTGCTGTGAGGGGCTTTATGCAAGAAGCAAGACACTTAGCTAGTGACTAAACCCAGCTCACTGAGCAATATCTGAATTTCAGAAATGTTTTGCTGGTTTCTAGTTAACCTAATGTGGACCTTTTATGGGAAAATTATATACCACAGTAGATGTAATAATTATGATACTTTTAAGTAAAAAAAATAACAAATGACAACAACAAAAAACAACTAACAGTAGTTTTAAAAGTAAAAGCAATTAATCTTCAAGAAGTTTGGAATCAAGTAGTTCTAGGTTGATACAGGGGCTCAAAGATCCTCGTCACGTTGGTGATATCTTCCCTTGGCATCCCAAGATAGCTGCAGTGGTTCCAAGCATCACATCTTCACACCCCAGTATCACACCCAGTATCTAAAAAGAAAAGGAGAAGGTGGGGCAAAAATGTATTTCCTCTTTTCAGGAGAAAAATTATATTCCAGAGCTTCCCCCACCTCCTTCCTGTCACATTTCGTTGTCCAGAACTGCGCCATGTGTCAATTCCTAGACCAGCGTTTCTCAAGCTCAGCCTTGTTGACATTTCAGGCCAGATAATTCTCTACTGTAGGGGCTGTCCTGGGCATGGCAGAACACTTAGCAGCATCCTTGACCTCTACGCGCTAGATGCCAGGGACATATTTCCAGTTATGACAACCCAAAAATGTCTTCAGAAATTGCCCATGTCCTGTGCGTGTGTGTGAGTGCGTGCATGTGTGCGTGTGTGTGTGTGCATGTGTGTAATTGCCTGCATTGAGAACCATTGCCCTAGACCAATGACTGGCCAAGAGGAATGGGATAGTGAAAACTGGCTTAGACCAGTCATGGGTCACCCCCGAGGCTCTGCACTCTGTGGCCTGCAAAGAGTTCTGTTTAAAGGAAATGTAGTGGTTGTGGGTTTGGCAATCATTCCCCATGTTGCTTTTTTGTTGTTCAACGAAATGCTCTTAGTGGAAGTTTAGAGGGAAAATTGAGAAGAAGCTTTTCTCGCTTCACATATCCAAGGGGCATGATTCAGGAAGAATCCTGAGGGAGAATCAGGTCATAGAAACAGGAGTCTCAGTGATATCTAGTCTACAGCTTTGGTGGCCACAGGAAAACAGTTGGGAGTCGGGGTGGCCCATTCTCTTCTTAATTAGAAAAGCTGCATCACGCTGCCTTTCTTTGGGACCATTCCTTTCCTTTCTTCTTTTTAAAGACAACCTTGTATTTGTCCTGGGATATTTGGTAAACAAAACTTCAAGTGGAAATTCTTATTATTTATTCCTTCATTATATACTTTGGACATTTAAAAACAGATGCTGGTTAAAGTATAATTGGCCTTTTTTATTTCTAATGTGAGAACAGTTATCCCATTGTAAATATGATTATTGGAGGTGCAAGTGTTAAGAACGGCTGCCTTGTATCGAGCATTATGTTCTGGGAGCTCGGATAAATTGCAGGACATGGAAGAATGCCGTGAAGTAGTTGTTAGGACTTCACGTTACAGAGCAGGAAACTCTGGAGATCAGTGGTTTGCCCAAGTTGCACAGCCAGTAAGAGAAGGGGCTAAGCTCTGCATTCAGAGAGCCTACATGACAGCACCCTTTATTGTTTAAAAGCCACTTGCAAAAATGAAGATTATGACTGTGTCAGGCTAATGTCAAAAAACTATTTTATCATTACACACACACACACACACACACACACACACCCAAACAAAAATCACCCTAAGCTTTTCAAATTGTTTGTTTGAAAACCATTGGTAAATTCTGTCAAGATCATTTCAATCTTTCACTATCTATTTTTAAAATTTCAATCAGTTTTATATGGAAGGTAGGATTCAGAACTTGCAGCTAGAAAACACTGCTTGGAAGTAAAGGGTTACAGGTGTGACTTGTCTGGGTTTTAAAGAACAGCTCTTCAGATCATGGTTTTCATCAAAGTCATTTTCTACGTTTTTTAAACATGCTTAATAAGAAAAAATTTACGTAGTAAAAACAATATGAAGGATTGCTCTAAATATGGAAACATTGGGATGAATGTTATGTTTTAAAGGCTCTCACTTATGAAAACACAAATTAAAAAGTCCGTACTGTGTATCTTAGGGAAGGGAGACAGACACTTCTTTATTGCTTTCTAAAGAATTATTTTTTCACTATCCTTTAGCAGTAAGTGTGAAAGAATATTGAGAATTCTCAATGGAACCTAAATTTCACTAAAAAAGGGAAAATCCAGAATCAATATGAAATTACTTACGTTAAGGGCTCCAAACTCCAATGAAGGCCGAAAGTTAATTGTAATAAAAAAGGATTCTGTTAGTTAAATTCCCGCAAAACTCTGGAGGCAGAAAAACTTCAGGAATTGATTAATTTTCTTTTGCTCAGATATTTTATAATGATTCAGCAAAACAAAGTTATAAATACTTCAGCCCTGAGTAACATTAAATTGGGAGCAGACTTCAACCAATTCCCCAAAGCCAGCTCGCCTCAGAAAAGTCAGCAATGTCAGGATATGCTTCAGTAGAAAAGTTTATCCTGAATTGATTGGAGCAGAGAAAGCAAAATCTGATACATATATTTTTAAACTCCTACTTCTCATCATGTGCTCAGTGCATTCCACCCCCATTGCAATTTTTTAAAAAATCGGATTCAAAATATTTAATTTGAAATCAACGTTAATCAGATTCTGTAGAACTAACAAAAGAAAAACCCTAAAGTGAGTGAGTATGCATACACAGTTATTTTCACTATTTGTAGCAGTTTTGTTCTATAAAGTTGCAGCAAACACTGAATTAGTGAGTAACGAAATATTGTCCTTAGGGGGAAACACTGGGTTGGGTTCCTGCAACCTTTGGCTATAACGTTTGGTTAACTGGTCAATGCACAACTTTGTTTCATGTGTGTTTCTTTTTAAAGACATCTTATTTCATATTCAATTCATTAAATTGAAATCGTGGCCAACCACACTCTAACTCGTGTCTGAACGAAGCTTCTCTAACACACAGTTTCTCTCTAAGGCACATTGCAGCCTTCTTATACTGAGGAACATCAGATAGCACTTTAGCACTATGCTTGGGTGCCATTGTGAACAGCAAAATCACCAGCGATAAGCACAAAAATGTGAAAAACCTGGTGCTAAATAGACTGCCCATGAGGACAACTCTGTAGAGTATGAGAGCAGAAACAAGAAGGTGGAGTGTCACTTTCCTTAACCTCAGCTGGGAATGTTCACGGCAGTGACTCACATTTTTCACTGCTCTGCATATTTCTGCAAATGATTGCCAAAGAAAGTGCTCCAAGTGCTGAATGTGTGGTTAACAAATTTTAACGAGCAGGTGAAGTTCCAAATATGAAATGTATGAGTAAGGAGGATTGACTGTGAGTGTGTATATATACATATGTCTGTATAGATGCATTCACATGTATCTTGTGTGATGGTATAAAATATCTGTTCTCTGTTTACCACAGATAAATGAAGGAAAGCGTTCTCTCCATCAGGCCTTCACACAAAAGCCTCAGGTTTGGAGCTGGTGGACTGTTTGCCTGCATGAGAATCGTTGCCTGCAAGGCCGTGAAAGATAAAGAGGTCAGGAAGGATCTACTGCCTCAAATGTAGGGTCCATAGAGAGTGGCAAATAGTGGCAACTACCATCTTGTCCATTTATGAGGCACATCTAAGACTTCGAAGCTATTTCCTAGACATGTATACTCGGGCAAAGCATGTAACTGCTCTGGGCCTCCATTTTATCAACTACAAAATAGAACTGATTTTGGAGCATACATCTTTGACTTGCTGTGCAGATTAAATGAGATAATCCATGTAATGATTAAAAAGTATAACATATTATTGCCTGAAAAGGTGAAGGCTGATCAAGCCCCCAGAACCAACCAAAGGGTAGAGAGGAAAAATTTCAATAGTTCCAGGCTTTGGAAGCAATCAAATAAATCCAGGAAGTAGGACAGCTGATTTAACCAGTAATCTAGGTCATGGAAAAAAGAAAAGGAACGGGAAACCGTTCTAGATTATGAGATGGAAGGACATAACAATCAAGTGCAATACATGGATAAACCAAACTGTAAAGAGATACTTTTGAGACAATTGGGGACATTTGAATATCTACTGGCTAGTAAATAGTACTAGATAATTATTGTTAATTTATCAAGTGTGGTAATTGGCTTCTAATTTATGTTATCTTACTTTATTTAATGTATCCTGTTGAGCACCCTTACTTTCTGGAACAAGCTAAGATGTAATTAAAGAGAAAGTCAGATAGGCCTAATCTGTTGTCCTCTGCTTGACGCAACCTTCCATGAGTCCACTGGGATGAACAGGTCACCACCTTTACATTCAGTTTTCTCTGATGACTTAAGATACAAAGAATAAGAAATGTTCTCTGCTCTCAAGGGGTTCAAATTCTACTATGGGAAACAGATGAGCTATAAAAATGTACACAGTTACCAAATGCAAGGTTGAAGAAAACTGTCTATCAACATCAACACAAGGTGGTATCAGAAAGGTGCCAAAGGCAACAACTGAAGAGGGCAGGTTGGGACATTTAGCAAATATTTACTGTGCTAAGTGCTGTGTACAAACACTGGGGATACAATGGAGATCAAGACACAGGCTTTGGCCTCAAGGAGCTCAAGGTCTGTAGAAGGTGAAAGGGGGAGGGGGAGGGGTCCTGGAGTACTTAGATCATTGCAAACACAACTCGACAATGGTGCTTGGAGACACCCATCGGATCTTCTGGAAGCTTGAAGGCCAGGCTCTTAAATGGGAAGAGGGGACCCAAACAGGTTTCCAAGAATTTAGCTTAAAGAAGGCAGAGAACGCCAAAAAAGACAGAAGGATGTCTCAGTACCAGAAAGATCTTTTGCTGATAGCAGTGGACTCAAACCTTTTGAATTTGACCCACACTTAAATTCATTAAAAGACGTGAGTCTGTATAGGCACATTTTTGTATGTAAGTGAAACAAAAGTTCCACATATCAACTCTTTCTTTAATACAAGCTGCTAAATACTTTTACTTTCTATTTTAACTCAGTAAAAACAAAATGGTAGGGTTGCAATCCCCTAAATTGTTGTGGCCACTAGAGTACTTCTGCGCAGATTGTTAGCTATAGGCCTAAACCAAAGGTGGGTTTCGTGCTCAGCAAAGCAAAAATTGTATGGGTGGTGGCCAGGCTCAAAGCCTCTGGAGCAGATCAACCAGGTCAGAAAAAAGCCCTTGAAAAGCACTGCTTGGTGTGAAATGAAAGCGTAAATAGGCTTTGATTGTTTTGGAAAAGGGAATAAAGAACATCTTTTTGTTCTTTTGAGTGCTTTACCAAAAGCCACCCACCCTTTGTTGTGAAAAGCTGGTGCATGGGAAGAATTGACTGGTTTTAGGTACATAGCTCCGGTCTCTTAAGAGAGATCTGGGCTGTTCAGGATAGTCCCTACCAATGGTGGGACAGGGCAGCTGAGTCCCTAAAATAGTTACCTCGAGGAGATTATACTATTGATTAAGTCCAACCCAAAGGGCCGAGAATCCACAGAGGTGGGCTGGTTTGGGCACAGTATTTGGTTGATGAACTGAGCCAGCCATCTTGGCACAGTGGGTGCTGCATCTGAAAGTGTAAACGGGAAAATGCTGTAATATTAAAGCTCAAAACGAGACTTTGGTGTGCTTCTGCAGGCGCTTGGACCATGGGCACAGCCCAGTTCAGTAACTAACGGGCCATCCACAGGCAGTGGTGCAGGACCAGTCTTCAACAGCGCCCCCGTGTGCTCACGAGAAGCAATGGCGGTAGTAACCCGATCAGCGTAGTCATGCGTGCCTTTGGTGGAAGAGTAATTCCTCTCAGACTCAGTAAGATTCTGGGGTTCTTGGTCTTGTGTATGTGCAGAGATGCCTCCAAAGAATGCTATAGAACATGCTGCTATTAAAGCAGAGATCAACTTAAAAAAAAACATGACCAGATTTGAGTTGGGAGAGCCTTTTGCTCCATGGGGAATCCCTGCACTAGCCTAGGTCCACCTTAACTGAGCCCATATTCTCAAGCACTTCACCAGTGTTTCTCCAAGAGCGATCCCCTGACCGGGAGCATCGGCATCACCCTGGAGCTTGTTAACCACGCAAATCCTGCCCCCCGCCCCCACCTACTGAATCGTAAACTCTGAGGGTAGGGGGGCCGGCAATCCATGTTTTTCACAAGCTCTCCTGGTGATTCTGATCCATTGACAACCATTGCTTGACAACCATCCCACCTCTCCGCCTTTCTCTACTTTAATCACGACCCTATGCCTTGACTGGCTCCTGAAATTAAAACAATAGTTGAGACAAGTAAGTTCGTTAAGAAGTTGGGAAAGAGAGCACTGAAGACTGCAGAGAGTTGGGGCTTAGCTGGGTACTGAAAGCTGGTAGAATCTGAGCTGGTAGAGAGCAGACAGGGTGATCATTTAGGAGGCGGAGGAGCGTGGCGTTAGCGGAGGGAGGGAAGGGACAAGGCATGACACAGGACAGGCAGAAGGCCGGTGTGGCTGTATGGAGAGGCGGGCCTTTCCTTGCAGATGGGCAACAAGGCCGCACAGGTAGTTTAGGGTCAGACTGAGGTGCGCCTGAATTCCAGGATCAGACGCCAGCGCTTTATCTAGGAGACAATACGGAGCAAGGGAGTCCTAACAATGCATTATTTTGAAGGGAAAAAAAAACAATAACACCATTTGGTAGCTTTCTGTGTCAGTTCCTGTACTACCTGCAACCCCCATGCGTGCTCTCATTTCATCCTCCCAACTACCCCAGGAGGTGTGAAGCTTAGAGAAGGTCACACAGCCTTTCTTTCTTTTTTTCCCCCCCATGTTTAACAATATTTAGTTCAAATGTGAAAAGCATTTGTAGGGCCTGGGCTTGTTCTTTTGGCCTAACAAGTATAGAGGCATGCAACAAAATGACCTTGCACTTTTTTTTCAAGGAAAGAACAGATCATAGGACCATAAAAGACCCATTTAGTCATACCCCCCTTTTTTTCTCTACCAATAGTCTTACACCCAGTCCACAACCTTAATACACATTCCTGAATGAAGATTTACAGTTCATCTTTGCATATGTAACCATTTAAAATACTTAGCACCGGCTTGCCTCCTATAATGCCAAACAAATCAAATCAGAAAACGATTTCAAAATGCATTCATAGTGTTAGACCTGGACTCAAATGCAGACAGCCCAGCTCCGGAACCCATTCTCTTTGCCACAGTACTGTTTCTCAAACTTTTCTGGACTGAGCTGCAGTCAGAAATGTAAATTGCATCATGACCCAGGACACACATAAAAAAGTGCTAGGAAACAATATTTAACCATGTCATGTACTCTGATTTTTTTTTTCTATTCTATTTTCCTGTATGCTCCGCTATTTCATTCTTTGAGAGTTTTTAGTTAATGACTCAATAAGTTAACTTCACACCCCACTGATGATTAGGTTAAATCCATAGTTTGAAAAACACTGCATGACAACATACTTTGCAAAGAAAAAGCCAACCAATGTGAGATAGCAAGAATTTAAGTCAGGACAGATGGAATTTAAGCACTTAATTTTTGGGAGCAGGCGAGAAGTGTTGTGGTCGAGCATTTGGAAGAGAGAGAGAGAGAAGAGAAAGACAGGAGAGAACTGTGAGGGTTCCAATTATCCTTGAAGACTTCCAAGGAGAGGAGCAAGACATAGCTCTAAGCCTTGAGAATAAGTCGAATTTAGAGAAAAAAACATCAGGGAAAGACATATCTTTAAAACACTCCAACAGTTTCCAGGCCTTGAGGGATTAAAATCAGAACTATTAAGTCTCAGTATTAGTACCTGTTAAGTGGGGTAATAACTGTCTTTACCAGAAGAGGTTTACTGTGAAGCCCAAAGGAATAATGCATGTATTATGCTTTGCACTTTGCTGCTGAACCACATAAATAATTTAATAGTTTCTAGTAGCCACATTTAAAAAAGTAAAAACAGGTGAAATTTATTTTAATGTATTTTATCCAACCCAATATATCTAAAATAATATCATTTCAATATGTAATCCATATAACATTATTAATGGGATATTTTACGTTATCTTTTTCATATTATATCTTTGAAATCTAGTGTATACAGTTATAGCACATCTCAATTTTTAATTTTTCAGTTAGAGTTGACATATAATATCACATTTGTTTCAGGTGTGTAACATAGTGATTAGACGTTCATATAACTTGTGAAGTGACCTCCCCAGTATCACACATCTCAGTTTTAACGAGCCACATTTCAGGGGCTGAATTGCCTCGTGTGGCTGGTGGCTGCCCTGGTGGAGTGTGGTGCTGCACATAGAAATATTTGTAGGTATTACTATTGTTAAAATGATCATCATCATTATTATTCAGTGTTGAGGAAGGTGGTCAATGGCTATTTTGCGGGAGGGGATTGTGTGGAGCAGAGCAGAGGGACGGCCTTCTGAGTGCCTGCTTGCTGGGTTTCAGGGCTGCTGAGACCTCACGTCCTGCAGTGGATCCTGCAGTGTGGACGTTTGGGGCCCTTGGCGTGATGTACAGACTTGTCAGCATCAGAGCTTATAATATGGCCACGTTTATACTTTTGTTTCTGGAATGAATTAATAATTTACTTACGATATTTAATAAAAAGCAGACATCACCTCATCGGTGTTTAAACAAAAACTGTGCTATTCATCTTATTAGTTCTGCTGAGGTTGTCTTCTGTGTGGGATTTAGAGGGTGGGGGTGGGCAGGCAGCCTACAGGGTCATGTGCCATATGGTCCTTGGGCCTCAGAGTGTTGGCTTCTTGTTCAGGTGGGTCACTGTTGAAGGTGGGCTAATAAAGTGGGGCTGTGGACTGCGGGCCTGAGCTGGGCAGAGAAAGCAGAATGCTAGTCAGTGTGCATGCTGCCGACAGCTAACGCTGGTATGCAGCTCAGGGAGAGGGCTGGGCTTGCTCGGTGCTAAGCACTCCATAAGCACAGCGCAGAGAAGTTAGACAACTTGCCCAGCTCCATAATGGTTGAGCCTGGCCTCTGCCCAGGGTGTCCGCTCCAGAGTCTGTGCTCTTGGCTACTTCGCTCTCCTGGAACTTCCTCTCTTGAGCTTCCTCACCGGAGCCACCTTCTCCTTGGCCTGGAGTTGCCCTGATTTGGAAGCTGACTGCTAGGCCTGGCTATTATGTCTGGTCAAACTTTTTCCTCCTCCGTGAAGGAAAACTACTTTTACAAGTGACATGAGCAGGTCTGCTGCGTGTGGTGGTGAATTCAGGTTTCCCAGACCTCAGGGAGAAGTGCATTGGAAGTGGGGTTCCAACTCCTCTTTTTCCGCCAAAGGCCAGTGGCATCTCTGTTAGGAGGAGCATGTAACAAGTGCTGTCAGGATGAGAATGTCCCATCATCCACCGTGCCCCAGCTTCACTCTTCTGCCTTTGATTTCTTGAATTTGCCAAGCTCTTCCTTGTCTCAGGGACTTTGAGCTAGCTCTCTTTTCCCAGGTGTCGTCTGAGAATGACCCCTCCTCAGAGTCACCTTTCTTGACAATCCGAGAAGTAGCCCTCAGCCACTGCACTCTGTTTAGTTCTGGCCGATTATCACATACCCATTTGTTGGTTTACTTGTTGGCTGCCTTCCCAGGAGAATATAAGCTCTTTAAGGGCAGAGAACATGTCTGTTTGGCTGACTTACGCTTATAGTACAGTGTTCGGTGCCAGACTCTCAGTAAATATTTCTCGCACAAATGAAAAACATGGAGATCCTTCAAGATTTATGCCCACTGTGTGAGTCTGGGTAAATTCCTTCCCTCTCCGGGTCTCAGTTGTCTCATCTGTGAAATGGCCTCAAGATGACCTCTAAGCTTCCTTCCAACTCTGAAATTCCAGCTCTCTTATCTGACCTTGAAAACCGCTGAGCCCCACCCCATTCAGTTATTTTGCCTTTATCTCCTAGTACTTCTTCAGAAAAGGGGGTGGGGATGTTCTAGTAGAACTTTAATTCCTTTTTGAGAATTTGGGCAATATTCCAATTCTTGTAATTGTGTTAGAAACCGACAAAGTTACCCAAGTTATTGATTCTAGAGTTTCGAATCTCTGCTGCAAGACCAAACTCACAAACTGGCAGTTTCTTCTTCTTTCTTTCTTTCTTTGTTTCTTTTCTTTTTTTTTTTTTTTGGTAATGTTGTGATATTATAGGCCAGTCCCTGAATCAACAATTTCTTCACTATATAATAAAGTTGTGTTTTAAAATTGTGCTTTTGACTTTAATTGCAGCCAGGCATGAAACGAGAGAATGAGGGTGCGTTCCAGATGAGTGCACACTCAAAATCATTCAAACTCTCCTTGGAAGACGAGAGGAAGATTAATAATGAGAACAAACAGGCCTTTGGAACCAGGCGCCCCATCCTCCCTTTTCTGTAAAATGCAATCCTTCTTCTAACAGAGTAAATGGAAAAGACACAAGAGCAAACAGACTGAAGGAGGTGCTAACACAATGGGAACTTTTGGTCTCTGCAGACCCAGATAAAGTGAAGACTGAACTATGTACGTGATGAAACCCGATAATTCAATATTCATTCATTCATTCTTTCATCCAACAAATGTTTATTGATTACCTATTCTGTGCCAGATTTGGGGCTGGGCATGAGGATAAAACAATGAATAAGACAGATAGAATTCCTGTGTAATACAATAGTACTCTTTATGATACGAACATTATTCATTCTTACTGTGTGCTTGACACAACCAACGTAAGTGCTTTTAATGAATTTTCTCAGATAGTCCTCACAATATCGGTATGAAGCAGGCACTATTATGAGTCCAGTTTTAGAGATGGAGAAACTGAGGCACAAGGGAATATAATGAGTTGTTCAGGATCATATGGGTGGACCGTGGAGCAATGGGATGGCTCCGGAGGCTGAGCTTATGCAGTGAATGAATAGGTGAATGAATAGGTGATTCTGAGAGGGTTTGAGAAGGGATAAGATCAGATTCACAGAGAAAGGGCTGGCGGAAGACGATGAGGCAAAATTTGTGCAAGAACGGGAAGTCTAAGCTGAGATCTGAAGGCGGAGAAAGAAGAGCCAGGCAAAGATTACGGGGCATTGAGAAGATGGGAGACACGTGCAGCAGTGGGACAGGAGAAGAATGGGAGACGAGTCTGGCAGGGTGGACAGATCGTGAAGGGCCTGGGAAGCCAGGCTAAGACCTTCGTGTCTTGGTGGTAACGGGAGGGCCCTGAAGTAGCACCGTCAGCTTCACCTTTTGGAAAGGTCATGTCTAACTGCTCTGTGCACAGAATGGACTGGAGAGTTGGAAGTAGAGAGACAAATTAGCTTCAGGGCAGAGGTCATCATGATCTGACTGGAGGCTGGGGGCAATGGTGAAAAAGAGTAGTGTATGTATTAGCTGGAGAGCATTTAGGATATAGAAATTATGGGATTTGATGATAATTCAAACCTCCATTCTTTAAATCAGGCAGGAGACTTAAATTTGGTTGCCTGGGATAATTGATAACCCTCCACTTCACTTTGTGTGGTAAAGACAGGGTTGCACATGAGAACATCAGGGAACTCTCTGCCCTGTGAAGTTATCTTTTCTCAAAGGCCCAACCAAAGCTGGTGAGAAGAACGTAATTACCTCCATGTTACAGACTTTGCCATTGTTCTTTATTCTGTTTTTAAAGTCCCTCATGTGAATACCTCTGCTAATTTATAACGAAGATCTGGTGCTTTTCCTTTTAACTGGTTGCTGGATGTGATTTAATCTACCACGTTTTACTTTTGCCTTGGCTTTTGAGAAGTTTAGGGTGAATTTTTATGCTCATAGTAAATATATTAGCCAAGGGGCTTGACTTATGTTTTCCCTTTTTAAAATTTAATTTCTATCATTGTGTACACGTCACAGGTGGCTTCCAATGCTGTTTAGAAGAAGAGGTATAAAATAATTAGTTTGAATTGCTCCTCTGGAAAAGAGGTTACCAGGTCTAGCTTCTAAACTGACTCCTTCTTTACCTGTTACAAGTCCTGAAATTCCCCCATTGGACACACTCTTTTGTGTCAGGGCATCATCTTCACAAGACCCTCGAGAAGCATACGTACATATATTATTTTAGAGGATAACTTTTCTGCACTTATTCATAAGCCAGAAGCAATTAGTTTATTGAATGTAATGTCTGCCACTTAGCAGGGTGTAGGACTTGGAAAGGATGGGAAATAGGACAGGGGTGTTTGGGTGGTGTCTTGGAGGCTAGTGACATGTTGGAGGCTAGAGCTTGGTGAAGGAGCCCCAGGATAAACCTGAGTGGGACACCATGGAAGGTCTGTTCAGATCACCCCAAAGGAGGACAAGAATCATTGACAGGAGAAACAGAAAGTCCAGAATCTGGTCCAAAGAAAGCAGGCTACAGTGTGCCATTCAGCCTTCTGTTCTACCCCACAATATTGACACAGGGCAACCAAGCTACCCTTTTGACTGACTTGAATAGCAAACTCAATACCATGAAATAGGTGCCTGCCCCAGTGGAATAATGTTTAACAGGCTTGGAAAGAGATTCCTGCTTTCTCTTGTCTAAATATCTTTATTACGTTTCCAATGTTGGTGGTTCACTCATTGTATCAAGTCATTGCCATTTCAGGAAGTCTCTGCCACAATGTGAGTACCCCTGAGTGGTGTCATACAACAAGGATGAAATCATAGAACATGGGCCTTGGAGCTGGAAGGGCGCTTGGAGGTAACCGACAGCAAACCTCATGTTTGTGGCAGCTGGGGAGCCTTAACCACGGGGAGGTAAACTAATCAGAGCAAAGTCATTAAGCCAGTTAGTGGCAAAACTTGGATTAGAAGGCAGGTCTATGACTTCTAGTAGAAACTCTTTCCATATCACATGACTAGAGGCCAGTTTATATCCAATTCCTTTCTAAAGTAACAGCTAAATAAAAGGAAAGTTGAGATCCAGGGTGAGCATATTTTGATACGAAGAGAGAGAAGAGAGACCAATAGTAATTACATGGACTTGTTTATGGAGACCTGAACCATTTCTCTGAGCATATGTTGTGTCTGTGGAGAACTGTCCTTTTTCTATCCCACGTGATTCTGGTGGAACCATCAGTCAAAAAGCCTAGATAGATCACCCCACTTCCCACTCTGTGTGTATAGGAGAAGGCACATGACTAAGCCAGGTCAATTATAGTTCCCCATGCCTATTTTCTAGATATTGGTAAGAGCAAGGGGTGGGTTCCAGATCCAACTGGAGTCCCTCCATGAAATGGGACATACAGATGTCTCACTTCTTCTGTGAAAACTATTTGACCTGGAACTGCAAAAGGCTATCTTTCTCATGGCATTTGAGAAAGGCTGCTGGAGTATGAGGCCAACACACAAGAAGGCAGAACACAAAAAAGAAAGAATGAGCAAGAATGAGAGGAAGGTAGGGTGAAACAGATTGAGAGAGAGATTAAGAGATTGAGACAGAATACAAGAACAAACAAGCATCTGGAAGAAATAATTTGAGTAACTGGATCCAGCTATGCCTGAAGCCAGATGCACTCCAAGGCTTTTCACTTTATGGGAGCCAGTAAGTACGTTTTATTTTTTCTGTTTAAACTAGTTCAAGTTGAGGTTCTCATAGTTTCAACTGCAAAGATCCTGTTTATAATAAGCTTTTTATATATTATCCCACTCGATTTTCTCAAGCACCCTGTGAGAAGGCATTATTATGATCACCATTTTATGAATGTGAAAATTGAGGCTCAGGGATGGTTAGTGATTGGCTTAGGTTATAGAGCTTTTTGAAAACAGCCTGTGTTACTCTTTATACGATGCTTTGTTTTTATCTGTGAAACAAACCCTCGCTCTTCAAGGGTTTCAGCTGAGAGGCCTGGACACCAGCTTTTCCTTCTGTGGCTGGTGAGGGGCTAGCCGTCCTCCTTGCTGACTCTTCTTCCTAACCTGGCGTGTTCATGCATCATTAGCAGCGAAGGTAACGCTAAGTAGAAAAGAAAACTACTCTTGTCCACATGAAGCGGATTGTTTGAATCACAGAGTCTGGGCATGGTGTGCTTCCTCAACGGCCAGAGGCAGGCTGGTGTCCAGCTTTATGTGGGCACACACTATGCCCACAGCCCAGGCTGCCGCCGCCCCCTCCAGTACCACAGCAAGCCCCGGCGGGAAGTACAACCATGAGCCATTCTCTCTGAGGTCAGCATGTGGTGCAGCCGGAAGCCTGTGGTCAGCATGTGGCAACTCAAATAATATGCTCCACCAGTGTGAGAAAGCCACAACACAGCACGGAGGAAACAGTTCACCAGAACTTTCTACCTCAGGTCTGCTGGGCAAGATGGCTGCCTCTGATTGGAACAAGGCCTCTGAGTTCAGCAATGCATACGCCCTGGAGAATCGTGTTCAAGGACAGGTGGGCTGTGACAAAGGGGAACTCCTATAAACACAAGTTTAAGAGGCCTGACTCTCCCTGTCTGCTTTCTTTCCCCCAGCACTGGGGCTGGATGAGGACACATAGACACATCCTTTTACTTCTGGGGCTTCTAACCGTTCCCTCAAAGAACACGCCAAGTTCTGCACCTCCCTAATGAAGAGACCCAGCCATGTGGGGTGTGACTGGATTGTTTTTTGGACCAGTTCCTTGGATAATTTGGTGTGTCTGCCTCAGTTTTTCTTCCATGTTCCTGTGAGCCATGTGGTCCAGCACCACAGGAAGAAAACTCTGGGAGTCACCATCCTGTGACTTGTGAGCACATTTTGCCTCTGATGTCTTTTTCCTGAATGCATTTCAGCTCTACTCTTCTGATTCTTTGTCTCCCATCTGGTTTCTATCTGACTCAAGCAGCTGTTTTTTCCATTTAAAATAACACACTTACCTCTTTCTTCTTTACATGCCATGTTTTCAGTTTTGAAATCCTTTGTCATATGGACTGAAACAGATTGGTTTCTTTTTTTTTCCTTTTTCTTCTTCAAGAAAAGAAGTACCTGCATTTTGATTTGGGTATGTGCAAATTCTTTAAGCAGAGCTGCAGAACAACTGCAAGAGTGTGTTTCTCCCTGGCTAGGATGCCATTCCACATTTCCACAATCACTGTGCTCTGTGCACAGAAAGACTTTCAGCCATGGCTAGCTAATATTAGCAAAGCAGAGTATATATAACATGGTCAGTTGTGTATCATAAATATTTATAAAGACCCTAGGAACCTCTCTCATAATGCAAAGAGATGCGTTTAATAAGAGTTGACCAGTATGTGTTGGACATTTTTGGAAAATGAAGAATAGATGACCTTTTATCCAAATGACAAGATCCCCCCCCTGCCCCCCAGATTTTAAAGATAGCTGGGAGAGCAAAGCCCGGAATTTTCTTTGCTGACTGAAGACTGGGGTGGAACACTGCCATCGGTGATGGAAGAGTTTATTCCTGTCTTAACTAATTTATACACTATCCAGCCACACCACAAGGAACAGAATACAGGGGAAATTTGAAAAAGATTAAATTCAATATTCAAGACAGTGGCTGATTAAATAAGAGGCGGGTTAAGGCGCTGGGATCAGAAGGAGAATCAAAGCCTGACTCCACTATTCTCACTCAGCTTTGTGATCTTTGTGTCCCTAGATTTCCCTTCATTCTCAGGGTCTTTGCACATGCTGTTCCCTCCATATGCAACACCGTTCCCTTGTTTTGCTTTGCTGTCATCTTCCTCAGAGAGGCCTTCCTCCCCCCACACCACCATCAATGCAAGCATGGCCACGTGCCTTTTTTGTTTCCTTCATTGTACAGAGTATCAGCTCTTGCTATGTCTTTTCCCCCTTGTTTTCTCTGTTTCACTCTCTGCAAGTTTTCATAATGGCTGTCGTTCTCCCCTCCTGTCTGTCTGTCTGTCCGTCTATCTATCTATCTATCTATCTATCTATCATCTGTCAATCAATCATAGACTTTATTTTCTTGAGCAGCTTTGGGTTTGCAGAAAAATTGAGTGGAAACACAGAGAGCTCCCATATGTCATATAGCCCGTCACACCCCTCCTCTAAACCCCCCGATTGTTAGCGTCTTCATTCGTGTGTTACATGTTTTACAATGGTGCGCCAATGTTAACTCGTTGTTAACTACAGTTTATAGTTACATGAGGATTCACTCTTGGTGTTATACATTCTATGGGTGTTGTTCAATGCTTAATGACATGTACCCACCTATTACAGTATCATGCAGAACAGCTCCACTGCCCTAAAAATCTCTTGTTCCCTCCTTATTCATCCCTCCCTCCCTGGAACACCTGGCAAACACTGGTATTTTCATTCTCCCCATGGGTTTGCCTTTCCCAGAATGTCATGCAGGTAGAATCATACAATAGGTAGCCTTTTCAGATTGGCTTCTTCCACTTGGCAATTCTTTCCCCACCTGATTTTTAACCACTGTGTTCCAGAGTCCCTGACATAGGAAGTGCCCAATGACTATTTATGGAGTGAACAAATGAATGAGCCTTAAGTTGTCCTAACTTGTAAAATGGGTCCACTTTATAGACTTGTGAGGAGTCACGAAGGTAACACATGGGAAGCGCTTGCGAAGAGTATGGCCCCTGGCAAGCCCTCCGAAGCGGTGGTTGCTATGTGTCCTATTCTAGGGGCCTAATCCGGACTCGGCGATGCTGGTGTGAGCATGCAGAACACTTCGAGGCTGGTGTGTGTTTATGAAACTCCGGCTTTTGTCAAAGCTCTGGCAGGTAAAACTCCGACTTCTCCACCAACCCCTCTATCTCAGAACAGCTACCCCTAAAATTATGGGGCCCTTGGGATGTCTCGGAGAACTGCTGTTAGATGTGTCTGGCGGCAGTGTTTTCAGTGAAAACGATTTCCACTATTTACCATTATTCTGAGAGATGCTTCTTTCAGAATCATTCTGGGGCTTTGTGTTTGAAATGTCCTTATTTCTTTTCTCCTACATGCTGTTTAGTAAACCCAGCTTTTCTTAAAGTAAATTTTCACACAGTGTTCCCAGTTTTACTTCCTTTTGCTGCGGAGTGGAAATTCTAATGGCTCTCCCAGTGGGGACTTGATGAGACTTCCCTGGTTATAAAAGTGTGGTTTGCACATGCGAAGTTTCTGTGTTAAACTCTCCAGTCTTTTGAAAATTCCAGGTTGCTGAAACAACTTCTGAAATGTGAAACGTGAAAAGTATGTCACAAGAACTCCTATCCCTGGATTATTTAAAAAGCTTTTGGGAAATGGAACATTTCTGTGGTCCTTTTAGGCCAAGATAGAAATTGTGTCTTCAATTACTATGTTTTGTCTATCTAATGCCATACATCTGGATACTTGGGAATGGCCAGGTGACTTTTGCATGAGTGCTCTGGCATTTTCTGAAGTGTTAGAATCATTGTGTTATAAAAATAAAGTGCAACGTTTTAGATTTTTAAAATGGCTTGTGCTACAAAAAGGATATGCTGTACAAAAATACCAAACTTCAGCAACTGTTAATATGCAGATCATATACCTCTTAATAAAGAACATATTATGCTAATTAGCCCTGCTAAACTATGTACAGAGGAAATTGCTCAATTATTGGATTTGAAAATAATTACTTATGTTTAATAGAATTAATAATGTAGTTAAACAATGTGTTATGAAGAGCTAAATTATACATCATTGTAACTATGTAGAAAGTAACTATACATAGACTTAAGTATAATTAAAATACTAAAGATTTTATGCGGCCTTGTATGAAGGGAATTTGAATGTTAATAAACACGATTTCCACTTTTAAAAAAAAGGATTGTGACAGAATTGGTTACAAAACGGTAAAGCCCTTCTCATTTTAATTGGAGAAAAAAAATCCATCTTTTTGCTCTGGAAAGAAGAAAATGCTATATCCAAATTAACAGGGTGAAAAGTTTTAAAATAAGTTTCCCTCATGGAGCAATCTTATAATCTTCATAATCTGTTAGTTCTAATAATTAAATGTCACTTGCGATGTGCAACTTTAGACATAAATGAGATTTCTTCTTGGGACTTGGTCTTCGTGAAAGTCAGATGAAACCCAAAGGTAAGATCAGCTGGCTATAGGTTACAGCGGGGGTTGTCAAACGCTGTTGCATGGAGGGATCACTTGGGCACTGGGTGCTTACTAAAAATGCCCCAATCCCCGCCAAGGTCTAACTTAATTGCCTGGGGTATGAGGTGAAGTCGAAATGTCTTCATGAATATGGGACCCAGAAATTTACTGGAGTAGTGTTGGTTAAATTAGTATTATAGAGGGTTGTTCCAAAAGTTTTGCAGGTGCTCACTTATTTGATCCTTACAGCAACCATAGGGGGTGGGTATCTTTATAATCCTCATTTTCTAGGGGAGGAAACTGAGGCAAAGGATTATGCAGCTCTCCCAAGGTCACTCAGAGCCAGATGGCTGGAGTAGAGCTGGGAATCAAACTCTGATTAGCCTGGTGCCAGAGTCCAAGCTTTTAGCCAGTTTGTTACATGGCTTCTCATGTGTTATCCTTGTTTTCTTACTTTGAATCTAAATGGTAGATTTTTTTTTCCCTCCACTTGTTGCCTGAATGAAAATTTGCATCCATCTGTACAACTAGTTCAGCTATTTTGAATAGAGCAATCAGTTGATTCTATCAAGATGACCAGGCATATAAACTAGTACCACTTAAAAAAGAAATGGATATAACCATTAGGATGGCTAACGATAACTGTTGGTGAGGATGTGGAGAAACTGGAATCCTGGTATATTGCTGGTGAGTATGTAATATGGTGCAGCAACTATGAAAGACAGTTTGGCAGCTCCTCAAAAAAATTAAACACAGAATTGGCATATAATCCAGCAATTCCATTCCTAGGTATACACCCAAAAGAATTGAAAGTAGGGATTCAAACATACTCTTATACACCAACTTTCATCGAAGCATTATTCACAATAGCTGAAAGGTGGAAATAAGTCAAATGTCCCTCAATGGATTAATAGATAAAGTAAATGTGGTATATCTATACAATGGAATATTATTCAGCCACAAAAAGATAAAGGAGGGGTGATGTCATAGGAATGGCGGTAGCGGGGTGCACTTTTTGAGTTCTCCAGATCTTATCACAAACAGGACATCTGTAACCCATCAAAGGACTCTCTGCTCATCACGCAGAACAGCTAAGAGACTCGTGCAAGGATTACTTGAAGGTGGGCAAACTGGGCGAGCAGGGGAAGAGGGAAGGGAGCGGAGTGGAGACCCGGCCGCATCTGCGGCGGTGGAAATGCGGCCGGCATCCACAGCTGCAGACACGCAGGGGATCCCAGGACAGAACAGAGAACTCAAAAGCCAGGAGGTGGGCTCTTTCCCTGCACCCCACAGCTGATCTCTCCCACCGAGGGGGCAGCACATCCAGCATTTAAGGCAATAACCTCAGTGAGACCTCCAGTTGGGCCCTAGGTCGGACAAAGGACACAAACTCCATACCTGGGCCCCTCTCCCCGCTCTCCCAATCCTACCCCCGCCCTTCCAGAGACTTAAACTGGCCCCTGAACTGCGGAGTAGTGTCAGATTACAGAGGGGCCTTAGTGCTCAGGCTCTGGGATGACTGGCGTGCAGCTCTGACCCAGAGAAGAGGCTGGGAAGAGTGTGATTTTTGCTGGGCTAGAGAGAAGAGACTCCTCCACCCCCAGCCCCCACCCTTTTTGGCCTGCCTAGGGCAGGGCAATTACATCTGCAGAGGCACTCTCAGGGATCAGCAGTAAGCAGCAGACACAGCTCTGGGCTTTCAGCAGCTCAGACATCTCCTGCCCGCCACACACACACACACACACACACACACACACACACACACACGATAGAAGTGCCCTAAGACTCAGGAGAACTGGACACAGGGCTGGTAGTGTTACTCTCAGTGCGCATATGTGCAGGCAAGGGCAGAAACTGCACTGACTTTGTAGAAACTACCATCCAGACCCGTCAGCCCCACGCATCTAAATCTGCAGTTCCAACGTCACTCTGGGCACCAGGTGACTGGCTCTGCCTGCACAATACACTGAGGACTCTTTGGTACAGCAGAGAACAATCTGGAGATTATTTGGTGGGCTTAAGCCAAGACTGGTGCTGCTTTTTGTTTTGTTTTATTTTGTTTTGTCTTTATATCTTTGATATCTTTGCCTGTGTTGAGTGGGGGTTGTTGGTTGTTTTTACATGTGAAGGTATTTGATTTTTTCTTTGTTGTTGTTGTTATTGTTGTGCTTGGTGATTTGCTTTGTTCTGAAATTGCCCTACCAGGGCCCAGCTTAAGAGGCACAAGATTCAACATACCCAGAGGCCAACTCCAGACCAAACCAGAGTACTACCGGGTTTGACCTACAAGTGACACACCCAGAGGGAATTCTCTACAGGCACAAGAGCCCACAGAGGCCAAACCACATTTAAGTGGTCAACCCTCATGCAGCAGATCACCCTGCGGAGGGCAGAGCCAAGTCTCACAACTAGTCAGCCTAAGAGTTAACCCCACCTACTCACAAGCGAAAAGCAATTAAAGATCTTCTTTAACAGGACAATATACACAACACAAGAGTCACCTTTGGAGCACACGCAAAAGAGAAGCACGAAGTAGTGCAAGTCAAATATAAAGGACACATACTACAGAAGATAACCCAGCAAGAACTAAGAACTCTAGGGGATCTACCTAATACATTGAAGCAAATACAGAGAGTCAGCCAGAATGGGGAAACAAAGAAATATGTCCCAAATAAAAGAACAGAAGAAACCTCCAGAAATGGAACCAAATGAAACAGAGGTAACCAACTGTCGTGCGGGAGACTCGGCTCGCTACGCCATGTGTCATGCAGGGGACTCTGCTCGCTGGACCAGTTGTCATGCAGGGCGGCCTGTGGGGTCTCTGGTCGCACTCCCCACACAAAAACGCAGGATATGGCTAGGCCAAAAAGGAACACCCACGGGGCCATAGGTAGGGAAGTCATACCACTATACTCTCGCTGGCGGCTGGGTTGGAGAAACAGGAAACAAGAGCCACACAATTCTCAACCCTCACTGTGCCACTTGCAGGCTCAGCCACCATCTTCTTGCTAGCTCCCATTTTCCTGCTAGCGTAGCCACAGCAGTTATATTAGTGGCTAATGTCTCACTGGTTACAGCTGACGGCCAACTAGCCACAGCTAATGGCCATTTGATCACAGTCGATGGCCATTTACTACCTGAGCCAGCACCTTTCTATTAGAGGCCGAGAGCCTGGAAACTGCTTTTTGGGGTTCTGTCCCCACACCAACCTATCAGAGACAGAGTTCAGAACACTGATGATAAGAATGTTTAAGGAGCTTAGAGACGACATAAAGAAGGATGTAGGTATCATAATGAACAAGCAGTTAGAACTAAAGAACACAATTACTGAAATAAAGAACTCACTTGAAGGAATTAACAGCAGGTTAGATGAAGCAGAGGATCGAATCAGCAACTTAGAAGACAAGTTAGCAGAGATCACCCAAACAGAGCAACAGAAAGAACAAAGAATAAAAAACAATGAAGATGGTTTAAGAGACCTCTGGGATAACATCAAGTGCAACAACACGCGCATCATAGGAATACCAGAAGGTGAACAGAGGAAGCAAGAAATTGAGAACATATTTGAAGTAATAATGTCCGAAAACTTCCCTAACCTGATGAAGGAAACCAACATACAAGCCCAGGAAGTGCAGAGAGTTCCAACCAGGATAAACCCAAACAGGCCCACACCAAGATACATTATAGTTAAAATGGCAAAGGTTAAAGACAAAGAGGGAATCCTAAAAGCAGAAAACAGAAAGACAGAATGTTACATCCAAGGGAACTCCCATAAGACTATCAAATGACTTTTCTACAGAAACATTGAAGGCCAGAAGGGAGTGGCAGGAGATACTCAAAGTGATGGAAAACAAAGGCCTACAACCTAGATTGCTTATCCAGCAAGGCTATCATTTAAAGTTGATAGAGAGATAGAGAGCTTCCCAGAAAAGAATAAGCTAAAGGAATGTTTTACCACCAAGCCAGCATTACAAGAAATACTAAAAGGACTTCTGTAAATAGAAGAAAGATGAAAACAATCTAACTACAAATTTAAAAATGGCAATAACTATGTACCTATCAATACTCACTTTAAATGTAAATGGATTAATGCTCCAATCAAGAGACATAGGGTGGCTGAGTGGATAAGAAAGTAAGGCCTTTGTATATGCTGTAGACAAGAGACCTTAGATCAAAAGACACACACACAGGTTGAAAGTGAAGGGTTGGAGTAAGATATTTCATACAAATGGAAATGAGAAAAAAGCTGGAGTTGCAATACTTATATCTGACAAAATAGACTTTAAAATGAAGAACATATTAAAAGACAAAGATGGGCACTATATAATAATAAAGAGATCAATCTGACAAGAGGACATAACCCTAGTAAACATCTATGCACCCAACATAGGAGCACCTAAATATATAAAACAGATATTGACTGACGTAAAGACAGAGATCAACAGTAACACTATCATAGTATGGGACTTCAACACACCTCTGACAACAAGGGACAGGTCTTCCAGACAGAAAATCAATATGGAAACAATAGCCTTAAGTGACACATTGGACCACTTAGATTTAATCGATATTTTCAGAGCATTTCACCCCAAAGCTGCAGAATACACATTCTTCTCAAGCGCACATGGAACATTTTCCAAGATAGACCATATGTTAGGCCACAAAACAAGTCTTGATAAATTTAAGAAAATTGAAATCATACCAATTGTCTTCTCTGACCACAGTGCTATTAAATTAGGAATGAACTACAGGAAAACAACTGGAAGAAACACCAATTCATGTTTGAGGCTAATAATATGTTACTAAATAATGAAGGGGTCAACCAGGAGATCAAGGAAGAAATCAAAAGATATCTTGAGACAAATGAAAATGAAAACACAATGACCCAAAATCTATGGGATGCCACGAAAGCAGTCCTTAGAGGGAAATTCATAGCATTGCAGGCCTACCTAAAGAAACAAGAAACATCACTAATCAACAGTTTATCTTCACACTTAAGAGATCTGGAAAAAGAACAGCAAAATAAGCCCAAAGGGAGTACAAGAAAGGAGATAATAAAGATCAGAGTGGAAACAAATGAAATAGCAACCAGAAAAACAATACAAAAGATCAATGAATCCAAGAGTTGGTTCTTAGAGAAGGTAAACAACATTGACAAACCTTTAGCCAGACTCATTAAAAAAAAGAGAGAGAGGACCCAAATTAATAAAGTCAGAAATGAAAGAGAAGTGACAACAGACACGGCAGAAATACAAAAAATTTTAAGAAATTACTATGAGCAACTATATGCCAACAAATTTGACAATCTGGAAAAAATGGACAATTTTCTAGAGGCGTACAACCTTCCAAGGCTAACTCAAGAAGAAACAGAAAACCTGGATAGACTGATTACCACCAAGGAAGTTGAATAAGTAATCAACAATTTCCCAACAAACAAAAGCCCTGGACCAGATGGCTTTACAGGTGAATTTTACAAAACGTTCAAAAAAGAATTATCACCTATTCTCCTCAAGCTCTTCCAAAAAATCCAGAAGGAGGGAAGACTCCCAAACACTTTTTATGAGGCCACTATCACCCTGATCCCAAAATCAGACAAAGACACCACAAAAAAAAAAAAACTACAGGCCGATATCTCTAATGAACATAGATGCAAAAATCCTCAGCAAAATATTAGCAAACAGAATTCAGCAATACATTAAAAAGATCATACACCATGATCAAGTGGGATTCATCCCTGGTATGCAAGCGTGGTTCAACATCCGCAAATCAATTAATGTGATTATACCACATTAACAAAATGAAAAATAAAAATCACATGATCATATCAATAGATGCAGAAACAGCATTTGATAAAATCCAGCAGCCATTTATGATAAAAACCCTTAAGAAAGTGGGAATAGAGGGATCATATCTCAACATAATAAAGGCCATATATGATAAACCCACAGCTAGCATCATACTCAATGGGGAGAAGTTAAAACCATTCCCCTTAAGATCAGGAACAAGGCAAGGTTGCCCACTTTCTCCACGTCTATTCAACATAGTGCTGGAAGTTCTAGCCACAGCAATCAGACAAGAAAAAGAAATAAAAGGCATCCAAATCGGTAAGGAGGAAGTAAAATTGTCATTACATGCAGATGACATGATACTATATATAGAGAACCCTAAAGACTCCACCAAGAAACTATTAGAGCTGATAGATAAATTTAGTAAAGTAGCAGGATACAAAATTAACATTCAGAAATAAGTTGCATTTGTATATACCAATAATAAAACATCAGAAGGAGAAATTAAAAAACAATCCCATTTACAATAGTTCCAAAGACTATAAAATACCTGGGAATAAATTTAACGAAAGAAGTAAAGATCTGTACTCAGAAAATTATAAGACACTGAAGAAAGAGATGAAAGAAGATACAAATAGATGGAAACACGTACCATGTTCATGGATAGGAAGAATTAATATAGTTAAAATGTCCATACTGCCTAAGGCAATATACATATTCAACGCAATTCCTATCAAACTACCAATGACATTTTTCACAGAAATAAAACATATAATCCTAAAATTTATATGGGACCATAAAAGACCCCGGATAGCCACAGCAATCTTGAGAAATAAGAACATAGTAAGAGGTACAACAATACCTGACATCAAATTATACTACAAGGCTACAGTAATAAAAACAGTATGGTACTGGCATAAAAACAGACACATAGATCAATAGAACAGAATACAGAGTCCAGAAATAAATCCATGTCTATATGGCCATTTAATCTATGACAATGGAAGCAAGAATGTATGGTGGGGTAAAGACAGTCTATTCAACAAATGGTGCTGGGAAACCTGGACAGACACATGCAAAAAAATGAAGCTGGACCACCTCTTTACACCATATACAAAAATAAATACAAAATGGCTTAAAGACTTAAATGTAAGATCTGAAACCATAAAATTCCTAGAGGAAAATATAGGAAGAAACTTCACAGACATTACCCGGAGTAAGATTTTTACTGATATATCCCCTCGCACGAGGGAAGTAAGAGAAAAAATAAACATGTGGGATTACATCAAACTAAAAAGTTTTTTTCACAGCAAAGGAAACCACCAATAAAACAAAAAGGGATCCTACTGAATGGGAAAAGATATTTGCCAATGACATATCTGATAAGGGGTTAATATCACAAATTTATTAAAAAAACTCACTCAACTCAACTCCAAAAACACAAACAACCCAATTAAAAAATGGGCAGAGGACATGAAGAGACATTTTTCTAAAAAGGACATACAGATGGCAAACAGACATATGAAGAAATGCTCAACCTCACTAACCATCAGAGAAATGCAAATAAAAACCACAATGAGATACCACCTCACTCCAGTCAAAATGGCTATCATCAATAAATCAATAAACAACAAGTGCTGGTGCGGATGTGGAGAAAAGGGAACGCTTGTGCACTGTTGGTGGGATTGCAGATTGGTGCAGCCACTATGGAAAACAGTATAGAGGTATCTCAAAAATCTGAAAATGGAACTACCTTATGACCCAGCAATTCCACTCCTAGGTATCTATCCAGAGAAATCCAAAACTCCAATTCAAAAATCTTTATGCACTTCTATGTTTATTGCAGCACTATACACAATAGCCAAGACATGGAAACAACCGAAATGCCCATCGGTAGATGACTGGATTAAGAAACTGTGGTACATTTATACAATGGAGTATTACGCAGCCATAAAGAAGAAAGAAATCTTACCATTTGCAACAACATGGATGGACCTAGAGAACATTATGTTAAGTGAAATAAGTCAGACAGAAAAAGACAAATACCATAAAATCTCACTTATATGTGGAATCTAAAGAAAAGAATAAGTGAATGAACTAATCAGAAACAGTTTTGGAGACATAGAGGAAAAACTGAGGGTTGCTAGATGGGCAGTGGGGTGAGTATAAGGGGGAAGGTGAGGGGATTAGAAAACAATCGGTAACCACAAGATGGCCACGGGGTTTTGAAAATTAATTTGGGGAATGTAATCAATAATGTTTAAAGATTTTGTAGGGTATCCGATGGACACTTGTCTCATTAGGGAGACCACCTCAGGGAAGATGTAGATGCCTGATCACTGCACTGTACACCTGAAGCTGAAGCTGAACAATAATGAATGTCAACTATAATATTATATATATATATGTATATATATGTATGTATATACTTACAAGAAGTGGAGCACAGCATTAGGAATAGAGACAGTGGAAATGTAATGGCTGTGTGCGATGTCAGAGGGGTAGTGGATGGGGGAGGGGGGTTCACACAGTGTGAGGGATACAAATGATAAACATCTAAGTAAAAAAAAAGATAAAGGAAATTCTGACACATGCTACAACATGAACACATTTCGAAAGCATATGCTAAATTAAATAAGCCAAGCACGAAAGGACAAATATTGTATAATTCCACTAATATGAGGTATCTAGACCAGGTAAATTCAAAAAGGAAAGAGAACAGAGGTTACCAAGAGCTTGGGAAGGGGAAGAGGATCATGGGAAATATTGCTTGAGAGTCCAGCATTTTTGTATGGGATGAAGAAAAAGTTCTGGAAATATAGATAGTGGTGATGGTTGCACACATTGTGAAATTTAGCCATTGTTCACTAAAGTGTACACTTAAAATGGCTAAATTTTATGTTATATATACTTTACCACAATAAAAAAAGAAAGAAAGAAAGAATGGGAAAAGGGAGAGCATCAGCCAAATGAGAACTTCAGATTTGATTCAGATTCTTATCTCAGCTCTTGGCATTTTATTCAGATAATCATCCTTGTTGTTATCTATTTCAGTGTGTGCACAGAGACAGCTGGGATAACTCTGGAGAGATATCACTGAAATCCGTTAAATGTTAATATTCCCATTTAGAATAAAATCACTATTAATGTTTAAAAAGCATAAAAACTATTTTAAAACATTAAATTTCTAACAAGTCCTAAGCAATATAATATGTTAAGATGAAGAAAGTCCCTCAGATTCTTGTAGGGGGTGTTTACCACAGTGTTGCTATGACTATGGTGGGTGTTGTAATGGCTCATTCATAAATACGGACACCCCAGTTATTGGCTTATCCCAGACACATGTTATTAGAAACAGAATATATAACCTGGACCACCAAAAGGAAGAACCGTTGCTGACTCAACTGGAAGAACAACTTGTAGATTGTATTCAGCTAAGTAAGGGTTGTGGTTTGAGCAAAGACAAACATTACATACAGCAGAGTTTGTTGTTCAACCCTATAGAGGATGAGTAAAGTTCACAAGAGCTCATTTCAACATGTGTAACCAGAGGTGGACACCAAAGAATTAATATGGACCCGGCAACATTATTTACTGTGCTTGAGGACCAAATTCATCATAAGCCCTGGTGTTCAGAAGACAGACTTTCATGACTCAGGAATGAAGGAATGGCCTCTGCTTGATAAAGGGAATGATCACTACTTGACAAAGATCAAAATTATATATTGGTAGGACTACCTCGAGGGATAATAAAGCTTATGGTGAGTTCTAGTAAGTACTTGCTACCACCTGGCAGGTAAATAAACTCACAGCGTCTTCATCTTCTTACATAGAGCACTTGAAGAATCTTTTTCAGTTATTCAATTGAAGGAGCAATGTGCTAATCTTTGAGTCTGTTTATGACTTCTTAATGTGAGAGTCAACATCTAGATAGCTAGTATCTGCCAATCAACAGTGTTGATTAAAAAACAAAAAGCATTGCAGGGGCCGGTACTGTGGCTCAGGTGGTTGGAGCTCCGTGCTCCTAACTCTGAAGGCTGCCGGTTCGATTCCCACATGGGCCAGTGGGCTCTCAACCACAAGGTTGCCGGTTCAGCTCTCGAATCCCGCAAGGGATGGTGGGCTCCGCTCCCTGCAACTAAGATTGAACACGGCACCTTGAGCTGAGCTGCCTCCCTGATGGCTAAGTTGGTTGGAGTGCCGGGTCTCAACCACAAGGTTGCCAGTTCGATTCCTCGACTCCCACAAGGGACACACAAGGGACGGTGGGCAGCACCCCCTGCAACTAAGATTGAAAACGGCACCTTGAGCTGAGCTACCCCTGAGCTCCCGGATGGCTCAGTTGGTTGGAGCGCGTCCTCTCAACCACAAGGTTGCCGGTCTGACTCCTGCAAGGGATGGTGGGCTCTGCCTCCTGCAAAGGCAACTGGACCTGGAGCTGAGCTGCTCCCTCCACAACTAAGACTGAAAGGACAACAACTTGAAGCTGAACGGCACCCTCCACAACTAAGATAGGACAACAACTTGACTTGGGAAAAAAAAAAAAAGCATTGCAGAATAAAAAAAGAAATGTTAAGAACAGCTAATCAGTATACTTTAGGAAACCCTTCCCCCTAAAATAACTATCTAAGTGTGAATTACTTTATTTGGCTAAATAAATGGACACACCAAAAGGTATTATTGACTTTTGCTCTGTAGTTGTCCCTGTGGTCTCTCTATTTAGGATATAGAGACAGTGAAATAATAGTCATTTCTCACATTTCTTAAATGAGTCATATCTCTGTAACCATCACCCTAATGCAAATCCTCCTCAGCTTTCACCTTGGCTTTTACAGTAGCCTCCTAGCCGGTCTCCCTAAGTCCACGCTAGCTCCCCTCAAGTTTCCAGTCCCCAAAATGAGTAATCTCCTTAAAGTGGAGATCTCATCATCTTACTTCCTTGCTTAAAATCATCCAATAGCCTCCATTCACTGTCCTTAGAAAGCCTGAAATAATCAGTAGGCCCTGCTGGACTTAGTTCTTCCCTCGCATTCGGGTGCCTGGTCCTGCCCTTGATTCTGTACCTCCCTCCCTCCGCACTTCTCCCTCCTGATTGCAACAGTCACACCAGCCTATTATAGTTCTCTGAACTCACCTGACGCTTTCCAGGCTCAGCCTTTGCCGATTCTAGTCCCTCTTCCAGGAATATCTTTGCTATTAGTTTTGACTTGGCTAACTTGGATTTCACATCCCTCCTTCACTTACACTTTCTCAAAGAGACCTTTCTGGGACATCTCATCCCAATGAGATCCTCTTGTGCTCTCTCTCTCTCTTTCAGATTCCTTTCCTCTATAACACATATTATAGTTAGTAACTGTATTTTTATCTGAGTGATTATACACTTAAAGTCAGCTGTCCCCTGCTCTATAACCATACAAAGGGCAATGTCTATCTTATTAATGCACATTCAGAATCTAGCAGGTAGGTAACCTGGTGCATAGCAGTTCCTTAGTAAATACTTGCTGAATGAGGAATATTCAATCATAACATGTTTACTGCAGTGAGAAAGAAGATGTAGGTGGAGACGTTTTATAAACAAACCACGTGCATTTTTTAGGACTCTGAGTTAGTTTTATTACTGTCCAAACATCTTGTTAAATTCTAAGATCGTGACAATGAGGGGGAATTTGATTAATCATTTAACCTTCATTTATATTTAATATGAGTTTCCCAAACAGATGGGGAGCTATGCCAGCCTTGTAAATAGATTTATAAAATTTGCACAATCCAGATGCAATGAAGCAATTCCATTATTTCTCTCCTTTTCTCCTTTGATTCTTCTTCAAATCATGGTGACCAAGAATCACCCCAGTACTTGGCAACAGGAGGTGTGGAAAGGAACTGAGGACATGAGCAGCAATTGACATGGAATCCCTCAGAACTCCCTTTGGACCCCCATTCTAAGCAAAGCCATTGCAAGAAAAGAACTGCAGCAAAGAAAGACAGAGACTAATAAATGTCTTTCTAACCACTGCTTAATGTTTTTAGATCCACCTTGAGCAGGGCAGCCAGACTGTTTTTAACTTTATTCTTCTTTAAAGTTAAAGAATAAAGTTCTTTAACTTTATTCTTTGGTTCACTTTATTCTTAAAGATCTCCAAGAGAAAGGAATGGCACAATCTACATAGGGATGAGGTAAACATGAAATCAGACAATCAATGGAAAGGATTTAGCAAAGTGGTCGTCACACAGCAAGTGCTCAATCACGCTCTCAGCGAGGATTCTTAGTGCCCGGCAGTGCTGGGAGAGCCGCTTTCAAATACCTGGTCTTGGAAGCTACACTGATTGTCTTAGAACTCGTAGTCAAAAGGTTTTGGTGAATCAAACCTAAGTTTCCTTTCTGTTCTTCAACAGTCTTTCGTACTTTTTAACATCCACTCTACTTTTCTTAAAGTATGAAATTAGAAAGTAATACATACTATTTCATGATGACTATATCTAAGAGAGTTGGGGTGAATCGTTGGATAGTAGCAATTAGCCAAATAGCTAAGCCTGGATTTTCCCCTCCTTCCGATGCTAGTCCTGCTTGTTTGGGTAATTGCATCAACTCTACACTTCGTTTTGCATGTATCTCCAGAGTCTCAGCTGGGCAAAAAGGGCTGTCCTTTAATGGTTTCCTTTGAATGACTTTCCATCTAGGGAGGAAGAGAGCCCCTCTTGTTCAAATACAAAGGAACCATCCATCCACTAAGACCTTTCTTCTCTGTGAAGTATCTCTTGAATTTCAAAGGAGGACTTGGAATTTCTCAGTCCCGATCTGAAACTGCAGCTCCAGAACTGCCGTTTATTTTCTTTGTCCCTTTAAGGCCAGAAAACACTACAGGCAATGAAATAACTGCTTGTTTTTCTTGGGTTCAAAACAAGACCAGAGATTCCAACCTGCTAATGCTTACCATTTCACAGTAACCAAGCAGTTTATGATAATCAGCTCAAGAATACACTTTCCTTGCAAATAAGGATATGGCTACTAGCAGCAACAGCTGTATTTTGCTAGTCAATCCTCATGTTAAAATTTACAGTTTTAAATTCTGTCACTTGGTTTGCCAACTGTTCTTCTTCCTGGAGCTGCCCAGTTGTTTCTGAGGGGGCCTTGAAGTGGTTTCTTAACTATTTAAACTCCCCCTGAATGACAATGCGCCCTTACAGTCAGACTGAAGAATGGAATTCCCTGTTTATATCCACAAGACTTCTCTCGCTCTCCTTCCTTTAAACATATGCGGAGTCACCGCAGAAACTGGAAGCAGATTAAAAGAAATGCTGGCTTTTAAGGCGAGTTTGAAAAATGCAAAGCTGGGAGCCGGCTTCGCACTCTCTCCCTCATCCCCTTCCCGCGTTATGTGATTCATTTGCTCTAATCCATCACCAATTCCTCATGCTCTTCCGTCCGTCAGAACCTTCAAAGCGAGTCCCACAGCTGCTTTTGCCATTTATCAGTGGGAAATAAAAGAGAAAGGGGGGAAAGTAAGGAAAACACATCACCACGTTCCAGGGCCTGGGATAATGGGTGTGAAAAAAGGGTGGGGGGTGAGCTTATCAAATGAAACCCAGAGCCTTCCTAGGATGTGAGTTCTTGAACAAAGGATTAGAACAGAGCAAGACCAGCAGCCAGTCTGCAATAAAGTTGCAGGGATAAAGCCTGACAAAACCAAAAGCTTTAGTGGGAAAATACAGGAATGTGTGCAAAATGATACGCACTCTAGAGGAGTTTAACACGTATGAATACTTGTAGAAATTTGTTCTCTGTGACCAGTCTCTCAGCTTTCAGCTGTGCAGTAGAGGCGCTGGGGGTGGGAAGCAAACATTTGACCTCAGTGCCCTTCCTTGCAGACTGGGAAATGACTGATCTGGCAATTCACAGTTCCCATGTTCATAAGATGCCTTGCAAGTCACCTGCCATTGAAACGCGGCTTCTCAGTCTTGAAGTGGTGATACACCAAAATTTGAAAATCAGAAAGCAAGGGATTTGAATATGTGATTTCACTTATATACTTCTAATTCACTTATATACTTCTAATATGCTCCGTGGAAAGGCGAATCTTTGTGATAGCAGAAGGTACAAACAATCCTAAATATTCATCAATAATGGCATAATATCGAGTTCTTAAGAAGAATGAGGATGGTAAACAAGCTGTGGGCATACTACGGAATATGTTCCACACTGTGGGAATAGTCGCCAATAAAAAGGAACAAACGATTGATACATGCACCGACCGACATGGGCGAATCTCAGAAACAAAGGAGTACATGCTGTACGATTCCATTTATAGGAAATTCTAGAATGGGCAAAGCTATTTTATGGTAGAAAAAATCAATAGTTGTCTCTGAGGATATAAGAGTAGCAATCGACTGCTAAAGGCATGAGGGAAGTTTTGAGGTGATGTTAATATTCTGTATCTTCATAGAAGTTGGGGTTTCACAAATGTATTCATTTGTCAAAATTCAGTGAATGTACACCTAGGTATGATCTGGACATTTGTCGAAACTCAGAATATGTACTTAAGATGTGTATGTTTTATTATATGTGTATTTTACATTAAAAGAAAACACTGTAAACAAATATTGAACTCTAGCTAATGATACACTCGCTGAAGTATTTAGGTGAAAGCGTATTGATGTCTTCAATTTACCTTGAAATGCATCAAAAAATAATACGGTTTGATGGAAAGATAGAAGGATGGCAGATGGGTGGATATTTGAGAAAGCCAGCACAGTAACACGTTGATGGTAAAACCTAGCTGGCGAGTGTTCACAGGTATTCACAGCAAAACTACTTCAATTTTGCTTTATTTTGAAATGCACACAAAATGTCATGGGAGAAAAAGAATGAGGAAGCTTTCTATGTCCTGAGATGGACTTATCTCCAGTTTTATTGTTAAGTGAAAAAAATAACAGTATTCAGGCTAGGCCACCAATTGTAGAAAAAAGAATGAAAGCATATGAGTATTTGTTACTCTGTGCATATAGCACCTCCAGAGGGAGACCCTAGAAATGGATTACCATAGAGGTAATAACGTTAGAAACTATTACCTTAGAGGAGGAGATGATGGCAGGTCTGAGGGCATATTTTAAACCATAAGGTAAATCATTTTATACTTTTGGATTTTGTATATGTGAGTGGATTACAAACAAAACAAAACAAAGATATATGACTGAGCCATCTCAAATATCTACAACTGATGGCCTCTGCATGGCTGACACTTGGAATTTATTTTCCTAACATCCATTCATTCACCCAAAATTCATCCATCTTTGTGTTCTGGGTGTTGTGCCAGACCTTGGGGATAAGGTAGGGAACACAAGCAGAGGTGGTCCTTGCCCTCACGGGGCTTACTGACTGCTGGACCTCATTGAAGACCAGACTCATGTCCCATGGTGACGTGTGCTGGTTTGCGGTGGTGGGGGAATGGATTGTGGAGGGCACTCGGCAGGGAGAAGCACCAGTGCAAAGGTTCTGCAGTGGCAGGGAGCGCAGTGCTTCCAGTCCCTGAAAGAAAGACAGGAAGGAAGGTCACAGAGTGCACGAAGGGCTGACCTGAGGTAGGAGACCCGGAGATACCAGCACAGACCGCACATTCAGAACTTTGATCTTTACCCTGTTATTTAACTGCATAATTTACTTACTGAACATCCTTTGTATGTCAAGATACATGTTTTTTCTCTCTGTATTGCATTTTGTTTTCCACAAGTTCTAAGTGGACATCAGAGCAGAACTTGTTCTAGCTCTTCCAGGGAGAAATAAAGTGTCTCACGAAATCACCCAACATATCAGACGTTCACATTAACATGCCCCTCCCACCTCAGGACACACTAACCTGGCTCCAAGGGCCAGGGCCTGCATTTCTTTGCCTGAGGGCTTTCTATGGCTGCCAGAGTCCCCTTTGCCCGGGGAGACAGGCAGAGGGGTATCCTAGAGTTCATGCCCCCCAAAAGCAGCCCTCAACCAATGACTAGTGAAAGCTGGGATAGTCAGACCCCAGCTTATGCCCTTTGGCTTTCACAGGCCTTTCTCCCTTTCCTCACTGGGAACTTGGAGAGTTGGCTTTGACAAGTTCAGCTACAGAATTTGGACTTGCTTAAGATCTTAGGTCTTTGGACCTCCACTCCCAGGTCTCATCAGAGGAGCATATATTAACCAAGAAAATATATATTTTCTTTTCAAGAACACAGCTAATATTTCTTTGATCTTTAATTTCACTAAATATAATCACAGAAGGTTCACTCATTTAAAAGTTGTATTGGCTTCCATTTCCTGTCGAGATGTCTGACTAAGTGGTATTTCTACCATACGGTCGCTTTATACTCTTCTAAGGCTCTCTAAAATGCACAAATACCAATATTCTTGAAATTATCAAGAACCAAATAAACAGATGCCAAGCAGTCTAGTTGGAACAAAAATATTACTTTATTTGACTAATTATTTCTGAAGGACCTTTATCTTTAAACTAAACACACACATGCTTGGGACAGCTAATTTTCCGCATCCTGTCCTGCACATTCTTCTTAGTTTTGCGAACTTAGTGGAATTTTTGCTGAGGTCAGATGTGGAGTAATCTATGGCAAGGTGGAAGTTTCTAGTCTGGATGCTGCCTTTCTGTGAGGGTATCAGTTCCCCTCCTTAGGAAGAATGAGGCTGGTTCAGGGCGTGTCTCTGTGAATGACTAAAACCCAAATCCTTTCAGTTTGGGAAGTCCGAGTACCAAGATCATTTTCATGCTTGAATTACTTGTCCAGATGGCTTGAGTGCAATTTTCTTGGCATGCTTGTAAGAACACAGGAATTTTCAGGGAAACCAGAGAACATAGTAGGGAGAATTGGTGGGGCAGTACAAGCCATGGCCGAGAAGTCAGAAAAAAGTTTTGGACTCCACAAAATGGCACTGGCCAGCTGAAATGGAACCAGTCCTAGTTACATCTGGCAATGGTATCCTGTTTCCTTCTCCAGGAGCACAGACTTTGCCCCTCTTCACAGTGGGAATGACCTGGCTCTCCTAACAGAGAACGGGGAGGAAAGAACCAGAGAGAAGTCCACGGTGCTGGTGGAGATAACAGAGGTGCAGCCTGAAGCATCGGCATCAGGGAACCTGGGGACCTCTCCCGTATGCCTGCATGGGGCATGGAGCTTCGTGGGGAAGGAGGCTTGGCAAGGGAGATGTCATTTCAAAGAGCTGTTTTAGACCTGGAAACAGCACGGGCAGGCAACTCTCTTAGATAGCCTCAGCAGCCACTGTTTAAAAACAGGAATAAGCTGTGGTAGGCAGAACTCTGAGATGACCCTCAAGGTTCCCTTGGTATATACAATAGCCGCCTCCCTCATCTGCAGGATGTACATTCCAGTGGACGTCTGAAACCTCAGATAGTACTGAACCCAAATATACTATGTTTTTTCCCATACATGCGTATCAATGATAAAGTTTAATTTATAAATTAGGCACAGTAAGAGATTAACAACAAGAACTAATAATAAAACAGGAAAATTATAACAATATACTGTTATAAAGTTATGTGAACGTGGTCTCTCTCTCTGTCTCTGATAACTGATCTGATACTTAAAAAGGCTACCAAGTGACCAATGGGTCACTGGACAAAGGGATGCTGGACAAAGGGATGATTTATGTCCTGGGTGGGACAGAGGGGGATAGCAGGAGATTTTATCATGCTACTCAGAAGGGCACACAATTTAAAACGTATGAATTGTTTATTTCTGTAATTTTTTATTTAATATTTTTGGACTGAAACCATGGATAAGAGGGGACTACTGTATATACTTTCTTCCAGTTATTCAATCACTAGTCTAGGTACAGCTGTGAAGGAGCTTTGCAGATGTAATTAAGGTCCCAAATTAGTTGACCTTAAGATAGGGTGTTGATCTGGGTGGACCTCATCTGGTCACATAAGTCTTTTAAAAATGGAGTGGCAGAGATGGAAGTCAGAGACATGGGTTTCTGCTGACTGGGAGGAAAACGGATGCCAACATTTCTGAAATGCCTGTGGAGGACACGTGGCGAGGATCTGTGGGTGATCTGTGGGAGCTGAGAGTGGTCCCTAGCTGACGGCTAGCAGAAAAATTGGGGCCTCCGTCCTACAATGGCAAGGAAATGAGTTCTGCCAACAACCGGCGTACTTTGAAGAGGACCCAAGCCCCAAATGTGAGCTGTAGTCCTGGCTGACCTCTGGGTTTCAACTCAGTGAGACCTTGAACAAAGAATCTAGCCATGGTGTGCCCAGACACCTCACATTCAGAAATTGTGAGATAATAAAATTGTGTGGTTTTAAGCTGCTAAATTAGTGGTAATTCGTTACTCAGCAATAGAAGAGCAATATACGACAACAGTTAGCATAGCCAGAAGGCAGGATAGCTCTTTCTGTGAACTTCTCTGAGTAAAATCCTGGTTCTACCACTTACTAGCTGTGTGATTTTGAACAGATTACCTAATCTCTCTAAATCTGTTTCCTCGTGTGTAAAGTGAGATTAAAATAATGGATAAGATTAAAAGAATATTATGAAAAATAAATGAAATAACATGTATCAAGTTTTCAACACAATGCATGGCACTTAGTGAGTGCTCAGAAGATAACAGCCATCCTCAGCAGCCATGATTCATACAATGCATAACATGTGTTGAGCACTGTGCAGGCGATTTACAGAATTAATCTTCACAGAAACCCTGTGAGGTTGGAATTATTGTATCCATTTTACAGACGGGGACACTGAGATTCAGAGAGATTCCATAGCTTGCCTAAGGTTATGCAACCAGTAAGTGGAGGAGTCAGGATTAAAACACAGGGCTCTTTGACCCTCAGTCCTGTCTGCTGAACCTCTCACTATTTTAAGCTCTGTTCACCGTGAAGAGCTCATATCTCTTTAGATTCTTCTTTGGAGGAGAACTAGGGAGACAGGTTGGGATTCCGGCTTGCTGAGTCTCTCAAAATGGAGCCAAAATGATCCCCAGTGCTGCAACCAAGGGCCTCTGATCCATGGATGCGCTCCCTGGGTTCCCCTGCCCCCTTGTTTGGAGAACCTCTGGCTTACCCTTAAGATCTCATCGCTAATGTCACTTCCACAGAAGGCCTTCCCTGACCCCACAGGACGGACCAGATTCCCCTCAATATGTTCTCACAAAGTCCCTCTCCTTTGTAATAAATGGCACATTTTATCATTATGGAGTAGACCAGTGGTTCTCACCTGGGGGCAATTTTATTTCCCTGGGACATATGTCTATGTCTGGAGACAGCTTTGGTTGTCAAAACTGGGGCTGGGTGCTGAATATCATGAATAGGTCAGAGATGCTGCCAAACACCTGCCAATGTGCAAGACAGGCCCACGACCAAAATTATCTGGCCCCAAATGTCAATTGTGCCACGGTGGAGAACCTAGTCCTATATTTACATATATTTTTAAAATGAAAATGAGATTACATGGTACATATACTTTTCTTCACTTGCTTTTGCAAGTTAAAAGCAATTTCTCAACATTTATTTATTTTAGCTAACATTACTAGTTTCCTTCTCGTGTTCTGGTGCACACAGGAGAGGCCAAATAATTTCATGCCATCACATAACTTCGTAAAGCATCATTTTTTTCATGACTGCATGTCATCAACATCAAATGGCTGTGCCATAATTTATTCAACCAATGCTCTATTGCTGGACATTTGGATTGCTCCTTATCCCCTTTTTTGCTGTTATAAACACCAGTATCATGAGCATCTTTGTGATTTAAGCTTTATACGCGCCCCTGATGGCTTCTTCAGAACCAGTTTGGCCCTCACTGCTTTGGGAATCGTGTTGTGTCCCTGCATTTCACAGAAAACGCAGCCAACAGCAAACCCACAAACATTTCAAATGAAAAGTGCAAGTGTTTGCTCTCTCCTACTGACAGGTAGTAAGAGAAGCAAGGCAGGGCAGCCAGTTCTCACTGGAGATATGGTTTGCACATTGTCTAAACCTGCTGGGGCAGGCCAGCCGTTGGCAGGGAGTAATTTTATAATCTCTACTGCCAGAGGCTTCCCAAAAATTTCAGCTTCTTTCTGAATTCCTAGTGAAGATTCTTGACATTCACAGAGAGTTAAAGAAGAAAAAGACATGCTCGCAGACAAATTAAAACAGCAAATGCCAACTGGCAGGAAGTCATCCCTTCTGTGTATGAAAGGTGGGGAGCCCAGTGAAAGCCCTAAGTAAACAGCTTAGGGAGACAAAAGACGAGGTGTTTTCTTTTCTGAGCATTGGAAATTCAGGAACAACTTGCATCAGATTTTGCAACTTTTGCAAGAGTTTGGGTATGATACCTTAATGATCTTACTCCTGGAATGGTCTCAGAACTAATGACCAGGTTCTTTGTCCAAAAGCCAGTGATGACCCAATCTAACCTGTGTGGAGTTAACCTGCATCAGGTTAGATTTGGGGACTGGTGAAGAAAGAAACAGGGTTGGAATGAAGGTGTTGCAGACAATACGGTATATTTGTAAAGATATACCTAAATCATTCCCACTCTCAACTGTGACAATTGCTTGACCATGTCAGCACTTTGAACTTAAAGCATTCTCCAGGTGAGCACAGGACATGGGAGAGAGGATGTGTTCTGGTCAAATAAGGAACATACCTTGTAAATGTGGGAAATAACTTCTGGCATTATGTTCTCAGGACATAAGGAGCTGAGATGCAGGAAGAAGCCACCCAACCCCAAAGCATTTAAATTCGTGTGGTTTTTCTGGGCACAAAGCACAGGAAAGAGTCCAGGGAAGGGAAGAATGCTTTGTTCATAAAATATAAAGCTAAACAAACAGTGCAGGTTGGAAAGGAATTGTAGTGTTTTAATATTGTGCAAAAGAATAGATGATAAATCCATTTAGAATTGACAGGAGCAGCCGTGTTAATAATTCAAAAAGCATTGCTTCAAGTCCTGAAATGAGTAATGTGAAGTCCTGCCCCAGCATATTTCTCTTTATAAACATGTTTCCTGTAATTTATGGTTAAAATGAATGAGCATTCCCTGAGTGGCTGGAAAGAGGTGACCTGTTTGTTGGGCCAGCAGGTAGAAAAACTCCCTGGGGTCAAAACTTTCCAGCAGATAACTTATCCAGGCATTAGCAAGAGTTGACTGGATGTGCTCTTGTCTAGGATTTCTTGAGTTAAAAAAATGTTGGACCCACTACTGTCTATTGATACTTTTGGTGTGGTTATTCCATGCCTTGCACTCTACTAGCAATTCAGGTGCATTCTCGGACTTAGAGTACATTCACTGTCTTGTCACTCAGTTTTATTTCCTTATTTTATTCCTACTAGCTGAAATTATGCTATTTAATTTATTAATTTGTTGTTTTTACCTAAACTAGAACATAAGCTGAGAGGCTGAGGAGCTCCTCTGTTCTGTTCACTGTAGTATTCTCTATGCCTAACATAGTATCTGGCACATAGTAGGTGCCCAGTAAACATTTGCTGAATAAATCGACATGTTTCTATCGGACACACTGTCTAGAAAGTCAGGACTCTCTGAAGACTCAACACCAGCTGAGCTTTTCCGAATGATCTTCCACCTTCTCCTTCCTTTTTTCCCTTTTTAAAATTAAGATATACATTACAAACAGTAAAATGCATCTTTTTTAGTATACAGTTCTGCACGTTTTGACAAATGACTGTAGTCATGCGACCACTTGACATAGTCAAGATATAGAGTAGCTCCCTCAGCCCCCACATTCCCCTTCCAACTTAGTAGTTACCCCCTCCTTCCTCCCCTGCCCCTGGCAACCACTGGTCTGACTTCTGCCCCTATGGTAGCAAGCCTCTTGAATCTGGCTTCTTTCACCTGACACAAGGCATTTGAGATCCATCGTGTTGTATCATGAGTTTGTTCCTTTCAGTTGTGGAGCAGTGTTCCATTGTGTGATGCACCACAGTGTGGCTTTCCATCCCCCTCCCGGGGTGGGGGGGCGAGGGAGGAGGGAACACATCCCCGTCTGTCCTCATGAGGAAAACCTGTGCTCTCCTGGCGGCTAAGAGCAGAGGCTCGGGGTTGGCTGGACATGGGATTGCACTCTAGGCCTGGCACTTTCGAGCTGTGTGGCCTTTGGGCAAGCTAGTGAAATACTATGGCTCTTTCCTCAGTAATAGTAGTGGAGATCATTTATATAAAGCTTTTAGCACAAGGACTGGCAAATAATGAGTGTCCAATAAATGGTAGCTCCAGTCTCTTTTAGGGGGAGTGGGGAGAGGTCCTGCTCAAATTTCCCTTTCTCTGATCACCACCAATTTTTAGTCATTATGTACCTGATCTGAATCTGTTTCTTTAACTGATAAATGAGGGGAATAATACTAACTTCACAGAGCTGCTTTGCAGACGAACTGGGCTGATATCTGTAGCTCTCCCAGCATGATGGTGTCAGGTCCAGAGCAGGTACTCAGAGACAGCAGTTAGAATGTGTGTCGTGTGGGGTGTCTGGCGGGGTCTCTGGTCCCGCTCCCCACACAAGAACGCAGGATATGGCTTGGCCAAAAAGGAACACCCACGGAGCCATAGGTAGGGGAGTCATACCACTATGGTCTCACTGGAGGCTGGGTTTACACGACGTGCGACCTGCTGTCTGCTTTGCTACCAACTGACCAACTCTCCTCCACTCTCCTTCAGTCTTCTCCTCTCTCCTCCTCTCTCCTCGACTTCCCTCCGTAGCCGCGGTAGTTATATTAGTGGCCAATGGCTCAAGAGTTACAGCTGATGGCCAACCAGCCACAGCTGATGGCTATCTACTACCTGAGCCAGCACCTTTCCACATGAGGCCGAGAGCCTGGAAACTGCTTTCTGGGGCTCTGTCCCCACAATGTGAGTGCCAAGAGCACTTCTGTGACTCTTTTACCATCTTCAGGGCCGGTGTGGATTAGAAGGAAGCAGTGTTGTACAGGTGGCAGGGGCAGGGCAGTCTCTGGAGTCAGACTGCCTGGGTTTGATTCACTGCTCTGCCATCTTCTGAGCTGAGTGACCCTGGAAAAGTTATTTAACCTCTCTGTTTCAGTTTCATAATCTGACACACCAGGATCATAATATCCATCTGTACGGTTGTCTTGGGGGTCACCTGAGATAATGGGCGTCAGGTGCTTAGACAGAGCTTAGCATATAGAGTTCAGTAAGTCAGCTGTGAGGATGCAGCTGATGGTTACTTACTGCCTGTATCTGACTGCCCTATCTGCCTGAGCCTGAGGCAGTTCTGTTACCACAGAACAACACAGCTCCAGCAAAATGGAAGAGTTCAATGCATGTTTGTTGGATGGAATTAATACAAGGAAGATGTCTCCCTTTGGGTCACGTTGTGACCTCAAACTTTATTATGTATATTGAAATGCAATGCAAAGCAATTTTTCAAAGGGTAAGTTCCATGAAACTATCAGTGATGAAATTCTGAAAAAGAGTTGAGGATGTCCATTGTTACTCTTATAAGAAGTCTTCATTAGGATGAGTCTGTACAATTTTTCATACTGGCACTATTTTTTGTTTTTGAGTGTATTATCCTTGATTCTTCTGAAAGAACTCTTCAACAGTTCACTTGTACTTTTCTCCATAAAAGAACAAATTGAGATTTTTTTGATGGTTTTGTAGCCCTTAGAAACTAGACTTGTTTGTTTTCTGACTCCAGGCCTGTCCTGCTGTGTGACTCCAGATAAAGCGATTGCCTTCTCTGTGCTGTAAGCACTCCATCAGCCACCTTTGTGCACTGTAGAGTTAAGTCAATTTTTGTAAAGTGGTTTGAGATCTATAACGGTGGTAGGTATTTGTTGGGGGTGGGGGAAGGCACTATGAAAGTTACTATCATTTGTTATAAAGACGTGAGGGGTTTTAGACATTATTTGGTAAGAAGACAGGCTTGTGTAGACTATATCACTCATGCACGTCAAGTTACTAAGCCCTCAGTGAGGTCTGTTTATTTATTAATTTATTTATTTCACATGCATGAAGCACACACTAGTTATCAGTACGACAGTCTGCTCCCTGGTGGGGCACAAGGCCGGTGTCACAGCACATTCCCTTGTGAATGGTCAGGGGATACTTAGGATCAAAACTGGGCCAGTGGGAGTAAATCTCTAAACTTTGGTGGGAGTTGCCCGAAAAGACGCTCACTGCTTCGTCCTGGACTTAACGTTGGAAGCAGCTGCTGATGGCCATCCTGCCACCCCAGGGGAGACTGTCCAAATAGTGGAGCCAACACAGAGGAAGCTGGCTCAGAAAGAGGGAGACAGAAGTGAGGGCCTAGTGCAGAGTCTGGGGCCTAACTCAAATGTATGTGAAAGCCACACTTTCTATCAATGTGTCCTTCTATTGATGTGTCTCTTGATGACCTTTTCAATTTTGTAAGTCCCCCTCCCATGTTACTTATTTATTTATTTTTGCCCACGTTGGTTTGGGTTGGCTTTTCTATGGCTTATAATAGAAAGAGTCTTATTACTGGTTATGACATCTTGGGGTTACTTAACCACTCTGAGCTTCAATTTCTCCCTCTCTAAGACGGGGATAATTTACAATGTGTGGTTTTGTTGTGAGAATTAGAAATGATACTAGTACATAGTAATACAAGAAGAAACACATCTTTCTCAAATGTCACCTTCTCCGAGAGGACAACCCTGATCTTCCTAGTTAAAATTTCTGGGCCTCCGCACTCTTCATCTCACTAAGCCTGCTTTCTTTCTGTAACACTTGTTTTCTACCGATGGCAAAGTGATATAAGTAATTGTCCTCACGAATGGTCTCCCCGTATCTGTATCTTTTGCCGTGTAACTTTGTAGTCCCCGACCACTGCATCTGGGCTCCATCACGTACTTCCTTTGGTCGATGAGATATTAGAAAGTATGCTATGTGAGCCAAGTATGCGTTTTCATTTACCCTCTTGCAGGATTGGACTGTTCACCCTTACTTGTGTGCCTAGACCCGAGAACATGCCTGGACTCGTTTGCTGGGGGCGTGTGAGACACACACGGACCAGAATGACCCAGTTTACTCCAGCTGACCCCTCAGCGGCAAGCCAGCCAGACCTGTGAGCAAGCCCAGCTGAGACCAGGAGAAGCACCCAGCCTGACCTGCTAATCTGCAGAATCAGGAGCTAAAGAAATGGTTACAGTTCTAGGCAACTGAGATTAGGGGTGGTTTGTTATGCAGCAAAAGCTACCTGATGCACTAATGTACCATTAATTTACTATCTCTCCCCCAAACAGACTGTGAGCTCCAAGAGGGTGGGGGGTTTTATCTGTTTTGTTCAGAGTGACGTCCTGTGTCTAGAGCAGAGTCTGGTAGATAGTGGATACTTGAAAAATACTTTGTCGAATGTTAAATAAATAAGTAAGTATTCCACAAAGTGCCACTTGAGTTTATAGTTAATAAATGGTAGCTATTATAATGATAATGTTAAATATTTTTATGCCAGAGCCAAGAGATTTTTCCTCAGGCCCTTCTGTTATTTTTTCTGCTGATGTTGTCCAGAAAGGGGGGGCAAAGACAAGGGACTTTCCTTTGGGCAGATGATGGGGGATGAGGGTTGGCAATAAAATAACATCAGGGAACAAGCTTAATTCTTTTCCTTGCTAAATTGACTTGGGATTGTGGATGTTCCAGAGACACAGCCTCAGGCTCTTCATCTGTTAGCTCTGTCTGTACCACCCTAGCAGCCCTGTGGGTGCAGCTGGACGGATATTCATGTGAGTAGGTAGAGCAAAAGAGAGGCTTGCTGCCAGGAGTCCAGAAGGTAGACTTATAGTACAGATCATTTTCTTTTAAATCAGTCATCACATTTGAAATAATTAATTAGTTGCTGGATTATCTGTTAATTTCTCTCTTCTCCATCAGTCTGTAGGGTCCATGAAGGAAGGGATCACTTCTCCTTTGTTTACTGTTATACCCTCACCATCCCTCACCGGGCAGGTGTTCAAATCATTTTGTTCAGGTAGTGAATCCTGACCTTGTCCATTTTAAGAATGTAAGCATCCTGAAGTGAAAGACAACATCTTTCCACAAACATGGTACTATGATAGCAATTCATATGTGTGCAACCACTTTCGTTTTGGGCAAACAATAACAAATCTATTTTATTAAGTCATTACATGTGCCAGACTGCTCCGAGCACAGAATGCACACACTCACTGTGGAGAAAGGTGCTGAAATAAGTCCCATTTTATAGGTGAGGAATCAGAAACACAGTACACCTCTCTGGGAACTCTGTGACATATTGTGGGCAAGTCGCGCTCCCTCTGAATCTCTGTCCTTCATTTGTAAAACAAGGCTGTCAGGTCAGAGAAACTCCAAAGTGTTCTAAGGGGAACTATAAATCTGAGATGGTCTAGGTGGAAAATAATGACTTTGTGGGAAGCAAACTTGTGTGCCATACCACATCCCTTGGCCCATCTTAGTTCAGTGTAGCCGTGTGGAAACTTCCATGCACCTTGCCAGGGTTCCATTGTCAAGTGTTTCTCACAGTATTTCTTTGCTTTGCTGCCTCGGAGCTTTCTCCAAAGCTGTGGAGGTTGCTCTGCCAGCATGGAGATGCAGCCTGTGAAGTGCAGGGCACTGAACCCCCAAGGAGCAACCTCCGCCCAGTGGGGATGGAGTCCTGGTGCGACAGTTCTGAGGTATATTTTATGTGGTTGCTCAGAGTTTCTCCAGCAATGCTGAGCTCCAAATGCTCACAATTGTACCCAGCCCATTACACTTTTACTGAGTTTTGTTCTTTCCCTGCTGCTTTCTCCTCATTCCAGTTTTGATCACTGGAATCAATTCTCAAAGAAGCTGTATTTGGACCCAAGTCTTTCTGTCTGCTGTTGGGAGAATTCAAACTAAGACATATGGTCAAGTAACTTGAAAAAACACCACTGTGCTCTGTTTCTTCTCTCAGACGTCTAAAACACACATTAAAGTATTCAAAACTCTGAGACGTCCTGCTACAAAGTAACCCATCCACCTCTCTTTAACTGAGTGTTTTCCAACTCATTGCCCACAGACATTTTTACTCTTAAGATCTTTTAAAGCGCCCCAGAATAAATGTTCCATGGAGTATGCTTTGAGAAATGCTGGCCTGTAGAATCTCCAGGACCCTCTTCCTCACTTCTATTCTTCAAATTGACGGGACGAGTCAGTGGCCCCAGCTGTCATTCCATGGCATGGGGCCAACAGCCAAATGGCGCTCCCTGGATGGGAGAGTTCTGTCAGTGCCAGGGAGCAGAACCTCCAGAGAAGGCCTCTCCAGAAGACATCTCTTCCCCCTTTCCTTATGCCAGGACAGTCAGCCTGCTGGTGGGCCAGGAATGTTTGGCAGGCTGGGCTGGGAATACCGCTGTGGGCATCCTGAGGAAAAGCTCCACCTGCTGATGACGCAGGGGCCTAGAGGAGATGAACAGAAAATGGTGCCAACCAGCCCGCCTCCCTACGCTCCTGCTAACGAGCAGCCATGGGAGAATCTCACTGGCATGAGTCCAGAGGGGATAATGACTTCCTATTGTGTTGCCCAGAAGGGCACTCAGGAGACCCAGCGATTTCAGGGTCAGGAGGATGTGCGTGGGGCCTCCCCGGTAGGGGCTGGTTGGTGCGAGTGGAGGGGGTGATGGGCAGCTGATCTGTCTTCCTTCACCCCTCAAATATTTGCTTTAAGTAACAGGCTTTGGGTTCTTGGATTTGGGGGATCAGGTTACATACATCTGAGAGAAATGCTTGAAAAGTTTGTCATTCTCTTGTTTAATAAAAATGGAACCAATGATAATAATAATAATAATAATGGGAATATCAATTTCTGAATTCTTTGTGGAAGGATGTACACATACAGCCTTTTATCAAATCCCGTATAATCAATGAAGAGCCTGCATCAGGGTTCCTCAACCTCAGCACTATTGGCGTCGGGGCTGGGTAATCTCTGTTCTGGGGATTGTCCTGGCCCTAAAGGGTGTTTAACAGCACCCCCGGCCTCTACTCACTAGATGCCAGTAGCACTTTTCTCTCCCCAAATTGTGACAACTAGAAACATTGCCAGACATTGCCAAATGTTCCTTGGGATGTAAAATCAATCATAGATGGGAGCTACTGGTCTATGACAAAGGGGGAGTAGAATACAATGGTTAAAGCACAAGTTTCCAGCCAGGCTGAATTTGTCCAAATTCTGAATCTACCATTTATTAGCTTTGTGACTTTAGGCACATTATTTAACTTCTCTTTGCCTCAGTTTCCTCTTTCGTACGATGGGGGAATAACAATAGTACCTACCTGGTGGGGTTATTGTGAAGATTAAATAATTTAATATATGTATGTATGTAAGTATTTATAAAGTATTGCACAGTCTGGTACATAGAAACCTCTCAATAAAATAAGCTGTTACTATCATAATCATCACTATTGTTATATTTTTGCTTTTTTCTACTTGACAGAGCTTTTTTCTACTCTGTACTCTTGAGTGCAGAGGCCAAGGCTTTTCGTTTTTGAGCAGCCATGATGTTTAGTCTAGTACACAAATAAAGGTTGAATCCAGGAAGAAAAGAGGAAAGGTAGGCAAGAAGGAAAAGAGAAGCTTAGCAGTGGAACTTCCAGTGTAAAGACTTAAAAGAGGAAGACGAAGAAACCCCTGACTGCTGGCCTGTGCTCCAGAGCCTGCGCTGGGGCTTTCACAGGTTTAGACCACAACCTACGGTGGAAGAGGTGGCAGAAGGGAGATGCCACACAAAACACCGGGGCTGTGGAAGGGGATCTAAATGCAACACTTCAAAGTCGGTGAACAGATGCGTGGCGACGTGCCTGAAACTTCCTGGAGCCAGAGGTGGCAGGTGAGCTCTTTGCTAAGAAGTGGTTGTTCTGGCCTGGAAAACGAAGCAAAGTGGGAATGTTGTCTGCTGGTGCTGGAAGAGGGACTGAAGTATGGCTCACAGCATACTTTGTTTATTCATCCATTCACAAAACTCATGAAGTTCATTCATAGACTTGGGTAAAACCTCGTATATGGAGGGTTGGAAAAATACAGCGGAAGGGGACAAGGCTTCCACTGGCCACCAAGAGCAGTATCCCCCTCTAAGTGCTAGGACAAGGCAGGGCTCTAGAACAGCACGGTCCAGGTGGACTTTCTGCAGTGATGGAAAATTTTGTATCTGCACTGTCCAATATGGTAGTCACCAGTCGCATGTAGCTATGGAGCATTTGAATTGTGGCTAGTGTGACTGAGGAAATGAAACTCAAACTTAATAATTAATAGCCACATGTGCCAGTGCCTACCATATAGGACAGGGCAGATCTGGGAGAAAGCACATGCCTCTAGATACTGAGGCTCTCAAGGACACGCTGAGAGATGGTGGACTCACGGCTCTCAGGGGGGAGGGGTGGAGTATCAACAGGCGAAACACTGTCCTGCTCTGGCCCATTTCATTTTCCTCAGCACCAGGAACCTGGTGTGAGGGGAGAGAAAGAGACTGTGGCAACAACAACAGTGTTACTATGTTACCATTACTGCGCAGACTGCTGACAACCTTTATGGAGCACTCAGCATTTGTCTGGCCGTCCAGTGTTTTGCTAAGCATTTCATGTGGACCATTTCTCACCAAGTCGGTCTAGTTGTTATTCCTGTCTTACAGATGCAGAAATTGAGGTACTGAGAGGTTACCCAAAGTCACCTAACCAAGGCACCTTGGAGCTGGATGGTTAAGTGGTTAGAAACGTAGACTTAGGAATTAGACAAACTTTTTTCTTTTTTTTTAACTTTTATTTATTTTAAGTGTGTTTTTCCAGGACCCATTAGCTCCAAGTCAAGTGGTTGTTTCAATCTAGTTGTGGAGGGTGCAACTCACAGTGGCCCAGCTGGGGTTCAAACTGGCAACCTTCGTGTTATGAGCACCATGCTCTAACCAACTGAGCTAACTGGCCGCCCCAGGGAATTAGGCAAAGTTAATGTGAGACTGACTCAGAATTGCTTTGGGCAAGGGATCTTTAAGAAAGTGTAATGGTGGCTACTTTTGCAAAGAAGGCTTGGCGCAGAGGCTGGGGTGGGGGAGAATTTTTCCTTTTGCTGTATTTATATCTATATTCTATTGGAAAAGAAATTCCTAGTACATGATTGCTTATAGTTAAGGAAAAAATATGTCAGCAGGGCTTATCTTGTTGGGGTTGTGGTCTTTTTAATTTTGATTATTTTCTGTATTAAAGCAGTCAAATTATTTGAAGATGAAGAAAGTTCATTTTATGCATGAGTGCTCCTGATGCTCTGTGGGTGTCCTGGACTAGGGACCTTGGAAAGAGGGTAACAAAGTATCCTGGTTTCCCCAGGACTGAGGGGCTTTCTGGGACACAGGACTATCAGTGCTAACTGGGAAAGTCTCAGGCAAACCGGGGCAGCTGATGACCCTACTTAAAAGTGAAAAAAACACGAGCCCTTTTTGGAGACTTTGACCCACTTTGCTCATGTGGGGAAAGAACAGAGTTGCAGCAGACCACGGGGGACAAGGGGACTGCCAACCAAGGGCCTGCGTTATCTCCCCGACATTGCTTGTTTTACACCTAGAGGTTCCCAGACAGTGTGTCCCAAGGAAGCCCCTCGGTTCTAGGTAGGGCTGTGTCATTGTCATGACTTCCATGTGCCCTGAGCACTTTGGTCTTTGTGGGCTCCTTGCCTGTTGAAAAAAAACTTAGGAATATATTTAAGAGGGCGTTTGTATAAAGATAAATATAATCCAAGCTGGATTCATTAGGATCCACCCATTGTTATTACATTCTTTTTTCTACTGATTTTAAAAGAAATTAAACCATTTTTATAGCCCTTGAAAACATCCAGTGGTCCTAGGCATTGTGTCTGCTCTGCTTGGTGGGCAAGCAGCCCTGGTTCCAGGGCCTGAAAGAGGAGGGAGGTCTGGACACATCGAGGTCAAGGTTTCTAACCTGGAGCAACTTGGATGGGAAAAAAGCTGTACTAATTTTCAACTGCCTCTAACTGAAATTTAACATTCCCTTCCATTACGACTGGGGGCAGCCAACCAGACCTGCACAGCAGTCCTAGCTACTCTGTCAGCAGTAGAAATTACAGGTATTTTGAGATGACATTACAATTGTGACAAATGTCTTGAAATAGCATTTTCCTTCATCACTTCTTCAAAATTGTGGTGGTTGTTACTAGACCAGCCACTAGACCGTGCTATTTAATGTGTACTAAGTCAGCTTACATATCATTATATTGCAATTTAAAAAATTAAATACTGTGTTTTGACACAATTTTTTCTTTTATGATTCTATGCATTCTGTTGTATATATTTCAAAACCTTATTCTGAGAAGTGGTCTTTTGCCTGCAGCAGATTGTCAAAAGGTCCATGTCAAAGAAAAGGTGAGGAACCCCACACGACGTGTTCTGTAGCTCATGAATCTGGCCCCTTCCTTACTTTTATCCCCCCCAACAGGGAGGAAGCCCTTCCTCAGCGTCATCCGCCTGATAGAGAAGTCTAGGATAAAGAAGTCTAGGACGGAGTTGGTGACTCGCTAGTAGAGGATAATGTCACACCCCAGGTGTGCAGCCTAATAAGGTGACAACTAGGAGCCGGCTGAGCTGGAAAGGAAGCACTGGGAGTTGTTTTCTTGTGGTTTGGTTGTTGACAGAACATCATCAACCCCTCCGCCTGGAAACCGCCTGAGTGCCTCCCTCCAGCAATTCTTCTTTTGCAGAAAATTCCACTGCTGTGTCCTGGAGGAGACCCTGACTTTTAGTTTAATGTGTCTCATTTTTCATTTGTTTTAAACCTTCACTGGCCACTCCTTGTATGCCACGCAATCTGCTAAGCGCTCTGCAGGCTTGTCTCATTCATGCCTCACAACAACTCCGTGGGGAAGGTACCCTTATTATTTCTATTTTTACGTAGAAGGCAGTAGAGGGAGGCTCAAAAGAACAAGTAACTTTCTGAAGCTCGCGGAGGCAGTAAGCGATGGGCTGGGATCTGAACTTGGTCTAACTCTTCAGAAAGTCTCCTCCCTTCAAACTTTTGGGTCATTTGTTTCTTTGGTTTTACTCAATAGAATTTTCTTTTCTTTTAGTAAAACCACTTTTATTTTCGGTGTAATATAATATTCAATAATAATCAGATGCTGGCGCCACCGGTTTCTCAGCTCTCTGCGGGTGAAGTTTCTTTCCCTGGGAAGACCTGTCTCCCTCAGGATGGGGGTGCATTAGACAGGCTGATCTGAGCTCCAGCCCTGTGGACATGAGTTGATTCTGCGGGGTCAGGATGACCTGCCTCCCTCCTTAGTCAATGAAATGATTGCCAAAGATAAAATCGAATTTAAACTTCTCCATTCTTAATTGTGACTCTACGAGTTGGGCTTCTTCAACCTCTATTTGGTAATATTACAAAATCACAATCATGCATGATTTCTCATAACATAGGGCAAGACTTAAAGTGTTTACAGATCATTTCATGGCTGTTTCCTCTTCATTTGTGCCTTGTATATAGGCGACTTGTATGTGCCTTTGGGACTGGAATGGCTCGTGACTTCCTGTAGCAAGCTCAAAGAACATCAATGACATTTTATCAGCCTATCTTTCCCTAGAAGGAAGAATTTCTCCAGGCAAATAACCAAGAAGAACACTGCCCATTGAGGCAAAGCCAGGGTCCCGCCTAATATTGGAAATATAGGCCACTAACATTTTATTTTTCAATCTTTTTTCTTTCATTATAGTTGATGTACAATATTATGTGAGTTTCAGTGTGTGACATAGTTAGTCAATGTTTATATGCCTTATGAAGTGATCACTGCAATATATCTAATAATCGTTGGTCACCGTACAGTTATTACAAATCTATTGACTATATTCCCTATGCTGTACATTACATCCCTGTGACTTATTTATTTTATAATTGGAAGTCTGTAGTGTGTTTCCCAGAAAATGAGACCTAGCTGGACCATCAGTTCTAATGCGTCTTTTGGAGCAAAAGACACGGTCTTATATTAAAATAAGACCAGGTATAATATAATATAATATAATATAATATAATATAATATAATATAATATAATATAATATAATATAATATAATATAATATAATGTCATACCAGGTCTTTATATTATAATATGATATGATATGATATGATATGACATGATATGACATGATATGATATGATATAATATAAGACCGGGGTCTTACATTAATTTTTCCTCCAAAAGACTCATTAGAGCTGATGGTCGAGCTAGGTCTTATTTTCAGGGAAACACGGTATCTGCTATTCCCCTTCTCCTTTTTCACCCATTCTTTTAGGCTATTGTCAAAAAGTTTACTGTCTATATTTTCTTCTAGGTGTTTTATGGTTTATGGTCTTACATTTAAATCTTTAAACCATTTTGAGTTTATTTTTGGATATGGTATAAGAAAGTGGTCTGATTTCAATTTTTGCCAGTAGCTGTCTAGTTTTCCCATCACCATTTATTGAAAAGACTGTCTTTTCCCCATTGGGTATTCTTGCCTCCTTTGTCATAGATTAAATGACTATATATGTGTGGGTTTTTTTCTGGGCTCTCTATTGTGTTCCTTTAATAGTACTTTCTTAATTTCAAGGATATAGTGCATCTCAGGTACACTGGCCAATAGGCAGTGAGCACAGACAGAAGAAGCAGCTTGTAAACTAGAGATGCAAGCTAAGGTACGGGAACGCAGTGTGGACTTCCTTAGAATCTCAGGACACCTGGAATGAATCTCAGAACAATCTAGAATCTCAGAACAACCTGCATCACACCCAAACCTTATTGCTCTATGATGACCACAGAGGTTGATATCAGAAGTGTGTGTGTGTGTGTGTGTGTGTGTGTGTGTGTGTGTGTGTTGGTAGTGTGCTGAGGCTAGGTGAGAAAGCTATCTACTACTGAGATAAAGTCATGCAACTCCTATATACGTATTCTTGACTGTTTTATTAAAAAGTCAAGGGGAAAAAAATCACCTCTGTTCCCTGTAACTGCCCAGTCAAGTTCAAGTCTTCTACTGCTGGAACTCTGAGAGAAGTGGCTGGTTTTTCTCTGGGACTCTGTAGGTTGGGTGGGATTGCCATCAGAGTTGCTCTCTCCTGGGTCTGGGGTCAGCTTTCCCTGCCCTACCTTCAATCACCCAGAAACATCACTGCTGAGATGCAATGGCTCCACAAGGCACCCTCCCTTTTTCACCATCTGTTTATATCTCAAAGAAAGATTTGATGTTGCAAAACACTGAAATTTAGAGTAAGCGGAGCAAGGAACAATCCATTCCTTGTTTTAAATCAAGTTGTCATAATCCAAAGGCAAGCTCCAACTTTAATAACAAACACCCAATGTTATGACATTTTACCTTTTCCAACTATTTATGTAGGCACAAATATTGTGTTTAAATTTTAAACTATACAGTTAACATAACACAGCCCACTTACTTAAATATAGTAAAAATCAAGCTAGTTATGCCAATTTTGTTTCCCCTAAAGGCCTCATTCTTTAAATAGATCACTCATTCAACAAACGTCTGCTGAGGGCTCGGTGGCAGACACTGCGCTTGGCACCGCATGCTTTAAAATGAACCAGAGAGAGTCCTTGTGCTCTGGACATTGCAGGGGAGCGGTAAGAAAAGCTGGGAGCCACTTTTACCCTGACCCATGCTTTTCCATCTCTAACATTCCAAGAAAGGTATAAGAAATAATTTCTATTCCTTTTCATTCTCTACCAAGCCTTGTTCCCCCAAATAATCTGTAATGGGAACTAGCTGTACATTTGGAGTATGGCTTTTTCACAGTTTTACGAATGAAGGATATTATGAAACACAGACAGGAAAGTAGTGGAGAAAACAGTCTTTCACAGTCCCCCAAAGAAGATGCTCAGGACTTGGCATCCTGACTTTTCATCCTTCTCTCAGATGCCGATTGGATTTTAACAAGGAGCGGGGTTTGTGGTTTGGGAAATATGGCTATTTTACTGCCTTGGGTCATATTTGAAATACTCGCAGGTGTTTAAAATAGCATAATGTTATTTTCCCCCTTGTCTTCAAAACAAACCCAGACTTGTCGTTATGCTTGTTGTTATAAGTCATAACGACAAGCATAAAATTGGGACATCGGAAAACCCATGGGCAGGCTTTGGAAAATCCATTATCCTCAGGACAAGTGTTTGGATTTGGGTGCAGAGGACCAGGAGCTTCTTGGGGGCCCACCTGACCTTGAACGATGTGGGGAGCCTCAAGGAAGAGGGAAGGGCTCCAGGGGCAGCCTGGCTGGGGCCTCCCACCCACCTGTTCTTCAGAGCAATGACAGAATTATGTACAACGGCTCTGGGACTTTCATTTTGGCCAAGATGTCCTGTTTTTCACTCCGGACATTTTTGTGAAAGAACAAACAAAAATAATCTAGAGACTCATGTTTGTTTAAGTGACCAATTCCCCAAACCCACTGCCCTGGAATTTTGTCCTGTGAACCATGATATCTGAGACCTAGTCCTGCCAAGGCTGTAGGTGGGGGCAAACACTAACATGAAGAAGTGAACTGGCCTTGGATGCAAGGGTACTCAGCTTTCTGTTTATTAGAAAAACAAAGGGTAATCAGGCTTTGCCCAGAAGGAAACATGTAAGCTCATATACACATATATTGATGTGTAGTAAATGTACAGTTATGTTGCAAACAGATAAAGCTAATATTTCCTGAGCATCTAGTTGCACCCCAATTAATCTTCATAACAATTCTGTGAACTGTGTGCTATTCTTATCCTGAGTTTACTGATGGAGAAAACGCATGCACAGAGAGGTTAACTAACTGTTAGCCCAGGGTCACACAGTTAGGAGGCAGGGCTGGGGTTTGGGTCTGGGCACGTGGCTGCAGGGAAGGAGTCCCAGTGCTGCTCTGTTAGAATTACTCACCTGGGCTTGCTTGTCAAGCCCAGACTGAGATAAACCTGTATCTCAGGCATCTGAAAGTCTGCAAAGGAAAGTGATGGCTTTCCTCTTGGTTTTTAGTATTGAGAAAAAGGGTAAGTATAATTCTCAGATTATTTGGACGATATAAGAAGAACAAACAAATCAAGAGGAATGAAAACAGGTTTTTCCTCTCTCACCCTTACCATATCCTCCCCCAAAGAGCAAAAGAGCAAAGAAAAATAGAAAGGAAAAAGCCCTTTATCTGTCCCCATTCTTTGCGACTATCTTTTCAAACTTAAACTCCTGGTTTTCGGACAGGAAGAAGAAGACGAAACCAAGGCAGAAGAGCTTTTGAAGCTGGGTAGGAAGCACCAGAACTCAGCAAGCTGTGAAAGGCTGGGGCCGGCCTGCTGGGGGCTGTGGGAGAGTCCTCTCTGGAAGAAGGACATGGGAGGCTGTCAGCATCCTGCGACAAAAGGCTTGAGAAGAAAGGCGCCTCTCAATGAATGGTGCTCAAAATGGGCTGGAAAACAGGGGAAATGGGCCCTCTCAATGAAAAGCTGAAAAAGTGCCTTTTTTGTTGCTTCCCTCACTGGGAAGCACCGCTCCCCCTTCCTGCCTGACCCCTTCCCCGGCTCATCTCATTGGGCTCAGAGAAAAGGCTTCTTGTTGTAATCCCATCTGCCTGCTGCTCATCCACATTCTTTTATCTCTGCCCAGGGCCTGGCAGTGGGGCTGGCGTTTCAGCTGCCAGAAATTTGGGGTTTCACATTGAATATTCCCAAGATGGGCATCTGAGAAATGTCAGTTTACATCAAAATTGACTTCTCTAACGAATAGCCAGAAAGTTTTCTTTCCCCAGCAAGGTCGGGAAATAATACTCTTTTCAAGATCACGCCAATACAAACTCCGGTCCACTTTTGGGATGATCTGCCTTAAAGCGACAGACACCACTTTGGTTTTACACTAAAAAAAAAAAAAAAAAAAAAAAAAAAAAAAAAAAAAAAGAAAGGTTTAATTTGAAAATTAAATTAAAGAGGGAAAACGATTATTGCTTCCTTCTTAACAGAGCTTGGTGTAACAATGAATATTGTGGCTCTGTTTAAAGGGATCAATTTGAGGGAAAGTTAAAATATCACCTGTAGATAACACCTCGTACGGTGGGCAAGTAAAAAGGTAATGGGGGTAGGTAGGAGGGATGGAGGTCAGAGGATAAAGAAGAGAAAGAAGAATTGAGAGGATACCACTGTTCTTTAGAAAGTTCTGAGAGTAGGGCAGCAGATTGAGGAGGCAGCAGATTGGCTCCTTTACTTAGTGTTACAGTATAGAGAAGAAATTGGGAGAAAACCTGTTTTTTTAACCCTGTAGGAAATCTCTGCTCAAAATGATAATTTCAAGCATTGGTATATTTATTCTGAAGGCTGGATTCTTGTCATCTAGCAGAGGAAAATTCAGGCTCAGGGATGGGCTCGGGGATGGACAGAGCCACCTCTGCTCTGCAATAAGAGTGTCTGTCTTCATTGAATACAACGGGATATTGTTCCAGGTCTGAATACTGTGCATGGCATCCCAAGGTAATGAAGCAGCCGGGCCTTGCCCACCAACCTTCTTTGCTGCTCTCCCCGCTTCCATGGTTGTCCTTTGTTTGCTGGGTTTTTATCTAGGGGTGGGCATGGGAGGGGAAAAGGCAGGGAGAGGTCAGGAGATAGGGGCTGGGAGGGTTGGGGAGGAGGAGGGAGGGGGTGTCTGTGAGTAAATAATTAAAGGACTGCTGTGTCTGGGTATGGCCACCTGAACTGCAAACTTATGGCGAGGGCTTGGATTAGTGCTCAAATATGCAGTTAGATTTTAAAACCCTTGGCCTCTCCCCACCATATTGTTTCTCCCTTTGTGAAGAATAAGCAAATACCTTCAGGTCAGCTAATTTCCCCTTTTAGCAAGAGCTCCCTGAAGCTAGCAAGGTCTTTTAAAAATAAAAATAAGCACCTAACACTAGCTAAAAACCCTGCAAAGGATTGTCTGTTGTACTCAAGAGAAAGTGCGATCCTCACCATGGCTAAAATGTAGGGGGACTGTTTAAATTATCACCCAAAGAAGGACATTTCTGAAACTGAAAGTGAGTGCGGTGAAAATCATACCAGGGTGATGAATATATGGAGAATCTGTCACAGGCAAATCAAAATGTGTAGTCACTAACCCAGATGGCCCTGTGCCCCTGCCCCCCGTGCCCCCCGCCCCCGGGCTCTGCCTACCTTCTCAGTCTCTTCTCGTCTTCCCCTTCCCTCTACCCTCTGCTCTCTGCTCCATCCATGCTGGGGGTCTTTTTGTGCCATGTACTCTGCCCCACTTCAGGGTTTGAAACATCCTGCCTGGTACACTCTTCCTCGTCCATCTCACTTGACCAGCATTTGTTTGTCTTTCCCTCAGAATCCCACTCTGCCCAGGGAAGCTCTCCTTGGCGCCGACAACCATACTGGGTCCCTTGCTTTATGATCCCAAGCATCAGGGGTCATAGCCAAAATATATAATCACTGCTGGGTACGATGAATGAATAAGCAAATGGATGGGTGAATGAATGAATAATAATCTCCCTTTGTCTTAGTCAGCTTGGGCTGCCATAACAAAATAGCATACTGAGTGGCTTAGGCAACGGAAACTTATTTTCTCTCAGTTCTGGAGGCTGGAAGTCTGAGATTAGGGTGCGTGGTGAGGTTCTGGAGGGAACCCTCTTCCTGGCTTGCAGACAGCTGCCTTCTTGCCATGTCCTTATGTGGTGGAGAAAGCAGGAGCAAGCTAAGCTCTCTGGTCTCTTCTTAACAGGGCACTAATCCCATCATGGGGGCTCCACCCTCATCACTTCCTCTAAACCTAACTACTTCCCAAAGGCCCCGCCTCTAAATACCATTACACCAAGGGTTAGGGCTTCAACGTGAATTTTGAGGGGGACAAAATTTAGACCATAGCATCCTTTCATTCGCCACATAAATTAAACTATATGTTGAACAAATCTGCTTACTGAGTTGTTGCAGTGTAAATTTTTCATCAAATCATTACAATAATTCCATGTTCACAAAAATGATTTATTTTGAAATAATTATAGATTCATGGGAAGTTACAAAAATAATACAGAGAGGCCCTGACTTCCTTTTGCCTAGTTTCCTCCAGTGGTAATATTTTATGTAACATATAGTACAATATCAATATCAGGACCTTGGTATTGGTACAATCCACAGATTTTATTTGGATTTTACTAGCTTTTCATATGCTTTATGTATGCGTGGGGTGTTTGTACATGTGTATGTGTGTGTACACATATGTAGATGTATGCAATATCACATGTGTAGATTCATGTAACAACTACCATAATCTAGATACAGGACTGTTCCATTACCACAAAAATCCCATGTGCTACCTTTTTACAGTAAGACTCTATCAATCTCCTTGCTACTCCCACCCACCCTGCAAGCAGGGTAATTTTATCATTTCTAAATTTTATCATTTTTAAAATTCATATCTGTAATTTTATCATTTTGAAAATGCAGTATCAATGGAATTATATAGTATGTAATCTGTATTTTAAAAATAGTTGGTGTGGTGTTTTCTTTGATACAGCTCCCACTACGTAAACGAGTACCTCTGAGTCATGAATTGACATAGGAAACTGTATCAATGTTTGACAACAACTTCTCCAATAAATTGATAGCTGTAAGGGACCTGGCAACTTCACGACGGCTGAGGGGTTTACCCTTATGCTCAGGTGGGGCATACATATGGGTGCCAGAGCTTCCCAGGTGGTCTGGAGAGCCCCCACCTCAGGTGCTGACAACAGTGACACCTCCGAAGCTCCTTGCCGTACTGTCTACTCCCTATTCCCAGAGACACAGACTGCCCTAGAACAGCAGGTGGGTATTGCAACACCACTCCTGGTCTGGTTCAGGTTCTGCCCGTTTCTGGGTGACAGAAAAGCAACTTATACCACTCATGAATCAGTACAGGAATATCTCAACACTTAAAATTCTTTCGTTTTGGGAGAGACTGAAGATGGTGAAGTAGATAAACACCGTGCCCGCTTTCTTCAGTGAACACATTAAACTTAAAACTAAATTACAGAACAATCAACCGGGAGTCTAGCTGAACAGAAGTTTCATAACAGGAATATAAACAAGAAGCCACATTGACAAAAGTAGGAGGGGTGGAGATGCAAACTGGGTGCTACACCTGCACGTAGTAGGTGAGAATCAGGAGGGATATCTCAGCCATAGAGGTTCCCCCTGGAGAAGTGAGTGACCCCAGCCTCATACCAATCTCTCCAGCCTGGAGTACTGGTGCTGGGAAGAGGAGCTCCCACAACATCTGGCTGTGAAAAACAGTGGGGATTCTGACCATCGGGTGGGACAGAAGCTGCAGGAAACCCAAACATCCTCTTAAACGGCCCGAGCACAGACTCACTCGCTCACAGGCACTCACCTTGGGCTCCAACGGTGGGATGGTGGGAGTGTCTTGGGGGGTATCGGGGGCAGACTGAGGTGTGTGGCTTTGGAGCAAAGGCTGGAGGACAGTCGCCAGTTTCCCTGTGAGGTGTCCTTCTCCTGTGCTATATGCAGGTGGGAGCCATCTTTAATGTGTTGAGCCTGCCCCCACATGGCCAAATCTGAATCTGATTGGTCTGGGGAGCTCTGCTCACTTCACTCTGCTTGCTCACTAGTACCATGTCCCCCAACACGAGAAGTACTTTCTTGGTGAGCAGCCAGTCCCTCCTGCATTGCATTTATTCTTGGAAAACTATTGGAGTCTGCAGGCCCACGGCAGGTGGAGACTGGCCTCAGTGTGCTCTGAGACTTTTGCTGAGTAGCTCCAGGCTCAACACCAAAACCAAACCAGAAATTACACTAATCTGGTGACCACAATTCTTTCCACTCTAGTGGCTTCCTGAGACCCTGCCTCAACAAACTTATGTACTGTGTGCATGAGTCTATCAACAGCTGAACCTTAAGGGAGCCAGCAGGTAGCAGCAGGCCTCGGGTGTCCTGGCTTTTTCCATAGCTATCCCAGGTCCAGTACTGGTGGCAGATGTCCTTGGTTTGCAGTATAAGCCCTCTCCCACATGCCTCCAGGTTTAGGACAGGCAGTGAACAACTGTGGATCACTTTGTAGCTCTTTCTAGGTAGCCCCCGGCTGGTCACAGAAAGTGGGTGACCTGAGCCTGCACTGGAACCCTTCCCAAGTGGCCCCAGAACAAACATACTTGGAGGTTGGTTTCAGACCACAGCAGAGAACCACCCAATTAGCCCCACAAATGGCACACCCAAAGGGTGGTCTCAGCAGGCACCAGAGCCCATTGGGGTGAATCCCACTCAGTGGGGTAAGCCCCACACACAACAGGCTATAAACTGTGCACATGGCCAAACCTCACAGCCAATCACCCTGAGTGTCAATCCCACCCACTGACATGCCAACAGCAATCAAGGCTCAACTATAACTGAAGGATGCACACAACCCATACAAGGGACACTCCTGGAGCACCTGGAGCAGGTGACCAGGCCCCATAGGGCACCTTCTACATAAAGCCACCTGGCCAAGACTGGGAGATGTAGTGGATCAACTTAACACATAGAAACAAACACAAGACACAGCCAAAATGAGGAAATAAAGAAATGTGTCCCAAATAAAAGAACAGGATAAAACTCCACAAATAGAACTAAACAAAATGGAGACAAGCAACCTCAGATACAGAGTTCAAAACAGTGTGTATAAGGATGCTCAAGAATTTTAGTGAGAACTTCAGTAGAGAGATAGCAAGCATAAAAAAGGACATAGAAACCATAAAAATGAACCAATCAGAAGTGAAGAATATAATAACTGCAATGAAGAATGCACTAAAAGGAATCACCAGCAGAGTAGATGAAGCAGAAGACTGAAATAGCAATTTGGCAGACAAAATAGCAGAAAACACCCAATTGGAACAGCAAAAAGAAAAAAGAATCCAGAAAAAATGAGGATAGGGTAAGAGACCTCTGGGACAACATAAGCATAAGAACATTCATATCATAGGGGTACCAGAAGGAGAAGAGAAAGCAAGGAATTGAGAACCTATTTGAAGCAATAATTACTGAAAATTTTTGTAACCTGGTGAAGGAAATAAACATACAAGCCCAGACAGCACAGATAGTCCCAAACATGATGGACCCAAATAGGCCCACACCAAGACACATTATAGTTAAAATGGCAAGAGTTAAAGACAAAGAGAGAATTCTAAAAGCAGCAAGAGAAAGGCAACTAATAACATAAGGGAGCTCCCATAAGACTGTCAGCTGATTTCTCAACAGAAACTTTGCAGGCCAGAAGGGATTGGCAGGAAATATTTGAAGTGATGAAAAGCAAGGACCTACAACCAAGATTACTCTACCCAGCAACGCTACCAGTTAGAATCAAAGAACAGATATAGAGCTTTTCAGACAAAAAAAGCTAAAGGACTTTATCATTACTAAACCAGTTTACAAGGAAGGTTAGAGGAACTTCTTTAAAATGGAAAAAATAAAGATCAAAATTATGAATAATAAAATGGTAATAGCTACATATCTATCAACAATTACTTTCAATGTAAATGGATTAAGTGCTCCACTCATAAGATATAGGGGGCTCAGTCAGAATGAAGGACTTTATCACTACTAAACCAGTTTACAAGGAAGGTTAGAGGAACTTCTTTAAAATGGAAAAAATAAAGATCAAAATTATGAATAATAAAATGGCAATAGATACATATCTATCAACAATTACTTTCAATGTAAATGGATTAAGTGCTCCACTCATAAGATATAGGGAGCTCAGTCAGAATGGCTATCATCAACAAGACAAATAGTAACAAGTGTTGGAGAGGCTGTGGAGAAAAAGGAACCCTCATACACTGTTGGTGGGAATGCAGACTGGTGCAGCCATTATGGAAGGCAGTGTGGAGGTTCCTCAAAAAATTATGAATAGAATTACCATATGACCCAGCAATCCCTCTCCTGAGTATCTAGCCAAAAAATCTGAAAACATTTATCCATAAAGACACGTGTGCTCCAATGTTCATTGCAGCTTTATTTACGGTGGCCAAGACATGGAAACAACCAAAATGTCCTTTGATAGATGAATAGATAAAGAAGTTGTGGTATATATACACAATGGAATACTATTTGGCGGTAAGAAAAGATGAAATAGGACCATTTGTGACAACATGGATGGATCTTGAGAGTATAATGCTAAGTGAAGTAAGTCAGACAGAAAAAGTAGAGAACCACATGATTCACTGATATGTGGTATATAACCAAAAACAACAAAGAATAAGACAAACAAATGAGGAACAAAAACTCATAGACACAAACAATAGTTTAGTGGTTACCACAGGGTAAGAAGGGAGGGGGTTGGGAGATGAGGATAAGGGGGATCAAATATATGGTGATGGAAGGAGAAATGACTCTGGGTGGTGAACACACAATGGGGATTTATAGATGAGGTAATACAGAATGTACACCTGAATCTATGTAATTTTACTAACAATTGGTCACCCCAGTAAACTTAAATATATTATACGTTTAATAAGTTAATAAGGATTTTGTTTTCTTTTCCATTCAGCCCCATATATATATATGGGGCTGAATGGAAAAGAAAACAAAATCCTTAAATATGCTGCTTTCCAGAGACTCACTTCAAATTGAAAGACACCCACAGATGGAAACTAAAGTGATGGAAAAAGATATGTCATGAAAATGGAAACAAGAAAAACAAAAAACTTTGGGGTAGCAATACCTATATCAAACAAAATAGACTTAAACAAAGGCTGTAAGAAGAGACAAAGGAGGATCCAGGAATCCCACTGCAGGGTATTTATCTGAAGAAACCCCAAATGCTACTTCACAGAGATCTCTGCATCCATGTGTTCATTGCAGCTTTGTTTACAATGGCCAAGATGTGGAGGCAGTCCGCTGTGGGTATCCGCTGATGGAAGAATGGATAAAGAGGAAGTGGTACACATATACAATGGAATATTGCTTGGACATGGAAGAGAATGTGTTTTTGCCACCTGTGGCAACATGGATGGACATGGAGGGTGTTATGCTGAGTGGAGTGTCACACAGAGAAAAACAGATGCAATGTGATTTTGCATATATATGGAACCTAAAGAACAAAATTAACAAAACACCAGAAACAAACTCATAGACATAGAAAACATTTTGATGGTTGCCAGGTGGAGGGATGCTGGGGGTGTGGGTGAAAAGGGGGACAGAATTAAGAGTTATAAATTGGTTGTTACACAGTAGTCATAAGGGTGTAAGGTATAGCATAAGACATACAGTTAATAATATTGTAATAACTATGTATGGTGTCAGATGGATACTAGATTTATTGGGGTGATAGAAGGGAGGGGATGGGGGCAGGGTGAAAACGGTGAAGGGATAAGAAGTACAAATTAGTAGTTACAAAGTAAATCATGGAGATGTAAAGCATAGGTCATATAGTAAATGATATGGTAATAATCATGTATAATGCTAGGTGGGTACTAGATTAGTCAGGGGACCACTTCTTAAATTATATAAATGTCTAACCACTGTGCTGTACACCTGAAATTAATATAAAATAATATTGAATATCAACTTTTACTGAAAAATTTAAAAAGGGAGGGGAACAGGGAAAGGGAATAAGAGGTCCAAATTTCCAGGTATGAAACGAATAAGTCATGGGGATGTAATGTACAGCATGGGGAATATAGTCAGTAATACTGTGATAGCGTGGTACGGTGTCAGCTGGTTCCTGGACTTATCATGGTGCTCACTTCTTTAGGTATATAAATGTTGAACAACTATGGTGTACCCCTGAAACTAATATAATATTGTATGTTAAATATGTGTGTGTGTGTGTATATATATGTGTGTGTGTGTGTGTGTGTGTGTGTGTGTGTGTTTAGTTGGGGAACAGTGTGTACTTCCAGGACTTTTTTCCAAGTCAAGTTGTTGTCCTTTCAGACTTAGTTGTGGAGGGCACAGCTCAGCCCCAGGTCCAGTTGCCGTTGCTAGTTGCAGGGGGCGCAGCCCACCATCCCTTATGGGAGTCAACTGGCAACCTTGTGGTTGAGAGCCCGCTGGCCCATATGGGAATCGAACTGGCAGCGTTCAGAGTTAGGAGCACAGAGCTCCAACCACCTGAGCCACCCCGGCCAGCCCCCTGTTATCTATATTTTTTAATAAAAATATTTTTTTAATAGCAAATAATAATAATAAGTAAAATTCTTTCTTTGTACTGGTATGTACCTTATTAAATATCACCTTTTTTTCATTGGGGAATATTGGGGAACACTGTGTGTCTCCAGGACCCATTAGCTCCAAGTCAAGCCATTGTTTTCAATCTAGTTGTGGAGGGCACAGCTCACTGGCCCATGTGGGAATCGAACGGGCGACCTTGGTGTTATGAGCACTGCGCTCTAACCAACTGAGCCTACCAGCCACACAAATATTGCCTTTTCAATGTCTGTCCCCCAATCTCCTTGAAGTCAGGTGACTTCTTGTACTGTCACATTGCCAGTACCTAGCTCCATGTCAGCACATAGTAGGCACACAGCACTTTTGTGAGTGAATAAGCAGGAATCTGTTTTGTGGGTAGTTGGTGATGCTAAACTGATTGCTCTTAAAAAGAGACTATTCATTCCTTTCTCCAAAGATGCTTTCTCCTCAAATTCCACTGGAATTTTATATTTAAAATCAAGAAAGAGGGGTGTGTTCCAGCAGCTGCTGGCCTAAATGGCCTATATGGTGTTCACGTCTCCTGCCCTCTTGACTATTTTGAAATAAGCACAGGAAATTACGTAAATTGGCAATAAGAGTTCAACAGTTGGGATTGGGAAGGTATGCATATTTGCTTTTCCAATTTTCTGCTCCCCTACCAAGCGAACACATGGAGCTTTGACCTTCCATATGTTTTTAATGCTTGTCAGAGATAAGTGTTCCAACAAGTTGGAAGCAACAGGTTGAGAGTTTCCCCTCCTTATTCCATCTGAAGCTGCTTTGTGCAGGCTGTAGACCCTAGGGAAAGACAGGACAACTTCCCATAGCAGTAGACCTTCTCAGAATGTTCTGGACTCCTACCCTTTTTAGTAGTTTGTTCTGGACATCTTCCCTGACTTGCAGGGCTCGGTTAGGTGAACCCCTGGCCTCCAACAGCCCGTGTTGACCTCCCATGGCACTGACTGCGTTTTACTGGAAATGACCATTTTCTGACCTGTCACCCATATTAGACTGTAAACCCAAGGGAGACTAGGGCCATATTTGTCGTCTTCCCTGTGTTGTCCCTCGTGCCTGACTTAATCCCTGATCCAGGTAAGGGGCTCAGTTTGTATTTGTTAGATGAATGAAGAATGACTGAATGAATGGATGAATGGATGAATGAGAAGGGAACAGGAGCACTAACAGAGCTTTATGTAGTTGTCTGTTACTTTGGAACCCATGTGTTCTGGCTCTCATTGCAAGACTCACCAGAGACCCATGCTGGTAATCGTCTAATCCAGTGGTTTTCAACTTTGAGAGAGCATTAGAATCACAGGGGAGTTGTGTTGAACTGCAGGTTGTGGGCACTATTGGAGTTTTTGATTGAGTTTGTCAGGAGCGGGCCCTGAGAACTGCATTCCTAACACACTTCTAGGTGATACCGTTGTTGCTGTTCCGTGACCAGTTTGAGAACCACTGTCATAATAAGGAGAGGGATTGTGCTGCAACTGCATTGCTTTTACCACTTCAATTTGCATTGCAGGATTTTTAAAAAAATGATAGCATTCTGCTTATGCTGTAAACTCAGCATTAGTAATTAAAGAGTAATTTAAAGCACTTAGGACTCTATATCTTTGGGTTTGTGGCAGATAAACAGATGGGCTTTTCATCCAATGAATTTCATATTTGAAAGGCATGTAGAAGAAAGATCATGAGACCTGACTTTGAACCTCACATCACCACTGACTGGGAAGGAGACCTTGGGCAAGTTACTTGCTCTCCTAGGGTCTCAGAATCTTCATCTAGAAGACAGGGATAGTAAAAGACTCTTTTTGCCGTTGCTACAAGAAACAGTAAAAAACAAAATGTATCCCTTGTTAGAGGAAGATTAATTGCATTATGAGACTAAAAATAGTGAATTTGTCAGAGCAAGGGATATAGTATTTTCTAAAGCTACTCAGTTTCCTGAATTTTAGGTATAGTGAGGATTGTATTGGAAACTTTTTCTTAGTTTATTTGGTTACTGAGCTTAGATAGTAAGGTTCTGATAGAGAAGGATATTTGTACAAGTAAAGTGGCTTTTCTAGTATATCTATCATTTATTAAGCACAACTACAGTACTTAATAAATGATAGATATAATAGAAAAATTGAATGCAAGAGAATAATGTAACATAAGAAAGGTGGATAAATCTATGGGGAAGAACTTCATTACCTGAGTGAGTATTTCGTTATTTGATAACCTACAGGTAGGAAGTTGTTGTGAAGGGAAGCTGAGATCATGGTAAGATGGAAAATATTCACCAGGTCGCCATTCACTATTTCAGTTCCTGCTTAAGGCCTTCCTAGCTTAGGTCTCTTTTGCCTCATTAGGTCACAGTCTTGGTTCCCATCTCTTGCTGTCCATTGGACGCCCCACCTAGCAAACAGGCAATCACAAGGGAAATCTACTTGAAAGTGAACATAGCATCATTGACTCTTTTTGATAAAACTTGCTGACATCAAATAGGAGGGGATGATATTGTATTGCATTAGCACATATTTGTCAGAAAAATTATGTTAAAAACCACATGATTTTTGCTTTTCCTAAGAATTAATATACATCACAATTATGATCCGAACCATGCATCAGCAAATTATAGCTTGAGGCCAAATCTGGCCCGCTTACCTGATTTTGTAAATAGATCTCTATTGGAACACAGCTATACCCACTTCATTTCTTGTTGTCCATGGCTGCTTATATACTGCAGGTGAAGACTTCAGTGGTTGCTGCAGCACAGATCTCATTACCCACAAACCCAAAAGTATTTACTGTCTGGACTCTTTACAGAAAAAGTTTGCTGATTCCTGACCTAACTTTTAAAAAACATAAACATTCCTCTTTATTTTACTTTTATTTTTGAAAATATAATAATAAATTAAAAAAATATAATAAAGTTTTCTAATGATTTTTTTTCTCCACTATTTACATGAACATTTTGATTTCCATTTTAAGTTAATTTATTCTAGGTGATGTCGGCCTCTTACCCCCTTCCCAAATTATCCTTAGCTGATGAGGCCTCCCAATGATTCAGGACAAAACATCACTGTTCACAAAGATAAATTATTGCTGGTTCCCAAATTTAAGAGTGTGGGGAACTAGACCGGATCCTGGTACTGCTACTTTTGAGCTATGAGTGTGGACAAGCTACTTAACCTCTCGGGGTCTCAAGTTCCTCCTTTGTCAAGTAGGGAAAATAGCATTAACCTTGCCCATTTAGTGAACTACCGTGTTTCTCCAAAAAGAAGACCGGGTCTTATAGTAATTTTTGCTCCAAAAGTCGGATTAGGGCTTATGTTTAGGAATGTCATCCTGAAAAATCATGCTAGGGCTTATTTTCCGGTTGGGTCTTATTTTTGGGAAAGACAGTAACACAAGGTAACGAAGGTCAGGTTCTTAGTCCAGTCGCTGGCATGCAGTATACATACAGTAGCTGTTGTAATTTCTATTTGTCTAATTTCTATTTGGTTTGGAAGGAAGTTTACACAGCCTGGATTCTAAGTTCCTCCAGGCATTCCCTGACTTGCTTGCTGTAAGGCCTATGGTTTGTAAAGCCTACCAGGAGTGGAGGCAAATCCTTCACCAAATCAACCAGTTTGCTCTGTTCGGAAAAGGAAGGGATGAGTTAAGAATTTGTCTTCCCTTTTGAAGGTGTTTCCTTTAGTCAGTTATGTCATAAATATCTGCAGCAGCAGCAGCAGAGAGGGAAATTTTCACAACGAGCTGACTCCAGCAGGGAGCGTCAGCCCAACACAGCTTGATATAAATACTCCCAGATGCTCTGACTTCCAGAGGGGCAGCATTTTGTCATCAGGAGAAGTGGACAAATATGACAGCAGTATGGCAGTGTTCACAGGAATCATGAGGTGGTAATCAGCAGGCCAGGGGAGAACAAGGTGATCTCCCGACAAGATCATGCATGTGGAACACGACTGCCTTTATTTCTCCAGACCTTGTCATGGTTTGTAATATTTGCGGGAGCAATTCTCCTTAAACTCCCCAATAGGCAGCTTCTAAATCGTCTCCTGATGATCCCTTATACACATGCCTTTGTATACGCCTCTGCCCTTGAGTGTGGACCTAGTGACCTACTTCTAACCAACAGAAAGGGCAAAGGTGATGGTGCACATTAAATTACAAACGTGTCTAATGTCTGTCTTGCCAGCAGACTCTTCCTACTGCCTTCTTAGCTTGTTCATTTTCATGCCACAAGCTGCCATTGGGAGAGACACACATGTCAAGGAACTAAGGCCCAACAACCCTCAATGAACTGAATCCTACCAACAACAATGGGAGTGTGGAATGCTTCCCCAGGCGAACCTTCAGATGAATCCCAGTTCTGACTGACATCAGCTTTCTAGCTTTGAGTGACCCTGAAGCAGAGGACCCAACTAAGGCATGCCCAGATTCCTGACCTATACAAAGTGTGAGATAATAAATGTGGTTGTTTAAGCTGCTAAGTTTTAGAGTAATTTGTTATGCAATAATAGAGATTCTAATACACATTTCTTTCTTAAAGTTAAAAAGTAAGTGAAAGTAGATTTCTGCTGAGGGTTGGAGATTAGATTGTCAGTTATTTGATTTTCTCTGTTTCTTTTCTGTGCTGCATTTAAGGATAACACACGGCTGACAGATCAATCTGCCTAACACACACCACGGATATCCCCCTGCCCCTATTCAAAAATGTTTATTGGCTTGTACTGACCAAAGGAAAGAAGTTCAGCTTTTCCATTGGCTTTCAAAACTCACTTGGATATGTCTATCTTTCACCAGCTGCTAGAATGATCATACCAAAACACCATTTTGCCTATTGTCTTTGTGCTTACAGGTCTTTGTTGGAGTCCCCACTACCAATCAGCGTAAGTCTGATTGCCACAGCATGGCAATCAAGGTTTGCCATGATCTGCCTGGCCTGCCTTTCTGCCTCACATTTCATGTTTCAGCAAAACAGAGCAACCGGTCCTGTGCAGCAATCTATGTCTTTAAGACATGCTTTCTCTTGGCCACCATTGCCTTTCTCTTCCTTTTGTTCTTCAAATCCTTCTTTAGAAAATTTATGCTTAACCATTCAGCTCAGATCATCTGTGTAATAAGAGGACAAACAAAGACACCAAAACACACTCTTGTATTTAGATCTGCATAGACCATCTCTGGAAGGATCCAGAAGAAACCAGTGACATTTGCTGTCTCTGGGGGAGGGTATTGTAGGTCTGAGGGATAAAGGTTGGAGTTCTCTAATTTTTACCTTTGTAATTTTCTAACATAGAAACATATTTACCTATTCAAACACAAAGAACAATAACAATGAAGGAAAAAATGTTAATTTCTAGACTCACCTTCCCTGACTCATACTGAATTGATTTTAAAGTATGATGACTTGTTTGTGTATCTGTCAACCTCTCTGTCTCTGAAGTTGTAGAGATCAAGGATCATCCCTTAGTCACCCTTCATCCCTGTCCCACACTGTCTAGCACACGCCTGCTACTTCATAGGCCCTCAAAATATCTGAAGATAAAAAAGTTACAATTCCTCACATGTGCCCAGCCACACTGGAACTGTAACTACCTCCCCTGTGGGCTCTGGACTTTCCTGCCTCTGGGCTGTGGTCCGTATGGTTCCCTCCTGCATTCGTTTCTGCCACCGTTATCTCACTTCTGAAGTGTCCTTGTCTTTCAAGACCCAGCTCAGATCTCACCTCAAGAAGTCATCTTCCCCTTCTCTGATTTCCTATAGCACTCCTGAGGACTTTTATTACTTTTCCCTTTATATCAGGCCCATGCCATTTTCTGTAAATGAAGATACCCGTTCTTTTATGTATTGTCTCTGGCTGTTTTCTCTTGACAATGGCAGAGGTGAGCAGTCCCAACAGAAACCTTAACGGCCTGTAATGCCAAAGGTATTTACTACCTGGCCCTTTAGAGAAAAAGCTTATTGACCTCTGATTTATATTATAATTATATCTATTGACTATTATGCTCATTAAGATGCAAACTTGGACACAGACTCTGTGTTGGATCCAGGCATATGCATTACACTGGCAAAAACAGCAGCTACCCCTCCTCAAAGCCTGCTGAGTACCATCCAGGAAGCATCTTCCTGTTTGCTGGCATACTCTCCTATCTCAGGTTGGAATTTGCTGTCCTCCACCTGGAGCTCAGCTCTCCCCTGGCTGGTTTCTTTTTGTTCTCTGAGTCCCATCCCAAGTCTCCGACTTAGGGAGGCATTCCCTGACTACCTAATCTACTTAAGTACCACTGCTGGTCTCTGTTGCAAAACCATGCATTCCTGTGTGGCACATAATGCAAACTGTAATTATTTTTATTTATTTTTTGAATTCTCCCTCTCTCCTACTAGACCATGCGCTCCTTGAGGGCAGGGCACTATCTAGTTCCCATGGTATTTGCAGGGTCCTGAACAGCATCTGTCACACAGGGCAAGTACTACAGGAAATGCTATTTACTGACGGACTAAACAGATGAATGAATGAATGAATACATCTTTGTCTTCATCAGAGTGACTACCTGAGTGTCTAGTCGTCACTCAAAACTATTTGTTGAATGAATAATGCAAGGGAGAACATTTAATCATGATAATACTGATAAATGAAATTGCATGGTTCTGCCCACCCGTTAATATCAGCTCATGGAAAAGAATAGCTTCCTTCAGCTCCATTTAAATTATTCAGGATGAAGGAAAGGAAGTAGGCTCTCAAGGGACATGCTAGAATATCCTTCTCTGATATTGTGCGTGCGCACACACACACACACACACACACACCCTCCCCAGCCTGCAGGTCTAACTTTAGATCAAGCTGCTGTCCATAGGCTGGAGGAACAGGGGAATGGGCTAGTTGTATGGCAGTCTGTGCAAATATGCGGCCAGGGGACTGTGCAATCTGCTTTTCCTCAAAACCAGCAACTCAGAAGTTGGAATACTTAATATGGTTTTTAAAGCAATACTGTTTTGGATAATAAAATTGATGCACACATTGCAAAGAATTTAAAAGCTAAAGAAAATGTAAATAAGAAATATAAATTAACCTTAACACCACCGTCATGCTTATCTATATTTTTCTTACCTGTATGTGTTATAGATTACCTCTCTCTTTCCCTCCCTCCCTCCCTCCTTCCCTCCCTCCCTCCCTCCCTCCTTTCTTTCTTTTCTTCTTTCCTTCCTCCCTTTCTCTTTAACACATTGGGGATCCATTTAGCATTTTATCCTGAACATTAAATGTGCTTTGACAACATTTTAAAGAACTGTGCTATACTATTCCAGTGAATTTACCCCAATTCCTTGTATCAGTTGTTTTCTGTTTATTGATACTATCATTTTACAACTAACATACAAGTCTACGACAAAAAAATTGATAATTGCATTTCCTTTAAGTAGATTTATAGAGGTGGCATCATTGGCTAAAAGAGTATAGAATTTTAAGATATTGTTTATAGATGCGGCCATATTAATGGTGTGGAAATGATAGACATGATTGGGCCTAACACCATTCAGAGTTATTTCACCACACCATCACCATGGACTTTCACCACTATTATTACACTGTTACCACATAATACTTTTATATTTAATTAAAAGGATCAATGAAAATATGTTTATCATTTATATCTTTTACTGGAAATTTATTTTTCCTATCTGTTTACTACTTTTGGAGCTTAAATATTCTAAAATTCAATTAAATTGAAATAATTATGGATATCATATATGTGTTTGATTATACTTCCAATTAAAGAAATATTTTAAATACATACCGAGTCATTTGTTGTAAATAATCAGTCTGGAATAAACTACAAAAATAAAAATATTGTACATTAACAGCTCACCCTTAGATGATTTAGAAATCAGTTTTAAATCTGGAATTTTGAGCACTTAGATGAAAACCAAAGAATGGATTTGAGAAGAACTAAATGAGGATCAAAGACCATATTCTAGGCAGTGATCTTTAAGGTACAAGGACAGACCTCAACAAAACCACCTGGGTGATACTGTACTTGGGGCGTTGGGCCGTACCCCGACATCAAATTAGATGATCTTGTTGCCAAGGCTTGGGAATCTGCATTTTAACAAGGATCCTGCAAAGTAAGAATCGCTATTGATTTTCCTTTTCCTGCTGACTCGATTGTGCTTTACCCATAATATAACGGGTCTGATATAATGTGCATACATATCCTAAGCAAGATGGCCTTATTCAATCAGAATCATGACAAGGGAGGACTTGTCACAAGGGCAAGTTTTTCCTCTAGGGCATGAGATCTTGACTATACTCAGAGAGAGTTCCTGTGTTCTAGGAAGAGAGGTAAAACAAATGCAATACCCTGAGGACGATCTTTAATTTGAGAATCCGTGAAGATGAGCTGAAGGCCTTTGCTGCCAATCAATGGGCAAGCCTGGTCTTGGACTTGGGAGTGAAACCCCATTGGGGGATGGGAAGTAAGAGTGGAGTGTGATGCGTTTGGGGGCTCATCACAGAGACAGACCCTCGATGGGAAACAAAAGGTTTACCATAGAAAACAGGAGGTGAAGCCCCAGAGAAATACCATGTATATTCAGAGGAAAAGTGTTTTTGTTTGTAATGTTCAAATACTGTTGCTCATATAACTCCTAGAATGTTTTTGGAAATTATTTATCCCTCACATTTTAAAATTGAGGGCTAAAATATTTTATCAGAAGGTGAATAGTCATGTTATTTCTAACACATGTTCAAACGTTGATGCTGTAAAATAAAAATGGTTTTATTTACTCTTTTAAATTCATCCAGGGGAAGATAAATATCAGAGATGGATTTGACACATTGCTCCTTTTCCTGTTTCCATTCTACTTCCCGCACACATTTCACTGCAATGCAATATATTTTAATGTTTGAAAGGCCTTTCATTGATCAATCTGTCACACTTTTCTGGATCAAGATTCTATACAAAGTTAAATTTTAAAATCTTTAATATTTTCCGGGAGTTTGATGCTGGAAATGTTAAACAATTTCTTATGTGTTATCATCAATTACTTTTATTTGCACTTAATTGCTCAAAACAACAAAAACATTATAAATTTTGGTAAACAATTATGAAACATGAGAAGTAAAATTTTATTGTAAGTATATATGTTAAATGATATGCATGAGACTTTTACCTCCTGTTAACTCCTGAATATTTCTTATTGTCCAAATGAGATAGGGTTCAGCATTAATTTTATTCCCTTTTATCTTTTATTCATAATTGTAAGGACTGAAAAACTTTGTTCATATAAATAGATGAAAATGGAAAGAGTTTTGTTATATCAACATCACTCAATTCTTTAAACTCTTCCAAGTTATTTGCCAAAAATCATATGATGATCTATCATCAAAAATTATTTTTAATGATCTACCAACTGACAACTCCATCAGATCCTTCTTCAGTTTTGTTGAAAGCAAAGAATTGAAAAGGATTTGTAACCCAATCATTAGAATCACTCACTTTCTCAACACTAACAGCTAGGTCTTGAATCACCCCTTTGTTTGGAGCCCTGGATTTTTTTTACCCTGTGGGAATGCACCGCAGTGAGATTCAGATGGGTGAGAGGTGGATCTTTCTTTGGTAAAAGGGGAGAAAGGCAGCTGTGAAAGAGGAAGTGGAAGAGGGGACAAGCTGGGACCCATGGTAGGATCCTAGGGGCATCCTTCTCTTTGTTTGTGGTGTCCTGCAGATGGTGTGCCCTGGAGGCTTTGCAAGGAGAACCAGCATGCCACAGGCATGTTCTCAGAACAGTTTTAGAAGCATCTCGAGAGGAGCTGACCATCTGGAAATTATTCCATGAAAACCATTCATGCAAAAGTCACTCTGAAAAATCTTTGTGGGGACTATCAGCACAATAAAAGATTTAGGCAAGAATTACCAATGGAGGCTAGAACTGGTGGAGGAAAATCCAATGAGGAAGAGGACAGTTCAAAGTGTCTCCCCACAAAACATGAATTAACTACTCATTAATTATTACCAAGCACAAAATACTATAACTTAACTTTACAGTAGAGAAACTGGCATATGGATAATGGGTCCTTACAGATAGGATGCACTAAGAAAAACACAGCATCTTTTCTCTGATATATCTACCTGAAAAGCATAACCTGAATCTAATCTTGGGGAAACATTTAGACAAACTTACATGGAGAGATGTTCTACAAGTAATTGACCTATACTCTTCAAATATGTTTAGTCACAAAAGGTGAGGGAATCTGAAGGACTCTTCCAAATGGGAGGAAGTTAGAAATTTGACAGCTAAATGCAGCATGTGATCAGGGTTGGACCTGGATCCGCAGAGGGCATTATTGGGATAACCTGTGAAATGCAAAAGAGGTCTGCAGATTAGAAGGCATTATAGTTTCATGGTGGTGGCCATATAATGGCTATGTAGGAGAGGGCCCTTAGTTGTAAGGAATATACACTGGATTATTAAGGGGGAAATGGGGTGTCATCTCTGCAAATTTCTTTTGTATGGTTCAGGAAAATAGATATAAATATACAAATTGAGAGAGTAATAAGGGAAATGAGAGGAATCTGGGTAAAGAGTATGCAGGAACTCATTATACTGTCATTGAAGTTTTTCTGAAAGTTTGAAATTACTTTAAAATAAAACATTAAAAATCTTATTCTCCTGGAGGGGGTGGAGGTGGGCTTTGAGACCCCTCCCCCTGCCCATTTGAAGATCAATATTGGTTTTTAGAAGTCCTGTGGACAGAAATGAAACCTTTAGGAGTCCAAAGCTGGTATGGACAAACACAAAAAGATTTGTTAAGAATGATAAGATCCTCATTGTGTAATAGAAATAAAACATGCAGAGATATGCGAATGATTCTCAAAGGAGGGAGTGTAGAAAAATTCCTTTGTAGATAGGCAATGAGATTTTTATATTTATGCAAAGAGAGAGTGGGTGAGGAAAAGTTGAGAAAGACTGCTACAGATCTTAGCAGGAAATCCCTAAATCTGACACAGCCATAAGGTAGAGACATAAGGATAGATCATGGCGTCTGACATCCATCTTTGATATTTTTCATTGAGTAAAATGATAAATCTGTTCATTGTAGCAAAACAAATAATCTTTGTCCTGGTTAAGACTGGATTCTTCTAGTGTGTGTCCAACTATAACATGATCTGATCTTACATGGGCTCTTGCATGTTGTGATATACATTTCTTGATTCTTGGTTCTTACAGTGAAATAATTGTCTTTGTGACTTCATCAATTGATTTCTGCTACAGGCTTTGCTTCCTTCCCATTGACTTGGCAAACGATGGCCAAATGATAGCTATTTCTAACTACAGCCCCCATTTCTGTTCAGAGTCTACACCTAAATATTTTCCCCATAGCGATTACTTGGAATGGTTATTGTTTAAATAAGAGAAGGCAAATCAGCTTTATCTCACCAACTAACTGGTAATAGGCCTCTTGGAGTCCCCCGTTAGGTAATTTTGAAGCCCTTTCTGGGTTCAGTGGGAGAGAGCGCCACGAATGATCCATGATGTTTGCTATGACCTCTGGAAGAAAGATGACGATACCCTTGGTATGTGGGGTGAGCAGCTCCCAATGATCCCCCTCCCAGTATTCTTTTCCTTGAGTGTGGGTGGTACCTGGTAGCTTACTTGGAACCAGTATAATACAGCAAGGTGATAGAATGTCACTTCTGTGATTAGTTTACAAAAGATTGTGACTTCCATCCTGCTAGCAGATACTCTTGTGCTGGCATTGATGAAGAAAGCTAGCTATCTTGTTGGAGAAGCTCATGTAATAAGGAACTGAGGTGGCCTCTAGACAACAGTTGGCAAAAAAAAAAAAAAAAAAAAAAAAAGTAGGCTCTGAGTCCAACAGTCCTTGAGGAACAAAGTGTTGCCTTCAGAAGAGACTCTGGTCCTGGATGCTGCCTGGATGGCATGCAGGCATGTCAGGTTCTGAGGTAGAGGACCCAGCTAAGTGAGCTGGATTCCTCACCCACAGTAACTATATAATAACAACTGTGTGCTCCTTCAAGCTGATAAGTTTGGGGGTAATTTGTTATGCAGCAATAGGTAACTAATACTTCATGTATTTGCCATCCTTAATTTAACTACTTTATGCACATTATCGTGTAACAACAACAACAACAACAACAACAACAACAAAATAGTGGGAGCAGTGCCACACACTAAGCAAGTAGGAAGAAATTATAGCTGAATTTAAAGGAGAAGATAAATGACCAAGATCAATCCCAAGAAATTAAGACACAGCAATCAGAGGACATTTAATGGAGAGGTGAACACTCCTGGAGAACTCAGCCAAGTTTGGATTCAACTGTTTTGCCACTCAGTTCAGTGTGATCCCTTGTTTATCTCTCGTTTCCACCAAAACATCAAGTTTAATAAGGATAGGCACTCTGTTTCTTTCATTCATTGTTACATTGCCCACTGCGGGCATAGTGCCTGGAACATAATAGGCTTCAATAATTATTGATTGAATGAATAAATGTTTATTTCAGTGATTGTCAATAAACCACAAAATATTGCTACACATTTGGAAAAATAAGCATCAGAAATGGTTATAATAAAGATTTTTGCGTGTGTGTGTAAAGGAAGCAAATTTAGTATCTGGCCAATTCACTCATTTAGGGCATCTAATTCCCTGATAATGTCAGTTAAATGGGGCATTACTGTAATAAGTACCATTAATTATTCATTGCTAACACAGTGTTCAAGGTCACATGAAATCTGATGGAAAATCTCTTCACTGTGGAAAAATCACTTGCTGATTGTTATCACAATTTTCACTGCTACTGTACAGAGCTTGTCTCTTTCCAGCATTTTCAGGAGGGACCACAAGTCACTAAGCTCATTTCATGGAAAATAATGTAATTTCATTCATTTCATGGAAAATAATGTAATTTCATGTATCTGATTACATGTTTCTCTGCTGTTAGGAATTTCCTTAATTATATATATATATATATATAATATATATTATATATATACACACACATATATATACACACACACATATATATCGTATATGATTTGTTTTATATATATGAGTGTATATATATATATATATATATATATATATATGGTTTTGAACTATTATAAAGAGAGGAAAGAAAATAAGTTATGGTAGGATAGAGATAGGATAAATGACAAATAGATTATTTATGTGAAAAAGAAAAACCATAGAAAGCAAGTATGACCAAGCTTCTGAGATCACTGTGAATAGCCAAGTATTAAGTTAACCAACATAAAATCCAGAGCCTACATAAGGAGGTGAGCTTAGCATTTGCTTGGCTGGCAAAATGGCAAACGGTGGAACTGCCTTTATTCAGTGAGAACCAGAAATGCATTTAGGCTTCTTTCCCTGCCGCTCTCTGTTGAGAAGGCTTCTGAGGCCCAGCGGAGGAGCACTGTAATTGGTTAATGATGGCACAGAATACAGAGCAGATATATTAGCCAGTGCATTTATGAGTCTTAGAATTCTCTAATGTAATACAATTAGTCAATTTCAGGGTAAGTTGTGACTCAGTGAAATCCAATTATGATTTATTTTCTCTATTGCAATAGTACGACCAGACGTATTTCCAGATTCAAGGAACTTAAAAAAAAAATGTTTTTTTTTAAAATCTCTGCTCTTCTGGACTATACTTGGTTTTATACTTACTTTCAACAGGTTATTTTAGCTTCAGAAAGGATTTCAGGGTCTGAAATAGTCCATAAAAAAAATGAATCATTTTTCAAAGGTGACAGAACCTACGGATGCCTCTGGCTTACATGTTTGCATTTCACCATAAAGCAATAACTATATGTCCACTGGTGATTTGCTTTAATCTTAAGGTAAATAAAACCTGTTGGAGCAGAAACTGGGAAAAGGTGGTCAAAGGGTAAACAGTATTGCTAGTGCTTTGTTCTCACATTGCACATGATTTCCTCGGGGCATGTAGCCCTTCACTAATCTAAATCAGTGTACCACGCCTTTAAAAAAATGTCTATTAAGACAAAATGAGCTGAAAATACTTTGTAATGTGGTCATCAGATCTGCAATTTGTAGGTTGTTCAAAAACAGTGACTATTTTTACACAACCACGGCCTATACAACCCCTTTCCCTCATTCCATTGTGACAAACCTATGGTGGCCTGACACCCGGAGAATAGGGCCATAGGTTCTTTCCATTTGGCAGCTCTGCAGATCACCTGAACTTAGTCTTCCACAGTTTTCATTAAACCCATCAGCTGTGTGTAGCTTTCTACTCCTTCCCGTCAAAAATAAGATGTGGAGTAAATTTCTTCTCCAATGACCTCCTTCTCTTTATCACTACTGTGTTTCCCCCAAAATAAGACCAGGTCTTATATTAATTTTTGCTCCAAAAGACGCATTAAGGCTTACGTTCAGGGGATGTCATCCTGAAAAATCATGCTAGGGCTTATTTTCCGGTTAGGTCTTATTTTCGGGGAAACACAGTATGTGTTAGTTTCCAGCTTGCTGAACTTTCATTCATTCACATATAAATTTAACAAAAAAGTGTTCAGAGCCTAGTAATGCTAGCTATGTGCTGAAGTGACAGTGGTAAAGCAGAGAGGAGGGTTACTATCCTCACTGATTGTCATGCGGGACGGTCTGCTGGGTCTCAGCTCCTGCTTCCCACACAAGAATGCAGGATATGGTGAGGCCAAAAAGGAACACCCACAGAACCATAGGTAGGAGAGTCATACCACTATAGTCTCACTGGAGGCTGGATTCACACGACGTGCGACCTGCTGTCCGCTTTCCTGCCTGCCAACCGACCAACTCCACTCTCCAGAGCAACGGCGGCAGTTATATCAGTGGTCAATTGGCTAACTGGCTACAGCTGACGGTCAACCAGCCACAGCCGACTGCCATCTACTACCCGAGCCAGCACCCCTCCACGTGAGGCCAAGAGCCTGGAAACTGCTCTCTGGGGCTCTGTCCCCACACTGATATGCTCTAGTGAGGAAGACAAAATAAACAAGTAAACAAATAAATTGTGTTACAAAGGAAATAAGTAAAGGACTGAAAGGGAAGAGTATGGAGGGATTTCTGTTTTGGGCCATATGGTGGACTAGATATTTGCAGAAACCCCACTCAGTAAAGTACAGCAAAAATGTTAAATAAAATACTAAGGACGAGAAAAAAATGCATGCCTGAATGAGTAGGAGAGTAAGGAAATTCTGTGGAGGCCAGAAATGACCAGAAAATAAGAATCATCAGGGGAGAGGTAACTCTGGTGTTGCCATTTGCCCTGGGGTAAATCTTGTCTCTGGCGGCCTAAATCCTAGATTTTAATTAGCCGTGTATAGGGGACAAGAGACAGAACATATGTGACCTAAGACTGAGTCAAGGTTGGACTGATGAACCGCTACACAAGGCCGGGACACAGAAAGGCAACAGTTTTTGTGAGTGAACCAAAAAACCCAAACCAAACCCTGGCCGTGAGGGAGACTCTGGGATATAGGGCTTGCCTCAACCTTGGCTTTGGATGAAGATAAAAGATAACGACATTCCTTGAGAATTCCTTATCATAAACCCGTGGTAAGGGTGTTCACATGTGGGGTTGGAATCCATGTTATCTACAAACAAACTTCCAACCAAAAATGTAATTTTAGATGAAGCTTAGGTGGCTTGTCCAAGGAAAATCTCAAATCCTCTGTGCAGAAACAAAACCAGGTTTCAAACCAGGTCTCAAAGAATATCTAGAAATAACATTAGGAAACAAACTCATCGTGAATGTAAGGAGAAATAAGAACACATATAAAATTCCCAAACTAGCCAAAAGGAATTAGAAAGTCTTGCCCAGTCTGAAATGGAATGCAGTCTATATAAAGCTTAAAATAAGATTGTAGAAATAAATCCAAATATATCAGTAGTCATAATCAAATAAGTGAAAATAAATTAACATTTCAAAAAGAAATAAAAGATTATTAGGTAACATTTAAAAAAAATCTGGCACAACACAGAAAAATTGAAAATCAAAGGATAAACAAAGTGTAATAGGTTATCTACTAATCTAAAGAAATATGGGTACCTGTATTTCTAGAAACAGTGCTTCTAGAGATAAAGAGAGTCACTGTATTTTGATAAAAGTTTCAGTTCATCAGAACAATTTTAAACTTATGTTCCCAATAATATAACTTCAAAATATCTAAAGCAAGAGTTTTAGGACCACAAAGAAAAATTAACAAGCCCCTTACCATAGTGAGTAAAAACTTACTATTTTTTTAACTTTATTAAATTTATTGGGGTGACATCAGTTACTAAAATTATATAGGTTTCAAGTATACATTTCTATAATACATCATCTACATATCACATTGTATGTTCACCACCTGGAGTCAGTTCTCCTTCCATCACCATATTATATTTGACCCCATTTTTCATCTGCCATCCACTGCCCCCTTATCCTTTGTGGCTATGTCCATGAATTTTTGTTTCTTTGTCTTATTTGTTTATTGCTTTCAGTTTTTTAACCCACATATGAGTGAAGTGATATGGTTCTTGACTTTTTCTGTCTGACTTATTTTGCTTAGCATGATAATCTCAAGATCCATCCATGTTGTCGCAGATGCAGTATTTCATCTTTTCTTATGGCTGAGTAATAGTCCATTGTATATATGTACCCCATCTTCTTTATCCAATCATCTATTGAAGGGCATTTTGGTTGTTTCCATATCTTGTCCACTGTGAATAATGCTGCAATGAACATAGGGTACATATATCTTTACAGACAAATGTTTTCAGATTTTTGGGGGGTAGATACTCAGAAGAGGGATTGCTGGGTCATATGGTAATTCTACAATTAATGTTTTGAGGAACCTGTATACTGTTTTCCATAGTGGCTGTACCAATTCATACTCCCACCAGCAGTGTATGAACGTTCCTTTTTTTCTACAACCTCTCCAACACTTGTTGTTCCTTGTCTTGTTGATAATAGCCATTCCTGATAACAGCCATTTTGCTTTGCATTTCTCTAATAGCTAGTGAAACTGAGCATTTTTTCATATATCTGTTGGCTGTATATCTTCTTGGGAGAAGTATCTGTTCAGGTCTGCTGCCCAGTTTTTAATTAGATTGTTTGTTTTTTGTTGTTGTTGAGTTGTTTGAGTTCTTTATATATTTTGGATATCAGCCCTTTATCGGAGGTGTTGTTTGCAAATATCTTCTCCCATTAGGTTGGTTGCCTCTTTGTTTTGTTGATGGTTTCTTTTGTTGTGCAGAAGCTTTTTAGTTTGATATAGTTCCATTCATTTATTTTTGCTTTTACTTTTCTTGCCTTTGAGGTCAAATTCATAAAATTCTCTCTGAACCCAAGGTCCATAAGAAGCCTATGGTTTCTTCCATGCAATTTCTTGTTTCAGGTCTTATGTTTAGGTCTTTGATCCATTTTGAGTTAATTTTGGTATATGGTGACAGATAGAAGTCTAGTTTCATTCCTTTGCATGTGGCTTTCCAAGTTTCCCAGCATCATTTATTGAAGAGGCTTTCTTTTCTCCGTTGTATGTTTTTGGCTCCTTTGTCAAAAATTATCTGGCCATATATATGTGGGTTTATTTCTGGGTTCTCAATTCTATTCCATTGGTCTGTGTCTTTGCTTTTCTGCCAATACCATGCTGTTTTGATTATTGTTGCTTTGTAGTATAAAGTGAAGTCAGGGAATCTTATACCTCCAAACTTGTTCTTTTTCCTTAGAATTGCTTTGGCTATTCAAGGTCTTTTGTGATTCCATACAAATCTGACGATAAAGAAATAAAACAAATCTGTTCTATTTCTTTGCAAAATGTCATTGGGATTTTGATGGGGATTGCATTAAATCTGTATATTACTTTGGGTAATATAGCCATTTTAACTATGGTGATTCTTCCAATCCATGAACATAAAAATCTTTCCTTTTCTTTGTGTCTTCTTCAATTTATTTTAATAATGTCTTATAGTTTTCAGTGTATAGGTCCTTCATATTCTTTGTTAAGTTTATTCCTAGGTAGTTTATTCTTTTAGTTGCAATTGCAAAAGGATTTTTTTTTTTTCATTTCTTTTTCTGAAATTTCATTGTTAGTATATAGGATTTTTGTGCATTGATTTTTGTATCCTACAACTTTACTGTATTTGTTTATTGTTTCTAATATTTTTTTGGTGGAGTCTTTAGGGTTTTTGATATAAAGAATCATGTGATCTACAAAAAGCGACAATTTAACTTCTTCATTCCCAATTTGGATGCCTTTCATTTCTTTCTCTTGCCTGATTGTTCTGGCAAGGACTTCCAATACTCTGCTGAATAAGAGTGGTAATAGGGGTCATCCCTGTCTTGTTCTTGACCTTAGAGGAAAAGCTTTCAGTTTTTCACCATTAAGCATGATATTAGCTGAGGGTTTGTCACATATGGCCTTTATTATGTTGAGATACTTTCCTTCTATACCCATTTTATTAATATTGTTTTAATCAAAAATGGATACCTTGTCAAATGCTTTTTCTGCATCTACTGATATGATCATATGATTTTTGTCCTTTGTTTTGTTTATGTGGTGTATCACATTGATCGATTTGCATATGTTGAACCATCTTTGTGCCCCTCCAGTGAACCCCATTTGATCATGATGTATACTCTTTTGAATGTATTGTTGTGTTCAATTTGCTAGTATTTTGTTTAAGATTTTTACATCTGTATTCATCAGAGATATTGGTCTCTAGTTGATTAAAAACTTACTTATCAATAATTGATAAAGACAGGTAAAATAAAAAATATAATAAATGAAATTAAAAAATAAGAAAAATATAGATTTAAACAACATAATTGGCAACAAAAATCTAGTATAAACATATAGAATGTTATTCCTAACAACTAGAATAAACCTTTTTTGTGTGTGTGTGCATACACACAACATATATAAAATTTAGTCATGAACTAGGGCCTAAAGCAATTAAAACAAATTTCAAGCAACTGGTGTCATACATATGTTGGTAAGCTAACTCTGTTGGAAAAGAAAAGGCCCTGATTTGTAATGTTTCCAGATTTCTGTGGTATAAATATTCATACCACAGCTGACTTCAAGCTATCAATAGTTAACCATGGGTTTGCAAAATCTTTAAAAATCACATCTTGTTAGTCAGTACGAATTGTCTGCAGCACTCTCTGATTATAAAAAATAAAGTTAGCTATTAATAACAAAAGTATAACTATCTTCCTCATTCACTTAGATATTAAGAACATACTTCTCAATGGCTCATATGTCAAAATCAAAATTATAATGGGCATTCAAACCGAGTGATAATGAAAATACTATATAGGAAAACTTGTGGGATGCGACTAAAGTGTTCTTCAAGGGAAATTTGCATCCTTAAATGGTTATATTTTTAAAAAGGAAAGATTGGAAATAAATTAGCTAAGATTCATTTTAACCAAAACAACACAAACAAACAGAAAAAAACCAAAGAAAATAGAATGAGGTGCATAATAGTGAAAAGGCAGACATTACTTATAAATAACACAAATATGCAATAGAGATCATTTCCACAGACACATATTGGTTGTCTTATTAAAGTGATAAAATTGACAAAACTTTTACAAGATTGAGCAAGTAAAAGGAAAACCCAAACAAAACAATTAAAAGGGGGAAAATGACAGGTGTATCAAAAAATAAAACTATAGTGACTCTAGTATGAATAATTTTATGCATAGATTTTAAAAATTTAAGTGAAATGGATATATTTTTAGAAAAGTATAAATTACCCAAACTGATTCAAGAAACAGGAAATATGAATGATCTTATGTATTAGTTATTTATTGCTGCATAACAAACCACGCTACTACTCCATAACTTAAAACAATAAATATTTATTTATTTATTGAAATCCATAGGTCAGCTAGGTTGTTCCTCTGGTTTTGGCAAGGCTTACTCATATGTCTTTGGTCAACTACAGGTTGGGTATATATCTTTGTGGATGGAGGTTGCACTCTAGCTCACACATGTTGCAAAGGAAGCTGGTCGTAGGCTGGTAAAGTGTGACCTCAGTTGAGACAACTGGGTTGACCTCCACGTGACCTCTTATTCTCCAGCAGGCTAGGCTGGTCTTGTTCATATGGGAGTGGCAGGGCTCTGAGTGAGTCAGCAGAAGGATGAAAGGTCCCTAACGGGCTATGATTGAAACTGGTACAGCAGAACACATGTATTCTGTTGGCTAAGAAATTCACAAGGCTAGTCCAGATTCAAAAGATGAGGAAATAGATAATTTCTCTTTAGTGAAAGGACATGGATATAGAGAAGAATGAAGTATTGTGGCCACTTTGTAATGTATCACATTCTAAAATTATCAAATATGTTGATTCAGCAGTTTAAAAGACTTCTCACTAAGAAAACAGTTGGCCCGGATGCTTTTACTGCCAAGTTCTACCAAACATTCAAAGACTAGACAAATCCAGCCATTCAGAATCTCTTCAAAAGTAGAAAAAGAGGGACTACACCACAATTTATTTTTATGAGGCTAGTAAAACCCTAAAACTAGGCAAAACATTATGAGAGAAGAAAATAGCCCAAATGCATTAAGGATCATCAACACAATATTCTAAGCAAAATTTAAGGAAATGAAACTGTCATTGTATAAAAAAAGAGATAGCATCACAACTAAGAGGGGGTTATTTCAGGAAAGCAAGGTTGGTTCAATCTTGGAAAATCTATTAATTCACCATGTAAACAAAACAGAAAATAAAATAAAATTGACTTCATTAGATGAAGAACACACATTAAATAAAATTCAACAAACATTTATGGTAAAAGCTCATGGTATATATTAAGACTAGAAAGGAACTTTCTTAATTAGAAAACCCAGTATCTACAAAAACCTTTAACCTAACTCAATATTGAAATGCTAAAAGCATTTCTTTTAAAACCAGAATCAAAAAAGTAATGATAGTTATTTTATTTGACACTGTTTTGGAGGTTCCATCACATGCAATAAAATAAGAAAACTAAATAGATGTGTAAATAGAAAGGAAGAAACCAAACTCACATTATCTACAGATGATACATATGTCTATATATAGAGCAAACACATAAAATAATCTACAATTAATTAAATATATGACAATTTAGCAAATTTGTGAACTATATCTATATACGTAATTTATTTCTCTGTACTGGCAATAAACAGAAAATGTAAGTAAGATTCTGTTTATAGTGACAAGATTATTGAGTTTGAGTTAGCCAGAAAAGTTTTATTTTCGCTTGCAATCTATGTTTCCTTGTTGTAGGACTTCTCAGAGCCTCTATATGCTAATGAGCATTGGGAATCTCAGAGAGGGGAAAGAGTAGTCAGCATTTTCTGAACTTGTGTAGTCCACTTTTTATCTGTACCATTTCTTATAGGCTCAGGGAAAAATGCTGCTTTAGATATATGAGGTCTGACAATTAAGTTCATGAACTGGTTGCACCGATGTTGCTAACCTTTTTTGATATCAGAGGGATTATTCATTATGAATTTGTACCAACTGGACAAACCATTACCTGAGTTTACAATTTGGAAGTGCTAAAAAGGCTGAGTTAAAAAGTTAGACAATCTAAACTTTTCACCAAAAATTCATGGCTCTTGCATCACGACAATGCACCAGCTCACATGACACTGTCTGTGAGGGAGTTTTTAGCCAGTAAACAAATACCTGTATTGGAACACTCTCCCTACTCACCTGATCTGGCCCCCAATGACTTCTTTCTTTACCCAAAGGGAAAGGAAATATTGAAAAGATGACATTCAGAACATCAAGGGTAATACGACGACAGCTCTGATGGCCATTACAGAAAGAGTTCCAAAATTACTTAGAAGGGTAGACTGGGCACTGGTGTTGGTGCATAACTTCCTAACGGGAGTACTTCGAAGGTAACCATAGTGATATTCAGCAGTGAGGTATGTAGCACTTTTTCTACGATGAGTTCACGAACTTAATTGTCAGACCTTGTATACTTTTAAAAATAAATTTTTCTTTTAGAAGGTTTTTGTAGTCACTATACTTACAAGACAATCAAAGAAAAAGCAGAGAAAGTCAAGGGTCTGATAGGGCTGAATTGATGGAGGAGACAGAGTTGCTTTAGGAAGATCCCTTGGCTTTTTAAAAGATCATCTTAGTTGCCTTATTGATCATGTGATTGTTATAAAGAGTGAAATATTGTTCCTAGGCAGCTTGTTCTGGTTTTGGAGCCATTGGCTTGACCCTGGTTTCTCTCAAACAGCTCAGAATAGATTTCCCTCCTCTGAGCTCTGCCTCTGTGTCTGTACTGAAAGGCCAGATATGAGCTCTTTCTTGTTCCTTCTCATCTCTCTTCACCTCCACTCTGCCCCCTCCCACAGAGGTGCTGTTTGCTGAGACTCTTTGGCTAAACCAGGGGGTCTCAAGGCAAAGCTGGTTGGCCGATGGCCTTGTGGAGCAGGGCATGTGGGCGCGAACATGAGTCATGTGGGGCTGCAGAGCATCTGGGCTGTCAGCGACCCAAGGCTCTGTCTCTGCCCAACATGAAAGGAAGCGGCCGCGGAACACTTCCCAGGTGGGGTGTTGGCCTTGTGGATTGCACAGGAGAGTAACAGAGTTAGTTCTTATTTTCCCACAAGACTAGGTGGAAACTGGCTTCTCCCTTGCTCAATCAGTCAGTATCCTGAGAGGCATCTCTTCATCCATACGGCCAACTTTAACTGCCCATCTAGAACCACAGGTCTCAGTCAGTGATGAGGTTGCCCTGTCCATCAGGGACATTTGGCAATGTCTGGAGACATTTATGGTTGTCACCAGTGGGGGTGGGGGGTGAGTAATGCTACTGGGATCTAGAAGGTAGAGGTAGGGATGCTGCTAAACATCTTACAACGCATAAAATAGTCCTCACAACAAAGAATTATCCAACTCAAAATAACTAGCAGTGCTGAGGTTGAGAAACCCTGCTCCAGAGCTCAGTGTTTAATCACAAGGGTGCTGGGGTCCAAAAGTCCAGGGTTCAAACCCTGGCTTTATCGTCTACTGCTGCATGGCCTAGTCAAATTATTTCACTTTATTCTTTCATTTGTAAAAGAAATCTATGAATCCCTACCTCATAAAGTGCTTAGTATAACACAAGACACTTAAAATGATAAGATTTTACTGTCATTGTTCTGTAAAAGGTACTGAATTGTCCCCATGAAAGACAGGAGGTTGATAGATGTAGACAGAACCTCATGTGCCAGGTACTGTATAGTGGATGGATGGGGGAGGGTTTGTAGGAGAAAGAGCATAAAGATGCAGCCCTAAGTCTTGTAGCATCTAGAACTGAGTTGTCTGATAGAACTTTCTGCAATGATGGCAATGTTCCATATCTGTGCTGTCTGATATGATAGTTACTAGCCACATGTGGTTATTGAGCCGTTGAAAGGTTGCTACTGCAACCAAGGAACCGAATTTTAAATTTTATCAAATTTTCATTACTTAAAATTAAGATGCTGCACATGGCACATGGATCCAGTATTGGACAAAACATGTTTAGAAGAGGAGAGGAGATAAATGTAGACCAAATGTTGACAATCTATGACACGGTGTGTGTGTGTGTGTGTGTGTGTGTGTGTGTGTGTGTTGGGGGCACAATTGTGGCACAGGAATTGAGGGGAGGAAGTCATCACTTCTGACAAGGAACTTCATAGAAAAGATTCTGCGAAAGGTGGGCCTGCAGGGTGGATAGACTTCTGATAGCAGGAATTGGGGCCAGTGAGGGAGAGCAAATTCCAGGCAGAGGAAAACTGTGGGGGGAGAAGAGCTCAACGTGTCTGAAGGTCAGGCCCTAAGACAAGAACACCACACCTTCTGCCTGCAACGAGTGTGACATTTGAAAATACAGTGCCCCTGATAGGCAACATCAAAGGTAGTTGTGTGACAGCACATCTTGTTTTAAGCCTAGGACAGTCAAACACAAAATGGAAAGCAGTGACTCAGAAAATAAAGAAATGCCATGTTTTACGGGACCAATTTTTAATGAATCCACCTGAAACTGGTCAATGTGGGTCTTAGAACTCAGGTCTTGGTGACTTCAACTACAATGTTTTCCATTCTATCCCATGAGATCGCCAGGTCTGTGTGTGGGCACGGAAATTGTAGAACTAACAGGAGAAGCTGGAAGACTGCTGAAGACAAATTTTGACAATTCAACAATTTACCTCAGGCTGCTCTGGTTTCTGGAATCCAGTTGAGGACAGGATGACATGGCTGGGCAGAGGATAACTGGTACTATGAAACTCCCTGTCGCAATCCAATTTTACTGCAGACATCCAGATATTGCCTAAAACTTTTCCTAGAAATCTATTAAGCATCATGACTCTAACAAGCAGTGCTTATTTAGTGGCCGCTGGGGCCGGACTAAGATCGACAATTGCTTTGGGGATTTCACCACCAGGGGAGGGGATGAGAATCTTCGCATGTGAAACCTGAGGTTTGCAGTGGAGTTTGCTGCTGGATAAAGGAAAATTGATCTCTTAACATAAGGAACGTTTGCAAAATATGCCAAACTATAATGTTCGCTACAGAGAAATAGAGGACTGTCACCAGAGCAAAATTTTCACCTGAGGAAAGCATCTTGGGCAAATCAAAACTTCGTCAGTTTTGGTTCCTGGCTAGAACCAAGGGTTCTTCTATGACTGGAAAACAACTGTGACTCTCCAAATCGGGTAGATCTTTAAGGTTGCATAATGTAATATATCTGACTCAGTAAGAATCTCATATTTTGATGTATAAAATGGAAACAAAATTTCAGTCTGTGGACTATTAATCTTGGAAAAAAAATAACATGAGATGTCTCAAAATAAATATTTGGATATTAAGATAATAGAGAGAAAGAGATAGAAACCTCCAAAACATCTTTGAAAACTGAGTACGTTGCTCCTAAAGACTATCCCATAGAAGAGTTAAAATAGCATTAGAAAAACGGAAGCTCAATGACATTATCAATCTGGAGATAACTTAATTCATAGTTTTAATCATCTGCTACTAATACAATAATAATTTCATAATTTAAAGGGAAATTTCCAAATAACTTCTAGATTTCCAGGTAAGATTTGTAGAGTTTTACTCGCCTAGAACCGAGGATAAGAACTCCAGGTAACAAGGTAGTCAGTTTTCACCTCCCTTTCTGTGCCCAGATATTTTGGATTAAGTCAGATGTGTTTTCAAACTACTTTGCCTCTTAATTTTTAAACCCCTGTTTACTTTAAATAAAATTTAATTCATATGTTTCTGATTCATTTCCACTTAACTCATCAAAATGCTGTTTCATAAAAATCTCTTTGATGTTCAAATTGCCTTTGGAGCTATTTTTAATAAGACTTTTTTTAAAGCTTCCCTACTTAGAATCAGAAAGTTCCATTCATTGTTCTTTAACAACTAGGGGTCCAAAGGGTTGGGTTCAGTGCACTATTTAAATGAAATGATGTATGTAAAATCCTTCGTAAATTCTGAAAATCGATGCCTGTTAGTGATTAGAGTTGCTATTGTTGTCATTACGACCACGCAGAGGACATGAGTTTTGAGATTTCTCCTTCCCACAGTTGGCTGGACTCGATCATCTTGTGGCTCTCTCCTACTTATTTATAACATTTCCTTATTCTATGACTTTCTCATTCTTAGTAACACATACAATAAGCATGTCAAATGACTGGTAAAATATTAAAGGATTTTGTCAGAGAGCGAGCCACCACTCAAACTGGACCCCTTTCAGTTGAGGTTCCACTTGGACTCACTGTGTGTAACATGTTGACCTGCAGTGGGGTTCAGAATCTGGTTGGCTTTCACTGACTAAGGGGTTAGGGTCTTCTCTGTGTATTGTTTGCATGGATTGATAGACTTTGACAGGAAAATGATTCACTAAGAAGGATGATTTGTGAGCAAACCCTGGAGGCAGGAGGGAATAACCAGCAAAAGGTGGGGTTTGTTCTCCAGTCCAGTGGATGCATTCTAAACCTTGTGAAGAGCCACATGGAGAAATTACAGTTATTTTTAATGGGGGCTGTGGGAACATGGGCACATATAGTGTTGCTCAGGATCATACGGCAAAATGTGAGGCAGCGAATTCCTTCCAATTCTGGGTGGAGCCTAGTCCTACCTTGGCATCATGGGAGGCTTGATGTGTTGATGATAGTGTCTGGTGAAACAGTGGGACAATGGTGGCTGAAATCCTATTGTCTGGTAGGAGATGGCAGAGGAGTTTTGGCAACACACAGTGGTTGCCTGTAGCAGCATCATCCAGTTTACGTTAGCTTGATCACACGTGAGCCTCCCCTGGGGTCCCTAGAAACACTTGTGTGTGTGAGTGAGTGTGTGTGTGTGTGTGTGTGTGTGTGTGTGTGTGTGTCCCAGGAATCTCTATGACCTCATTCCTAGCTGGAGTCTGATGAGTACTGGGGCCATTCAGGTTACATGTGAAAATAGCAAAATGGCCATTTTGTTGCTTCTGTCTTGACAAGTACGCAAAAGGTCTCGACCACTCTAACAGAAGTGAACAGGAAACCTTTGTCTCCTGGAAGTTGACCCTGATCTTGTGTGTGAAGCATATACTTCCAGCTTTTGCATGCTCTCCCTATGGCTCAGTCTGTTGCACACTAGGCTGCCTTTAGGAATTTGGAACCAAACATGAAACTCTTTATCACACAATGGAAGGAACATTGCTCTGCCCTTTCGCACATCAGTCTTTCCTGGTGAATGGCTGCCTAGCCTTCTGATTCTTGCCTTATGGAACAATTGGTCCCTTCAGTGAACTTGCCAGCAGTAATCAGTTATTTCTCCTAGCCATAAATTTTATCCATTCTTTTCTGAGGGGGAAGAAATTAAAGTAACAAAGGGAGGTGGCTATAAAGAACAGAACTGTCAGAATAGCAAATGTTTCAGTAATTTGTTGGGTCCGTGGTTTAGAGTTGACTGATTTTAGCACTAATTTTGGTTTGGAGTATTTCTTGGGACAAAGAAGCCCTATTTTAATGTATATCTCTAGTGAAGATTGTGATTTTAAGTGTGAAAAAGCATGTAAGAGCGGTTTCATTACAATTCAACAACTTAACTAATTTTTTTGTTCTTTTTGGAGAACTCAGGTATCGGCTTGGCTATCTCATCTTTCATGCAACAAACCAGAGTTTTGACAACACCCACTGAACTTGGTCTATTAAAGACATTGCCCAAGAAACCACCTGGTCTAGCTAAATTGTAATAACTGTTCTGAGCACCTAATTCCACCAGGTCTCGTTGGAAAAACAGGAAAAATTTCCCTAAATGACTAATGCTTTTAGGTCCAGCAGCAGTTTTTTCCATTGTCCTCAAAGCACCTGGTGTAACCTGCTTGCTTTCAATTTTTCTGAGAGCCTGTGGATTTGAAATGAGAAAAAGAAAATAAGATCCCATAAGTCCACAGGGCAAGGCAACCTGCATTCATATAGAAAACACCGGACATTTCTGAACATGTGGCTGCTAAGCTCTCCCCATCAGGGTCAGATTTATGTATTTGCTCTGGAACCGAGATTTTTGTATACCAGGCACAATAGCTTGGAGTATTTACAGTGTAAGCTATTTTCCAAAAGCAAACAGCTGTGCCGCCAAGCTCAGTAAACCCCTGTGTCCTCAGATACAGGAGCCAGAACCTTCTCAGGGAGCAGGTGTGCCTCAACTAGGAGGAGCCCTTCCTTGGGCGTTACTCCCTGAATGTCTGAACATTTCCCCCTCTCCAGAGATGCAATCTGATGACTTCTGAGAGCTTTTGAAAAGGCACTTATTTTTTCATTTTCTCCTTCATGAGAAAAACTGAAAAATTGTCCAGTTATCACAATCTAAAGGGAAGGGTTGGGTGGCTTTCAGAGGAAGCTGTAGATAAAGCCTAAGTTGTGACAAAGACACTTTATCTTCTTTTTATTCTCTTTAAATTTTTTAAAAAAATTTTTAAAAATTCCCCTCCCGCTTTTCTGGCAGGGAGGGTGGATGCTTTGGTCAGGAGCAGGAATCTGAAAGGAAAACAAAAGGCAAAACATGAAGCTGTTTTCCTGCCTAGAATCTCCATGATTCTTTTTGCTTGTGAGCAACTCTTAGCTGGCTTCCATCAATGGAGGTACAAAATCACTCACATTCCTGTGGACAGGACTTTAAAAGAACGTGCAGAAGTGGGATGGGGCGATTCATTTACTTATTCGTTTCCTGAATATTTATGAAGTACCCATTTGGTACTGGGGCCTGAGATTACTGTTGTAATGGAGTTAGACATCGTCCCCGCAAGGGATCAAAGGTATCGCCTTCATTAGTTGACCTCAAAACCTTCCCAACTTCAATCATTTCTTACACCTTTTGGAGAAGAGCTGTTAAAGTGGAAATGCTACTATGTGAACATAGTATATATAAATATAATATTATATTATATTTACAAATCTTGGTTTGAATGATAGGACCCAATGTAACACGGTACCATGGGAGAATCATAATTCAACAGCCAGGAGAGCTGAGTTCTTATTCTGGCTCTGCTAATCACTAGCTGTGTTGTGATCATGTGTGAGTGACTCTCCCCCTCTGGGTCTCAGTTTCTCCATAGGCACAATGAGGGGGGAAGAGTCTTTAATTGCTTTCCACCTTTATGATTCTACAATTCGTTAATAGTTTAAAAGCAGATATCTAGATAAAATGTGATGGATGGGCTGCAGTGCTTGACATGTGGTTAACCTGAAAGAGAAAAAGGCAGAAAGAAGGGACTCCTATGCATGTGGTTTAATGATGCCCATGAACAGTATATCAGGATAATTGGTGACAGTGGGTGGGGTGGGGTGTGAGAAACATCACAGACTGTGGAGTCAGGATACTTGGGTCTGATGCTGTCTCTACCATTATGTAGCCTGAGACAAGTTATTTACCTTTTCTAAATCTCAGCATCCTCATCTGTAAAATGGGTTAATATTGGTATCTATTGTATAACATTGCTGTGAAGAGTAAGTCAGACTATCATCCATCTAGCACAGAAAGCCTGGAAAGCAGTCAGTCCTCTATGTCCAAGATCCTCAGAGTGTGGTCTGGAAACCCCTGGGGAGTCCGTCAGCGAGTCTGAGAGGTCAAAACTGTTTTCATGATAATACCTTAGAATTTGCCTTTTTACTTTTATTCTCCCATGAGTGTACAGTGGAGTTTTCCAGAAGCTACAGGATGTGTGATATTGTCAGAGACTGAATGCAGAAGCAGTTAGGAGAACCCAGTTGTCTTCTCTTAAGCCAGTCATTAAAATTTTTTACAAAAATGTAAAATAATGCTACGCTTCTCTCTCATTTTTTTTGAAAATAGTTATTTTTTTTCCATAAAATATGTATTTTTTGTTAATATGCAATGGACTTATTATTGCTATTTTAAATATATAAATAATTACTTAATACATTCTTAGTTTGTATTTCAAACGTGGCAAATAGCAGAAGCTCCAACTCACTTTTAAAAAACTATTTGGAGTGGTCAATAATTATTAAGAATGTGGTTTTAAAAATCAATAGAAAAATATATTCCTGCATTAGTTTCCTATTGCTACACAGTTGCTATAACCAAACATCACAAACTTAGTGTCTTAAAAACAACACAAATTTATTATCTTAATGTGCTGGCAGTCAGAAGTCTGCAAGAGATCCCAGGACGGTGCTCCAGGGGAGACTCTGTCTCCTTGCCCGTCCCAATTTCTGGGGCACCGCCTACATGCCCTGGCTGTGGCCTCTTTCCTCTACCTTCAAAGCCAGCAGCGTATCCTCTTCAGATCTTGCCCTGCTTGTGTGGTCTGGTCACATCGTCTTTTGTCTCTCTCTTACAAGGACCCTGGTGGTTACACTGGTCTACCTGGGTAATCCAGGATGATAAACTCCCCATCACAAGATCCTTAACTTAGTCACACCTGCAAAGTCCCTCTTGCCATATAAGATAACGTATTCCCAGGTTCTAGGGATTAGGGATGGACATCTTGGGGGCCATTATTCCGCAATTCCATTTTGAGTAATTTACAAATTGGATTCTTAACAAAACAAAATAAAACAATGAAAATTTATAATGATAGTACATCAAGTTGAACGCAGATATATATATAAGTATATATATTACTTAGCCAACAAATATCCTTTCTTGTTTGAATTTTTATAAGAGTTTGTATAAAACTGATGACATATGCTGGGGAACAAGATCTTAAATGCTCCCCAGAATAACAGTTTTGCAGTTTCTTTTATGCATTCGAAATTAAGGAGGGGATGTAGAGAAGATTACATGGCGGTGGGAGAAAGCAAGGTGGGGACGGGTTACAGGAGAGTTAAGGTTATGTATTCTCTTGGGGGTGGTCTCCTGGAGATTGGATCACAGGACAGTTAAAATTATGTGCTTTCTTGAGGGGTCTGAAAGGGGGTATTTCAAAGGTGTGTTAACCTAGATGTACAGAAAAAATAAACAGGGCTTACTTAAGGCAAAGATAAAGTTTTTACTAAAGAAGTTACATGCCTGGGGCATGACTAACTCTCATGATCTACCCAGTTAGGAATTTATGATCAGATCACCCTGTGAGGTTACTTTCCATAAGACTCTTTTTCAATTTTTTCCACAGTTCCCTCTTTTGGTCATAAATCAATCCAAAGGATGCATTGATGACCAACCTTTTGGTTGAGTAGTGTCGTCTCAGAGTGCTAAAAAGGCTTATTCCTAGGAAGTCTCAGTATTGATGTCATCTCATCAACACATACTCTTAAAGATCTCTATGTACTCTTATGTCTCTGCCCAATATTTCAATTGTCAGCTTAAGAACCTCTCCTTGATGATGTCTTCTTTACCTCCCTCAGGAGGGCTTCCTTTTCTCGGCATTTACACAGAGCCTGGCACAAAGAACTGCATAATTGTTAGCTAACACTATTTCAATTACTTTTTTGTGTCTCTCCCTTCTACTAGACTCTAAGCCACCATTCCCAAAAGCATGTTTCACAAAACACTTCCATGAGATTATACCACATAAAATAGTTGTATGGTCAAAACACTTTAGGAAACACTACGTATCTTATCCTCTTCTTTGGAGATTTGTGATACACTTTAGCATATTAAAGTCTTTGAGAAGTCCTGTGGTGTGTGTGGGGGAAGGTGGGCTTAATTTAACACACCATTTTACAAATTTATTTGCCCAAGGATTCTCTTTTTCCTATAAAATTGATTAGCATTCCACTGTCAGGAACACTGCTCTAAGCTCCTTGGGGTAAGTACCAAATTGTGTTTTTTGTATTTTTTTTGGCTGACCTGTTCCCAGGATACTGCAGGTACTTGATAAATGTATGTTGAATGAATGCACTGAAGAAGAGGAAAACAAAGATGGTAAGACAAGATCTCTTCCCTCAAGTTGCTAAAAATGAATAAGATAGATGCACAAATAATTATTTGTATAGTAGTAGGCAAATGAAAAAGTGATCTAACCCAGGATCGTTAATAAGGAGAAAATCAGATCCAAATGCTGAAAACCATCCTAAGAGTTAAATGGAACTGAAGCAGGTAATTCAAGCAGCCTTTTGAACTTTGTGGACTACCTTCTCTCAAAGAGGAAACAAGAAAATTAGATCTGTGTAGCCCAGAGCAGAATAGAAAGAAATATGTGTCTTCAGATAAAGAATGAAAATTATTATAGAAAAGATTAAGCTAGGATTAAAACTCCAAGTCAGGTCTCTATTGCATCCTGAGTGATGGCTGAGAACCCAATACTCACATCCAATTATGCCTGTGAACCTGCAGGCAGTCAGTTTGAGAGAGTGAACCCGTATCTCGCTGCCAAAGGTTGGGCATGAGTTTTCCAATCCCAGCCACACCATTTATCAGAAATGAAGGTTCTCTTGACATGGGAAGCAGCAATAGGCCTATTCTGAGATGGCACCAAAGGCCAGGGCAATCACTGGTGGAACCAGCCATTCCAGCAGCTGCTCCGCAGCTATGCGGCGTCCCTTTGTTGGTTGGCCCGAGAGCTAATTCAACCAAGGTCATGAAGGGGCAGCAAGCGGTCTTTCCTCTGTGCTCTGCTATGTTGGGGGAAACGAACAAACAAAAGTAGTTCAAGCTAGAGGAGAAAGAAGTTGGTATGGCTCAGTGGAAGGGGGAAAGAATTGGGGGGCCACCAGAGGATTTGGTTTGAATCCTAGCTCTTACAGGCCTGACTGCACACAAATTACTTAACCTTTATGAGCTTGTGTCATCAGTTGATAAATTTGAATAGAACTTCTGTGTAGGGTTGTTGTAAATCCTAGAAATAAGTTTTATAAAGTGCACTCAATAGTGGGCACTCAGTAAATAATAGGAGAAGAGCATTTATAATAAATAATATTTATTAACTAATATATAACAATATGTTATATTTTATATTAATGTAATTAAAATATTGTAAAATATAAAATGATAAACTTATCATAAATAATTTATCAACACAATGGCAGGATAGTATCTGTGAATTACTCATCTTTGTTCCCCCTCTTCCAGGATTTCTTTTTATCTCATAACCATGTTTCCTATTTGGGAAGTTGTCCACTCTGCATTAATTGCCTCAGAGAATAGATGGACTAGCAGAAAGGCAGAAAAAAAGGATGTTCGTCTGGATTAAAAACCAAGGAATGAAAGGAAGACTCGTGGAATAGAGGTGTGCTGCAGAGTCTGGTAGTACCCACTAGGCCTCCACTGACTGGACCCACTCCTCTCAGAGAAGCCCAGACGGTTATGGAAGGGCCCTGATGCATCTGCTACATGAACAGATGTCACAGGAGCAGATGAACCTCCTTTCAATGCCTTGGCACAATGTAGTGCTCATCTCAGAACTCGGCAGCAGCCCTGGGGAAAGAGGGAAGATCACAAATTGGCAGGGATTAGGTTTCTTCCATCTTTGTTGAAAGGGGACATGAAATAGTAATTATGGCAAGGTACAGGTAACCCCTGTATAACACGGCGCTTTTATAACACGGTTCCGCTCTAACATGGTTCGAGAATTGGGGGAAACCATCGTACAACACGACATCCTAGAACACGGTTTCACTCTAACACGGTTTCACTCTAACACGGTTTGAGAATTAGAGAAATCCCCAAGCAACACGGAGTGTAATAAAAGCTTTTAGGAGCCAAAGATATCTCATTTGAAATTTTTCTTTTGAGCATGGATGGTGTATCAGATTTGACTGCAGAATTTTAAAATTTATTAGAATTTTAAATCCATTTTGTTCTTGGAGTATTAAGTTCAGAGGATGAAGAGATCGTGTCAAAAAGAAAACGCCCTCGGTTAATGGTACTTAGTAATGATGATGAAGAAAACATTATTTAATACATATTAATATGTTACACTTTTGGTGAAAGTTGTTTTAATAAAGATATTTCTCTTAATTATAAAAATATAATAATATGTTTTCTTAATTTTTAGAACTTAACCCTCCTTTTTGTACTAGTTCTTTGTTTCGTATAACACGGATTCGCATAACACGGCATTTTTTAAAGGAACCTAACAACCGTGTTATATGGGGGTTACCTGTATTGAAACATAAAATTAGATTCCTTGAATAACCGAATCATGGATTGAGATTCACTCTCTGTTATGATGATTGCTAAGGCACAACAAGTTAATATAAAGGTGGGACAAAGTATATGTGAGAGAAAAAAAGTACATTTGGTGACAAATATATATGACTTTTTTATAAAGTAAAAAAAAAGAAAGGGAATTCTATGGTATTGCTTCAGTATTAGCTATTGGTAATGCTGGTGAGAAATATTTACACGTTCCACTGGTTACATGATGCAATGTCCAGGTGGATATTAAATGTCCTGTGAAGAATCTGGAATGATGGTATCGACATTATAAATATTTCGTTAACACACTGCCACAACCTATAAAAAGAAAGCTGTTACTGACATAATTCATGTGGTCACCATATTTTCTCAAGGATTCTACAAACATTTAGATTTGTTTAATTCAAGGGAAAAACAATCTGAACTAGAGGAAGCTGCCAATAGCTCACGGGGCTTTTAATTCTTCATGTGTGTCATTTAAATAAGAGTTCTTGTAACAGGTTTTTTTGCTTGTTTTTGTTTGACTAATTAAGTAAATTCTAGTTTACATTTCTATCCTATTCTAATTTATAAAGTATCAAATAAGAACTTAAAAACCCAAAATTCAAAAAAAGGAAAAGGTCAAACTCCCAAGACTGTATATAAAAAAAAAATCACCATTTTGCCAAATATTTGCCAACACCAAATGTGCTAATAAGCTTTTCCTCCCGTGTCCCCCTCCTCCCAAACTCTCTTGTTCCTTTCACTAGTTTCCCCTTAATCTGATTTAGAACTCTCTCATGCAGTCTCTACTATGATGTCCTTAAACATTTTGTGCTCAATTTATCTGATCCCTTTGGGTCATTTGCTCCTTTAATTCAAGGACTGTTTCCTGAGCACCTATCATGTTCCAGGTGCTATGCTAGGTACCAAGGATTTAACAGTGAACAAAACAGGTCCTGCTCTTGCTGTCATGAAGCTGACACCAAGCAAATTGTCATCAACCGGGCTAACAGACAGAGAACATCAGATCTACATTTTGAACCTGGTTTCTTTCTGGTGGCTTTTGTTCAACCCAATATTTGTATCTAGTCATAGTAACAATGACTAATGTCTACTACCTATCAAAGGAGGGTACTTGGGGCTTTAAAACATGCTCATTATTTTATCCTTACATTAACCCAATTATTCCCATTTTCCAGAGGAGGAAAACTGACTCCAATGCCATCTGGAAGACCAGGATTTCTCCTAACTTCTCTGTTTTATTTCTTCCCCTGCTTCCTGAAAGCATTAATGGATTGTGTGTTTTTGGTATATTATTCCTTCTGGTTTTAGAACTCCTCTGATTCCTAGCGGTAACCTTCCCTCCTGCCTTGACATCCCTTAGATCTTGACATCACATTGAAAGGGACCCGATAAACCAATGCCTACTGAGGAATCGTGATGTTACCTAATAGAAAGAGTTGGATCTGTCACTAAAATCTTTCAGAACTAAAGTTCTACATCTGACTAAGGGCTTTCAGATGCTGCAGCAAAGTATTTCTACAGGTGATAGAAATAGTATTTCTATAAGTGAATATGCTCCTTCTTCCTTAATAATGGAATACCCATTCGTTAGCTGAGACCATGACTGCCCAAAAGAAAGATTACATCTCCCAGTCTCCCTTGAAGCTAAGGTGACCATGACATTGAATTTTGGCCAATGGTATGCAGAGAGTGGTCTGTGCAACTTCCAGGAAGTATCTTTAATGGAAGGTGTTGTGATCTTCCTATTGGCTGAAACACAGACATGAAGGCTGGGGCTCCAGCAGTCATGTTGGGTCATGAGGTAGAAGTTGTGTTGGTGACAGTGGAGCAGGAGGCTGGAAGAAGCCTGTGTCTGATGATCAGGGAGCACTACACCAGCCATGTGCAGCTTACCTTTGGACTTGGTTTATGTAAGAGAGACTTAAACTTCCATCTAGGTTTCTGGTTTCTTTCTTGTTTGTTTTTTTGTTTTATGTTGCTAGTGCTTAATCTAATCCTGATGAAACAGGACAGGCTGGTGGGGAAATGAAAATAAAGGCCAGTGACCCTCCTGGTATTCTTGCGTCAGGTGGTTACTGATTCTCCCTACTTTGTCCATATATTGTTCTTAAGTTAGAATGAAATTGACAAGAAACAACTTATTAATGATCAGAATGCGTTTTGACAATCATATTTCAGATGGCAAAACACCTGCCCCTGGAAGATCCTGGGAGAGTGACCCTCGCCTCTGTCTGGCCTTTGTACGGCTTCCTCCCAGAAGGCAAGCCCAAGTTTGTGACAGCAGCCATCATCTTCCTCAATTCAGCCCCTTGGAGTCACTTACTCAGCTCTGAGGAGTTACAAACTACCCTAATTGCCTCATACTTGAGATGACTTTGTTCAAAGAAGCCCAGAGGACAGATAATAAAAAGCAACAGAATCGAATGTGCAATTTGGAAATATTGGTACAGAATAGATTAAAAAGAGGAGATGTCAAATTGGGAGCAAGGAGAAAAATTAGGAAGACATCCAGGAGACAAGTGACAAGAGCTGGAGCTGAGGCACTGCCCTAAGAATGTAAAGGAAGCAATAGCTTAATTATAATTGTTGTGGGCAAGAGATTTCATAGTGATTATTCATGGTGGGAAAAGAGTGGAAGACCACTAATGAAGTCCCATTTAAAGTGGGCAGAAGAATGAGAGCCAGCGAAAAAGATGGAGAAGGTCAACCCAAAAGGGTAGTATGAAGAAAAGGAGAACGTGGCATCACAGAACCAGGTGTTTTTAAAGAGGGGCTGGTACACGGAGTAAAAGTACTTAAAGAAGTCAAGAAGGAATAAGGAGGAAAATGTATCTATTGGCGTGGCAACATGGTGGTCCTTGGAAAATCTATCCTGAACAGACCTGCTGTGCAAGGAAGCCAGACTACAGCTAACCAAGGAACTAAGTCTCTTTTCCATTGTAGAGTAATGGAAAGCACAGGGTGAAGGGTTGTTTCTCGGGGATTACAGAAACTGCTGGAACAGACATAAAGTGAAGGTAATTCTTACATGAAGCTTGGTTTGATACTATAAAAACTTCCAACTCATATTCATGTTGTCTTTGGCACATTGGAACTGGTATGAATACAAAAACTTCAGCATTGCGACTGCCCTCAACTGTTTTGGACATCTTGACTACTATCCGATTAAGCTGGGCCCAAACCAACTAAGACATTCTGCACATGGGTGTGACAGCAAGTTCCCAAATATTTATTGTCCATACCAAGAGAGAGTAATGAACAGTTCTGCTAATTAGGTCCTGTTTATATTTCAATTATCATGGCTAATTACAGGTTTTATTCATGATATGCTTTATTAATTATCAGTAGTGCTCTTGTTTCTCAGCATACTTAAACAACTTACAATGCTTTCTCTATCTTCTGGGTGCCCTTACAGCCAAGATTTTATTTGTATTAAAAATGCAATAGATAAATGGCATGCAAATTGTTCTTTAACTGAGGAACATGGTCATGGCTGGTCAACTTTTAGTGTCAGAATGGATGAAATGATAATTTTATTTAGTGGAGCAGTTCTTACCCCAGGAGTTGGGAGAAGATTTCTTGGTAGAATATGGGAATTTTATTCTAGTCACAAGACAAAATTGGATGTCACCATCTAATGCATTTCTGTAAAACAACTATAATTTTGTTCCTTAAAACTCTCCATTTGTAGACACCGTGACAACAGAATGCCTATAAAATTGTGCTTCTTAGAAAAAAAAGTAGACTTGGTTTCTATCATGTTAAGTTCCAGATTTTTGAAGGAGTGTTTGGTGGTTTATAGGATAATTAGGGCCATATGTGCATTTTACGAATGGGAGAGGCTGAAGTCCAGATAGGGCACCAGGGACCATCACAGAATCACCAAGTGTGGAAATGGCAGTTAGAACTGGAAATCTAATCACCTGCTTCTTCCCACTGACCTCTATCCCATCTAGTTCATGCTGGAAAGATGGTTGCTTTTATGTACCCACTTGAATGCGCTAAGGGATGCCTGAAGATCTGGTAAAACATTATTTCTGCATGTGTCTGTGAGGGAGTGTCAAGAAGAGATTAGCTCTTGAATCAGCTTTCTTAAAGAAGATCACCCTGACCAATACAGGTGGGCATCATCCAAGCTGGTGAAGACCTGAAGAGAACAAAAAGGTGGAGGAAGAGGGAATTTGCTTTTTCTTGAGCTGGGACATCTGTCTGCTGCCCTTGGGCATTGGCACTTCTGGTTCTCAGTCCTTTGGACTCAGACAGAAATTTACACCACTGGCTTCCTTGGTTCTTGTGCTTTGAACTCAGACTAAACCACTCCTTTTCCTGGTTCTCTAGCTTGCAGATGGCAGATCACAGGACTTGTCAATCTCCATAACTGTGTAAGTGAATTCCTATAATGAATCTCCTTTTACATATGTCTGTATGTGTCCTGTTGGTTCTGTTTCTCTGGAGAACCCTGGTTAATCATGCAGGGTCTCTCAGGCTCTGCGGTGACATAGGCCTCTCTTAAAGCCGCGATCTACTCTATACCTCGTTTGGCTCATCTGGAGGATGAGATCACAGTAGTTACTACCACTGTACCGGGCAGTTTTCATGGTTAAATGAGGAAATGTATGGGAAGCTCCCACCCAGCATTTGACACATGTGATTATCCAACAAATGTCAGCTGCCTTTAACAAGACAGACCCAGGGCTGACTGTGGCTTTGCTGCATTGGTCCAAATCCCAAAAAAAAAGCCTAGAATCCCAGAGACTGAGGCACAATCAGTCTGCACCAGATTGTGATCTGTTTGCTCTTCAGACACTTGCTGCTGGTCAGGTTCAACTTAGATCCAGTTATAGCCACATTCAAACATCAAAGGCACGTGGGTGAAAACATCCTCCCGTTTTTGTTGCTTTCAACATTTCGGAATCTGACTGAATTAATCAGCTGGCTGCTACTGTATGGGATCCTGTGACTACCGTGATTCCCCGAGAATAAGGCCGGGTCTTATATTAAGGATTGCTGCAAAAGACACATTAGGGCTTATGTTCAGGGAATGTCATCCTGAAAAATCATGCTGGGGCTTATTTTCTGGTTAGGTCTTATTTTCGGGGAAACACAGTAACTGAGGCCAAACCTCGGAGGCTACAAAGCAGAGCAATTCGGAGTATTGTGCTTCTGTCCCATTGTCTGAATGCCCTGGGAAAATGACACAACCTCTCGGTGCCTCTGTTTCCCCCTAACAAAACAGGGATAAAAGAGGACCTACCTCTTGGGTTTAAGGATACAGTGAGATGCTTCACATAAAGTGTTTAGCCAAAGAGAGATCATCACAAGTTCTCAATTATTATTGCTATGTCCCCTGCCATTCCCACCATTTCACAGTAGAGTTTGGTTCTAATCAGGAATAGGATATGCAAATGTCACCTGTAATTCAGAGATTTGAAAAGCTGTATTAACAGCACCAGGCAGGCTGAAAGGAGGCCAGTTTTCTCCTTTACTGTAGTTTGTACATTTTGTGGCTATGCAGCGGGGTGGAGTGGGATGGGTAGAAAAACCTGCATTGAAGGTCCTTTGGGCCATTGAATTTATAGTTTTGGATTTCTAACACAAACCAAGTTTCAGGGGATTAGAGCATGAGGGAGCTATGGTCTCTCCTGATTATAACTCTCCATTTTCTCTGCTCCCAATCTTTCCTTGACCGGCAGTAAGAGATTTCCTTTTGTCTGACGGCTTATGTGTAAAGCTCTTCATTCTGATTCTGGGTGCCTGTTCTCAAGATAACGAGGAAGAGGAAAAGTTGTATATGTAAAGCAACAGTTCCAACCTGTCCCGTGCACATGGATCACAAGGTGAGCTTGTTCCAGGGTAGATGGCGGGCTCTTTCCCTCAAATCTCTGGATTCAGTCTGACCTGTCCAGCAATCTGCACCTTTTCTAAGCATCAGCCCAGGTGATTTGATGCAGGATTTGAAGTTCAGTCCCTGAGCTCCATTGTAAAAAACACGGTTCTAACCCTGCTCATATCAATACTCAGCTGCTTTACAGCTTGTTGGTTAAGGAAGAGGCAGTTGGCTCTGGCTTGCGGGCCGCGTGTTTAGCTGAGTTAGGGCACACCCTCCCCTGCAGCCAACTCGTTTCCTGAGATAGGATGGATATCAAGAAACACTCTTAAAGTCCATTAAAAAAAAAATCACTTTATCTTTTTAACCAAAAGAAGAAATAGAGAAAAAGCATAGCAATTGAGAAAAAGGATACTGTTTAAGTAAAAAAAAAATTAAAAAATCATGATTGTAAGATGCCAAACTCACTGATTTGATCCATTGAACAAAACGAGATATTCAAAGCCCACTGGCCAATTTGGTCACAATTTAACTTAGAATTTATTTCTACCATGTAGACCGAACTCCTGAAGATTGGAGGTAGCCTGGTGTAATAGAGAGAGCACAAATATTCCTCTTGGAAGATTTTGGTTTGAATCCCGGCTCCATCAATCTAGCCATGTGACTTCAATCTCTTTGAGTCTTGATTTTCCAACAGGAATAAAGGGTGTACTAAACATTAGTAATAATGTATATAACTTGCTTAGCTCGGTTATTAGTATTAGTCGTGATCATTGTTACTACCATTTGTCTTCTCTTACCTTCAATCGATAAGATGGGGAAATGATGGTATTATTTTATAACTTTGTTGTGAAGATTATTAAATTAGATAATTAATTAGTGCTTATGATGTGCCAGGTATGTTCTAAATACTTTACATACCTTAAGCCATTTAATTCTCACAACTCAGTGAGGTTCTTCCCATTTCACTGATGAGGAAACAGGCTCCAAGATATGATGTACATTACCCAAGGTCACATAGCTATCAGGGTGAAGCTGCACTATTATATATGAAGAACTCAGCTTAGTACCTGCACACAGTACTGTCCATAATGGGCAGTTTTCATCATGTTATGTAGAGAAGACTTTTCCTAAGGACCGCCTTGGGGATTTCAAAATCATGGCTGAGTGGAAATTCTACATGGTCAGCATTTTAGTGCTGATGGAAGTGCATTCTTTCATGGAAGATGGGGTCAGTGTTGTCCTGCCTGACAAAAAGAAATATCTCTGATCTATGTGCTGCAAACAAGAGTGGACCCCATTTAAATAGGGGTTAAATTCACCCATGTGGTCCTCACCTTAATGATACCTGTCTACAAAGGAACTGAGCAATTGTCGTACTTAAAAATGTTCCCTTTTTGTCTGTAGACGATTATACTGCAAAAAAGCGGTTCTTAAGACAGCCTAAGAAAGTAAAACAAAACAAAAAAACGCTCTCTTGTAAGTTATATTTTGATGGGCTAGCATTAGACACAACAGGCAATGATATTTAAGTTGATCACAGACAGATGTTTAACATATATTATGTAAAAAACGTAGACATAGCTAACTGTCAAAACAGATGGTTTCCCAAAACACCGGACAGATGGAACCAAGAAGATACACTCCTGAGGAGTCTGAACTCCTCAAAGTGACCCTAATTAAAAAAAAATAATAGTTAGTTTTGATCAAAGCACTTCGAGGATTTTCAATTCTTTTCTTTCTATACTTTTTTTACTTTGTCATGGCTACTAAAATATTTGGGATGTAAAATTTCTCTTTCTTCCTTTCTCGGTTTGTGTATGTGTGTGTTAACACATGTGTGAGTATTCTTGGTTTCAAAAGCACACTTTATTTTATTTTATTTTCTATCATTCACTGTGGGAAAATTGAGTGTGCTCCGCTCATTGCTGGCTGGCTCCCCAGCATCTGCTCCCCTCCCAATTGCCCAATAGTTCCTGATTTCCATTTTGGGACCTGGGGTTCCAGGGATGTTGACTCTGTGCCCAGCTCCATATCTTGTCACTGCTCTGCAGGAAAGCCTCTGATTGATCCTTTTCTTATTCAGAGTAAAAAGCCAAAGTCTTCCCACTGGGCTGCAAGGCTTGACACAGTCTGGCTTGTTACCCCAATTTCATCTCCTACAGTTCCCCCCACCCCTATTCCTTTACACTGGCCCCTGGCCTTTCTTTAAATAGGCCAGGCACACTCCCACCTCCAGGCCTCTTTAATGCTGATCTGTCAGGGAACATCTCACTGAATAAAATGGGGGAAGACCTTGACTTAGTTGAACAGTTTTTCCCCAACTCCCTCACTTTTGCACATAGAAAAAAATCCCTATAAAATCAGATTAACTTTAAGCATTCACCATTAAATGTTTCAAGAGGAGTTTGCACCAACATTCTGCCCTGGTAAGAATTTTAGAGGCTGTGTGTGAAGTCTTTCTTCTTGTGTTCATAAAGAACAATGTACAATTCAGTTGTGGAGAGAAGGCTTTCTTGAAAGCAATTGAGAGAGTTATTTACAGGGTGGGGTTTTGGTCTTGCTGCGTTTACACAGCACTGGCTATTCTGCTGATATTCATATAATGAAACTTAAAAATAAAAACAGCTGGAAAGTGTGCCAACCGATGCCTGCTTCATCAATTTGCTTTCTGGCTTGCCTCAAGTAATTTTAATAAAGTATGTTAACTCTACCAGAGTCTTAAAAGAATTCATGTTCTATAATCTGGCCCTCTTCACTGCTACAAGAGTTTTGGAAATAAGCCCATGAATTTAATGAAATACTTAAAATAATACTCCGGGAGGCTTAAATCTTGATAATTATGCAAAGAGTTATACTTCAGGTATATTATATGTTTCTAAAATGATGCATTTTGCCTAGAATTCTGATTGTTGCACTTTAAAGGAGCTATGGTTACCAGGATCAAATTTAAATAAAGTTTTCAAGTCACAGATGACCCAAAATGAAATTCATGCAACTAACAGTAGGGAGGGATGGTGCTCCCACTCTCTTGAGCTTGCCTTTTAATGATTCTGTTTAATTTCCTGTTTTAAAGAAAGAACTTGAATGGAATCTCTTCTTAAGGGATTGTTTGGTTTAAACCTGATCCCCTCAAATGCTTTCCTAAATCCCTCCTTTGAGGATTTGGACTTCGGACTCACCTGAAGGTATCATTTCAGTTCTTGGATGAGAGACACGCTCTTCATCATTCTAAAGCAATCCGAGAAAGTTCTTCTCAGTCACAAATAGCACCAGCATGTGTACAAAGCCCACTTTGTTTTGTGGGAAATGAAAATGTATTTTTAACAGTGTATCTTTGGACTGAAATATGAAGAACCTCCACCTGGACATTAATGCAAGTCAGAATTATGAACATTCATTACCATAGTCATAATTGCCATTTATGCATTTGGTGTTCAGTGTATCTGGGTCTTGTTTCATTTAATAACACAATATCTGCACTTGCTAGCAACCCCAATCTGGACTTTGTGATGTTAAACTCAGCTAGGAAAAGTAGTAGTTAAACCAGAGAATTTAAAGTCAAGGCCTTCATACGCTTTTTCCATTGGCAATGGAGCAAAAGACCATCCACCCAAGCTCTTCCCACTTTCCAGTGGAAAGATAATTAATTCAGTGATAACAATAAAGAGTCAGTGTCTAAGCAAATTCTTTGGGGATTATGCATATATCAGCTTTAGCAATACAGGTGAGGATGACTTATTTTGAACCACAACACAAAAGATATGTGCAAGTCGAATTATTGGAAAGTTATATGCTTGCCACACTGCTCACACAAATAACAATTTCTACATATAGTAAAGTTAAGCAAACAACCTGAACAAAATTCAATTAATCATTGTGAGATTAAACCAAGAGTAATTTAAGAGAAACAAACAAACAGCACTAGGAGAAAGTGAAAATGACACTCAAGTAGGATAGCACAGAACAATGTATTCTATTCCCATAGTTCAGTGATTCCAATGATGAGATGGTGCCTACACGCACAGTAAGAGCATCACAGCTCTCTGAAACCCTGCCTGGCAGACAGTTTTCTTAGCAGAATTCAGAATCAAAAGCCACAGTAATCTTCTAGTTCTAATTAGTAATATCAAGTTTTAGGAACTCTGAATAACTCACTTATTAGGTTACTATCAAGTAGCCCTAATCATACATAAAAATCAAAGACCATGGAATTGCAAACTATTCACCCAGAACCCACAAAAGAAAAACATAGATTTTAAAACATTAACTTTTTGAAAGGGATCTAAGATGGCGGAGTACATAAACACTGCTTGCTTCCTTCCATGAACACATTAAAATTACAACTAAATTATACAACAGTCAACCTGGAGAACCATCTGAAGTCTGGCTGAACAGAAGTTTTATAACTAAGGATATAAAGAAGAAGCCACATCAAGACGGGTAGAGAGGCAGAGATGCAAAACAGTCTGGCCCCAAACCTCCGTGTGGCAGTTGTAAAGCAGGAGGGAATCTTGGCAACAGGGTTTTCCCCCAGAGGAGCCAGGGACCCGAGCTGCAAATCAGTCTCCCCAGCCTGGAGTCCTGATGCTGGGAAGAGGAGCCCTCACAACATCTGGCTGTGAAAAACAGTAGGAATTCCAAGCATCCACGTGGGATGGAAGGCTGTGGGAAACCCAGACGTACTCTTAAGAGGCCAATGCACAGACTCACTCAGAAGCAGGCACTTACCGTGGGCTACAGCGGAGGGATGGTAATTAGGGAGGCGTCAAATATATACAGAGGGCAGACTGAAGTGTGTGGCCTTGTGGGGAGGCCTGGAGGACAGTTGCCATGTTTTCTGTGTGGGGTCCTGCTTCTGTGCAGCTAGTAGGCTGGCACATCTTTCCTGTGTTGAGCCCTCCCCCATAGGGCCAAATCTGAATCTGATTGGTCTGGTGAGTTTCACTTGATCCACTCTGCTGACTCACTGGGACCCCACCCCACCCAATTCCTCCAATCCCAGAGGCACTTTCTCCACAAGCAGTCAGTCCTACACACATTGAATTTTTTCCTGGAAAACTACTGGAATCCACAGGCCCAGATGGGTGGGGACTGGCCTCAGTGTGCTCTGAGACTTGCTGAGTAGCTCCAGGCTTAGCACTGGCACCTAATCAGAGTCTACATTAACCTGGTGACTACAACTCTTCCCACTCTAGTGACTCCCTGAGACCCTGCCTCACCTACCTCACACAAGGTTTTATTGGTGGCTGAACCTGAAGGGAGCCGGCAGGTGATGGCAAGCCTCAGGTTTCCCTGGCTTTTTGTGCAGCTACCCCAGGCCTGGAACTGGTGGAAAACATCCTCGGTTCAAAGGGTGGCCTTTTACATACGCCTACAACTTTAGCACAGGCAGCGAACAACTGCAGATTGCTTTGTAGCTCTTACTAGGTAGTCCTCAGCAGGTTACAGGCAGTGGGTGAACTAAGCTTGCAGCAAAGCCCCTCCCAAAAGGCCCCAGAACCAACATACTTGGAGGTTGGCTTCAGACCACAGCAGAGAACCACCCAATTAGCCCCACAAGTGGCAAACCCAAAGGGTGGTCTCGACAGGCACCAGAGCCCACTGGGGGGAATTCCACTCAGTAGGGTAAGCCCCTGCACAGCAGCCTGTAAACTGTGGATGTGGCCAACCAGCCTGAGAGTCAAAAATACCCACTGACATGCCAACAACAATCACGGCTCAACTCTAACTGTAGGGCACACACAACCCACACAAGGGACACTCCTGGAGCACCCAGAGCAGGTGACCAGGGAGACTGTGCCAAGGCCCCACAGGACCCCTACTACATAAGGCCACTTGGCCAACACTGGGAAACATAACAGATCTACCTAATGCATAGAAACAAACACAGAGAGTTAGCCAAAATGAGGGAAGGAAGAAATATGTCCCAAATAAAAGAACAGGAGAAAACTCCAGAAAACAGAACTAAACAAAATGGAGGCAAGCAACCTAACAGAGACAGAGTTTGAAACACTAGTTATAAGGATGCTCAAGGAACTTAGTGAGAATTTCAACAGAGATAGCACGCATGAAAAAGGACATAGAAACCATAAAAAAAAGAAACATTCAGAAGTAAAGAACACAATAACTGAAATGAAGAATGCACTAGAAGGGACCACCAACAGATTAGATGAAGCGCAGGATCAAATCAGTGATTTGGAAAGCAAGGTAGTAGACAACACCATCACAACAGCAAAAAGAAAAAAGAATCCAAAAACATGAGGATGGGACAACATAAAACATAACAATATTCACATCATAGGGGTACCAGAAGGAGAAGAGAGAAAGCAAGAAATTGAGAACCCATCTAAAGCAATAATGACTGAAAATTTTCCTAACCTGGTGAAGGAACTAGACATACAAGTCCAGGAAGCACAGAGAGTCCCAAACAAGATGAATCCCAACAGGACCACACCAAGACACATTATAATTAAAATGGCAAAAGTTAAAACACAAAGAGAGAATCCTAAAAGCAACAAGAGAAAGGCAATGAGTAACTTATGAGGGAGCTCCCATAAGACTGTCAGATGATTTCTCTGCAGAAACTTTTCAGGCCAGAAGGGATTGGCACAAAATATTCAATGTTCTGAAAAGCAAGGACCTATATAACCAAGGGATGCTCTACCCAGCAAGGCTATCATTTAAAATTGAAGGGCAGATAAAGAGCTTTCCAGACAAGAAAAAGCTAAAGATGTTCATCACCACCAAGTCAGTATAACAAAGAATATTAGAGGGACTTCTTTAAGAAGGAAAAAAAAAAGATCAAAATTATGAATAATAAAATGGCAATAGCTACATATCTATCAACAATTGCTTTCAATGTAAATGGATTAAGTGCTCCATTCAAAAGATATAGGAGGGCTGACTGGATAAGAAAACAAAACCCTTACATATGCTTCTTACGAGAGACTCAATTTAGATGGAAAGACACACACATATGGAAAGTAAAGGGAAAAAAAGATATTTTATTAAAATGAAAACAAACAAAATCGGCAGTAGCAATACTTATACTAGACAAAATAGACTTAAAAACAAAGGCTATAACAAGAGACAAAGAGAGTCCTAATAATCCCACTGTGGGTATTTATCTGAAGAAACCCAAAATGCTTCTTCGAGGAGATGTGTGCACATGTATGTTCATTGCAGCATTGTTTACAATTGCCAAGATGTGGAGGCAGCCTGGGTGTCCATCAATGAATGAATGGATAAAGAGTAGGAAGTGCCAAAAAAATGTATACAAGTGGACACTTTCATCAATGTTGCTCAAGCAGTAGTTCGCTGTAATCAAAAGTGTCTGGATGATGATAGTAATTGCAGAACTCAAATGTGACTTGTGTTCATCTTTTTTTATTAGTATATCTTGAGTATTACAATTTTAATACAGTTTCCTTTCTTAAAATGTGTATACATTTTTTTGGCACCCTCTGTATACAAGGAATATTGCTTGGCCATGGAAGGAAATGGATTCTAGCCATCTGTGGCGGCATGGATTGACTTGGAAGGTATTGTGCTTAGTGGAATGTCAGACCAAGAAAAACAGATGCAATGTGATTTTCCAGTTATAACTGTCTCTTAGTAGCTCCTCTCTATACTCTTAGAACTACAGCAGATACTGTTACAACTTTTTGCTTCCATCATTAAACAGTTTAGAAAACTCAAAAGGAGAAGGAAAGTCTGTTGTATTCACCCATATTTTTGCTTTTAGTTTTCTTTTTTCCCGATGTTCTGAGTTTCCTTATTATTTTGTGCTGTTTAGAGAACTTTCCTTAGTCATTATTTTAGTGACAAATTCTCTTTGTTTTCCTAAGAGCTTGTCTTGATGTCCCCGCTATTGCTGAATGGATATATGATTCTGGGTAGATAGTTCTTTTCTTTAAAGTACTTAGATAATGTTCCACTTCCTTCTTGCCTACATAGTTTCAAATGAGAAATACTCTGTCATTCGAATTGTTTTTACCCCTATCGCTGATTTCACAACTGTTACTTTACGTTTAGTTTTCAGACGTTTGACCATGATGTGTCTTGTGGATTTTGGGGCCAGGGGTGGTTATCTTGTTTGGAGTTTGCTTAGGTTCATGAGTTCATGAGTTTGTAGGTTTATTGTTTTGCCAACTTGGGAAATTTTCTGTTCTTAATTCTTTAAGTACTTTTTAGTGCTGTGAATTTTCTTCTCTCCTTCTAGGTCTTTGATGACATGAATGTTGTAGTCCTACAGCTTCCTACAGGCTCAGTTCACTTATCTTTCAGTCTACGAGTATTTTCATTCTGTTGTTCAGATAGCGTCATTTCTATTAATCTATCCTCCAGTTCACTGATTCTTTTCTTTGTCCCCTCCATTCTGCTGTTAAACTCATTCACTGAGTTTAAAAATGTTTGATTGTTGCATTTTTCAGTTTTAACATTTCCATTTGATTCTTCTTTATATCTTTATTTGCTGAGATTTTCTATTTTTAAAATTTGCTTTAATTTTGTTTATGATTACTCATCGAAGCATTTTTACGATGGCTGCTTTGAACTCTTTATCAGATAATTCTAACATCACTTCCATCTTGGTGTTATCATACATTTATTGCCTTTTTTCATTGTTTGAGATTGCCCTGGTTCTTGGTATGACAACTGGTTTAGAATTAAATGTGGACAGTTGGGTGTTATATTATGAGACTGTGGATCTTATTTAAACTTTCTGTTTTAGCTGGCTTCCTCTGACACTATAGCACCTCCCTTTTCCTGCTATAAAACTTTTGAGATTCATCCATGCTATTGCATGTATCAATAGCTCATTCTTTTTTAGTCACTGAGTAATATTCCATTACATGTATGTATCACAGTTTCTTTATCCATCCATAGTCAAAGGACACCTAGGTTACTTCAAGTTTTTGGTGATTATAAGTAGAGCTTCTATAGACATTAATATTTTGTAGATTTTCACATACACATCTGATTCATGTTTTATTATATAGTATCTATTTTTGGACCTATTGTAAATGGTAATGTTTTAGAATATTTTTTAGCTTACAATTTGTCATTGACAGTACACAGTTTGATTTTCCTATGTTCTTATACTCTCCAACCTTGTTAAACTCACTTATTATTCCAAGAGTTTTTGTATAGATTCCTTGGAATTTTCTATATAGATAGTCATGCCATTTGCAAATAAGGACAGTTTTATGCTTTCCTTTCCAGTAGGTAGGCCTTTTCCCTTCTACTGTCTTACGGCACTGGTTAGACTTTAAGTATAATGTTGAATAAGGGTGGTAAGAGTGGCTATTCTTGCCCTGTTCCTGATTTTAGAGGAAACATTCAGTCTTTTACCGCTAACTATGACGTTGGCTATAGGTTTTTTGTAGATGCCTCTATTAGTTTGAGAAATTTCCTTTCTATTCCTAATTATTAGATTGTTTTTAAAATGTTGAAATTTTTGTATCAGTTGAAATGATTATGTGTTTTTTTCTTCTTTAAACTGCTAGTATGGTAGATTGCAGTGATTGATTGGTTTTCAAGTATTAAAAGTGTTGTATTCCTGGGATAAACTCCATTTGGTCATGACATATTACCACTTTATACAGTGATGGATTCAATTTGCTAATATTTTGTTGAGGATTTTTGCATTTATGTTCTTGATATTGGTGTGCAATTTTCTTCTTCTTTTCTTTTATTTTTTTCCTTTTTTTTTGCAATTGCCTGTTTGGTTTTGGAATAAGGCTAATGTTGATCTGATTAAATAAATGAGAAAGTGTTCTCTTCTGTATTCTGGAAAAGACTGTCTAGAATTGGTGTCATATCTTCTCCAAATGTTTGGTAGAATTTACCAGTCAGACCATATGTGCCTGGAGATTTCCTTTTGCCAACTGTTTTAAGTACAAATTCAATTTCTTCAATAGTTTTAGGATGATTATCATTATCTATTTAATTTTGGGTGAGTTTGGTAGTTGTGATTTTCAAGGAATTTGTCTATTTTTGTTGAATTTATATGTGTAGATTTTTTTTTTGTAGCGTTCCCTTATTATACTTTTAGTGTTTGTGGAGTTTGTAATGATGTCACTCCTCTCATTACAGATATTTGTTCTCCTCTCTTTATTTTCTTTGTCAGCCTAGCTACAGAATTATTATTTTTATTGCTCTTTGAAAGAACTGGCTTTTGGTTTTAACTGATTTCCTCTATTGTTTTCTCTTTTCAATTTTATTGTTTTCTGCTCTTTCCTTTCCTTTAGTTCCTTTCCTTTCCTTTTCTTTGGATTTGCATTACTCTTCTTTTTTGGTGAAAAGTTACATAATTGATTTGAGACCCTTCTTTCTTAATATAAGTATTTAATGCTATAGATTTCCCTCTAAGGACTGTTTTAACTGCATCCAACATTTTTTTTGTTTGTTTGTTTAATTTTCTTTTTCTTTCAGTTTGAAATATTCTCTAATATCCCTTGAGACTTATTTTGAGATATGGATTATTTAGAAGTAGTTTGTTTAATTTTCAAATGTTTGGAGAATTTTTCTATCATTCTTTTACTGAATTCTTGTTCAATGCCATAACTTTTGAGAACATACTTTATATTTCAGTTCTTTTAAATGTTAAGGTTTGATTTATGACCACAAGTCAGTTTTTGGGATTGTGGCCATGGTAAATCTGTTAGTTCAATTCTCACAGTCTTGTGTTTGCTGATTAGAATCAGACTCCTACATGCATAGATCAGGATACGCCCATGTGTTTATAAATAACTTTGTGGAGTTGCTTTCTCAAGTCCCTCTTTTGAATTTTTCTTCATCCTCTTCAGTTCCCTAGGAAGCATCAAGAGGGATAGTCAAAGGATAAAATGCAAGAGAGGGGTTTCCCTACTGTTTAGGGATCACTCCTTTACCTATCAGAGAGGAAGGTGCCCTTTCCTCAGAGTTTTGGTTTCTAATATCTCCATTTGCAGTTTCTGTCACTGCCACCATGGGATTGCTTGGGGGACAGAGTGGGAGAGAGCAGAGAGAAGAAAATAAGATGGCAAAACAGGATGTTTTCCACACTGTCTCCAAGTATCAGGAATTCCCTTTACCCTTCTCAAGTCAGAACTAGAAGCCTTCTCCTGGAGCATTGTCTGCAACCAGGTGCTCTCTTTGGGGTTTTTATGCAGCAGTGTGTTCAGGCCAGGGGAGGCTGGAAGGGGGGAAAATGATATATAGTTTGGTGGTACCTCAACTTCTAGTCTTCCCCAATCCACCTGCTACTAATTACTCTTCACAGTCCTCAAGAAACTGCTGTATGCGTTTTGTCCAGATTTTGTTCAATGAAAGATACATGATGGAGTGTGCTTATTCCATCTTACCTGGAACAAGAATCTTAAGACATGTAATTTAAAAAATTCATTTAACACCTATCATAAAAAGCCTTATACCATATTTTGAGAATCACCAGTTAAAAGCAAGGTAGCTCAATCTCTGATTTTTCCTAAGAAAAGAGTAAGTACATGTTTATTAGTATTTTAGTCAGGACACAGTTACCATTAATTAAAAACTCGTTACTTAAGGTTTTATATTCTCTAAGCATCTTTAAAAATCCTGTGTACCTGGATGATATCACTTAGCTCTTGGTTGAAATGTGCTCAAGACAGTGATTAAAAACAGACTTTGGTTTTTATCCAAAGCTGAGAAAAGAAAAAGTAACCTAAAGTTTGCTTTGTTATCTTTTGCCACTCTACATTGCAAGACATTGTCCATTTTATTCAACGTTGTTTAAATAAAACATTCTTCTTTGAATTTCATGTAAAGAAAAGGTTCATCACTGCTTATGAACACACATGCTTCTTATATGACTTAAGATTTCTTTTGTCCTGCCTTTCAGAAATATCAGAGCCTCATATATTCTTTGTTCAATTATTCTGGCTCTTCTTAGCCAGGTTTCCTGGAAAAACTGTTTGTCTCTATCATGTTACATGGGTCTTACTATTTTATATTTATTTTATTGATAGAAACTAAGTAAAAAATAAATAAAGTAAAATGGTAGGATTATTAGTTTCCTCTCTCCTTTTACTTTGGCATTCCTTTAGTGCTTTTTAAAACTATACACAGTGTTAACCTAGGTGATGAGTTCATAGGATTTTATAATATAATGATATCTATTTTGTATATTCTTGAAATTCTCCATAATAATAAAAGCTAAAAAAAAAATACAGAATATGAATTATTTTCAAGTTCACACAGAATGTTCACCAAGAAAAATTATATTTGGGGACATAAACAAATCAAAAGAAATTAAAAGATTTGAAATTATACAAAGAATATTCTCTGATTGTAACTGATTTAAAAAATAGAATTCAAATGAAACATAGATGGTAAAGACTGAACACAGGCATACACATGTTTAAGATCCAGTAATATAACAAATGGTTAATATATAATATTCAAGTTGAGTTTATTCTGAAATGTAAGATTGCTTAACTTTAGAAAGTCAGTAAATATCAAGTAGAAATATACTCATCTCAACATAGGCCAAAAACATGTTTGATAAGAGGAATTGAAAATTATTGAAAATTATCCTTAAATTAATAACAGGTATCTATAGAAAGGTAAATCAAACTTAGTACTGAACAGTGAAATGTTAAAAGCATTCCTTTTATAATCCATTTCAAGCATGAATGTCTTCTTTCACCTACCCAACATTGCACTGGAGTTCCTAGCCAGCTCAATCAAACAAACATAAAAATAATGTAAAAATTAAAAAGGACTAAACAAAATTATTATTCTTGATAACACTATTATGTGTGCAAAAAATCCAAATAAATCTGCAGTCAAATTACTAAAATTGAAAAAAGTTTAATAATCTTGCTAGAAATAAACATTATTGTAAATTTACTAATTGCTTTCTTTTTGTTATTTTTTAGTTACAGTTGACATTCAATATTATTTTGTATTAGTTTCAGGTGTACAGCACAGTGGTTCAACATTTATATAATTTACGAAGTTATCCTCCAATTAGTCTAGTACCCACCTGGCACAATACATAGTTATTACAATATTATCGATTATATTTCCTATGCTGTGCTTTATATCCTCATGACTATTTTGTAGCTACCAATTTGTACTTCTTAGTCCTTTCACCTTTTTTCACCCATCAGCCCCCTCTGATCTGGCAACCATCAGTTTGTTCTCTGTATCTATGAGTCTATTTCTGTCTTGTTTGTTCATTTATTTTGTTGTTTATATTCCACATATAAGTGATGTCATATGATATTCATCTTTTTCTGTCTGACTTATTTCACTTAGCACCTTAAAGGCACTGCCTGATCTTGACCTCCATTGGAGCCCCTCCCAAGGGGCTGAAACAACACACTCAATGATCTGATTCAGACCACAACAGAGTACCGCCATATAAGCCAGCCCACACAAAGGATGATCTCAGCAAGAACCAGAGCCCACTGGGGCCAATCCCATTCCAAGGAGTCAGCCCGTGTGCAGAGCAGTTCATATGCTATGGTTATGGCCAATCCTCACAGGCAGTCAACAGGAGTGTCAACACAACCCATTCACATACCAACAGCAATCAAGGCTCAACTACAACAAAAGGGCACACACGACCCACTCAAGAGACACTCCTGGAGCACCCACCGTAGGTGTTCAGACAGACTACTGGGACCTACAGGACACTTACTACATAAGGCCACCCTGCCAAGACTGGGAGACATAGAAGATCTACCTAATACATAGAAAGAAACACAGAGAGGCAGCCAAAATGAGGATACAGAAAGACATACCCCAATGAGAGAACAAGAGAAAACTCCAGAAAAAGAACTAAACAAAATGGAGGCAAACAATGTACTAGATACAGTGTTCAAAACACTGGTTATAAGGATGCTTAAGGAACTCAATGAAAACTTCAACAAAGATATATATCGTCTCCAATATATATCTCATAAAAAGAACCAGTCAGAAATGAAGAATACAATAACTGAAATGAAGAATACATGAAAAGAAATCAACAGCAGATTAGATGAAACAAGGATTGAATCAGCAATTTGGGAGACAATTGGAACAGCAAAAAGAATAAAAAAAAAAAAAACAACAAAAGGATAGTTTAAGGGACCTCTGGGACAACATCAAGCAAAACAACATTTGCACCATAGGGATACCAGAAGGAGAAAAGAGAAAGCAAAGTATTGAGAACCTATATGAAACAATAATGACTGAAATCTTCCCTAACCTGGTGAAGGAAATAAACATATAAGTCGAGGAAGTGAAGAAAGTCACAAACAAGAAAAACCTAAAGAGGCCCACACCAAGACACATCATAATTAAAATGCCAAAGTTTAAAGGCAAAGACAGAATCCTAAAAGCAGAAAGAGAAAGATAACTAGTTACATACAAGAAAGCTCCCACAAGACAGTCAGCTGATTTCTCAACAGAAACCTTGCAGGCCAGAAGGGATTGGCATGAAATATTCAAAGTGATGAAAAGCAATTATCTACAAGCAAAACTATTCTACCCAGCAAGGCTATCATTTAATATTGAAAGAGAGATAAAGAACTTCTCAGACAAGAAAAAACTAAAGGAGTTCATCACCACCAAACCAGTGTTACAAGAAATGTAATAGGGACTTCTTTAAGAATAAGGGGAAAATAACGTATATATGAATAATAAAATGGCAATAACTACATGCCTATAAAAATCACTTTAAACGTAAATGACTTAAATGCTCCAATTAAAAGACACAGGGTAGCTGAATGGATAAGAAAACAAGGCCCATACTTATGCTGTCTACAAGAGACCCACCTCAGATCAAAAGACACACACAGACTGAAATAAAGGTATGGAAAAAGATACTTCATGCAAATGGAAACAAAAAAAGCTGTGATACTAATGCTTATATCAGACAAAATAGACTTTAAAACAAAGAATATAATAAGAGAAAAAGAAGGACATTTGATAATGATAAAGTTAATGATGAAGTTACCAATCCAGAAAAGAGGATATAATCCTAGTAAACATCTATGCACCAAACATAGGAGCATCTACATATATAAAGCAGATAATGACTGACATAAAGGGAGAGATCAACAATAATACAGTCACAGTAAGGAATTTTAACACCCATTGACACCAATGGACAGATCTTCCCCACAGAAAAACAAGGAAATAGTGGCCTTAAATAACACACTAGACCAGATGGATTTAATGGATATTTTTAAAGCATTTCACCTCAAAGTAACAGAATGTACATTCATTTCAAGTGAACATGGAACATTTTCCAAGATAGACCATATGTTAGGCCAAAAAACAAGTCGCAATAAATTTAAGAAGACTGAAATTATACCATACATCTACTCTGACCAGAATGGTATGTAACTAGAAATCAATTACAAGGGGGAAAAACACACAAACACATGGAGGATAAATAACATGCTACTAAACTATGAATGGGTTAACAAAGAAATCAAGGGGAAAAAATCGAAAGATACCTTGAAACAAGTGAAAATGAAAACACAGTGACCCCAAAATTTATGGGACACAGCAAAAGCAGTCCAAGGAGGGAAATTCATAGGAATACCGATTTACCTCAAGAAACAAGGAAAACTTCAAATAAACAATCTAACCTTACACCTAAAAGAACCAGAAAAAGAAAAGCATACAGAGCCCAAAGTAAGTAGAAAGAAGGAAATAATATGACGCTACCTGATATCAAACTATACCACAATGCCATAGTCATCAAAACAGCATGGTACTGGCATAAAAACAGACCTTTATATCAATGGAACAGAATAAACCTATGCTTATATGGTCAATTAATCTATGACAAAGGAGGCAAGAATATACAATGATATAAAGATAGTCTACTTAATAAATGGTGTTGGGAAATAGGCCACATACATGCAAAAAAAATGAAACCAGACCACCTTCGTACACCTTATACAAGAATAAATTCAAGGGGCCGGCCCGGTGGCTCAGGTGGTTAGAGCTCCGTGCTCCTGACTCCGAGGCCTGCCGGTTCGATTCCCACATGGGCCAGTGGGCTCTCAACCACAAGGTTGCCAGTTCAATTCCTCGAGTCCCGCAAGGGACGGTGGGCCGTGCCCCCTGCAACTAAGATTGAACACGGCACCTTGAGCTGAGCTGCCACTGAGCTCCCGGATGTCTCAGTTGGCTGGAGTGCGTCCTCTCAATCTCAAGGTTGCCAGTTGGACTCCCGCAAGGGATGGTGGGCTGTGCCTCCTGCAACTAGCAACGGTAACCTGACCTGGAACTGAGCTGCACGCTCCACAACTAAGACTGAAAAGGCAACAACTTGAAGCTGAATAGCACCCTCCACAACTAAGATTGAAAGGACAACAACTTGACTTGGAAAAAAGTCCTGGAAGTACACACTGTTCCCCAATAAAGAACTGTTCCCCTTCCCCAATAAAAAAAAACAAAAACAAAACAAACAAACAAACAAAAAAACAAAGCATTCGAACCAACACAACTTAAAAAAAAAAAAAAGAATAAACTCAAAATCGGTTAAAGAGTTAAATGTAGGACCCAAAACCATAACAGTCTTAGAAGAAAACAGCGAGTAATGTCTCTGACATTGCTCTTGGTAATGTTTTTTCTGATATATCTCCTGAGGCAAATGAAACAAAAGAAAAAATAAACAAATGGGACTACATCAAACTAAAAGTTTTTGCACAGGAAAGAAAGGAAGCCGTCAACAAAATGAAAAAACAACCTACACAATGGGAGAAGATATTTGCCAATGATACATCTGATAAGGGATTAATGTCCAAAGCTTATGAAGAACTCATACAACTCAACACCAAACCCCTCACCCCCAAACAATCCAGTTAAAACTGGCCAGAGGACATGAATAGACTTTTCCCCAAAGAGGACATACAGATAGCCAATAGACATATGAAAAATGCTCAATATCACTAATCATCAGAGAAATGCAAACTAAAACCACAATGAGATCCCTCCTCCTACCTATAAGAATGACTACTATCAATAAATCAAAAAACAACAAGAGTTTAATAAATCAACAAACAAGTGTTGACAAGAATGTGGAGAAAAGGAAACCCACATGCACTATTGGTGGGATTGCAAATTGGTGCAGCTACTATGCAAAAGAGTATGGAGTTTCTCAAAAAAATTAAAAATAGAACTACCTTATGACCCAGCAATTCCACTTCTGAGTATTTATCCAAAGAAATCCAGAAAGCTAATTCAGAAAGATATACACACCCCTATTTTCACTCCAGCATTACTTACAATAGCCAAGATACAGCAGCAACATAATAGCCCATCAATAGATTTGGATAAAGAAGATGAGGTACATATATACAATTTAATATTACTCGGCCATAGAAAGAATGAAACCTTACCATTTACAGCAACATGGATGGACCCACAGATACCTGGGAGGAGCTACAAACCAGTGTTGTTGCCTGCCTGTGCTGGACCTAGAGGCATGTGAGACAGGCCATGGTGCTAACTGGGGTTGGCTGCCACCAGTACCAGGCCTGGGGCAGCTCAACAAAAGGCTCAGTGAGCCCCAAGGCCTGCCACTACCTGATGGCTCCCTGTAAGAGCTCAGCCACTGAAAGAGCCTCATGCAGTACTTGAGTTGGGTTAGGCAAGGTGTCACAGGGATTCTCCAAAGTGGGGTGAGTGGTGTTCACCAGGTTAACGTAGATTTAGATTTGGTTCCAGTGCTAATCCTGGGGCATTCAGCAATAGGCTTAGGGCACACTGAGGCCAGCTGCTGCCCACCTGGGTCCCAAGAACCTGCGAGAGTTGTCCAAGAAAGACTGCAGCATGGGCAAAGCCAGCTGCCCACTAGCCGTTGAAAGAGCCTAGGATGGCATGCAACTTGGGTGGGGAAGGGTCTCAAGGAGTCCCCAGGGTGAAGTGAGTGGAGTTCACTACACCAGTGCAGATTCAGGTTTTGCTGTTTTGGGGGAGGGCTCAACACATGAAATATGGTGCTTGCCCCCTGGCTGCATGGGATGAAGGCTCGACAAAGGGATAATGACAGCTGTCCTTCTAGCCCCCTCCGTGAAGCCACAGAAATCAGTCTTTTCCTGTTTGTCTCTGGCACCTCCCAAGCTGTCATCTCTCTGCTGGAGCCCAGGTTGACTACCTGGGAGTGAGAGAGTCTGTGCATGGGATCTTCATGAGATTGGCCTGAGATTCCAGGCGCCCTCCATCTCACCTCAATGGACTGAATCCCTGCTGATTTTCACAGCCAGATGTTGTGGGGGTTCCTCTTTCTGGTACTGGAATCTTGGGTTGGGGAACCAGTGTGGGGCTGGAGCCCCTCACTCTTCAGGGGGTGCCTCTGCAGTTGAGATAGCCCTCGCTATTCTCAACCACCACACACGGGCCAGCCCCTTTCAGGTCTCTGTCCTTCCTATCATGTGGCTTCTTTATATCCTTAGTTACAGGATATAACTATACCTGTTTAGCTAGTCTTCAACTGGTTCTCCAGGTTGATTCTTTTATAACTTAGTTGTAATTTTAATGTTGTCACGGGAGGAGGCAAGCACATTGTAACTTACTGCGCCATCTTGGCCAGACTAATTACTTTCTTAAAAAAATTTTTTTTAACCAGTTTTGTTGAGATATAGTTGACATACAGCACCTTTTGGGTTTGGAGTTGTACAGCATAATGACTTGACTCACATACATTGTGACATTAATTGTATTCTAAATATCATTGCAAAACAGAAACAAATTTTAAATATTAAACTATCATTTAAAATTGCATCAAACTTCAACTATTGAGTAATAAATCTAACAAAAGACATTTGAGAGCCCTGTGGAAAAACTAGTAAGTGCATTAAAAAAAGTTTAAAAAAATAAATGAAGTGATTATAATAGTGCGACACTGGTGTAAGAATAAAAAGGTAATAATTGAAATAGAATAGTCCTGAAACAGACCTAGCACCTTGAATTCTGAAATACATGTTGAAGGTACAATTGTAAATCAGTGGGGAACATTTTTAACAAACAGATACTTGGCAATGGGTTAGCTAATTGTGAAAAATAGTTTACTTTTCAGAGTTTACTGGATGCAAAACTTCAAAATAAATTCTAGGTACAACTAAGATTTAAATGGAAAAAATTAAGCCATAAATATCTAAAAAAAAGTGATTATTGACTCTTTATTTGGGGATGAACTTTTAAAAGTTAAAACAAAAAAATAGTGATATCAAAGATTAAAGATTTTATCATATAAACATTTTACACTTTGTATTTTAAAAATAAAAACACAATAATCCAACAACAAACTAGAAATAACATTTGCAACAAATATTATTGGCAAAAGATAAGTATTCTATATCAATGTTAAACCAAATAAGTGAATAATATGAACGTAAGACTCAAGCAGATAAACAGTCAAATATCTGATAATTTATAAAATAAAAAATGGTTAATCTTTAAAAATATGTTCTTCATAAATAAGCTATTTAAGAGAAACATTGTGAATGTACTTAACGCCACTGACTTGTACAATTAAAATGGTATATTTTATGTTTTATAAATTTCACCACAGTAAAAAAGAGTAACTTTGCGATGTAAGAAAGTACCTAGAATTTTTAAAATGCTATGTTAAAATGAGGATGTTTGTATTGGGGTCCGTTGCTAGTTTATCTTTCCATTAGAATGTACTGGTGACATGGATCAGAGTCATCAGAGGAGCTTTAAAAAATCTAAAGATGTCCAAGGTCCATCAGCCTATTTACTGAATCATCATTGTCATGGGAAGGCTTGTTTTTTATTGTTATTTTAACATTATTTTTTAAAAACAAAATCTATAATGGATTTTAATGCATGCCCCTAGTAAGAACTACTCTTTTAGATTATAGGTAGTCTTTAAGAAAAGGACTGAGAAGAAACCATAATTACAATATAATCCCAAATGTGTTAAAGGAAAAAGAAAATAGGCACACCAACCAAATATACCCAGAGATTCACTGAAAAGTTATCAGCAGATGATGGACATTTCACTATTTATTTGTGCGTGTGTGTGTGTGTGTGTGTGTGTGTGTGTGTGTGTATGTGTGTGTTACTTCAAGTTTTCCACGTGACTATTAGGTATAAAATCAGCAAAAAACTTTATGAAACTTAGTAAGTAAATTGGTCAATGAATTTCTTTTGAAGAAGAAGCGTTTCCCATTTTAAAACTAGAGATTAGCCCAAATCCAAACTTCTATTACACTGAGTGTCCTTGTCATTGCAGCAAAATGTGTTCTATCTGTGTCCTGAGTCAGTTGAAAAGTAAAACAATAAAAGAAAAAAAGTATATACCTTTGTTGGGGTTATAAGATGACACATGACCCATTTCCTCCCTTCTCCTGTTGCTTCTCTGCCCTTGCCCCTTACGACCACTGACTCTATGGGCTAGTTTGTTTTCAGTCTTATCGTGTTTAGGATCATGGATACAGCTATTTAGGTCCTTTGGACTGCCTCTGTGGGGCAGCGTCTTTGTTTTGATTTAACCTCTCCTTACCTTAATTAAGGGCTGGAAATAAGTCAGGCAGAACCTCAAAAATATCAGAGATGAGGACTAAGACGTTTTGGCCAAACACTTTGGTTTGTGTGAAACACAATCTTTCCTCTTTCTCACCGTAAAATACCACGCCCACCTCCACAGATTTCCATCGTATCAAATCCTTTTTCTTGGTCTATATCACTTCTTTCAGATGAGTGTTAACCATTTTTCAACCTTTGAATACAAAGCCCAACCTGGTTTTCCACTATAATGTAAATCTTTGTAACATTTATGTTTACATTTGAAGTGGTAAACTTCAAGCTTAATTTCTCCCCTTCCTATTAGATGACAGAAGCCCTGAAGTCACAAAGTCGGGGTTAAGCCTAGTACAGTGTCTGGTTTTATCATAGGCATTAGTAAATGCTAATTCTCCTGTACTGGTTTCTGAAATCATACACCAAACACACTTTTACAGAGCTGCTATATCATGCGGATTGGAAAGATGTCCTTCAGAAAGAAAGATTTTTGGAAAGGAAGAGGACTTTGTAAGTTATTGAGCCTGTTAGAGTTTATAAGGGTAGAACTTCAAGGGCAACAGAACAGGTTGGTCATGCTCCAAACACCTCCCAAATTTAGGAGCTGGAGAGTCAGTCATTAGGAAAGTTTCCAAGATCCAAACCAAATGATATTTTTGTGCTGGATGTGTTCCATTTGCCCCTCCAGATCACTCTCCCCGCTGTTCTCCAAGCTCTCTGCTCCCTGATCTGCATGGCCTCCATCAGTGGGCTCCCCTCGCCCTCTGCCTTTCTGTTGAATGCAGCCAATTCGGGGCCTTGCCAAGAGATCTGAGGGTTGAGGTCATGACGCTTATTTTCCTTCTTCCTTCCTTTATAGTTTGGTTGTTTTTCTGCTCAAGACCACAGCTCCCATCAGGCAGCCCTATGTACAGCTAGAGGTTCCTCTTCAGTTTGTGACATTCTGGTTCTGTCCCCTTGACCCTTCAAGCTTGGGCTGATACGGCCCCTCTATAGCAAAGCACGAGGTTCTGCATCATCCCTTGTTGGTTTCCCTTAACCCTACCTACACTTTTAGAAATGATGCCGCACTTTTACTAAATTCTCCTCAACTGTCCCATGTTGTGGAGAAAGCCATGTGTATCCTGCTAAGTTCCGAGCCACACTCCTTTGATGTGATACAATTTTTTTCTTTTTTTGCCATTATGTCTTCACTGAAGAGCTAAGCACACTGTCTGCTAGCCGAATGGCAGTGGTGGCTTCAAGAGGAAGCCCCGTTCCGGGATCTTGGGGACGAGGAATGCTTTGCAGTAAAAGAAAAGCATGGGAAACCAGATGGGCTCATTAAAATCAATCAACATGCATGAAAAGGCAGGATGCCCAACCCTCAGTGATTTTTCTGATCTTGGTAAGTGTCTCCTTAAAACTACTGGCCACTGATAGTTCCTATCCAAAGCTTGTACAACTTCCAATCAACTCAACATCCAACCTGAGAGTAGAAGTTTTCATTTAGGAAACTGACACACAGTGTACAGTGTTGCCTATTTGTGGAGCTCCTTGTTACTCAAGTCTACAAACTCACCACATTTAACCTTCAGGACTCCCCACGCAGCAGGGATTATTGCCACTATACAGAAGAGGAAAGCAAGCTCAGATAGGTCAGGCAACTTGCCCAGTATATACAATCGGCCGCAGAAGCAACATTCAGACACATAGCCCTGAGGCTATGAAGGTTTGTTATTAGAGAAATAGCTTTGGAGATGAAAATCTTATTTTTTCTTTTTTTTTTTAATTAAAGTTTATTGGGGGTGACAATTGTTAGTAAAGTTACATAGATTTCAGGTGTACAATTCTGTATCACATCATCTATAAATCCCATTGTGTGTTCACCACCCGGAGTCAGTTCTCCTTCCATCACCATATATTTGATCCCCCTTACCCTCATCTCCCACCCCCCACCCTCCTTACACTCTGGTAACCACTAAACTATTGTCTGTGTCTATGAGTTTTCGTTCCTCATTTGTTTGTCTTGTTCTTTTGTTGTTTTTGGTTTATATACCACATATCAGTGAAATCATATGGCTGTCTGCTTTTTCTGTCTGATTTATTTCACTTAGCATTATAATCTCAAGATCCACCCACGTTGTCACAAATGGTGCTATTTCATCTTTTCTTACCACCGAATAGTATTCCATTGTGTATATATACCACAACTTCTTTATCCATTCATGTATCGAAGGACATTTTGGTTGTTTCCATGTCTTGGCCACTGTAAATAAAGCTGCAATGAACATTGGAGCACACGTATCTTTATGTATAAATGTTTTCAGATTTTTTTGGTAGGTACCCAGGAGAGGGATTGCTGGGTCATATGGTAATTCTATTCTTAATTTTTTGAGGAACCTCCATAGTGGCTGCACCAGTCTGCATTCCCACTAACAGTGTATGAGGGTTCCTTTTTCTCCACAGCCTCTCCAACACTTGTTACTATTTGTCTTGTTGATGACAGCCGTTCTAACTGGGGTGCGGTGATATCTCATTGTGGCTTTTATTTGCATTTCTCTGATGATTAGTTTTGTTGAGCATTTTTTCATATGTCTATTTGCCATTAGTATGTCCTCTTTGGAGAAATGTCTCTTCAGATCCTCTGCCCATTTTTCTTTGGGTTGTTTGTTTTTTTGTTGTTGACTTGCATGAGTTCCTTGCATATTTTGGATATTAGCACTTATTGGAGCACTGTTTGCAAAAATCTTCTCCCATTCAGTTGGTTGCCTCTTTCTTTATTTTGTCTATGGTTTCTTTTGCTGTGCAGATGTTTTTAAGTTTGATATAGTCCCATTCATTTAATTTAGCTTTTACTTCCCTTGCCTTTGGAGTCAAATTCATAAAATGCTCTTTGAACCCAAGATCCATAAGTTTAGTACCTATGTTTTTTTCTATGTAGTTTATTGTGTCAGGTCTTATGCTTCAGTCTTTGATCCATTTTGAATTAATTTTGGCACATGGTGACAGATAGCAGTCCAGCTTCATTCTTTTGCACGTGGCTTTCCAATTCTCCCAGCACCATTTATTGAAAAGGATGTCTTTTCTCCATTGTATGTTTTTGGCTTCTTTGTCAAAAATTATCTGTCCATATTTACGTGGTTTTATTTCTGAGTTCTCAACTCTATTCCATTGGTCTACGTGTCTGTTTTTCTGCGAATACCATGCTGTTTTGATTATTGTTGCCCTGTAGTACAAGCTAAAGTCAGGGAGTGCGATATCTCCAGCATTGTTCTTTTTTCTTAAGATTGCTTTGGCTATTTGGGGTCTTCTGTGGTTCCAAACAAATCTGATGATTTTTTGTTCTATTTCTTTAAAAAATGCCATTGGGATTTTGATGGGGTTTGCATTAAATCTGTATATTGCTTTGGGTAATATGGCCATTTTAACTATGTTGATTCTTCTAATCCATGAGCATGGAGCATTTTTCCATTTCTTTGTGTCTGCTTTAATTTCTTTTAAAAATGTCTTATACTTTTCAGCATATAGATCTTTCCTGATTGCTCTGGCAAGGACTTCCAACACTATGTTGAAAAGCAGAGGTGATAGGAGACAGCCCTGTCGTGTTCCTGAACGTAGAGCAAAGGGCTTCAGTTTTTCACCGTTAATTATGAGATTAGCTGAGGGTTTGTCATATATGGCCTTTATTATGTTAAGGTATTTTTCTTCTATATCTATTTTATTAAGTGTTTTAATCAGAAATGGATGTTGTATCTTGTCAAATGCTTTTTCTGCATCAATTGATATAATCATATGATTTTTGTCCTTTATTTTGTTTATGTGATGGATCACATTGATGGATTTGCGGATATTGAACCATCCTTGTGCCCCCGGGATGAACCCCACTTGGTCGTGATGAATAATCTTTTTAAAACATTGTTGCATTTGATTTGCTAGAATTTTGTTTAGGATTTTTGCATCTGTATTCATCAGAGATATTGGTCGGTAGTTTTCTTTTTTTGTGTTGTCCTTGCCAGGTTTTGGTATCAGGGTAATGTTGGCCTCATGAAATGAGTTAGGGAGTACTGTTTCTTCTTCAATTTTTTGGAAGAGTTTGAGCAGGATTGGTATTAGATCCTCTTTGAAGGTTTGGTAGAATTCACTAGTGAAGCCATTTGGTCCTGGACTTTTGCTTTTGGGAAGGTTTCGGATGACTGATTCAATTTCGTTTCTAGTGATCCGTCTGTTTACATTTTCCAGTTCTTCATGGTTCAGACTAGGAAGGCTATATGTTTCTAAGAACTTGTCCATTTCTTCTAGGTTATTGAAATTGGTGGCATATAGTCCTTCATAGTGTTCTTGGATGATCCTTTGTATTTCTGTGGCATCCGTGATAACTTCCCCTTTTTCATTTCCGATTTAGTTTATTAGTGTCTTCTCTTTTTATCTTAGTGAGCCTAGCCAAGGGTTTGTCAATTTTGTTAATCTTTTCAAAGAACCAACTGTTTGTCAAATTAATGTTTTCTATTGTCTTTTTGTTCTCTATTTCATTTAGTTCTGCTCTGATTTTTATTATTTCCTTTCTTCTGCTGACCTTGGGTTTCATTTGTTCTTCTTTTTCTAGTTCTTTAAGGTGTAATGTGAGGTTATTTATTTGGGATTTTTCTTGTTTCTTGAGATAGGCCTGTAATGATATAAATTTCCCTCTTAAAACTGCTTTCGCTGCATCCCCCAAAATTTTGTAGGATGTATTTTCATTGTCATTTGTTTCTATATATCTTTTGATCTCTCCTCTAATTTCTTCTTTGACTTGGTCGTTCTTTAAAAGTATGTTGTTTAATCTACACATATTTGTGTTTTTTCCTGCTTTCTTTTTGCAGTTGATATCCAATTTCAAAGCCTTGTGATCAGAGAATATGCTTGGCATGATTTCAATCTTCTTAATTTGCTGAGGTTTGTTTTATGTCCCAATTTATGGTCTATCCTTGAGAATGTTCCATGTACACTAGAAAAAAATGTATAGTCTGATGGTTTAGGATGAAGTGCTCTATAAATGTTAATTATGTCCATTTCATCTAATGTGTCATTTAGGGATGCTATTTTGTTATTTATTTTCTGTTTGGATGATCTATCCATAGCTGTCAATGATGTATTTAGGTCCCCTAGTATAATTGTGTTTTGGTCAATTACTTCCTTTAGTTCTGTTAGTAGTTGCTTGGTATATTTCGGTGCTCCCTGATTGGGGGCATAAATATTGATGACTGTTATGTCTTCTTGTTGTATAGTTCCCTTTACCATTATGAAATGTCCATCTTTGTCCCTTGTTCTTTTTCACCCTGAAGTCTGTTTCATCCGATATCAGTATGGCTACAGCTGATTTTGCTACACCTGATTTTCTCTGGGTACCATTTGCTTGGAGTGTCAATTTCCACCCCTTCACTTTGAGTCTATGCTTGTCCTTGTAGCTGAGATGTGTCTCTTGGAGACAGCATATGGTTGGGTTTAGTTTTTTGATCCAATCTGCTACTCTGTGCCTTTTTTTGGTGAGTTCAGTCCATTTATATTTAGGGTGATTATTGATATGTGAGGATTTCCTATCATTCTATCTTTAGTTTTCTGGTAAGATTGTGTCTCCATGGTTTCTTTGCCTTCTTGTTGTCTATTATTTCTGTGTGGTGGTATTCTATGATGTTTCCCTCTTTCTTCTTTTATTACAGTATATATTTCAGTTCTGGATTTTTTTGAGTGGTTACAATTTAGTTTATGTAATAGAACATTTGATATTTAGAGTATTCCATTTTCTTCAGCATGCTTACTTTCTCCATTCCCATACTCCGGTTCAGGTCTTTACTCTCCCCCATTTTATGTTTTGGTTGCCACAAATTGTCCCTGCTGATGGTGGTTGAATAGCCTCCTTTAGTATTTCTTGTAGCGCAGGTCGTGTATTAGAAAATTCCCTCAGCTTCTGCATGTCTGGAAAGTGTCAGATCAAAAGAACAGAATATTTGCAATTCTGAGAACAGTGGTCCGCAGACACAGATTACAGCCCAACTGGTTCCAGCAAAGGGGAGGGAGCTGTGGAGGCAGGACTGGCTGTGGTGGTGGTCACCGCCATTTCTTGGGGCCACCTTTCACAACTCATATTTAAAGGATATCTTTTCTGGGTATATTATTCTTGGCTTATAATTTCTCTCTTTCAATAGTTTGAATATTTGGTTCCACTCCCTCCTTGCTTGTAGAGTTTCTGCTGAGAAATCTGATGATAATCTAATGGGCTTTCCTTTGTAGGTTACCATCTTCTTTTCCCTGGCTGCCTTGAGGATTCTTTCTTTGTTGTTGATTTTAGACGGCTTCAATACAATGTGCCTTGGAGAAGTCTTGTTGGGGTTGAGGTCATTAAGTGTTCTATTTGCTTCTTGGATTCGAGGATCCAGTTCTGTCCACAAGTTTGGGAAGTTCTCATCGACTATTTGTTTGAATATACTCTCTGTTTCCTTCTCTCTTTCTTCTCCTTCTGGTATGCCCATTATTCTTATATTGCTCTTTCTGATGGAGTCAGAAAGTTCTTGTAGAGTTCTTTCATTTCTTTTAAGTCTCAAGTCTCTTTCTTCTTCCATTCGTGTCATCTCCAGATTTCTATCTTCTGTGTCACTGATTCTTTCCTCCATCTGGTCAACTCTACTATCTAAGCTATCTCATTCTTAATTTCTTCTATTGAGATCTTAATCTCCAGAAATTCTATTTGGTTCTTTTTAAAAATTTCAATCTCTTTGGTAAAATGCTCATGTTGTTCTTTGATTGTGTTTCTGAGTTCATTAAACTGCCTTTCTGTGTTTTTTTGCATCTCTTTGAGTTTTTTCATAACTGCAACCTTGACTTCTCTGTCATTTAAGTCACATATTTCCATATCTTGAAGTTCATTTTCTGGAGACTTTTCACTTTCTTTCTGAGCTGTCTTGTTGTCTTGGTTATTCATGTCAATTAATGATTTATTATTTCTCTTCCTAGCCATTTATAGGAGTGGGTTCTGCAACAGGTAGATAGGAAGAGATCTTTCTTTTGTTTTCCAGTATGTGTTGGTAGAATGTTTTATTTTCTCTCCGACTGCAGCACTTTTTTCTCTCTCACACTGTAGTGTTATGTTTTCTCTGCACTATTCCAGCTTCTCACACAATGGGGGGATTCCCTGGAAGGTGGGCTTCTGTTCTGTTAACAGTACTCCTGGGTCATAGGGCGCTGCATCCCTGTGGGGATGCGGAGAGCTTTTGAAGTTCCAAAGCTCTTCTGCACCAGATTCAGAGACCGTGTGTTTCAGCAGTTCTGTTTACTCCTGCAGGGATCTGCCCAGATAGGTGGGACCAGGGGCGGGGTGAGTTGTGAGAGGTGGCCCAGAACAATGGCGGCAACCACCACCAGAGCCAGTCCTGCTTCCATAGCTCCCTCCCCTTTGCTGGAACTAGTTGGGCTGCAATCTGTGTCTGGGGACCACAGTTCTCAGAATTGCAAATATTCTGTTCTTTTGATCTGACACTTCCACTGTTCCGCTTCTAGCACCGGGCAGGTGGGGGCGGGCTGAGCTCTGGGAGGGTAGGGAGGGGGCGGCTAGTCTCAGTGCCTAAGGCTTCTGTTCTCTGCTCAGCAGTGAGGGCTTAAACCACAGTTTTCAGCCTTCTTCCCTCAATCTGTGCTCTGAGGTCTCTGCCATGAGCGTTGGGTTCAGCCGTGTTATATGCTGTCCCCTCAGCCCTGTGGGCCATAAGCGGTGCCCTAGCAGTCCGAGTGCTTCCCTCTCCTGCAGCTGCAGTAGCTCCGGGATGCAGCGAGCTCGGAGCACTGAGCTGGATCTGCGTCCTGCGCCCATGCGGCTCCATCTTAGCATCTCTCCCTTCCCCTCCTTCCCTGCTCGTGCAATTTGCCCACCTTTAGGTGATCTCAGTAGTGAGCCTCTTAGTCTTGCCAGTCTGCTGGGCAGGGAGTCTTTTGTGGAGTTATAGCTGTTTAATTTGTTGTAAATTCCAGGGGAGATTTCCAGAGGCTCACCTCATGGCGCCATTTTGATGATGTCTCTAGAAGTGAAAACCTTGTAGTTAAGTCTTGGGTGACTTTGAGCACCCTACCTAGCTTTTTCTCAGCTTCACTTTCCTCATCTGTCAAGAGGATAAAACAGTTTCTACATTACAGTTTAATTGTGACCATCAAGGAAATAACATGGAGGAAAGAACTATTTTACATAATTATTTTACATAAGGGCTGTAAAAATATGATTTACTCATTTGGTTGTCTTTTTCCTAATTCTTGTCGACCTTGGACGTAATGAATCTGATTCTGCTTTCAATTTTGATTTCCATGAGAAATCCAAGGAAAGACTAGTGAGATGTGACTTCTCAATAGAAATGGTAATAGTAATAATGATACCAGTAAAACAATAATAATTACGTTTACAGTAACAACTCACATTCATTGACCACTTAGCACCCACCAGGCCCTTTACTTGGGTATCTTGTTTAATCCGCATACCCATTTTGTGAGTAGACATCAGTGTCATTTTCTTGGCTGAGAAAACCAAGGTGCGGAGAGTTTAAATACTTGCCCAATATCACACTGCTATTAAGAGGCCCAGTTCGGAACTGAATTTACCTCCGCCTCTAGATTTGCACCCTCTAAAACAATAGTCACTAACCGCATGTCACATAGCACTTGAAATGTGACTGGACCTTGTTGAGATGTGGGTGTGAAATATTCACTGGATTTTGAAGACTTAATATGAAAAAAAAAAGAAGAATGAAATCATCTCATTAATAATGACATGTTGATGACACATTTTGGGTATATTGGTTTTAAAATATGTTACTAAAATGAATTTCAACTATTTCTTTTTACTCTTGAAAATATCTTCACTAAAAAAATTAAAATTGCGTACTTGGCACTTTCTCTGTCCCTGGGCAGCACTGGAGCAGAGCACGAGCTTTGAGGTCCCTGACAAGGCTTTGAGTTTCTAAAACTGCATCACCCATCGTAGTAACAAAGGAAAACAGACCTTTGCTTTTGATAACATTTACAAGGAGCAGGGCTGGAGGAAGGAACCAAAGCCATATTTGTGTGGCTTCAAGAAAGCCACAGCTCTGCAGGTTTATCTTCATCAAGAGAGGAGTCTGCTTTGTGGGCTCCAGCATGTGCTTCTCTAAATATTCTGATGGTTGACTCCAGCCTGAAAGCAAACATTTCAAAGCCTTTGGCAGAAGCAGTTAGAGAGAGGCTTCCAAGCCATCAGGCAAGCAGATGATGTTTACTTCTTGTGACATAATAGTCAAGTCACATTTTATTTCATAGCAGTTACTTTCATGTCCCAAGAAAGAAAAATCCCTTCCGATCATCCAAACACCCCTGTACAACCTAAATGTCATTAAATAAATCGGTGGCTTTACCTCTTTTGAGGAAAACAGTGATTCTTTTTTTCAGGCTAGACAGGTCATTTAACCTCCTGAGATGCTTCTTTGCATTAGCAGAAGGAGTGTGTGTGTGTGTGTGAGTGTGTGTGTGTGTGTGTTTCTTGAAACAAATTGATTATGGTCAGGTTCAAAGTTATGCCACCAAGTTCACAGGGTGATTTGGAGAGTCCAACACCCGCCTGCAGATGCTTGGCAGGGGACCAAGGCTGGTAGAGACAGTGCTGCCATGCACAAAGGGCAAAACACTTCCCCACGTCCTTCCTCATCCGTGAGCTCATGGTGCCACCCTACTCCCGGTCACGATGAGGGAGATGAGGAAACTTAGGCCCAGCAGGGTTCCAGCCCAGTACTGAGGAGAAAGGATAAGATGTGAAATCGGTGGGCTTGCACTTCGACTTTTGCTCTGCTTTTTTTGCTGTGAGACCCTGGGCAAGTTACTGAACTTTGCTGGCTTGCTTTGACTTACTCGTAAAATGTGGCTAATACAGGCTCAAAAGGCCATATGCTGTATGATTTCATTTATAGGACATTTTAGAAGAGGCAAAACTACAGGGATAGAAAAATAATGTTCCCAGGGGTTAGGGCTGGGTGGGGGGAGGGTTTGATGACAAAGGTTTAGCGTAAAGGGAAGTTTTGGGGTGACAGAACTGTTCTGTATCTTCACTGTGGTGGTTACACAACTCGGTGCATCTGGAAAACTGATAGAACTAACTACAGACAAAAAGGTGAATTTTATGAATGCAAATTTTAAAACATTTATATGGTTAGAAACAAACTGGGCTGATAGCTTTTTTCACAGGGTTGCTGTAGCATTAGAGTTTATACAGTAAATAGAAGAGTAACAATTGAAACCTACTTTTTTATGTTCCTAACTTAATATGTCTAGGTTTGCAGCTGCTGAGTGGAAGTACAATAAATGGAACCAACCAAATTTAATTTCAGCTCTTCAACCTGGTGAAAAGGAAGTAGAACCAAATTGAAGGCTCTAACTGGAATGCAGATGTGGTGCCAGTTGAAAACAGGCAGGAGATGGGTCTCGAGGAATTAATCCATACACTCGTACGCTTCTGTACAGCGAGTTTACCAGCGAAAACCTCTGTGTCCTCCCTGCTTGCCCATTTTATCATCCACTGGAGCCCCCCTTCCCTGGCCTACCAACTCTAAACTTTCTCACCAAGTTTCACACAGATCTAGTTGTTTCTTGGTTATTTGTTTCAGGCACACTGCCAGCTGGCTTGATCTGCCTACTGCTACAGAAAACAAATCTCTCCTCCATTTCTCATGTGTTACCGGCCTAACAAATAAACCACTGTCTAAGTTTTATACTGATTCCTGCAAATGACCCAGCCCTTTCCATGCAGAATGCTTTCTGCAGGCTGGGATTTTTTAAAAGATGAAATATAACTGACGGGCAGCAGTGTGGTCCTTGGAGCTGGCAAAAGGTATTTTTAGCTGGTAGGTTTTCATTAATTACGCTGGCAGCTGTTGGCCACTGCTCTTGTTTTCTTCTGTCTTGGTAGGGGAAGCACGTGGCCTTGAAATAGAATGAAATCTGTCTGAAGGGTCCCAGCTCTGGTTCTCAGGCATGGTAGTCACATCTTCATTTCTAGGATGCTCTGAATTTAGATGCATTTGTTTTGGGATGCCACAAGGAGAGAAGTGGTTTGCCATCCTTCTCCACAGCTTGAGTTCTTTTCTGCCTTTGCCTGAAAGATCGCCTCAAGCTTTGCAGCTTCTTCCCTGATCCCACTTCCTTTTAAGGAGGTGGTTGTCCATACACAAAATGCAGAGTTTGAAGGCTCAAGCATTCCTCCTATGAATGGCAGTGGGGATTTCGACTTGCTCTTGTAACCTCATGGAGGTTACTAATTAAAAATGCCCTGGCATGTAGTGATCTCCCTGTGAACAGAGCCATTCAAGAGAAGGCTGAACAGCCACTTGCTGAGGATGCTTGAGAGAAGTTTTATGCATCCTAGTGGGTTTGGTGCTTTCAGAGTTTCCCCAATCTCAAGGGTCTGCTTAACTTGAAAAGTATGATGCTGATTCCTGGAGGGTATAGAATCAACCCTTCCTGGAAATCAGTTAACACAACACCAGCTGGATAACTTTTGTCTGTCCCTTTAGCTCTACTTTTCACCCTTCTAGATTCTTCTGTTTCCAGGAGGCTGTCAGATATGAGTCAACATCTGCAGCCTTCTGCCCCCCCTGGCTTTCAGGTGAGTCAAGCCATAGGGTCCCCAGGAAGGTAATTAGAGGGAGTGAGGAGAGTGAGGCTAAGATTCTGTTCGCCCAGCTCTCCCGCTGGGGATTTGACGCAGGCGGCTGTCTGTCTGTCTGTCTGTTCCACTTTCTCCTCATGTCCTTCCAGGCCTAGTGGTAATTCTCTGTTACTACCCCGAGTTACTGCCCTATCCCCTGCCATTTCGCTACACTTGCCCGCACCTTTGCAAACTGTCCCTCTGTTTAACTCTCCTCAAGTGATTCCATTCTTTCCTGGCAAGATCCTGACTGACACAAATATTAAACACTGTGCAATGGAGGAGATGACATAGTTCTTGCCCTCAAGAGCTTTCCAGGATAGTTATGGAGATAAGATGAGGCTCTTGGGGGAAAAACAGACACATTTTTGTTGTGGTGGCTGTTGACTACGTGAGCTCTTGTAACCCTAGGAGATGAGAAGTGTGCCTAGATACATGAACTAACAAGACCAAATTCAGCTAAAAATAAAGCAAACCAACTTTTACATGAATTCAATCAAACACATGTCTTATTTTTTTGGCCTTCTGACAAACCAGATTGACTGAATGTGCTTTCTGGACTAGCTGTTTTGGCGTGGTGTTCAGACATGGCCTCTGACAGCATCTGTGTAATGACAAGGTTAACTTTGGAGGAATGACACACAGTGGGGACTGGTGGTTTCTGGCAGCTGCAGCGTGACCTGGGAGGGTCAGGATCAGAACACACATGTTGGGACTGGATCCCAGGATAAGGTAAGGATACCCGTCCTGTGAGACCCCCACAGCTGCTTGATCATGAGGCAGAATAGGGCTGAGTTCCCTTATGAGAACAGCACCTGCAGAATCGTTAATGGGAAGAGAAAGTCAATGCCCCTCCTGGGAGGAGTGCAGCAGGGAACAAATATGTCCGCATGTATTCATAAAGAGACACGACAAGCAGCACGAGAAGCTTCACACTTACACCCCAGTTTACAGAATTGGGTAAAGTGCTTTGTGGGTATTTAGAACACAGAAACCTGTGCACGGATAGCTTTAATTTATCTGTCAAGCTTTCTCAGCTTTTCTTTAGGCTACAACCTATCAAGTCAGGGGTTAGGCCACATTTGTTCTCTGTATCTCCTATTCTTAACATAGTATCTGACACGTAGGTGGTGTTTAATCATTGTAGAATGAAGGTGGGATTGATATGGCTTCCTTCCATCACATTGCTCTTACTAGTGGAACTGCATGATCCTGAAGACCGATTCTGCACCAGAAGGATTCTAAGGAGTTCTACTTCCTGGAGTAGGCCTGAGAACCCCAGAGGTGTTTGCTGCCATAAGGGGTCATTCTTGATCTGTGTCCCCTACCGAGAAAACCCTGGGAAATATCATTAGTCTGCGCATGAAGCTCACGTTGTGTTACTGTTTTTGTCATTGTTGCCACATAGTATGGCTCTTGAAAGCAAGAGGTCCAGAAATGCAGAGTAGTCTTGGACCACTGAAAAAAATTTTTTTTGTTTATCAAGGCACCTGGCATTGTTGGCCTAGTAGCAGTCTCGCTGGGTCTTAGAAATGGAGAAATGAAGCCCTTCTCTCCCTTAGTTACATTCGTCATATCTTGTTCTGTCCAATCTAGAAAAGCACTAGCACTTATGATTACTTGAAGTTCTGTTTATTTATTATTTATCTCTTCTCTCTTTCTCTGGAAACTAAGCTCCATGAGGGCAGAGATAGCTGTATCCCAGCATCCAGACTGTGCTGAGCATACAGTGGGTACTCGATAAGCTTTGTTGAATAAATGAATGAATACATGAATGTATTACTTTATGGCATTATACAGTATTACATTGGGGTATGGGATCCCAATAATACATATAACTTTTAGTACATAGTTCTTTTAGCATATGGACATTCACCCATTTGAATATCATGTTTGGAGCTAATCCTCCCCCATGAAAAACCTGATTCTGGTTTTGAGGTGAATCAATAGGCAAGCCTATCCCACGCCTTATGGTTCTGCTCTAACAAGCTATGCAAACCTTAGACCCCTCTTTTGCCCTCTCTAGGTTTCATAGGGATATTGAAAGGATCAAAGAAGACAAAATACTTTAAAATAGGTTCAGGTTCTGTGAACTGTAATGGGACAAGCAATTTGATTCAATAAACCTTGATTAGGATTCATTGGAGAGGGTTGATATATGTAAGTCATAGGCTTGGTCTCCTGTATCTTCCTGTCTACTGGAGGAAATATGTGTAAATATTTGAATAACAAACTATAACTCCTAATAGGACCAAATGACAGCAAATCATCAGCAATGTGATCTGGGTGTGTAAAAGATGTGTTAACTTTGAACTTGAGAATGAGAAAGGCTTCTATAGTGTTCCTAATGTTTCTAAGAAAAAGGGCAAATTTTCTTAACATGCCTTACAAGGTCATGTATGACCCCCCATACTTCTTTGGCTTTATCAAGTACCCCCATACTTCTTTGGCTTTATCTCTTGCCACTCCACAAACAATATTCAAAGCTCCAGTGATAGCCATCTATTTTGAGTTTTTAAACTTGCCATACTCTCTCCTTCCAGTCTTTGGACCCTCCTTTATCATCTCTCTTGTTACATAATGTGTGCATATCTTTCATGCTTTAGAGCATGAGTAACTTCCTCCAGGAAGACTTCCTTGATTCTCCCAGTCCAAGTTAGATAAGCTTTGTACCATTTAACATGTATTTGCTATAAGTAATAGATACTGAAATACAATGGTATTACCACATAACAAGAAATTAGGAGCTATTTAGATATAGGATTAATTCTTTGGTATAATAATGTCAAGACTTGGATTTGACTCTTCTGCAATTCCTTTGGCTTTTGCTTCATGGTCATAAGACAGCTGTGCAGCTCCAAATCATGCCCTTTCATGAAACAGCCAAGAGCAGGAAGGAAAGGAAACACCTCTCTGTGATGATCAGACTCTACAAGAAAAAACCTCTCTAGAAGTCCTTTACAGGCTTTCCCTATGTCTCCCTGGCCAGAAGGGGCTCATATGTACATGCCTTAACAGCAATGGAGGCTGGAATGTGAGTGTCTAGCATTTACAAGGGACGAGGCTCTGCAAGCACGCAAGAAATGCAAAGGGCATGACTGTTGGGTAAGCCAACAACAGAGCCTCCCTCTGGATTTCCACTGTCCCCAGTTTCCCTGACAGTCCGTCATTACGTTGTATGTAATTGCTTACTTGACTGCATCCATTAGCCTAACCTTTGTTAGGGGAGGACAACTGTGCTGAATAAATGAAAAAGAAACACAGTGTATTATTACCAATACTTCTAATAACATAGCAAATTGAAATCACTTCAATCTGTGAGTAGCTGTTTTTACAACACTTTACTGACCATGGTTCCCCGGTGAAATCCTAAAAGGTAAGACCTCAACCCCAAGGGCTACCAATTATAAGAAAAACAAAACAAAGCACAATTCTCAAGTCTCTACCAGATGGTGAGCTGAGGTGGGGATAGTGAAAGCAGAGAACTTGAGAGCTGGTGGGAGCAGAGAGACCTGAACTGGCTCAGTGAAGACCAAATAGGAATGCGTATCATTTGGGATTTCTTTGGTTGCAAGAAACCAAAAATTCAAGTTAGTTTACAAAATAAGGAACACATTCTCTCAACAACAAGAAGTCTCAAGCTTAGTTCCAGAGTTTATTCTGCTTTGTTATCCATAGCTTAGCTTACTTCAGGGTTGCAAGGTGGCCGCCATAGTTCTAAGTTCTATGTCTACAATGTGCACAGAAAGACACATTTTCCCCTATGCCTTTTTTTTAAGGGAGAAGATACCCTTTCCAGGAGGCCCCCAGTAGATTTTTCTTATTTTTCATTAGTTGGCACTGTGTTATATGCTCATCCATAAATCAATCACTGACTGGATGATCATGATTGGATTAAACCATGTTATATGTGGATACCTCAACAAAACTAGGGGCTCTTTTTCAAGGAAAAAATAAGGAAGCAGGAATTGGAATGGCTGTTGGACAAGCAACCAGTGCCATTGTTACAAATGGCTACCTTGGAACCAAGCAAAGTCCAACTTTGGAATAAGTGAGTCTAACAAGGATGTGTCTCAAACCACACCTGACACTACAAACACCCGTCAAATGAAAGAACAGCCAAGGTCACAATATTTATCAATTGTTTTCTTCTGCTGCAGTCTCACATAGGATTTCATATCATTACTTTAGAATTCCTAGGACATGGACACCAAATAATTTATTACATGCACACCCTCTGGGTTACTTCTCTGCAGAGGGGACCATTTAGTCATTTCTAAACACTGGAACTTATGTACCCTGCACTATTCCAGAAAACTAAGATGCTGGCACTCACTCTCGACTTTTATGGGTTAAATCTGGGCCGCGGCCTCCTTCATTGGTGTTTGAGCAGCATCTCCATTTGTATTTCATCACTTTGAGGAAAACTTACTTGTTGCAGATTTGGAACTTACTTTGCTTGGTCCCATACTGTGAGGCAACACCTTCATTAAAAATTTTTAAACTAATAGGTGTTTTTCCACCAGTGGGAGCAAAAATGTTTCAGAATGGATCTTGGTCCAGCTGGTCTGGAGGGACAATCAGTGTTGCTTATCTTCCATTACCCAAGGCAGGGCTCAGCTTAGGCCACGAACTACTTCTAAGCCAGAACGTGGACACTGAATTATTCTTCTTCCTGGTCATCTGGATCCTTCTTATTAGATGTTTAGAGATTCTAAGTCGGAGGTCAGCAAATCTGGCCAGCCACCTGTTTTTGTAAATAGAGTTTTGTTGGGAAAGAGCCACACTCATTTGGCTATGCATTGTCTGTGGCTGCTTTCGAGTTACAATGGCAGAGTTGAGTAGTTGCAACAGAGACGCTATGGGCAGCAAAGCCTGAAATATTTACTATATGGTCCTTTACAGAAAAGCTTGCTGACCTTTGTAGAAGATGGAAAGAGCAAGATAGTCTATAAGCAGATAGATGCCCAACTCGTATAAATAAATGCTGAACAAAAGCTGCCGAGAAGTTAGAATGGATTCAGGTGGTTTGGAACTGGCTACAGGATGTCAAGTCAGGTCTTACTAGGACTCTGTTTAGTGCCTGATATAAACGGGCCTCTTACTGGGAGCTAAAGCACAGCCATGGCACCCTGGGAAGAAGCAGTTTACTTCACTTCACAAGTGTTTGTGTTCCCAAATGTGAAACCTGGAGGTGGTTTTCTAAACCATCCAGTCTTACTGCTCCAGTCAGGGGTGTTTTGCAGTCTGACACACACATCCATCAGAGCCACTCTATGGAGCCTCTGGACTGGCCGTAAAACACTCAGCCACAGACCTCTTTGATTTTCAAGCAGGAGCCCCAGAAAGACCACAGCAGAAACCTGTTTTTACAATTCAGGTTTTCTTTGTAACATAAGGCAGAAGTCAGACAAGTCTCCATCACTAACAGTAAGAATTGATTGGTGCTCAAACCTAAGGCAGACAGAGTTAGCTGATTAGGGTTCTGGTTTCTTACATTTTTTTTAACCAAAAACAAACACAATAAAATCATGGGAGATAGTAATTATTAACACTCTCTGTATATTATCTCAGTCTTCACAATGAAACTGTGAAGAAGATATCATGACTACATTATCTCTCCTTTCTATAGATGAGAAAGCTGAGGCCCAGCACAGTGTTTCTCAAACGTGGAAAGCTTGTTAAAACACAGATTCCTGGTCCTTGACCCTAGAAACTTCTCTTCAGCCACTCTGGGGTGGAGCCTGAGGTTCTGCATTTCTACCAAGTCCCAGGAGGTACTGGTGCTGCTAGCCAGGGCCACACGGTGAGAACCACGGCTAAGCATTTAGGTGAACAACCAAGTCTCGTGAGCATCATGGCAGGACCGGTTCTCAGACCCAGGTTTCAGTGTGTGACTTTTTATCTATTCTCTTAATCATTTTTGATAATCTGCCTACCACAGGCTCCAAAAAAAAGTGAGTGAGAGGTATTCAAACACACACTCAAGAAATTCTGTAAAAAAAATTCAATGGATGCTATTTCCCAAATGACTCAAGTCTTTCTCAATTGACGTATTGCATTTTTGGCCATCTTGGGAAAGGATGTTTGGACACTATACAGCCACACAGCCGTATAAATAATCTACTTGGCACAGTACGTTGGCCTAGAATAGTAGATCCTTCAAAATGATCAATTCTAAGAAGTCTTACCCAAGTAACCTCATCCTCATGCCTTTTTTTATGTACTTTCAGGACTTGAGAAAGAGGCTATTGCCACATAATTTTGCTCCAATAATTTCAGCTCTATAGATCATAACTTCTCTTCCCATACAGAATGGAAACTGCTCAAAGGGGTTATATTTTTCCTGTCCTAATATCCTAGTATTGTGCTTACGTATACAATATTCACGGATCTGTACTATGTAGAGTATCTGGAGAGTATGGCATAGTATTAAGAATATGGGTTTTGCCTTCCAATTAGTTGTTGATGGACAAGCATGGCTACTCATGATGTGACTTTGCTCAAGCTCCTAAACTGTTGCCTTATCAATCAAATGAAGATCAAAATACTCCCATAAAGTTGCTGTGAGTATTAAATGTAAAGCACTCAGCCATGGCATAGAAAGGCCTTAAAATGCTAATTATGAATTATTATATATATAACTATAGCATATGATTATAAACTTATATATAATTATATCATATAGTTACATATTAATACTAATCAATAAATTATTGTTATTATTTATATTACTAGTATGTTATTTATTTAATCATTAATTGTGAATTAAATATTAATAAACATGTAATAGTTAGTTGTGTACTTATATAAATATACTATATACAATTATATATAACCATGTAATTAGAGGTTATTATCTAAGCTCCAGAGAATGTGTTAACTAAATGCATCTTTTAATCTAGTGTTTTAGCTGAAAAAGCACACAGTCGCCCCAAATGTATTAGTCAATATATCTTAGCTCCAGGAAGTGAACAAGGGTCCATGCTCATTAGTGCTTATTCCTTTGCTCAGATTATTTTCCTTCTAGAATAACCTCTTCTTCACTCATTGCCAGTCCAGTTTTTGAGTCACTTCTCTGCTATGAGATCTTCCCAGACCATGGCCATACTCTCTTGTTTCCCTGAACACACTACCTTTTGGATAAATTGTACAGATTAATTTATACTCTTTCCTAATTTTTCTTGTGTACGATCGTATCTTTCCAATCAGAATATACTCCCATTGAGAGCAATTATTCATGTCTGACATGTTTTGTACTTGCCATACCACTTGATAAATACTTGAATATAAGCATGAAGAAATATAATAAATTTAAACGTGTTCTTTGAAAAGAAGCAGGGTCTAAATTATGATGCAAACATGTTAAGTCCTTCCAGAATAACCAGTAGTCCTATTTTACAAAATAACATTGCGTTCAAGCCAGTGTAAGTACAAATCTTACTTAGGCTGGATAGCTTTAAACAGGTTAGAAGGAGAAATAATAAGCCCATTCTACTCTACTCCCCACAGCAACAACACAGTTTGGCACATGCTGGAGACTGGTGGCGTAAACATTTCTTAATGCAGATCTTAAAAGGGTCTGTAAGCCAAAGCTCACCTCTTCTTTAACAAAGATATTATGTTTTGACATTCGGCTAGATTAAAATATCACATTAAATTAGCAGCTGAACGTTGGGTATCGTAAAGATGAGCATTAGGGACAAGCTCTAGAAAGTACAATGAATTTGGAAACTGTTGTTAGACAGGTTTTATATTTTAATCCTAATGCATGACTCTATATCTAGAAAATTTTCAATGAGATGTTGAGACAGGAGACTGGAGCACCTGGTGGCACTTATTACGTGTTCTTGAGAGAAAGCCAACACTGCCTGCTGGATCTGTGTGGGGCATTGCTCTAACTCACTGGAATCAAGGTCTGCTGACCCATCTTGACTTCTTTACTGGTAGTCTCAGGAGCGAGAAGTTCCCCTTTGTGTGACAACTGACAAGAAGGGCAGTGCTTTCCAAACTTTCATGTGCACACCAACCACCTAGGGATATTGTTAAAATGTAGATTCTGACTCAGTAGGTCTGAGGGAATCTGTGAATCTGTGTTTTGAACATCCAAGGTGATGCTGATTCTTCTGGTCCAGGGACCACGCTTTGAGCAGCAAGTAGATATTGGATGGTGGACTAGCTAATGAGTGGCTGCCAACCAGCCAAGGTACAATGATAAGACATATGTACTGTTCTAAAGGGGACAGAAACAAGAACCTTCTAGAAATGAATACTAGAGAAGGAATTAGGTAGACTTTACTACAAGAGTCCTATCCAATGTCTCTTGTCAGAGATGTCAGATTCATTAGCCCAAGAATACACTTTCCTTTCTAATCTGCAAAGCATGACTCCTGAGGAGGTGCTAGTTATAAGGGTGGAAAACGAGTGTGATTACAGGTAGCTCCGGGCTCTAGAGTCAGAGCAGTTAGGTCTGACTCCCAGCTCTACCACTCGCCCCTTCGCCATGACTTGGGGAAAATCGCCTTCTCTTGCTAAGCCTCAGTTTCCACAGTGAAAAGAGGGGATAATACCCATAAGCCTGTTGTGAAGATCCAAGAAAGAACACTCACTTGTAAAGTGCTTCATTTTATGCATGACACATACTAGTCAATACACTGTGGTTTTTAATCTCTTAATTAGGAAATCAATCAGTCAAGAATGATTGAGTGCTTGGTCACGGAACATTACAAAGGTGTTCCTAGGGAAAAGAGAGTGAGAAAGAGAGAAGGGGGGTGTGGAGGACAAGGAGACACAACCACAGTTGTCAAGTAAATCCCAAAATATACCTGGAGAGGCAAATGCATACACATGTGGAATGATTTAATATTTCCACAGTAACATGCCAAGATATATCGTAAGTATACTCATATAGGACACATAAGTCATTTGGAGAAAGAAAATGTTTAAAATGATATCACTGGAGACTGGAAAACTGAAGGATTCCCTAGAAAAAGTCAGGGCTGTATAAAATGTTTTAAAAATGTTTTATTCTTTAGCAGGATATTGACAAGAGCTGCTGTCATATGGAAACTATTTTTTTAGAAACACCTGGCAGGACCAACGTGGAGGATATTTTTTCACACAGATTTAATGCACAACAAAATACAAGGTGTGTCTGAGATACAAGCCTGGTCAGAGATTAGATCACTAATGATAAATTACTGTAATTCCCATATTATTTCTGATTATGGTTTGAATGAGCCTTTTGGGTCACAAGCCACCATGTGCAAAGGACCCAAATAAATTTTTGTAAAGCTCACAATAGTCTGAAGGCTCTCTGTTTTCATATTTTTCTTATAAAGGCAACTCTGTAAAAAAAATAATAAAAGCATATTACTTTCATAAAATTCCTCCATTAGTTTATTTTGTGGTGAAATGTGACTATTTTCCTGGTCCTACAGACCAGCCTGCCTCCCTGCAACAATGAGATGAACTCATGGAGCCTGAAGAAGATGGAAACAGAAGTCTTTGGGAACAACCCCTGTAAATGCGATTATTCTGGTTGCTGTGCTTCAACCTGTAGACATATGAACATTCTTCCCTGGAGAAAATGGTAGGGGAGGAAACACACTTGTAGTTTGTTCTCAATCTGATTTCATCTACTAGATAGGACTATTCATACCCATTTCAAATAAGTTTTTCAGATTAGTGATTTAGAGTCACTGTTTTAGTTTTATTAAGGAAAATGTTAAATTTCCTCTTAAAAATGAAACAAGTATTTTCACTACCTCTTCTTTCTCTTTCTGGTTAAGGGCCTATCCTCAGCTTTCCTTCGTCCTTTTCCTTCTTTATTTGGTAACTGCCTACAGCTTCATTGGATATTTAACAGGCACAACAACTTAGTTTAGCTCAGCCAACATGGATTGATGGAGACGCTAACGGGCGGTGAACTGGTACAGAGGACTGAGACATGCTCCCTGCCTTCAAAGAGCTGATTTGTGAAAAGACAGAACAAAAACAGTTCAATTCAAAAGCCATGGTAACTACTAAGTTAGAGCTGCACCCAGGGTGCAGTGGGAAGCAAGGAGGAGGGCACCTGTCTTTAGAAGCCTGAGATTTAGAAGAGAAAATAGTATCAGAACTTTGTCCTGAAGAAGGAATAGTTATAATTGCAAACACCTTTGTAGCTTTTAATTTCTGTGCCTTAGTTTCCTCATTTGTACAATAGTGGTAGTAATCATCCTCTACCTTGTGAGGATATACAAGTTAATATATGCAAATAAATAATTTGACCAATGCCCAGCATATAGAATTTAAATAATTGGCTGAGTCGTACATGGAGTGAATGGTGAAGCTGAGGCATGAATCACATCCAGGGGCCCAAGTCTGTGCTCTCAGTCACATGTGGGGAGAGATGGAGAGGGTATGGCAGATAGAGGGAAGAGTATAGCAAAGGCATGGAGGGCGAAATTGCACAATAGTGCTGGAGACACGAAGAGTCCCAACTTACTAGAGTGTAAAGTCCATGACAGAGTGTGTCAGGGGAGACAGCTGAAGCATGGGGAGGGACTGAAACACAGAGGGACTCACATGCACGCTAAGGAGCTTGACCCATCATCTGGCAATGGGTTTCAAGCAGACGGTGTAGGAGGTGTGTGTGTGTGTGTGTGTGTGTGTGTGTGTGTGTAAAGATAGGGAGATCTTGTCTTGAGAGATCACTCTTGCAGTGATTAGAAGGATGAGGCTGTGGACAGAAAAGCTGAAAACAGACTGAAACTCCAGCAGAATAAATAGGAGATAAATACACTGCACTGGAGCAATGGATGTGAGATGGAGAACAAGGGCAAGCTTAGAGAAATATGGAGGCTGATAGGCAGGGCTTCATAGCTATGTAGCAGCCGTAGAGATGGCCCTTGATGATACCTGCCTCCTGATGTTCATGCTCTTGTGTAGCTTCTTCTCACACGGTGTCAGGGGTGGTCAGTATGACCAATCGCATGTGGTATAAGTGGTGATACATAGGTCACTCCTGAGATTAGGTAACAAAAGACTGTGCCTTCCATCTTGAGCTTTCTCTTCGATCACTTGGAAAATCAGCCGCCATGTTGTGAGCTGTCTTATGGAGAGGCCCATGTGGTCATGGGAGGTGGCAAGCACAGCAGTGACCTACTCTGCCATCTTGTCCAGAACTCTCCCTGGACAGCACATTTCTTGACAATAAAATCAGGAACAAAATTCTCTATTTATCTTATAGGGGTGTGGTGAGGGATAAATGATGAAAGATGGAAATAAAAGGCAGTATCATGTAATGAAATCAGGTAACTTGGTTTGAATACCAGCTCCATTCCCTGCTATCTCTGTGATCTTCAATAAGTTTATGTAACCTCCCTCAGTCTCAGTTTTCTCATCTGAAAAATGGCTTTAATGATAACTCTTATAGAGTGGCTAAGTGGTTAAATAACATAATAGATATAAACTACTTAGCAATCATTTGGCATATAGTAAACCACCAAAAACAACTTTTTTCTTTTTTAAATTGAGAGTATTCTGGAAAGCACAGAGCTCTGTGTAGGGGCACAATATATTTATTACGAGGGAATGACATGGCCCATGATTGCTCTCCTGCACTGTGTCTTCTCTGAATAGGACATAGCTGTGTGGGCCTCGTCTCCTTTCACAGCCCCCTTTTGTGGGCATATATTAGACAACTCACAAATATCTGATGCTTTAGAGGCATCCCTGAAAGAGTTCTCAGCTCCTGGAACTATGTCAGCTTTTCTGGGGTGACAAGCCTGCTGTCCCTTCCCCGTGATAGGGCTTGGGATGAGGTCTATTCCTTAGGACTCCTCCTGCCTAACCTCCTGACACCGGTTAGTTTTCCTTGGAGATTCTGTAGCAGAGGCGGGCTTTGTCTGGACAAGCAGCTGCTGGTCTGGCTGCTTCAGCAGCAAACGTCCTTGGTTGTTTCTCTCAGTGTTGGCTGCTAATCCCCATTTCTGTTTATCCCCTCAGGAGCCGAGGCTTCAGGACATAGCATGGGGCTTTGAGAGAGAAAAAGCAGATGTTCCCAGGACTGTCACTGCTATGGGCACCAGCCATATTTATGGTGTTGTTATTGATATGGCCCTTAGATGGCACGGACTTCAAGTTGTCAAGGAGAGCCCACTGGCTCTAGTTACTGAAGCTGCCATCAACATTTTACAGTTTCCTGACAGCTACCAGCATGGGAAAGTTCAAATCACTCAAAGGAAGCACCTCCTTCCCTTCCAGCCCCATACAAGAGAGCTCTTTGCAGTTCCTGGGAATATATGTCAGTTTTCATTGCTCCTATGATCCCACCTTTACCCTGTGACCATGTTGCAGATCTATTCTGCAGGAGGGAAACTGAGGGACTGACTCATAGAATTTGATCAGCTCTTTAGCAAAAATTGCTGAGGGTGAGGCAATGACGAGTGCTGGTGGTTGTAGAGTGAGCCTGGAAGCCTATCACTTAACATCTTATTATGTATTGACTTGTTTCTTTATTGTCTGCCCCTGCCAATAGAATATAAGCTCCATGAAGGCAGGGAGTTTTGTTTTGTTAATTCATTACTATATCCCCAAATCATGGTACAAGGACACTCCTTCATAAATATGTGCTGAGTAAATGTATGAAGGACTACTCTTTCCTTATTGATGAATCTTTTAAACACATTTTAAATACATTTATTCAGGAAGCCCTTGCCTGTAAACTTGCTTACTAATGAACCAGATGTATTGATATTGACCTGGCAAACACATTAACTCATTGACTCAGTGACGCTCAATAACTTTCTTCTTCCATCCCTTCCACCCTCCTTCAGTTCTCCCTCCCGCCTTTCTTCCTTCCTTCTTTCCATTTTCACCTGTTCACTTCAGTATTCATCTAATATTAACTGAACATATAACAAGGGACTCTGAAGTGCGTATTGATAAGACACAGTCTTAAACACAATTGTCTTTGCTCATCCAATGTGTTTGAAAAAACAAACAAACAGGGGCTTCTATTGTACGAAGGATGAATGTTTATTGGTGCTTGGAGAATTTGTTGAAAGATGGAATTAAAACTAGAGATACAAGTTGAACTAGGTAGTTTATAGCAACGTCCTGAAAATTACTCAAGAGAAAAAAATGTAAGAAGAGAAGATAGAATCTTAGTATGATATTTTAATGGTAGGAATGTTTCCTGGGCTAAGTCACAAATTTAAAATACCCAACACAAATACATTTTATTGAAAAGCCCAACTAAATTCTTTTTGAACATGAAGAATATGATGTCAGCTGGTAATATGAGTTGTTTGCGGCCTGGGGTGACCAAAATAGAGTATGTCGGTCTAAAGTAGGGGTCAGTAAACTATGGACCACAGACCAAGAATGGCCAACAACCGATCGTTATAAGTAAGTTTTATTGAAAGGCATGCTTATAAATTGTTTATGGTTGCATTCATATTATAATAGTAGAATTGAGTAATTTCAACAGAGACTGCATGTCTTGCAAAGCCAAAAACATTTACTATCTGGCCCTTTACAGAAAAAGATTGCTGACCCCTGGTCAAGGGAAAGACGCTCTGATGCCAAATGAGATCCTTTAAAAGAAAACATACCCCACATTGAGTTTGGTACACTGATGTTTATACACCTGCCTTCCCTACCAGTGAAAGACAGCCAACAGTTCATATCATTACACCATCAACTCCCAATATATTATTGTTCTCTGTATTTCTTTCTGCAACATGGTCACTAAATTAATGACCTGAGACAATTTTCCATAAATGAAATTGTCGAATAATCAAAGTATTTTTACTCTAGACTTCCCATGGCACTGTCCTTTTGCTCTCTCATGCCAGAGCTAAATAAAACAATCATATCACCTCATATTTATCCTGAGGCTTGACTTGGCATACAGCAGCCATATAACTGAAGATTTCTTCACCTGTGCTTGTTTTGTAGTTACAGGTCTCAAAATGCTCATAAACTTGATTAAACTTGCCCTTCTCTGCCTTCTCATTTTGTATGTGGATTGTTTATGATTTTGAGTTACATAATTCTTGATTTCTCAATAAAGAAATCAGCAGGTGGTATGCGTTTTTGTTTTTAAAGTTGCCTCCTATGTAAAAATTTGGAACCAGGTGTCTCTCATCAGACTAAATCATCCAGACCTCCCAGACCTTCTTTAAAACACAGCCCTGACTTTTAAAAATTTAAAATAAATATTTTCCAAGAAGGGCTGAAGCTTTTGGCCATTTGCTCTTCTCTTACTGCAATACAAAACTGAAAAATGGGATCCTCCTTTACTGTTTTGGTGATAAAGCCTTGGTAGAAAGATAATTAAAACAGAAGTTTCCAGATATACATTTAATGTAATCCTCACAATCTCACAGAATTATTTTTACTCACCTACAAACGAGTAAACTGATATTCAGAGAGTCTCAATAACTTACCCAAGGAAACAAAGCTATTGAGATAAAGAGGCAGGATATAAACCCATACCTTTTCCACTCTGTTGTTCTTTTTCCCAACAAAAGCATGAGATCAGAACTATTATACAGAGTTCTCTGTGAGCAATACCTAGGTACTATCCTGTAGTCAGAAGATTAGAGAATCTTATCATAAATGGAAGTTGGTTTATAATTTTAACCAGTGCACAATGAACAATTATTTTTGTTGTCATTTCAAATGAAAATAAAGATGGTGGACATTTGGAAGGTGGTTGTATAATAGGGAAGAAAGGATAAATTAAATTTGATTTTTCAGTGGAGAATCATTGTAAAGGAAGAAACCAAATCTGGATGACAAGGTGAAGTGTGGTCAAAGTCAGCCTTAAGAACACAACTATTCTGAGACGATCCAAGATGGCAGAATACATAAATGCTGTGCTTGCCTCATTCCATGAACACATAAAAATTACCACTAAATTACAGAACAATCAAACTGGAGAACGACCTGAAGTCTAGCTGAACAGAAGTTTTATAACTAAGGATAAAAATAAAAAGCGATATAGAGACTGGTAGGAGGAGTGGAGACATGATACGAGATGATCCCAAACCTCCACATGGCAGTTGAAAATCTAGAAAGATATCTCAGCCACAGAGGTCCTCACTCCCACAGAATGGGGGAGTGAGGACCTCAGACCCACACCAGTCTCCCCAGCCAGAGTACAGGAGCCCTCACAACATCTTGTTGTAAAAAAAACAGTGGGGATTCCAACCATCCAGGTAGGACAGAAGGCTGTAGGAAACCTGGATGTCCTCTTAAATAGCCCATGCACTCTCTCTGTGAGAGAGACTCACTCACTTGCAGGCACTCACCCGGGGTTCTGGTGAAGGGACAGTGACTGGGTGCGGGGGGAGGTGTTGGAAACATACAGGGGGCAGACTGAGGTGTACAGCTGTTGGGTGAGGGCTGGAGGACAGTGCCATTTTTTTCTCTGTGTGGGGTCATCCTCCCATGCAACTGGCAGGCAGGTGCCATCTTTCCTGTGTTGAGCCTTCCTGCCATGCCCATGGACAAACCTCAATCTGAATTGCTGCGGTGAACTCCACCAGCTCCACCCTCATGACTCCCTGAGACCCCACCACACCCAAATACACACCACACAAGGCTTTATCAGAGGCTGAAACTTATGGAAGCTGGCAGCTGGCAGTAAGCCTCAAAATGGTACTGGTGGCAGCTGTTCTTGGTTCACAGCATGGCCTCTCCGATGCCCTCCAGGTCCAGCATAGGCAGCGACCAACCATGGATTGCTTTGTAGCTCCTACCAGGTAGTTTCCAGCTGGTTACAGACAATGGCTGACATGGGCCTGTACCAGAGCCTCTCCCAGGAGGCCCTAGAATCAATACTTGGAGGTTGGCTTCAGACAACCGCAGAGCACCACCCAAATAGCCCCACAAGCAGCACACCCAAAGGGCAGCCTCAACAGGTTCCAGAGCTCATTGGGGTGAATTCCACTCAGTGGGGTAAGCTCCCTGCATAGCAGACTATAAGCTGTGGAAGTAGGTCAATACCACCCACTGACAAGCCAACAGCAATCAAGGCTCAACTATAACAGGAGGGCACACACAACCCACACAAAGGACACTTCTGGAGCAACCAGTGCAGGTGACCAGGGAGACTGTACCAGGGCCCCACAGGGCACCTACTACATGAGGTCTCCAGGCCAAGACTGGGAGACACAGATCTACCTAATACATAGAAACAAACACAGAGAGGCAGCCAAAATGAGGAAACACAGGAATATATCCCAAATGAAAGAACAGGAGAAAACTCCAGAAAACAGAACTAAGCAAAATGGAGGCAAGCAATCTACCAGAAACAGAGTTCAAAGCAATGGCTATAAGGATGCTCAAGGAACTTAGTGTGAACTTCAGAAGAGAGATAGCAAGCATAAAAAAAGGACCTAGAAACCATAAAAAAAAAACCATCAGAAGTGAAGAATACAATAACTGAAATTAAAAACGCACTAGAAGGAATCACCAGCAGACTAGATGAAGTAGAAGATTGAATCAGCAATTTGGAAGGCATGGTAGCAGAATACACCCAATGAGAACAGCAAAAAGAATCCAAAAAAATGAGGATAGCTTTTTGGATTCTTTTTGCTGTTCCCATTGGGTGTATTCACCTCTGAGACAACATCAAGTGTAACAACATTCACATCATAGGGGCATCAGAAGAAGAGAGAAAGCAAGGGATTGAGAGCCGATCTGAAGAAATAATGACTGAAAACTTTCCTAAACTGGTGAAGGAAATAGATATATAAGCCCAGACAGTGCAGAGTCTCAAAAAAGTGGAACCCAAAGAGGCCCACACCAAGACACATTATAATTAGAACATCAAAGGTTAAAGACAAAGACAGAATCCTAAAAGCCACAAGAGAAAGGAAACTAGTAACTTATAAGGCAGCTCTGATAAGGCAGCTGATTTTTCAACAGAAACTTTGCAAGCCAGAAGAGTTTGGCACAAAATATTCAAAGTCATGCAAAGTACAGACTTAGAATCAAGACTACTCTACCTGGCAAGGCTATGATTTAAAATTGAAGGAGCGATAAAGAGCTTCCTAGATAAGAAAAAGCTAAAGATATTCATCACACTAAGACAGTATTACAAGAAATGTTAAAAGGACTTATTTACGATGGAAAAAATATATAAAAATATGAATAAAATGGCAATAACTACATATTTATCAACAATTAGTTTCAATGTAAATAGATTAAATGCTCCAATCAAAAACATAGGTAAGGAAACAAAACCCTTTCATATGCTGACTACAAAAGACTCACTTCAGATTGAAAGACACACACACAGACTGAAAGTAAAGGGATGGAAAAAGATATTTCATGAACATGGAAATGAGAAAAATGAAAAAAACTGGGGTAGCAATATTTATACCAGACAAAATAGACTTTAAAACAAAGGCGATAGAAAGAGACAAAGAAGGACCCAGTAATCCCACTGCAGAGTATTTATCTGAAGAAACCCGAAACGCTACTTCAAGGAGACATGTGCATCCATATTGCAGCATTGTTTACAGTGGGTCGATGTGGAGGCAGCCTGGTGTCCGCTGATGGAAGAATGGCTAAAAGGAGATGGCACAAATATAAAATGCAATATTGCTCGGCCAGGGAAGGGAATGAGTCCTTGCCACCTGCGGAGGCCTGGATGGACCTGGAGGGTATTGTGCTGAGTGGTGTCAGACAGAGAAAGTCAGATGCAATGTGATTTTGCATACATGTGGAATCTAAAGAACAAAACTAACAAATAAAACAGAAACAAACTCATAGATACAGAGAACATTTTGACGGTTGCCAGATGGGAGGGGGTTTGGGGGAGTGTGTGAAAAAAGGGGGAAGGGATTAAGAAATATGAGTACAAATAAAATATTGCTATGATGAGTTAAACCTACACTTTCTCTTCTAATGTTTCATCCTCATTTAGGGATTCCAAGGAGATTGGGGTTGGTAGAGATGAGATGCTATCATAATTCAAAATATTTCATTAATCCATTCTTTAAAACCTTTAAAATACTTTTACTGCTTTTAAAAGATCATACACACCCATAGAATGTACACCAAGAGTGAACTCTAATGTAAACTATGACGTTCAGGTGATAATCATGTGTCAATGTTGGTTCATCAATTGCAACAAATGTACCACTCTGGTACAGGATATTGATAATGGGGGAAGCTGCACGCGTGTGTGTGTTTGTGTGTGTGTGTGTGTGGGTGTGTCTGTGTGTCTGTGTGTATGTGTCTGTGTGTGTGTAGAAGGGGGAAGGAAGTATATGGGAACTCACAGCTAAATCTGGCTGTGAACCTAAAATTGCTCTAAAAAATAAGTCTATTGAAAAAAACCATACACATTCATTAGAAAAAAACTTATCAAAATTCTAGAAAACTACAAAGAGGAAGGTAAAAATAATTTAGCATCCTTTTGACTATACCTGTATGTGCATAAATTTCCATAAATAGGAATGATGTGTGTGTATCTATGTTTCAGTCAACATGTTTTTGTGTCAATTAATATTGACTGATGTAAGTTTTAATAACTGCATGGTATTTCAAATATGAATATGCCATAATTTACCCAACCAGTCACTTATTTGAAGGTCATTTATGATTTTTTGTTCATACTGCAGTAAATAATGCTGAAGTAAATGTATAACTTTTGCCTATTACAATGTTTTATTATTATTTTTTCCTTTTTTATGAGGTATAATTGACATACAATATTATATTAGTTTCAGGTGTACAACATAATGATTCGATATTTGTATATATTGCAAAATGATCATCATAGTAAGTCTGGTTAACATACGTCATCATACATAATTACAGAATTTTTTTTCTTGTGATAAGAATTTTAGAGATATACTCTCTTAGCAACTTTCAAATATACAATACAGTATTATTAACTATAGTCACTATATTGTACATTACATCCCCAGGACTTATTTATTTTATAAGTGGAAGTTTGTACTTTTTGATTCCCTTCAACCATTTCACCCGCCCCCACTGCCTGTCTCTGGCAACCACCAATTTGTTCTCTGTATCTATGAGTTTGGTGGGGGTTTTTTTGTTGTTGTTTTTGGTTTAGATTCTATATATATGTGAGATTATATGGCATTTGTCTTTCTAACACAATCTTTTTTGAATCTGTGTATCTTTCCAATTCATGCTACATCTTGGGGGAGGTATTGTGTCACATACACTTCACACACATTGTGTGAGGTGGTTCTTTATACAAAATACATTTCTAGGCTGAGAAACTTGAATAATTCTAGGTCTAAGACTTCTACTAGATAATAGAGCAAGGTTTGACTATGAGATCACATATGGAATGCCTGTAGCTCAGAGCCTTGCACATAGTATGTGCTCAGTAAATAAGAACTATTGTTAATTCTTTTTTTTTTTTGGTCCATGTCTCTTTGCTGAAAAAGATCTGTGCATGGCACATGTTGGCTTGAACCACAGAAGATGCAAAGAGAACAGGTTTCTATTCCTTAAAGCTTTCTGATTCTGGCTGTAAAAATTGTGAGTTTTAGAAACAAATGGTCGATCTGAGAATGCAGTTCACTCAACCATCCTCTTTAGCTACACAGTGAAGAGGCTATAAAACAGCCATATGTAGACCACACGTTCAGTGGTGGCTATAATAATGGTAATGTCTGCTCTATCTTCTTCAGTTATAACACAGTTGTCGAAAGGAAGGAAGGAAGGAAGGAAGGAAGGAAGGAAGGAAGGAAGGAAGGAAGGAAGGAAGGAAGGAAGGAAGGAAGAAAAAGCCAAAACAGAAAATACTTAATACCAAACTGCTGCTGCCCAAATCCATGATGCATATTGTGAGAACGTGTGTGGCTCCTATGTATGCTATGATTTTGAACATCACCTTCAGGGGAAAAAAATTCTTGGTATTGGCGTAAGCTCAAATTTATGGCTCTGTTCTTTGCCCCGAGGTGAGATGGAAGCAAAATCAATGAGGTTAGCTTAGGCTGCTAGAAGCAAGTAACGCGAGCCAATTTTCAGTCACCTAAGATCAGTAAAGCAGAAAAAAAAGGTAGATGAAGAGAGAGAAATCAAGAAGGCTTTCTATCTCTCGTCTGTGTCTGTGATAGAATTCATTTTAAAATTATAAGTAATCATGTTTTATTAGCATTAGAGAAAACAGAATAGGTAGCATTAAGTTTGATACTAGAAATATTACCTATTTCAGAAAAAGTTTTTTCTGGTGCCTACCTGACCTCTAATCAATGACCAATCTCACCAGTCATGGCATCTCCCACACGAAGTCTCTACCACCTCCTTCATAACATGGTGAGACTTTCTGAATCAAAATCTTGTGCCAGCTCAAAGAAATGCAGTTATAAATAATAATTATGTCTGCCATTTATTGAGCACTTATTGAGTGTCTGGCACAGTACTAGATCCTTTGCACATATGAGTCAATCAATATTTATTGAGAGCCTACTATGTGCCAGGCATTATTCTAGGTGCTAAACATAGAGCAGTGAACAAGATACCCAAAGTCCCTGCTTTTTTAAAGCTTATGCAGTGGATTAAAATACAGTAACATGACAGAGATCAATTGAGTAGTCAAGAAAGGGACTTAAAGTTTCAGCTTAAATATACCCTATCAGAGGGCCCTCGGTCCAACTTTGAGTAACAATGCCTTAGACCAGTGCTTCTCAACTAGGGGTGATTTTTTTTTCCTTTTGCCTTCAGGGGACATTTGGCAACATCTGGAGACACTTGATGGTCACAACTGGTGTGAGCGTTACAGCTCTCTGTGAATAGTGGCCATGGAGGCAGCTCAGCATCTTACAAACACAGGACAGCTCCCCAACAAAGAATTATCCGGCCAAAAATGTCAATAGTGCCAAGGTTGAGAAACCTTGCCCTAGATTAACATCTCTTCTGAATCAACTTCATTCTCTGCTAGCCTCAAAGAAAAGCCCTCACCCACTTTAGAACTTCCGTAGCTCTTTCTCATGCTAAAAATCTTTATGTGTTGGTTCATCTCCCTGATAGAAGAAAACTTTCTTTAGGCCAGGATTCTTGCTTCATTCATTTCTGACTCTGGACTCATCTCTCTTTCAGTATATTGTTCTTGTTCCATGAATGTTCATCTAAAATACTCTTCGGGAGTGACCACAAAATGGCTTTATGACTGGAAACAATAACTAGTGTCTACAGGGAGAAGGGAAACCCAGGGGTCTAGTTTTCAGTCTAAAAGTTTAATACAAATCCACCCCCAGCTTCATCTAAGAAAATGGTTCTCTATTTATTTTTTACAGCATTCACCAAATATTACAGTTGCCAGGGTATCTGCAGGCAAGTCAGCCAAGTGAACACAAGGATCACCCAAGGAGCTCCACCATCACACCAGGAACCTCGCTGACTGTGTTTGTTGTAGTATCTGGCTACCAGTTGGCACCTCTGAGCAAACTAAGCAGTCCCTAAGCCAACCCCGAATTCCAGGAAATCCAAATCCAGCAAATAACTCTACACAAATCTGTGAAGGAATTGAGCAAGGAAACAGTGCCCTCGATGGCTCTAAAAATAGCCAGGTAATTACCTTTGAATATCTTTTAAGAAGATACACTTAACCGCACAGAGTGGAGCAGCAAAGGGCTCGTTTATTTGTTGATAGGAGCTGTCTCTATGTAGTCAGCAGACTTCCGAGTGTTGGAAACTCAATCAATATTTGGGTACCATGGAGTTACCATGCTACTGGGCTGACCATAGTTAAAAATAAGAAATTACTCTTTGTGAGGCTGGTCTGACCACATTTTATACTAAATCGATCATGTTAGTTTTCCTGACTTTGACTTTTATTCCAGTTTTAACACTTGGCATGAATATTGTGATGAAATGCATTCACTACTTTTTCACTGTATGTGTTGGAACAATCCATCAGCACCATCAATTCTTCAAATGTTACTTTAAAGATATTCCACCTGCAGCAAGATTGTTGAATGTAGAAATGAAATATTTCAAGATTGGTTGTGAAGTTCAACTAATTTAGTAATTTTCGTCCTGTAGTTAATCACCTACAGCATACTTTTCTTTTTCTCTTTCTTGTGTTTTAATTTTTAGACATGGCAATATGTACTAAAATGATTTAGAGTTATGAAAAGTATGAAAATGTGTTTGTGTCAAATAGTTGGCTGGGTTCTTCATCAGCCGGAGGCCCAGCACAGGTGTGAATATTTGTTTATAATCCAAACACAGCAAAGTAAACAGTTTCATTTTGCACCCCCTTTTTTTTCCATACAATGCTTTGAATATTTTCTTTGTGATGGTCAGTGACTTTGTTTAACTTTACAAAGGCTGAATGGAAAGGAAGGGCCTGGAGACTCGTAACTGTTTGTACAAGGGCCTAAAGTGACTGACGGCTAAACTAAGCTGGGCATAGAGCCTTGACATTTTGTCAGCTCCCCCGAGGAGTCAGATGTGATGTCCATGACTCACCTGTCAAGTGCTGATAGAAAAACAGCTCTGTCATACGTAGCCTTTAAGGCTACATACATGACCTCTAACCCCAGAGCCCCTTCCAGAATTTTCCACTGGGTATCAAAATCCTCTCAAATATTTCCAGCTGGACATCTTGAGCTATAATAGCAGCCCAGCATTTCGGCACTTGTGGTTATTGTAGAGAGAATTTCCTTCCCTCCCCTTTTTATTTCTCCTCCTTTGCAAAGACCAGTTCTGAAATTTCACTGGGAGCAAGAGAGAGGGTCTACCTGCATTGTTCCAAAACTCAGCCTTTGCCTCCCAGTTGAATCCAACTGTCTTCCTAAAAACAGAGTATTTTTGAGGCCACTCAGATTCCTGTTCTCATCTCAAAGTTCTGAAACCCTTGAAGGATCCTGCAAGATGATAAACTCTTCTATGCTATGAGGTTCAGAGTTTTCCTAGGGTTTGTCTTGGTTTCCCTTTTTACACAAGAGGCAACCAAGAGGAAGAAACCAGATGCTCCTGACATCAAGGTTTGGTTTAAAAAACCTAGTACTGAATTTAAAACAATTTTCAAGTCTTTTGATCTTCATTTTCTACTAATGTGATAAACACTACCAAAGATTATTTTTAAAAGATAAATAAATGGGAACAACCAAAATAAGATATATCCAAGAGAAAAGAATTCATGCCTAAAGCAATAAATATCCTACAAATAGAAAGATGCCTCTTCAGTGAGCACAACGAGAAAATAAGTTAGTTGACTGAGTCCATTCAGAGTAATAATAAATGAATTTCATGGAGGAAAACAAAATCACCTTAGAACCATGTCAGTTTGAGCTCCAACAAGGTTCCAGGAGTCCTTGGGTTGGTTACTGCATTTATCAAGATAAACTAAAATGGCATTGGACAGAGTATCCACAAACCAAAAGATTTATAATCGTCTAGTTTAAGCCAGAATATTTCCACTGCTCCTTCCAGAGATGGTTCCTTTGTTCTCTGGTTCCCCAGATTGTCAGACTAGAGGACCCAGGCATTTGTTGAGCACATGGGAGCTCCTACTCATAGTTTTATAGAGGAACTCTTCTACAGAAATTTCCATTGAAGCAAGCTAAAAATAACCAAAAGAAAGAGAAATCATGAGTTGTGTCTTAAACAGTATTAATATTATTTTTCTCATTGTATGGATGAAGAAATTGAGATCCAGAGAAGTGAAGTGGCTTTGCCCCAGCTGGTAAATGACAAACTCAATGAGGACTTGGATTTCCTTCATTGCTTTGAAGCCTTGAAGTCAGTTTACTTCTAAAGCTAAATTTATGCATTAGTATATCCTATGGATACAACCTATTTCATAACCAATGATTGTTTAGAAACAAACCAGTGGCTCATAATAATTCCATTTTTGGAAAAATAAACTCTGAAAGATTACTATTGTTCTCAGTTTTGTTTTGGTGGTGATGGGGGAGCCATTAATGTAACATCTTTTGAGAATAAGAATACCAATTCAGCTATTCCAGGTGCTTGCCCTAGCTGCTACCTGTTCAAATCACTGTTCAATCTGATGTCTGCAGTGTCATATTTGTCTGAATCTATAACAACTCTGGATATAATTATCTCTGTGGTCAGGTTACCCCTTTCTCCCTCCCTGTTGGAGCCTATGCTTATAAGTCATTTTTCTCACATTTCCTTTTGAGAGACTTGTGTATTAGCCGCCTGAGGTGGCTCAGCTTCCTCAGCCACCAGAGCCCTGGGCAGATCAGCCTAGTTCACAGCAAGTGGCCCAAGAACCTCTCTGGGCTGGGAAGTTAACCCAGCTCTCTCATATCTGAGCAGTGGTCCCCTACTTTGCTATTCAAATTCTTGAGTTTCATGATCTGGAAATTGTCAGGGGAGGGGGAGGAGGGTTGGTAAGGAGGAGCAATATTTGGAAGGAACAATAGAAATGCTCTGGGTCAAACACAATTTTTGTAGATCTCTTGGTTTGTGAATACTCTCTCTGAGACCATTTACTTTATCTTGAGAAAGGCTGTTAAAGTTTTAACTGCAAAGAGTGTTGTGCTATCTTGCTGCTCCATACATCAGCATCACGTGGGAGCTCATTAGGAATGCAGTATCTTGGGCCCCAGACCTACTGAACTAGAATGTGAATTTTGACAAGATTCCCAGGTGATTCATGTGCACATTGAAGTTTGAAAAGAGCCCTGGGGTTGGAGAGATCCACAGGGGCCCCTCTTCGTTATCCCTCCTCTATTCCTGGGATCCGAGGCCCCTGGATCAGAGACAAATCCTCTCCATCCATTTCTGTTTCTTCTCCACCTCCACCGACTTGTCCCTTCGCTTTCAGTTTCTTTGTCCTACGTGTCCACCACTAACCCCCTTCTACTTAACTTCTTAGAATCCTATTATTTGACATGAAATATTACTATATGTTATACTCGTTTTTCTAGAAACTTCTCATACCTTAATAATAGAGGTTTCTTTTTCAAGTAGAGGCCACTTACTCTTCCTTACTTTCTATAACTCAGGACAAAAAGCAAGAGTCAGGTTTCCCCTCACTTATTATGGATGCTTCCAGATCACATTCATTCTAGAACTTTTCCTTGGAGAATTTCTTAAAATATGGCACAGAAAAGCTGGATAAATTTGTCTATGTTAAAATTAAGAACTTAGGTTCACCAAATGACAGCAAACGCAATATGAAAAAACACACAACAGTTTTTAAATGCACATACCTCTCAGGATTAGTGTCTAGAATATATAAAGAAATCATATATATATATATATATATATATATATATATATATATATATATACACATATATATATACACACACATATCAATAAAGAAATAAAGAATCCAATTTAAAGAAAATGGGAACATGATACATTGAGGCAATCCACAGACCAGGAAACATGAATATAGAAGATACTCAACTAATTAAGGAAATACATGCCAAAACCTTAGTAAACACCATCTCACACTCAATTAAGAAGCTGGACAATATCAAGTAGGGATGATAACACGGAGTAATGGAAACTTAGACTCCTAGATGGGGTATAAATGTTTATCACCACACTGGAGAGCAACTTGGCAGTATCTAGTCAAGTTAAACAAGCCTTACCCAAGGACCCAACACTTTGATTGTTAGGTGAGTGCGGGGCAGCTCTCACCCAGATGAACAAAGATATGTACAAAAATGTTCAGTGGAGCACTGCTTAAAATGACCAAAATTGGAAACAACTTAATATTCATCACGAAAAAGGAAGATAAATAAATTGTGTATTCATGCAGTGACAAACTATGCAGCAGTTGTACATGAATGAACTTGAAGTAGGGGTGTGTGTGTGTGTGTGTGTGTGTGTGTACAGGTATACATATATATTTATATACCTCAACTTGGATGAATATCACAATTTAATGTTGAATTAATAAAAGAAAACTGTAGAAAAATATATAGTATATCATTTACATAAAGTTTAAAAACGTGGAAAACTAAACTTTGTCTAAGGATATATCTATGTGTGCAAAAAATATAAAGCAATGCCTGGCTATGATAAACATCATATTTAGAACAGTAATTATTTTGGTGGGAGGAATCTATGAGGATTTACATAGGCAGCTGCAATAGTGTTCTAGAGGTTTGTTTTAAGCTGAGTGATACCGTGTTTCCCCGCAAATAAGACCTAGTTGGACAATCAGCTCTAATGTAACTTTTGGAGCAAAAATTAACATAAGACCCGGAATTACATTATATTATATTACATAAGACCGGGTCTTATAGTAAAATAAGACCGGGTCTTATATTAATTTTTGCTCCAAAAGACGCATTAAAGCTGATTGTCCGGCTAGGTCTTATTTGCGGGGAAACACGGTAGATACTCATACAAGCATATTTATATTTTCTGTATACTCTTTTGGATGTCTGAAATAGTAACTGAATTCCAACACAATAACTTTTGCTTTTAAGACCACATAAGTCAGTCATCTCACCCTCTTCACACTCTTCCCACCATCATCTATTGATAAACTCATTCATACCCAGCCTGCAACTTTCCTCTCCATCGTTCCTACCATCACCTATTTGATTTCAGCAGCACAGTTGCACAAACATCCAGTGACCCCATAGTTCTTGGTTCTCCTATGCCCAGCAACCTTGAAAATCACCTTCCCTAGTTACTCACAGGCTGCACTTTGGATCTTGCCACCCAAAACATCTCTACTCAATAAACCCCCAATTCTTTCTTCTCCCCCTCCTCCTCCTCCTCTTCCTCCTCTTCCTCCTTCTTCCTCTTCTTCTTCTTCTTCCATGCTCTTGTCCAGCTAATCTTCACTTCGACCTCCTGGTGGGCTTGATTTCCTTAACCTACTTTACTCCTCCAATTCTCTGCTATTTTCTTCTTTCTTAACCAATCTGGACCCAGAGTCAACATCTTAGAGCTTTGGTGACACCCATCTTGCCTAATTCCATTATCCATTGTCTTAAATCCTGGATGTGGAATAATGCTAACAGAAACCACATAACAGTCCTGACCTACATCATTTCAAATCCATTTTCTGCAGAACAATTAGGCTCCAGGCTCTGACACCAGTTATTTCACGACTTTCTAGTTGAAATCATTCCTAGCCTTAAATATCAATCCCAGCCTTCAGTATCAATGCGCAATGGCCCCCCTTGGCCTATAATCATGACTTCATTGTATCCTGCAAAGCTAGGGCTCCAGGGAGGTGCCTTGGGAGTAGTTCCAGAAGAGAAGTCTTCTCAGGCAGGCTCGGGATCCCCAGGATCACTTCAATCGAAGAAGATCTGCTTTAGCCATTTTAAATATGGTCTCCCAAAGAAGATTTCATTGAATAAAAAAAAAGAAGGGGTGGGGTTCTGCTCTTTAATCTTTTCAGTGACTTTCCATTGCACGGAGTGTAGAACACAAACCCCTCAGCATGTGGTCTGTGGGACGTGGCTCGGCCTCCTCTCCAACCTCACCTAGGGCTGCTGATCCCTGGTTCCCCACACTGCACTGCCATGGCCTAGGCACTGCTCTACCTACTGACACACCTGGTCCTTTGTTCTTTGTGTGCCTGACTCCTCATTTTCAAATTCCTTCTTAAGTGTCACCTCCCCTGGTGTTCCTTGTCAGTCTGCATCATGCTACCTCATGCATCTCCTTCACAGCACTTCCTGCCATGTTTATCCAATTTTTTGTTTGGTTCCTCATGTAGTTTCTCTTTCTCCCGCCATGCAGGGGTGCATCATATTTGTTGTGTTTAACATTTAATAGCAGGGCCAAAGCGTGGCTTCAGCACATTTTCAAATCCTCAGAGTAGGACCTTCACCCTAAACCACCGCAAATAAAGAAGTAATTAAAGGAGAAAGAGCCTCCTGGCTGAGCACATAGAGCTTCGTGGAAAGTGCCCTAGCCCTCCTCTTTCCAGCTAGATGCCACTCTGAATTTTTGCCACAGAGAAAAGTGGGAGCGGCACTGGGATTAGCATATGTGTAATGGATTCTATTCCCAGGCTTACAAGGCACTCAAGAAATATTTTTGAATGAATGAATCAATAAATCATCACAAGTTTTTGAAAAGTACCAGCCTAGAAAATAAAGTTCAGCCCCCTTAGATCAATATGAGCAAGAGAGGTAGTTGGAGGGCACTTTTCCCTCCTATCTGTATCACCCATTACCTACTCCTACTAGTCTATTCCAGGACAAGGGACAACAATACAAAACAAACACCCTGCTTCTGACATGTACGCTACACTGAATCTTCAGATTTGATGAATCCAAACACTTGCACAGGTAAGAGTTGAAGGTATTAACTGATTTCGGAGTAAAGTGGTTAATTACTTAAGTGTTTCAGGAGACAACTTAAGCGTTGCATCCTCAGTCCATCTGAAAATAAGTGGCAATCCTTTCAATAGGTTGGAATGGCTGTTGTGATAGCAATATGCAATGGCAGTACAGGACACAGAACAGTAGTTACAAATACATGAGGCAGATTAGATATGATCACTAGTGAAGAAAGCCAAACCCCAAAGAGAAAAATCTCAATTATACTGGTGTGTACATGGGTTGTCATAACTGCATCTTTGCTTGGCAAGTGCTTCCAAGTGCATTTTCTCCCTAGGCTTTCCTTTCCCTTTCTGTTGTCATTGTCCTCAAGGCTTCTAATGAAACATGGTGAGATAGCAAACATATGGTGTGTGTGGGTGTATTTGTTTTTCTGTGCAAAGAAGATTGAGACCTTTAGAAGAAATACACAAGCAGGAGTTGGCTTCAGACGAAACAGAAAACAAAAAAAACAGGGTAGTACCACATGGGTAAGAGACGCAATGGTGAAAGTGCAGGGGTACAGGGTGCTCAAGCATGCGAGCTGGGCATTTGGGTAAGAAAGGGAGTGGAACTGAAATGGAGGTGTAGTAGGGGTTATTGTAGTAGGGCAGTGATTATGATGATTTTGTAGCTACTTTTTTTTTGAATAATTAGCACGAATGAGGTACTATGCCTTTTGCTTATTGAATTCTGTCCGAAAACTATGAGATAGGTACTCTTATTATCCCTATTTTACATGTGAAGATACCGAGGCTCAGAGAGGTTAAGTAATTTGCATAAGGTCACACAGTGCCTGAGCTAGGATTTTAATCTAAGATTGTATGCCTCTAAATTTTGGGCTCATAACCACCATTCCACACTCTGCCTCCAGTTGGCAGGATAGTGTGGCGCCCGAGAGAGGTTAAGCTTAGAGCTATAATTACAGGAGATAATTTCTTAGAATATAAAGATAACAAGAAAAGAGTCAATCTCTGGAATCTTCACTAAGACTTATCATAAAGGAGAGATCTGAGGAGTACTGAGACCTTGTATGTTCTCTCATTCCTTAACTTGGGGACAGAATAAATGAAAAAAAATGTAAATCTGTGGCTAAAGTTAAAGAAAGAAGGGTAAAAGATACAGGGCAACACACACAAAAAAATACCATTAAAATTCACTGACAAGTTTACCAAATGCTTAGAATTACGGGTGGGTTTTAAATTTACTTGAGTTTTATATGGGCAACTCCATGTAGCAGGGTCCAGGGTGGGATGCTTAAGGGATGTATTCATTTAATGATGGTTAATGATATTCCTGAGCAGAAGGAAGGAGGTCAGCTTGTTCACCATAAAAGAGGAGCTAATACATATCAACACACTGTGTAATTCATGTCTCACTATATACAGAACAGAAGTCTTGCTGATGCATTATAACCAACGCCATTTCTACCTCTAGAGCTTTGCGCGATCCATGAACCATCAGCATCACCTGGCCGCATCACCCCAGATTCATTGAAATAGAACTTGCATTTTAACAGGATCCTCAAGTGATTCATATATGCAGTAAATCCTGAGAGGTACTACCCTAGAATTTGTATTGTGCCATCTTGGCAACTTGGTAAACTCCTATCCATCCTTCAAAGCCCAGCTCAGATATCACCTTTTTTTAAAAAAGCCTTCTCTAGCAATGCCTGACAGAGTTAACCACTCCTTCCTCTCTGCTATTTCTCTGGACCTCCTACTTAGCTCTATCCTGTGCTCATCACACTGGTTTGTTTACATGTCCTCGAGAGACAGGCACCTTTGTATTCTCATCTTTGTATTCTAGTGTCAGTCAGCTCTGTCACTTCAACGAGTTAGGTTCTAATAGGTATTCAGTTATTCAATTTAGTTATTATTCAACTTAAGTCCCTTTTGGATAACAGTTTTTATATTTTCCTGTGCACAAAAATCACCAAGTAAGTTTGTTAAACTGGAGAACCATGCACTCAGCCCCCATAGATTTTTTTTTGAGTTGCTTAATTTTTTTACTCTCTACACGAGATATTATTTCTTTATTATTATTATGATAATAATAATTATTATTATTAGTTTCAGGTGTACAAAACAATGTAATAATTAGACATTTACTCCGCTCACAAAGTGATAGTCTCCCTTCCCCCACTCTACTATCCCTCTGACATCGCACACAGCCGTTACATTCCCACTGTCTCTATTCCTTACGCTGTACTCCACATCCTGTGAATATGTGTGTGTATATATATGTATATGCACACACACACACAGACACACACACACACACACACACACACACACATATATATATAAAATTATAGTTGACATTCATTATTATTCAAATTGTGGTACACTTATACAATGGAGTGTTACTCGGCCATAAAGAAGAATGAAATCTTAATATTTCCAGCAATATGGATGGACCTAGAGAACATTTTGCTAAGTGAAATAAGTCAGACGGAGAAAGACAAGTACCATATGATCTCACTTATATGTGGAATCTAAAGAATAGAATAAATGAACAAACTAAAGAGACAGTCTCAGAGATATAGAGGAAAAACTGAGGGTTGCTAGATGGAAAGGGGGTGGGGATGAGGGACAAGGTGAGGGGATTAGAAAGCACAGTCGGTAACCACAGATTGCCACGGGGATATAAGAGACAGTTTGGGGAATATAATCAATAATGTTGTAAAGATTTTATAGGGTATCTGATGGACACTTGTCTTATTAGGGAGACACCCCTAATTGATTCTTCATATTTAGTTGGGCCCCAGAAATTTGCATTTTTAACTAGCAGCCCTAAGTATCTCTGGTAGAAATGGTCAATGGAAAACCCTGGTTTAGAAATATTTCTCAATTGGAGTCTGGGATGTGGAACTTCTTCTAGTCATCAGGGCTTATATGTTCTATTGTACCGTTCTCTACATCGTTCAGATACCAACAGTGACCAAATCTGTCAGGAGGGAACCTCTCAAATATGTTTGGATGATATTTCGGGGAGGATGCCTTTATAGAGAAACGGAAATGTGCCCCATTTCAGGCCCTATAACAGTCTGAGTTATACAACACTGACGCCCAAGTCACGGTTATAAAGGTCTCCCACCTGACATTGACCCACTGCCTCTTAGGACCATCATTCCAGCATCCTGGAAACACATGACTATTTTCCACATGTACAGCTCTGACTGTGTGAGCGCTGCTATGTGCCAGGCAATGTATGATAGTTCATTTAATTCACACAATAATACTAGGAGGCAAGGGACACTACTGCCCCTTAATGATAAAGAAACCAAGCCTCAGGGACATTTCGTAACTTACTTGGTGTCACACAATTAGGAAGGGGCTGAGCCAAGAGTCAAACCGGTTGGTCTGATTCCAAAGCTGTTGCTTCCTTTCTGTTTGTCAGACTGTGTCTGTTTCTTCACCTACACTTTCCACACAAAATCCCCAGGGATTGGCATAGCTGGGGATAATTAGAGCCTTCCAGAACAGCCATTGACGGCACTCCAGTTCTAAGCTGCATCCATAACCATTTTTCTTCAGTTGTAGCATGTATCTAGTAACAGAATGTCTGAAAACACAAAGAGGTGATTTCTTTTCCTTCCTAAGAAAAATTTTTAGCTAGTTTGACTTTCCCCTTAGCTAGTACTCGAGTTCACGCATACCTGCGTGGAGTAACAAACACATAGACACATATTTTTGAGTTGTTATAACAACTGAATCAAATCACAACAGAATGAGACAATCAATTTTGCAGTTGATTGAGAAGGCAATTAAGAAATTGGATTGGCAACGCTGTGGCTAATTTAGTTAACTATCCAAATGTCCCAGAGAACAAAACAAGGTTGTTTTTTCTTGTTGGGAGCTTTGTTATTTTGGGGATAGGATGAAAGAATGGATTAACTACATCACGGTATATCCCAAAAGAAGACACTGTGCTGCTGAAGTTTTTCAGTGTCTACTATGGGTAGGGCACAAAGAAGAACACACTAGGCGCAACTCCTGCCCTCCCAGAACTTACTGTAAATTGGATGTAGCAGAATGATGCACCTCTATACATGCTATCACTATCGTTGAAAGCCATCCAATATGTTGTAAAAATGCGAAATATAACTTGCAGACAAGCACATAAAAAGAGAAAAATGTAAAAAACAAAATACGTTTGCATACAAGTGAATTTGCCAGATGGTTGTATAAGATGTTATTAATGGCAGTTATCTTCGAGGACTGAAAATGAATTTGAGTTGAGGATGAAGGAGTGGATGGGAATGGTGGACTTTACACATATTTTTGCATCAGGGACTGCCAACTACCTGTCCTCAAATCCCCTTTCAAGTCAAAAAGCAAAACAGAACATTCCCAGACTCCTTGTGGCTCAGTGTAGTCACGTAACTAAGTTCTGGGCAAGCTACAAGTTAGAAGGATTGTGTAGGACACTCAGGAAGGCTCCTTAAAAGGGAATGGATTAGCTAACCCTTTTGTCCATGTTCCTTTCTGCTGCCTGGAATGTGGATTCATGGTGTGGCTCCAGCAGCCATCTTGGACCTTGAGGAGACCTTGAGAGTGGAAGCCACAAACAGGGGAATATGAAGATAAAAGAGCACGAGTCTTCTCAATACTAACCCACTGCTTCTCTGCTGTCTACTGTGGGAGCCCTGAGCCACCTGTGGACATTTTAATTTCAATTAATCAAAATTACATAAAATAAAAAATTCAGTTCCTTAGCCCCACTAGCTGCATTTTCAGTGCTCAATGGCCACCTGTGGCAGCTAGCAGCTACCAACTACCAAATTGGACAACACAGATAACAGAACATTTCCATCCCCACAGAACGTTCTTTTGGCTAGTGCTGCTCTGCTGCTTGTTTCCAGAAATAAGTCCCCATATTTATGTCTTTGTTACTGGTAGCTGCATTAAAAACACACTATACAAATTCTTTTTTACAAGAATATATAGCAGTTTATGATATAAAACTAATATAGTTTTAAATACACAACTAAACATCAAACACGGATTAAAACAGATAAAGATATACTATAAATAATCTGGTTTGATTATTTAAAAAATAGAGAAGTATTGTATCAAAAAATAGATACTTTAAAACCCTAGGTATATAAGAGAAAACTATAAACCTCTAGATTTGTTTCCTTGTTCAAAAGCAGAAGGCTGGACACCCATAGTTTATCTTACCCTCCCTTTGAGTTGACATAGACCACACACCAGGTAGGCATGTACATTTCTATAGAGTAGTTGTCTACACATTTAGCTCTGGAGCGTACTGAGAATGTTCTGAGAGATACAGTTGACATTCACAGGAGACACTTTTATAAGGATAAGATATGGTCTGATGCTCTTTAGCTATTTATCAAACTCTCTGTTTGCATTTTGAAAATATACAATGACATTACATTTTAAATATACTGAGTTATACTGTGCTTTCTTTGAACCTGCAGCAAAATTATGATACCATTGTGTATTTTTAAAGATTAAATATTTTTCATATTTTTGTGCTCTAGCAATCAAACCAAAGGCTTTTAGCATTCCAGGTCATGTAGACAATTTCAACAAAGTTGTTTATTCTTTGTTCAACGTGTGCGGGATTCAGGAGAATCATTTCTATTCTTAAAAGAAGGTGCCACCCAGGTAATCTTTGGCAAATGAATGTCAATGCATATTCTGATCTGTCTGGAAAATGCAGCATAAATAACCCATTCATCGGGCTGACTAAGCCAAGGACAGATAAACCAAGATTCGAGGTGGGTGCTCACAACAAAGCAGGAAAACCCTTAAACTTTCTTTCAACGGGCACCAAATGTAGTAAGTCCCTAAACCCCCCACCTGGTACTCTGCCAGCACAAACCAAGGACATGTGTCTTTTTTTTCCTCTCCCTGGTGTGTGTGTGTATGTGCACACGCACATGCTTGTGTTTTATCCTTCAAGTCATGATGATTTGACATAATGTGCTGTTTCTGCAAATTTTTGCTTTCTAATTCCACTGAAAGTCTTAGAGGCTCATTGAGATGTGAATCAAAAGCCAGGCAAGTGTTTTTTTGGGTTGGGCATTGGGGCTGTTATGAAATCCCTTTTTCATCATATGGGAAGGGAAGTGGTTTCAATTCTGGGTTTTATATGACCACCACATACCGTATCCTTTTCACCTTTGCCTGAGAAACAAAGGCATGAAAGCAAAGAGTAAAGATGGCTAAGATCCTGAGGAACTTGCATGATGAATTTCTCTTTTTGTGGATCTATGCTGCAAAACTTCATAACATCCTTCGAACTCATCCCATCTTCCTCCAATTTCCACAACCCCTTAACCTTAGCTGGTTTGCAACTTCACCAGGTTCTTCCCAAGAACTCATCCCCACTCCAACTCTGGCCACTCGTTCCCTCCCTCTCTCCCACCTGCCTCTGCTATGTGACTTTGAGCAAGTCGCTTTCCATCTGAAACCCTTGGTTTCTTCAGTTGGAGATGAGGCACCTGTTCTAGATGGTCCCTGAGAGGCTCCTATTCTGAGGTTGAAAGATTCAGGTCATGCCTGCTCAAGAAAAAAAACATGTGACTTGCTTAAAAGTGAGTACTGGGTACGGGTTACTCTTTCTACTTTAAATTATTTTTTTAATGGCATGAGTAACATGCAAGTATTTATTGCTACACAAAACTAAAACATTAGAGATAAGACACAAAGTGTTCCTTCCTACAACTCCCACCCAAGCCACCTCAATTTTTCGAAATCAAACAGACACAAAAACCCCCAAACTTTGCCCACTTCTCTTCTTTATGAGTTTGATCTGTACTTTTTCTGACAGCTTTCTGTTTTTATATACACACGTATATCCAAAGAAACTGTGTAAGTGGTTTTGTGAGGTTTAATATATATTATATATAATGTATATATGTGCTATTTCTGCCCCTTTTTATTTTCTAGTTCCACTAAATGTCTGAGAGTCTGTCAAAATGAGAGCTGAAATCTGGGCAAGTGTGTCCTTTGTAGGTAATTGATGATGTTGTGAATATAAAAATAAGACAATACATGGTATGCAGTGCTTATTGTTTTGCACTTGTTTCTTTGCCATTAGTATCAGTTGTTATAGAAGAACATAGGTCATTCCTTTTAACATAGTATTCCATGTAGTAATAACAACAATAGCTGTAATTTATGAACTGCTGACTATTTGCTAAGAATTGCTCTTACTTAACCCTCATAGAACGCCATGAATTAATAAGCCAATATTGGTCCCATTTTACAAATGAGAAACCTCAGAACCAATATAAAAATACCATGCCTTATTTCACCTACTGCTGGACATTTAAAACATTTCCAATTGCTTGCTAGAACACACATGCTACCAAATCTCCTCGCCCAGGTATAGGTAGGATACAGATGAGACGAGGAAGAGTTGAGGGGTAAGGTAAGTGCATTCTGAGGTTTAAGAGATCCTTCCAAACTGCCCTTACTGTTCTTGTCAAGTGAGACAGCGAACACTGAGAGGAGGATGGGATATAGAATGCAGAGTTGGCTGGAAAAACAGCCAGAAATGGGATGGATGAAGGGACACCCCAAACTCCAACATTATCCATTTGCAATTGTGCATAAGAGTAATCCTGGGTAAAAGCAGGAATTTTCCACTGTTTCTCCTAAGTCTCCTAAACTCCAAGGCATGTGCTCTCCTTCCCCGGCCCCGAGGACCTTCCATCCATCCAGCAGTGCATCTGGGCGCCAGCTGTGCCAGCTCTGTTAGGCTTAGGAAAGACGTCAAGCCCTTCAGTGTTTACTTTATCCTGAGAACATTCAGGAAGGTAGACAGGCCTCCGTCCCTGTGCACAATTTACACAGATGTCAGGCTGTGGATGCGGGTTCATTTTTCATTCTTTAATCCACAGGTACGAATGAAACCATGACCTGCCTCGCCGTCACCCGGCATCAATATTTTCTCAGACTGGGACACGGTCTCCCTGTTCTTACCCACCATTTAAAAATAAACTTACCATATGGCATTTGTCTTATGGCAAAGGAATGCAATGTGTTTTTCTTGACATATGATTCAATTCAAACACGAGGCAGAACTTTGATATTTCAGAGGCATTTGCAGTTTGTTAAGAACGCTCTTGCTACCTTTCCCATTAAACAGGCAAATTCTTTGAGGCAAATTTTTGGACCTTGAGAAGTTCCAAGTTTCTTACATAATTGAGTCCCTTAAATCACAATATGTGTCATACAGACCCTTGGGTAGTCCTGGATACTCAATGAGAAACACCTTAAAATAGCCAAACTAAAAGGTAAAATGTATACAAGTTTGGAACATCCATGGTGGTATTTGTACAGTTTTCCCAAAGACACGACAATGCTTGACCAATCATTCAAACACACCCAATGTCACCCCACAAATGGAGACAAAGGAAAGAGGACCATTGACACAAAGGAAAAGCTTGTAAGTGGAAAAACACTCAAACACAAGCAAACCAAGAATAAAAACAGATAACTACCACACACTGGGCTTCTATATTAGGTTGGTGCAAAAGTAATTGTAGTTTTTGCTATTATTTGTAACCTTGTGAACCGCGATTACTTTTGCACCAACCTAATAATATTCCAGGTACAATGCTCGGTGCTTTGTTTGCGTGATCGTCGTCATACTCACTACAGTACTCTGAGCTTGCTCTGCTATTATCTCCACTTTCCACAGGAGGAAACTGAGATTTGTAAGGCACGGTATCTTGCCCAAATGTATACAGCTATTAAACATAGAACTGGGATCCAAATCCACTCTTCTGTTAATATATAATGAAGTCTTATTACCAAATAGCCTCAGAAAGAAAAGGATTTAAACCCCATCTCTCAAGATATAACTAGAATTCTATGGATTTTATCTCTAAGCATCTTCTCAACTTTCTAACCTACCTTAGTTCAGGCCTTCCTATTCTTACCTGGTACACTGGAGGAGTCCCCTAGCTGCTCACACAATATCCTAATTTATTCTCCAAGGTTACTGAGAGAGTGATCTTTCAGGGAGAAAATATCATGTCACGTCCTCCCTTGCTCATAAATCTTCAGTGGTTCTTACATGTAGCTCCTCCAGGGGCTTGGAATGTGCTTTATGGATGATGAGCACCCAATGGCCACCTACTGAATTTCTAAATATTTTCCTACTATCTGCTTCCTTTTCCTGACACAGTTTCTGAAATTAAGTATTTGAGGTCATACCTAGAGGCAGGCAATGTTAAATACTGGAAAAGGGCTGTCTTTAGAGTCTGAGAGATTCAAGTTCTACCTTTATTCGTTCCATGACCTTGGAAAGGTCACCACACCCCTCTGATTCTTTTCTCCCTTACCTCACCTGTGTGAAGTTAGAGATAGTACATGCCTGGGGCACATAGAATTCTAATATCATTATTAATAAACATTGTGAAAACATTTCATCAGTCATTCACACCTTAAGACATCAATGGATCTGGACAATTTCCCCTGTGACAGAGAGGTGGGAGCAGGGGATTTAGGGAAGGACAGTTTTGTGGGCAGGAAGGTGGAGGAGGCCTTCCTGGAGCATGGAACCCTGTCTGGTCGAAGGCTCGTGGTGACGAGCTGCCCCTGGCATCGTGGGAATGTCTGTGAGAGGACAGAGGCTCCTAGAAGAGGAAAGGAGAATGCTTGACAAGAAGGTAGAAAGAAAAGGCCATAAACATACTTTTGCTTAGTGCCAGCCTGGGAGCGACTGTGGGCTCAGGAGAAGGAGAAACATGATGAGGCAGATACAGCTGCCCTGGTCTGTGGTGTAAGCCACCCTTGTCTAAAGCAATTTGATCCTGGGAACTTTGGAGAAATATTTAAGTACCTATTTCTCAGAAACAAACCAGCCCCAAACAGCAATGATTTCTTATTTCTCCCAATTTGGAGGGTTAGCAATCTAGGTGTTTCTTTTGCTGGTCTTGCCTGGGATCACTTGTGCAGCTGCAGTTATCTGACAGCTTGACTGGAGGTTCCAAATGACTTCATTTACCTGACTAGCAGTTGGTGCCAGCTGTTGATGGGCAGGGTGCCTCTGCTCTCCACTACTCACCTCCCACCCCTCCATAGTTAGATGGGGTTTCTTCACAGCATGGAGGTCTCAGGGTTATAAGCATGGGAGAGCTGCAGCCCCGAGGCTTCTTATGTCCCAGATCTCAGAACTCGTACAACATCACTTCTGCCCCATTCTATTGGTCAAAACACGTCACCAGGCCAGCACAGATTGTAGGGTTGGGGCAACAGACCCCACTTTTGTTGGGAAGCGTGCCAATATCATCTTGTAGACATGCATGGACAGGGAGGCATGAATCCCATGGAGCCATTACTGTAACAATCCACAACAGGGGATATTCTTTCCCACAGTCCCTATTTCTAGAAAGTTCTGTCCTCATCAGCCTAAGGGTTTTACTTACCAATTATATGGTTATTTGGTTTTCACTGTAGCCAGTTAGTGACCAAATAAGGGGCCAAGGCAAGCTGAAACCTGCTACAACAGCCATTCTGGGTCTTTCAATCGGCCTCTACCTCCGTGCTCCTTCTCCTCACAGCAGATGGGCTGTATGTGGTTTACAGATATGATGTTAACCTAAGGCTTAAAGAAGGAAAAAGCAAAATTATTTTGACACTTTGAGATGATTTTTATCATCTTTAGAAAGGAGATCTAATTCTAAGGACTGTTCTGTCACCAGAATATAAGCCAGCTCTCCATAGGCCCCGTCTTGGTGCAGTATCACATGTAAAGATGCCAAAGTAGAAGTCATTCTAACCTTGTTTGCATTTTTAAGACACATTAAAAAAGATTCAATTCCTAGCCCGAAGCACCGTTTCCTCTCAGTTACTAACTCCCTCACACATTGACGCTGTCCCCCACTCTCCATGTATCCCTCAGACTCTCTTTGATCCTCTCAAGTGGTCGGCTCCACTCTTCTCTTCCTTCACTTTTTTCTTTTCCACATTTCCCCCCCTCTCTATGTGTCTCTCAGAGCTCTCTGAAACAAATCTTCATTCTGAGTCTTACTTCCCATTGATTAGCTTATGATTTATACACTTACCTTGGTACTAATGACATTTGGGGTCATATAATTCTTTGTTTTGGGCAGCTGTCCTGTGTACTGTAGGATGTTTAGCAGCACCCCTGGCTTCCACCTACTGCCGTGTTTCCTCGAAAATAAGACCTAGCCGGACCATCAGCTCTAATGTGTCTTTTGGAGCAAAAATTAATAGAAGACCTGGTATTATATTATGTTATAATATTATATTATATTGTATTATATTATGTTATTATATTATATTATATTATATTATATTATATTATATTATATTATATTATATTATATTATATTATATTATATTATATTATATTATTATACCCGGTCTTATATTATAGTAAAATAAGACCGAGTCTTCTATTAAATTTTGTTCCAAAAGATGCATTAGAGCTGATGGTCAGGCTCGGTCTTGTTTTCGGGGAAACACGGTAGATGCCAGTAGCACTGCTCCCCAGTTGTGACAACCCAGTTGTTTTCAGACATTGCCAAATGTCCCCTGGGTGGCAAACACAACCCCAGTTGAGAATCATGGATTATCACAATCTGTATAATAAAGGCCCTAGGAGGCTGAGTATGAATGGCAAAATGCTTTGTCCGGGCAGTGGCCAATGCCAGAAATTTCCATAGTGGGAGGGGAAAGGAAATAAACTGAAAATATATTTACATTTAATAATTTGTGTTTCTATTAGATGAGTAATACCCTGATCCACCAGTGGGATTAGGAAGGAAAAATGACTCAAATATGAGTTAAATTATGTCCTCTGAGCTCTAGCCTGAGATGAGCACGAGAAGCTAATACAAGGTTACCATCTGGTATTCTGGAATAAGCAGGGCTTGTTGGGTTCAGGTCTGAGATCTGCTACCTGGTATCAAAATCAGCAAGTCTGCACTGGGCCTTGGGCCTGAGTATTTGAAAAGGCTCTTTACCCACCAAGTATAATGCCTGGTGGGTACTAGACTAGTCAGGGGGTCACTTCTTAAATTATATAAATATCTAACCACTATGCTGTACACCTGAAATTAATATAAAATAATACTGAATATCAAGTATAATTGAAAAATTTTAAGAGGAGGGAAAAAGTGAAGGGCAATAAATGGTCCAAATTTCCAGGTATAAAACAAATAGGTCATGGGGATGTAATATACAGCATAGGGAATATAATCAATAATATTGTGATAGCGTGGTACAGTGTCAGATGATTGCTGGACTTACCGTGGTGATCACTTCTTTAGCTGTGTAAATGTTGAATAACTATGGTGTACACTTGAAACTAATATAATATTGTATGTTAGCTATATTTTAATGAAAATCTTTACAAAAAGAAAGAAAAAGCTTTTTGGGTGTTCCTCATGTACATTTGTGGTTAACAACCTCATTTTAAGAGTTCAATAAATGGAGTGGCTATGGTGGAGAGCATGTTAGAACGGAAGCTGAGCGACCTGAGATCTCTATCAGGTGGGTCACTAACTGGCTGTGTGACCTTGACAAAGACATTTCACCCTCTGGGACTGATTTTTCCCGTCTTCCAAACAAGGAGGTTGGACCAAATCAGTGTTTCTTGAAATATGGCCCAGGAGCACCTTGAATGTTTGTCAAAATGCAGATACCTGGACCCCGATTAACATTTAAGGAATTGAAATCTCTCAAGGCGGGGACCCAGATATCTACATTTTAAAAATGCACCTAAATTTTTCTACGATAAGGCAGAAAACATTTAGAGATTATTTCTAGGTATCAGATTTTTATGATAAGCTTTTTTGGTTATCATAATATCTACCTATAACATAAATGTTATTATTATTATACCCATTTGAAAGATGAAGAAACTGAGGCTCACACCGATTCAATGACTTTCTGAAAGTCTCAGGTATAATAAGTTTGGGGAGCCACGTTTTAGCCCGAGCAATCTGGCTGCTGAACCCCAGTCCCTAGCCATTGTACACTCTGCCTCTCTTTTGAATACTGATTTTTTAGAGCCTCTGGACTCTTAACAATTTCTAAGATTCCTGACACCTTGCAAATTTTAAGACTAATTTGAAGTTCTTCCAAACATTTGCTTCTATTTGAAGCAGTGACATCTCTATGAAAAGGCAGTTGTTGTGGGGAGTGGGAGAAAGAAGAGGAGGATTCACTAAAATAAACACAAGAACTTGGCTTTTAAACATGAGCAGCTTTTTTTCTTATCAAGCACCTTTCTCTGGGCTATCATGGCTAATTCATTGCCATATTTCATTATAGAAACTAACTGAAAGGTTATAAGTAAGTACTTTTCAGTCAGGGGTTGCAGTTAATTTGAACTTCAGTACTTATTAATGTTTCTGACTTAATGCTGATTGATCATGAAATTCCAAGAAGTTTCATGGAGACTGGTTTGCAGATTTATACTCTCATCTTCTCTCCTAGATAGACTATTTCAAACAGCCTTATTGGAGGGTCCAGGATAGGCATTTGTTTTGATTTTCCTCATTAATGTTTTATCTGTTCAGGATAAATCATGGAGAATGCATACCAGGCTGAACATTTGCAAGCAGAATTCACCAAATAAAGTCAAATTCAGGAATAATCTGGTTATACCAATTTATCATGTCTAGCATTACTGACAATATTCAGACAATGTAATTCCTATTACACCTGCTTTTAGGAAAAAAACATGTAGTCAGTAACCCTAAATTAAATTAACATTTTTAGTGTACATAATTTGTAGTTCAGAATGAGCTATAATTATCATTTAGGGAAAACCATATGGAAAGCATTACCAGCCTCTCTAAGTCTTGGGTTTTAACAGTGATCCATGACTCAAAATGCTTTATCCAAACAGGTTGTAAATTCTGAGACAAGCAAGACGCATTTTAGTCATTTTTATATTAATTCCAAATGAAGAATTCATTGTCTTTTCAAATTATAATAAATTGGAGGGCAATTTCCCGCTAAACAAATCAAGGAAATTGAAAAATTACTTCTCTGGGAGCTGTTTTCTACATCTTTTTTTTAAGGCTTTTTTTTTTTTTAAAGACCTGCTTTTATTATTCTTGATGCGTATACTAATAGACATCTGCATTGCCCAAACAATTTTCTTCCTCTTCTTTAAAGTGGAAGGTGAACTCTGGAACATGTTTAATGTTCAATGTAATTTCATTCTGGGGCAAGTCTGGAGCCTGCAATGAGAGCTCACATTTAAGAACCTCAATTAATATTGGGAAGACTTGCTCCTGAAGCTATTGCCTGTCTTTCTCAACGATGCACTCTGCTTCCCAGGGAACCACAGAACTGTTTGTGTCACGGGGAGGCCAAGGATTTACCCAAGCTGTGTGTTGTGGGCACTGAAGCATCCTCAACGTTCTTGGGACCCTTAAACTAATCTGAGATTTAAAACAATGTATGTCAAAATACGGTAAAATAGAGAGGGAATGGTAATAAAGCATGGTATTGAAAACCAAAAAGAAATACGCATAGTGTTGTTGCATAGAAGATAACCAAAAAGAAACAAAACAAGTTTTAAAAATGACATTTGCTTTGCTCTTTGGAAATCTTCACTTCCTGTTCTTTTTTCCCCTTCTCTATGTAGAGACAGGGAAACATTCTTTAATGAAAACAGAAGTGGGGCGTATCTATATGCAGGCGCACCTCGGAGACAGTGCGGGTTCAGTTTCAGGCCATCACAATCAAGTGAGTATCACAATAAAGTGAGTTGTCATCGTTTTGCTGGTGGAGGGTCTAGCCTTCAATTTGTAAAAAAGGCAACATCTATGAAGCACAATAAAGCGAAGCACAATGAAATGAGGTGTGCCTGTACTGATATCTCTTATTGAACCAAACCAGCAAAACACTGATTTCCTTTACAGAATGACGTGGTCTCTGTTGCTGGTCTCTGGACCCAGGACTGTCATACGAGGCCTATTTTCATGGCTATGGACACTATGAACATTTCTGACTTCATTTCACAGGCTTTTGAAAATAAGTCAGGAGTTTTCCATCTAGTAGATTGCAGCTTCTCCAAAGAGACCCGCTGGCGAGCACTGGGACCAAAGCAACGTTTTGGAGACGAGTTTGTCCGGTGGGTATCACCTGCGAAGACTTTGATTAAATTTTATGGGGCTTTTCTGAAGGTGCCATGGGGTTTCTCTGAAGAGTGCCCTGTTGGCCTAGGTTGGTCACTGGACATTCAGATATTTAACTTAGTGGTTCCCAAGCTGGGACAAAGGAAGTGACAGAAATATGACATCAAACAATCAGTTGAGTGATTATTGTCTCCCATGGAATTCTCCCATTTCTGTAGCATGAGAGCAGGCTTATTTCACTTCATTTTTTACTCTGGAGTTAAATGAAGAGAGAAAACTAGGAAGAATAGTGTATATACTAGAAATAAATACCTGTCATCATGTGAAAATTTTTCCTCATTGTTTCATTAGTCCAGTCAATCCTCCCAATTTGTGTCAACACAAATACAGACTTCTTAGATTTCATGGTGAAAGTCACCAATATACCAAGGACAATTAAGTCCAAAGCCAAGTCACTGACTGTCTTGGAGATCAGCTATAAAACAATGTTGGCTCCAAAGCCCTATTTCAGATGGGAATCAAAGATGGTTGGCTTTAGCAAAGCATAAATATGGCTTGATGCTAGCAGACTCTCCTCAGTAGGAGTCTATGTAGTTTGGATAAAGATCATGAAAAAGCTCATTATAGATCTTTACCAAGGGCCAGAAAGAGGACATCCTTTTCTTTTTCTTTTCTTTTCTCTCCTCTCTGTCCCCTCTCTCCCTCTTTCCTTCCCATTCTCTTCCGTTTCTTTTCCTTTTCCTCCCTCCTCACCTCCTTCCCTTCTCTCCTCTCCTTCTGCCTGCCTTCCTTCCTTCCTTCCTTCCTTCCTTCCTTCCTTCCTTCCTTCCTTCCTTTTATTTGTCCTCTTCCATATATTAAGCATGCTTTAGACATAGTAAAAATTTAGAACCACTGGAAAAAAGTTTAATATTTTCTTCTTGTTGATTCTGAGTAATAACCATAGAATTGTGAAGAAAAGTCCAAAGATGCCATCCCATTTCTTCTATGTCTCTATATAAAGTGCTTAGATCAGTGCCTGTTACATAGCAAGTATTAGAAATCTATTGCCTATTATTATAATGATTACTGTGAAAAATAAATGAGATAAAATATATAAATCCTTCAGCAGAACGTCTGCCACATAATATGTGCTCAATAAATGGTATAGCATATAAATATACATTATTATAAATTACTGAATAAAGTACATAAATATATTATTAGTAGTATTGTTGTTGTTGTTGTCTTTACTTGGCAAACTTCTACTTATTCCATAAAACCCCAACTTGAGTTCAGCCTTCTCTGTCACCGCCAAATAGAATTAATTATTCTATCTCCTACAGCACTTGAGCACTTACAGATTATAGATACTTATCATATTTTGTTATAATGAGTGTTCACTGGTATGTCCCCTTTGATAGGTCATGAGACCTTGCAGGCAAGGATTATGCTGTATTCACCAGTAGACTTCTGACAATATATAGGGCAGTGTCTGGTCATGCGGTAGGTTCCCTGCAGACATCTGTTAAATTGAACACAAGCACTAGGCTCATGACAAAGGGAACGTTCCCATCTTTATGCCCAAACGAAGATGGGAACGTAGAGAATGTTTTTCTTTGAAGAAAGAAATCTCAGGGGCTTACTCGAAAACAGCCTGAGTGTTTAGAGAAAGGAGTGCCAAAAGCAACGTATAAGCAACTCAGGCCTGGTGGAGCCCCAGTGCTAGAAAGTATCCCAGCCATTTTCTTTGACTTGGCAGCTGCAAAACAGATGGGAATGAGTGTGGCTCAGTCATGCTGCCACTGGACTGAGGAGAAGGGGCTAGGCTCCAAAAGGGAAGAATGTTTTCTCCCATGTGTTCGTTTGAAACTAAAATTTTCTTTAAAGATCACTGCCACTATACCAACATAACTCGATGTGAGTTTTGGTATTCACAGCGGGAAAGGAAGAGCCTAACAGGCACTGAAAATGATCACATAGCCTCATGGCAGTTGTGCGGCTGACATGTGAGCCATCTTGCCTAAAGATGTCCCTTTTATCTTCCCCAAGGTCTTGCATTTTCTTTAACCCGCAGAGTGACATGATTGGGACAAATGTAGTCTGAGTGGCGGGAAAGATCTGAGCAGGGAACTTTGGTCCAGAAAATGTCCATTTATGGGGCTGAGTCTGTGCAGTAGTTTGGCCCCAAACCATTGCCACACAAGCAAAATTCTGAACAGCTGTGCGTGGTGCTTCTGCCAACACCGCCCCTCAGGCTGACAGAATGGTCTCCATCTTTACTGCCTCACTGTGAGAAATTCTCCAAGTTAGTTGATCACGTCACTATGAGCCCCACCCCCAGTCCACAAAACAAAGGGCAGTCTTTCCACTTTCCCTGATTAATGAACTAATTGATGCATCCATTCAAGATTACCCTTGGTGTGGATCAGGTGCGGTGTGAGGTGAGGTGACACATAAAGTTGAAGAAGTGGTTGTCCTCAAGGAACTCCCCATCTTGCTGGTGAAAGGGATTGTAAATCTGTGATGATAGCACAGTTTTGATAAGTCCTCAAAGAAAAGTCGGTTCAAATAATTATTGACAAAGGCACGAGAAGAGTCCCTCTGTTTAACGTTCTTGGTGAACCGGTAAGAGGTGGTTCACTGGAGGACACTGGAGGAGATTAGTACTAAGTATGGTTCTAGAGGAAGAATTCAGTATCAGAGTAGAGGCCATTTCTTTACATGCTGCTCAAACAGCTATCCATTGTATGACAGGTCTCAAAGAAATAGCTTGTTTGCGTTGAGCTTTTCCTCATAAAAACGGGTGAGTGGTTTGCAGGATTATAATGGTAGTTGTCTAGCACCATCACAGTCTTAATTGCCTCACGTATTAGGCCCCTGCACACATGGTTCCAATCTAGAACACGTTTTCTGTATGATAACCATGTGTGTGAGTCTCCCATTCCTTGCATAGTTCAGCAGAAAGCATATCTAAGCTTGGTATTCCATTGTCACTCATTCTGGACAGCTTGTTCTAACCCCATGAAGGTGCACCATGCTCTGTAAAGGATCTATATCCCTTGAGAAGCTGGTGGTCAGGGCAGAGGAAATTCAAGACAGTTGATAGGAAGAATGTGTTATCTTGACCTCCAAATACAAACCCTGCTAGCATCCCAAGGGGAAAAGGGGGCCAAAAAATGGTTCGTGGACAGAAGAGTTTGGGGACATAGTCTAACCTCTGGGGTGGTCTCAAACTATAATGGGTTTGTGAAAATTGAAGATCCTCGAGAGGTTTTGATTTGTGTCCTTCAGAGTTTTTAGACTAAAGCACCTCTTAGGACAAATATATCCATGAGCAATAAGGATCATCTTTTACAGAAACATACTGATGTATTATGATGTTACCATGTCTTTATGTCTATTTGGTTTCTCTGTCTTACCTCAAACCCTTTCTCTTTCTATCGAGAGGTGGGTAGGAAAGAGTAGGACAGCTGGAAAGAAAGAAAGAGGAGAGAGACAAAATGTAGAGGGATGGGAGCAAGGGTAAGAGCAAGAGAGAGATTGTGAAAGGGGGAGGGAGGGAAGGAGATTGGAGGTGGTGAGAAGGGACAAAAAAGTTGCCACAAATGTATTACTTAGGAATCTTATAGACAGATATATCTTAAGGGTTTTACTCTTTAAGAATAAAACTGAAAATGAGGACAATATAATTCTGACAATTAAAAATTAATACAATTGAGAGAGAAAATTTTTTAGACATAGCACTTGGTTGGCAAATATTTTTCTGTGAAGGGCAGATGGTAAATATTTTTGGCTTTGTGTCCCTGCAGTTTCTGTCACAACTACTCAACTGTGACATTGTGTCTTGAAAGCAGCCACAAACAATACATAAATAAATGAGTATGGCTGGATTTGGCCCTCTGACAGTAATTTGCACACCCATGCTAGCTGATAAAATAATAACTGCCATTTTAGTAGTTCAATACATCTTTTGACGCAAAAGGAGTTGTACTGGGACACATTTCCATCATCTTTCCTATGTTAACAGGCCACAATTTTATGTTAAGTCAGGAAATTTCCTATTTTCTCTTCTAGATGGGAAACTCTGGGGCATGATTATTTCCACCCACTTCTCACTAGTTCCATACATTTGGATCTTGTATGTCTTTAAAGAAGGGAAGCAACTGTGTGCCTCAAGAGAACAAAAGATCAGTAGATTTTGTGCCATCTCTTGTAAGCAAGGACACTGGCCACATGGATGGTTCTTTTCCGGAAATACAGCTAAGAACCTAGGGGAAATTAAATATAATGAACCCAGAGGGCGCATGGTCTAGTTTCTTTCCCTGAAAGAATAGCTCATACTGTGGCTTTTCTTTATCTCACTAGAAATCTTAACCTTCAAAGAACGCTTGGTTTGTACATTTGTGCTTATGTATGTCCTTGAGTTCCGTGAAATTCTGGTTCAGGAACTGAATTAGAGAAGCTAGTTTGCCAATGGATAAAATAAAGGGTGGGAAAGTTGTGAGAAATTCCCCTTAGGGTATTTCAGAAAAAGAGTATCCAGAGCATATTCCAAAGCATTTAAGCAGCATCTGTCTCTCTGGTCTTTGCTTTTCCCTTAGCAGAGATATTTAAATAGAATGACTTCAATGTCAGATAAGTTAAATTAAAATCACCACGTTTGCAAAGATAATCCCTAAAGAGCAAAAATGTTTCCAAGCTCTAGCCATTGGTCTATTTATTTAAAACAATATTAGATAAACCAAAATTCCTGAATAAGAAAAGGATCTGACAAGGCCCTCAGAGGTCATTTCAATAGGATTTCTGGGCCCTGACAAGTTGAAAGGGTCCCAGTGTATCAAGAGAGACATTTCAAAGAAGGATTTTATTTTAGTCACAGCAATGACTCACTGTGAGAACAAGTGGGACAATAGCAGCCCAAGAAGCTGACAGTTATCCTAGCAAGGAAGGGACCTTTGACAAACGGAAACCTTTCATGATAATCTCAACAATGTAATCAGTAAATGTGTGTGAAGCTCCACCTCAGAGGCTGTGTGCCCAGTTTAGGGACTGCCCAGAGCATGTGCTGGCCCCACAAGTCTCTAGGTCACATGCTTTTATTTTTCCACCAGCTTTCTGCCTCTAAAGATGAGCTGGGGAATTTCTTGTCCAAGTTATAGTTTGTAAAATCTTACTTCAACTTTGGAAATAGCCACCCATGGTAAGAAATAAACCTATATTGTCGGAAAATGTTGGAGTGTTGTACGGATTCTTCCCTCAGCCCGAACCCTTTGCCCTATCAGCAGTGGAAATTTCTTTTCTCTGTTCTTTTAGCCTTGTTCATTTTTTTCCAGGTAAACATTTTACATACAGAAAAGTGCATAAAACATAAGTGTTCAGCTCAGTTATTTTTAACAGAGTGAAGACACAAAATTAGCCAGCACCAAGATAAAAAAATATTACTAGCACCCCAGAAAATCACCCCCACCCTGGCACCACCCACTCTTCTAACACCATAGACTACTTGGTGTCAGGGTCTTCAAGGTGGGGTGATCCTCCTCTCAGGGCATTTGGCAAGATCTGGTGACATCGTTGGCTGTCAGAACTGGGGAGTGGGTGCTACTGACATCAGTTCAGCTCAGGGATGCTGCCAAGCACCCTACAAGGCACAGTTCCTACAACCGAGAATTACCTGGCCCCAAATCACTAACACCAAGGTGGAGAAACCCTGCTTTACAAGTGGAACCGTATGCTATGTTTGCTTCTGTGTCTGGATCCATTTGTTCACCATGAGATTTTTTCCATGTTGTCACATGTATCAGTAGTGCATTCATGGTCATTGCTGAAAGGTGTGCCCTCACTCACTTTTTTAAAAAGTCGAGTTTTTCACCCCAGATTTTCACATGAAGACATTTTCAAATTATACTTGGCCTTTTTCAGAATTTCAAATCTTAATTCTATACCTTGGCTTTGGTCACTGTCAAAAAAAGTGGAAGTGCTGGTTTATTACAACAAAAATTAATACAGTGCTGGGTTGCTTATTTGGTTGAGTGACTAATTCATTGTTCTTTTTAAAAATTTTTCATTCATTCATTCAACAACCAATAAGCAGTCATTTCCTGCCAGGATCTTGTAGGTGCTGGAGGATGCAGAGATAAACAAGGAACTTACATTCTGGCACTTTTCACTGGGTGTCAACAGAAGTACGTTCAGGTTCCAGGATGGAAGAGATCATGTTTGGGAACAGAGTGGGACTGGGTGGAGGTAGTAAGTAACAATGATGCCAGCCTCGGTTACCTGCGTTTGTTTGCACACCGTTTCCTCTTACCTCTTTTCATCCTCTTCTTACAAGCACCTTAAAATTGTTGAAAAGAACACTTTGGGAGTATGTGTTAGGGAGAAGCACCACTGCAGCAGTGTACCTCCTACGCTTTGGCCACATGCTTCTGACTCTGTCCAGTGGATTTTACCTCACAGCAAAAGAATTAAGTCGCTTGGTCCTCAGTCACTAAATGGCTGGAGGGGATTCAAGTGAGCGTGTCCCCGTACAATTTTATATCCATTCCTAAAGCAAACTGCATTGCAGTGATATCCTAGAACAGGGTTTCTCAACCTCAGCACCACTGACATTTAGGGCCATCGACTCCTCAATTGTGGGGAGCTTTTTTGTGCACCGTAGGATGTTTAGCAGCATCTCTGGCCTTTACTCGCCAGATACAGTAATGCCACTCCCTCTCCCAGTTGGGACAACCAAAATTGCCTCCAGACATTGGCAAACATCCACTTGGTAGGGGGGTCAAAATCATCCCCAGTGGAGAACTACTGTCCTAGTGTACAGGAAACATTTCTTTACCAAGCAAAAACTTCCAGTATTCTTCTATTAGTAAATAGCCCCACTTAGTAAAATTATTGGGCTTTGAATATAAGCAGGGGAATATCTTCGGTGTTCATTCTGTTTAAGATACAAGGCAGATTTAGGAACTGGAATAAACATACCAATCAACGAAATTCTCATTTGGAGAATCAGACTCAAAACAATTATGGTTTAGCTCCATTATTCTGTTTTCTTACATAAGCCTTTGGAATGTTTGAAGGTCAGCTTTTGAAGGAAAACCTTTCAATTCATAGCCTCTGTGTTGGCTTGGACACAGGTTTAGTATGGGATGGCTGGAAGACTTATAACTGAGGATTTTTCCCTTTTGCTTAACATTTTGGTAGGTAACGTTCTGTTATGCTTGAATATTCCATCCCAGGATCACAGTTCTCAACACTGAAGTTACTGAACTTCACAACATTGGAGGAAAATCAGCTCTTGGTGGATAGGGAAGGAAATAGCTAAGAATTTGTTGAACACTTACTCTCTTCCTGGCACTGTGCTAATCACTTTATATGCTTATCTTATTTAATGCCTACAGTGATATAATGGGGGTAAATATGATTATTATGTGCTTTATTCCCAAAGGAATGAGGTGAAACAATTTGTCTAAGGAAAAATAGCTGGTATATGGTAGAGTTGGGGTTTGAACCCAAGTGTGGTGGATTGAAGAAAGCTGCCGATTGTTTGCCACTCCCTTTGAGAGTTAGGGTCGATTTTCCCTGAACTTGAAACTTGGTTGGTTGTGACTAGCTTTGACCAACAAGAATGATAAAGGTCTTAAGAGATCTGCAGAGATCTCCATGTTCACATGTTCCCTCACACTCATGGCAGCAAGATGCCATGGAAGAAGTTTGATAATCCTAAGGCTGCCTTATTGTGAGGAAGCTCAAGCTAACTACGTCGGGAGAGAGAGACCATGTGTAGAAGCAGTGAGGTGCCAGGAATGTGACTAAAGCCTTCTTGGACCTCCCAGCTGAACCCCATCTCTTCTCTCGCTGAATGAATGACCCCAGCTGATGCCACGTGGGGCTGTAGCTTTCTCCCACCAAGCACCACCCACACTCCTCACAATAGAATTATAAGGAAATAAAATGGCTTATGGTTGCTGTTTTAAGCCACTAAGTTCTGGGGTAGTTTGCTACATAGTGATGAGTAAGTAAAACACTAGGTTGGCTTGACTCCAAAGTCTGGTAGTTTATAGGACTGGAGCATGGAGGTCAGGAAAACTGACTTTGTTCTCCCACCACCTACCTGTGTTCTCTCCCCTGGCCCTCAGGTTCTGTGGCTGAGGTTGGATTAAGTTCTGCTCCCAGTTCTAAGATTCTATGATTCTAAATGTGTACACTCCTATCTATAGACTATGAAGCACAGTCAGTGCATTAGGTTGATTTCTCTGATTCACCAAACTTTAGTTCAGGGAGCCTTATGGCAAGTGATAGTGGCCTCCCATTGATGCCAATGATAAAAGTTTTAAGGCACCTTTAAGTTGAATTACTGAATTGATTTAAAAAATATTAAGCAAATAATAGGACCAGTCCTATGAAAACATGGCTAAAATGGTGAAGGTGATAGACAAATGACCAAAGTTTTACAAATAAGACAAAGAAAGATAAAATACCATCGCAACACCCATCTTTCTGTTTCTCTCTGACCTGGTCATTTACGCTTATGGCTGGCTGTTTTGGCTGATCACATAAGAGAATCCCTCTTAGGGTACAAATCATTACCTGCCATGACAGTAAGACCTCCTGCACCACTGAAGTTGGTTCAAGACAAAATCCAGAGGAATAAGAAAAAGCATACGAGGAACAACAACAACAACAAATGGAGAGAAGAGAGAGAGAGAGAGAAAGGAGAGAGAGAGAGAGATTGATGTAGGCAGGAGTGTTATGTTTCATTTAGAAAGCCTGAATAATAATTAATGTGACAGGCCTTGGCTGCAAGGGTTGAGGAAAATGTGGAGAAGCGTTGATTCAGAAGCCAATTAGCAGGCTCTGATGACATACCGGCATGGTGGAGCTGCTGTCTAGGCTTGGTTTGTAGACACCACTGCAAAACCTTGACTTCATCACCATTCCTGGGCAGTCTTATCCTGAAAACTATAATTGCTAACCTGCAATTGGATGGTGATTCATGCTTTTCATATTTATAGTAACATAAGCATTGAAATAAATCTACAGGTATATGCATCAAACACTGTGCAGTAGTTACCCTTAGGGGTAGGAATTGGTGGCACATTCACGTCTTCATGTTTGAATTTTTACAATGAGCAGGCATTACATGTCTAAACAGAAAAATAAAAAAGTTAAATGATAAAGAAAAAGTAGGATATGTACTAATATGTATATATATAAACACACACACACACACATATCCTGTTGGTTTTATTTCTTTGGAAAACCCTAATGCAACAACCAATTAATAAATGTAAATAAACAAACAAACAAATGCTAGGTTCCTATTGCATTTGCCCTCCACAACAGCTCTCTTAGGTAGACAGGATCAGCAGTATTATTCCCTTCCTGAGTGAGGAAGCTAAGGCATACAAAGCCAAAGCCAAGTGACCCCTTTCTCTCCATTCCACACAGCCAAAGAGGTTACTCGTACTATAGTGAGCAAGAATCCTCCTGCAGCCAATTCTTGCTCCTGCAGAACTCATAATATGGTACTACAGACACCTCAGCCTTTTGCTCGTTACATCTAACTCCAGGTAGCTCTGGGATCACTGGATGTGTTATGAAATGGACCTCACACAGACGGTTTTCGTACACGACTGAGATCTTCCTACCACTGATACACAGGTGTGACCCACACACTTCCTCTCCTTCCACACAGAACCTGACCCCTGGCAGTTCTTTGTGCCACATCTACCAACTCATACTGGACTCTCCAACAGGTTGACCAGTCACGCCCTTAGGCCTCCAGCAAAGTTGGCTGCTTCAGGAAGAGAATGAGAATACAAATTTTGTCTTTTACATACGTACACACACACATATAATTTTTCAATTGATCTACCTATAAGGTAGTGGGAATGTGGATGGTATTGTCTTTCACTGTAAAGCCTTCAAAATGTCTTAATTCCTGTTACTGAGCCTTCTTGCTCAGGAACACACAGCTCTCCTTGAACACTGGGGTTGAAGTAGACAATCTATGTTGTGTGAAGAAACCACAAGCAGGCACTGTTTTACTACTCAGCCTGACACATCCCTCTGGTTTTCTGGAGCTGTTCAATCCAGCTCCATTTCCTTCCTTGATCTTTATCTTATTCCAATGCCAAATGAGTCTGGCTTATTGCTCATGGTGGTAGGGAAAGCAAGAACCACACATTTAGGTTGATTTGGGACTTCCTCTGGAGTTCAGAATCTACTTCAAAGCATTTGTCCTTCATTATCTTTCAGGTATGAAGGTCTTTTCACAGGTTACAAACATCTTTGCACAAACGACTGTTTGAAATTCACAAGACAGTGGAGTCAAGGAAAAGATTATTTTCTGCAATACATATGACTATTACAATCCTAAAATTCAAAGACATAAAGTGATTTAGACAAATGGCATAGCTGGCAAATTGATGCTTAAATATTCTATATTCAAGGTTTCTCTTTAACACCATATGTCTTGCATTTAATCACCACTTTTTTTTAAAACACCTATTGTGTGCATAATACAGTGGTGAACAAAACAGACACATTTCATGGAGCTCACCTTCCACTAGGGTCTCTTTCTGAAACAAGTTACATCAGTGATTCCCAACCAAGGGTGATTTTGAGCCCCAGAGAACTCTTGGACTGTCTGGTGATGCTTTTGGTTGTCCCAACTGGGAAAAGGAGGTGCTGCTGGCATCCAGTGGGTAGAGGCCATGGAAGCTGCTAAACACCCTCTAGTGCACAGGACAGCGCCCACAGCAAAGAATTATCCAGCCCAAATATCAGTAGTGCTGTGGTTAAGAAATCCTGATGCAGATCAACTATTTTCCTCAACATATGTCCAACAATAGAATTTAAAATTCATTTTAAATAAGGCACCCCAAATATACACGATGGAGATTCTATCAGGTAGCAACTGTTTGGTGAATTGGAATTGGAAGTTGAAGAGATTTGCCCAAAAGAAAGATGTTAAAAATACTAATTGAGAAAATGCAAGAGAAGATTTGTCCAGCTACTCACAATATTGACAAACTGCTATAATAACAGTGACATGCTACACATGAGTAATTATTGTGCCTCTGAATTTCCCAATAATCAAATGACAAGGAAAAAGAGAAACACATTCTGACAACTAAAGACCTTCTCTTTCCATGAAATTGGAAGACTACTATCACATATTCTAGGAACTGACTTTTTAATTTAAAAGTCTAATTTCTGCAAAAGCAAGAAATCCCTGTAGGTAAAAATGATGTCTCCGTAAGACAGTGGAAAGCTGATTCCAGAATTTTCTTTCCCAAACAAAGAAAGAAGAGTGGAAGTGAGGTTATCATCCTGGGTCTTGCAACTGTGACCCACAGGACTATCTGGTTACCCGAGTGGTATTGTTTACCAGGGCTTGGGGTTGGTGTAACAGCTTTCTCAGGCCATGACAGATAAGAAGTGCCTGGTCCAATTGAGTTTCTCTCTCTCTCTCTCTCTCTCTCTCTCTCTCTCTCTCTCTCTCTCAATATAACATGTCAGGCTTCTCCTTAAACACAAATTGTTGGACGCTAGTCAACTCCCATGGGAAAAAAAATGAGCAGGAAATTAAATAATAATAAACAAATTAGTAGCTGGAAATACATTTTAACATTATGTTTACACTCATAAACTTGTGTGACCTTGGACAAGTTATTTCCCCTCTTTTTCCCTTAATCTCCTCATATGTAAAATGAGAAGGGTGGATTAGATGACTTATGAAATCCTATGAGTCACATGTTGACAGAATAAATTATGCTTATTGTGATTAAGAAGTGTTCAGGATGATCCCTCCACCTCCTCCTTCTCGAGCCCTTTTTCTCCTCTGCTCGGTTTTAAAGACAACATTTTAAATTAAATGAACAGGATGCCATTTGCTCAAAAAACAGACTGACAGTAGGCTACGTGAGCTCCTATCTTTGGCTTAAGTGCTAAAAATTCAAATCAGTAAAAAAAATACATACATACATGCATACATAGAAGCTGGGAGTTCACAGAATGGGGCCAGAAGTGTTGTCCTGATCTTATTTTACTCTGCTCATGGTCAAGGTTGCACTTGGTGACAAGTGAGACCTATTAAAACTGAGTGAGGGTCCACGCCCTTATCACGACCAGAAAGGCACTTAAAGCCCCGTTTGTAAGAACTGTGTCCATCTATCCAGCAGGGCTAGAGGTTGCAGTTAAGCATGGAGGTGCACTCAGGTTCTATCACAAATCCTTACTTTCTCTCAGGTGTTTGGCGCTTATGCCTGGGTTGACCTGTTGGTTTGTGAGGGTGTCTGTGTTTGGCATGGGCCTCAAATCAAAACCAACAACTTCTGTTCATAGACTTTCAATCTGCAAGGTTTTTGTGAAACACTCAGTTCTCTAATGCCACCAAAGTTCTAGGGAGATTCCAAAAAAACGACTGCCAAATCTAAGAGGAGAGATGTGTCACCGCTTCTCTGCTAAAGATGATGGCAGGGCCCTCACTGGGTGCTGGGCAATGTAGTTGCCAGCACAGATTCCTCCTGGGCCTGACACTCCCCAACCCATGCGAGTGAGGGAAGTAGCCTTTGTGAGATTCTGGATGTTCAGGCCCTGGGTTTGCGGCCTCTCAGCTGGCTTCCAGAACGTTGGTCTCACATTCCCGCTGTGGGCTTGGGAGTCCCCTGGAAAAGTTTTGCCAGCAGAATGAAGCTTACTGTCTACCCAGAGAGTGCTTCTATCACTCTTTAGACCAAATCAGTAAGGAGGCACTTCTCATTTCAGGAATTAACGAGGAAAATGGAGCTTTCCTTACCCAGAGCAGGAATAAAATAGGCAATTTATCATCCAACAATAAGGCCCAGGTTAGTAAATGCCAGTTATTATTTTATGGCCCTTAAAGAACCAGGTCAAGCAAACTCTATGCCCTCAAGTAACCCTGAAGCCAGGTGGTTCCAGCTCTTTAGGCTGCTTTCCCAAAAATTTGTACAGCAGCTTCCTGGAGCTGGCTGGAAGGAGTTGAGACTGTTGGAATTTGGCCTGGGTTTGTAAATCTTTAGCTAACAGGGGCCTAGTTCAATGCTTCTTAAAAAAAAAAAAAAGAAAGAAAGAAAGAAAGAAAGAAAGAAAGAAAGAAAGAAAGAAAGAAAGAAAGAAAGAAAGAAAGAAAGAAAGAAGGAAAGAAAGAAAGAAAAGTAAAAGAAAAATGGGAAGATAATGAGTGTCATGCTAAATTACCCTGGAGTTTGCAACTTTTTGATTTCTTATTCTCCTTGTAGAAGACCTTCATTTTTCTCACTATTGGCGGCACCTCCGTAGGTGAGCTTTAGAATGTGCCTTCAAAAAAAAAGTCTCATTGTTTGAGTCTCTCATACTTGTCTTTCAACATGCTGATTTGCTCTGGCTACACTTTTGGAAACTGGCAGCCTTAGGGAGGATTTTGTGACCAGTATTATGATTTTGCTGTGAGCTTGCCAGTCCTTTTCTGATTCCGGTCGAGTCAGTCCTGTTGGGTCTTGATGCTTATTCTCTTTTTGTTTACTCCACAGGGGATTTCGTCACAGTGCCTCAGGGAATGGACTGCATACAATTTTCTCCATATATGATGGGACTCAGTCTCAAAGTATATTCCAAGTATTGGGCAATCTCTCTTCTACCTCTTTCCAAATGGTACTTTTATTATTATTTTTTTTTATCTGCTTTTAATGGCAGGTTTTGCTTCCTTTGCACGTAAAAGAAGTTTGTGTTGGATTTTTTTTTCTAGCCCTGAATTGAGAATGAAGTAGTTTGAAGGCTGTAAAGTGACTTTCTGGAGGTTTATTTTTTTCTTTAGGACATCACTTGGGTTGTTCCCACCATGAAGAATCTAATGTGACCAATTTGAGAAGGAACTACTGTAATTTAATGACTGGACTCAAACATTACAATTTTGGTGGAGTATCATAGGCTGGCTCTTGGGTTAGATCCATCCAATGCAGGTATTCACAAGAGCTAGTATCTTTCTCCCCTTAAACTTTTCCGATACGATAAAGGACAATTCTTCCAACCAGAGATTAAAGCACCTAGAGATGGGGGTTTCCTATTATCAAAGGAACAGAACAGGGAGGTCTCTTATCATTAATCAACATCAGGTGTACTTTGGGAAGTCCCAGTACGTATTTCTGGGCCCGCAAAAACCAAGTCAGGTCTAATTATAAACCCCAAGGGATCTTGGAGCAAGGTCGCTTCAGCCCATCCTTTCCCAAAACATGACCATGTTCAGCTGGGTCCAGTCTGCATTTCCTGAGCACGCTGCTGTCACTAAGATTGGTTTCATGGACTTGGCTCACAGTCGTATTTTTCTTTTCTATTCTTTTTATTCCTTTAGGAAACAGTCAAGTCTTATTATTTGGTTTTGGAAACAATGAGGAGCTCAGGGTACCTCTGCATTTTAGTTCCAAAATACAATATAGGAAAGTGAATTCACAGGGTGAAAATTCCTAAAACTTGTCAACAATTTGATGCACTGTTATTTCTCTGCTCTAAATTCTATGATGACGGCCTATTTCACACAGGATAAAAACTGCAGTTCTTACAGTGGCTGCAACCCTCAGGGCTCCTGGCCCCATTGTGCTTTCTGATCTCATCTCCTATGACTTCCCCTCTTGCTCACTCTTTGCTCTTTCTTGAACATGCCAGGCAAGTGCCTGCCTTAGAGCCCGTGCTTTAGCTGTTCCCTCTGCTCCAGATAGCCACATGGTTTACTCCTTATCTCCTCCAAGGCTCTACTAATATCTCACTTTCTCTGGGAAGCCCTCCCTGACTACCCTATTTAATCCTGCAGTATGGCTACTTCTTCTTCCTCAGGACTCCTTCCTGATTACCCTGCTCTGCTTTACTCATTTTTCCAAAGCACTTAGAAATACCATGGAACTGAATTGTTTTCATGTTCTTGTCTCCCCCACTGGAATGTAAGCGCCATAAGGGTAATTTTGGTCTGCTTTGTTCAAATACCACATCCCTAGTACTGAGCACAGAGAAGGTGCTAAATAAATAAATAAATAAATAAATAAATAAATAAATAAATAAATAAATAATTTTTATTTATTGGGCAGTTTTTTAAAGATTCTACAAGTGAGATCACACATTATTTGTATTTCTCTGACTTATTTCACTTAGCATAATACTCTCAAGGTTCATCCATGTTGCAGTTGGCAGGACTTCCTACCTTTTTATGGCTGAGTAGTATATATATGTAATTTTCTTTATTCATTCGTCCGTCAATAGACACTTAGGTTGCATTCACATCTTGGCCATTTGTAAATAATGCTGCAATGAACATAGGTGTGCAGGTATCTCTTTGAAACGGTGATTTCATTTCCTTTTGATGTATTCCCAGTTGTGGAAGTGCTGGATCACAGTGGCTATACCATATACTTATTTTTTTACTGTTTCAGTTTCTTCAAACTGTAGGTCTTTTACCTTAAAGCAACCTTTCTGCTCCTCTAGCAATAGGAAAATTCAGAAATCCAGAAATTTTGTGCAGATACGTTTTGTGCAGAATGGTTTCTCAATTCATGTTGGGGCAATCCTGTTTTTTTTGTTTTGTTTTAAAAAGAAAAGAAAAAGAAAAAAGCTCTGCATTTGTCAAGAGCATAGTGACTAGTTGCAAAAACACATAGTAAATATTGTTTTTCACACTGTACCAAATACTGGAGCTAGAGAGATTCTTATAACTCACATTATGTATTCCGCTGCTCAAAACCTTGCAGTGGCTTTCCATGTCATCATTAAAAGCCAAGCCCTTACACTGACATATGTGGTAGTTTGCACTATGTCAACTTGGTTAAGCCAGAACCATTTTTCCCAGAATCTTCTTCACTTAATGGTTCTGGGCCAAAGAGAAATTTGTGCAAGATTTGGAAGGAAGAAATACAACAGTGGCCATTACCATTGAAGGTCTTTGTGTTCAAATATGGTGAAGACAAACACAGACGCGGCCAGTGGGTTCCAGGTGTTTCTCACTCTCCTTTGCTCCATGTCAAGCTCTCTCTGGCTACTGACCAACAGCTGCCCGAGGCCTATCTCTGGATGCTTGTCTGTAAACATACAGAGGGGGTAGCTATGCACAGGGTTCAGCTTTCCATAGACTCCTCTGCCAGGTCCTCTTCATAGTCCCACTAGAGCAGCTGGATGTACCTGGCTCCTAGATCCTCCTTGCCAGCTCTGGCTTATTCACCCATTCCAGGGCTGGTAAGTGATTCTTCTCTGACATCCAATACCCCCTTTCCAAATTGTTACTTCCCCAGCTCCTCCCACAATTGTGTAAAGTCTAATTCCTGTAATAAAGCCCTTATTTCAGAATACTCATAGTGGTTCTACTTCCCTGATTAAACCTTGACTGATGCAATCTATAAGTTCCTAAGAGGTGGGACCATACTTGGTGCTTCCTCTGCCTAGAATGTTCTTTCTGCAAATTGTCATAGGGCTCACTTTCTTTCTTTCTTCAGATCACTGTTCAAATACCATTCTACAGTGTCATTCCTGAGGTAAAATAGTAGCTCTTCCCTCAACCCAGCCTTGGCTCTCTCTATCTACCTTACTTTGTGCTATTTTCCTTTATTACACTTATTACCAATTGGCAGGTTATTTATTTGCTACTGCGTTTCCACAAGGGATTTTTACCTAGGGTCTACCTGGGAGTCTAGAAGGTCTTAGTATAGGAATATAATCATACCCTAATTTTTACTACCCTCTAACTGAAATTTAACAAATCCTTCAATTATGAGTACAAACAGCAAACCACATGATTTAGCAGCACCTGTCACTTGCTATAAACAAGAAATTACAGATGAGTTTTCAATCATATTATAGTTGTTCAAAATATCTTGAAATGTCATTTATGCTATTTATTTTGACATTATGGTAGTCCATGGGCTTGCAAACAAATGCCATGGGATTGAATCCTTCCTATTTAGGGATGCTCACAAGACAACCAGCCAATTATAGAGCAGCTCTATTTCTGGTCATACAGTCACGAAGTGGTGTAACCATGGTTTCTTAGGGTGGTGAGTCAGACATCTCATAGCTTTATAGTATTTCCTATTTACAATGTTAATCAGTACATAGGAGTGGAGTGAATTGTCTCTACTGTTTTTAAAATGTTACAAGACTGGACAATTCAAATGAGAATTCTTAATTCTCTAGAAAGCTGCATGGCCTTTTGTAACAAGGATAGGCATTTAGTCCAGGAATAAAGACTAGATAAGTTCAAATACATGTGATAGTTGAAATAATTATTGAAGTGTGTTATTTAAAGTTACTTATTGCTAATAGACTGGGCAGTAATATGGGTTGAGCACAATGTTGCAAGTTACTGAATTTCAATACAATTCTGTTTCTTTGAATTCTGTGTATTTTATTTTATACATTTGAAAACACTATTTTGAGAAAGGATCCATAGACTTTATGAAACTGCCATGGGTCCATAGTACAAGAAGAGGTTAAAATCCTGTACTAGAATATAATCTCCAAGAGGGTATAGAGTTTTCTCTTTTGTTCATTGCAATTGTTCATTTCTTTTGCTCAGGAAATTTCTACTTGGTGGGATTTGATTAATCTCAAGAATAACCTAAGGCCAGAAAGGACTCTGTTATTTACATCCTCTCCTCACCTTGGTATCCACCTCCTTACTTTTCCTTAGGGTCACCCTTCCCTTTGTTCACCATAGGTGGTACATTCATGAAAGGAATTGCATCCCTTGTAAGTAATTGGAGACAACATTCCTAAAGATGCTGCTGACAGGTAAGGGCTTTTCAGGACACACTGCCAAATCTTCAGTACAGCTCTGTAAGGAAGTAACAGCATTAAGAGACAGAGAAAAAGAACTTAAAATATCCTACCAAGAAAGAAACCCAATAATAACTCATACTTTGGGGATTTCCATGTTTCTTTCTTTTACCCATGAAATTGTATTCAGAATTGGCATTTTTCACTGTTTTAAGAACACCAAGTCAAACTACTTTCTTTCATACAGGTCTCAAGAATCCTGGGATGAAGGATTTTTTTCTCTACTGATAACTTCTGGCACCAGAGGATGTCTCTCAGGTTCTCCATTGCTCTACTCCTTGGGTAAGAACCTTGTGAATTGTGAACAGTTCCCAGGTTAGGAAAAAAAAGGCATAAAAATGTAAGTTAAGCACTGTGCTTCATGTCAATGAATGCTACCAGGATACACAAGTCAACTAACATGGCCACACAGAACATAAGTTGTAACCCCATCAGTGCGCACACTTTCTAATGAACTTCCATACTTGCTTCCTCATATATCTTTCCCGTATCCAGAAAAGAAGGGCTGAGCAGTGCCAAACAGATCAAAAGGACGAAGTTTCTTATGATGGGACGAAATGATGGGAAAGGAACTTTTCTAAAGAAAATTAAATTTGATTAATATCTGAGTAACAGTGTTCTAATACCTGATTAACAGCTTTCCTAAGGTCCATTAAAAATTTTATATTTTCTGAGTTTCAGTCAAGATGGTGGAATAGTGCTCAAGATGTGCTCACCTCCTCCCTTGACCACATAAAAATTACAATTAAATTATAGAACAACAACCCTTGAGAGCCACCTGAAGACTAGATGAACAGAACTCATAACTAAGGATATAAAGAAGAAGCCACATCAAGACTGATAGAAAGGATAGAGATGTGAAATGAGCTGGTCCCACACCCATGTATGGTGGTTAAGAATCAGGAGACATGTCTTGGCTGTGGTAGCCCCTTGAGGAATGAAGGGTTCCAGTCCCACACCAGGCTCTGCAGCCCAGAGCACCAGTGTTGGGAAAAGGAGTCCCCACAACATCTAGTTGTGAAAATCAGCGGGAATTGTGTCCAGGTGAGACAGAGGGGTGCTGTAGATCCAGGTGTCCTCTTAAAGGGCCCGAGCACAGAATTACTCACTGATGGACTCACTTGCTCTGAGCTCCAGCAGAGGGACAGGAGCTCAAAAAGCACTAGGGACATATGGGGAGGAAATAAATTGTCTAACTTCAGGGTGAGGGCTAGAGGGGCAGCTCCATCCAGGACAAGAGAGCCAGCAGGTGCCATTGTTCTTTTCTTGAGCCCTCCTTCCACCCAGCCTGCAGGTGCAGGTGGGCACCAAATCTGAGTCTCCATAAATCTGGTCAATGCTGCTCACCCCAACCTGCTGATTCCCTGACTGTGCACCAATCAACTCACGGACTGTCCCTAACCTCTTCCAGTAGCTGTCCCTCACAAGCGGCCAGCTTCAGCCCACACTACAGACTTTCTTAAAAATCTCTCAAAGGTCCATAAACCCAAAACAAGCAGTGGCTGGCTTTGGTGTTCCCTGTACCACTTTCTAAGTGGCCCCAAGCCCGGCACTACTAGTACCAGGTCTTGGTTGGTAGCATAGCATCACCCAGACACCTCCAAGAACAGCATAGACAACTAACAACCTCAGATCACTTTGTAGCTCCCACAAGGTATCCCTGGGCTGGGCACAGGCAGTGACTGATTTTGACCAGCACTGGAGTCTCTCCCAAGGTTCCCCAGAACCAACACATCCAGTGGCTGGCTTTAGACAACATAAGAGTACCACCCAATCAGCTTCACAAATGACACACTTATAGGATGGACTCAGCAGATACCAGAGACTCACTAAAGTGAATCCTGCTCTATGGGATTAGCCCCTGCACAAAAGTCCATCTGCTGTAATCAGTCCTCACAGCAGACCAGCCTGAAGGTCAATCCCACCCATTAATGTGCCAACAGCAATTACAGCTCAATTACAACAGGAGGGCATACACAACCCATACAAGGAATGCTCCTGGAGCGTCCAGCTTAGGTGACCAGGGAGACTGCACCATTGTGTCACTTAGGACACTTACTACATAATATCACCCTGTCAAGACTGGGAGACGTAATGGGTCTACCTAGTACATAGACACAAACACAGGAAGGCAGCCAAATGAGGAAGTAAATAAACATGTCCCAAATGATAGATCAGGACAAAACTCCAGAAAAAGAACTAAATGAGAAGCAGGCAACAATCTACAGAGTTCAAAACACTGATTGAAACGGGTTATAAAGATGCTCAATGAACATAGAGGAAGAATAGATGAACTCAGTGAACTTACACAAAGAATACAAACCATAAAACAACAACAACAAAAACAGTCAGAAATGAAGAATACAACTACTGAAATGAAGAATACATCAGATGGAATCAATAGCAGATTTGATGAAGCAGAGGACTGAATCAGTGATTTGGAAGACAAGTAATGAAAAACACACAGTCAGAAAAGAAAAAAGAAAAAAAAATTTTAAAGAATGAGGCTACTTTAAGGGACCTGTGGGACAACATCAAGCTTCACAACATTCCCATGATAAGAGTACCAGAAGGAGAAGAGAGAGAGCAAGGGAATTGAAAAAATAATGATTGAAAATGTCCAAAATTTGGCAAAGAAGATAGACATACAAGTCCAAGAAGCACAGGAGTTCCAAACAAGATGAACTCAAAGAGACCCACACCAAGACACATCATAATTAAAATGCCAAAGGTTAAAGACAAAGCGAAACTATTAAAAGCAGCAAGACAAGGGCAGTTAGTTACCTACAAGGGAGCTCCCATAAGACTGTCAGCTGATTTCTCAACAGAAACTTTGCAGGCAAGAAAGGACTGGCACAAAATATTCAAAGCGATAAAAAGCAAGGACCTACAACCAAGATTACTCTACCCAGAAAAGTTATCATTTAAAATTGAAGGAGAGATAAAGAGCCTCCCAGACAAGAAAAAGCTAAAGAAATTCATTATCATGAAACCAGTAATACAAGAAATGTTAAAAACTTGTTTAAGAAGAAATAGGGGGAGAAAAGAACATAAATATGAATAATAAAATGGCAATAACTATGTACCTATAAATAATCACTTTAAATGTAAATGTATTAAATCTCCAATCATAAGATATATTGTGGCTGAGTTGATAAGAAAACGAGGCCTGTACATATGCTGCCTACAAGAAACCTACTTCAGATAGAAAGACAAACACAGACTGACAGTAAAGAAAGGAAAAATGGTATTTCATGAAAATGGAAACAACAACAACAAAAAAAGCTGGGGTTGCAATAATTATATCAGAGAAAATAGACTTTAAAACAAAAGCTATAATAAGAGACAGAGGGACATGACATAATGATAAAGGGATCAATACAACCCTCATAAACATTTATGCACCCAATATAGAAACACCTAAATATATAAAGCAAATATTGACTGATAATTGGAAGAGATTGACAGTAATACAGTCATAGTATGGAAATTTAACACCCCACTGACATCAAGGGATAGATCCTCCAGACAGAAATTCAACAAGGAAACAGTGGCCTTAAATGATATATTTAATTGATATTTTTAGAACATTTCATCCCAAAGCAGCAGAATATATATAATTTTCAAGCGCACATGGAACATTTTCCAAGACAGACTCCATGTTAGGTCACAAAACAACTCTCAGTAAACTTAAGAAGATTGAAATCATATCAAGCAGCTTCTTCAATCACAATGGTATGAAACTACAAATCAATCAGAAGAAGAAAACTGAAAAACACACAAACACATGGAGCCTAAACAACATGCTACTAAACAATGAATGGATTAACAGCAAGATCAAGGAAGAAATCAAAAGATGCCTTGAGAAAATTATAAATGAAAACACATTGATCCCAAATCTACAGGACACCCAAAAAGCAGTCCTGGGGGGAAATTTATAACAATACAGGTCTATCTCAAAAAACAAGAAAAATTTCAAAAGAACAACCTAACCTTACACTTAAAGGAACTAGAATAAAACAAACAAAAAGCCCAAAGTGAATAGAAGGAAATACAAAATAAATATTAGAGTGAAAATGAATAAAATAGAGTCTAAAAGAAGAAATATCAATGAAACCAAGAGCTGGTTCTTTGAAAAGATAAACAAAATTGATAAACCTTTAACCAGACTCATCAAGAAAAAAAGAAAGAGGACCCAAATAAACAAAATCACAAATGGAAAAGGAGAAGTAACAACTGACACCACAGAAATGCAAAAGTAAGAAAATACTACAAACAATTATATGCAAAAATTCAGGAGATCAAAAATGGCAGAGTAGATAAACACTGTGCCTGCTTCCTTCTGTGAAAACATTAAAATTACAACTAAATTATAGAACAATCAACCTGGAGAATCATCTGAACTCTAACTGAACAGAAGTTTTATAACTAAGGATATAAAAAGAAGCCTCGTCAAGACTGGTAGGAGGGGCAGAGACACAAAATGAGCTGGCCCCAAACCTCTGTGTGGTGGTTGATAACCAGGAGAGATATCTCAGCTGTGGAGGTTCCCCCTGAAGCAAGGGACCCCAACCACAAATGAGTCTCCTCAGCCTGGAGTACTGGTGCCAGAAGAAGAGCCCCCACAACATCTGGCTCTGAAAAACAGTGGGAATTCCAACCATCTAGGTGGGATGGAAGGCTGCAAGAAACCAAGCATTTTCTTAAACAGCCCGCGCACATACTCTCTCACTTGCAGGCACTCACCTTGGGCTCCAGCGGACGGACAATAACTCATGGGGTGTCGGAGACATAAAGAGGAAAGACTGAGGTATGTGGCTTGGTAGCGGGGGCTGGAGGACAGTCGATATTTATCCTGTGTGAGGTTCTTCTCTCATGCAGCCGGCAGGCAGGAGCCATCTTTACTATGTTGGGCCCTCCCCCACAGGCCAAATCTAAATCTGATTGGCCTGGAGAGCTCCACTCGCTCCACCCTGCTGACTCACTGGGAACCTGTCCCACCCAACTCGTCCAACACCAGAGGCACTTTCTCTAGCAAGCATCCAGCCCCGCCTGAGTTGCACTCTTTCTTGGACAATTATCAGAGTCCATGGGCCTCAGGCAGTCAGCAAATGGCCTTAGTGTGCTGTGAGACTTCGGCTGGGTAGCTTGAGGCTTAGCACTAGCACCGAACCAGAGTCTACATTAACCTGTTTACCACACTCTTCCCACTCTAGTGACTCCGTGGGATACTGCCTCACCCAACTTGTGTACTGCATGAGATTTTATCAGTGACTGAACCTTAGGGGAGCTAGCAGGTGGCAGCAGGCCTTGGGGTGTCCTGGCATTTTGCAGAGCTACTCCAGGCCAAGTGCTGATGGCAGACATCCTTGATTCTCAGCATGGCCTCTCCCATGTGCCTCCAGGGTTAGCACAGGCAGTGAACAACTGTGGATTGCTTTGTAGCTCCTATCATGTAGTCCCTGGCAGTGGGTGACCTGGGCCTGCACTGGAGCCCCTCGTAAGAGGCCCTAAGAATAACATGCTTGGAGATTGGCCCAGACCATATTAGAGCATCACCCAATTAGTCCCACAAGCAGCACACAAAAAGGGCAGTCTCAATAGGCCCTGGAATCCAACTCAGTGGGGTAAGCACTGTGCACAGCAACCTGTAAGCTGTGGACATGGCCAAACCCCACAGCCAATCAGCCTGCCCACTGACATGCCAATAGCAATCAAGGCTCAACTATAACAGGAGGGCACACACACTCCTGAGACACTCCTGGAGCACCTGGAGCAGGTGACCAGGAAGACTTTGTCAGGGCCCCACAGGGCACATACAACATGAGGCCACCTGGTAAAGCTGGGAGATGTAGCAGATCTATCTCATACATAGAAACAAACACAGAGAGGCAGCCAAAATGAGGAAACAAAAAGAAATATATTCCAAATGAAAGAACAGGAGAAAACTCAAGAAATAAAACTAAACAAAATGCAGGCAAGCAATCTACCAGATGCAGAGTTCAAAACAATGGGTATAAGGATGTTCAAGAAATTTAGTGAGAATTTCAACAAACAGATAGCAAGCATAAAAAAGGACACAGAAACCATAAAAACAATCAGTCAGAACAATCAGTCAGAAGTGAATAATACAATAACTGAAATTAAGAATGCACTAGAAGGAATCACCAGCAGACTAGATGAGACAGAGGATTGAATCAGTTATTTGGAAAACAAAGTAGCAGAAAATACCCAATCGGAAACAGAAAAAAAAAAAAAAAGAATCCAAAAAAATGAGGATATTTTAAGAGACCTCAGGGACAACGTGAAGTGTAACAACATTTGCATCACAGGGGTACAAGAAAGAGAAGAAAGAAAACAAGGGGTTTGAAGAAATAATGACTGAAAACTTTTCTAACCTGGCGAAGGAAATAGAAATAAAAGTCCAGGAAGTGCAGAGTCCCAAACAAGATGAACCCAAACACCCTCACCAAGACACATTATAATTAGAAAGGCAAAATCCTAAAAGCGACAAGAGAAAGCCAGCTAGTAACTTATAAGGGAGCTCTCATATGACTGTCAGCTGATTTCCCAACATGGAGTTTGCAGGCCAGAAGGGATTGGCACAACATATTTCACATGGTGAAAACCAAGGACCTACAACCAAGATTATTCTACCCAGCAAATTATCATTTAGAATCACAGGACAGATTCAAAAGCGTACCAGACAAGAAAAAGCTAAAGTAGTTCATCACCACCAAACCAGTATTAGGAATGTTGGAGGGAATTCTTTATGATGGGGGGTGGGGTGGGAACAGATCAAAATTGTGAATAATAAAGTAGCAATAGCTACTTATCTATCAAAAATTACTTTCAATGTAAATGCATTAAGTGCTCCACTCAAAAGATATGGAGCTGAATAGATAAGAAAACAAGACCCTTACATATGCTGCTTATAAGAGACTCACTTCAGATTGAAAGACACACAAAGATGGAAAGTAAAGGGATGGAACGAGGTATTTCATTAAAGTGGAAACAAACAAACAGAAAAGCTGGAGTAACAATACTTACACCACTTCTGGGTATCTAAAGAAACCCAAATGCCACTTTGAGGGGACATGTGCATCCATATATGGATATCTGGATGCATATATGGATGCACATTGCAGCATTGTTTACAATGGCCAAGATGTGGAGGCAGTCTGGGTGTCTGTCAATGAATGAATGGAAAGAGGAGGTGGTACATATATACAATGGAATATTGCTCGGCCATAGATGTGAATGGGTTCTTGCCGTCTGGGCTGGCATGGATGGACCTGGAGGGTATTGTGCTGAGTGGACTGTAAGACAAAGACAGACAGATGCAATATGATTTTGCTTATATGTGGAATCTAAAGAACAACATAAACAAAACAGAAACAAGTTCATAGATACAGAGAACATGTTGATGGTTGCCAGATTGGAAGGGGTTGGGGGTGAGTGAAAAAGGGAAGGGATTAAGCAGTACAAATCTGTTGTTACACAGTAATCATGGGGAAGTAGGATATAGCGTAAGGAATATAGTCAATAATATTGTAATAACTACGTATGGTGTCCAAGGGGTACTAGATTTTTTGGGTGATAGATGGGACAGGGCTGGGGACAGGGTGAAAAAGGTGAAAGGATGAGGAAGTACAAACTGGTAGTTACAAAATAGTCATGGGGCTGTAAAGTAAAGCACTGGGAATATTGTCAATAATGTAGTAATAATGATGTATCGTGCCAGGTGAGTACTGGTCAGGGGATCACTCTTAAATTATACAAATGTTTAACCACTATGCTATACACCTGAAATTAATATAAAATGATACTGAATGTCAACTGTAATTGAAAAATTAAAAAAGGGTGGGGGGGAAGGTTGAAGGGGAATAAGAGGTTCAAATTTCCAGGTATAAAATAATTAAATCATGGGGATGAAATGTGCAGCATGGGGAATATAGTCAATAATATTGTGATAACGTGGTATGGTGTCAGATGGTTGCTGGACTTATCATGGTAATCCCTTCTTTAGGTATATAAATGTTGAATAACTATGGTGTACACCTGAAGTTAATATAATATCGTATGTTACCTATATTGTAATAAAAATCTTTTAAAAAAGTAAATACAATGTAAAGAAAAAACTAATGGAAAAGTAGCAGAGGAATTTGTACCATAAACCTTCAAATTGTACATTAAAACTTTAATATAAAAAAATAAAAAAACAAAAACCCAAGTATATGCCAACAAATTGGACAACCTGGAAGAAAGGGATAAATTTCTAGAAACATACAGCCTTCTAAGACTGAATCAAGAAGAAACAGAAAATCTGACCAGACTGATAACTGCTGATAAAACTGAATCAGGAATTTAAAAATTCCCAACAAATAAAAGTCCCGGACCAGGTGGCTTCACAGGTGAATTTTACCAAACACTCAAAAAAGAATTAACAATTATTCTCCTCAAACTATTCCAAAAACTCCAAGAGGAGTGAAAGTTTCCAAGCTCATTTTACAAGGCCAGCATTACCTTGATTAAAAAACCAGACAAAGACGTTATAAAAAACAAACAAACAAACAAATAAACAAAAAAAACAAGTTATAGGCCAATATCCCTGATGAACATAGATGAAGAAATCCTCAACAAAATATTAGCCAACCAAATTTATCAATACATTAAAAAGATCATACACCATAATCTAGTGGGATTTATTCCTAGAATACAGGTTTGGTTCAATACCCACAAATCAATTATTGTGATAAACCACATAGACAAAATGAAGGATAAAAATCATATGATTATATCAGTAGATGCAGAAAAAGTGTTTGACAAAATCCATCATTCATTTATGACAAAAACTCTCAGCAAAGTGGGAACAGAGAGAACATAACTCAACATTATAAGGCCACAAATAACAAACCCACATCTAACATAGTCAATAGTGAAAAGGTAAAAGCATTTTTCTTAAGATCAGGAACAAAGCCAAAGATGTCTACTTTCACCACTTTAATTCAACATAGTATTGGATGTCCTAGCCATAGCAATCAGACAAGAGGAAGAAATAAAAGGCATCTAAATTGGAGAGAAAGAAATAAAACTGTCATTTTTTCCAGATGACATGATACTACTGTGTTTTCCCGAAAATAAGATCTAGCCAGACAATCAGCTCTAATGCATCTTTTGGAGCAAAAATTAATATAAGACCTGGTATTATTATATTATATTATATTATATTATATTATATTATATTATATTATATTATATTATATTATATTATATTATATAAGACCGGGTCTTATATTATAGTAAAATAAGACCAGGTCTTATATTGATTTTTGCTCCAAAAGACGTGTTAGAGCTGATTGTCCGGCTAGGTCTTATTTTTGGGGAAACAGGGTATACAGACAGAACCCTAAGATTCCACCAAAAAGCTGTTAGAACTGATAAATGAATTTAGTAAAGTAGCAGGATACAAAATTAATACTCAGAAATTGGTTATATTTTTATGCACCAATAATGAACAATCAGAAAGAGAAATTTAGAAAACAATTTCATTTATAATTGCATCCAAAAATAAAATATCTAGGAATAAATTTAATCAAGGAGGTAAAAGACCTGTACTTGGAAAGCTATAAGACATTGAAGAAAGAAATTGAAGAAGATAACGTACTACTGGATAGGAAGAGTTAACATCGTTACAATGTCCATACTACCCAAAGCAATCTGTAGATTCAATGCAATCCCTATCAAAATACTGATGACAATTTTTACAGAACTACAACAAATAATCCTAAAATTTATATGGAATCACAAAAGACCCTGAATAGCCAAAGCAATCTTGAGAAAAAAAAACTTTGATACCAGTACCTGATATCAAACTATACTACCAGCCTATAGTAATCAATGTAGCATGGTACTGGCATAGAAACAGACACAAGGATCAATGGAACAGAATCCAGAATCCAGAAGTAAACTCACACCTATGTATGGTCAATTAATATAAGACAAAGGAGGCAAGAATATACAATGGGGTAAAGAAAGTCTCTTCAATAAATGGTGTTGAGAAAACTGGCCAGATACATGCAAAAAAATGAAACCAGTTCACCTTACCCCACATACGAAAATAAACTCAAAGTGGAGTATAGATATAAATGTAAACCCTGAAACTATAAAACTCCTTGAAGAAAACATAGGCAGTAAATTCTCTGACATTCCTCTTAGTAACATTTTTTTCTGATATATCTCAGGCAAGAGAAACAAAAGAAATAATAAACAAATGGGACTACATCAAACTAAAAAGTTTTGGCATGAAATCTTACCATTTGTGACAATATGGATGGATCTAGAGGCTATTATCCTAAGTGAATTAAGTCAAAGACAAATAGCATATAATTTTACGTATATGTGGAACCTAAAATATAAAAGATAAATGAACAAACAAAACAGAAACAAACTCATAGATAGGGAGAACAAACGGATGATTGCCATATGGGAGGGTTGTTTAGGGGATTGGATTAAGAAGTACAAGTTGGCAGTTACAAAATAGTCACAGAATGTAAAAATATAGCATAGGGAATATAGTCAATAATATAATAACTAGTATGGTGCGAGGTGGGTACTAGACTTTTTAGGGGGATCACTTTGTAAGTTATATAAATATCTAACCACTATGCTGTACACCTGAAATTAGTATAATATTGAATATCAACTATAATTAGAAAATAAAAAAATAATTATAAATTTACATTTTCTTCTAAATATTTCATGGGGAGAGAACTAACATTTACTGATTTTTTATTACTTCCAGGCAGAGTACTTGTTGCTTGACAAATATTACCCCCTTTGAATTTTCCCAACTACCTTATGAGGTCAACATTAGGGGAGCTGATGCTCAGAGGGGTTAGGTGATTTGCCCAAGGTCACACTCTTTCCATCCATCATAAGATGATGCTGTAGAGCTCACAGAATTTCCCAGCCATCACCCATTTCATACCATATTTACGGTCCTATTACTTGCCTAATGTTGTTCTTTAAATTGGGTGACTTAAAAGATTAAATACATTTATTTTAAAAGGAAAGTTTGCATTCTCACTGATAACAAATAGTACCAGTTGGCATAGGTTGAATGTAATTGTAAAAAAATAAATACAATGAAAACAGGACAATTTTAGCACATTTTAGCCAATTGAGGACCTCAGTAAAAGTTCTGAGCTTGAGGCTGACTCTGCAAAACAGGGAGCTAGCTAGCAAGTGTTGGAGATGTATTAAAGCCATAGTTAGTGTATTCGTTTCCTAGGGCTCCCATAACAAATATCAAAGCCTGGGTGGCTTAAACAAAAAAATTATTCTTTCACAATTCTGGATCAAGATGTTGGCAGGGTTGGTTCCTTCTGAGGCTTAACTTGCCTTTTAGACGGCCATCTTCTCTCTGTGTCCTCACAGGGTTCTCGGTCTGTGTCTGTGTGTGTCCGAACTCTTCTTATAAGGACAGCAGCCATGTTGGATTAGGGCCCACTCCAACGACGTCATTTTAACTTAATTACCTCTTTAAAGACCCCATTTCTGTTTCTAAATTCAGTTACATTCTGAAGTACTGGGGGCTAGGACTTCAACATACGAATTTCTGGGGGGAGGGGACAATTGAGCCCATAACAGTTAGTACCAAAAATGAGACGTTCTCCTTGGGATAATCAGAAGGGTAGAAACTACAGTGAAAAGGGCAGAACTCCCTCACCACTCGATTCAATGTTATTTAATGTCATGAACCAGAATCCACTAAAATCATCTCCTGAACTCGGTCCACGCTTTGGAAAATTGGATGGTGTTCTCTATCGCAGATACCTTTGTCAGATGCTATGGGCAGAGCCCCTTTGGCACATGCCAGATGGCATCTGAAAGTCTGTGCCGTTCCCTCGCATGCAGCTGGCTTCGGAGCTCATCCTGAGAGCTTTCTATGGCCCACAGGAGCCTGCTTTGCTAGTTTGCGTGGGGGGCAGGACGGAGTGCAAGGCGTTAATTCCCCAAGCACACACCCTTCTAACAGAGCTGGTGGGTAAATACCCTGCTTCCTTGTGCTTTGTAGGACCAATGTGAAGGGCTGTTCTACGCAGCTCCTCAGAGGGTCTCCAGGAAAATTAAGCCTCACTTGCCCACGACATCAACCTGCTCATCAACACACCCTTAGTAGCTTTCCCCTCTTCTCTGTCTCACTCCCCTTCCCCTCACTGTGCTGCCGGGGATGTCCTCCCCAAATACACTACTTTCCCCTAAATCCTTTTTCTTAGGGTCTACTTTTAGGGAACGCAACCAAAGAGTATATCTATGGTTTTTCCATCTAAGAATAAATAAACAAATACATAAGACAAAAGAATGTTATCTACTTGTTATCATTTCCAGATAATCAGGTCCAACACTGATATATACACCTCTCTCTCTTAGAACAATAAGTTGAGTCCTGATACAGAAGCAGGCGTGGCGATGCACAGACCTCTTAGAAAACTTTTCAATAACCGAGAGTTCCCAGAGCCTAACTCAAGCCTCGATCATCCTCTTTGATGATTTAATCTCCCTTCTCATTCTGGAAAATTTCTTCCTGGTCTTTAGGCAATCTGATTACATCTTATCTTTTTATTGTAGATTGGACTGGTTGTGAGTACATTTTCTGATGATAAATATAAAAGAAAACCCTTTGCCAGGAAAGGGAGAAGAACCTGATTGCTCGCTTTCCTTAAAACTGTAGTGGTTTACTGATAATGTGTAGACTTGACTTCAGTGAACAATACAAACAGAATTCTACACATACTTTTAGAACATTCTCAGCAGAAGTTGTGTACCAAATGTATTACCAGATCTACAAATAAGGCCACAAACCATACGAACTCACTAAGGCTTATGATTCCCAATAAGCTTTTAAAAAAAGTATGTCGACAGAAAAGGATAGAGAATTATATTTCAAGCGCCTGCTTACCACAGCAGAAACTTATGAAATCTTAACTTGCCATAGACCCCCTTTTCCTTTTAAAGAAATAAAACATCACAAATACATTATTCCTATCCCCTTCCTTCCCCAGATGAATTTTGTTTTTATCATTCCCAAGTCTGTTTTAACATTTTTATTATATATGCAGTATCATAAAGTACAGTATTGTTTTGCGTGTTTTAAAACTTTCTATAAGTAAATCATTCTGTTTGCATTATTTTACAACTTGATTTTTTTTACATAACATTATATTTTAGAGATTCATCCATGTTTATATGTATAATTTAGCTCACTCATTTTTACTGCTGTAAAACATTCCACTGTATGAATAAACAACAATTTGTTTTTCTATTTTCAGCTGATATACATTTAGGTTGTTTTCAATGTTTTCAAATAAAAAACAATACTTCTACAAATATTCCTGGACATGGTTCATTGTGTATATAGGCAGAAGTTCCTTGTAAGATATATGCCTAGAAGTGGAAAAGCTGATTTATATACGATGTATGACTTCAACTTTATTATACACTGTCAAATTGCTCTGTACAGACCAGTTTATAATCCCTACAGCATGTTTGAAATTATTTTCCCCCACATTCTCACCCACATTTAATATTAACAGATTAAACTTTTTACCAATTTGAAGTCTGTGAATAGAATTTCATTCTGGTTTTAATTTCCATTTTCCTGATTACTAGTAATGAGAAGGGGTTATTTATATATTATGGATGCTAATTCTTTGTGGGTTTATATATATTGCAAATATTTTTTCCCAGTGGGTGAGTTTCTTTGCATCTGGTTTTTGGTATCCTTTGATGAATGAAAGTTCTGATTTTAATGTAGTCAATTTTATCCATCTTTTTCTTTACAGTTAGTGAGTGCTTTGTGTGTATTGTATAGGAAACACTTCCCCACCCTGAAGTAATTCAGACATCCTCCATTTATTCTAAAAGTCTTATAGTTCTACCTACACAGTTAGGTCTAAAATCCACCTGAAATTTGAATGGAGAAGAGATCTGAATTAATTTTTTCCTTATGGATACCCAAATGTCCCAGCACCATTTGAAAAGATAGTCATTTCTCCACTGTATTCTATGACCACCTTTATCATAAATCAAATATTCATATATGCATGAGGATATCTCTTAATTCCTTAGTCTGTGTTTTGTTGGTCTATCCATCTATCTGTGTACCAAGTCTACAACATTTTAATTGCTATAACTTTATAATGTTGATATAAGCCAGTGCAAATATTTCCCTCTACATCTTACTTGATTCTTATTCATAATTGCCTTGGGTTTTTATAGCTGGTTCCTCTTGTACATGAATTTTAGGATTGGTTTGGCCAGTTCCATAAAAAGTCTTGCCTATTAAAATGATAATTATATATTTTTTGAATTTATAGATTAATTTAAGGATAATTAATACTTTTATGACTGAATCTTTCTATCCATAAACATATTTCCATTTATTTTTGTTTGCTTTTAAGTGTTTCAACATTTTATAATTACTATTACATGAGTGCTACATTTCTCAGGTTCACCCAAAGATAGGATAAATAGATTTCACTTCTTGATGGGAAGTGGCAAAGTTTGTAAGACCAGAAATACTACTATGGCCATTTTTGAAAAATACACTTTTCCACAGTCTGCCCTCTGGCTACAATAATTCATATTCCTCTCATGTGCAAAAAAGCCTAATGCCTTCCCCAAAGTCTGCAAAATCTAATCCTATTATGGCCTGAAGCTCAAGCTTACAGTCTAGGACCTTGCCATCTAGATCATGTTCATATCCAATGGAAGCTTCTTCGGTTTGTTTCCTCAAGTAGAACTTTTACAGACAATTTCCATTGATCTTTTTTTTGTTTGTTTGTTCATTTGTTTTTCTTTTCAAGTTTATTAGCTAATGCATTTTCAGTGAACATTTTTTCAATAATTAAAAAAATTAATTACAGTTGACATACAATATTATGTTAATTTCAGGTGGATATGTAGTGATTAGACATTTATATATTAATAACTTATGAAGGGATCACCTTGGTAAATCTGGTACCCATCTGATACCAAGTGCAGTTATTACAATATTATTGACTATATTCCTTACGCTATACTTTTTTGTATGCATGACTATTTTGTAACTATCAATTTGTACTTCTCAATCCTTACCCCTTCTGCACTCCCTCCCCCACCTCTGTCCCATCTGGCAACCATTAGTTTGTTCTCTGTATCTGTGAGTCTGTTTCTGTTCCATTTGTTTGTTCATTTATTTTGTTCTTTAGATTTCACATGTAAGTGAAATAATATGTCATTTGTCTTTGTCTGACTTACTCCACTCAGCACGATACCCTCTAGATCCACCCACATTGTTACAGATGGTAGGATTTCATTCTTTTTTACAGTAGAGTAATATTCCATTGTATATATGTATCATCTCTTCTTCATTCATCCACTGATGAACACCCAGGCTGCCTCCACACCTTCGCCATTGTAAACAATGCTGTAATGAACATATGGATGCACATGTCCCTTTGAAGTACTGTTTTGGGTTTCTTTGGATAATTACTCAGAAGTGGGATTACTGAGTCCTTTTTTGTCTCCTGTTATAGCCTTTGTTTTAAAGTCTATTTTATTGAGTATAAGTACTGCTACTCCAGCATTTTTTGTTTGTTTGTTTCCATTTATATCAAATATTTTTTCCATCCCTTCATTTTCAGTTTGTCTTTGTCTTTCAATCTGAAGTGAGTCTCTAGCAGGCAGCATATGTAAGGGTCTTGTTTTTTATCCATTCAGTCACGCTGTGTCTTTTGATTGGAACACTAAATCCATTCAAATTGAAGGTAATTGTTGATAGTTGTAGGTATTGCCATTTTATTATTTATATTTCTGATCTTTTTTTTTTTTCCCTTCTTCTTAAAGAAGTCTCTTTAATGTTTCTTGTAATACTGGTCTGGTAGTGATAAACTCCTTTAGCTTTTTCTTGGTTGGGAAGCTCTTCATCTGTCCTTTGATTCTAAATGATACCTTTGCTGGGTAATCTTGGTTGTAGGCCCTTGCTTTTCATCACTTTGAATATTTCATGCCAATCCTTTCCGGCCTGTAAAATTTCTGTTGAGAAATCAGCTGACAGTCTTATGGGAGCTCCCTTGTAGGCAACTAACTGCTTTTCTCTTGCTGCTTTTAAGATTCTCTTTCTCGTTAACCTCTGGCATTTTAATTATGATGTGTTTTGGTATGGGCCTCTTTGGGTTCATCTTGTTTGGGATTCTCTGCACTTCCTGGGCTTGTGTATCTATTTCCTTCACCAGGTTAGGGAAGTTTCCTGTCATTATTTCTTCAAATAGGTTTTCAACTCCTTGTTCTCTCTCTTTTCCTTCTGTTACTCCTATGATGCAAATATTGGGGAGCTTGATGTTGTCCCAGAGTCCTCTTAAACCATCCTCATTTATTTTTGGAATCTTTGGGTATTTTTGTTTTTGCTTTTTTTTTTTTTTTGCTGTTCAGATTGGGTGTTTTCTGCTACCATACCTTCTGAATCGCTGATTTGAACCTTTGCTTCATCTAATCTACTGTTAAGTCCCTCTAATGTAGTCTTCATTTTTGTTGTCATATCTTCATTTCTGACTGATTTTTTTTTATGTTTTCTATCTCCATTTTTATGTTTTCTATTTCTTTGTTGAAGTTTTCACTGAGGGTATTGAGCATCTTTATACCCAATGTTTGGAACTCTGCATCTGGTAGATTGCTTGTCTCCATTTTGTTTAGTTTTTTTCTGGAGCTTCATTCTGTTCATTTGGGATTGTTTCTTTGTATCCCCATTTTGGCTGCCTCCCTGTGTTTGTTTATATGTATTAGACAGAGCTGGTACTTCTCCTGGTCTTAGTAGAGTGGCCTTATATAATAAGGTAGTAGACTGAGTCCAGTGGCGCAGTCTCCCTGGTCACCTGAGCCAGGTGCTGCAAGCCAGGTGAGGATTATGTGTGCCCTCCTGTTGTCATTGAGCCTTAGTTGCTGTCTGCATGTCAATGGAAGAAATTGAGCCTCGGTTGACTGGTTATGCAGACTGGCCATGACTTCATCGGAGGAACTGTTATTCAAGGGCTGACCCTACAGAGCAGGATTTGTTTTAGCAGGACTCCAGTGCCTGCGCAGTCTACCTTTTGGGTGTGTCATCAAAGGAGGCAGCCAGGTGCTGCTTCGGCTCTGTCTAAAGCTGGCCACCAGGGGTGCTGACCCCGGGGCCTCCTGGTAGAGGCCACACCACAGGCCAAGTTCAAATACAGCCTATGCCCTTTCCGAGGCCACCTGGAATGAACCACAAAGCAATCTGCTGATGGCCACCACCTGTGCTGGGCTTGGAAGTGCCTGGGAGAGGCTAAACCTACAATCAAGGCTAACTGCCACCAATGACAGATTTGGGGCTTCTCAGCATGAGGTATGGTCCATGCCAAGGCCAGAAGCTGCTTGTTTGCAGTTTGTGAAACTTTGAGAGATTTTAAGAATATCTGCAGTATGAGCCAATTCAGGCAATTTGTATGGAAAAGTCACTAGAAGTAAATTGGGTGAGTCTGCAAGTTGGGTAAGGTGGACTCTCAGGAAATCAGCAGGGTGAAACAAACAGTGTTAACCAGCTTAATGGTGATTCAGATACAGCACCCACCTGTGTCTGCACACTGGGTTGGGGGAGGGCTCAACAAAGGTACAATGATTTCTGCCAGCACTTTTGTCTGAGAGAAAGCTGCCCTTCCAGCACTATCCCTGAAGCCAGACAATTCCCTGTATGTCCCTGATGCCTTTTAACCTGCTGCTCCAGCACTGGAGCTCAGAGCAAGTGAGGTCTTCAGCAAGTAAGTCCATGCATAGGCCCTTTAAGAGGAACTCCTGGGACTCCAGCAGCTTTCTGTCTCACTCAGCCACAATCTCTGCTCATTTTCACAGCCAGAAGTTATGGGAATTTCTCTTCCCAGCACCAGAACCTTGGGCTGGGAAGCCTGGTCTGGGGCTGGGATCCCTTAGTCATCAACCCATAACCAAGATATCCCTCCCAATTTTTAACTACCACAAACAGGTTTAGGACCAGCTCATTTTTCATCTCCTTCCCTCCTACCAGTCTCAACACGGCTTCTTCTGTATAGCCTTAGCTGTAGGATTTCTGTTCAGTGAAACTTTAGATGGTTGTTCTGTAGTTTAGTTGTAATTTTGATTTGGTCATTAAGGATGCAAACACAGCATTTACCTACTCTACTATCTTGACTGGAAATCCAGTTTCCATTGATCTTAACATTTATGAATGCAAGAAACAATTTTATACACACACACAAAATATATAATGGTGAACAGGTATAGAGTGATTGCTCTATAAACTTTTCTTTTCAAAATGAAGAAAATGGGAAGCACACAGGAATCCATCACAATTCTGAAATTTGGTGGGGCACATGTCGGTAGGCCACTTACTTGATTATTATTAACTATTGCCTGGCAATGGTTATTCCTCCAAATCTTCCCTTTTCCATAAAAAGTGGCCCATTTTACAGCTGAATGATTTTCTCAGTTTGCTTTCTGCATGTAAAATGTTGATTAAATCTTCCTTTCCATCCAAGCTGAAATAATTATTTTTAAAAGCTTGTGGATTTCTCCTAAAGCAATACATTATGAATACATAGACAAAGCTACACCACAAATCTTGTCAAAATAAGCCCTTCTCTATATTGGTTTTACTATAAAACTGCGGAAGCATAGCACTCATTATTAGATTCTTAAGAGCTGTGTTGGTTAACAGAGAGAATCTGTAAAGTACTCTCTTCAGATCTTTAGAGAGCCTTTTGTCTGAGCGAAATATTTCTTGGGGCATTGCCTTAGATATTTCTGAGGTTTTAACAAAGGATCTTATATCTCACCGAGGGTTTAATCTTTGCTTTGAAACTCTCTCTTAATTTGAAAATACTGGAAAGGCTGGGAATTAGAAATAATTTTATTTTTGAACCCATCAGGTTCTGGCCCCTTTATATTTCCTAATTCCTTTTTTAAAAATGTCATCTCCCTCCTTTCTCATTTTATCATAGACAATGGGAAGATGCCAGAAGGCAATTTTAATATTCTGCCTAAAATATTCTTAGCTAGATCATCCAAATAATTAGGTTCATCTTCAATTTTTCACATTGCTGCAGAACAGTGTTGCTAAAATTTCTCTCACTATGTAATAAGGATTTCCTTTCTCCAAGCTTTCCATAACATTTTCCTTACTTTCCTTTAAGCCCTCACTGATAGCTTTATCAAGGATTATTAGGCTTCCTTTAATGGTCTCCTCAAGATCCTCTGGGCTTTCACCAACACTCTCCTTAAGGTTCTTTAGTTTTTGCCCACTACCTTGCCCCAAAGCCATTCCCACATGTTTTAGGTTTTTTGTTGCCTTCACATCTCAGTTCTGGCACCAAAAATGTGTTCTAATTTTATGGCTGTATAACAAATTACTTAAAAAAATAGTGGCATAAGCAACCACTTATTTTGCTCATGAATGGGCAATGTGGGGAGGTCTTGACAGGAATAGCTTCTGTCTGTTGCACTTGGCATCAACTAGGGCAGCTTGAAGGCTGTGGGCCGGAATCATCTGATAACTTACTCATTCCCATATCTGGTGATTGATGCTAACTATTGTCTGATGCTGACTATTGTCTGAGATGTCAGCTGGAGTTGTTGAGACACCTATATGTGGTCTGTTCCATGTGGCCTTTGCATCTTTACAGAGTTCCAAGGGCAAATGTTCCAGGAAAGAGAAAGCATCAGAAGGAAGCTGTATCACCTTTCATTACCTAGTCTTGGAAATCTATAGCATGATTTCTACTACATTCCATTTGTTGAGGCAGTCACAAATCTCACCCAAGGAAAGGGAAAACAGACTTCTCCTGTGCTGAATTTCTGGAAGATCATGTGGGATTGGAAATATCAGTGTGGCCATTTTTGGAAAACATATTTTGCTATTTTACATATAATTGTTGTTACTATTTTACACAGAATTGTAGGCAGGCTTCTCTAAAAGTAACACTTGAACATACACTCATAAGCAGGAGGGAGTGGGTCATGTTGATGTTTGGGAAAGAACAGTGAAAACAAGTGCAAAGGTCCTGAGGCAGATTGTGATTGCTGTATTTGAACTTGTTTGTCTGCAGTCAGGTGGGCAAAGGGAAGAAAGTAGTGATTAGTTCAGCAAAGTAGCCAGACTAGGGTCTTGTAGGCCATTGTAAAGATTCTAGCTTTTACCTCAAGCTATGGGGAAGCAGGGAGTTAACAGATGAGAGACATTGGAGGTAAGTAGTAAAGGGCTCAGTTATTGAGGCACAATGCCCAGGATTTTAATGAGTATTTGCTATCACCTGTGAAGATTAGCCACATAGAGACAAATAGAAGTGAAGTTTATTGCTACATACCCAGAGTACTCAATAACATTTGAGTTAAGAAGAAAAGTGATAAAAACCAGGCTTTTGTATGTGCCTTTCTAAAATCTGTATTTGGCTTAAATTTGGATTTGTACATTTTAGGCCTTACTAATAATATTTAGAACCATCTCCAACCAAGCATTTTCTGATTTTGAAAACTTTTACATGTGTCGGTGACAAGTGTGCTGGATCTCTCCCTTTTGCCCTCCAGATCCACGACCCTCTCCACTCTGCTGTCTGCCCCATGAGCTAATCTCTATGGACTAGTTCAATAGCTCTTTGGATCTCTGGCTTCCAGGTGGGTGTAGCCAACGAAAAGTTCCAGCAGATAAAAAGGAGGGGGAGAATGAGATCAGGCAATTAATCCCTCTGGTTCCCTCTTTGAGAGTTCCTCAACTATGTGTTGATGGAAGGTCACAGCTTCGCTCAAGGTAGGTGTTCTGTGTGATTCTTTCTCCTTTCAGTTCCAGTAATCTCCCCTTCCCCTTTAGGCTACGGGGGTGAGGACTTCACTCCTGCGGGTTCCCAGAGTATGTACTATTCTGTCCCATTCCCTACAGCCACACCTTTGTAAGGTAAACCCTTTGCAAATAAAACCTCTTTAAATAATCTTATTTTGCATATGCCCTGTTTGTTTGTGTTTTTTTTTTGGGGGGGGGAAGAGGGGGACTCCCAAGCCAGTATAGCAATACTTAACTTTTTAAAAGTCAACCTTGGGTACTAATAAATTTAATTTTGATCTACCTCTCTCCTCTCTTTGTCGTCTCTTTCTTCCTCCCAGCCCTATGGCCTACAGGAGTGTAGAATACGTATAGAGCCATATACGGAATTTCAGGAGGTCGTTGATTGAGAAATACAACCTTTTGACCTTGAATATAACATAAACAAATAGATGTCCACCTGTAGGTGACTATTTGGGCATTAAAGTTCATGTGAAACTGGCAGCTGCATTTTCCTTATGTTAAGGAGCGAGTGGTGAACTCTTACCTGTTACCATTTCTGCTCCCCACTCCCCCCACCAAACCATTTAAACTATATTGTCACCTATGGAAATTTTACAAGGAAATTAAGCAAAGGACAAAAAGAAGTGAGCAGTGCTTATATCTGAGGAAAACACTCTAAAAATATGTACAAAAGCTCTGGGGTGGAGACAAGTTTGCAGGCCACAGCCTTGCAAACCTTAAACATTTGAATCTCTCCTACAATCAAACTTAACAGTAGTGGTTTTTTTCTCGTCTAGTCCTTAGGCCTTTATATTTTTCCCTTGGTTTGCTGATTCCCTCTCACCCCCTTTTACTTGTTCCAGAGAAGAGCATTACAGACACAATCAAATGGTCAAGATTTCTAGCACATGGCACATTTCTACTTTTTTTTAGAAAATTATTGTAGAGTATCTCTTGACTGAAAAACTCTCATTTGGACAAAGCTTGGTGTCGGTCTGAGGAACTCCTTAGTTAACAATTATTGAAGGACTGGCTACATTTTTCCTCAAAGAGGCCAATTTAACATCTGGCTTAAAATGGCATTTGGCTTGCAGGCACTGAGGCAGCTTCTTCTTATTCCCCAACAAAACACCTATTAAAAAACTGAGAAAAACGCAAAAACTTAAGCAACACGAGAAAGCCTAGTAGGAATAATTCTCCTGATGGAATTGGACCAAGAAAAATCTATGCAAGATCTCCCTAATGGCTAACTCGGGCTTGGTGATGACCAGAGTGGGACAGAATAAAGGAAGGGATGGAGAGTTGCTGAGAGCTTATCCTAGCCCTGCTATAACAGTTTGCAGCAGGGGTGTCCAAACTGCAGCCCGCTGGCCAAATGTGACCCGCAATCCATTGTTAATTGGCCCGCAGCAAATTCCAAAAATATATTTAGTTTACTTAAATAAACCAGGTGAGGGAATACGTACTTCACCTCGAGTGAGTGGCCCGGCTGTGTGTGTATTTTACCGCATATGGCCCTTGGTGAAAAACGTTGAAAAAAGTTTGGACACCCCTGGTTTACAGCAACGGTAAAGACTCTGGCTATATAACAAATCATCTCAAAACTCAGTGGTTTCAAATGAGGGTAACCATTTATCATTGCTCATGACTTTCGTAGGCCAGGAATTCACACAGGGCACAGTAAGCACAGCTCGTCTCCGCTCCGTGAGGCCTAGAGTCTCAGAAGGAAGACTGGGAGACTGGCATTGGAATCATCTAAAGACCCATTTGTCTGGTATCTCACATGTCTGGAGGCTGGTGCTGGCTGTTGACCAGGGCGGTCAGCCAGAACACCACGTAAGGCCTCTCTCAGTGTGGCATGGGCTTCCTTGCAACATGGTGTCTGGATTCTAAGGGGGAAATGTCCCAAGAGAGAAAGAGATCTAGGCAAAAGTTGTATTGCCTTTTATATTCTGGCCTTGAAAATCACATAGTGTTATCAGGTTGGTGCAAAAGTGATTGCGGCTTAAAAGGTTAATTGCAAAAACTACAATTGCTTTTGCACCAACCTAATACTTCCAGCACATTCTATTGGTCAAGACAGGTATAACAGTTCACTCAGTTTCAAGGTGAGGAACACAGATCCCACTGCTTGATGAAGGAGTAGTGTTACATGATATTACATGTTGTAAGAAACCATGTGAGATGAGATATGTTAATATATTAGTGCTGCCATCTTTGGAAAATATAAGCTGCCAAGATGGGGGCTCCTAGGTTAGATGGCCTGGGTTAGAACTCATGCTCTGCCAATTACTAAGTATATGACAATGGGAGCTTTCAGAATAGAAGATGAAGCTAAGATCCTATGAGGAGGAGGGCAGAGAATGGGAGGGAAAACAGAAAGAAGGAAGACTTCCCACATTTCTGAAGTTTATTTTGTATGCCCCAAAAGCCCACACAATAGGACTCTATGCTCATTCTATCCTACTAATGAGACTCGGTTTTTATGGACCCAGTGGTTGCACCTCCATGCTTTCTAGACATGATGGACATAGGGAGGTTCCCTATGTGTTCAGTTCTTTGTCCAGAGGAAAAGATGCCAAAATACTAACATTGGTTTTCCTAAGTGATGAGGTTAAAAGTGATTCTTGTTTTATTTTTTAAAAACCTTTCCTAAATCTTCTATCATTTCATAATTTAAATAAATGTTAGGATAAAAATGACTTCCTAATACACAGCAGCTGTGCTTCCACATCAATAGTGCTCACGAGTATCAATTACCAACACACTTTCACCAGTATTTTAATGGGAAGAAATGGGCTGAACCAAGGTCTGGAGCTTTCTTTCCTCAAGAGAAAGAAGAGTTTGCTGAGCTTCTCTTGAATCTAAATCTACATAATCGCTCAGATGCAGTGCCCGATAGAACAGTGAGGAGGTCAGCTTCATGGCCCAGGTTGGAGGGGCCCTCGTGACCGACCCACTCAAAGACCCAAAGCCCCTCCACATTCACCTGTTGATGTTTGCTGAAGAACCCAATGAGTTTGCCAGTGACTCAGTTCCTGTGAGTTGAATGTGGCTTCTGCAATTTCAATAGAAACCACTGTAGCCCATAAAAAATCCAGGGCTGGGAGGGGTGTGTGAAAGATCGCCGGAGCACAGCCAAGCCGCACAGCCAAGCCACACCCCCAGCCCTCCTCTCTATTGCTAACAGCACACCCAGAGGTCCCCAGGGAGGGGGAAGTACAATAAGAAAACACCTGTGAATTCCTCACAGAACTCCCTTGATGGCTGCGTTCCACCCTTCCCTCTTTTATAAAAGATTCCATTTGCTCCATCTCTGACCCCAGGGCATGGACACATGGATGGAGGCCTGGTGTAGCTTCTCTGCTCTTGGCTGTGTTCCCTGCACCAATTAATCACCAAAGCCCCGCCTGACAGGCGGAGTTCTTTGCTGCTGCTCATCCTCTGGCTGTTTCAGTGATTACTGTAAAGTCTTCCCCAGATGCAAGAATTTCTCAATACTCTTCTTCCCCACAGCCTCAACTCATTGCTGCTTGCATTAATAAGTGAAGAAAATGTTAAATTTTAGTTAGTGGAAAAAAATTTTCCCCATTCAAGTTCATAGTCACCTAGAAATGTATCTACATATTCGTGGGAGTCCATGGACTTCAGCTCAAGAAGCTCTGATAAAAATAAATAAGATAATGTATGTGAAAATGCTTTGTAAACTTGTAGTTTGATGCTTCTGAAAGATGGAGAAATACACCACCCTCCACTCCCACCCCGAAGAAAGAAAAGAGCAAATATTTCACCAGGTTAGAATTTTCTTGAATCTTTGGATTTCTTCTATGTTGGTTTCCTTGAAGAATTTTTTAGAGGTTTTTTGGTTGGGGGTTGGTTGGAGAACAATCCTTAGAACACAGGTAATTAACACCCCCTTGAGGCCTGAGGAATCACATCTGAGAATTAGTCCATGGTATTTCTTATCCTCAGATTAAGCAAGTGTGTCTGCTGTGGTTCACAACTCATCCACATCAGAATGACCTAGGTAGGGGAGAGGCAGGGCAGGGTACATGTTAGAGATCCAGCTTCCAGGCCCTGCTCCAGTCCTACTGAACCAGAGGGGTGGGACAGCTGGTTTCAGTTTTCTTTCTTTCTTTTTTCAAATTCATTCTGGAGAGTTCTAATGCACACAAATGTCTAAGAACCTCTGATTAAGAACAATTGCATTTTTAAAAATTTTTATTCTTGTCTGGAAAAGCAGAGCTCTTGTCTGGGCAGCACAGAGAATGGGCAGATGATTTTCTGGAAATTTCCCAGCTTAATTATTACCTGAGTCCACATCAAATAGACCAAAATCTATGCTCCATGGGGCCCCTGTAATGTTCTCCTCAAACATCTATCCCAATTAGAATGGTTTGAAAATAAACATCTCCACTCCAGGTGGAATCCCAGTTCCATTGTCAGCCTGGCACTGCAGTAACCCTTCCAAGAGTCAAAGGGGATTTAAAAAAACACACAAATCCTCCACATAGGTCAGCAAACCACCAAATAGCCTGTGTCCAGCATCCTACTATGGGGATATATTTTAAAATATCAGGAGAGCGACACCTCAAGCCTGAGATACACCAGATGTTGAGTGTTGGTTGGGGGAAAGTGGAGGGGACTGTGGGTGAAAGGGAGGTGCATCTGACCACGGGAAGCTCAATTCATTTTGGTGGCCTTTTCCCAGACACAAAGAGCCCGATTCAGGGACTGTGCCACACCAGGCCTCAAGGCCTCCAGATGTCCTCCAGATGTCCTCCTGGTCGCAGAGGCTGGGCAGACAGAGCAAAAATGAGAACATTGAAGGTAGTGCATTTTCTAAGGAGTTATTGCCTGGCTCATTCTGGAAAGTATTTTGTTCTCTGCTCAAGAGCTTTATGGGAGAGAAAGAGCGATTTTCTCCTCCCAGAGAAAGATGGAGACAGGGAGAATGGGCACAAGACAAGGAGGAATTGATGATTTGAGAAGATAATTTCCCCATGCAGGAGAGCTGGGCAAATTCAATGTATATGGTGGGTAGAAACCATAACAGAAAATGTTGGTAGAAAAGTGCTACAAAGTATTCTTCTCAAATGCCTCTTTCTTGAACATTTCAGCAAGCTTCGGGGAGTGTTTGTTGCCTTCTCCATGTGCACAACCCAGAGTGCTTTGAGGGGATGGTTAGGGAACCATTTCAAAGCTCTTGTTGGTGCAGACATTTGCAGGCTTGTCCAGCTGCCAGGCATTCTGAGCACTGAGAAATGCAGCCCATGCAGCAGGAGCGGGGGTGGGGGTGGGGCTGGGGGGCCTGTGAGCCGAGCTCTGTCTTTGGCATGTGATGCTGCGCTAAACACCCGGTCCGCTCCCTCTCCCCAAACCAGCAGCCTTGTTCCTTCCACTCTGAGACTGTCCTGTTCTGCAAAAAGAATCTAGGTGACTTTTAGTGGGGAGGGGTCTCAATTTCTCTCATTTCCCTTAAATCCGCATGAGCCCAGGCTCCTTTGCCCAGTTCCTTCTGAAGAATGCATGATAAACACTTGGTTCTCCCAAGTGGCCTCATGCCTCCTTTTTGCACAGTTTGGGGTGAAACAGAGCCTAAATAAGGGGGCAGGAGGCTTTGGCTTGTGGGCCAAACCCTGCTGTTGCCTATCATTGTAGATAAAGTTTTACTGGAGCACAGACACAACCATTTACTCACATATTGTCTGTGGCCGCTTGCTAGTTACAAAGGTAGAACTGAGTAGAGGTGACAGAGACTTCATTGCCTGCAAAGGCGAAAATAGTATTTTCTATCTGGGCCTTTAGAAAAAGGTTTCTAATCCTCGGTTTAAAAATGGAGACATGAGTCTGACTAGCTGAAAAACAGGGTATTCAGAGAGTTAAAGGAGGACAACTAGAATTCTGATCTTGAGAACAAAAAAGCAAGAGAAATAGCTTGTTGTTTGCAGTACAATCAGTAACACATACTGGACAATTTCTGGGTGCCTAACTATTGTGTCAAAGACTTTACATACTCGTACATTCTTTCTTCTTAACTCTATGAAGGGGCTGCTATTATTGTTCCCATTGTACAGCGGAGAACACTGAAGCCCAGACATGTTGAGTCACTTGCCCTGGTCATCCAGCTAGTAATGGTAGGGTGGGAATTGGAACCCAGGGAGTGATTAGGGAACCCACAGTCTTGACCGTGAGGCCATCCTGCCAACTGGGTCCATGTCATAAGAGGGCACACGAGTGGCTGCTTCCTTCACTGCCCAGATCAACAGCGCCCAAAGTCTTCGCACTGGCTGGCGGTGGTGGCAGTGTTACAGGAACGCTGGATTCCTTAGGTCTTCAGGGGCCCCGACGCTGCACTGAAAATGCCCTGGTGTGTGGTGGAGTGGGGACAACTTCCCCGCCCAGCCATAACTGCTTCCCTCTGCCTCGTTACTAGATCTTACCAGGAAGAAAACCAAATGTCAGTTACATTGCTTTTTGCTATCTTGAAAATTTGTTAGGGGATATGTGGAAACATCGAAAGTTTATCCCCAAATGGGCATAATAAATAACTTTTTAACAATGTTTCTGCGTGGTCTTTCATCTAAAAATCTCAGCCAACTTCACAAGCAGTTACTATTTACTATGTATCACACCCCCAAAGACTGTAATGGAGTGTGGTGTGGCTGCTTCAAGACCTGAAGTGCCCCTTTAAATTGTGTACTTTTTTTCCCCCCTGATTCTTTCTGGCTAAAGCAAGCACTTCACCAGAATTTGAAAAAAAACAAAAATGTTGTGTACCGATTTCTCTTTGTGTAGGTTAGCATTTACCTAACTTAGTATCTCAGGCATAGCCTGGGTTTAAAAGACTGTTGTTTATGCTACTGGGCATAATTAAAAGAAAGAAAAAATAGCCCTCAAGGGCAAAGTAAAACACCACTTAATTCACAATCTCTTTATAAGGATTGATGAGCTCAGATACTCAAGACATTCAGCTTAGTGGTGGCTACAGGGATGGTAGTTCCAAGCTCAGCTTTTCTTTAACAAGGAAATTGGGACATCTTCACATCCCATGAACCAATAATTACATGTGAGCATGACCATGAGTGAGCTCCGCCTTGGTGCCAATTCTGTAAGAGGAGCTGTATCAGTGGCCTCCACAAGCGGAAAAGGGAAGAGTGAAACTTCTGATTTATATTTATTTTTTATTTCATTCTGTTAAATTATTCTTGGTATATTCTTTATAATGTACATATTATATCATTCAGTTATGCATGAATACAAGGTCTGACAATTAAGTTCGCGAACTTGTTGCAACGATGTTGCTAACCTTTTTTGACATCAGAGGGATTTGTCATCATGAATTTGTACCAACTGGACAAACAGTTAACCAAGTTTACTATTTGGAAGGGCTGAAAAGGCTGCGTGAAAAAGTTAGATGACCTGAACTTTTCACCAACAATTCATGGTTTTGCATCACGACAATGCACCAGCTCACATGGCACTGTCTGAGAGGGAGTTTTTAGCCAGTAAACAAATGATTGTACTGTAACACCCTCCCTACTCACCTGATCTGGCCTCCAGTGACTTCTTTCTTTACCCGAAGATAAAGAAAATTTTGAAAGGAAGACATTTTGATGACATTCAGGACATTAAGAGTAATGTGACAACAGCTCTAATGGCCATTCCCGAAAAAGAGTTTCAAAATTGCTTTGAAGGGTGGACTAGGCACTGGCATCAGTGCATAGCTTCCCAAGGGGAGGACTTGGAAGGTGACCATAGTGATATTTAGCAATGAGGTTTGCAGCACCTTTTCCACAATGAGTTCGCAAACTTAATTGTCTGACCTCCTATAATTAATAAACAGATGTTCAACAATTTTTTAATGAAGGGGCATGTGGACAAAACTCACCATTTTACATTTCTTATCTCAGCATTTGAGTAGCGCTAGACTCTCAGAGGTCTCAAACTGGGATGCCTTGGGGACCAGTAATTAAGTGGAGAATACACACCCCATCTAATGTGAGCAGCTGCTGCAGAGAGCTCCCACCACCCATTCTGGCTAAGTGTCACCATGTAGAAATGAGGACCCAGCTTGGCCCAATCCTTATATTTTTCAAGAGAAGCTGAAAAGTTAATTTTTATGTGAAATCTTGAGATTTATGAGTGAAATCTCACTATACTTGAATATAGGAAACTTTTAAAAGCAACACAGTGCTGGCCAAAAACTACATCTGTTGGCCAGATTTGGCCCATGGACCATCAGTCTGCAAACTTTACACTGAATGTTATATCCCAAAATTTCCGTGGTTAAATAAATTTGAAAAATGGGAAAGAAAGGGGTTCTTCTCATAGATTCTTAATGCAGGTCATTGTATTAAATGCTCTGAGAAGTAGTGCAAGAAAGCTTTGTTTAAACCACTGCTCCTCAAAAATCATTAGCCTGTGGACTCTCTTTGCTCCCAAATTACAATAATCTGCAGAAAGGTGGTTGCTGAAAATAAACACTGGGAAACGCTGTGCTCTCTCGTTTACTCCTGCCAATAACTGTGCAAAGGAGGTATCGCTATTACTATTATTCCCATTTTATACACAAAAGCAACTGAGATTCTGAAAGGTTAAGAAAATTGTTCAGGGTCATAAAGCTAGCGAGGGACGTACTCTGTCTCTGACTTTAAGCCTGAAACTGTTTCCACTGCATTTCATAACCAAAGCCCCCCAAAGAGCCTATGGATTTTGTTTATTCTGACAATAACAATTCCAGGAGTCAGGATCTGTTCTTTGGTAGGATTGTTTAAGAAGAAACCCCATAGCCTGCAGAAATATATCAAATGACACTGGTTCCATAAGTCAAACAGGCTCAGAGGTCTCATTTTATAGCCACATGTTCTGACTAACATCACCTCCCAGAAGAGGCTCGGTGGATCCTCTCCCCAGTGCCCCGCCCTTCCCTGGGTGTTTTGAAATGGCTCCTCTAGCCCTCCCCTTTCCCTCCATCCCTGAACTCTATCACCTTTCTCCCCATCCAACTTGCCAACCCTGGTTCAGCTGGCCTTGGCCAGTTCCTTCTGCAGAAATCCAAGTGGGAGCCAGAGGGAGGGATAGGTCAGGGACTGCGGAAAAGGGAGGAGATCTGGGAGTCCTGCTGTGTGGAGCAGGGGTTTGCAAACAGGCTGGGTGGCTGGGATGGGGTCAGAACAGAGAAGGGGTAAGGGAGGCCCAAAGTTCGGCCTGGCCTTTCTCACACCATTTGGACACCAGATGCAGAATGAGGGCTGCCATTTGGACAGCCTTGAACCAAACCCCATTCCCAGGGGTGAGGCATCCATCCTTGCTATGTCTTAAAGATTCCCACAGAGGATCCTTCATCTCAAAAGGGGAATTCACCCCTCCCTTGGCAATCGCTCCCAAGCTTAACTAACCAGCCCTAAGAGGAGAAAGTTCATACTCAGCCTGCACAGAAACTCTTCCTGCTGTGTTTCTTGTCAGTGTCTCTCCAGAGTCCCCAAGGGACATGAGTCCCCCACCCTCCACATATTAACCTTTGATAAACTTGAGGGCAACACAGTGGAGTAGCTGAGAGCATCAGAGAGAACCAAGTTTGAGTCTCAGAGCAGTGTGATCTTGGACAAGTCACTTAACATTTCTGTATCTCGGTTTCTTTATCTGTAAAATGGGGTAAAAACACAGTACCTCTAATAAAAATGAAAGTATACATCCACACAAAAACTTGCACATGAATACCCAGAGCAACATTATTCATAATTGCCCCCAAAGGAGAAACAACCCAAATGTTTATCAACTGATGAAGGGATGAATGAAATATGGTCTGTCCACACACTGAATGCAGTCATAGAAAGGAACGAAGCCTTGATACATGCTCCAACATGGATGGACCTTGAAACTTGTTCAGTGAAAGAAACCAATAGGGTATGATTCCATTTATATGAAATGTCCAGAATAAGCAAATATACAGAGACAGAAAGTAGATTCGTGGTTGCCTAGGGCTGGTGGGAGGGGGAAATGGGGAGTGACTGCTAGTGGGTATGAAGTTTCCTTTAGGGGTAATGAAAATGTTCTAAAATTGATTGTGGTTAGGTTTCAAACTCTGTGAATATACTAAAAACCACTGAATTATATGCTTTAAATGGGTGAAATATATGGCATATAAATTATATCTCAATGAAACTGTAATTCAAAGAAAAAAACCCCACAGTACTTACATCATAGTGTTATTGTGAAAATTAAATCATATAATATATGAAAAATGTTTAGCAAAGTGCCTGGTAAGCAATCAGTAAATACTATCTTCAATAATAATAATATCAACAACAATTAATATATAGTTATGTGTATACTGTATACTATTATAGTATCATATAAAACAATTATGATATAGAATATTATATGTAATTATATGTTAAATATAAATTATCAAAAAATAATTATTAGATAATTATTATTTTCATCCTCTGTTCCCTTCTCCTCTTAAAACTTTCTGATTTTGGAATGGTTTTCCAATTTTTTAACATTATTAAAATTATTTTTGAACATTTTGAATAGTGTCATGTTGTATTATATAAATAAGACACTATCATAACTAATATATCTATGAGTATTACTATATATTATCATATATGAGACATATTTCATGCTACATGAAGGTGTATAATACATTATATTGTATATATTATAATTATTATAAAATATTATATTATTATTAGTATTTACCCTGTGATTTCTCTTCCTCTTTAACCTTTCTGATTTTGGAATGGTTCTTTGACTGTTTCCTGGCCCTTGATATATTTGGAAAGAAAATAGCTCTGAGTTTGGAGAAATTAAATTACAATCATGACTCTAATTCAACTGCCTCGTGTACTTCCAGCCAGAAAAGAGAAAAAAATACCCCGCGGCGCCCTCCTACAGCTGGGATCACGGAGAGTGTGGAGAAGGAGGCGGAGCGCTGGGAACCCGGTGACGGCGACTGGCAGGGGGCTTGTCGTCCCGGCTGCCCTGCACGGTGACCCCAGGGAGGGGCCCTCTCCCCTCAGTCCCCTTTTGAGTACCCCTGTCCCCTCCGTAATGGAATCCCGGCGGCTGTGGGTCCGGATCTCAGGCAGCGCTCTCTCCTCCTGGGTATGGGACGTGGAGGTGCTGCTCACAGGTGTTCCATTTTCATTAAAATGGCAAACCAGAGCGCCTACTTGATCTGATCACAAAGACACCATTGAAACCAGATGTCTGCTCTGTGTGGCCACGCAGGGGACAAGACAATGATCTCCCCAGGAGGTGTTCGCTGCCTGGCTTCCCACTGAGAGTTGGGCCACAATTCGGTCATGGATGAGTGCAGGACTTCTGAGGAACCCCAGCTGGGCCGAGCTGCTGCAACTTCAGACCCCTTTCCCCAAACGACCCACAGCGGGGAGGCCTTTGGGAGGAAGAACGACAGCACCTCCTCCCTTAGCCCCACAGTTCTAGACAGTCAAGTGGTTCTCAGAAACAGAACTACAGGGCCTCCTCCTGGAGAAATGTTAGCTGGCCCTGAAATTCCCCTGCCATCTTGGTTTCCCTTAAGCCCTGCTAACCGAAGACCTGACAAGAATTATTTTTCATACTTGCTTGACAAACGTCTCTGTTCACTTGTCATATCAATTAATTCGGGCAAAAAAAAAATCCTTATTTTGCAGATATCTTTGGGGTTCTTGGAGGCTGTGCCTGACATGGTGACAACTTCTCTCTCTCTCTCTCTCTCTCTCTCTCTTACATCACTTGATATAACTAAGCCAATTTAATTTTGATTTTGAGTCCCCGTCCTGTCATACTGGTGGGAATCTTAATCTCAGTCATTTTAGGGATTCGTCTCTGTTTATTCCTAGGGTCGAACTCTGTGCTAAATGGTGGCCTGAAGGGGCACCTTCTGGCTATTGGACCGCAGAGGTGGTCTCGGGGATACCATTGTCACTATCTACAGAGGTTGGTTCCGAAGCTTATGGCTGCTTCAGTGCAAAACTTGGGAAATAGGGCCCATTTGCTGGGCTGCTAAGATGCTCCATGGAGCCATTTTTCTCTGGGACTCTGCCATTTCCTCAGGCTCTGCCAGGAAGCTGAACCCTGGTTCATGTTCCCGCTGGCCCCACAGGACTCTTTCCTTCATGCCTCTCCAAGCCCACTCTCAACCCCTATCCTCTTTGCCTCTGCCCTCAAAAAATTAGGCTCTGTCTGCTTTCCGTCTTGTCACAAAATTTTTCTGGGGGCTCAGAAGCCCAGAACCTGCAACCCACTTAAATGAGGAAAAGAGTAAAGGAAAAATCTATATAGAGATAAAAATCAATACATTCCACTATTTTCCAGCTCCACAAACATAGGATTTTGCTCTTGGATGAGACTGAAATTATTCAACCTATGGCCCTTATTTTGCAAACCAGGACACAATGCTCAAAAACACAAAGGGATTGCGTTGGTCAGTGCTAAAGGCAGGATGTAAGGGGAAAAACTTCATGTGCATAAGGTCACATTCTAAGTGTGTCTCAGTAGTTCATACTTTAATTCCAGGAAAAAAGTTTGCTTTGAAGTTAAAAATAAAAATCCTTTTGTCAAGTGAATAACCACCCCCAATCTTTACTTGTTTTAGTGCTTAGATTTAGGTATGAGGGTTTTCTTACAGTAGGTTCACCTGTCACCTAACGAATGATCTTTGTTGGATATAACGTGCTCTTTAAGATCATTTTCCTCAGTAATGTTGCCCTAAAGAAGAATTTATGGCCTGTTGATTTTGCAAGCAGATACTGAGACATATCTCTCTGGGGAGTTGTTTTCTTGGTGGTTTCACCACCCAGATACCAGCATCTCTCAGTAATAAGATCAACAACCCTATAAACCCCACCCCCTGTCCTAGCTTGACATTTAATATCTGAACATTCTTCAATTAATCACATTTGATTCACTTACAAATTTGGGGAACTGAATGGAAACGTGTACTTGTTTGATGCTGGGAGTAGATGTCAGCTTACAAATTCTCGGCTGCACTTCCGCTGAAGCCAAAATGGAATTGAAGGCAGAGGCTACCATAAGCCTGAGATCTTGTGAATATCACTAAACACCTCTAAATGGACACCTGTCCTTTTGTCTTGAGAAGTGGGAAGGCTTCCATGACAGGGCTTCTAAAACCAAAGGAAGAGGGACAGTGGTAAGTGAGGGCACGAAGAACAGTCTCGTTGCCCCTGCTCTATGCTCACAGCTGGACTGTGCGAACCAGAGCAAACTCCAGACAGGTAACTTATCATGTAGGTATGGACACTTCCAGTGGGCCTGATAGAACTAGCTTTCTCCTAAGTGAGAATTTGGTGTAAAAATAATGGATGCCCACTTAGATTCGGCATTTTCTTCAGTCAGATACTGCTAAAAGCCTGATCTTGTCAGCCCTCACAACCGTGCTACTAGGTAGGTGCTGTTGCTGTACGCCTTTTACAAACGCGGAAGCTGAGCACAAAGGAGTTCAGGTACTTGCTTTAGATCACAGAACAGAGCCATTACTGGAACCCGTGTCTCTCTGACTACCAGGTTGCAGCCTGAATCACCAGGCAACATTCCGTCCCACTGGAGGTACCGAGTCTCTCAGCAGAAGATGGTACACCTGTGCATTATGCCCACCAGATTAGAGAATATTTGAAGACAGATTCAGCTGATGATAGAGGCAATGTAAATTTGATACTATTATGTGGCCTCCTTGGAGTTCAGACTTAACTACATGTGCCAGTTTGCATGGGGACTTGCGAAAGAGTATTTCTCAATTTCACTTAATAACAGTTTAAGTCTTAAAAACAGCCCCCCAGGAATTTTTTTAATGACTTCCAACATCAATATATGAGATGATGTTCAGAAGAACGGAGGGAAAATTAAAATTTGTGTGGAGAATGGAGGATAACATCTACCAGGCATGCATAAGGACACTGTGCTCACCCTATATAAAAATGAACATAGAAGATTGGACAATTAAGTTTGTGAACTTTCTACTGAGTTCAACCTCGTAAGACATGTGTGGACACCCCATTAATAGACCTGTCCTGCCATTCATTCATTAACTCATTGATTCAACAGTTCTTTACTGAGCACCCATCCTGTGCTCAATACCAGGAGAGAGAGCAGAGCATGGCAATTAAGAGCAGGGACTCAAGCCAGGCTGCTTGAGTTAGAAAGGCAGCTCTGCACTTCTTATCTGCATGACCTTGGGCATGTTGCTTAACCTTTCAGTGCCTTCATTTTTTCATCTGTAAAATGTGGATAAGTCCCTCTAAAACTTTCAAGTCCCTAAATCATAGGGAGGATTAAACAACTTAACATTAAATGAGCTAACACATATAAAGTGCTGAGAAGAGAGCATGGACCATTCCAAGCACACTTTCATATTATTAGATGGTTAGAGAAGTTGCCCAGTTGCTGAGGCCAAAATCCTAGGAGCATCCTTCATTTTCCTCTTTCCCTTTTGTCTCTGCCACCCACACATAATCCATAAACAAGTCCTTAGATATTTGCTTCCAAAGTGTATCTCCCAAATCCATCTACTTTCTCAGTCTCCACGTCAACCTAATCTATACCTCCATCTTCTCTTTCCAGTATCACTGCCATGCTTCTGTCTCTACCTAATCTGTTCTCCACAGTAATCAGAATGAGCCCATCCCACTGTTCCTTTCAAAACCCTACCATTGGTTTCCCATTGTAGACAGAAGGAAATCCGAACTTCTCACTACGTCCTAGGTGAAGAGTTGCCAGACAAAAAGCAGGACTCCCCATTAAATTTGAATTTCAGAAAAACAGAATAAATCTTTAGTGTAAGTGTGCCCAAATATTGCATGGGACATACTTATAGTAGTAAAAATTATTCAGTGCTTACCTGAAATTCTAATTTAGCTGTGTGTCTGGTAATTTATGTATTTATTTAGCCAAATCTGTCCATCCTACTGAACAGGGCCTCTGAGATGGAGCCCTGCTCACCGAAATCTCACTCTACTCTCCCAGCCCCACAGGCCTCTCTTCCACATTCCTTCTTTCCTCCTGCCTGAGTGCTTTGTCCGTGCTGTTCTTTCTGCTTGGAATATTCTGCTCCTAGGTGTTGTCATGGCTGGCTCACCTTGTTATTGAGGTCTTCCCTCAAATGGCACTTCTCCAGAAAGGCCTTACCTGACTACTCAACCTTTATAAACAGCAGAAATTTATTTCCTACATTTCCTCAGGCTGGCAGTCTAAGACCAAGGCACCAGCAAAGTCCATGTCTGGTGAGGAATTGCTTCCTGGTTCCTGTCTTATTGCTGTGTACTCCATGGCAGAAGGGACAAGGTAGCTCTCTGGGGCCCCTTTTATAAGGACACTAATCCCATTTATGAGGGCTCAGCCCTCATGATCCAATTACCACCGAAAAGAAGTCCCACCTCTAAATACCATCACATTGGGTATTAGGTTTCAACACATGAATTGGTTAGGGGCTGGTGGGGGAGGGAACACAGACATTCAGTCTATGGCATTGACTGAATTCATCCTTTTTTAGTGTACAATTCTGTAGGTTTTGACAAATGCATACACTCATGTAACCATCCACCCAATCAAGATATAGAGCAGTTCCTTCACCCCCACAAAATTCCCTCATGCTCTTGTTTTTGTCAATCATTGTTCGCAATCCCTGACAACAACTAATCCCTTTTCTGTCCCTCTATTTTTGCCTTTTCTGAAATGTCATCATAATGGAATCATACAGAATATAGTCTTTTGAAGCTTGGCTTCACTCATTTAGTAAAATGCATTTGAGATTCACCCATGTTGTTGCCTGTGTAATACTTAGTTCATTTTTATTGCTGAATAATATTCCATTGTATGGAAATACCACAGCTTGTTTATCTATTCACCAGTTGAAAAAAACTTAGGGTTATTTCCAATTTTATGAATAAAGCCACTATGAATAAAGCAAATGCATATAGCACATGTTTATTTGCCTATAGATTTTTGTGTGAGTCTAAGTTTTTATTTCTCTAAATACCGAGGAGTGAAATTGCCGGGTCACAAGTTTAGTGTATGTTTAAATTCATAAGAAACTGTATTTTCCGAAATGGTTGTGCCATTTTGCATCGCCATCAGCAATGTATGAGAGTGCCAGTCGTTCTGCATCCTAATCAGCAGCATTGTCTGTTTTTGCAAAAGTCATTTTAATACCTATGTGGTGGAATCTCATTGGGGTTTTAATTTTCATTTTCCCTTATAACTCCTGGTTATCTTTTCACCTTGAGCACCTGCTCTTCTGCTTATTTCCCATTTGCAAGTCTTCTTTGATGAACTGTCTGTTCAGATCTTTGCCCATTTCAAAAATGGGTCACTTGTTTTCTTGTGATTGAGTTTTGAGAGATCTTTCTATATTCTGGATCCAAGTCCTTTATCAGATATGTATTTTGTAAATATTTTCTCCTGCCTGTGGCTTATCGTTTCATTTTCTTTTTTGTAGACCACCAAATCTTAGGTAACATCTTCCCTGTAACTCTCAACTGCAGGACTATTTCATTATCTCCACACCCACCACTTACCATTTTCTGAAATGATCTTGTTTATTACGGGCCACTGCTCACTAGAATACAAGTGCCACAGGGTTAGAGACCTTATCTGTCTGCATCACCACTGCATGTATGTAGAGTTGTGTCTGGCACATAATAGGTATACAACAAATACTTGTTGAATAAATAGTTATTATACCCACTAATATTTCCTGAGTGCTTATTAGGCTCTAGGCACTATGCTAATTACGTCTCACGATTTACTTCATTTAAACCTCAAACAAATGCTATGAGGTAGGTTCTATTATTAGCTCCATTTAATAAGGATGTGCTAATAATAATAATAATAATAAAGGATTGCTGGTTATTAGGCGATCTTAGCTACGATTCTTCTACACTCTGCTATGTGATGCTGGGGCAGGGACTGCGCAAACTTCACTTGTTTGGCCAGCAGCTTTCTGTTAGATTCCCCATTCGGGGATGCTAGAGGGAGCTGGAAAGATGGAGGAGGTAGGACTTGCTCCTGCTGGTTTGCTTGCTGTTGCTGTAGGCATCCCTCCAGCACTGGTTTTAAATTTGGCAGAGTCCATTGGGTCTAGCAGCAGGATTTGATTCCAGGTTGCAGTTTTTTCCATTACCAGAAACATCAAACTCTCTCAGATATACCAGCACCAGCAGGTACCCCCTCCTCAAAAGACTCAGTTCCAGTGATGTGGGGCTTCTCCCCCACGCCTCTTACTTTTCCTCCCTCCCCTGTCGGACCCTCGTTTCCCCTCCCACATTCTCTTAACTGTTTCTTAATAGAACCTCGTTCTTCCCCCAACACTTGGGGTGGTAGCCATCTTCCTGTAGTTATTCCCTCTGTAATACCTTAGAATCCCCTTTTTGCCTTTTTTATTTTCTTACACATGGTTAATAATACTTTCAGTTAAATTCTTTCTGATAAAATAATTGGGATCTTGACTGATGTTGGAAACAAAGCACAGACAATTAACAAGCATCAGATTGACAGCACAGCAGGAGTATGAATGATGCTTACACAATTAACTTCAATAAAAGGAAGAAATGCCCCTAGAGAGTAAAAAACAAAACGCAGACCAATTTGGCAGTTATCTATTAAAATCTATTACGGTACATTCCCAGAAGACTGGAACATATTGTATGATTTTGGCAACTCCCACTTGGAGCTCGGGAGGGTCAATTCTTAGAAAAGTGATGTTAGATAGACAATCTAATAAACGTTTTCATCATTGTTTCCGATCCAACCCTAGGACTGCTTCTTCCATGAAACCTGCTATGGCAGACACTCTCAGATGCTCGTTAGTACCACAAAGCTCCTTATTCCTAGCCAAGTATCTACGAGAGAGAATAGAAAAGTCAGAATCATAGTCTCACAGCATCCCTTGGGAAGTGTGTGTGTATGCGTGTGTGTGTGTGTGTGTGTGTGTGTGTGTGCACTTTTGACCCAGTTCTACCTAATGAACTATAAGAAGAAATTTCCAGAGGAGGTGCTTGGGGAAAAGTTTGTTCAGGTGCAAAGAAACTGTGCTTCATTAAAAGCCTTCCTCTTTTCTTTACTGCCCTTTGCTACCTCCTGCTTCCTGATCTTGAATGTGGTTGACACACTTGGATCTGTGGCTGCCATATTGGACAATGTTGTGACAAGCCCAAGATGAAGGATTACTGAGGACAGGAAGAACCTATGTCCTTGATGACATTGTTAAAATGCTGAATCAATTTAAGAATATCCAGCTTCAGATTTCTTGCTAAGAAATTAAACCTTATGGTTTGAGTCATAATTCATTCAGTATTCTGTTTCTTGTGTGTTTTTTTTAAAGGTTAATAATTGTTTTTTATTTTTTTGTTATTAGCTTCAGATATACAAAACAACATAATGATTAGACACACACCTCACAAATTGATAACCCCAACAAGTTTACTATCCATCTGCCACTGTACATAGCTATTATAATAGCTATGACTATTACCATTGATTATATTCCCTATGCTGTATTTTACATCCCCATGACTACATATATATATATATATATATATATATACACACACACATATATATATACATATATATTATAGTTGACATTCAATATTACTTTATATTAGTTTCAGATATACAGTGCAGTGGTTAGGCATTTATATAATTTATGATGTGATTCCCCCAGATAAGTCTATATCCATCTGACATCATACATAGTTTTACATTATTGACTATATTCTTCATACTGTATTTCACATCCCCGTGACTACCAATTTGTATTTCCTAATTCTTCCACCTTTGTCACCCATCCCCTCAATGGCCCTCCCATCTAGCAACCATCAGTTTGTTTTCTCTATGAATCTATTTCTGTTTTGTTTGTTTGTTTATTTTGTGCGTTAGATTCCACATATAACTGAGATCATATGGTATTTGTCTTTCTCAGTTTGACTTATTTCACTTAGCATAATATTTTCTAGATGCATCCATCTTGTTGCAAATGGTAAGATTTCAATCATTTTTATGGCAGAGTAATACTCCTCTGTATAAATGCACCACTTTTTCTTTACCTAATCATCTATTGATGGGCATTTTGGTTGTTTTCATATCTTGGCTACTGTGAATAGTGCTGCAGTAAATACAGAGGTCCATATATTTTTTTCAAATTAGTGTAGAGTACAGCAGGAATGGAATGGCTAGATCATAAGGTAGTTCTAGCTTTAATTTTTTCAGGCATCTCCATACTGTTTTCCATAATAGCTGTACCAGTTTGCAATCCCACCAACAGTGAAAAAGGGTTCCTTTCTATCCACATCCCCACCAACACTTGTTTGTTGATTGATTGATATAACCATTCTGACAGGAGTGAGGTGGTATCTCATTGTGGTTTTTATTTGTATTTCCCTGATGATTAGTGATGTTGAGCATCTTTTCATATGTCTATTGGCCATCTGTATGTCCTCTTTGGAGAAATGTCTATTCAGGTCCTCTGCCCAATTTTAAATTTAGATTGTTTTTTTTTTTTTGGTATTGATATATAAAATAGTGCCAAAAAAATGTATACACATTTTAAGAAAGGAGAAAACTGTATGAAAATTATGCTGATGGTAACCACTTTAAGCACCTTTTGCAATTGCAGAAGTCAAACATGACTTGAATTCATCTTTTGTTATTGGTATATATTGAGTATTACAATTTTAATACAGTTCAGGAGGATGTCTTTTCATTTTGTTGATGGTTTCCTTTGCCGTGAAAAAAGTTTTTAGTTTGATGTAGTTCCATTTGTTTTTTATTTTGTTTTCCTTGCCAAAGGAGATATAGCAGTAAAAATATTACTAAGGGTAATGTCTGAGAGTTTACTTTCTATATTTTCTCCTAGGAGTTTATGGTTTTGGGTCTTACAATTAAATTTTTAATCTATTTTGAGTTTATTCTTGTATATGGTGTAAGAAGATGGTCCAGTTTCGTTTTTTTTGCATGTATCTGTCCAGTTTTACCATTTATTAAATACACTGTCTTCACCCCAGTGTAAATTCTTGCTTCATTTGTCATAGATTAAATGACCATATAGGCATGGATTTATTTCTGCGCTCTCTATTCTGTTCCATTGATCTATGTGTCTGTTTTTATGCGAACACCATGCTGTTTTTATTACTAAGGCCTGGTAATATAATTTGATATCAGGTAGCATGATACCTCCAGCTTTGTTCTTTTTCAGGATTACCATAGTTATTCAGGGTCTTTTATGGTTCCATATAAATTTTAGGATTATTTGTTCTAGTTCTGTGGAAAATGCCACTGGTATTGTGACACAGACTGCATTGAATCTGTAGATCGCTTTGGGTTGTATGGACATTTTAACTATATTAATTTTTCTATCCATGAGCATGGTATATGTTTCCATTTATTTGTATCTTCTTGAATTTTTCCTTCAATGTCTTATTTTCTTAGTGCAGCTCTTTTACTTCCTTGGTTAAATTTATTTCTAAGTATTTTATTTTTTTGCAATGTGATTGTAAATGGGAATGTTTTCTTAATTTTTCTTTCTGATAGTTTGTTCTTGGTGTATAAAAATGCAACTTATTTCTGAATATTAATTTCATATCCTATTAAAACTCACAAATGAGTTTTAATAGTTTTTGGTGGAATCTTTGGGGTTCTCCCTATATATTATCATGTCATCTGCAAATAATGACACTTTTACTTCTTCCTTTCCCATTTGGATGCCTTTTATTTCTTTTTCTTGTCTGATTGTTGTGCCCAGAACTTCCAGTACTCTGTTAAATAAAAGTGGTGAAAGTGAGCGTCCTTGATTTGTTCCTAATCTTAAGGAGAATGCTTTTAGTTTTTCCCCACTGAGTATGATATTAGCTGTGGGTTTGTTATATACAGACTTTATTATATTGAGATATGTTCCCTCTAGTCCCACTTTGCTGAGAACTTTCATTATAAATGGATGCTGGATTTTGTCTAATGCTTTTTATACATCTATTGATATGACCATATCATTTTTATTTTTCATTTTGTTTATGTACTTTATCACATTAATTGATTTGTGGGTATTTAACCAACCTTGCATACCAGGAATGAATCCCACTTGATCATAGTGTATCATCTTTTTAATTTATTGCTAAATTTGGTTTGCTAATATTCTGTTGAAGATTTTTACATCTATGTTCATTATGAATATTGGCCTATTTTGTTTGTTTGTTTGTTTGTTTTTGGTAATATTTTTGTCTGGTTTTGGAATCAGGGTAATGGTGGCCTCATAAAATGATCTTGGGAGATTTCCCTCCTCTTGGATTTATTGGAATTGTCTGAGGAGAATAGGTGCTAATTCTTTTATGAATGTTTGGTAAAATTCACCCATGAAGCCATCTGGTTCAGGACTTTTGTTTGTTAGGAACTTGTTGATTACTGATTTGATTTCATTGGTACTAGATTTTCTGTTTCTTCTAGATTCAGCCTTGGAAGATTGTATACATCTAAGAATTTATCCATTTAATCCAGAGTGTGCAATTTGTTGATGTATAGTTGCTTGTAGTATTTTCTTAAAAGTTTTTGTATTTCTGTGGTGTCCATTGTTACTTCCGCTCTTACATTTCTGATTTTATTTATTTGGGTCCTCCCTTTTTCTTGATGAGTCTACTTAAAGGTTTGTCAATTTTGTTTATTTTTTCAGAAAACCAGCTCTTGGTTTCATTGATCTTTTGTATTTTTTTTAAGTCTCTATTTCATTTATTTCTGCTCTGATTTTTATTACTTTTTGTCTGTACTCACTTTGTACTTTGTTTGCTCTTCCCTCCCTCCCACCCCAGTTTCCTTAGGTATAAAGTTGAATTGTTTATTTTTCTTGTTTTAGGTAGGCCTCCATTGCTATGAATTTCCCTCTTAGGTCTGTGTCCCATAGATTTTGGGTTCTTGTGTTTTCAATTTTGTTTGTATTAAGGTATCTTTTGATTTCTTCCTTGATCTCATTGTTGTCCCATTCATTATTTAGTAGTGTGTTATTTAACTGCGATGTGTTTGTGTGTTTTTCAGTTTTTGTCTTGTAATTGATTTCTAGTTTCATACCATTGTTATCAGAGAAGATGCTATGATTTCAATCTTCTTAAATTTATTGAGACTTGTTTTATGGCCTAACATGTGGTTTATCTTGGAAATGTCCCATGTGAACTTGAAAAGAATATATATATTTTGCTGCTTTGGGATGCAATGCTCTAAAATAATCAAATCCATCTGGTCTACTGTGTCAGTTAAGGCCATTGTCTCCATGTTGACTTTCTATCTGGAAGATCTGTACACTGGTGTCAGTGGGGTCTTAAAGTCCCCTACTATGATTGTGTTACTGTTGATGTCTCCCTTTATGTCGGTCAATATTGGTTTTACATATTTAGGTGTTCCTATGTTGGGTGCATCAATGTTTACTAGGGTGACATCCTCTTGTTGGTTTGGTCCTTCTTTGTCTCTTGTTATAGTCTTCATTTTAAAGTCTATTTTGTCTGATATAAGTATTGCTACCCCCATCTTTTTGTCTCATTTCCATTCGCGTAAAATATCGTTTCCCATACTTTCAGTCTATGTGTGTCTTTTGATCTGAGGTGGGTCTCAGCATATACATGGATCTTGTTTCCTTATCCATTCAGCTACCCTATGTCTTTTGATTGAAGCATTTAATCCATTTACATTTAAAGTGATTATTGATAGGTACATAGCCATTGCCATTTTAATATTTGTATTTCTGGTCTGTGTTAGTTTGTTTTCTCCTTTCTTCTGCTTAAAGAAGCCCTTTTAACATTTCCTATAATATTGGCTTGGTGGTAATGAATTCCTTTAGCTTTTTCTTTTCTGGGAAACTCTTTAACTCTTCTTCAATTTTAAATGATAGCCTTGCTGGGTAGAGCAGTCTTGGTTGTAGGCCCTTGTTTTTTCATTACTTTGAATATTTCCTGTCACTCTTTTCTGGCATGCAAAGTTTCTATTGACAAATCAGCTGACAGGCTATGGGAGTTCCCTTGTAGGTAACAAGTTGTCTTTCTCTTGCTGCCTTTAGGATTCTCTCCTTGTCTTTAACCTTTGCCATTTTAATTATGATGTGTCTTGGTGTGGCCCTGTTTGGGTTCATCTTGTTTGGGACTCTCTGAGCTTCCTGGGCTTGTATGTCTATTTCTTTTGCCCCATTAGGAAAGTTTTCAGTCATTATTTCTTCAATCTTCCCGATCTTCTCCTTCTCTTCTCCTTCTGGTACGCCTATGATGCAAATGTTATTATGCTTGATATTGTCCCACAGGTCCCATAAAATATCTTTTTTTTAAATTCTTTTTTTTTTGTTGTTGTTCTGATTGGGTGTTTTATGATACCTTGCCTGCTAAATTGCTGATTTGATCCTCTTCTTCATCTAATCTCCTGTTGATTACTTCTAGTGTATTCTTCATTTAAGGTATTGTATTCTTTATTTCTGACTGGTTCTTTTTTATGATTTCTATGTCCTTTTTTTGTGTGTGTGCTTACTATATCTTTGTTGAAATTCTCATTAAATTCCTTAAGCATTCTTATAACCAATATTTTGAACTCTGTCTCTAGTAGGCTGGTTACATCTATTTCATTTAGTTCTATGTCTGGAGGTTTCTCCTGTTCTTTTATTTGGGACATGTTTCTTTGTTTTCTCATTCTGGCTGCCTCTCTGTGTTTGCCTCTATATATTATGTAGATCTCCTATATCTCTCAGTCTTTGCTGGATGGTCTTATGTAGTATGTGATCTGTGTGATCTAATGGCACACTCACCCTGATCTCTTGTGCGTGTGTTCCAGGACTGTCCCTTGAGTGTGTTGTGTGTGTTTTCCTATTGTATTTGAAACTTGATTGCTTTTGGTGCAGCAGTGGGTGGGATGGACTCCCAGGCTGAGTGACTGTGAGCATTGGCTATGCCCACAGTGTACAAGCTGCTGTATGGGGGGTTGACCTCTCAGAGGAGGATTTGCCCCTGTAGGCTCTTGTGCCTGTTGAGACCATTCTTTGGCTGTGCTGCTTGTGGGGCTGACCAGGACATGCTCTGAAGCTGGCCTCTGGGTGTGTTGTTTCTGGTGTCCCTTGGGAGGGGCTCCCATGCAAGCCAATTCCAGCCCTGCCTGTGACTGGCCAGTGGCTACCTGATAGGAGTTACAAAGCTATATGTGATTGGCTGCTTCCTGTATTGGTCCTGGAGCAGTCTAGCAAAAGGCCCAAGGCCCCCTAGGCCTATTGCCACCTGACGATTGCACACAGGCTCGGCTGTTGAAAGAGCCTCCTTAGGGGCATGGGGTGGGCTGGTTGACCTGGTGCTGAGAGTGCCTTCGGCAATGCAGCCCTAGCTGGGTGGGACGGGGTCCCAGGGAGTCATGAGGCATGGCTGGTGGTTTTTACAAGGTTAATGAAGATTCAGTTCCTGGCCTATGAACACTTTGCAAAGCGCCCTGAGAACACTGCAGCCAGCCACCACTTGCTTGGGCTCCCAGATCCCTGAGAGATGCCCAGGAGGCACAAGTTGTGGCTCACTGCCGATCACCAAAAGTTCCCTGGACACCTGTGAGCCATCCACTGCTATAAAAGTCCTCCACGGATTGTGGGGTAGAGCCAACTGCTTAGGTGCTTAGAGTGCCCGGGACAATGCAATACTAAATGTGCAGGGTAGGGACACAGGGTGTCACCAAGGTGGTGTGCATGAGCAGATTTTACCAGACCAAAGCTGTCTCAGATTTGGTCCTTTGGGGGAGGGTTCAACATAAAAAAGAAGCTGCCCTCCTGTAGGCTATACATGAGGCAGGTTCCACATAAAGAAAATGGCTGCTGTCCCACCAGCCTTAATTCCAAAGCCACACCACTCAGTTTTTCCCCATACCTCTCTGGCTCCTCTCAAGTTGCTGCCCCGCCACCAGAGACCACGTAAGTGTTTGTAAGTGAGTGAGTCTGTGTGCAGGTCCTTTAAAAGGGCGTCTGGGTTTCCAGCCACCTTCTATCTCACTGGGATGGGCAGTGAAAATCCTCACTGATTTTCACTGCCAGATGTGGGAACTTCTTATCCTGGCACAGGACCCCAGAGTTGGGGAGGCTGTGTGGGGATTGGACCCCTCTTCAGGGCAAACTCTGCCACTGAAGTGTCCCTCCCGATGTTCAACCACTTTCTGTGGGTTTGGGATCAACCTGGAAATTGCCATATCCCAGAAGTGTGACATGGAGTGTGACATGGAGAATGTGTGACATGGAGTGTTGTCATGATGGAGGATGACTTATGGGACACTTTAAAATACATCTTCTCTCAACTGTAGCTCACACCCAACTGACTGCACTGAACAAGTTGAAACTTGTCACACAGTTACTGAGGCTGGATGCACCACTTCCTATATTGAAGATCCCTGTCTTTCTGTTGGATGGCACTCAGCAGCAGCATTTACTATAGTTTTGGATCACAACGGAAAGACTCTGTGTCACACGTTGTTTCCGGTATGGAAATTTCTGTCAGATAAAAACATTGTGGTGTGTGTCATCCACCTTATTCACCAGATCTGGCACTGTGTGACTTCTGGCTCTTCCCCAAAGTTAAAATGATTCAGGACGTTGAGGCAGCCATGACAGCACAACTAAAGACTTTCATGAAAGAGGACTTCCAGAACTGCTTCAGAAAGTGGCAAGAACAATGGGATAAGTGTGTTTCAAGTGAGGGGGACTATTTTCAGGCAGATTAATGTCAATGTATCTTTTACTGTAATAGTTTTTTTTTTTAATTTAAACATTCACTGTAATTTTTGATCACACCTCATAAATATGATCATTCTACATGCATGTTTCTGCTACTTGATTTTTTTTTCACATAATGTGTTTAGAAGATTGTTTAGTTCTACATATATAGAAGATATCTACCTTATTGGCATAGCATTTAATAGTATAGATCTATCAAAATTTATTTAATTATTCCATTATTAATGAAAATTTGTTGCTTCCAATTTCTGCATATTACATAAAATCCCACAATCAATGTATATGCTTCTTTCTACCAATGCGCAAGTATTTCTATAGGGTAGACACCAAGATATAGACTTACTTGGTAGATAGACAGACGCATTTAGAAATTTACCAGACTATACCAAACAACCTCTCATTAGGTAGTAACAATTAATAGAAGTTAAACCCATTCAACTGCTTTCTTTGACCTTTCTTGTCTTCTCAGATTCTAGAATAGCAGGAAGGGGACTTCCAACTGGTCAGAACAACGTGTTGAGCTGGTTTGTTTCCTATTACCCTATATTCCCATCTGTGGGTCAGTGTGGTAGCTGAGTGGGAAGAGCACAGGTTTCACAGCCTGCCAAACTGTCCTGGCACCTGCTGGCTGTGTGACCATGGGAGTGGTAACAGACTCCTCTGGGCTTTTATTTCCTTATATGTGAAACTGGATGACAAGAATTCCAGGTCATTAAGGTAGTAGATAATACTTAATCAACCTCTTTCCCTTCCGACCTTCTTTTCTCTTCCTCCATTCTTTCCTGCTTTTCTTTAGTCCTCAGAGTTCTATGAAAAACTTATTGTATTTATATGCTACATAAAGACTGGTGCAGTGAGTCTAAAATAAAGGTGAGCACTGATCTTCTGTAGAGAATTTCATCCTCTGTGACTGTTTGGGTGGATGTGCCAAATTCATCTCTGAATCAGGCCAACATTCTGAGAAAATCCTGTCCATTGTAAGTCCCCAATTTAATAACTGTTGAACAGATGAATTGGTTCTACCTTAACTATAGCAGTTCCAGGATAAGACTCTCTTGGGGATTGGGGATTTCCAAAAAAATAAAAACAAAACCAATCCCTGCTTGCCATTTTGACAATATGATAATTGAGGTGTTATAATTTTAATCTAGGGATGCAAATTTCTCAACAAAACAGAAGAAAATTTCTGACATCAGGACTAAGAAAAAGAGGAGTAAAGTTCAAAAGGATCCTTTGTAATGCCAAGGAAGAAGAAGTGCAGTGAAAACATAATGACATTTGTAGAGAGGTCAGATTTAGGAATCAAACTGACTAATGGGACTCCTGAAGAAAAGCAGACAGTCCTTCAGAAATGCAAGAATAGGATAATCTCAGTGTTGGGTGCCATACTAAGACCAAGTAAAACGGGTCTGGATAAAAGGATAACTTTATAGCTCTTAACAACTCTGTGGAAATTGCAGCTAGTCCACAGAAGCATTATATTCAGGCAGATGGAATGCACAGATTCTTCATGAAAAATACCACAACATAAAGAAAAAAAGTCAACAACATATCAACTAGGTGAGGAATGCTTGGGTAAAGGTTGAAATTTTTAGCCTGAAAATTTATGGGAAACTCCCTGCTGGGATTTTAATAACCTACATATTAAAAATTTATACTTTCACCCAAAATAAATTTTTTAGCATAGATTAAAAAAAACCCAAAGGTATGAAAACTTGTCTTAAAAACAAACAACCTCATAGTGTAAATTGGAATTGAGCTTACAATTTGAGAAGCAACTAAACTCAATTAAACATTTATTTTATTAAATACTGATAATAATAAGTATTATTATAACATAATGATACATTAATACAAACATAATTTATATAACAGACACATAATAGATAATAAAGTATATAGTTATATCATAGATATATGACACATATTATGAACATAAAGGAAATAAAAAACAAAATAATACAATTTAATCACTTATGAAATGCTTTCTCTATGCCAGGCCCTGTTTTAAGTGTTAAACAGGTAGGTGCTCATAAGTTTACATGAGGAAACCAGGACTTAGAAAGGTTGTTAACTTCCCCAAGATCATGCATTTAGTAAAGGGAGAATTTAGAATTTCAACCAAGGTGATGTGAATCCACACTTTTAAATTTTAAATGTGAGCTTGTGCTAGGCATATGATGCATGCCAGACATTAAGCTAACCATTCGTGAAAGATGTTACAGTCTCGTTGGGGAGACACACATAGACACACACACAACTCCAATACTAGGTCGAATAGATAATGTAGCAAGCAGAAACTCTGGTGGCAAACGACAGAAACAAACTGTCTGATTTAAGCAGTAAAGGATGATACTGTAAGGATGTTGATAATATCACAGAATCACTGGAAAGACTGATAACTAGCATTAGAAAGTGAGCAGAGACTAAGTGAGACTATCTGAAAGTGAGATACTCATCACAGAATCTTACTTAACCAGATATAACAATGTTTACTATTGAAAGAAGAAAAGAGCTGAAAATGCAAGGAAAGTTGTAGTTTCTTAAACACACAGTATCCAGTGTTAACATCACTGAATATGTTTTGAAAGTTTCTTAATTGCATAGTATGATTGAGAATAAAAAGGAATTGTAAGGGCCTGGTTGATTGTGACTTGAGGATGTTAAGAGGTAACGTTTGGGATGTCTTATTCTCATGGAGCTGTCAGCGTCTTCTGGATGTGGGAAAGATGTAAAGTACAGGATAGGTGTAGGACCATCATAGTCTCCCAAAGTATAAATCTCCCTGACTTTACAAACTACCTAACAAATGCTTCCCAATATTGATAAAAATAAGTCATAGAACAAATCGTGATCCTTTTGAAAAACAAATTATTTATTTTTTACAGAGATTATTATGGCACCAGGACATAGGCACATAAGACTAGTATCAGCTCATGAAACTTTAGAAGATGACGCAGGCAGAATGATGACATCGGGTAAATGATTCTCTTCCTGACTTTGAGTCTCTGCCACTCTGGCCATCATGCATATTTTATGGATCTGCCAACAACACCTTCCTCCTTTTTCAAAGAGTATAAAGATTAAATTCACTTCTCCTTTTTTGAGCACACACAGATGGCTTATCTGCTTTAGGGTTTATGTTTTCAAGTCCCTACTTGCAACCTCTCAGAACTTATCTAAAAATAATCACTAAGCTGCAAATCCAGATTTTTCAGATCAGGAAATATTCTCTGATTTATGAACTGTACATGTTGGATGTAACTGACAAAGCCTCATCACTCATCACAGGCTATTCCTCCCCAGCTCACTTCTCTCTTCCCCTCTCCCTGTGCGTGGCTCAGAAATCCATTTAAGATGAGATTACAACAACATACCCTCATTAACCTTGGCAGCCAGGCAGCCAGGACTGGCCTTCGGCCCCTTACACCAGCCAGTGAGCCCCAATGCCTGGCTGTATTAATTGACATGTCGTTCTTCTGAACACAAAGCTGTGGCCTGAATTGCTTTTGGTGAAATTCCATTCTGGGCAAACACCTGGATTCACTCCACTGATTAGACTTGTGCAGACATTTGTCTATCTGCTGAGAATTATTCTTCAAATGCTGGAAGACAACAAGGTAACTCCAAATCCAAAATGAAAAATGAGATCTGGTTTGCATGCTACAAAGTGAAAAGGCCTTACTATTTCTCATACCTATGGATCTCTACTCAGAATAACTGAGTTTCCTGCTTCCCTTTCTTTTCTGCTTGACTTCCTATTGTTTCAAAGTTTCCAGATCAAGAATATAAGCAACTCAACTTAGAACTTCCTGCTCCTCATAGGAAGAGAAAAAAAATCCACTTGCTTCTCTAGTGGTAAGAGGAGGCGATGAACCTCCGAAGGAAATTATCTGGGTACATTTCACTGGCTCAAGAAAGAGCAGAACTAGAACACAGGTCTTCTGACTTTGAATCTATTGCATATGGCTGGAGTTGCAAATCCAATTGTCTACAGCAGCCAGATGGGTAATATAAAAAGGGAGGCACACCATATTTGTCTTACAATGGCATCTGTGGCCAAAATAGTTACTGCTTACTGGATATTCTATGTGCTTCCTTATATTTCCCAGGCTCCCTTGCAGTTAGGCTAGGACCATGTGACTAGTTCTGGCCAATGGGCTGTGCATGAAAGCTGTTGTATCACTTTTGGGTCAAGGTTGTTAACAGCTGGTGAACCACGTCTATTTTCTTCTTCCTTGGCTGTGGTGACTTTGGAGGTCACGTCCTCCATGTACGAGGGTGATGGCTCCTGATCTACATTGTACAGTATGCAAGGTAGAAAGAAATCTTTATTGTTGGGTCACTGAGATTTTCAAGTTTTGCCCAGAGTGGCAGCTAATGTTAATTTCCCAAATGAGCATCTTAAGTTGTATATTTGGACACAGACATGCTTCATTTATTAAACATACAAACATGTTCCTCATTGTTCTAATGAAATGTACTTAGTCTTAAAAAAACTAATATTTGCAAACCATATATTGGATAAGGGTTTAATATCCAAAATATATAAAGAACTCATACAACTCAATAGCAGAAATACCCCCAAAAATCTGATTAAAAAATGGACAAGAAATTAACTAGACATTTTTCCAAAGATCCAAATGGCCAACAGGTATATGAAAAGATGCTTAACTTAACTAGCTATAAGGGAAATGCAAATCAAAACCACAATGAGATGCCCTCACATCTGTTAGGATGACTATCATCAGTAAGACAAGAAATAGCAAGACTTGGGGAGGCTGTGGAGAAAAGGGAACCCTTGTCCACTGCTGATGGGGACATATATTGGTGCAGCCACTATGGAAAACAGTATAGAGGTGCCTCAAAAAATTAAAACTACAACAACCATATGATCTAGCAATTCCACTTCTGGGTATATACCCAAAAAATAAAAACAGGGTATCTAAGAGATATCGACACTCCTGTGTTCATTGCAGCACTGTTCACAATAGTCAAGATATGGAAATAACCTCAGTGTCCATCAGTGGATGAATGGATAAAGAAGACGTGGTACGTATATACAATGGAACATTGTTCAGTCATGAGAAAGAAGGAAATCCTGCCATTTGTGACAACAAGGATGGCCCTGAGGGCATTACGCTAAGTGAGATAAATCAGATAGAGAAAGACGAATACTGTTTGGTTTCATTTATATGTGGAATCTGAAATAGAGTAGAATGGTGGGCCGCAGGGGCTGAGGGGTGGGGCAGTTGGGGAGCCGTTGCTTAATGGTACAGACTTACAGCTAGCAGATAAGTAAGTCCTGGCGCTCTCATGTACATCGTGGTGCTTATAGTCAACAGTGCTGTATTACAAACTTCAAAGTTGCTAAGAGACTGGATCTTAAATGCTCTCACCGCAAAAAGGAAATGATAGTTATATCACGTGACAGAGGTGTTATCCATACGGCGGTGATCATATTGCAATAGATATGTGTCAAATCAGCACATTGTACATCTTAAACTTACACAATGTTATATGTTAGCTATATGTCAATTTTGTAAAAAAATTAATGAAACTAATAGTGATAGTGGGTAATACTGATTTTGTCATCACAATGCTACTTTATGATCCTCAGTTTACAAATGAGGAAACTGAGGCAGAAAGAAGTTAAATAACTTGCCAACATCACACAGCAAATAGAAGGGTTGGCAGATTTGGCAAACAAAAATACATGGGACATACTTATACTAAAAGCTATTCAATGTTTACCTGAAGTGCAGGTTTAATTGGGTTTCCTGTATTTTATCTGGCAACCCCGAGTAGGAGGGGCTGCAAGAACTTGAGGCCAGACAGTGTGACTCCCAAGTCCATAAGCTTAATCACATGCTGCTCTGCGTCTCAGGCTATTTTCAGTTTTCCAGTTTTATTTAAAACGTGAATAAAAAGAAATATTTCATTTTCCTCTCCACTTTATTTTTGACAGCAAACAGATATAAGTGGAGCGAGCACAGTGATGAACGGCCAATGTATTGGAGCAGCCACGTCAGACACACAAGACCACGGTGAGTTTGAGACCATATGCTGCACCTGAAGAGAGCAGTTTCTACTAAGTATTGTAGATTGTTGCCATGTGGGAATGTAGACTTCTTCTAAAAGAAAGAAGAAATTCAGATTTTGGGGGTGAAATTTTCCCATTTTAAGATGTTAGCAACTCAATTAAAATAATTATAACCCTGCCTGGGCCCACACAAAGCCAAAAAGAACAGGTCTGTGGCTGGAATCAACCTGTGGGTCAGCGGGCTGTGACCTCTGCATGTGCATGAAGGATCTTCCCAGGCCACTGCTGCATTCGTCTGTAGGGTGCTAGAAAGCCACACCTTCCACACAGCCTTCTTCCTGTGGAGGAGCGAGGCTTAGGACGACAGTCTAAAACTTGAAATCGTTATTAGGTGTATATTTAATTTCATTCAACCTCTGCTAGGACATGGCATCATGTGAAGCCCGGCAGTACTGCAGACGTGAGAAGTTCCGGTTGCCCTCATCCCTCCTATCTTATAAGTAATAACCTGACGACTAAGTAGAAGCCCAGGGCACACTGGGGGTAAGCCATTAAGACAGACCTAGCAGGAAGTGTATTTGAACAAGGAGAGGAGACTGGCTGAATCAATCTGGGAAGATTTCATTAAGAAGGTGACACTTGAGACAGACCACGGATAGGCAGTATTACAGTAAACTTTGGAAAGAGAGTTGAAGGGAAAGGGAACAGCATAAACAAGAGCATAGACTTGAGAAAGTTTTCAGTTTGGCTGGAGCAGAAAATGCTCTTAGAAGTTGGAGTGAGATCAGGTTGGAAAAGTAGGTTGAGGACCAGGCAAGAGAGGATTGGAAACAAACTAGTACATGGTTGTAGTGTATCTCGACACTTTATATCAGCCTTGTACTTCTGAAGCCTTAACTGTTAGTTTGTCAGTTTGCCCACATGGGTACCATAGCTGCTCTACAGCTGAGAAAACTGAGTCAGAGACATTAACTAGTTTTCTCAAAGGTAACAAATCAAAGAGAAAGGTAAGATCAGCACCCAGATCTTCTAAATTGGTGGTTGGCCAGCTTTCTGTCACGGGCCCAATAGCAAATACTTTCAGCTTCGTGAGAGATACTGTCTCCGTTGCAACTGCTAACTCTGCCATTGCTGGGTGAAAGCAGCCATAGACAACTGCTAACTCTGCCATTGCTGGGTGAAAGCAGCCATAGACAACATATGAACAAATGGGTGTGGCTATGTTTCAATAAAACATAATTTACAAAAACAGGCAGCAGGCTGGATATGGCCATGGCTGTCATTTGCTGACACCTGGTTTGAAATTTTTTCATAACATGGTTTTATAGGTACTTTGGGAATTTGTCGGCTTTGTTCACTGCTGTATGGCCTGTGCCTAGAACAGGGCCTGAAAAACAACAAGTGTTTCATGTTTGTTTACTGACTGAAGGAAGTCACGTTCCCTGAGACTTAACGTACACATCAAGAACCTGGTTTAATACATTTGGCCTGGAGATCGTCTTTTCTACTACCTTCTGCCTGCAGCCATATTCAACAGCATCAAGTCCTACTGATACTACTTTTTAAATATCTCTCCACATCCATTGCCACCATCATCATCTCTTGCCTGAACTATTTTTCAGCAGAGTCTTAGTCTCCACACATATGCACTCTTGTCACCATCTAATTCAGTCTCAACATGGAAGCCCAATCTGAAAAGCAGGCACACCCTGCTTAAAATTCAATGGAATCCCACCTTATTTGGAAGAGAAGCTAAGCTGTTAGTCTGAAGAGTCCACTCATAATCCAGAGGTCTCTGATAACTCTCGAATCTCATCTGTGACACCCCCTGTATCCTTTTCACTCCATTCACTGTGCTCTCTTCTCAGATGAGACATAAGGCTCCTTCCTGCCATCGGGAGGTCCTTGGCAAAGTTTCCTCTTCTCCGTCCCCCTTGCCTCGATTTATCTAATTCAAAGCTCTCTCAGATGTATTATTGACAAATATCTTCTCCCACTCAATAGGCTGTCTTTTTGTTTTATTGATGGTTTCCTTTGCTGTGAAAAAACTTTTTAGTTTGATGTAATCCCATATGTTTATTTTTTGTTTTACTTCCCTTGCCCAAAGGGATATATCTGCAAAAATATTATTCAGGGTAATATCTGCAAATTTACTCCCTATATTTTCTTCTATGGTTTTGGGTCTTACATTTAAGTCTTTAATCCATTTTGAATTTGTTCTCGTATATGGCATAAAGAGGTGGTCCAATTTCATTTTTTTTTTTTTATGTGTCAGTCTAGTTTTCCCAGTTTGGGGAATATAATCAATAATGTTGTAAAGATTTTGTAGCGTGTCAGATGGGCACATGTCTTATTAGGGAGACGACTTCATGGACGGTGTAGATGCCTGACCACTGCAGTGTACACCTGAAGCTAAAGCTGAATAATATTATATGCCAACTATAATTTAATATATATATATGTATGCATATATACATATATATATACACATATATATATTCACGGGATATGGAGTATAGCATAGGGAATAGAGTCGGTGGAATTTTAATAGATTTATATGATGTCAGAGGGGTAGTAGATTGGGGGAGGAGGGTTATCATTTTGGTAGGGGTGAAATGTCTATTACATTGTTTTGTACACCTGAAACTAATAATAAAGAAAGAAACACTTGGCAAAATTTCAAAGGGTTTGAGAATTAGGCATATTAATGTTAATTTCCTAAGTATGATGATTGTATTATGGTTCCTTAGGAGAATATCCTTGTTTGTAGGAAGTACACAATAAAGTACGCAACGTGAGAAAAAACAAAAACAAGCTCTCAGTGTTCAGAGCTCAGCTTCCTCGCTCTCTACACCAGGTCAGATAGCCTGTCTGCTCTCTCACAACGTCACTGTCCTTACTACGTTTGTAATCAAGCAATGCACTATCCGATTCATTGTTTAATGCCCATCTTCCTGCTGCTTCTGTTCATCATTAAATAACCTAGGACCCAGCATAGTGTCTTCCATGTAGTAGGTACTCAAACGTAGTCGTTGAATGAAAGCATAACATCACAGCATCAGTTTTGGAAAGGATCTTAGAAGCTTATCTAGTTGAATCTTGTGACCACTGCAACATTCTCAACAATTTAAGTGGATCGAAAAGGTGCCGAGAATGTTCCTTGGCTTCTGCAATTGAAAGCAGCCCTATTTTGTTTATTTGCTGCACTCTAACAGGTACCTTTATGAAAAAAGCTAATCACAATCCTCAGAAGTGTTCAGGCTCATGGCAGCTATGGATATCTTCCCTGTAGTCTGATTTCCTCCCTCCATTTCTAGTTGTCATAGTTTTTCAATTTTTCTATAGTTACCAGGTGTCTCTCTTATGATGAGTAAAAGTCTTCTAAAGTTATGTTGAACTTATATGTTGCCTTTGCTTCCAACCACAGTGATGCTTACTAAAAATTAATTATTTACGTCTAGTTATGAAATATTTCAAGCATAAAAAAACAGAATGCAAAATGAAACTGTATCCACAGCTGAAGCCTGGTGCTTTAAAAATACCTGGGTTTTTGTTTACCCTTAAGTAATAAAGGAGCAGAAGGTGTTATAGTCAATTCCATTTTACAGATGGATTCACAAGCAAAGAGAGTTTAGGTGACATTTCTGTGGTGATAGAATTAGGAAAGGGAAGGAACTGGGATTATATTCCCCACAATTCAAGTGCCCACAGCCTGTCTCACCTGCTATTCTCCCCAATTCCCTGATACACATAGAGTAGCTCTAATTTTCTGTTTACAATATTGCTGAAAAGTGGTAAAAGTCTTCTTGAGGGCGTAATATAAAATGACTTTGAATGGAGAGCAACCTTTTCTCTTGAGATATCATCACATATAATGATTCTTTGGAAGAAGTCACTATTACCTCCACCTGACAAATGGAAAACCGGAAACAGAAGCAGGGTGCATGGCTTTCTCTGGACATTCATGTGAAGCCTGCATTTCAAGAAAGAGACTTGCTGGCCACTTAGACTTTTGCTGCTTCCTTGGTGTTTGGTTGTATATAAAAGGAAAATTTCAATCTGAGATTTTAAATTTCAGATATTAATATTACCTTAAAGGAACTAAAGAATAAATAAAGAGAATGTCCTTCATTGGCCATCTGAATAGTAACCTTTATTCCCTTACTACGAGGTGAGGGCCAGCTTCTGAAATGCTAGTTAGGGTATTTTGCAACCCTGTGTGAGGTGCTGAGAAGTCAAGACAGGCCTAAGAGTGTGCCAGAAACTTGCTGACGAGTGGTTAAGTACAGCTACTTTGAACCACACAATCCCCCTCACTGGGGGATGTATTATTAACTCTACCTAAACCCACGAGTGCCACCTATTGGAAAAATATATTTTAATAAAAACAAAGTTTCAGGCTTGAAGTCTAAATTATTGGAAAATGTCTCCCTCGATGTCAATTTCCCTGCCAAAGAAAAACAAAGTTAAGCCAGCTCACTGAAGGAAACTTAGGTGAGGTCTAGGTATTTTGTTTTGGAAAAAAAGGCTTTCATTTTTCAACTTAATAGCAAAGAAAATATTAAATACTAATGAAATACGAGACCAACAAATACCACAATTCAGGAATGGGCTTTTCTACTAGTTGTCGCATTGGCACCCTCAATGGGGGCCGAGTATCCTGGGGTGTAAGCATACATGGCTCTTCTCATTGGAAAGAGGGGCTTTGTTTTTTGAGCTCTGTTATGGAAGGACCCAGAAATCTGGAAGAGAGGCAGTAATTACCACAGGAGACTTTATCTACCTTTTTACAGAAAGGAAAGAGTGTGTTTTTTTTTCTTCTTCCCTCCGACTAATCAAGAACACAATTTATTTGGTTACGAATTATAAAATGTCCCTTCTCACCCTCCACCCGACTCTCCCCTGCCACTGAAAACAAAGTTTCACACTGATGTGAAATCTGTACAAACATCCTTCAGGGGTTAAAATGGTATAAAGAAGATAAGCAACAGATAGGGAACTATGTATATATAATATGTGTGTGTGAATTAAAAGAATAAGAATGAGGAGAGGAGAGAGGAGGAGGGAAAATAATTCTGGCAAATGGCATCAACATTTTCCCAAAAGAAATAAAAAACAAAACAACCCAAACAACAATCTATTAATGGAAGCTACTAAACGCAAAAGAGTGTGGGGACAGAGCCAGGAGAGCAGTTTCCAGGCTCTCGGCCTCACGTGGAAAGGTGCTGGCTCAGGTAGTAAATGGCCATCAACTGTGATTGGAGCTCCATCAGCTGTGGCTAGTTGGCCGTCAGCTGTAACCAGTGAGCCACTGGCCACTAATATAACTGCCGTGGCTACGCTAGCAGCAAAGGGGGGCTAGCAAGAAGGTGGTGGCTGAGCCTGCAAGCGGCGCAGTGAGGGTTGTGAACAGTGTGGCTCCTGCTTCCTGTGTCTCCAACCCATCCGTCAGTGAGAATATAGTGGTGTGACTCCCCTACCCATGGCTCCGTGGGTGTTCCTTTTTGGCCTCATTATGTCCTGAGTTCTTATGTGGGGAGGGGGAGCAGAGACCCCGCAGGCCGCCCCGCGTGACAAAGAGAAAATGGTAAGGAGGAAGGATTTTGCTTTCCATTTTATGTTTTTGTACTTAAAACTTTTTCTACTTCTATACCTACTTTATTTTTGTTAATTTAAGAAAAGATGGCAAGGTAAAACAATCTACGCTGTGAGAATTCCAGATCAAGATTGGAGGTGGGTAGTGCCAAGCAGGGGCCAAGGAGACATCTGGGAGGTCATGATGTTTTTCGTGATCTGGAAGCTCGTACCAGTAACAAAGGTGGGTTCAGTTTGTGAAAATCATCAAGCTGTCTATTTCTGATTTGTACCCTTTCCTGCATGTGTGTTCAGCAGAAATAAAAGTTTAAAAAATGATGCCAAGAGGAATTGTTGGGTAGTAAGATTATAGACCATTTGTTTCCTTTCTAGTTCCCTGCATTAAACCAATAAATGTTATCAAAATCAATGAAAATAAACTCAATTTTGATTTTTTTCCTAAATGTATGTTTTAAATACATCTGTTTACACATTGTCGTCGTCAGTGGAGTTAGAAAAATTCAGTACCATCTGGGCTGAAAATTTCTTTCACACAAGTAGGTGTTGTCTTCTGGGGAGGCCTCAGTAACACCTGGCTAGTGAGTCTGGTCTCACACGTCCTGGCAGACAAGCATGGCGGGGCCCTCTGCCCATAGGCTCAGGCTTCCCATAACCAATGCAAAAACTTCTGCGCTCTTTAGTGGGAGGCTGTTCAGCAACCAGCAGCACAGTAACCACACTTTGAATCAGACAAACACTCCTCTCCCTCCCTGGCCAGGGAGCCGCAATCACTCCCTGTCTGCAGGAATCCACCAGTTCAGATTACCTGTTTACCAGTGAACGTTTGATGGGCTTGCAGATATTCTGGCAGATAAGTTTTCAAATGACTATGCCTGCCATGCCCTTTATTTGGAACAGCCACGGTATACCCCTGCAGCTGGCAAACAAGTGCCTGTATTTCCTATCAGCTTCTGATAAGCCTGAGGAACACTGAAGACCCAGGTAGGGTTACAGGGAGTCGTGTGCTTGACAAACATCACACTGCCACCCGTTTTTTGTTGTTGTTGTTTTCTTTTTTGTTTGCCTTCATGGTATTATCAACTGTGCGAAATGTACAGGTCAGAACTTCAATCCTATTCCACTCAGATGGCAGATAAAGTCTGTGTGAAACTAGTAAGGGATTTTTCTATCACTCTGAAGAAAGGAGTATTAGGGGCTAAATACTTTGTAATTCTCCACTATGTTATTCTTTTCTCTTAAAAAACAACTGATTAAGTTCTCACGTGTGTTTTTATTGATAGCAACGGGCATTCCAAACTGGATTTATAGTTATCTTAACACCTGGGGCAGGATAGGAAAAAAGAAAAAAAATCTAGAATTTAAAAAGAATAATGATCTATTTCCTGGCATGATTTCCTACTTTTCACTTGAAAACTCTATGGAAAATGGACTTTCTGTCAATGATAAAGGAGTAACACTAGTGACTGTAACAATACTAATTTTAGCACCTGTCATTTGTTAAATGCATACCATGTGCCATGTGCCGCAGTCCTGCTGTAGCATGCATCAGGGCATTTACTTCCCGCCGTACACCATTCTTACTATACAAGAGAGGAAAGAGGGCCTCGGACACTTCTTCACCTGCCCAGCATCACACAGGTGGTATGTAAGTAGCAAAGGTGAGAGTTGACCTCAGATCTTTGTTACTCTGAACGGCTGCGTTCTGTTTTCATGTGATACTGATGTATTGTGATTGCCCTTGTCACTCTTGGAAGATTTGTAGCTAAACAATTTGGGGTCAACAATTGGCTTATTAGGTACATACTTGTGGGAGACAAAGGAGCTGACTACTTCACAAAGAACTCGGGGAGGTAGACAGTTTAGGAGACACACTCTTAACTCTAGTTTAAGGTGTCTTGGTTGGTCTTTGTGATGGTTCCGCCATTCTAGATTCCCAAGAGCAGAAAGAGACTGAAGAATGGGTTCTAATAAAATTGAGTCTGACGGTCTCTGCAGTGATGGTGATGGTGGTGGCGTGACTTTGTAGAATAGATCTATTGTCTAAGACTGGAAGGGCCAGCTCAAGCCATGTCAAAGATGCTAGGGAACCATAAGGACATGGAATTCCTTTTCTAGGGGGTTTGGGAGGTGGTGGTGCTAGTGGGAGCCCACTTAACTTGCTTTGTAAATATCCAACCTAAAAGCATATAGTCCCAGGCCAAAATATCTTTTCCACTGGACTCAATTTACACACACACACACACACACACACACACACTCACGAGCCAGAGATCTAATGTGAATAGAAGTGTATTAATCTAGAAATGGTGTATTTTTAGGGTTGTGGTCATTTTTGATAGAGGTTGGCTGTATAAGATGCCAGCAAATGAAAAGGAGAAATGGGAAAACAAATACTCATACTTCATCAATTTTTAGGGAATGGCTCTTGTGTGTGTACATATTTCACAGTATTTTCGGTTTTGCTTGGCTTGGCATCTAACCCAGTGGCAGTACAAAATTTAAGTTCAAGTGATAATTTGGTTCCAGAAGTTGCCATAGGAATACTGCTGCCTACAGAAAGATGACAGTTTTGAACAGTGGATTCCCTTATGCAAGAGGTCATATGAGGTGGACTTTACACAGTTTACATAACAAAGAGCAATTCTGTTAACTAAAATGATTAATTCCCATCAGTACACATCAAACAGCACTGTTACAAAACATTATTGTCTGGGTTCACATTGGATAGTAAGGGTTTTTCACAAGTTGCATTTCCAATAACTCTTTTGACAAAGCCAGAGCTTTTTTCTTTTTTCTTTTTTTTGAGGGGGTGGTGGTGACCAGACATTAATTTCCAGAAGAATCCATGAATGGGGACTGAGTAGGCTGCCGTCTGAAGTGTGAGATATGTCACACTGATGTTGTGGCAAGAAAAAGACAACAGCCCTTGTGAGGAATGGAGACCTTTCCGGGATGTGGACTGATGAGAAATGCCCTTGCGGTACAAAGACTGGTTGTCCTTCTCCTCAGAGACAATGGGGTATTTAAAAGGCTCACACCATCAAAATTCTAACTTACTCCTTTAAGATATTTTCAAATTTTATGTTTCACAGCTAATAGTAAAAGTGAGTAGAATAAGCCTGACTGATGAATTCCCTTGCGATGAAATAGGCAGACTTATTTTGACTAAACTATTTGCCTCATGTATAGTTATTCTTGAAAGGCCTAACAATTTAATGAGCCCGTTTTCTGCTTCTTAAAAAAATAGTGATAGGAATATGGAAAAAGCCCTGAACTCCCAAATTGAAAGGTATGGATTTGAGTGCTGGTTCTGCCAGTTATCTGATGATCTTAAACGTAACACCTAAACTTTTGTCGTTCGTAAAGAATAATAACTGTCCCTGAGCCTATTTCTCAGGGTTGCTGTGACAATCAAAACAATAATGTATGTAAAGCGGTGTATTACAAAGACTTTCAGAAATAGAAATGATCATTATCACTAACATTCCTAAATGGACAATTCTTTCCCTTAGGAGAGATTTTGGGGAGGAGGGTTTAACAGGTAAGTTAGGACCTTTTCTTTTGATGAATCCCCTTATTAGGTTATTGAGTCTCTTCCTAATTATTTGGTTAAATTAGTTCCAAAGTGACTGCAATATCAACAATTGTGAACCTTAGGGTGGGGGCAAGGGGAGATCTGTAATCTCTAACCAGATCCTTAAATTATCCTCATTTTCTAAAACTAGTTTATCACACACTGATATGCTCCCTTTTTTCTTCCTCTTTGGCCAACTTAGTAAAAGTGAATTGTCACAACCGGTGTGAGTTCCTACACAAAAATGAACTGCATTGGCCTTAGCACCAAGGGCCTGGGACCTCAGCTGCAAAAAAAATAAAATTCTAAAACTGGAAGAAAAATGCCATGTTAACACTTAAAAGCTGTAGTTTTCTTTAGATGCCGGAATATGTATGGCCAATTATAAGGCAACCAAAAAACAAAAAACAAAAACAGCACATTCAATTTGGGTGCATTGTCCATATATGTTGTATGAATTCACATTTAAAAAGCTGGTTGGGGGAGAAGAGTAGAGACTAAAATGGAGGAAGTAGGTGCTAACAGTTAAGTTCTTTGTGAATTATGTTCTTCTTTCTTCGGCCAGTCATCCTCAAGAATCAAGTAGAAATGCCACACTGGACCCTAACCTTATTTCTGGCAGAAATGCACCACCCTCACATGAATTATAAATCAGAAAATAAGAACTTTCTATTCAGGACTTCTAGAATGGATTATGGCAGATGCTTGGAAAAGGTTTACAAAATTGTTCAATGTCCTTGCTCCAGCAGAAATGATCTTGAGGAGTCACCTTGGTCAGCATTAGGAAGGGAAATTGCCTCTCAGGCCCAAAAGGCAGATACTCCCCTTCCTAAGATTTGCAGACATTTAAAGCAGTCCCCTTAGGAGATTATGCAGCAAGCACCAACATTCAGGAAAGAGGGTATAAGAAAACATTCTGTTTGAGAAGCTTCCAGACCCCTACGAATGACTTGTGGGGTGAGAGGTAGGTTGGGATTCTAAAAGGTGGGAGATGTTTGCACCCACACTGACCCATGTGTGGGAGAACTAGCTTCCAACCTGGGTAAGGGCTGAGAGGCGGAGGGTTTGCTGTGAATGGTCAGCTTTACGACATGCCCCTAAAACAGCCAGAGGAGGATCCACCTGAAAGCGCCTGCTGCAGCCTGACTCACCGGGTCAGTGCTTCTGCTGGAGGTGATTTCTGGAGGGGCTATCAGACAGGAAGTGGGGGGTGGGAGGGGTTGAGGACATATGGTCTGGAGATGAATGTTGGAGCCACCCAAACTGATGAAGGGGGTGGTGACATAATTACATGCTTGTTCCAAATAGTACATATGGCTTTCTCTGACTTCTAGTTTTTTAGACAACTCTTACACTGACTGCTTTTAAATCCTTTGACTTTGAAATTTTTACTTGAATTCTCCCCACCTCACAGATACCTTGCATTGGTCACAGCTCTTGTTTGGGGTGAGTAGAGATGAAATGAGGTCCAGCCTGATTAATTATGGTGTGGTGTCTGCACCAGGTGTTATGCCAGTTGAATAGCTTGACTGTGTTTTCATAAAACCAAATTATAATCCACAAACTTAACTTTTTGTTTCTTTTAATGCAGTGTTACTTACCAATGTATTTTAAATGGTTCTGGTGTGTGGTTTAAAAGACTGTGGGTTATAGCTATGCAAAGGGCACCTATCTCATGTTTATTTAACCACAGAAGCAGCTTCCTTTAAAAATTGAATCAATTATCAAATATATCATTTATGGAACAATTCCTCCAAGTATTCATTCTGTTTGACCTTAAGCTGTGTCTGCCAATAGTCATAACAGTTGTTCTAAGCAGCACCAAGACCTTAGTAGATGACAGATAAAGCAGGTGTTTGGTGTGTGACCTTGATTACAACACGTTTTGATATGATGATATGGATTTACCTTGACTGACATTTGTTTGACCACTGCCACAGATTTTCTTCAAATCAGAAGAAAATCATCTATGTGGGGTAAAACATCCCGTGAGTTTAGGTCAACATATTTGGAACCCAGACTATTACTAGGTTTTTTAGAACTCAAATCGTAAGAAGTCCCATGTAACAAATATGTACTATCAAGGCTAATATTATATTTAAGTCAAGCCAAAATCACTGAGCACCTTCTCTGAGTGGAAGAAATCTAAGAACCTTGGTAAACATTGTTTCTTATTGTACACACCACTATTTTACCAAGTTCCAATCAATATTTGTATTCCATTCATTAAACATTGAAAGTTCTTCCAGCATGCCATGCAATCACACCTAAGTATTTGCCCTTCTACAGGTTTAACAAAATGTTTCAGACAGAGACTATCAAAGAATGAGGACTATACAAATGTCTCCCTCTGATAACAGGACTCAGTGGCGACTTTAGCGGCTCCAAATCTTGGGGAAGTTTCCACTGCCTCCCACTGCTCTCCTCCCACGTGACTACAGGGACTTGGAGAAGCTCCAAAGACAGACCAAGGTGACTGTCCTTGCCCTTCCAGCATGAGTCCTTGGAGGGCCTCTATGCCAGATTATAAGGGTAAAGGCTTTAGGACAATTGACTCTCCATTGTCCTCGAGGCCAGTCCATTTGTATTACAGATGAGGAAACTGAGGCTAGGAAAGAAGTGACTTGTGCAAGGTCACATAGCTACTATAATTCCATGCCAGAACCGGAGCTCCAGTCCTGGGATTCCCATTTCTGTGCTCTTTTCTTTCCATTAATCTCAATCATGCTCATCTTTCAGATTTCAGAGTGAACGATATCCTCTCTCACTTTTGAGCCTTGGCATACAAGCTGTTTTCTCTATTTGCAATCCCACCCTCTCCCTATACTACTCAGGGACTCTCACCTTTTACAACTGACTGACTTACTCTGAAGATCTTAGTTAAAACCTCATTTCTACTTCCTGAATCTCTGAGGCCGGGTTAGGTGCCTGTCTGTGTGCTCTGCCATTCTGTGCTGCAGCTAATGCCAGTGTTTCTCAGCCTATCGTGGAATCCAGATCTCCAGCACACTGCAGGCTCAGTGAGGACAGGTGCTTATGTCGTGCACAGTTGCCTCCCTGATGTTATCACAGTGCCTGGAACTCCTTAACTGTATTTTGAATGGATAAATGAAACGATGAGCAAGTGTTCTCTCTTTAAGGAAAAGAAGGCTGGAGGAGGACTGCTAGGGATGGAAGGGGACTCAGGGCAGACAGGTGGAGAACTGGTGGGAAAGAAGGTAGGTCTGTGAAGCCTGCACCTCTCCAGGTACTCACTTCAGGATGTCTATCTTCTTTTCCAATTCTAATGATTTGGAGTTTCTAGAGAGGCTTGCAACAAAGTCATGAGGAATTTAGGGAGAAAATGCCTAAGAGGACCCCACCTACCATTTCTCTCTGACTCTTCTGGAGTGCTCTTTCCAGAAGAGGCCCATCGAGGGCAGAGGGCCCCTGGGATCAGGTGGGAGTTGGGCCTTTTCTCTGCAGATGTATGTATGTGATTGATGCCTACCTTTTTAAAAATCCCTGCTGATGACTGCCAAAGGTGGGTTCTTGTTTCGACTCACTGCAGTTCACATGGGCCAGGAAAGAGAAAGATACTCTTGTGCTAACATAACCCAGGTGCCCCTGGCTGCCCAGGATGGGCAGCTGAGAGTCTTAGCAAAGGCACAGGCACAAGAGTGCTTCTGGGGGACAGCATTGCAGTCCCATGCAGCTTTTCTGGCAGAATTCTGGCCTTGAGGGTGGTGTTCTCTGCTGTGTCTGGATGTGGTACCTTGTTCTGAAGGTCACTCACCCGGCCTTGCCCTTTCCAGAGTGCTATGGCTCTCGCCGTGCTGGTGGACATTTTAGTCTTGGCCGTTCCTTACTCCACGGTGGGCCTCAAAGCACAGAGGCCAGCCTGGCATTCCAGGGCTAAGGCAGGGTTCATTGATACAGGACTATTACTCAGTCCTATTTTAGAAAAAAACATAATTGTTCATCCCTTAAGGGATTTCTCAAACTTCATTTTAGCATCAGTGTCCCCATCGGTAAAGGGACAGATTGGAATGAAGCCACCCTCATCTTACCTCTAAATGTCTTTGATTTTGTATGCAGAGTCCCTAGTTCCTCTCAGGAAATTTTCTCTAAAATGTTAGCTTCCCAACTTGTGTGAACATGCCCAGGAAGTTCCAGAGGGGCAGGTCCTCAAAGCCCAAACTTACTTGCTACAGAGGTCTCGTCATCTTATAGTCAACTTCCTGTTTTGCAGGTCAAACAATTCAACCTCGGGGCCTTACTTTTGTGCACACAGGATTCCCCAGCTTCTCCTCAAGTCCTCCCCCCAAGGCTTTGGGGGCACTTACATCCCCATGGTACCTGAGTAGCTTCAAGCACTAGTGTTTTCTCTCCTGAGCAGGGAGCTTTTGGCAGGGGGGGAGGGCTGCCTTACTGCCATGTCCTGTGAAGAGTCTAGCCTGCTCCTCAAGGAACCAGGCTCTCACCCTGTTTGTTATGCCACAAACAGGGCTTCCTGACGAGAGTCACACAGAGCCCTCTGTGTACCAAAGATGTGTAAGAGCTCGGGGTAAGGAGAGGAGTACTTGTTACTCATTGGTGATGCTGTCATTACTAAGGAGGCCCCAAGAAGGGGGCCTAACCAATAATCTGACCCAAAATATAGTTAAATAGTGCTTTCAGTATGTACTCACAGATCCTCTCTCTAAGACCTGGACACGCACTCAGAGGGCTCCTACCTGGAATCATTTTGTCCTCCTGATGGCGTGGTTTGTTATTCAGTTTGTTACTCCACTTTCTTTTTTACTCTGAGATGTGTCCTCTTGGATGTAGCTAAAAAGCACAGATTCAAAGAAAATGTGGGGCTCCTTCCTGAGTTTGCCAGACAGGGCCCACAATATTGGGATCCCATCAGTGGACATGGTCATGACCCAGGTTCCAGCGAGGGCCCAGCTGCATAAAGACTTTGGAAATCTTGGCAGCTCTGTGGTCATTTCTCTGATTGCACTCTTATTTGTCCTGTTCTTCTGATAAATCCTTTATTCTGCATAGCGGTGTCCTTTAGTGACTGATAGACCCAGAGCCAGTGTTATTTGGCCGCAGGCCTCAGTTGGGTGCCCACACATAGTTTTCTGTGGGTCTTTGGAGAAGATCTTGACATTGACCCTGCCTTGGAACAACAGGGGTGAGTGTTTATTGCAGAATATGACCACAAGTTTCAGAAGGCTTGCCGGTCCTAAAATGACCAAGGGTAAGGAAAGGAATAGGCATGATTTTGATGGGTCAACCAGAGAGATGCTCTGCATTAAGGAGCCTAGAAGTGTGGTCACTGTTTAGCTTTCTGTCTACCTCACGCTTACAACAAGTATTTACCAAGGGTCCACTCTGTGCCATTATGCACTGCATTATCGTTCTGGGCACATGGGATAGTGGTGAATGACATGTGCTGACAAACACGGAAAGCCAATAGGGTATGAGTGGGGGAAGGTCTTGCTATTGGACCTCAGAGCACCTCAATAATTTAAGAAGGGACTATTATTTTGCACTGAAATGTTAAAAGATTACCAATGTGCAGTATTTTGCAACTTAGCCATTCCAGAACTGCAAATATGGGGCCTTGGAAAGTATTGCCTTAGGCGACCACAGATAACAGGGAGGATGTTAGACAGAAATCTCTGATTGATGAGAGAGATGGCATAATATCTTTTAGGAAAGGAGAGTGGGATATCACCTAAGGAGAGAAGAGATATCAATCCGGAAGCACCGCACTGGCATCTTCTGCTTATACCAGGCTACGTTGTTGGTCAGCGGGATGTGGGCTCTCGGCTTGCTTTCTGGCAGCGGGAATGGGGGTGCTCTGAAGTTTTCTGCCACTGGTGACCAATGGTCTGATTTTAAGAGTGATTTTAAAGATGAGAGTGAAGGATAAACTTATCTAACTGACAGGTACAGAAATGAAATGTAACCCCAGAGCACTGACTCAGTGGATCCAGTCAGGATTGCTTACTATAAACTCGAAATGTGCTGCTCTCAGGAGCTGCTCAAGAAGCAGAATACGTGATTTAAAGTAAGGGCTGGCGGAGGGCTTGGGACAAACATGTTTACAAAATGCTTTGCTGATCAAAGTCAACCAAGTTTCTTTCACGCAGGACTCCTCAAAGTCCTCAGTGTGAACACGTACTTTTTGAGATGCTGGGTTGGGGATAGGAGAGAGCCTGGAGGAATCTGGAAACACTGGGAAAAACAGAATCCTTCCCGGAGGCACAACACGTGGGGCCAGAGTTCTTGGAAAACACTGGGGTAGGACTCTGTGGTCATCAGGCTTGAGCTATCATTTAGAACAGAATTAAGGGTCATATTTGCCTTTTCCTCCTTTTACTTAGACTTGCATTTTGATTTGAAGAAACTTCTTTTCTTTAGTACTTTAACATTTCTGAAACTGCCACTCTACGAGTTAGAGAAAATATCTTAATAAAGCAAAACAAATATTAAAAACACAAATAAAATTAACAACTACCCCCTTAGTCCCTTGTATTTCAAAAATACATGCTACTAGGTCTAACAGAGATCACAAAAAAACCTTAATTTTGGATAATGTAGTTGTTTTCTCTTTTTAAAAATATTTATCATTTACATTGTAAGGAATTTTGTTTAAAGTAAGCTAGACATAAAGATCTCTCTCTATATCCATCTGTATTTATAGCTATTTATCCCTCTATCTATCTATATGTATCTATCAATCTTGTTTGTATGGTCCATAAGATAAAATATGTAATCTGAAAAAAATTAACAGTAAAATATAATTGTTGTGGAGACAGGTAAAGACTTAAAATAGTTTTAAAAAGACTTTCAAATGGAAGAAATATACAGTATAAATTGTTCAATTAAAACATAAATATGGTTTTATGGTATTTAAACCACAATTATTAATATATTATTAAAGACTTGGTAGGACTGCAGCAATTAAAAGCTACCTGGAGGGCTGGTTAACAATGTAATTTCCTGGGCCTAGCCCCAGAGGTGCCCGTTCAGTCGGTCTGGGGTGAGGCCCGGGAACCTGCATTTTTAACAAGCTCCCCAGGTTGTTGAGATGCAAGGATGCTGCATCTTTTCTCTTAACCTAAGAGAAATTAGGTTGGAGGTTAAGAAACAATCTGGGGTATGGGAAATGTCTGACTAAGGCTTTAGATATGAGACAATCAACTACATACAAATTTAAAGTGGCCAGTATAATTTTGACCAAAAAAAAAAAATTCAAAATATGCCTTATTATAAAGTGTTTCTAGGGAGCTTCGATTTTGTGATGGGCATTACAGAATAAGTGGGTGTGGTGGGATAAACAGTCTGACCATGTGTTTCTCTATTATTCTCCTCTGATGACAGCTGATGTGTTTCTTGTGCCCCAAGTTTATTTGCTTGGGAAGGAAAAGAGATTGGTCAATATTTGCAATTTCAGGAACATTTTACATCTGTTTAACGTATTGAGTTTTATGATATTTAACGTTGCAAAACATTTTCTTCCATAAACACAGTTAACAGGGCAGATTAGATTGGCCCTTCTGACAGATTAGATAGGTTTTTGTCTTAGCCTTTGATGAAAGGCAGCAAAAGCACATGGGATGAAGTTTTTAAAATGTCATCGTAAAAACAACATTCTGATCAGTCCCTAACTGCCAGCAGCCATGAGAAAGTTAAGGAGTTGCTGTGGCATTACCAGGGGTCAGTAGCGCTAACGCTTGTGCACTGTGACAAGGGGAGAGCGGCCCATTCTCTCCTGGAATAAGGATGGTCATTGATGCCTTAGATGCAGGCATCACTCCCTCAACCCAAACTGGAGGTAATTATGTGAACTGTGAAATTATTCACCATCTAGAATGAATCCTAGGCTGCTTTAATTTAAACAAAATTTATAAAAGCGGCTTCTTTCTAGCCAGTTATACATCTTTGCTTTTCTGGCCACCTGATAATAATCAGGTGAAAAGAAAAATGGTATTAGGAGTGTGTAAGAGCTTAGCATACAAAAAGTGAAAACAAATTTTAATGGCAGTGCTTCCCTCAAGAAAAGAATAAACATGCTGACTAGGAACTCTACTTCATGTCTCATCCACACGGCCTAGCAAACTTTGAAAGCATGACAAGTGAGGAAAGGTTTGTGCTTTCCCAGCATTATAATTTTCCTTCTCTAATACTGTAATTTTTGTGGCAACCGTTCAAATAACTAATCTACTTTGGAAATTACTTTTTTTCCTTTTGCCTTAGGGAACTATTATCTCAGATTATTTTGATCAACTCTTCACCCAGCCGTATTGCAGATATTGTCATAAAAAATTTAAGTCTGGACAAGCAGAAAAAAATGGTTAAGAGGCCGAAAACATTTAAATTTTCATGGACTAACTAAGCTGCATTGTTTGAATTCTTTTATATATAAACAATTGTTTTATATATTATTTTAATTGAAATTTTATTTTGACGTAAATGAAGATTCATGTTTACCTGTAACAATACAATAATACCAATTCTGTGTACCCTTTATCCAGTTTCCTCCAATGTTACATTTTGCAAAGCTCTGGTATAATATCACAATAAGACACTGACAGATTCAATCCACTAATCACATTCAGCTCTGTGTGTATTTAGCTCTGAATTTAATCACTTGTATAGGTTCCTGCCTCCACCACCACAGTTCCAACACCATAAGGATCTATCAAGTTGCCCTTTTATAACTATGTCACCTTTCTCCCACCTTCTTCCTTTCTTCCCATGGTTCCTAATCCCCCTGAAAACCACTAATACACGTGTGTTCTCAATTTTTAAAGTTTTGCTATTTCAGAAGTTTTATATAACTGGAATCATCAGTGTGTAAACTTTGGGGATTAATTTTTTTCCACTTAGGATAACTTCCTGGAGATGTGGCCAAGTTGATGGCTTATCAAGTTTGTTCGTTTTTAATGCTGAGTAGCGTTCCCTGCTATGCATGTACCACAGGTTGTTTCACCGTCCACCTGCTGAAGGACGTCTGCGTTGTTTCCCGTTTGTGGTTATTATGAGTCAAGTTGCCACAAACCTTCACATACAGGTTTTTGAATGAAGATAGGTGTCCTAGTTCGTTCAGGCTGCGATAACAAAGTACCACAGACTGGTGGCTTAGGAACAATGAAAAAATATTTCTTATAGTTTTGGAGGCTGGAACTCAGAGATCAGGGTGTCCCCATGGTCAAGTGAGGGCTCTCTTCCAGGTTGCAGACGGCCCTCTTCTCACTGTGCTCTCACGTGGGCAGCACAGAGGGGCCAGCACAAATCCCACCTTTATCTCCCAGAGACCTCACCTCCTAATACCATTGGGGAATAGGGTTTCAGCATATGAATTTGGGGGGACATAAACATTTAGTCCATAATAAAAAGTTATCATTTCTCTGGGGTAAATAACTAAGAGTTCAATTTCTGGGTCACATGATCACTGCATATTTAGTTATATCAGATGCTGCCCAACTGTTGACCAGAGGGAATGTTACGTTCCCACTAGCAATGTGTGAGTGATCCCGTTTCTTATGCTCCGCAGCATTTGGTGGTGTCTCCATCTTTTATTTTAGCCATTCTGACAGGTATGTAGTGATAGCTAATTGTGATTTTAATTTGCATTTCTTTCATGGCTAATGATTTTGAACATCTTTTTGTGTACTATCAGTATATCCGCTTTGATGACATGTCTGTTCATGTCTTGACCCATTTTCTAATTGGATTGTTTATTTTATTTTATTTATTTTTAATTTTTTTTTATCCAAAATGTGTTTATTGGGATGGTTCCTCACTCATCTTGACTTACGGTGCTTTTAGTGCTGCTTCCTTCTGCAGGAGCACCCTTCTGTGAGCCTTGCTTTTCCTCCTGGAGGCTGACAGAGGACCATGGAGCAGCCAACACACAAAAATACTGTTTGTGCATGGCTAAAGACGGTGGTCATTTTGTAGCATCCTGGGCGTTTCAAGTCCATGAAGTAGGAATTGGGGCTCTGCACCAGGGGCTTCTTCTTGTGTTTCCTCCTCTTCTGGAGAGGGATGAAGGAGATCCTTAGCAAGAGGCATGTTCTCGTGGGGTGGTCGTCACCACTGAAAAGGATGGATTGTTTATTTTTTTACCATTAAGTTTTGAGAGATCTTTATACATTCTAGGTATCAGTCCTTTGTAGTTGTCTTTTAACCTGCTTTTGAGTGTAAAGTTTGCCTTATATTTTTAAAGGCATCTTTCTACAGAATTTAAGTAACTATTATGCTTATTTTTTCTTGTACTAATTAATATTATTGCTGTTTAGAGTACTCTTTGTTTCTCTTCCTGATGTGTAACTATAGAATACAGATAATTTTTTTTCCTTCAAGGGAGATTACTGAGGAAATAGTTTTAGAAGAGAACGAGAAATTTCTTTGGGTGAGCGTAATATGCTGTCTCAGCTTTAGCAGAACTAACAATAAAGATTCTTCTAGCACAGAAAAAGAAAATGGACATGATTTCAGCAGAGAAAACATGCTACTGTCTGAGACTCTGGGATGCTGGTAGACGTCTTCTGTATAAAGGGAAGAAAATACATAGTGGAATAATGCCAGTTCAGGTAGAGTGTGCAGGGAGAGAAAAAAATCTGGTCATGGGTAAACAACAGGTAAAGGGCTGATATCTCAAATCTGAGGACTCCAGGGCCTCAGCCCAAGGGAGCCTTTACTTGGAGAGGAAGATATGTTCCAATGAAGCTGGAAAAGAAGCCGGTCCCTTCTGGAGCACTTAAACTGTTCTGGATTTGGGAGTTTTGTTTGCAGAGTTTAATTAACCTGTTCAAGTTTGGATTTTAATTTAGGTTCAAAATTGTTAAAAGATATTTTAAGAACTAAACAAACAAAAAACAAATTTGTGATACAATCCTTAACATACACTGTATGAAAATGTAAACATATATATACTTACAAACTACATATCTAAATGATTTTGATACCTTTGAGCTGCATTAATAATAGAATTTAGATAAAATAGGTGAGGGTTATTCTAATACAACTTTCTCACTATTTAAAAGGCTATTTAGACTAGAGCGTGTCTGTCAGCCAGTTATGTGCTGTGATTTTCCATTCTTTCTCAATGTGAAGACTGACCTCTAGTGTTCCATTCTTTTAAGAAATAGTAAACTAAGTCTGGTTGGGAGCAGATACTGGGATACAAATTGCTTCAGAGATCAGCTGCCCAACATCTGTTACACACCTATCACGTGCTGGTCTCTGATGATGGAGATCTGCCTTATTCTAGAACTGCTTCGAGCAGTGTCAGTTATTTCAAATGACCTCTATTGGATATATATTATCTAAATGAAAGACAATATTATGGAACTAAGAGTATAAAACAAGAGCTGGCATATCACTAAGTCAAATCAAGATTTAAAGGAAAATCTGCACCATCCTGTTCATATATTTTAAATAGTTATTTCCTGAAATGTTCACTCTCATACACAATTCCATTCAGAAATCAGTTCCCAACAAAAAGTTTCAAAGACATAATTTTTGAACAATACCAAACATTTAGTGTCACGGATGGCAGTTTTTCATGAGAATGATCTAAGGAAGTTTTTAAACCTTTTATTAGAGAATACTTAAAACATTCACAGATGTAGAGAATGGCACATTAAACCTCTGTATGTCCCGCCCAGCTCCAGCCATTATCACTATTCTGAAAATCTAATTCCATGTGTACTTCCCTCCCACTTCATTCCAAATTTTATTTTAATCAGTTTAATGAATTGTCGTATTTTGAACATCAAAATACATCTTTTAGTGCTTAAAATCTTTAAAACAGTATCCAATATACTGAACTCTATTTAACTTAGGAGAGAAAAGTAAAGTTATAGCAGATTTGAGGCCAGTAAAAGTAAGTACGGTGCTGTAAAGCTGTTATAAAAGATAGTCTTTAGCTAACTACTTGTCGCCTCCCGCACGTCAAGGGTTGTGGGGAGCAATGACGGCAGCGCAGGGTTAAGAAACACAATAGTCAAGAATAGAGAGCAAGCGGGGCCAAGGGACTGCAGCCTCAAGGACTGAGCCCCGAATGGGGCCTACACATAGCTTTTATCAGTTAGGTGGGGAAGTAAAGGAGATAAAGCTTGTCAATCTCAAGATCTGTGAATCCCATACATTGTAACTGGAAACTGATTCAAGCCAATCACCCCTGCCTGCCAATGATCCCTAAGTCTCAGGATGTATGTACCTCCCCCAAGGGACAAAACCTGTATGCATATGAATAGATGGGGAGCACATCATTGAATCTCTTCTCCTGCAGGTTGTGGGAAGGAAGGCAGCCACAGAGGCTGAGGCTCTCCTTAGCCTGAGGAAGGTGGGGGGCTGTGCCCACCACTATCAACCCTGTGGGTTCTCCTGTTGGTCCCCACGCTGCTCTGCCTGGCTTAGGTTGCCCCCCCACCCCCTGTGGGGAGTCGTACCCGTCATTGGCTGACCAGCCATCTTTTGGGGCCAAACAGGGAGACATAAAGTGCAAGCACAAAGGTGAAGCAAAGTCTCTGAAAGGATCCGTCTCACAGACTCTCCTTTTTTTAGGGGCAGGTACAAGGAGACAGACGGGTAGATTGCTGCGTGGCAACAACTATTAACTATTACTAAGGCAAAAAAAAAAAAAATGATGTCATCAAAAGAGAAAAAAAAAGAGAGAGGGACGTATGGAGAGAGGGAAAAAGAGAAAGAGGAAGGAATGAAGGCGGTCTTAAAGAATGAACAGAAAAATAAGTCTTTTTTACAACTACCTCCTCCGAGAAGCCTTCCCTAGGGGTTAGAATTAACCACTTTTTCTTCAGCTTGCTTTTTTGTCATTCTATTCTGCTTCGTTTAAATAAAATGCTGCAAAGGTCTGTATTCTCCAGTCATCAAACGTGCTTATTGAGGGCTAGAATTAGGTCTTTCTCTCTGTATTGGCGTCTCTGCCCCAGGTAAGCCCGACAGTCTTCTGAGAAGCCTCTCTGTGTCTGTTGCTGATGCTTACTCGTTCTCAGATAGCAGCCAGGGTGCCCTGACTTGGATCACCTTACTCCTTTCTTCAAAGCCCTCTAGAGGTTTCGCATTTCACTCAGAGTGAAGCTCAGTTCTTCTGATGGCCTCAAGCATCCCAGGCACCTCCGCCTGGCTCCCCTGACCGAACATTCTTCCCCCAAATGGCCACGTGCTAAATTCACTCACCATTTTCAAGGTTTTGCTCAAATATTTTTTCACTCCCCTAATCCAGCACTTCTCACCCATTCCTTACTCTTTGTTACTTTTCTCCACAGCAAGTATCACCAAATGGTTCTGTCTGCCCCATTGGGATGTAAGCTCCATGTGCAAGATGTGTGTTCACTGCCTTGCTTAGAGCTTGTCACATAGCAGATGTTCCAGAAGATGATCTGTGGGATGAATACTGAATGAATTGTGTCTCTCATCGTGTGTTGGATATAATAGGCACACTTAATTAATGTTTGTTGAATGAGCCAATGAATAAATTCTGACCCGAAATTGTTCTAAATAACCAAAATGCCTGAGAAAGCAGGGGAGAAATACTCAAAAAGTGAGGTCTATTGAAAGCAAATTTTAGAACATAGAATAAGGCTGTAGCTCTATCAACTTTGCAAAATTTAGCTGTGAACCTAAAGTATGAGTTGTAAGAAATCCTGTAAAATGTTCTGTCTCGTGGTTTCAGCACCTACTTCTAATCCTGAAAGTTGCATTCTAAGATTTTCCTTAAACATCTGGCTCTGGTACAAACCTTTTGAAAGGAGAAGTTAGCCACCCCCATCTACCCACAAACTGGCATACCCTAAATTGGGTGTTTTCAAAGCAGGCTTCTCCCTTATTAGCTGTTTTCTATTTAATTGTTTCTCTTATTTAGTGGCAACATACACCCTTTGCAAAAAAAAAAAAAAAAATTTCATCTTGGTCACCTTGTGGCATTACCTTTGGAACAAAATAGTAAGTGTAGAAATATCAAGGGAAAAGCACAAAGGCCATTCTAAAGTGGGTGGTCAATAGCATTTTAATTCTTCACTGTAATCCTCACAAACCAAAAGCCCTGTGAACTATTAAATTACTGTGGGGATTTCCTCTGGGCTCCTGGTCCCAGCTGGTCTCAGGATGTTCTTGGCAACGGGCAGCTTGGGTAATATTCCCCGAACACCTGTCACCTGCTTCACACAGTAATCTAAACAGAATACGAATACAAAGGCCTATTATCAATTATGCAATGATCAGTCTGGCTCATGCGGCACGTCTGTGTGGCCTCTTTCAGAGCATGTTGAACATTCCCTCAGCAGGCACATCAAAACACAGGAGACAAGAAAGGGCATGAAGAGATGGCTGCAAGCTCTGTACTTCCACATTCGGTTAAATGAGTTTGGGCACATGGAGATGAAGTGGGTGGAGGCGGGCATTTGTGTCATGCCGAAGGCGGGGCTCTGGGCGAGGCCCATGACAGCCAAGGTCTGAAAGTACATGCATGTGCACACAAGTGAGTTTTTCTCCTCTGGTGTTACACTAGGTGATACCCAAACTCGTGGTATTAGAACACTGGCTTCTGACCTTCCTCACCATCTTTATGTAATGCCTGGCATGTCCAGGGTAATCAGCTGTCCCCGTTGCACAGGACTTACATGGGAAAAGTCCTGGGCACACTGGCAGAAGCGGGCCACCCTGTGTCAGAAGTGCTCAAACTGGCACCGGTTGGCCACCCTGTGTCAGAAGTGCTCAACACTTGTTTGCACAGTCCATTTTCAACTCACCAGTAAGTATACAATTGACTCGTGATTCCAGGAAGGACTGTGCCCAATAGTAAGGACATTCAGAAAGCAAGACAACAGCGGGATAACTGTGAAGCCAGGGCTGTATGAGGAGTGGGCGCGTTGACAGCAGTTTCCCCGGGAGCAGACATCACTGCAGAGTGCAATGTCTGTAGATAATTTGAAAACAATAATAAAACTGACTAAAAGGCAGTCTGCTTTGAATTATCAGCCTGCACCAGCAATTTTACATAAAGGCAGTGATAAAATGTACTCCTCCTGGCTGGGATAGATACCCCCTCGATATGCCACTGCGTGGAGCAGAAATATAATCCATGATCTGGAATTTTTTTTTTTAATTGAGAGCACATGCTACCATGCTTCCCCGAAAATAAGACCTACCCTGAAAATAAGCCCCAGTTTAGATCGTCAGCCAGATGGACACATTTAGTGTGTTATGACGATGTTCCAGGAGAAGATGACATGACTGTATTTGAATAAATGTAGATTGTTGTACATGAAAAAATAAGACATCCCCTGAAAATACACCCTAATGCGTCTTTTGGAGAAAAAGTTAATATAAGACCCGGTCTTATTTTGGGGGCAATATGTATATGTATGCTAAACCCTTTCCATGATTTTCTCATCTAATCCTCCCACCAACTCATAAGGAAGGTACTCATTTCTCCCACTTTGTAGATGAGGTACTAAGAATTAAGGAGTCTTTTCATTAAGGTCACAAAGATAATAAGTGGATAATCTGAAGGCCAGGCCTGTTTGAGGTAATTCTTTTAACCCTGGTGCTCTGTCGCCTTTGCATCTAGCTTCTGCACAAAGGCCAGGCTGAAAGCTGAATCTAGAGCATTTCACACCCACCCGGTGGACAAGGAGGTGGCACTGGTGATTCAGACATAAGAGTTGTGTAATAAATATTTGTTCAATAAGTGAGTGAATGAAGGAATGCACTGGGTGAAAATCCTTTAGCTTTTGCCTACTATGTGGTAAGAGGAATTGTTGATCACTTGGAAAGAAGGAGGATGTTAGACTAATGAATTTCATTATGGCTAAGAATTTTGATATATTTTCAGGTATATGGGCAAAATAATTATCATGGCCGAGGTGCACAAACATGTTTTTGTTGCTTGTTTGTGAATGTGTTACAAATTTTTCTTGATGAGACTCTTTTTCTTGCTTTATTTGTAACATTTTGCTGTTTGACAATACTTTGGCTCACTAGCATTGTTTTCCATTTGCATGCTTCTAAATTATGATTTTCCTTTAAAGAATGCCATACATACAATTATATCAAAAGTTCACCATTAGTTGAAGAAGAGTGAAAAAAATCATTTAAATGTAAAGAGGTAGAATTATTTTTAAATGTAAAGGGGATGTATTTATTTGGTTTGTGTCAGGCTTCTTCTATGTTCTATATTTGAATATTATTTTACAGCTTTCTAAACTATAAACATTTATCAGAAATATTTTTGTGACAGGATTTGCTTTGCCAGGGTTCATAATTATCATCAGCTTTGCTTGCCAATGAAGAAGAATGCTTTCATCTGGATGAATTTATGCATGGATGAGAGTGGGAGATTCTTTTCTGAGGGAGATTTTTATCTACAGCCTAGAGGCTGGGGAAGCTTTTTTATAAAGTAGATAGACGATTTGATTCATAAAATTTCTTATTTCAATTACAACCACACAGGATGCTGGTTCTCCTATAAGTGAAGTGACTGACATTGGTCATATTTTCCATTTTTGATGGAGCTTTAAAATATCTCTGCTTTACTGTTCAGATGCATATTTGTCAACCAAATCTCTCACCAGTTTAGGAAGAGTTTTCTTAGGGGGAAAATATACAAAAACCAGGTGTTGACATTAAAATCAGAGAGAAAAATGATTTCTCAATGAAAATATACCCCATTTACCAGTAAATGTTGAGCTGAACAATTTATTTATTTACTCTTTCAATTAACATTTCCCAAATACCCATGATATGGCCCTCAGGGTGCTATATGTCCACGCTTATCACATTTAATGTGCATATGAATCACCTGGGATATTGTTACAGTACAGATTCTGTCATAGTAGATCTTGGATGGGACCTGAGATTCTGCATTTCTAACACCCAGATGAGGCCAATGTTCCTGGTCCAGGAAACACACTTAATAGCAAAGGTCTTGGCATTGGAAATAGAGCCACGGGCTCTGGAACAAAACACAGCCCCTCAGTGGGCTTTTGAACAAATGGAAGAGAGATGAGTAACTGAAGACTTACAAAAAGAGTGGGAGGGTTCCACTTTTGGTAATGTTTGAGCAGTTCTTATTTGACTAACATTCGTGGAGATAGCAACTATAAACCCTGGACAAACCAAAGAAAACTGCTTTCTAAAGGCATGGGAGAACAGCAAGAGGAAAGCAGATATTGTAGGGAAGTTGACACTTGATAAAAAAGGGAATGACACTCACTTCTTGATGGCTTTTAGCCTGAGGACGATCCCTAGTCTGCTACCATGTTCCCCAAAAAATAAGACCTAGCTGGATAATCAGCTCTAATGTATCTTTTGGATTAAAAAATTTTAGTATATGTGCTGCCGAAGTGAGCACAAGGATTAAAAATTAATATAAGACCCAGTCTTATTTTTCTATAAGACTGGGTATAATATGATATGATATGATATGATATGATATGATATGATATGATATAACACCAGGTCTTACATTAATTTTTGCTCTAAAAGATGCATTAGAGCTGATTGTCCAGCTAGGTGTTATTTTCGGGGCAACAATTTATGTGGGTCAACTTAAACTCAGAGAGAAAGCCCTGCAGTGTACTGGCTTGAAAATCAGATATCAGAGTTCAGGGTAAGTACAGCAGCTGGAAAATGAGGGGAGATATCATAGAAAGGAGAGAGATACAAAGAGGGAGTCCCAAATTTGTGTATAAATGTCGTCCCAATCTGTGGCTTACCTCCAAGTCACTTATGCATGGGGAAGACTCCCAGCAATCCAGCTAAGGCTAAAAGAACTAAAAAAAATTTCAGCTGCTGCTCATGGCAAGGGAGAAAAAGCTTGCAGTTTGAATTCAGCAAATTAACTTCCTGCTTACAAAAATAATCAATAGTTTTCAAAGGAACATAATAGAATCCAGAGGCTCTTTAACATATCATTCTCAATATCCAGGACACAATCTGTGGACGTAAGAAACATACAAATGTAGAAAAATTTTATAAGAATTTGAGCCAAATTGATGACAACTGCCGGGAAGCAAGATCTCAAATGCTCAGGAGAAATGACAGTTTTGCAGTTTCTTTTATGCATTTGAAATTAAGGAGGGAATGTAAGGAATAGTACATGAAGGTAGGAAGTGCATATGCAGGTGTGGAGTGGATTACAGGATAGTTAACAAGATATGTGCTCTCTTGAGGGTGGTTTGCTTATTTCAAAGGTGTGTTAATCTAGATGCACTAAAACAACGGACGGGCTTGCTTAAGGCAAATGTAAACCTTTTAATAAAAATGTTACATGCCTGGGGTGTGACTACCCACCATGAACTGCCTAGTTAGGAATTTATGATCATATCACCCTACGAGGTACTTTCCATAGAACCCCTTTATTGTCCACAAATCTAAATTTTCTTAAAATGTGAAGAAACAGAAAGTGTGATCCATATTCAAGAGAAAAGTGTATTAGCTAAGGCCAAACCTGAGATGAACAAGGTACTGGAAATAGCAGACAAGGATTTTAAAGCATCTATTAATAACTATTTTCAAGGGTACAGAGGAAAATATATTCTTTATGAAAAAAAAAGATAGGCAATCTCAGCAGCAAAATAAAACTACTAAAAAAGACCTAGAAATTCTAGAACTGAAAAATATCATATCTAGAGACGTCATCAAAATGGTGGCATGAGGTAAGCCTCTGGAAATCTCCCCTGGAATTTATAACAAATTAAACAGCTATAACTCCACAAAGTACTCCATGCACAGAAGACAGGCAAGATGAAGAGGCTGTCTACTGAATTCACCTAAAGGTGGGCAAATTGAGTGAGCAGGGGAGAAGGGAAGGGAGAAGTGAGGAGACGGAGCTGCGCGGGCACAGGACGCAGACCTAGCTCAGTGCTCCGAGCTCGCTGCATCCCGGAACTACCGCAGCTGCGGGAGAGGGAAGAACTCGGACTGCTAGGGCTCCGCTTATGGCCCACAGGGCTGAGGGGGCAGCATATAACACGGCTGAACCCAACGCTCACGGCAGAGACCTCGGAGCAAACACTGAGGGAAGAAGGCTGAAAATGGTGGTTTAAGCCCTCACTACCGAGCAGAGAACGGAAGCCATAGGCACTGAAACTAGCCGCCTTCTCTGTACCCTCCCAGAGCTCACCCCGCCCCCACCTGCCCAGTGCTTGAGGGGAATAGTAGCAGTGTCAGATCAAAGGAATAGCATATTTGCAGTTCTGAGAACTGTGGTCCGCAGACACAGATTGGCAGCCCAACTAGTTCTGGCAAAAGGGAGGGAGCTGTAGAAGCAGGACTGGCTCTGGTGGTGGTTGCCGCCATTGTTCTGGGCCACCTCTCACAACTCACCCCATCCCTGTTCCCACCTATCTGGGCGGATCCCTTCAGGAGTAAACAGAACTGCTGAAACACACGGGCTCTGAATCTGGTGCAGGAAGAGCTTTGGATCTTCAAAAGCTCTCCACATCCCCACAGGGACGCGGCGCCCTATGACCCAGGAGTACTGTTAACAGAACAGAAGCCCACCTTCCAGGGAATCCCCCCATTGTGTGAGAAGCTGGAATAGTGCAGAGAAAACATAACACTACAGTGTGAGAGAGAAAAAAGGGCTGCAGTCAGAGAGAAAATAAAACAATCTACCAACACGTACTGGAAAGCAAAAGAAAGACCACTTCCTATCAACCTGTTGCAGAACCCACTCCTGTAGATGTCTAAGAAGAGAAATAATAAATCATTAATTGCCATGAATAACCAAGGCAACAAGGCAGCTCAGAAAGAAAGTGAAAAGTCTCCAGAAAATGAACGTAAAGATATGGAAATGTGTGACTTAAATGACAGAGAATTTAAGATTGCAGTTCTGAAAAAACTCAATGAGATGCAAGAAAATACAGAAAGGCAGTTTAATGAACTCAGAAACATAATCAAGGAACAACATGAGCATTTTACCAAAGAGACTGAAATTTTGAAAAAGAACCAAATAGAATTTCTGGAGATTAAGAACTCAATAGAAGAAATTAAGAATGAAATAGCCAGCTTAGGTAGTAGAGTTGACCAGATGGAGGAAAGAATCAGTGACATCAAAGATAGAAATCTGGAAATGACATGGATAGAAGAAGTAAGAGACTTGAGACTTAAAAGAAATGAAAGAACTCTCCAAGAACTTTCTGACTCCATCAGAAAGAGCAATATAAGAATAATGGGCCTATCAGAAGAAGAAAGAGAGAAGGGAACAGAGAGTATATTCAAACAAATAGTCGATAAGAACTTCCCAAACTTGTGGAAAGAACTGGATCCTCCAATCCAAGAAACAAATAGAACAGCTAATTAACTCAACCCGAACATGCCGTTTCCAAGGCACATCGTATTGAAGCTGTCAAAAATCAACAACAAAGAAAGAATCCTCAAGGCAGCCAGGGAAAAGAAGACGGTAGCCTACAAAGGAAAGCCCATTAGATTATCATCAGATTTCTCAGGAGAAACTCTACAAGCCAGGAGGGAGTGGAACCAAATATTCAAACTATTGAAAGAGAGAAATTATGAGCCAAGAATAATATACCCAGCAAAGATATCCTTTAGATATGAAGGAGGAATAAAGACTTTTCCAGACATACAGAAGCTGAGGGAATTTTCTAATACACGACCTTCACTACAAGAAATACTAAAGGAGCCTATTCGACCACCATCAACAGGGACAATGTATGGCAACCAAAACATAAAAAGGGGGAGAGTAAAGGCCTGAACTGGAATACTGGAATGGAGAAAGTAAGCATGCTGAAGAAAATGGAATACTCTAAATATCAAACTTTCTTTTACATAAACTTAAGGGTAACTACTCAAAAAAAATCCAGAACTGAAATATATACTGTAATAAAAGAAGAAACAGAGGGAAACATCATAGAATACCACCACACAGAAATAACAGACAAAAACAAAAAGGCAAAAAAACCATGGAGACACAATCTTACCAAAAAACTAGATAAAATGATAGGAAATCCTCACATATCAATAATCACCCTAAATGTAAATGGACTGAACTCACCAATAAAAAGGCACAGAGTAGCAGATTGAATCAAAAAACTAAATCCAACCATATGCTGTCTCCAAGAGACACATCTCAGCTACAAGGACAAGCATAGACTCAAAGTGAAAGGGTGGAAATTGATACTCCAAGCAAGTGGTATCCAGAGAAAATCAGGTGTAGCCATAGTGATATCAGGTGAAACAGACTTCAAGGTGAGAAAGATAACAAGAGACAAAGATGGACATTTCATAATGGTAAAGGGGATTATACAACAAGAAGACATAACAGTCATCAATATTTATGCCCCCAATCAGGGAGCACCAAAATATACCAAGCAACTACTAACAGAACTAAAGGGAGAAATTGACCAAAACACAATTATACTAGGGACTTAAATACATCATTGATAGCTATAGATAGATCATCCAAACAGAAAATAAATAACGAAATAACAGCCCTAAATGACACATTAGGTGAAATGGACATAATTGACACTTATAGAGCACTTCATCCTAAAACATCAGACTATACATTTTTTTCTAGTGTACATGGAACATTCTCAAGGATAGACCATATATTGGGACATAAAACTAACCTCAGCAAATTTAAGAAGATTGAAATAATACCAAGCATATTCTCTGATCACAAGGCTTTGAAATTGGATATCAACTGCTAAAAGAAAGCAGGAAAAAACACAAATACATGAAGATTAAACAACATACTTTTAAAGAACGACCAGGTCAAAGAAGAAATTTGAGGAGAGATCAAAAGATATATAGAAACAAATGACAAAGAAAATACATCCTACCAAAATTTTTGGGATGCAGCAAAAGCAGTTTTAAGAGGGAAATTTATATCATTACAGGCCTATCTCAAAAAACAACAAAAATCCCAAATAAATAACCTCACGTTACACTTTAAAGAACTAGGAAAAGAAGAACAAATGAAACCTAAGGTCAGCAGAAGAAAGGAAATAATAAAAATCAGAGCAGAACTAAATGAAATAGAGAACAAAAAGACAATAGAAAAAATTAATCTGAAAAAAGCTGGTTCTTTGAAAAGATTAACAAAATTGACAAACCCTTGGCTAGGCTCACTAAGATAAAAAGAGAGAAGACACTAATAAACAAAATCAGAAATGAAAAAGGGGAAATTATCATGGATGCCACAGAAATACAAAGGATCATCCAAGAATACTATGAAGGACTGTACGTCACCAAATTCAATAACCTAGAAGAAATGGACAAGTTCTTAGAAACAGATAGCCTTCCTAGGCTGAACCGTGAAGAATTGGAAAATCTAAACAGACCGATCACCAGTAAGCAAATTGAATCTGTCATTCAAAACCTTCTCAAAGGCAAAAGTCCAGGACTAGATGACTTCACTAGTGAATTCTACCAAACCTTCAAAGAGGATCTAATGCCAATCCTGCTCAAACTCTTCCAAAAAATTGAAGAAGAGACAGTACTCCCTAACTCATTTTATGAGGCCAACATTACCCTGATACCAAAACCTGGCAAGGACAACACAAAAAAAGAGAACTACAGACCAATATCTCTGATGAATACAGATGCAAAAATCTTAAACAAAATTCTAGCAAATCGAACGTAACAATGCATTAAAAGATTATTCATCACGACCAAGTGGGATTCATCCCCGGGGCACAAGGATGGTTCAACATACGCAAACCCATCAATGTGATCCATCACATAAACAAAATAAAGGACAAAAATCATGTGATTATATCAATTGATGCAGAAAAAGCATTTGACAAGATACAACATCCATTTATGATTAAAACACTTAATAAAATAGGTATAGAAGGAAAATACCTTACCATAATAAAGGCCATGTATGGCAAACCCTCAGCTAATCTCATAATTAATGATGAAAAAACTGAAGCCCTTTGCTCTACGTTCAGGAACACGACAGGGCTGTTCCCTATCACCTTTGCTTTTCAACATAGTGTTGGACGTCCTCGCCAGAGCAACCAGGCAAGAGAAAGAAATAAAAGGCATCCACATTGGGAATGAAGAAGTTAAATTGTCACTCTTTGCAGATGACATGATGCTGTATATAGAAAACCCTAAAGACTCCACCAAAAAGCTATTAGAAACAATCAACGAATACAGTAATGTCGCTGGCTACAAAATCAACGTACAAAAATCCATTGCATTCCTATATACTAAATGAAATCTCAGAAAAAGAAATAAAAAAAAATTCCTTTTGTAATTGCAGCAAAAAGAATAAAATACCTAGGAATAAACATAACCAAGGATGTGAAAGACCTATATGCTGAAAACTACAAGACATTTTTAAAAGAAATGGAAGGAGACACAAAGAAATGGAAATACATTCCTTGCTCATGGACTGGAAGAATCAACATAGTTAAAATGGCCATATTATCTGAAGCAATATATAGATTTAATGCAAGCCCCATCAAAATCCCAATGGCATTTTTTAAAGAAATAGAACAAAACATCATCAGATTTGTTTGGAACCACATAAGACCCCCAATAACCAAAGCAGTCTTAAGAAAAATGTACAATGCTGGAGGCATCACACTCCCTGACTTTAGCTTGTACTACAGGGCAACAATAATCAAAACAGCATGGTATTGGCAGAAAAACAGACACGTAACCAATAGAATAGAATTGAGAACACAGAAATAAACCCCCATAAATATGGACAGACAATTTTTGACAAAGAAGCAAAAAACATACAATGGAGAAAAGACAGCCTCTTCAATAAATGATGCTGGGAGAATTGGAAAGCCACGTGCAAAAGAATGAACCTGGACTGCTATCTGTCACCATGTGCCAAAATTAATTCAAAATGGATCAAACACTTAAGCATAAGACCTGAAACAATAAACTACATAGAAGAAAACATAGGTACTAAACTTATGGACCTTGGGTTCAAAGAGCATTTTATGAATTTGACTCTAAAGGCAAGGGAAGTAAAAGCTAAAATAAATGAATGGGACTGTACCAAACTTACAAGCTTCTGCATAGCAAAAGAAACCATCGACAAAATAAAGAGGCAACCAACTGAATGGGAGAAGATTTTTGCAAACAGTGCTTCCAATAAGGGGCTAATATCCAAAATATGCAAGGAACTCATGCAAGTCAACAACAAAAAAACAAACAACTCAAAGAAAAATGGGCAGAGGATCTGAAGAGACAATTCTCCAAAGAGGACATACTAATCAACATCACAAATCATCAGAGAAATGCAAATAAAAACCACAATGAGATATCACCTCACCCCAGTTAGAATGGCTATCATCAACAAGACAAATAGTAACAAGTGTTGGAGAGGCTGTGGAGAAAAAGGAACCCTCATACACTGTTGGTGGGAATGCAACCACCAACTGGTGCAGCCGCTATGGAAGGCAGTGTGGAGGTTCTTCAAAAAAATTAAAACTAGAATTGCTGTATGACCCAGCAGTCCATCTTCTGGGTATCTACCTAAAAAATCTGAAACCATTTATACATAAAGACACGTGTGCTCCAGTGTTCATTACAGCTTTATTTACGGTGGCCAAGACCTGGAAATAACCAAAATGTCCTTCGATAGATGAATGGATAAAGAAGATGTGGTATATATACACAATGGAATACTATTCGGCGGTAAGAAAAGATGATATAGGAACATTTGTGACAACATGGATGGATCTTGAGAATATAATGCTAAACGAAATAAGTCAGAGAGAAAAAGCAGAGAACCATATGATTTCACTGATATGTGGTATATAAACCTAAAACAACAAAAGAACAAGACAAACAAATGAGAAACAAAAACTCATAGACACAGACAATAGTTTAGTGGTTACCAGAGGGTAAGGGGGGTGGGGGTGGGAGATGAGGGTAAGGGGGATTAAATATATGGTGATGGAAGGAGAACTGACTCTGGGTGGTGAACACACATGGGATTTATAGATGATGTGATACAGAATTGCACACCTGAAATCTATGTAACTTTACTAACAATTGTCACCCCAATAAACTTTAATTTAAAAAAATATATATATCATATCTAAAATAGAAAATATATTGGATGGTCTTAACAGCAGATTGGAGATGACAGAAAACCAGCCAATGTGAAGATTGATCAATAGAAAGCATTCTATCTGAGGAATAAAAAATGAGCAGACTGTCAGGGATCTATAGTACAACAACCAGAGAGATAGCATTTGTATAATTGAAGTCTAGAAGCAGAGGAGTGAGAGGATGGAACAGAAGAAAACATCTAAAGAAATAATGGCCCAACATTTCCAACGTTTGGTGAAAGACATAAGATACACATTTATGAAGTCAGTGAGTTCCAAGAAAGATGAATATAAGACAACCATACCTACGCACATTATAGTCAAATGGCTCATTGTAGTGGGAGAGAGTATCCCTAGTGCCCCAAAGTACAGACTCTGAGTCACGGAGGATGCCCGGAAGCCTGCCTCTGCTGCTTAGTGTTCATGTGACCTTGGGCAGATGACTTTAGGTACTCAGTGGATTTTTGGCTCATAGAGCACTTAAAAGGTTAAGGATCAGTCATTAGAAGGATGGCATAGAAAGAATAGAACTTTGGCATAATATTAATTTTTAAAAAGGTAGAAATCAGGAAGAGATTGGTTCACCTATTCTTACTGTTAACTGTGGATCCAAAGACTGATCCAACATAACTTTATTCACCAGTACTGGTAGGTTCCTTCCTTCCTAAACAGGTTTAAGTTATCCAGTTGCTTCCTTAGCTGAAGATCACCAAAGACAAGGGGAACTATCAAAGTGAGATTATTTCGTAATGTATATTTCCTCACAGCAAGCATGACTTAGAACAATCATGTCTATTTGTAATGTAGCAAAGCAAGAGTGGGATAATAATGTTTCTGAAATTATAATCGATGGTTTTCCCCCAGTCTTGCCTGCTCTACCTTGGTCCTTACCTTCTTTCATCAATCAAGTTGGAGTGATACTGTTCTGGGCTCCTTGCTGCAGAGAAGGGACATGTTCCATTGAGGGCAGAGAAAAGGGTGATTCTTTCCAGGTTTGGAAATTGAAAAGCTGGGGTCTGGAGGGTAAGGGTAACAATTCAGGGCCTAGTCCACAGATTTAGGAGACTACGTGATGATTTATGAGCATGACTTTTAAAACTTTAATCTATAAAATAATTTTTTGAGCTGAGAAGAAAGAAAAACTTTGAAGGGAAAATAATGGAATCTTGGAAACGGTGAGACTTAGCCCTTCTCACCATCTCCATTTCTGACACCTTAAGTCCAAATGTCTTCCTTGGATTCCTGCAATACCTTCCCAATAGGTGTACCTGCTTCTTCTCTTGCCCCTCCATGCCCCGCCCATCCCACTCTGCTTCCAGCAGAGCAGGCAAAGTGGTTGCGTTGTAACCCATGCCAGGTCAGGCCAATTCCTCTGATCAAAACCATGCAAAGGTTCCCCATGGTACTCAGAGCTGATGCCAAGAAAATCTTAGCAAGGGTTACAAGATGCTACACACATCCTGCTCCCTCTCTGATCCGCCTCCTTTCCATTTATACTAGCCTCCCTCTTGCTGATTGACTATGCAAGGAATTACTAGTGACTTCAGTACACTGGAATACGCTTCTCCTACAGGTCCACATGCTCATTCACTCTCTTTCAGGTTTTTATTTAAATATCACATTCTCAGTAAGGCCTGATAGGAGACTCTCTATCCCCAATCTATCGCTCTTCCTCTTTTACTTGTTCTTCCTTTATTGCACTTTTAGTATATACTTTTAGTATGTGCTTTTTGTATGTAGATAATTCACTTACTCGTTTTTTATTGTTTATTGTCTGCCTCCCCTTTTAGAATGATGACAGGGATCTCTGTCCTATTCATTTGTGTAGCTGGAGCGCGTAGCACAGTGCCTGCCATTCGGTAGAATCTCAGTAAATAATGAATGCATTCTGAGTCTCTTAACATCCTGTCCATTGGTGAGCCTGAGGGAAAACAGGACTGGCAGATAGGATTGAGGATGTCTGAGCAGAGGGGACCCCGGCCCCCTTTCTGACCAGGACATTGTACTGGCAGCATATCCCAGAAAACACATGCAATGTCTAGGCAGGGAGTGTTTGATGTAGCTGCTTGGGGTTTCTGGAAATATCTGTGGGTTTGAGAAGGACTGAAGAGTCAGAGGGCTTTATCCAAAGAGTTTACCATTTGTGGAGCAGAAGTAGCAAAATGATTTCCCTCTGTGGGCAGCAAGAGCAGGAAAAACTGCAAGACCCAAAGGAAACGTCTAGATGGTACAAGGGGCAAACTGTATGTCAGCTGGTGTCTGTTATCTAAGCAGAAGGGTAAATATCTCAGAGGTTTAAACATAAAAGATGACAACTGAAAATCTATGTTACTCTACCCTTGCCTTTACCAGCGGTTGGCAAACTTTGCCTGTAAAGGTTCAGATAAGTAGTTTGGACTTTGCAGGCCACGTTTTATCTCTGTTTCTTTTTAAAACAACCCTTTAAAATATATATAAAAAAACATTCTAAGCTTGTAGGACAGAAAACACAGGCAGCCCATAGGCCATAGTTACCTGATCCTAGGGAAAAGGAAGGATTCTCGGATGACACATGTAAGAGGAATAAAATCTTAAAGCAGAAGTTTCTTGGGAAAAATAAAGAAACTTAAATTTTTTACACATTGAATTTATGGACTGAGGTTCAAATTACATAGAGTAGCTTCAGGCTAAGTAGCATATTATCCTTTGGCTCAAGTGACCAGAAGAAATATGGTTGGTGGCTTCTCCGGCTCCAAGTTGGCCCAAGGGTGGAACTGTGTTTTATCTGATGGTCCCTCTAGGCCAACCAGCCCATGGTAAATTCTGGCAGTAGTAAGGGCATTCCAGCTATTAAATGCTATGTGACAAATTACTCCAAAACACAGTCTCAAAACAACAACCATTTTATCATAGTCCACAGTTTTGTGGGTCAGGAATTTTGGTATGGTTTGACAGGATGGTTCTTCTGCTTCCTATGGCACTGACTGAGGTCACATGGTGGTACTGGCTGACAGACAGGCTGGTCTGGAGTTCTAGGATGGCTTCACTTTGTGGGCCTGGAACCTTGGCTGGAAGGCTGCACTTAGCTGGGACTCTTTCAACACCTGCACATGGCTTCTCCAGCATGGTCAGGGTAGTCAGATTTTGTCATGGTGACTTAGGGCTCCAAGCTGCTAGCCTATTCAGGCCTGGACCTCAAACTGGCACAGCCAAACTTTCACTGAATTTTATTGGTCAAAGCAGTCCAAAGCTCACTGAGGTTAAAAAAAAGAGGAGATTCCACACTCTACTAGGAGAATTATCAAACATTTTTGGCTATCTTTAATTAACCATCGAGCGAAATTAGCAATAAGATCATGGTGGTATAATTTCACGGAATGACATTTATCTTCCCTGATGCTTTGAAGGCACGGGAGGAATATCACCCTCACAAAAAATATACATTTTAATTTCGTAGTAAACAAGCCAAATATTTTTTATTCTACATTCTACTGTAATTTTTTGACAACTGCCAGTGGGGTAAAAGTAAGTAGAATTGATTTGGATTCTGATAGAAGTTGGGAAGAAAAAAGGTAAAGAAGAATAAAGAATTGGGAAAAAGGATTAAACAGAAAAGGAGGACAGAACAAAACAATTTATTTCAAAGGAGAGAGAAACTGAGATTCCCGAGAAAGAGCAGGAAGGCAGCAAACTCATATTAAGGAACAAACCGCTATAGAAAGCAGTAGAGATAGAAAAATAATTTCAAAGTCAGTTTAACATAGGAAAAGAAGAAATCAGGAAAAATGTGTGCTTGAAACCAAAGAAGAAAAATAAGATTAAACTTCAGTTCTAAAGATTTCAGTAGAATTTAGAATTCTTTCTAAAGAATGCGGAGAATATAGGAGAATAAATCACTGCAAATTTATACAACTAAAATTTGAGTAATGTTCATTTCAATATGATTTGGTAGGAAAAATGTTCAATTCTGCATAAGTAGTTATTATTATTATTTATGCTTGAGAAGGAACAACACAGAAACACCTATGTTTCCAATCCAATCTTGAAATGCAAAAACAAAAGGACCAAATGTAAACACCACACCTCCCCCGCCAAACATTCCACCAGTATTTTATGTTGCCTCCTACTTTAAAGTCTGTCCTCACAGACTTTCGCCCACTGTGAAAAAACGAGACAAATCTATTTTCTGTCTGTCCTGTAGCAAGAGAGCCGTAGCCACTGCATTTCCTTGTAGATGGAAACATTTTATTCTCTGGTGCCACTGAATATGCATTTGAGCTGTGAAGCCTGAGAAGACTGTGACAAAAGGACTTTCCCTTAGAAATGGTGGCAAACAAAAACAGTAGGCCCAACACAATTAATCTAGTAGCAGCAGGGGCAGAGGCAGCAGCAGCTGGAACAAACCCCAGAGATGATAAACCATAAATAGGCAGTGAGAAACAAAATACATTCTGTCTTTAGAACTCTGAAAAGATGGTCCAAGTTGGGAGTATATATTCATTTCACAAACAACAATTCACCACCTGAAATAATCAATGTATTTATTCCATATGTGCCCTTTCTCACCCCAATTTTCTCCCTTACCCCGCTCGAGTCCCCTGATATTTTCCCTCAGATCAATATTCAGAGCTCAGTGTTTTAAAAACCTACAATAACCTGAGTTTTTCACTTCAGATGTCGAGAGTTTGTGCCTTCTTTTTCAAAGGAGGGTGGAAAGTACAACTGTCTACTGCAATCCAAGCTTTGTAGCACAAAATCTGACATGTCAAAGGCAAGAGAAGAATGAAGAGGCAGTAAGTACATGTGAGGAGAGACGGGGAGACTGGATGTCACAGCAGCAGCATTATGCTTTGGAAACAAAAGGAAGATCAGGAGAAATTTGATGGCCCCAAAATAAATCCACACATAAATAATTTACTAAGTGGCAACTTACAGCCCAAGAGGGTTAATATAACTCCTGAAATTCCAGACAGGATAAATTTCTCAGTTGTAGTCTACCTTGGTCTCCTGCATTCCAGCTGGAGATTGGACTGTGGTCCAATCCAGATGGAAACTCATCTATTGAGGATAGCAAAAACAGTTCACTTTCAAATGACTGATTTTGGAGGCATGTCCCACAATGTGACAATGGCTTTTTGGAAAAAAGCTTTCTGGAAAGACTCTCTCAGTTGTGAACCAGGTTTGAGTAAATCAGGCATGGCCCTGTAAATATAACTTATGCACTGACAGGAAAAATTTTTCATTGAAAATGCTGTATTTTTATAGGCATGAACTGATTTCATGACTCTCTATAAAAAATATCCTTGTGGGATTTGCATAGTGTATGTACTTGGATATAAATGAGTTTATCATTTACAATAATTAAGCAGGATATAGGGAGGGGAGGAGTTTTAGACTAACAGAAGAGAAAACATGATATGGGGCTTGAAATAATTACAGAATACTGGAGTTGAAAAAAAGGATCTTAGAGATTATACAGTTCAATCTAATTTTACTTAAGACTAGAAATAGTTAATGATTTTCCTAATATCACACACCTACTTAAGTGACGGAGCCAAGATTTGAATCTGGGTCTTCTGACTCCAAATTCACTGATCTTAGACTATCGTAATATTTTAGCCCCCAAACTTCTATGATATTGCTTACTTATGTTGTTTTAATTGGGGTAAATAACTGCAAGATTCTATAAAAGACTTATTCTGAAAATTCAATGGTTCAGCAAATAAAATTCATGTGAAGTCAAGCACAGGTAAGTGAACTAGAGAACAAGACTCTCTTCAACTTGAACCACCACCACGTAGCAGGTAGCTTTCAGTCACCACATCAGTGAAAACAAGAATATGGATTATCACACCAATCCTTAAACACATTTCTGCCTGGAAGCTTTATGTGTTACTTCCACTCACATTTCCCGGCTAGAATTAGTTGTAAGATCCCCTCTAAACTAAAGGGGTCTGGGAAGTATAATCCTCCCATGTACTGAGGAAGGAGTTGAGTAACGGACATGGATGAGCACTCGGAACCTTTTCCACACACGCACACCCAGTCTTCAAGAAGCACACAGTAAAGAAATATTACCATAGAAAGCATGAAGGGACTCTGGATGATTAGAAGGTAAGGGTAAGACAAACACTCTTCCCACTAAATTCATATTGAAGTATGAAAGCCTGGCAAGAAATACTGATGGCTTTTAGTACGGTCATTCTAAATCCTCACAAGCATTATGATCCAAAATATCAGCCACCTGTTTTGTCTCTAAAATTCTACAGATAACAACCCAAAATAGATCTCTCTTTCCAGGGCACTTGGTAGCTTTTAGTTGGCCCCATGTCCGGGGAAGTTGTGTCTCTGATAAAGTGGATATGAATATTTGTGAAGCTCATCAACACTGCTGCAAAGCCAGGCCAGAGCCAAGGCCTGGAGAGCGTGTGCTTTGCTGGCACATGGCATGTCTTAGTAACATGGTCCACGAGCCCCTGGAGACTTTCTAGAAAACTGCAAAATTTAGCCATAGGCTGTTATTGCTAGTCGTCTGCTTCTTGTTTTCCTATTTGCAGTTTTTAAGACGCAATACTTACTGCCTCCTCATCCATTTTGTTAAAAGGAACACTGCACTTGTGGTTTACCAAATGCTATAATACTAGAATAGTAGGAATTTAAACTTTCTGATAGAAATGCTTGTTGAGTTGGTTGTGATATTGAAGACCTTCGTTTATACACACATACACACTAAGCTTTTTAAACCAGATCTCATCAATCTGTAATGTACAAACATCCACGGTCTTAGTTAATTGCAGATTCTGATCCAGGTCTGAAACGGATCCTGCAATTGTCTTTTCAACAAGTTTGCAGATGATGCCAACGCTGGGATGGTTCCAGTGGATCATCTAGCTGTGACTCACGCAGACCCTTTGGATTCCTTCCACCATGTTCGGTGTCTCCCTTCTCCAGTATTTTTGTCTGCCTACCCCCATTCTCAGCAATTGGTATCCAGTGACTCACAGGCACGCAGGAACAAAAGCCTCGCTCCCTTGTCAAATGCTGGAACAAACTCTGGGTACAATTTCTGCTTCAGAGCTCCTCAGCAGAATGGGGTTAGGCTGAAGCGAGACTTTACCTGAAACCACATCCTTACCCTATCCTGTGTCAATGGAAGAAACGTCCAAACCTGTAGAGAATTTTTATGAGTTTATTTGAGCTAAACTGATGACAACTGCTGGGAAGCAAAATCTCAACGAATTGAGAAAATGCTCTGGAGAATGGCAGTTTTGCAGCACATTTTATACCTTAGAATAAAAGGAGGAGATGTGAGGGGGTTAGATGAAACCCGCTGGCGGTAGATTAAGGGGGTGGGAGAAAGCAAAGCAAGTATATCTCTGGAACTGAATAAAAAGTAAAATGGAGAGATGCACACTCCTTTTACTTGGTGGGCACATGTATAGCACATAGAGATGGTATACGGGGAACAAGATAACAGTGGGGTTCTGTGTTCTCCTGCTCTGGTGCACGGTTGTGCCCCGAGGGGTTTGGAAAAGGAGATGACTCTGCCATTTCAAAGGTATGTTATCTTAGAAGCAAAAAGACAATAGACAGGCTCAATTTAGGTAAAGATTGACCTTTGTCAAGGAAGCTACAAGCCTAGGACATGACAACCCATCATCACCTGCTTTTAGTTAGAGATTTCTATGTTCAGACCATCCTATGTGGTTACTTTTGGTCTCTGAGTTTGTAGGGTCTGCCATGCTGACCTTGCCTCAGCTCGTCAGGTTTAGTGTGGGGCCCCTTTTTCATCCAACCTGCTCTTCTCTCTTCCTTAAATGTTTCTGCGAAGAGCACTGCCTAGCACTTCCACATAAACCCCATCTTGGGCTCTGCTTCCAGGAGACCTACTTAAGACTTTTGCAGGCCAAACTTTGAGAAGCAAGTCTAGAATGCTTTAGAATCGTTGAAGCAGGTTGTAGTGGACTTCTGATCAACCACATTGGGTTTTAAAAATTTAACCAACACGTTTTTAGCTCTCACTCTAGGTTATGAACTATTATGTGTTCCTTAGAAAACTCATTGAATCTTCATGTCAGCTCTTTGGACCAGAAACTGTAATTAGCTCCATTTTGCAGATGAGGAAACCAAGAGATCAAATAAAGCACTGGAGGTCATCCACCTGGAAAATGGCAGAGCTGGGAATTGAACGCAGACCCAAGGAGCATGATCTGCTGCCAACAGCTAAATGTCCATGTCCTTCTCCTGTGATTGTGGCCTGTGCTTTTCTGGACCTTGCATGTCTCATCTATAAACAGGGATTGTAATGTCTACCTGTGGGATTACGTAAGGATTACAGGAGATAATTTTACAAAGTGACCAGTACAGAGTGGGGTGCATTGTACATTTTAGGTGTATTGTTGACCTCATTAAACAAAACTTTTGGGAGTAGGCTGGAATGTCTAGCTCATTTTGCCAACCAAGGCTCACATCAGACTTTAAAGACTATTGGCCAGCCTGCTGTGGTGTATGTGTTCTTTCGGTGAACAGCCTCAGGTTTCAGGCCTTGTTTGTGTTTCTAAAGTTGAGTTTTTGACCATTTTGTCAAAAGCCCTACTCGATGAGGGTTACCATGCTTAGCTGGAAAAGACGAAGCCCAAGTCAGGTTCAGGCATCCTGAGATATCACTTTTCAGAAAGCTGATGGAAAATACCCCTTATTCTGATCGGGGGAGATGATTCCTGAGCTACAATATGCAGACGCTAGAAACACATCAAGGTCTTCTAGGTGGACCAAAGCCTGATTCAAAACGACCTGTGGAAAACCGCCTTGATGCAATGGTGACTTCCAAGTATACTAAGAACGAGCTCTCCCAGATGTCCTGGAAAAGAGGCTCATCCACCTAGTTAAGATGCTGGCATCACCCATTTGAATTAATTTGCCACGTATACCAAGAAGCAAGGAAAAGAGGATGTTAACACACTTAAAATAGGGTGTAAGTGGGATGGAAGGACCACACCTGGGATACGTAATGTTTGTATGTCACGTTTCTCTCTGTGTTGCATCCACCTTCACCACTGGTCTTAAGGACCAGAGTTGAGGTATGAGCGAGGGGTCAGATGGAAGGTGCTCATAGCCAACACACACTTTCTCGACCATTTGCACGGCAAATAAATATGGCCACAGATTTGGCTCACCAATTAGCCTAAGCGCTTCTTGGGTAGAGAAGATAAGGGGCCAAAATGGGTGTCACCGATAGGTAGTCAAAGACCTTATGCATATCGAGAGCCTGTAGAGCCTCATGTTGATGTATTTAGTGTAGTGTGACTATTTGGTGTTTCTTGGATATGTAATGTTTACTTGGCCCTTCCACCCCTTCTTTCCTATATTCAGCACATATATGCTCTATTACCTTTTCAATGTCTAACACATGTCATATGATACTTGTTTCTATACTTAATTTCATCTATCCTTTTTACTTGCTCTTTATTTTATTTTCTATAGCAGAATTGAATATTCTTAAGTAACACAAGCACAATGAAGGGCATCTAACATCAAAATATTAGTTTATAAAAAAGATGTCGGGGAAAAAATATGGTGGAAGATCTGAAAATGGGACAGTGAGGCAACCCAGGGATCGGTAAAAGTGGAAGTATCTACCATCCCTAGGGCAGAAGGGCGAGGTGAAGATGTGCTTGTTACCAGAATCCAGGAACCAACCTAGCTAGAGGTGGGACCATGGAGGAGATGATTTCTGAAGAGGGCAGGGGGCTCGGTGAGGGGTAGAGAGAGAGATGCACTCTGGTGTCTCCCTTTTGTCTGTGTTCTCTCTTGTCAGTGCCTATCCTTGTCAGAGGCCAGTTGGAAAGGGCACCTTGAGAATGAAGTGTGCAGAAGCAGGCCCCTGCAATACAAAGCAGAGCAGAGGAGGCGTGGTAAACAGGGACCCGTACGGTACCCCAGCTAAGTTTACTGATAGTGACAAGGGAAAGCTCATTGAACGGGGAACCCATGGAAACTCTGACTTCTCTAGCTTCCAACTTAAGTGTGAGACCCACTAAGCTAAAAAGCTAACAAATACGTCTACTGATCTGTTATAATAGAATAATTATTTTAAAGTAAACCGAATTCTGTTTTACGTGTCAGACTAGACAAGGACATTTAAGATTTTTATCATCCTGTGATTTATCTCCAAGATTCTATAAGTTGAAGAAAAATTTATCCTTCAAAGACTAAATGAGATTTTAAAAGCCAATTCACATGTTTAACCACGGTGAACAATTTTAAAGCTGAAAAGCAATCACTATTTTGAGAACAGTTAATTCAAATGAACTAAATAGTAGTAGAAAGAAAAAGTGCTGTTATATTTATTAAGAAAATAATTCCAATATTAGCTACAGGTAGTATATTTATTACATTTCATGATTATGTAGCAATTGGCTAAGGAGAGAGAAGAGGAAATTTTTCTTTTTGATGAGAGTGGCTTTACTTAAATCAAGCAAACCAAAATGATAACAGTATTGACTCACTGAGTATTTCCTGAGTGTAAGAACAGTGCCAGTTGCTCTACAGCACAGTTTCTCAACTCCCACACCACTGACACTGTGGGTTGGATAATTCCTTGTAATGAAGGCTGTCCTGTGCAGTGTGAAATGTTTAGCATCATCCCTGGCCTCTACTCACTTGATGCACCCCTCCCCCAGTTGTGACAATCAAAAATGGCTCCAGATATGGCAAAATGTTCCTCCGGGGGCAAAACTTCCCCTGGTTGAGAACTACTGCTCTAGTGGCATTAATCCATTATTAGGCCCAGGGCATGAATAAGGAAACTGAGGCTTACAGAGATTAAATTTCTCACCCAGCTCGTGCAGACAGTGAGTGGTGCAGTCAGGTTTCGAACTCAGGTCCAACTCTAAACATGCTGCTTAATCTTCTGTTTTACTTCTTTCTTCTGATTTTCTGTGAAGTATTTGTGGATGAATTTTTTTTTTTTAGAAAAATATGAGAAAAAGAGCAGTCAATTTGGGGATTTGAATCCACAGCAAAAAAATTCATTGGATTTCTGATGAGATGGTGGTTTTATGCTGCTTAGATCACAGAAATTCAGAAGTGTAAGAAGCCGCAGAGCCTATCTGTTTCAGCAAATGCTATTGTGGGCATGCAAATCCTTAAAAACAATATCTGACAGCACCTGGTTCCCTCCAGGTGAAGAAAAGATGTGCTGAAAATCTCCCATTTTCTGTGTATTACGATTCTCATTGCATCTCCTTTCTTGATAATGTTGTACCACTGCAGTAAATGATCAATTTCAACTTCATGCAGCCAAGGTCAGGTGTGAGGGAATAACAGGTTCTCTACTAACAACATGTAGGAATGATTTATTGCTTTTCCAGAAGAGGATTCTTGACATTTTGAAAATGTAATGTAGTACAAGAGTAATTAAGCTGAAGGTAGACTGCTGAACAATTGATTAGCATTGTCAGAGAAACCTGATTAGCTTAGATGCTTCAAGAACTGATTTTGCCAGCTATGAATTAAAGGTTAGTAATTAAATTTATGGGCCATGGCCACTGTCTCCAGGTGGCATTTCACACAGGCGTATTTGTGTTTGCGGGGACAGGGAAATAAAGCAAACGTCAGTTGCCTCTTTACTAACAACCTTTAGTTAAAATGTCTCTTCAGGGACAGAAGAAACAAAACACATTGAGTCAAACTTGTCTATAAGTCAAGGTATTGCTTATTATAGCCAATAATGTTTTTAACAAGCAAGTTCTAGCTGCCTTCCAAACGGACTAAATTAAAGAGAGTTTAATAAAAGGTATTCTCATCCATCATATTTATTTACTAGTGTGCTCTGTTTGAGGGAATATTTAGTTATGAGTCATCTGTTGTTTTCTCCATCCAGCCAGGCAGCTCTTTTTGAAAACTGCCCCTTCCCTGTCCTTCCATCCACATACTAATGGAAGCAGACACGCACATAACATGACTCCTCTGCTTAAAGCTGATCGATACAGGGATAGGTACATAGTCCAAACTAAAGCATTCAGAATTCTTCCCTAGGGAATTGTTTTCCATTCATTTTTTTAAAAGTACATTCACAGAGTGTATAACCATAGCCATAATCAATTTTAGAACATTTTTATCCCCCCAAAAGAAATCCCATACTATTAGCAGGCTTTCCCCTTTCTTCCTCCTCCCCCTACCCCCAGGCCTAGGCAATTATTGTTCTACTTTCCATCTCTATGGATTTCCCTATTCTAGACATTTCATAAAAATGTCATCATACACTATGTCATCATACACTACTTTCCTTCACTTGGTTTTTGAGGTTCATTTATGATGTAGCATATATCAAGATTTCATTCTTTTTGATGTCTGAATAATTTAATATTCCGTTATATGGATATACCGTATCTTGTTTATTCATTCATCAGTTGATGGACCTTTGGGTTGTTTCCACTTTTGAGCTTTTATGAATAATGCTGCTTGCTATGAACATTTGTATATGTTTTATGCTGATGTATATTTTTATTTGTCTGGATACACACTTAAGGAGTAGAACTAGTGGGCCATATATTTTGAGGAACTGCCACACTCTTTTCCAAAGTGGTTGTACCATTCTACATTCCCATCAGCGGTGGATGAGAGTTCTAATTTCTCCAAATCCGCATAAACACTTGTTATTGTTCATCCTTTTTTATTTTAGCCATCCTAGTGGTTGTGCAGTGGATTCTTATTGTGGTGATTTGCCTTTCTCTAATAACTAATGATGTTTATCTTTTCATGTGCTTATTGGACATTTTCATATCTTCTTTGGATGTTTATTTAAATCATTTGCCATTTTTTAATTAGGTCATTTTATTATTGAGTTGTAGCAGATATATTCTCTCATTCTTTAGGTTGTCTTATCACTTTCCTTCAGGAGAAAATTTTAAGTTTTGATTTAGTCTAATTTATCTTTTTTTTTTTTTTTTTTGCCACTTGTGCTTTTTGTGTCTCATGAAGAAACCATTGCCTAACTGAATGTCATGAAGATATACTCAGATTTTCTTCTGAGAGTTTCAAAGTTTTAGTGCTTATATTTAGGACTTTGATTCATTTTGAGTTAATTTTTATGTTTGGTGTGTAAGGGTCTTGCTTCATTCTTTTGTATGTGGGTGTCCCAGTACCATTTGTTGAAAAGACTATTCTTTCCCCAGCAAGGTATTTGGGCACCTTTGTAGAAAGTCAACTAAGTATAAAAGTAAGGGTTTCTTTCTAGAGTCTCAATTCTACTCCGTTGATCTATGCCAATACCACACTGTCTTGACTATTGCAGCTTTGCAGTAAGATTTGACATTAGGAAAGGTAATCCTTGAATTTTCTTCTCCTATTTCAAGACTGTTTTTGGTTATAGTGGGTCAGTTGCATTTCCTTTTGAATTTAAAATGAGCTTGCTAATTTCTGCAAAGGTAGCATCTGGGATTTTGACAGGGGTTGAATCTATAGCACCACTTGAGTACTACTGCCAGCTTAACAAATATTATCTCAGATCAATGAAGATCTGGAAAAAGATAAGGTGTCTTTCCATTTATTTTGATCTTTTAAAATTACTTTAATAATGTTTTGTAGTTTTCAGAGAACAAGTTTGTACATCTTTTGTTAAATTTATTCCTAAGTATTTTTATTTTTGTTGATGCTATTGTACATTGCATCTTGGAAACTTAAAATAAGGATTAAGCAATCTCAGTCTTAGTTTATCCAGTCTCTTGAATGGCAGAAATGTAAATCTAGCTAATGTTGGTGGCCATTTTTTGTCTTGCGGTAGAAATATACAAAAAGCCATAATATATTCTGAAAACACAAAGCAGACACAAAAATAAGAGGGAGAAGACTACTGGCATTTCTTCTGGTATTTGAGGCTCTGATTTTAGCTCAGTTTTTAGGTCAGCTGCATTTCTATCCTTTATTACAATCCCTTGCTTTCGCTTCAACTACCTCTAGTGCATTTCTGCTATACTCAACTAAAATTTCCAAATAGTATATGATTAGCATGCAGAAAACAACCTGCTCTTGTTGTTAGAGAAGAAATGGAATGCCTCAATGTCACTTTCATCTCTCAGCTCTCAGTTAATCACTCATTTTTATCTCAAGTGAAATAAACAACATAATATTTTAATGGTCATCATCTATCCTGTGAAATTACCCAGCCACATAAAGTGTTTTGGCATTTATCATGTTAAACTACCCAAATTATAACAGAAGTGCCTAAGGTATGTGAGCTGGCACTAGATTTACATAATTGAGCAGAGGGTTTAGTGCTTACATCTATTGGGCAGATAGTTTACCAAAATGTGATAGTTGTTAGAAATTAGCAAAATAATGTAAAACAAATTTAGAAGTCTTTTAGCAAAGTCACAAGCCTAAATCCTTTGGTGATATTTGGGCCCTAGGCCAGTAATTCTTAAACCTGGTTTTGATACATGTTTGTCACCACTTATCTCAAGGGATATTATAACATGTTCAGAACACATTTAGGTTCAATTTAATCATTTTAATATACATTTGTAATGTATAGGTAGTATATTGGGGGTATGTCATGTAAATCTTTACCCCTGCTGTGTGAATCACAGAATGAGAAATATAGCATTCTAGCCAATATATTTTATAAAAGCTCAGAAAGGTCCATATTTGTAGCTAGTAAACTCTTCAAATCTTTGTCTATTAATAAAGCCGTATGAGATAGTATTTAAAATTGTATAGCTCACTCTTTGATATGGTAATCAGACTACTACAAAATTTTTCTAAGGAAATTATCACAGATGTACACTGAGGTTGAGCACATATGTGTTCAATACTGCATTACCAATAACAGCATGAAAATGCAGAGACAATAAAAGTACAATAGAGATTACATACATTAATTTTAGTCCACTCACATGATGGAATATTAAACAGCCATTAAGAGTCATGTTTTAGAATTTTTAATGACATGGAAAAGTTTTCTCAATACAATAAGTGGAAAAAGATTGTATTATATAATATTCCAATTTGGTAAAATAAATTTTATATGTCCACTTATGCACAAGAGAAAAACCTAAAAGACTAACAAATTATCTTGGATAATAGGAAAGTTATTTTATTCTTGTGTTTTCTACATAGTGTTTTTGTCATTCTCATAAAAAAAAAAGTGAATGCTATCCCATAAAATTTATTTTTAAAAGAGTAACAAATAATATAGATGATAATGATCTCTTCAGGAGATAGAACACTGTGTTTAATTCTACCTGAATTGAAGGAGACACTATCTCCTTATGTGCCAGTTTTTTATACTAATAATACCTGTCCTATAAACTTTTCAAGGTTGTAAGAAGTAGCTAACTTAAGAAGCTACTTTGAAAAGTATAATAAAAGTTTAATAGTCATATTAATGAGCATTTATAAAATAACAGGTAGTAACAAAAATGTATTATTGACTATTTAGTAGACACGCAGCCTATTATAACTGCATAAGTTAATATCAGAAATTACTTTTTAATAGAAAGTAATTTTTTTGAGTGTTTTGGCAGAATGACCAGATTTTTAAGGTTACAAGAACTAAGAGATCTTGGTATTCATTTGTTCTCTTCACTTCCTTTTAAAAGAGACAATGTGAAATGTGTACTAATTAATACTAAATACAGCCAGAAATTAGTTATTTAATTTATTACGTAAACATTCTATTAAAATTCTAACCATGATGTGAGAAATCATATAGGTTTTCTGTTTTCTGTAATATAACCCCAACAGCAGTCTCTACCTTCTAAAGAGGAACAATTTGTCACTTAAATTTCTAAAGCTAGTGTCTACTCCAGCTTCCCAGGATTACTTTGGGCTCCTTAAGCCAAAGCAAATAGAGAAATTCTTCATCCACTGTTTTGGCCCTGTACCAGTGAGAGAAGAAAGATCAAACAGGCCTACCCTTCTTTTGGTCCCAATGACAGATTAAATCACTTCCAAAGAGGAGGAGATAAATTATTTTCTCTTTTGTGTAATAATTATATCATATCACCTCATAAATCATATCACGATATAACATCAAATCTCTTCCAATGAAACAATAATCAAGAATGTAGTGTGTGTCAGAGTCTAAACTTAAATCATCACATAATTTAGTTCTCCCACTACATCAAATGTATCGTGTAATCAAGCTACATAATACAAAATATACAGCTAACACTTAATAATAGTATACTAAGTGCTAGAAACCAGTAAGTGTTTTACATTTTGCTAATGAGGAAATTGGGGTCCACTTAATCAAGGTCACACAGCTTACAAGTTGCAGAGATTGAACTCAAATAAAGATTACCGTCATCTTCATGTGTATATCTTACTAGTCTTTAGTCTGATTTGGGGAACCTGACTGTCTGATGCAGAAAGATATTTATTTTTTATCAGAATTAGATGAGGTTATTAAACCCTCCAGCTTGCCAACAGAGCAAGACCATATACACTTAATATATTATCTGAATGAAGAACTATTTGAATATCGATGTCTAAGTTTCAGTTGGTAAGAATATCAATATTTCATTGGGCTACTGGGAATTTGGCAGTTATTTTAGGGGATATTATGATGATAAGAGAAATAAAATTAAAGGACATGCCACAACAAGGGGAAAATGTGAGTATATTATATAGATTCTCAACAGAGTGATGAAAGAATGCGTAGGAGAAGACAAATTTTAAAAGATGTCAAGAGTAAATATACAGATTCTGATTCTAGTAATAACCAATTAGTTTCTAACAGACTAACCCTTATGCATAAATATAAATATAAAAAGCAAGTATCTGGAGGCAATGGAGAGTGACAAAAGGAGGGTATATATTGTAGGAGAATCACCATTTAGATGAAGGGAATGGTACTGGGTGAATTTCCTGATCTTTTACATCTTTCGGCATAATAGCAAGCTTTAGTCTTTCTTCTAGGTGGTTAAAATTCAGATAGAACATCTGTAGTCTTAATGGCTTGAAGTACCAGAGAACAACGTTCAGAGAAACTACAGGTGATGGAAAATGATAAAGAAAATTCCAGAAGGAGAGATTCAGAAAGGGAGAGCACCAATTTCTATGTATAAATTCTCCCCCAATTTTTGACTGACACCTGAACTACACATATGCATATGTGGGGCAGACTCCAAGAAGTCCAAATAAGGCTACAAAAATAGTTTATTAGGATTTCAGTTGTAACCACTGCAGTGGAGACAGATGTTACAGATCAAGTTAAGTCAAGTTAATGCTTTAGAAAAATAAAATCCGTACTATTCAGAGGAACATAGCAGAATGCACACACTCTCGGGGTATAATCCAGAGAGAATCATAAATATCTAAAAATTACTCAACATTTGGAAAAAATGGGAAAACATGATCCATTGAAGAGTAAAAACACAATCTATAGAGAACAATTTCAAGATGACTCAGATATTAGGTTTAAAAGACAAGGCTTATGAAGGAAATGCTAATAATGAGTAAAATTAAAGGAAATATAACAGAGAAAAGGAAACCACAAAAATAAACCAACTATACTTTCAACAATGGATAGGTCATCCATACAGAAAATCAATAAGAAAGCATCTAACATGTCTTAAACCACATGTTAGATCAAATGAACCTAAGGGATTTTTACAGAACATTCCATTCAATAGCAGCAGAATACCACATGATCAAGGTCACACATGTTCTTCTCACATGCACATGGAACATGCTCCAGACTCATATGTTAGGCCACAAAATAAGTCTTAGTTAAGAAGACTGACAGCATATCAAGCATTTTTTTGTACCACAATGTTATAAAACTGGAAATCAATTGCAAGAAAAAAACTGGAAAATTCACAAATATATGAAGATTAAACAACATACTGCTAAATAACCAATGGGTCAAAGAAGAAATCAAAAGAAAAATAAAAAAAATATCTTGAGAGAAATGAAAATAGAAACACAAAATACCAAAACTTATGGTATGCAACAAAGTAGTTCTAAGAGGGAAATTTATAGTGTATAACATCTATATTAAGAAAAAATAAAGATCTCAAATAAACAACCTGACTCTATACCTCAAAGAACTAGAAAAAAGAACAAATTAAGCCCAAGTTAGTGGAAGAAAGGAAATAACAATTCAACAGTACATTAGAAGGATCACATACCATGATCAAGTAGGATTCATCTCTGAGATGCAAGGATGGTTCAACATCCACGACTCAATGTGATACACCACATTAACAAAATGAAGGATAAAAATAATCTGATCTTTTCAATAGATACATTAACATCTTTAAATATTATTTTCTTTACACTTTCTTCAAACTCATATTTATTTATTGAAAAATTAAAACTTACAATTGAGGTTGTAATGCATGTATATGTAATACATATAACAGTTAAAGCATAAAGGAGGAGAATATAGAGATAAACATTGCATAATTCTTACCTTACATTTTATATGGAATGATACAATATTAAGTCTAAATAGATTAAATATTGAAAAGTTATGGATGAATACTGTAATCCCTAAAGCAACTCTAAAGAATGCAGACACATTTATGTAGTTCCGGTCAAGATGATGGAATAGGTGAACTCTGTGCTTGCCTCCTTCTGTGACCACATTAAAATTGTAAGTAAATTATAGAACAATTAACCTGGGGAACCATTTGAAGACTAGCTGAACAGAAGTACTATAACTAACGTTATAAAGAAGAGATAGTAAGCATAAAAAAAGGACATAGAAACCATAAAAAAAGAACCAATCAGAAATGAAGAATACAATAATTGAAATGAAGAATACACTAGAAGGAATCAACAGCTGATTAGATGAAGCACAGGACTGAATCAGTGATTTAGAAGACAAGGTAGCAGAAAACACCCAATTAGAACAGCAAAAATAAAAAAAATAATAATGATTTAAGGGACCTCTGGGACAACATCGAGCATAGCAATATTCACATCATGGGGTTACCAGAAAGAGAAGAGAGAGAACAGGGAATGAGAACGATCAAAAGAAATAATGACTGAAAACTTCCCTAACCTGGCAAAGGAAATAGACACACAAATCCAGGAAGCACAGAAAGTCCCAAACAACATGAACCCAAAGAGGCCCACACCAAGACACATCACAATTAAAATGCCAAAGGTTAAAGACAAAGAGAGAATTCTAAAAACAGCAAGAGAAAGGTAATTAGATACCTACCAGGGAGCTCCTACAAGACTATCAGCTGATTGCTCAACAGAAACTTTGCAGGTCAGAATGGATTGGCAGAAGATATTAAAAGTGATAAAAAGCAAGGAATTACAACCAAGACTACCCTACTTAGCAAAGCTACCACTTAAAATTGAAGTACCGATAAGACAAGAAAAAGCTAAAGGAGGTCCTCACCACCAAATCAGTATTACTAGGAATGTTAGAGGGACTTTTTTAAGAAGTGAGGGTGTGGGGAAGAACATAATCATAAATAATAAAATGACAATAACAACCCATCAATTATCACGTTATATGTAAATAAATTAAATGCTTCATTCAAAGATATAGGGTAGCTAAATGGATAAGAAAACAAAACCTATACATACGCTGTCTACAAGAGATATACTTCAGATTGAAAGACAAACACAGACTGAAAGTAAAGGTATGGAAAAAGATATTTCATAAAAATGGAAACAAAAACAAAAAAGCTGGATGGGATATGGGATCAGGGCAAAAAAAAGAAAGCTGGAGTAATAATACTTATATCAGACAAAACAGATTAAAAAGCAAGGCTATAATAGGAGACAAAGAATGACATTTCATAATTATAAGGGAATCAATGCACCAAGAGAATATAACTCAGACTAAAAAGCTTCTGCATAGCAAAAGAAACCATCGACAAAATAAAAAGGCAACCAACAGAATGGGAGAATATATTTGCAAACAATGCCTCCCATAGGGGCTAATATTCAAAATATATAAGGAACTTATACAACTCAACAACAAAAAAAACAACCAATCCAATTAAAACATGGGCAGAGTACCTGAATAGATACTTCTCCAAGAGGACATACAGATGGCCAATAGACATATGAAAAGATGCTCAACATTAGTAATCATCAGAGAAATGCAAATAAAAACAATAATGAGATATCACCTCACACCTGATAGAATGGCTATCAGCAACAAGACAAATAATAACAAGTGTTGGAGAGGCTGTGGAGAAAGAGGAACCCTCATAACAGGTGGTGGGAATGCTGATTGGTGCAGCCGCTATGGAAGGCAGTGTGGAGGTTTCTCAAACAATTAAGAATAGGATTACCATATGACCCAGCAATGCCTCTCCTAGGTAGATATCCAAAAACTCTGAAAACATTTATCCATAAAGATATATGTTCTCCATTGTTCATTGCAGCTTTATTTATGGTGGCCAAGACATGGAAACAACCAAAGATGATTGGATAAAGAAGTTGTGGTATATATACACAATGGAATACTATTCTTCCATAAGAAAAGATGTAATAGTACCATTTGCAACAACATGGATGGATCTTGACATTATTATGATAAGCAAAATACTAAGTCAGACAGAAAAAGTCGAGAACCATATGATTTCACATAAGGGATACAAAACTGAGAGCAACAAAGAACAAGACTAACAAATAAACAAAAACTCATAGACACAAATAATAGTTTAGTGGTTACCAGAGGGTAAAGGAGGAGAGATAGTAGAAGAGGGTAAAGGGAGTCAAATACATGATGGAAGGAAAACTGACTCTGGGTGGTGAACACTCAATGTGATATATAGATGATGTATTATAGGATTGTAAACTTGAAATCTATGTAATTTTATAAACCACTGTTACCTCAATAAATTTTAATTAAAAAAAAGAAACAATTAGGCAAAATTTGTGAAAAAAAGAAGAAGAAGAAGAAGAAGAAGAAAAAGAAGAAGAAGAAGAAGAAGAAGAAGAAGAAGAAGAAGAAGAAGAAGAAGAAGATATAACTCTTGTAAACATTTATGCACCAAACATAGGAGCACCTAAATATAAAAAGCAAACATTATCCAACATAATGTGAGAGACTGATAGTAACACAATCTTAGTAGGGGATTTAACAGCCCACTGACATCAATGGACTTATCTTCCAGACAAAAAATCAACACAGAGATAGCAGTCTTAAATGACACACTAGACAAGATGAATTTAATTGATATTTTTAGAGCCTTTCACCCCCAAAGCAGCAGAATTTAATTATTTTCAAGTGCACATGTAACATTTTCCAAGAGAGACCACCTGTTCGGCCACAAAACAAGTCTCAATACATTTAAGAAGACTGAAATCATACCTAGCATCTTCTTCTACTACAATGGTATAAAACTAGAAATCAATAATAAGAAAAAACTGAAAAACATGCAACCACATACAGGCTAAATAATATGCTACTAAACAATGAATGGGTTAACAAAATGAGATCAAGGAAGAAATCAAAAGATATTCTGAGACAAATAAAAATGAAAACACAATGACCCAAAATCTGAGACGTAGCAAAACAGTCATAAGAGGGAAATTCATATCAATGCAGGCCTACCTCAAGAAATAAGAAAAATCTAAAATAAACAATCTAACTCTCCACCTAAAATAACTATAAAAGAACAGCAAACAAAGCCCAAAGTGAGTAGAAAGAAGGAAATAATAAGGATCAGAGTGGAAATAAATGAAGTAGAATCCATAAAAATATTACAAAAAGATCAATCAACCCAGAGCGGATTCTTTCAAAAAAATAATCGAATTGAAACATTTTTAATGTGACTCATCAAGCAAAAAAGAGAAGACTGAAATAAATAATATCAGAAATGAAAGACAAGTGACAACTGACACCACCAAATACAAAGGACTATTTAAAAATTTCATGAACAATTATATGCCAATACATACATTAATCTGGAAGAAATGGAGAAATTCCTAGAAACATACAATGTTCCATGACAGAATGAAGAAGAAAGAGAAAATCTGACCAGACTGATTACTACTAACAAAATCAAATCAGTAATTAAAAAACTCCCCATAAACAAAAGTCTTGGACTGGATGGCTTCACAGGTGAATTTTACCAAACAGTCAGAAGAATTAATGTCTATTCTTCTCAAGTTATTTCAAAAAATTCAAGAGGATGGAAAGCTCCCAACCTTTTATGAGGCCCCCTTACTCTGATTCCAAAGCCAGACAAAGACTTTACAAAAAAGGAAATTATAGGCCGATATCTCTGATGAACACAGATGCAAAAATCCTCAACAAAATATTAGCAAACTGAATTCAGCAATACATTAAAAAGATCACACATGATGATCAAGTGGGATTTATTCCAGGTATGCAAGTTTGGTTCAATATCCACAAATCAATTAACATGGTACACTACATAAACAAAATGAAGGATAAAAATCATATGATTACATCAATAGATGCAGAAAAAGGGTTTGAGAAAATCCAGCATCCATTTATGATAAAAGCTCTCAGTAAAGTGGGAACAGAGGGAAGATACCTTAACATAGTAAAGGCCATATATGACAAACCTGCAGCTACCATCATAATGAAAAGCTAAATGCATTTTCCTTAAAGTCAAGAACACAACAAGACTCTCACCAATTTTATTCTACAATAGTGTTGGAAGTCCTGGCCACAGCAATCAGACAACAACAACAACAACAAAATTAATAATAATAAATAAAAAAAGAAAGAAAGAAAGAAAAAGCATCCAAATTGGAGAGCAAGAAGAAAAACTGTCATTATTTGCAGATAACTTGATACTACATATAAAGAACACCAAAGATTTCACCAAAAAACTACTAGAATTGATAAATGCATTTAGTAAAGTAGCAGGACATAAAATTAATATTCAGAAATCAGTTGCATTTTATATACACTGATAACAAATTATCAGAAAGAGAAATTAAGAAAACAATCCCATTTACAATTGCATAAAAAATTAACATACCTAGGAATAAATTTAATTGAAGAGGTAAAAAACTCAGAAAAGTACAAGTCACTGGAGAAGACACAAATAAATGGAAGCATATGCCATGCTCATAGATAGGAAGAATTAACATAGTTAAAATGTCCATATTACTCAAAGCAATCTATACATTCAATGAAATTGATATCAAAATACCAATAGCATTTTTTTCCACAGAACTAGAACAAATAATCCTAAAATTTATATGGAACTGCAAAAGACACTGAATAGCCACAGCAATCTTGAGAAAAAACAAAATTGGTGGCATCACACTACCTGATTTCAAACTATACCACAAGACTATAATAATTTTTTTAAAAAGCATGCTAGTACCAACATAAAAATGGACACATAGATCAATGGAACAGAATAGAGAGCCCAGAAATAATCCCATGCCTGTATGGTCATTTAACCTATGACAAAGAAGGCAAGAACATACAATAGGGTAAAGACCGTCTATTCAATAAATGATGTTGGGAAAACTAGAGAGATACGTGCAAAAAACAAAACTAGACCACTTTCTTATGACGTATACAAGAATAAACTCAAAATTGATTTAAGAATTAAATGTAAGACCCAAAACTGTAAAACTCCTAGAAGAAAGCATAGGCAGTAAACTCTCTGATACTGCTCTTAGTAATATTTTCTTCTGATATGTCACCTCAGGCAAAGGAAACAAAAGAAAAAATAAACAAGTCAGACTATATCAAACTAAAAAGTTTTTGCACAGCAAAGAAAACCATCAATAAAACAGAAAGATAATCTATTGAATAGGAGAAGATATTTGCCAATGATACATTCAATAAAGTGCTAATGTCCAAAATTTATAAAGAACTTATGCAACTTAACACCAAAAAACTAGCAATCCAATTAAAAAATGGGCAGAGAATCTGAATAGACATTTCTCCCAAAAGGACATACAGATGGCCAATAGACATATGAAAAGATGCTCAATGTCACTAATCATCAGAGAAATTAAAATTAAAGCCACGATGAGATGTCATTTCACACCAGTCAGAATGGCAATCATCAATAAATCAACAAACAACAAGTGTTGGTGAGGATGTGGGTAAAAGGGAAGCTTTGTGCACTGTTGGTGGGATTGCAGATTGGTGCAGCCAATATAGAAAATGGTGTGTGTGTGTGTGTGTGTGTGTGTGTGTGTGTGTGTGTGTGAGAGAGAGAGAGAGAGAGAGAGAGAGAGAGAGAGAGAGAGAGCGTGATCTCAAGCATTAAAAGGTTGGTTGTAGAATATTATAAACAACTGAAATTTATAAAAGTCAACAACTCAAGTAAATAGACAAGTTTATTGAAAGATACAACTTACCAGAAGTAATACCCGATGAAATAGAAAATTTGAACATCTCTATTTCTAGTAAAGACATTGAATTTTTTGTCCAAAAATTCCAAGTCCAGATAATTTTATTAGTAATTTTTATCAACTGTTTAAGAAGAAGTAATACTAATCATAAACATATTATTTTAGAAAATAGGGTACGGAGAATACTCCCCAACACATATTATAATGCGAGCATGATCCTGTTATTAAAATCTGACAAGAAATAAGCTAGAGCATCACCCAGCCACCTCTCAGGATGACACCCTCAAGGGGTAGTTTGGTCAGGCACCAGAGTCCTGCTGAGGCAGATCTTGCTCTGTAGGGTCAACACCTGCACCACACCTCCTCCACTGTAGTCAAAGCCAGTCCTCACAACCAATGAGCATGAGGGTCAATTCCTCCCACTGACACGCAAACAGCAACCAAGGCTTAACTACAAGAGGAGGGAACACACAACACACACGAGGGACGCACCTGGAGTGCACGGCTCAGGTGACAAGAAAGACTGCACCAAGACTGTGCCACTGAGCCCTACAACACACCTACTACGTAAGACCACTATACTAAGACTGGGAGACATAGCAGCCCTACCTAATACATAGAAACAAACACAGGGAGACAGCCCAAATGGGGAGACAAAGAAACATGTCCCAAATAAAAGAACAGAACAAAACTCCAGAAAAAGAACTAAACAAAATGGAGACAAACAATCTACCAGATGCAGAGTTCCAAACACTAGTTATAAGGATCAGTGATCTCAGGGAGAACTTTAACAAAGTGATAGGAAACATAAAAATGGAGACAGAAAACATAAAAAAGAACCAGTCAGAAATAAAGAACACATAACTGAAATGAAGACTATATTAGAGGGAATCACAGTAGATTAGATGAAACAGACGACTGAATCAGCAATTTAGAAGATAAGGTAGAAGAAAACACCCAATCAGAACAGCAAAAAGAATCCAAAAAAAAAAAAAAATGAGAAGAGTTTAAAGAGCCTCTGGAACAACATCAAGCATACCAACATTTGCATTATAGGGGTACCAAAAGGAAAAGATAGAGAGCAAGGAATTGAAAACCTATTTGAAGAAATAATGACTGAAAACTTCCATAACCTGGTGAAGGACGATATACAAGCCCAGGAAGTTCAGGGAGTCCCAAATGAAATGAATCCAAAGAAGCCTTCATTAAGACACATCATAATTAAAATGCCTAAGGTTAAACACAAAGAGAGAATCTTAAGCGCAACAACAGAAAAGCAAGTAGTTACCTACAAGGGAGCTCCCATAAGATCATCTGTTGATTTTTCAACAGACACTTTGCAGGCCAGATGGGATTGGCAGTTCCTTGCTTTGCATACTCAAAGTGATGCAAAGCAAGGAACTACAACCAAGGTTACTCTACCCAGCAAAGTTATCATTTAGAATCGAAGGACAGATAAAGAGCTTCCCTGACACACACACACACACACACACACTAAAGGAGTTCATCACCACCAAACCAGTATGACAAGGAGTCTTAAAAGGACTTCTTTAAGGTGAAAAAAAATATATATATATAAATAATAAAATGGCAATAATTACATACCTATCAAATATTACTTTCAATGTAAATGGATTAAATGCTCCCATCAAAAAACAGGGGGGCTAAATGGATAAGAAAACAAGACACTTACATATGCTGCCTACAAGAGACTTACTTCAGATTCAGACACACACAGACTGAAAGTAAAGGAATGGAAAGAAATATTACATGAAATGAAAACCAAACAACCAACCAACCAACCAAGAGCTGGAGTAGCAATAGTTATACCAGATAAAATAGACTTTAAATCAAAGACTATAACAAGAGAAAAAGAAGGACCTGGTAATCCCACTCTTAGTGTTTTTCTGAAGAAACCCAAATGCTACTTCAAGGGAATATGCTCATCCATATGTTCATTGCAGCATTATTTACAATAGCCAAGGTATAAAGGCAACCTTGGTGTCTCCGAATGGATGAATGGATAAAGAAGAGGTGATACATATATACAATGGAATATTACTCAGCTGTAAAAAAACAAAGAAATCTCGCTATCTGCAACAACATGGATGGACACAGAGGGTATTATGCTGAGTGTAGTAAGTCAGACAGTGACAGAAAAATGTCATATGATTTCACTGATAAGTGGAATCTAAAGAACAAAATACATAAATAAACAAAACAAAAACAAACTCATAGATACAGAGACCATTTTGATGGTTCCCAGATGGTCGGGGGGTTGAAGAGGTGGGTACAAAAAGGGAAGGGATTAAGAAGTACAAATTGGTTGTTACACAGTAGTCATGTAAGGAATATAGTCAATAATATTGTAATAACTATGTATGGTGTCAGATGGGTACTAGATCTACAGGGGTGATAGATGGAAGGGGTTTGGGGGCAGGTTGAAAAATGTGAAGGAATTAAGAAGTATAAATGGGTAGTTATAAAAAAGTGAAGGAGATGTAAAGCAAAGCATAGGGAATATAGTCAATGATACGGTAATAACTATGTATAGTGCCAGGTGGGTACTAGACTAGTCAGGGGAATCACTTCTTAAGTTATATAAATGTCTAACCACTATCCTGTACATCTGAAATTAATATAAAATAATATTGAATGTCAACTTTAATTGAAAAATTAAAAAGGGGGGAACATAAAAGGGAGTAAGAAGTTCAAAGTTCCAGGTATAAAACAAATAATTCTTGGGGATGTAATATACAGCATAGGAAATATAGTCAATAATATTGTGATAGCGTGGTACAGTGTCAGATGGTTGCTGGACTTATCATAGTGATCACTTCTTGAGCATAGGGAATATAATCAATAATATGTAATAACTATGTATAGTGCCTGGTGGGTACTGTTCAATAACTATGATGTACACCTGAAACTAATATAATATTGCATGTTAGCTTTATTTTTTTAAAAAATCTTTAGAAACAAAAAATAAATAAAAATAAATTTTAAAAAACTGTCAAAGACATTGCAAAGAAAAAAATTACAGAGAAATATACATTATCTACATAGATTTAAAATCCTTAATAATCCTAGCAAATTGAATTCAGCAGTATATAAAAAGAATGCTAGAGCATGAACTAGTGGGGTTTATCCCAGGAAGGCAAGGTTCATTTAACATCAAAAAATTAATTATTGTAATTCACCAGAATTAGATGAGCTGGCTTATCTATGTGACAAAACATTACATAGTCCTTAAAACGATCGAATTTGATCCCTGATGTCAGAAACATGGTGGCATGAGAGTTCCCCTTGCAGTCACAACAAGTTGAACAGCTATAATTCAACAAATGATTCCCTATGCAACAAACAAATATGTCTGAGTGATCCACACATCAAAAGTGAATTGGGGTGAACAGGGAAGGAATGAAGGGATAAGTGCAGAGATGTTGGAGACAGTGCATCCCGGAGCTTACTCTGGTCCAGAAATAAGGGAGGATTGAGACTGTAGGTGCAATCCTGCCTGAGTGATCTGGATAGAATATGGCTGAACCCAGTGATCAGAGCAGAGACCTAAGGTCAAAGACAGAATACAGAAGTGTGACAACTGTGGTCTAACAGCCCTCACTGCTAAGCAGAAAATGAAGCCATGGAACCACCTTCCCTCACCCTCCCAGGATCAACAGCAGGCCCCAGAAAAATAAAACTGTAGCAGCGTCAGATTAAAGAGCAGAACATCTATAGCCCTGAGAATCGGATAGTTCCTGAGTGGCTGACACACACTGAGGCTAATTCTAGTGACAAGGGAGGAGATATAGGCGCAAGGCAGCTGTGGTCTGGCAGTCACCATTACTTGGAGAAGAACAAAGACAAAAACATACCAGATGCCCTTGTCAGCCTATCCTGCCCCTACTTTTCATGCCTGATCCCAGTGGGGGCACCCAGAGATGCTGAAGTGTGTCAGGCTGCAGGGGCAGCACTGGGATTTCAGGGGCTCAGAACCCCATCACCTACTACATTCTCCCATGGGGGTGGTGTCCTGAAACCAAGGCAACCCGATGACAGAGGAGATGTCCACCTCCCCAGAAAATCTTTCCTGTGAGTAGCCGGAACAGGGCAAAAGATAATAAAATGTTCCAGTGCTACCTACTGGAAAATAAAAGTAAGACCTCTTCATATCAACCTCTGCAGAATTCATTCCCATAAATGCCCAGGAAGAGAAATAATTCATCAATTATCATGAATAACCAAGGTAACAAGGCAGCTCAGAAAGAAAATGAAAAATCTCCAGAAAAATAAACTTAAAGACATGGGAAATGTGTGACTTAAATGACAGAGAATTCAAGATTGCCATTCGGAAAAAACTCAACAAGATGCAAGAAAACTCAGATGGGCGGTTTAATGGACTTAGAAATAAAATCAATGAACAAAATGAATACTTTACCAAAGGGATTGAAATTTTAAAAAAAGAACCTAATAGAAATTCTGGAGCTGAAGAACTCAATAACAGAGATGAAGAATGAAATAGCAAGCTTAGGAAATAGAGCTGATCAGATGGAGGAAAGAATTAGTGATATCAAAGATAGAACTCTGGAAAGGATGCAGATGAAAGAAGAATGAGACTTGAGAGTTCAAAGAAATGAAAGAATTCTACAAGAACTATCTGACTCCATCAGAAAGAGCAATATAAGAATAATGGGTATAACAGAAGGAGAAGAGAGGGAGAAGGGCACAGAGAGATTATTCAAACAAATAGTAGATGAGAATTTTCCAAACCTATGGAAAGAACAGTATCCTTAAATCCAAGAAAGACACAGGGCACCTCATTACCTCAATGCTAAAAGGCCTTCTCCAAAGTACATTATACTGAAGCTATCAAAAAGTAATGACAAAGAGAATTCTCAAGGCAGTCAGAGAAAACAAGACAGTAACCTACAAAGGAAAGCCCATTAGATTATCATCAGATTTTTCAGCAGAAACTACAAGCCAGAAGGGAGTGGAAACAAATATTCAAACTATTGAAAGACAGAAATTACCAGCCAAGAATAATCTTTTAGATTATTCTTCTAGCAAAATTATCTTTTAGATCTGAAGGAGGAATAAAGACATTTCCAGATATACAGAAGCTCAGGGAATTTTCCACCACAAGGTCTGCATTATAGGGAATAATGAAGGAGGTTATTCTGCCGAAAAAAAAAGAGAAAGATATAAAACTATAAGTAAGATCACTAACAGACAGACAGAAGCAGGAAATGGCAACACCTACACAGAATAGGGCACTATACACTTAAACATAACATAAAGGGTAAAGGAGATAAAAACATAAAAAAAGAAAAAGGGAAGAAGACAGTTTGCTACTGCAATTCAGAAATGAACTCACAGCATAAATATGGATAATTTGTGACAACAGAAACATAGAAGGGGAGGAGGTAAATGCCTGAATTTGCAAAGGGAAGTAGAGCTAAGTTCCATGCAGAAGAAAGAGGACTACTGTATAAGAGGTGCGATCAAAACATATGGTGAATGTTTAAATAAAAAAAAAAAAATATTTCAGTAAAAGACACATTGCCCTTAATCCCACTCAAAATACTCCCCCGTCGCTTTGAACAAACTTGTCCCATCATTCTTGCCACTTTCAGAAGCAGTTGGAAGTCCCATTTCATGAGTATCTTTAGTTGCACTGTCATGGCTGCCTCAATGTCCTGAATCAATTCAAAATGTTTACCTTTCCTGGCCATTTTGACTTTGGGAAAGAGCCAGAAGTTGCACGGTGCTAGATCCGGTGAATAAGGTGGATGAGGACACACTGTAATGTTTTTATTTGACAGAAATTGCCATACCAGAAAGGATGTGTGACACGGAGCCTTTCTATTGTGATCACAAAATACAGTGAATGCTGCTGCTGAGTGCGATCCAATGGAAAGGCAGGGATCTTCAATATGGGAAGCGGTGTGTCGAACCTCAGTAACAGTGTGTGAAAAGTTTTAACTTGTTCAGTGTAGTCAGTTGGGGGTGAGCTACAGTTGAGAAAAGGTGTGTTTTAAAGTGTCCCATAAATCATCCTCCATCATGACAACGCTCTGTGTCACACGTCACTTCCAGTATGGCAATTTCTGTCAAATAAAAACATTACAGTGTATCCTCATCTACCTTATTCACCACATCTGGCACTGTGTTATTTCTGGCTCTTCCCTAAAGTCAAAACGATTCAGAACATCGAGGCAGCCACAGAAGCACAACTAAAGACACTCATGAAAGAGGACTTCCAGAAATGCTTCAGAAAGTGGCAAGAATGACGGGATAAGTGTGTTTGAAGAGAGGGGGAGTATTTTGAAGGGGATTAATGGCAATTTTTTTATTGTAATAAATTTTTAAAATTTAAACATTCACCATATTGTTTGATCACACCTCGTATATGAAAGTTTCTTTTACATAAACATAATGGTAACCACTCAAAACAAACAAACAAAAAAACCCAGAACTGAGACACATGATATAAAAGGAGAGGAAACAAAGGGGGAAAAATCATAGAATACCACCAAACTAATATAACAGACAGAAACACAAAGGCAAAGAAACAATGGAGACACTGAGCTACCAGAAAACAAAAGATAAAATGACTATAGGAAATCCTCATATATCAGTAATCACCCTCAATGTAAATGGACTGAACTCACCAATAAAAAGACACAGAGTAGCAGACCAGATCAAAAAATAAAACCCAACCATATGCTGCTTTCAAGAGACACATCCCAGCTACAAGGACAAATATAGACTCACAGTGAAAGGGTGGAAAATGATACTCCAAGCAAATGGCATCCACAAAAAAGTGGGTGTATCCATAGTTATATCAAACAAAACATGCTTCAGAATAAAAAAGGTAACAAGATACAAAGATAGACATTTCATAATGATAAAGGGGACAATATGACAAGAAGACATAACACTTATCAATATATATGATCCTAATTAGGGAGCACCAAAGTTTGTAAAGCAACTATAAACAGAACTAAAGGGAGAAACTGACAGAAGCACAATTATAGTAGGGGACCTAAATATGCCATGACAGCGATGGATAGATCATCCAAACAGAAAATCAATAAGGAAATATCAGCCTCAAGTGACACATTAGACCAAATGGATACTTACAGAGCCTTTCATCCTAGAACAACAGACTATACATTCTTTTCTAGTGCACATGGAATACGCTCAAGGATAGACCATATGGTGGGACAGAAAACTATCCTAAGCGAATTTTAGAAGATTGATATCATACCAAGCATATGCTCTGACCACAATGTTTTGAAATTGGAGATCAACTGTAAAAAGAAAGCAGGAAAACCCAGAAATACATGGAGATTAAACAGCATGCTACTAAAGAACAACTTTATCTCTGATGATCACAGACATAAAAATCCTGAAGAAAATACCAGCAAATCGAATACAACAATACATCAAAAAATTATACATCTCAAACAAGTCAGATTCATTCCAGGGCACAAGGATGGTTCAATATATGCAAATTGATCCATGTGATACAACAAATAAACAAAATAAAGGATAAAAATCATATGATCATATCAATAGATATAGAAAAAGCATTTGACAAGATACAACACCGATTTGTGATTAAAACACTCAATAAAATGAGTGTAGATGGAAATACCTCAACATAATAAAGGCCGTATATGAAAAACCTTCAGCTAATATCGTACTTAATGGTGAAAAACTGCAAGCTTTTCTTCAAAGATCAGGAACAAGACAGGGATGCCCCCTGCTACACTGTTATTCAACATAGATTTAGAAGTCCTAGCCAGAGCAATCAGGCAAGAAAAAGAAATAAAAGGTATCCAAATTGGGAATGAAAAAGTTAAATTGTCACTTTCTGCAAATGACCTGATTCTTTATAGAGAAAATCCTAAAGATGCCACCAGAAAACTATTAGAAACAATAAACAAATACAGTAAAGTTGCAGGATACAAAAATCAATGTACAAAAATCTATTGTGTTCCTATATCTTAACAATGGAATTTCAGAAAGAGAAATGAAAAAACAAAACAATTCTTTTTGCAATTGCAATAAAAAGAATAACATACCTGGAAATAAACTTAACAAAGGATGTGAATGACCAATACACTGAAAGCTATAAGACATTATTAAAAGAAATTGAAAACACACAGAAATAGGAAGATATTTTGTGTTCATGGATTAGAAGAATCAATATAGTGAAAATGGCCAAATTACACAAAGCAATATGCAGATTTAATGCAATCCTCATCAAAATCCCAATGGAAGTTTTTAAGGAAATAGAAGAAAAACTCATCAGGTTTGTATGGAATCACGAAAAACCTGAATAGCCAAAGGAATCCTAAGGAAAAATAAAATATGGCTAGAGGTATCACACTCCCTGACTTCAATTTATACTACAAAACAAAAATAATCAAAACAGCATGGTACTGGCAGAAAAACTGACACACAGACTAATAGAATAGAACTGAGAACCCAGAAATGAACCCACATATATATGGGTAGATAATTTTCAACAAAGGAGCTAAACACATACAATGGAGAAAAGCAAAACTCTTCAGTAAATGGTGCTGGGAGAATTGGAAAGCCACGTACAAAAGAGTGAAACTAGACTGCTAACTGTCACCATATAACAAAATTCTTATAACTCAAAATGCATCAAAGATCTAAACAGAAGACCTGAAACAATAAATTGCATAGAAGAAAGCATAGGTACTAAACTTATGGGACCTGGGTTTAGAGAGAATTTTATGAATTTGGCCTTAGAGGCAAGGGAACTAAAAGCAAACACAAATGAATGGGACTATATCAAACCAAAAAGCTTCTGCATAGCAAAAGAAACCACCAACAAAACAAAGAGACGACCAACCAAATGGGAGAAGATATTTGCAAACAACGTCTCCAAAATATATAAAGAATGCACTCAACTCAGCAAGAAAAAAACAAACAATCCAATTAAAAAATGAACAGAAGACTTGAACAGACACTTCTCCCAAGAAGACACATGATGTCTGATAGTTAAGCCTGCAAACTTGCCACCTGCACTTACAGTGGCAGCACTGTACAAACAGCTCGGTAAGGTTTCATAACCTTGGTCTATCAGTGTCTCACAGCTGTGTTCATGTCAACGTGTGGCGGTGTCTTGCTGAGTGGCATTCATTACTGTTGCGTGTTTTTGTGTGCTGTCATGAGAATGTTTGAGCTTGAATTAGAGCAACAAACATTCAATTTTTTGTTAAACTTGGCAAGAGTGGAAGTGAAATCAGGAGCATGTTAGTCCTACTTTATGGGGATAATGGCATGAAGAAAACGGCAGTGTGCAAATGGATTAAACGTTTTTCTGAGGGGAGAGAATGTGTCACTGATGGAGAGAGGTAAGAGAGGCCAGTAACCAGCAGAACTGATGAAAACATTACAAAAATTCATCGAATTGTGTGTCAAAATCATCCACTGACTGTGAGAAGCATAGCAGACCAAGTAAACATCGATAGAGAAACAGGAAAATCTTAACTGAAAATCTTGGCATGAGAAAGGTGTGTGCAAAAATGGTCCGAAAGGAGCTCACCAATGAACAAAAGCAAAGGAGAGTCGAAGTTTGCCAAGACCTTTTAAAGAGGCAAGACAATGTTTTGGGCCGCATTATCACTGGTGATGAAACATGGGTGTACCTATACGACCCTGAAAGAAAGTGTCAAAGTGCACAATGGAAGTCAGCCAATTCTCCATGACCAAAAAAGTTCTGTCAGTCTAAATCAAGAGTCAAAACGATGTTGCTAAACTTTTTTGATATCAGAGGGATTATTCATTATGAAGTTGTTATACCAAGTGGACAAACAGTTAGCTTAACCAAGTTTATTATTTGGAAGTGCTTTTTCAGCTGTGTGAAAAAGTTAGACCACCTGAACTTTTCACCAACAATTCATGGCTCTTGCATCACGACAACGCACCAGCTCACAGGGCACTGTGTCTGTGAGTTTTTAGCCAGTAAACAAATAACTGTATTGGAACACCCTCCTTACTCCCCTGATCTGGCCCCCAATGACTTCTTTCTTTACCTGAAGATAAAGGAAATATTGAAAGGAAGACATTTTGATGACATTCAGGACATCAAAGGTAATACGATGAGAGCTCTGATGGCCATTCCAGAAAAAGAGTTGCAAAATTGCTTTGAAGGGTGGACTAGGTGCTGGAATTGGTGCATAGCTTCGCAAGGGGAGTACTTCAAAGGTGACCATAGTGATATTCAGCAATGAGGTATGTAGCACTTTTTCTAGGATGAGTTCGCGAACTTAATTGCTACACCTTGTACAAATGGCCAATAGATCTATGAAAAGATGCTCAACTTTATTAGCTATTAGGTAAATAAGAATCAAAACCACAATGAGATACCACCTTACACCTGTTAGAATGGCTATTATCAACAAGACAAGTGATAATAAGTGTGGGAGAGGCCGTGGAAAAAAAGGAACCCTCATACACTATTGCTGGTGGGAATGTAAATTGGTATAGCCAGTATAGAAAACAGTATGGGGGGTTCTCAAAAAATTAAGAATAGAATTTCCATATGACCCAGCAATGCCTCTTCTTGATATCTATCCAAAAAAGTCTGAAAACATGTATTTGTAAAGATATATGTACTCCTATGTTCATTGCAGCATTATTTATGGTGGCCAAGACACGGAAATCACCAAAATGTCCTTTGATAGATGATTGGATAAAGAAGTAGTACAATAAATGCAATGGAATATTACTCGGCCATAAGAAAAGATAAAATACTGCCATTTGTGGCAAGATGGATGTATCTTGAGATTATCATGCTAAGCAAAATAAGTCAGACCGAAAAAATTGAGAACCATATGACTTCACATAAGGGATATAAAACTGAAAGCAACAAATGAACAAGACAAACAAACAAAGAAACAAATCTCATAGACACAGACAACAGTTCAGTGGTTACCAGAGGGTAAGGGGAGAGAGGGAAGGTAGAAGAGGGTAAAGGGGGTCAAATATATGGTGAAGGAAGAAGAACTGACTCTGGGTGGTGAACACACAATGCAATATATAGATGATGTATTATAGAAATGTACATTGGAAACCTATATAATTTTACTAATGAATGTCACCCCAATAAATTTAATAAATATTTTTAAAAAGAATACTTTTTCCTCAAAAATTTGAAGGTATTTCTCTTCTGTCTTTGAGCTTGCAATGTTGTTTTGTAAGGTATATACACGTCTAATCATTATACTGTACACCCGAAACTAATATAATATTGAATGTCAACTATAATTGAAAAATCAATACATTTTTAAGCAAAAATATAAAAAGATGAAATTTAATCTCTATATATTGTCCTGAAGAGACGTTTGTCATATATTGTTAGTGGGGGATGGGGATAAAGAGGAAAAATCAATATAGTAAAATATATACAGAATCAAGGCTTATGCGTTTTGTTATCATTGGTATTGTTAAGTTTTCAATAATATATACATAGAGGAGCAGCCTCTTCTTCAGAGTCCACGTGTATTTTTGGCAAATCTAAGAACAATAATTTTTAAAGAATCTGAAATGATCTGAACATGAATCATTGCCTATATGGCATGACTAAAATTTAGTCTTCTAAAAATATTTTAAATTGATCTTCATTGGTATTCCCAAAGAAGAATTCAAATTTTTGAAATTTAAGGGCTAATGTCAGTATAGAGAAAGATTGCAACATTTCATTAGTATGTATAAACAAATGTGATTCACTTCTCAGAGGATTTCATCCTGTCTTATCAAGTACCAACCTCTGGTAAGTAGACCAGAAAAAAATGGCAGCAGCTAACTTATTGAGGGCTGACTCTTTCCCCAGAAACTAACACCAGCACTTTACACGCATTACCGCATTTCATTTTCTTTTATTCTCACAACAACACTAATGATATTATGCAAAAAGTAAAGCACAGAGAAGTTTAGTAACTTGTCCAAGGTCAACATAACAAATAAAATGTCATAGCCAGGAGCTGAATCCAGGCACCTGGCTCCAGAGCCTGTGGTGAAAGCAAAACTAATGTTTAGATGTGATTCTGAAAAAAATATTTTACCTCTGATGTTTATATGGCTTCGATACATGTACAAACATGTTTCACCTCAAATTGTGAAGTGCTTTATTTTATAACTACAATAGCCTATAAAACAAGTATGTAGTTTAAACTCATTCATCCAGATATTGACTTGAGAAAGAAATTAACACATTCCTCAAAGGGAGTGGTTAAAAGAATAATAAATGTTAGGTGAAATACATGAAGGAGGCAGACATGAAACAAGACAGCTTCCTTGGGAAGAAACGCCATGTGGGGCATGAGCATATTACCGCAGATCATGAACTTTCGTAAGGGGTAGGAACCGAAATCTCCCAAACACCTCCATTCTGGAATGCCACCACAGATTATCACGCAGTCAAGGTGATCGGCATTTAAGGGCTCCTTCAGACATTGAAGGAGCATTGTCAGAATCCTGGTAACTGGGCCAGTGTTGAGGAAGGGCTGGGGAGACAGAGAAAAAAAATCAGGCTTCATTTAGCTCATGAACAATGAATTCCCTGTCAAAGCTGTTCCATTCCTTCCAAGGCATCTGTGAAACATTTATTCAGAGTCTTTTAGGCATCAGGAATTTAATATCTGGAAGAAAAGCATTAGATGAATTCCAGTTTTCAGAACCACGGGGTATGAGCCAAAATTAAATATTGATAATACATAGTGTTTGTGTCCAAATTAAATATTGAGATTACATCATCAGATGGGAGTTATTCTTCACCTATGATTTCTGCTCATCCTGCAGGTTTCAACTTTCCATTATTTCCCTTCCTAATCTTTATTACAGTTTGCAATTGCAATATTGTTTGTCTGTCTTATTAATTATCTGTTTACTTGTTTACAGTTTGTCTCCTCCAGACCAGAAGCCAGGAAACTTGCAAGGGTTATCTAGCCCTGAATTCTCATAATAGTGTCAAAATCCTAGAACACTGCCTGGTGAAAGAAAGAGCTTAGTAAATGACTAAAGGATGAGTGAAGAAAAGAAGGAAGGAGGGAGGGAAGGAGAGAATAAGGAAGGAAAGAGAGTTTAAATGTCTATGTGGGGAGATCTGTAAGCCTCAGTCACTAGGAAATTGCCTCATACCCAAATACTAGTTTTGTGGACTGCAGTGTAATTCCACTAAGTGGCTCAGTAAAATTGTAAGTACTTGTATCATATGCCTGCTGCATGCAGTCTTTTGTATTTTTGAAACTGGAAAAACCAAGAGTGTAAATTTTGAGAATCTTGTGTGCAGCAAGTCAAACTCTAGTGCATATAAGAATTTCATGGAGAGATTTTGAAATGTCCATTCCCAACTCCCACTCTGACGGTGATGCACTCAACGGAAATGAACACCAGGCCGAGAATCACGGGACTTAGAATCAAATCCTGACTCTGGAAAGATTAAATGAACCTGGGCAAGATATTTCTCTTTTTGTGTACCTCTCCTCGTGGGCAATGTGAGAGGACTGGATTTAAAAAGTTTGTTTTCTTTCTCTCTGCGGCATTATGTAATTCTGTGGGTCCAGACATACTTGAGCAGTATGTTAGGACTACAAAGAAATAGAACTTATAATCCTTCTTCTTAAACAGGAAGAAAATAATTTAAGCAATATAAAAGATTAATAACAATGTCAAACAATTTGTGGTTACCACATTTCTTGTGTTATAAAATGCAAATCTCTCCACATTTAATGTTTTAGAAATTGAGATGTATATTACAATTAATGTTAAAAGAAACCTTCAAGGAAAAAGAATACATTATGACATAGCTCTCTTCCCTTGTGTATTAAGTGAACCGATCCATTTCTAGAAGGTACACCTCATTTAGGACGATCATTTGACTCTTACCTGAAACTTGGACACCTAACAGTTGCCTAAAATGTCTTCTAAAATGATAATACTGTGCTACAATAGTGAAACAAACATTTATTGGGTAAGTAGAAGATGAGCACTGTTGTCAACATAGCAAGGAACACAAATGATGGCAGTAAAACCTGTAGAATTTGACAGGATAACTCATAGGAGTTTAAAGTGAGGAAAGATTGGCAGGTTTGATTATGCAGAACACCTTCCCCCAAAAAACCTCTCCAACTTTTAAGAAAAGTTAAACATGTAATTAAATTTAAAGGGAGAGCAGGATGATATGCTCAGTCAAGTGGAAAATGCAGAGAAACCCCAGTATGTTTCATTATACCTAAAGATTACTCTGTGAGGAAGCAGAACAGTGGTTGCCTGGGGAGAACCATTGGTGGGGAGATGGTGGGAGGGGCACAAGGGAACTCTGGGGCATGACAGATATGTTCAGCATCTTGAGTGCGGTGATAGTTTCCTGGCTATGTAAAAATTCATCAAATTATTCACTTTAAATATGTACATTTCAGTATACTTCAATTATACCTCCAAAACTGAAAAGAGGCTTCTTGGGTCAGTAATAAAGATACTACAGAGGTCATGGTCACAGGGATGGATTATCAAAGGCAGCGTGAGATGCGATGTCACGCCAAAGTGATTCAGGAGAATCTTCAGACTCTGAATAACATGTGAATATCACCATCACCTTCACCAGCACCATCAGCATTTACTAAGTGCTCACTCTGCATGGAGCGGGAAGTCCACAAAAGTTTACTTGCATTATTTCCTTTAATCCTCCCTACCACCACAGAGGGTTTATCTTACTATTATCCTCATTTTAGCGATATGGGGGGAGGGGAGCCATTAAAACTTATCCTGGATCACAGAACTAGTAAGAAACAAGCGCAAAAATTGAAAGAGTCAGCATCTGCGTTCTTAAATCACTAGTCTAGGGGGTCCTCAGCACCGGGAATCTGATCTGATACTTGAAGGTTGCTATTGGGCAGGAGTTTTCATACTGGACAGAACAAGGAACAGTGATATTTCTTAAAAAGCTCTCTCCCTGGCAGAGCCTGCACGAATATGTCAAGTCTGTGGCATGTTAGAGGGTAACCACAGCTGAGATCGGTCTTGACAACCGCACTCATGGACTTTGATGGGTCTGTGGTTTGAGCAGCATGCAGTGAAGGTTTCCAATAGTGGTAAACAAGGGGCAGGGTTGCCTAAATCTTGGTTTGGTTATTTCATTACTTTCAGAAAGAGGAATGGTGAATAAAAGTTTAGAGGGACTTGGAAACATCAAATATTTTCAAACATCTTATTCTACGTGTGGTATGGATTCATGGGTTTTTGCCCTGTTTTATTTTCACTGTGGAAAAATATATTTAACATGAAATTTACCACTTTAACCATTTTTAAGTGTACGATTTAGTGGCATTAAATACATTTGTTGCCTTAGTTTTAAGGGTAGTGTTTCATTCTGGGAAGAGCATGCATTGTGGTTAGGGTCTGGGTGCTGGAGTCAGAGAGTTCAGCACTTGGTTTCCACTTCTGCCTCTTACTATAGTGTAAGACTTTGGACAATTTAATAACCTCTGTATCTTTCAGTTTCCTCATCAGTAAAATGGTGCTGATAAAGATCTACCGGGCAGCCCTGTTGCAGAGTAAGCAATAATATGCATGTAAATTAGTCTGTATAGTTCCTGGCATATCTAGCATTTCTGCGAGTCAGAGGTTCTTCACCTGGGGGATTGAAACCTTAGGGCATCATGGACTGGGCCTGAGGGGAGCTGCGATTCTCCTAAGTGATGTGCAGATTCATGTGTCTTCCCTGTGTGAGTGTTTGGGAACCAGGCACATAGCTTTCATCCAATTCTCACAGTGAGAAATTCAGGGCAAAACCAGAAAACCCATCAGAGAGATACTTATAATCAGATCAACCTTGTTCACCTGCTACTCAGAAGCCTTTGATCATTGACCTAAGTTTCCCCCTTCACACTATAGAGATTATGGGTGAATAGCAGAGGAAAGTGCTCATTCTTTGTCTCCGGGCCATGGTGTTGTTCACATCCCTTAGAGTTGTGGCCTACAGTCTGTATAGCTCCACCTCCTTTGTCCCACACTCTTAGCACAGTGTAACTGCAAACTGAGTGTCCCAGGGGACACAATGCTCACTGGCCAGCAGGGCTGCTCTGGGAGTGTGAAGAGCAAGCAAGAGGCTCCTGGTGGTCAGAAGGCTGTGCCACCCTTTGCCCTCATGTGCCCCTCTGTACCCTACGGGTACACTACACATGTTTCTGACAGCATTTTAATGTGCATGCAGATTACCCGGCGATCTTTTAAAAATGTTGACTGTCACTTAGGTCCAGGGTGGGACTGAGATCCTATGTTGGTAACAAGTTCTCAGGGGCCCACACTTGGACTCTAGAGGCCATTACCTCTTTAGTTTACTTGCCTGTCTCTGGGCAAACTGAGGGCAGGAACAGGGCATTCTTTTATTGTTTCCCAGGGGCTTAGTACAGACAGGACTCATTGAGGCTGAAAGTAAATGCTTAGTGAGTGAAAGAAAGAAAGAAAAAAGAAAACAGCAAGGAGATTTTCTCTGAAAGCATGACGGTCTTTTTCCAGGTACTTTTGCGAGGAAACTTTCTCAGATATTTTCCAGGTACTTTTCTGCCACCAAAGATGAAAATTTCCTTCCTTTCTGGGGCTCAAGGAAAGATCCCTCTCCTGAGCCAGAAAAAGGGGGGAAAATAGAAGTCATCACGTTGACCACTGATAAAGAGACTTACATTTGTCAAACACCAATTCTGAGAGAACCAGAACATTTACTGTGTAATGAAATGCGTTGTGCAAACGCTGACCTAACATAAAAATCTATAGGACATAGACAGAGACACACAAAGCCATTTTAGACAGTTTATCTTAGTGGACTGTTCTTTGACATGGAATACAAGGTTTAACTTAGACAGTTATTTTAGCCTTTATCGCTAATGCATGAAAGGTAAAGTCTCAAGGAAAGAAGGAGGAAGGTCTTGGGAAGATTCTTCACTGAGACAGACACAAAGTGGGGTTGTAAAGCACAATCAACTTCTGTCACTTAGATTATGCCAGGTGGAGACAGCTGTAACCCCAGGTGTGATCACGTATATTACCTTTCCTGCTCAGTCACTACTGCGTTTACTTGTGAATGGATCATTTCACAGACAAGCAGAGAAAGTGAGTACCATCAGTCAGATGCTGTGCCTGGATGTCACACTATTTCGTGGCAATGATGAATCACTCTGGGGTTCTCACATCTACTTTCCCATGACCTCAGAGCAACAAGGGAGAGCTGGAGAACAATTGCAGGCTTTCAGTTTCCCTAACAAAGCAACAGAAGGCCCAGATTAAACTGGCCTCTTTGAAACTTAAAAGGAACCACCATTTGTCACTTTTTAAGGAGGCAAACTGATTAATGCGCAGTGAATACTCACAGGACAATTGCCCGATTAAATGTGTAGCCATTGTAAGTGCAGATTCAAACCCTTAGAAAGAAATAAATACAGACCCTTCTTGAGTTCGGCTGAGTCTGGAGTCTGCTTGTAAGTTTCATATTTTTAAAGAAAGTGAAAATTGCAAAGGCCATTTTTGAGAAAGTGCTTAAGAGACAAGGGGAAAAGCAAATCTTTCGCACAAGTTCTGAATGAAGTTAGCCTACTGAACATGGTCGTGATTGTTACACTCCACCTCTGGCCACCATCCCAACAAACGCCACAAAAGCTGGGAAAAGCCACCCATCTTCCCCAAAATTTCATGCTGTCTGAAAGTTTCTGTGGTGATGACAATAATGGTGATGATAACAGCTAAGTTGACACCAACTGGGCATTCTAAACGTTCTTCAGCTATTGTTTACTCCTCATGACAAAATTGATAATTATCCAACCTCCATTTTCACAGCTGAGGAATCTGAGGCATACAGAGTTTGAATAACTTGCCTAAGTTACACAGCTGGTTAGTGGAGCAACTGCACACACTTGGGTATTACAGCTCAAATGGTGCTTTCCCCACCCCCAGCTCTACTGAGATATAACTGACGTATAACATCGCATATGTTTAAGGTGTACATGTACTGATTTGATACATCTATCTATTGCAATATGATTACAACCCAAGCATTGGCTAATGCCACTATCACATCACATACTTACCATTTCTTTTTTATGGTGAGAACATTTAAGATCCACTCTTAGAAACGTTTAACACTATAATACAGTATTAACTATAATCACCATCCCGAGAACTTATTCATTTCTAACTGGAATATTGTACTATTTAATCAACCTCTCCCCACCCCCAATCCCCTGAAAACCATCATTCTATTCTCTCTTTATATAAGTCTAGCTTTTTTAGAGTCCACATATACGTGAGATCAGATAGTATTTGTCTTTCTCTGTCTGACTTATTTCACTTAGTATAGTATCCTCTAGATACATCCATGTTGTTATAAATGGCAGCATTTCCTTCTTTCTCATGACTGAATAATATTTGTGTGTGTGTGTGTGTGTGTGTGTGTGTTTGTGTATCATATCTTTATCCATTCATCCATTGACACTTAGGTTGTTTCCATATCTTGCCTGTTGTGAATATTGCTGTAATGAACATGGGAGGAGCACCTGTGCTTTTAATTCCTCCCAGCATTGATAATAATGATGCAATAAATGTTATGCTTACCTGCTATCGCAGAGTCTACAGTACTTACTGCAACCACCCATGAAGGAGCTCTCCCAGTTCTAACATTCCGTAAGACTATGAGCCAACCATTGCTTCAGTGGGTGGGTGAGTTTAGTTGAAGTGGTTCAGTCCAAGTCAATCCAATAATGAGTGCCTAGTGATTCCTTGTTGTGGCACTGGAGAGGATAGGCGGTGATGGGGAAGGACATAGAAGCCACATAGAACGTGGTCCCTGTCTTCATGCCGTATCTTCTAAAAGATATGTGTGAACTAAATGTGCTTGAGCCTTGAGAGGCTTCAGCAGGAGGGTGGCATGGCCACACAGGGAAGCCGAGGGTGCTGCTGGTTTCTGTGGCCCAGCAGCCTAGCCCTTCCATTGTTAACACCACCCTGAACTTCATTGCAAGCCTCTAACCTCCCGTTCTCTCAAGATACACTTTCTTGTTTTGATGTCATGGGGCAGACAAGTGGCTGGAGCTATGCCACTTGGACTCATCCTCTCGGGAATTCAAGTCTGAGCAGAGTAACACAAGGAAAAAACAAAACAATCAAGAACAAAAAAAAGATTAACATCAACACAAACTGTTCATCACTTGGAGAAGAGGTTGATTCAATTCTGCTACTTGGATCTCCAGATCCTAGAGCAACCCTGGTGTGGCTCCTTCTGGGTCTTATTCTTCGCTGTTGCTTAGATTCTGTGTGAACTCCCGTATGTCTCAACACATTCACTTAAGTTGCCCAGTTTCTGCTGTTTGTAACGGTAGCTGTACACCAAAATTATGTATTCAGTTATTCTGTGGAAAAGTTAATACTGAACTACACACATCTCAAGTCACTTTACAGAAGCTCTCTGTTGATCACAAAGGGGAGTAATTAGGAAGGATTCAAGTAAACCTGCTGATGAAAGTCAACATGGATACATTTTTAAAGAAACATAGCACATTAGAAATGTCCCACAAACTCTCTATACAGTCATTTCATTAACTGAACTAGACGCTGAATCAGGAATCAAAAGACCTCACTGCTAGGTCCAGCTCAACCACAATAAGACCATGTGTCCTTGGGCAGGTTACTTCCTTTCTCTGAGCTTATTTCATATCTGCAAAATTCAGGAAGGGCAGGTCCTTGAGCATTCTATGCATAAGTCAGAGTTTTTAAGGTTATAAATGAAAAGGATAAGCTCCAGAAATTACTGAGGAATTAAGTAGATGCACCTTTAGTCCTCTTTTTCCTGAAAACAGACATTTTTCTCATATGAATTGGTAACATGGAGTTGAGTTCCAATTTGACTCCTTGAAGCAGAAATCTATGGTATGCATATTACAGAGGATCCGGTATTTTACTTGGGCCTGTAATGATCTTACCATTCAAGAGAAGAAATCCAAAGGTCAGGATTATTAAATAGCTCTTCTGTCATTTAACTGAAATCTAGTTACAGACCAACCCAAAGGAGGTCAGCGACAAATGTAATTTAATTCTTAGTTATTAATAAATGAGTTTTAGATTAATTTAAATCTTCAAAGGAACTTTATGTTGAAGCAAAAATTCATCATAAAACTTATTGGATTATGTTGTTGGCAACTATTCAAATTTTATAGTTTCCAGTTTCAGACTATCACTACAGAGGAACAAAAATTATGTCTCTCATTTGAAATAAACAGTTTGAGTCCTGAAATATATTTATCTTTTCATCATATTTCCTTATACTCCTCTGACCTCCAAAAGCCACCCAAACCACAAGTTTCCTAAAGCTACTCCTGACCTATTTGTTTGTTCTAGAGTTCTCTCCTTTTGCAATTTCATGACATCATTTCCCAGCTCTGAGGTCAGTGGTCTTGAACTGAGCAAAATGGTCAGTTCTTATGGTGAAAGTCTAAATATCAAAGGATTTAGATCAATTCCATCTAGAGCTAACTTTATCAGACAGGTTGAAAAAACCTGATTCATAGGAAAAGTTTACTTTTTCCAAGTATCATGAAAACAGACACACAAAACACAAAAACTATTGATATATATTCTTATATCAATGTAGTTTTTCTTTCAAAAATACTTTCAGAAGACATACTTTCCCCAATCGTCATTTTTTTCCTGATTTCATCCATGGGCATCAAGATTAAGATTGAAAGAGATAATATGTGGAAATCCATTGGCACAGCTTTGGGGCTTTACACTAGCTGTCACACCTTGAACTCTCATATTGAACCAGGCACTGTCATGAATTATACTTAAATCCCATCATTTGATTCTTACTGCCCTTTAAAACAGATGCTATAGTATTGTATTTTTCTGATAAGGAAACAAGATCAGAGTAGTAGAGTACATGCCCAAGGTCACACAGTGAGGGGGTGGCAGAAATAAGGTTCATGTGTAAGACTCTTAAGGGTCATTATTTTAATTACGCTGCATGTTAACAAGTTCAAGGAGGATCTGAAGGAAAAAGAAAGCAGACTGTGGATTTTTGAAAACTTTGAAAAATTAAGTGAATAATTATGCCAAAGGAAAAGAAGCATTTTCCCGTTTTAAATGGCATAGTTAACAATACCGATGCTACTGCATGTATGACACCTGATGTCCAGAAGCCACCAGCACACCTACTGGTTTTGCATTTGACCGGTAATCTGGGGTCTGTCTGGTGGTATGATTTAGAGGGGAAGGAAGGGAGATGGCCCTCAAGGATCTAGGCTCCTTTTTATTGAGAGGTCAAAGCTGGAGGTGTTGTGACCTAAGCAGAGATCCTTTGAAACAGCAACCAGTTGTCTTTCACTAGAGGTTGCATTTGTAAGAGGAACCATCTGTGCAGTCCCCTCAGGAGGGGCCACATATTTCTCTCCAGAGAATTTGACACAAGCCATTTGTCAGCCACGGTCACACGTGCTTGATGTTGCCACGCTTTATCCTTTTAGTCAAAGCAATAATTCCTCGTTGTGAGAGAGCAACTGTGGGATGCCAGGTGTTGATATTTTAGAAACACACAGTGGTAGAGACAGCTGTGGTGGCAGATTTCAATTTTTTCAGCCAAGCTGGTAATAGCATAATGTGCCAGATGAAATTAAAGAGTTTCAGATACGAAGCCTTTGCATCTCCACAATAATGTGTGATTTGTGATGGCCTTTCTCTGAAGGATTCTCCATGGAATTTACCTTCATGCTGAGGCAGGGCACACTGGAGAGCGGCTGCACCCAGCTCACACTCCTCCTGAGTGCTGCCAGAGAGATCTCTCAGGTTTGCCTGTGCCAGGCTCCCCACCACTGTGCCTGTTCTCATCATCATCAGTCGTCAATATGCCCACTTTCCTGTCAATTCCAATTCAACGTGACATTCGCTTTCGCTTTCCTTTGTGGATCATTGTCCCGCGAGCTTCAAAGGGCTAGCCATAGCATAATTCTTACTGCTTTAGGTCATCGTCATTTGTATGTCCTGATTTCATTAAGACAGAAACAATAAAGAGATTGTATTTTGGAATCCTTTGTTTCTCACATAAAAGCAGGGCAGTGACAACAAGAATCAGTCCTACAGAGTTTTTGATAGGCAGTAAAATCAGGCCCTCAAATAAAATAAACATACAGTTCAGTTCAGGACTAGCAGGACATGACTTTGATGTTTTAAGAGTCCAGTTTAGTGTTTTTAGAAAATGCTGTGCTAACTCTGGTGTACTTAACATGTTTGAGAATCTTACGAAAGCCAGGCCCCTCTTCCCCAAAAAAGATGCAAATAGGTCCAAAGTTTTGTATACGCTTTCGGATTTTCATGGGTCCAACGAAAGCTTTATATCGTAGGCTCTACACCAGTGTTGTCTAAAAGAACTTTCTGTGATGGACATGTTCTATATCTGCACTGTCCAACATGGTAGCCATGAGCCATGCGTGGCTACTGAGCAGTTGAAATATGACAGGTGTAAATGAAGAGCTGAATTTTTATTTTGTTTATTTAAATTTAAAGAGTTACATGTGGCTACTGCACAGGACAATTAGCTCTAAACTAGAGTTCACAGACATCAAATTAAGAACCCATTTCATATAGATTCATTTTTTTTAAACAGCTTTATTGAGATATAATTATACCATATAATTTACTCATTGAAAGTATATATTTCAGTGGTGTTTAGTAGATCACAGTTATAACCATCACCATAATCAATTTTAAAACATTTTTGGCACCCCCCAAAAAACCCAAAAATCCATCAGCAGGCATTCCTCATTTCTCCTCAGTCTCAGTCTCCCCTAGATCTAGGTAACCATTAGTTTACCTTTTTTCCTCCATAGATTTGTCTATTCCGGACATTGCATATAAATGGAATCATAGAGGATGTGGTCTTTTGCAACTGGCTTCTTTATGTTATTTACAAAGGTTCTTTACAATGTTTTTAAGGTTCACCCTGATTTAGTATCAATGATACTGATCAAGATGCATGAGTGATTATGGTGTATCAGTACTTCATTCCTTTATACTGTTGAATAACATTCCATTGCATGGATAGACTACATTATAAGGATAGACTATATTTTGTTTATCTATTCATTAACTGATCAACATTTGAATAGTTTCCACTCCTTGGCTATTATGAATAATGCTGCTATCAACATTTATGTACAAGTGTTTGTGTGCATGCATATTTTAAATCTCTTGGGTATATACATAGGAGTATAATTGTTGGGTTATATGGTAACTCCATCTATAACATTTTGAGGGACTGTCAAACTATTTTGCTAATTAGCCATACCATTTTATTTTTCCTAAAGCAAATAATGAGGGCTCCAATTTCTCCACATCCTTACCAACTCTAGTTATTACCTACCTCTTTTATTTTAGCTATCCTAGAGGGAGTGAAATAGTATCTTACTGTGGTTTTGGTTTGTAGTTCTCTAGTAGCTAATAATAGTGAGTATCTTTTCATGCACTCATTTAGCTATTTGCATATTTTCTTTGGAAAACAAATCCTTTGTCCAAATCCTTTGTTCATTTTTGATTGGACTGTCTTTCTACTGTTGAGTTGCAAGAGTTCTTTATATATTATGGACAATATATATGTAAATAAATATATTCTCTTATTCTCTGGATTGCCTTTTCATTTTTTAATGGTGCCCCTTGAAGCATAAAAGTTTTTAATTTTAATGAAGTATAGTTTATCTTTTTGTTGTTTTTACTGTTCAATTGTGCTTTTGATGTCATATCAAAGAAACCATTGTCTGATCCAAAGGTCATGAAGATTTACTCCTATGTTTTCTTATAACAGTCTAATCAATACAGCTCTTATAGTTTGTCTAGGATCCACATTGAGTTCATTTATACATATGGTGTGAGGAAAGGATACAATTTCATTCTTTTGCATGTGGATATCCAATTGTCCCATAACCTTTCTTGAAAAAAATATCTTTTTCCTGTTGAATTATCTTAGCACACTTGTCAAAAATCAATTAACCATAAATATAATGGTTTCTTTCTGGACTTGGAATTCTATTCTACTAATGTGTCTATCCTTAAGCCAGTACCACACTACTGTAACTTTGTAGTGAGTTTTGAAATTGGAAAGTGTGACTTCTACAGCTTTGTTCCTCTTTTTCAAGATTGTTTGGACTATTCTGAGTCCCTTTCATTTTCATATGAATTTTAGAATGAGTTTGCCAATTTCTGTTAAAAAAAAAAATTCAGTGAGGATTCTGATAGAAATTCTGTTGAATCTGAAGACCAATTTGGGGAGTACTGCCATCTTAACGATATTAAATCTTGTACCCATAAACAAGGATCTACATTACTGAATATGTTCATTTGAAATTCTTCTCTAACAATCCTGTTTCACAGCATTTTTCTTTCACTTACTTAAAACTTTTTCATATTCATTTGCTAACACAGAATCATTTTCAAACTTTTATATTATAATGACAATCATAATAATATTTTTGTGATAACTTCAATTATTCTTCATTTACTCAAAAACTTTTTATTGTGTGCTTACTATGTTCCCTGCACTTTTCTCAGCATTCTGATTTTGCTAATTTGAATCGTTTCTCTTTTGCTCATCAGTCTAGCTAAAGGCTTGTCAATTTTGCTGATATTTTCAAAGAACCAACTTTTAGTTTTATTACTTTTTGTGTGTTCTTATTCTTTATTTTATTAGTTTCTGCTCTAATCTTTACTTCCTTGTTTTTGCTTGCTATAGATTTAGTTAACTCTTCTTTTTGCAGTGTCTTAATATGGAAAGTTATGTTATTAACTTGAGACCTTTCTTCTTTTTTAAGCTAGGCATTTATAGGTACAAATTTTCCTCTAAGAACTCCTTTAGCTACATCTTATAAGTTTGGTATATATGTTTCATTTTTATTAATCTGAAAATATTTTCTAATTTCCTTTGCAATGTCTTCTTTGATCCATTGGTTAGTTATTCATATGTGAGGTTGGATAATTAAGTTTGTGAAGTGATCCTAGAAAAAGTGCTACATATCTCATTGAGGAATATCACTTCAGTTTGAAGGACTCTGCTTGGGAAGCTATGCACTGACGCCAGCACATAGTCCACCCTTCACAGCAATTTTGGAGCTCTTTTGCTGGAATGGCCATCAGAGCTGTTGTCATATTACACTTGATGTCCTGAATGTCATCAAAATGTCTTCTTTTCAATATTTCCTTTATCTTCGGGTAAAGAAAGAAGTCACTGAGGGCCAGATCAGGTGAGTGGGGAGGGTGTTCCAATACAGTTATTTGTTTACTGGCTAAAAACTCCCTCACAGACAGTGCTGTGTGAGCTGGTGCATTGTCCTGATGCAAGAGCCATGAATTGTTGGCTAAAAGTTCAGGTCGTCTAACCTTTTCACACAGCCTTTTCAGTACTTCCAAAGAGTAACCTTGGTTAACTGTCCAGTTGGTACAAAGTCATAATGAATAATCCCTCTGATGTCAAAAAAGGTTAGCAACAGTGCTGCAACAAGTTCGTGAACTTAATTGTCAAACCTCATAGGTTCATTTTAAAGTGTAATTTGGTTCAATAAGTTAATTACGGAAGAGAAAAATACCAGTTTCTTAGCTGTTATGTTTTGATTTTCAAAAATTAATCATTTGGATTCAAGAAATAAACACATTCTGTACTCACTATGTTAATTTTCACTACGTCTTTGTACTGCTTCTCAAGCTTTCACATGGACACAAGTCATCTGGCAACTTTGCTAAAATGCAGCTTCTGTAAGTCTGGTGTGGGGCCCAAATTCTGCTTTTCTAACAAGTTCCCTGCTGGTTTCGAGCACCCTTGGAATAGGAAGGCTCTGAGCAACTGCTTGGAATGCCCTTTCTATTTATTCTTTGTGATTAGATGCAAACGGCCCTTTTCTGAAAACCCTTGCCCTTGTCTTCAGGGTGAATAATAAATGTCCTTTCCTGTAACCTCCACAGCACTTTCCTCATATCCTTTATTTGCACTTGCCCTGTTCTTGTAGTTATTTCTTTCTTTATTTATTGCTTTCTCCCAAAGGACTATGACTATGGAAAACAGAGTCTCTGTTCTCTTCATGATTTGATCTCTGTTGTCTGGCTTAGTGTTTGATGGCTCAGGCTAGATGTTTATTAACTATCCATTGAACTAATAACAACAACTAACACTTATATGTGTCTGCTATGACTAGTGCAGTGTCAAATCCTTTGCAGACAGCATCTTATTTAATCAGCAGACCAGCCCTATGAGAAAGGTACTGTTATCCTCACTTATACATGAGAACTAAGAACCTTGTTGGTGCTCATGATCAGTTGAGTTTGATTCTGGTTCCCTTAGAAAATTAACTCAGTCTAATTTTACTATACTGAGCAAATCTCTAAGGAATCTAACGCATGCTATAGTTTATTTGTGTATATTATGGCAGCCAGTTTAAAAAAAGAAAAACAGGAAAACACCTTTTTATCTTATGCCTTCCCAGGACAGTGAAAAAGGTCGGCAGTAACATTGATATTGCCCTCACCTTTTCTTGCTTGGTCAGTGTATTCACCTCCCATCTTGGACTCCTGCCTCCAGACCCCTCTCTTCTATGTTTCCTCTAAAATGTGGATTTGATCATGTCACTGGCTGCAGTTTTCAATGACTCATAATTGCCCTATATGATAATGTCCAGATTTCTTAAGTTAGCTTACAATCTTCCTATAAGCAACTTGTTAGCATCCCCCACCTGCTGAAAGAGGATACTTCTTGAATCCAGAATGATTCATGACCCAAACTAGACACATTCTACTCCTTTGTGTCTTTTCACATTCTCTTCTCACTGCCCTCAATGTCTTTTTTGACCTTTCCCTTGCCATCTCATCCTTCAGGATCCAGTTCCTACCAACTTTGTTAAAAAAGTAACCTCAGCTCCACCCTGGGCTCCAGGTTCCTTCCTTTGTGCTTCTTTAGAATTATACCCATAATTCTGAGGTTGTAGTTGCCACATTTTAGGATCGTAATCTATTTATGTTTTTGTCACTCGGCTGTGAGCTCCTCACAGGCAGGAATCGTCTCATCTTCCTACTTCCAGCACCCAGCAGAGGACTTGGCACTCAACAGATATTGCTGAGCAAACAAATTTGGTCAAAATAGAAGTGGTTTGGGACTAAGATACCAACTATGAACCTTATCTACAAGCAGAGTTCTTTCATTCATTCCCAGAGCTCTCCATGTGTACTAATTCTATGGTAAATATCACATCTGCTTTGAAGTAGAGCTATATTTGTGCATGGAGTTGTGAGTTCCTCAGAAAGGCTATAGTTGTAGCACATTCATATTTGTATGTCTCGGTTCACATAGGACAGTCTCTTGAACATAGAAACCATTTGTAAAGGTCTGCAGAACTGAAATGAGCTTAACTAACTTCTTGGGTTTTAGCCAAGTTATTATAAAGCCTTCCAATACTCTGGGGCAATGATTATCGCTTACCACAGGACGGAGGATCTATTGTAGAGCTGTTTGATGTGTCACGCTTTCACATGCCTAGGGCTGGAGATATGTTTAAAAGAGGTGGCCATTCTGTCTACTCTGATTACATCGGTCAGTACCTGACCAAGGTAACAGCAATATAGAGAATGTGAAAAGAGAGGAATCATTTTAGAAGGCAGAGTCAATGGAAGAAGGAGTAACGATTCACAGAGGGAAATATATTTCAATTTGAAACATGTTCATAGTTCCACTCTCTTTTTCTTTTGTTGTATCAGAAATGAATTTGTAGGTAAATATCAGAACATGTCTCTTAATGACTTCTTCACAGAGTAGCCTCTGGTAACCTCAAACTTTTTATCACTCGCCATTCTACAAATGTTTATTGAGCATCAGCTAAGCATGAAGTGCTGTGCTAGACACATTCTACTCCCCACTAGGACAGAAGATTGGGTGAAGAAAATATAGAATCAGAAAACATTATTGTTTTTTAAATAATATTTTCAATATCAATTGCAAGAAACATCGTATTCAAACTACAAAATAACACTAGAAAATACTTTAGGCCATATGAGTTTTTAAATCCAGACTTGTTGGATATTGCAAAATCAATAGCTGAGATAATGATTCTAATGGTTATATATTATCAACATTTGCCACTCTAAGACAGTGGTAATTAAAATTAATGTAACTGCTCCTAGGATGAAGACAAATATTAATAAGGCCGCAGCTTTCTCTACCAACCTCATCGCCTACCACACTCCTTCCTGCTGCCATGTACGAGTACTTCAGCCATACTGGACTTTGCTCAGAGTCGTGAACACTTTCTGCTCGTATGCCAAAGTTGCACATACTGTCCCCTTTTCCTGTTACATTCTTATCTCCCTTCCCCCATTCACATGAAAAAACTCTGTTTATCTTTCATGCTTCAGCTCAGTGTCATTCCTCAGAAAATGTCACTTCCCTCACTTCCCTAATCAGGTCATATCCTCCTTGCATATACCCTCCCAGCCCAGACACTTCTCCTTCAGGGTATTTTTGGCAGTTAAAATATTTTAAAAATCATATTCTAATGTACCTATCTGGAACTCTAGACTATGAGAACTCTGAATACGAGTTCCATAAAAGTAGGAACACAGTTTCTTTTTGTTTACTACGTGCTCCCCAGTGCTCAGCAAAGCACAAGGAGTGTAGTGGCACTTAATTAAAAGCTGTTGAATAAATGAATGCAAAATAAATTGAAGTATCATCAAAAATAATATTACAATAGTGATTATTATTATACTAGTTTAAAAATGATTTTGTTAGTAGATAAATATGAAAAAGTACGAAGTGAATAAAAGAAAAAAGCTATGGAACAGGACTGTTGGAGAAGAATTTCAAATGAATATATTCAAACGGATTAGATTCAAATGAATATATTCAAATAGATTAGAATACATTCAAAATGAATAGATTCAATGTGAATTCTGAAAACATGAATAATGACAGACAAGATATGTTATAAACAAAGGGAATTAATGGATGAATTATGAGAACCTTCCCTAAAAGCTGTGACAGTAAGAAAAATATGAGCCAAAGACTTTTCAAACTATAAGGAAAAGGAAGCAGTGACACAGGTAACACGTCTTCACATTTGTGGTAGAAATGTAGACGCCTCTTGGAATGAGTCCGAAAGGTGCATGAGAATATAAGTACTTTGGAGATTAGTTGATCAAAACTCTAACTGAATCCACCCTAGAGGTTTAACCAATGTGAATTACAAACTTAGCACATGAATAATGTATGCAAGGGTGAAGTGAGGGTATGGGTATGTGAAAATGAAAACTTGTGATTAATACATCTGTCAGAAATTAGAATGCTATGCCAGTTGGTGATTTGCCTTAAGCTTTTCTCCCTGAGAACTCACGTTGCAAAAGGTGCCAGTTGTTCAGTTTGACACCACCATTTGTTTTCGGTGGACCACCTAGAACGGGGTGTTAGACTCAGTTCTATATTGAAAGAAGAAAGAAAATGGCTTATTTCTTAGCCTCAAATAAGCCTGTGGGCTTCCGTATGACATGTTCAGCCAGGAATACTTAGGTCAATAACCAAACTCTCCTTTAGGAAAGCATCTTGTAGAAAACTCGTGGCTAAGGGTGGCGTGGGTGTTTTCCAAAGGAGACTTCCAAAGTCTGCAGGGACTTGGCACAAAGGGACCTGCTTTCCTCAGCAATTACAGAGCTCCTTAAGAGAATAGGCTTGTACTCTGGTGACTTAAATGCTCAGACAGGAAGCAGTTCAGGGGATTGTCATGATGTGAAGTCGCTAGACCCACAGGAACAGACTTGTTCTGAAATGACATTCTGACCCGTTTTCTTCACCTCTGCTCATTCTTAACCTCCATCCTTTCCTAATTCCTGACACCATGTGCCTTCCTGGCTCTGTAAGCGGTGGGCTTATCTGCAACATGACTCTTTAAAGAGCCTATGATTAATTATAGAAGAGACCAAGGCTTGGATAATCAATTGTGCGATGCACCTGTTCATAACCGATTTCATGCTTGCTCTCACTCTTTTAATGGCACATGACCAATTTCTTGAAGGCCTGGGGTGAATTTGCACATGTGGGCGCTGCAGAAAATCCTCTGGGCATAATGTTAATGGTAACAAAGAGTTACTTGGCTACATAATACTTGATGGAAGGACAGATAAACTCTTGGAAGGAAATTTGGCAATATTCACCAAGAATCAGGAAATATTTAGAGCCTTCGACAGAGCATTAACACTTTGGTTTTTAAAAACTACTCTAAGGAAATAATCCGTATACTGAGAAAAACTATATACACAGAGACATTTTTGCTGCATTTTTATTATAGCAAAGAAATGGAAATAAATCAAATGGCAAGTAGAGGAACTGCTAAGTGTAGTATATCCACTTGTGGAAATTCAGTGGTTATCATTGATGGTAGTTAGCAAGACCAGCAAGAAAAATGAAAAAACACCACTTAGAACTAATGTAAAGTAACAAAAAATCAGAATAAAAAGTTAAATGTATATGAAAATTGTAAATAATATATACACATTAAAAAATGCAAGCAGGAGACACGTTAAGTTGTTCCCAGGAGAATTTATAAATTGTGGGATGGTTGTCTGTTTTTAATCTTGATCTTTATTTTCTAAATGTATAGTTTGTGAGTGTGATGTTTTAAAGAGAGTTTTATGGAAATATAATTCCCATACCATAAAATTCATTCATTTAAACTGTACAATTCAGTGCTTTTCAGCATATTCACAGAATTGTGCAATCATCATCACTATCTAATTCCAGAATTCTTTCATCATCCCTAAAAGAAATTTGGTACTTTCAGTGGTCACTCCCCATTTTACCCTTCCCCCAGCCCCTGGAAAAAACTCATCTACTTTCAGTCTATATGGATTAGCCTATTCCAGAGAGTCTATATAAATGGACTCACACAACACGGCCATTGGTGTTTGGCTTCTTTCATTTAGCATTAGATTTTCAAGGTTCATCCATGTTGTAGCACATATAAATACCTAATTCCTTTCGCGGTCATATAATATTTCATTGCATGACTATTTTACATTTTATTTATCCATTTATCAGTTGAACATTTGGGTTGTTTCTTTTTACCTATTATAAATAATGCTGCTATGAACATTCAGCTACAGGTGATTGTTTTCATTCATTGTGGGTGTATATCTAGAAATGAAAGTGCTGGGTCATACGGAAACTCTACGCTTAACATTTTTGATGAGCTGCCAAACTCTTTTCCAAAGTGATGGCACCGTTTTACAACCCTGCCAGCAATGTGAGGGGTTCCAATTTCTCCACATCCTCGCCAAAACTTGTTATTGATTGTGTTTTTTATTTTAGACATTCGTCTGTGTTTGAGGTGATATCTCACTGTGGTTTTGTTTGCATTTCCCTAATGATTAACAACATTGACCATTTTCTTTCTCATATGCTTACTGTCCATTTGTATGTCTTCTTTAGAGAAATATCTATTCAAATCCTTTACTCACTGGGTTATTTTCATAGTTTTATTATTGAGTTGTAAGAGCTCTTTTTATATTCTTGATACAAACCTCTTACCAGATATATGATTTATAAATATTTTTCCATTCCATGGATTATATGGATAGTGTCCTTTGAAGCTCAAATCTTTTAATTTTGATGAAGTTGTTTATTTTTTCTTTTGTTACTTGTGTTTTTGATGTCATATCTAAGAAACCATTGCCTGATCCAAAGTCATGAAGATATACTCCTATGCTATTTTTTCTAAAGTTTTTATAATTTTAGCTCTTAAATTTAGGCATATCATGTATTTTTATTTAATTTTTATATATGGTGTGAGGAATGACAGCTTCATTCTATTGTAAGTGGGTATCCAATTGGCCCAGGACAATTTTTTGGAAAGATTATCCTTTCCCATCGAATTTTCTTAGCCCTGGTCAAAAATCATGACTATAAATGAAAGGGTTTATTTCTGGACTTTCTATTCTTTTCCACTTATTCATATTTCTATCCTTATGAAATAGCACATTGTGTTGAATACTGTAGCTTTATAGAAAGTTTTGAAATTGGGAAATATGAGTTCTCTAGCTTTGATCTCTTTAAAGATTATTTTGGCTACTCTGGGCCCTTACATTTTAGATGAATTTTAGAATGAGATTGGCAATTTCTGCAAAAATGGCAGCTAAATTTTGAGAGGGATTCCACTTAATCCGTAGATCAGTTTGGGGGAGTTAATTAGCATCTTAATAATGTTAAGTTTTTTGACCCATGAGCCTAGAATTTCCATTTCTTTAGATCTTTCTTAATTTCTTTGAATGACGTCTTATAGCTTTCAGTGTGTGAGCTTTATACTCCTTTTGGTAAGTATATTCCTAGGCACTTTATTCTTTTTGATGCTATTTTACATGGAACTGTTTTCTTAATTTCATTTTTGGATTGCTCATTGCTAATAGAAATATAATTAATTTGATCTTGTATTCTATAACTTTGCTGAATGTCTTGAATGGGATTATAAAATAAGAATGAATCATCTGAGGAGAAGAAAGATTACAGTCGCTCCTCAATTTTGCACAAAGGACGTGGATACTCTGGGAATCTCTAGTTAGACCTAAAGACACTCATGTACAAACGTGCTGCCCACTGGCATGAGAAGAAAAAAGGGAGAATCTAGACGGTTAATGTTCTGGCAAGATGGTGCACTCAGCAAGAGTATCTAGGAAAAGTAGATAAAATATGATACAATTGATGCTATATTTGTGTTTCCCCCTACCCCCAATCTATATGTTGAAGCCCTAATACAAAATGTGATATTTGCTGTGGTCCTTTGGTAGGTAATTAGGTTTTAATGAGCTCATGAGGGCAGAGCCCCCCATGATGGATTTAATGTCCTTATAATAATAAGAAGAGACCAAAGTTCTCTCCACCATGTGAGGACACAGTGAAAAAGTGGCTGTCTGTAAACCCTTACCAGACACCAAATCTGGCAGCACCTGGACCTCGGACTTCCCAGCCTCTAGAACCCTGAAAAATAAATGTTTGTTATTTAAGCCACCAAGTCTATTGTATTTTGTTGTAGCAGCCCAACTGACTAAGACTATTTATTGGTGTATGGTTGAGATTGTAGGAAATGCAAATCTCCAAATACAGACTAAACAACAACACAGATTATAGAGAATAAAAGCACTAGGCAAGTGAGTTGACCCTGAACATATACTGAGAGATTTCTGAACTGGTAACAGCTCTCAGTATGGCTTTTAATGCCATAAAACAAAAAATAAGTCATAGCGCTTGATAAGCTGGGCAGTGAGAACAAAGACCCTTCATGAAGCTGGGCCCTCAAAGAGCATAACTCCAGTAAAGAGAACCACCAATCTCGACCCACTAGTTCAGGGAAATGATAGGAAGCTTATTTCTGTGTCTTGGGTTTGAATGGGAAAAAGTTACATTAAAATTTCTGTGGTAAATCAAAACTCTAAACTTGCCCATGGATGTAATATACAGCATGGTGATTATAGTTATCAATACTGCATTGCATACTTGAAAGTTGCTCTGAGAGTAGAGTTCTCACCATAACAAAAACAACAACAAATGGTAATTATTTGAAGTGAAAGATATGTTAACATGTATTGTGATAAACACTTTACAACATATACATTTGTCAAACTTATACAATGTTATATGTCAATTATATCTCAAAAGAGCTGGAAAAAACCTAACTCTGAACTTACACCCCTCGAGGATTTAGAGTCAAACTCTATGCTACTCAAGTGGAACAGGTATTACCCCTACTGAGAAAGCAGCAGAAACTTGTATGGCCCAGTGTTACCCCTGGATTATCCAAGAAGGGACCGTAAAACCCACCCTGAAAGGGCACTTCAATTACAAGGGATTTACATACATATATACAAAACAAGGTCTATTGAAACCTAATACACAACCATACATAATAAAACATAAAGGAAAATGAGCCACCATGAGTAAAACTCAGCAAACAAAAGCAACAACAAAAACAAAATGGAAGTGTTAGCATCATAGAGACTTCTGATAAAGCTATGATATGATAGTGACAGTATATCAAACATACATAAAATAAATAAAATGATAAAACAAGAAGTAGAAATAAAAAAGGAAATCTATAAATAAACAATAAGAATATTTGTAAAATAACCCACAGATAAGAGAGCAGGTTCCAAGCAATCTGGAGAGAATGGTAGGTAGAAGGGGAAGGAAAAACCATCTGGGCTCATAAAAATGTGTCTCTCTTTCTCAGCAGTCATGTTTTAATTTCAAGGTATTAGGAAACACAATACACTTTGGTAAATGGCATTTCACTTAAATTCTGACACTCTTATTCCAAATAACTCAAACAGCTGTATTTCTTCAACCGTTAGCAATGAGTTCTATAATTAGAGTACCATAATAGATTCTGCGTCAGAAGTCAGAAAAGGATAACCAGGTGTCACAGCCATTTAGTTCCTCATGCTTCAGGCCTTACGTAGCACTGCTTCCACCTCCTCACCCCCTATAATGGCCCACTTTACTTCAGTTCTGAATGCCATTGGCAGAATAAAATCTATTCCTTCCTTGCTACTTTCTATTTAAAAAAATAAATAAGGCATAGATGGTGCTCTATTTTTAATGCTTTCCTTTTTTAGAAACTGGTACAAAGTCTCTCAACTTGGATAAACATTCAGGTTGTTATTTCAGATAGTTTCATATTTCTACAATCAATGGAATTCTTCAGTGACGGTGATCTGTATACAGTGATTTATAACCCTTTTTGGCTATTTAAGTCTTTGTCACATATTTCAATAGATCTGACTATTTTACTTTTTTGTACTGTGAATGCCATCACTTTGTTTCTTACTCCCTCTCTCCTCTCAAAGTCATTCAGGTCATTTATTTTCTGCCCCACCTAAAAGAGACAAAAATTTCTGACTATTCTTTAAGAAACTTGTGGCTGCTTATGAATAAAATTTATTCATAAAATTTATTTTTCCTTCAGAGAAAACCTAAATGTCCCAATGTTAATTATTAGACAAACTTTAAAGTTGATCCATAAATAGGTTTCTTAGTATTCACTTTTTTACTTCATTTTCTTTAAAAATATCCCCATAACAATTCAAATTAATAGTTCCTCACTTTCTTTATACTTTAGATGAGGACAAAATATATTATTTCTCTTTAAAATATGCAAATTCTCTAAGAGTTACGATATACACCTCTCCACCCTCCCCCCACCCCACCTCTTTGCACCCCGGATCTTTGATGATTTTCTTATTAGAAACCCAGGTACAGAAACTAATCATATGCCAATGATTGTACACTTGGGTGTTGAAAATCTTGCTATCTGAAGTTAGATTTGCTGAACAACACTTTTGCCCATGGCAGCAGCAGGAAGATCAGGCATTAAGAAGCATTTAGCAACTTCTCCCTGCTGTAAAATCATTAAAAGTCACTAATCTTTCTACTCACAACTAAGTCCTTTCTTAATCCAACAAGAAGTGGTCCTATTCTGTCAGGGAAGAGCCTGGGTCCTCATGAATCACTTTCTTTGTTGGGACTGTGAATGCATCTGTTGTGCCAACTGGATTGATACTATAAAATAGGGGCACCTACATAATTATGCTTAAAACAAAATGTAGTTGTTTCAATTCTCTATTTAAAAATAAAGTATAAAGAACTTTCAGAATGACAGAAAGTAAGGGCCTCAGACAATCTGCTCATCCATAAAAGCAATGAGGACACCGGCAAAAATTGTCAAAATCAACTCTTTCAGAACTCTGAAAAATAACCAAAGGATTGCAAAAACCCAATGAATATTATGCAGAAAGAATGGTGGATGCTGAGTAAGAACAGGGAGTTTTCTGGCATTTTATCTTGCCCTGATCCCACCTCCAGTTTCAGGGTAGCCTTGAAAATGGGTAGCCTTACAATGAGGGTAACTATGAAAAGCAGTAGCCTAGCAGTCACTGGAGGGGATAAAATGGGCTTAGAGTTCCCCCAAAAGCCTCATTTTTAGAGAATTTTCCACAGTTGACCTCTCTGGCAGCTCCCTGGGAAGCCCCACTTGCAAGGCTTGTATTTATTTAACTCGAATCAGAGCTTGCTCAGTGCGAATAACTTTTTCTCTGGGGCATTTTTTGAAAATAATCAGTGGTAATTACTTAACATAACAGCTGTCTGAGGTGAGATACCAGTTGATACAACAAAAGACGGACCAGAGAAAAGGAAAAGCAGAGAAATGAGATGTCCATAGTGCATTCTGAAAATCTCCAATATAATTCCAGGGGTTAGAGAAGATCACATGCATATGTATGGCTGTGGACATGACTAGAAAAGACTTGAGAAGACCCTAATCTGTCACCTCTAGATGAACATGAGGTTCTGCTCAAGCGGGAAGTAAGGCTAATGCAGGGTTGTATACTGCCTGCTAGAGCAGTGAAGACATGCCCCAACAAACAGAAAGAGTCCTAAGCAAAGGCTGAGAGACTTATTTGTTGAGAGAATTTAAGAAAGTTTCTATCCAATCATTAACTGACTAGTAGGCTAACCAAGCTGAGATTTCAGTGGCCACACATGATAAAGAATACAAATGTTTCAGAATTAGTTCAGGAAAGGCACTAAACAAACAAACAGCAAGACCTACAACAAATAGCAACAACAATAGACCCTGAGAAGGGGGAATCGTATTATAAGTGTTGCAATATTACATTATTTAAAATATCCAGTTTTCAACAAATTATGAGACATAAATAAAAAATAGAAAAGTATGGGCTATAAACAGGGAAAGAAGCAGTTACTAGAAACAGTCCATTTTTGTGAAGAGACGAAGGTTGAGTGGTTGCGACCGCGTTGCCGACCTCGGGGAGCAGTCGGCTTCTTCACGTACAACCCGGGAGTAGGAGATTCAGAATCGAATCTCTTCTCCTTCCCCCTTCGGTGAGATTTTTTTGATCTTCAGCTACATTTTTTTGGCTTTGTGAGGAACCTTATCTTCAAAGACAATGGCCAGCAATGTTACCAACAAGACAGATCCTCGCTCCATGAACTCCCGTGTATTCATTGGAAATCTCAATACTCTTGTGGTCAAGAAATCTGATGTGGAGGCAATCTTCTCAAAATATGGCAAAATTGTGGGTTGCTCTGTTCATAAGGGCTTTGCCTTTGTTCAGTATGTTAATGAGAGAAATGCCCGGGCTGCTGTGGCAGGAGAGGATGGCAGAATGATTGCTGGCCAGGTTTTAGATATTAATCTGGCTGCAGAGCCAAAAGTGAACCGAGGAAAAGCAGGTGTGAAACGATCTGCAGCGGAGATGTACGGGTCAGTACCAGAACACCCTTCTCCGTCCCCTCTACTCAGCTCCTCTTTTGACTTGGACTATGACTTTCAACGGGATTATTATGACAGGATGTACAGTTACCCAGCACGTGTTCCTCCTCCTCCTCCTATTGCTCGGGCTGTAGTGCCCTCCAAACGCCAGCGTGTCTCAGGAAACACCTCTCGGAGGGGCAAAAGTGGCTTCAATTCTAAGAGTGGACAGCGAGGATCTTCTTCCAAGTCTGGAAAGTTGAAAGGAGATGACCTTCAGACCATTAAGAAGGAATTGACCCAGATAAAACAAAAAGTGGATTCTCTACTGGAAAGCCTGGAAAAAATTGAAAAGGAACAGAGCAAACAAGGAGTAGAGATGAAGAATGATAAGTCAGAAGAGGAGCAGAGCAGCAGCTCCCTGAAGAAAGATGAGACTAATGTGAAGATGGAGTCTGAGGGGGGTGCAGATGACTCTGCTGAGGAGGGGGACCTACTGGATGATGATGATAATGAAGATCGGGGGGATGACCAGCTGGAGTTGATCAAGGATGATGAAAAAGAGGCTGAGGAAGGAGAGGATGACAGAGACAGCGCCAATGGCGAGGATGACTCTTAAGCACATAGTGGGGTTTAGAAATCTTGTCCCATTATTTCTTTACCTAGGCGCTTGTCTAAGATCAAAATTTTCACCAGATCCTCTCCCCTAGTATCTTCAGCACATGCTCACTGTTACCCCATCCTTGCCCTTCCCACGTTCATTCATTCATACTGCCCTGCGCCTAGTCCCATTCTCACTTCCTTTGACGCTCCCAGTAGTTATGTTAAGTCTTATCCTGTAATTTTTGCTTTTAATTTTGATACCTCTTTATGACTTAACAATAAAAAGGATGTATGGTTTTTATCAACTGTCTCCAAAATAATCTGTTGTTATGCAGGGAGTACAGTTCTTTCCATTCATACATGAGTTCAGTAGTTAGTTGCTTCCCTACCTGCAAAGGCAGTCTCATTAGTTGAGTAGCACCTGAGAGCAGCTTTGAGTTAGAGGTATGTGTGTTATACCCCACATGAGCGTGCTGTGTGGGGCTGTTCAACACAAATGTAACAATGTATTTTTGTGAACGAGAGTTGGCATGTCAAATGCATCCTTTAGGAAAATAATTAGTGTAATAGTCTTAAGATTTGTTTTCTAAAGTTGATACTGTGGGTTATTTTTGTGAACAGCCTGATGTTTGGGACCTTTTTTCTCAAAATAAACACGTCCTTATTAAACCAGGAAAAAAAAAAAAAAAAAAAAAAAAAAAAAAGAAACAGTCCATGAGGAACTATATTGGATATAATAGACAAAAAATTTTAAGTCAACCAATTCAAAGAACTAAATAATATAGTATCTAAAGATCTAAAAGAAAGTATGTGTATAAATTGATAATCTACCAAATGTAGATTATCAATAAGGAGAAATTACAATAAAGAAACAAATAGAAATTCTGGAGTTGGAAAGTACAATAACAATGAAAAAAATTCACTAGAGGGATTCAACAACAGATGTGAGTTGTTAGAATAAAGAATTAGCAAACTTAAAGATTAGTCAATTGAGATTATCCAGTCAAGGAAGAGAAGTAAAACATAATTAAGAAAAAATTAACAGAATCTCAGAGACTTGTAGTACATGTTCCAATATAAGCATAATGGGAATCCCTGAAAAAGATAGAAAAAAAGAGGCAGAAAGAATATTTGAAGAAATAATGTTTGAAAACATTCCATATTTGATAAAGAATATTAAGCTATAAATTCTAGAAGCTCAATGAACTCTCAGTAAAATAAACTGAAAAAGATACACACTTGGAACATCATAATCAAACTGTCAAGAGCCAATGACAAAGAGAGAATCTTGAAAGTAACAAGAAAAAGATTCATTATGTACAAGATTCTCAATAAGATTATCAACTGATTTCTTATCAGAAACCATGGAGGCCAGAAGACATTCTCAAAGTGCTGAAAGAAAAAGACTGTCAACCAAGAATTCTATATCTAACAAAATTATCCTTTGAAAACAAAGAAGAATTTAAGACATTATCAGATTTAAAAAAAAATCAGAATTCCTTATTAGCAGGCCTGACTTACAATAAATACTAAAGGGAGTATCTCAGGCTGAAATAAAAGTACACGAGAGCTAGGAGAGGTAACTACATAGGTAAATATAAAAAATAGCATGATGATTTTTTTTTTGTAACACTTTTCTTCTCCTGACTTAAAAGACAATTGCATAAAGCAATAAGTATAAAACTGTGTTGATAAGCTTATAATGTATAAAGATGTAATTTGTATTACAATAATATCACAAAGGAGTAGGGAGGAAATGGAGCTATACAGGAGCCAAATTTTGTATGCTATTGAAATTAACTTGCTATTAATCCAAACTAGATTTTTATAAGGTGTTAATTGTAATTCTCAGGAAAACCACTAAAAAAATAACTCAAAATATGTAATAAAAAAACAAAAATAGAATTAAAATTGTATACTAGAAAATAGCTTTTTAACACAAAAGAAGTCAGTAAGGAAGGGACAGAGGAGTATAAAAGATATAAGATGTGTGGAAAGTAAATAATAAAATGGTAGGTATAAATTCTACCATATCAGAAATTATATTAAGTATAAATGGATTAAGCATTCCAATCAAAAGGCAGAAACTGGAAAAATGGAGGGGAAAAACTATGATCCAACTATATGCTGTCCATGGTAGACCTACTTTAAATTCAAAGGTTTGAATAGGTTGGAAGAAAAAGGATGGGAAAAGATATACCAAGCCAACAATAACCAAAAGAATACTGTTGTGGCTATAGTTTTAAACAAAATACCAGTTGTTAATATCAGTAAAAAATATACTTTATGATAAAAAAATGTTACTGAGACAAAGAAGGACATTTTATAATAATAAAATGATCAATTCATCAGGAATACATAACAATTATAAACAACATACATCTGACAACTGCGCTTCAAAATACATGAAGCAAAAACTGACAGAAGTAAAGGGAGTAATAGACAATTCCACAATAATAATGGGAGATTCAAACTTTCATTTTCAATAATGAATAGAACAAGTGGGCAGAAAATAGACAAGGCAAATGAAGACTTGAACAACATTATAAACCAAAGTAGAACTAATGGACACCCACAAAATACTTCACCCAAGAATAGAACATACATTCTTCTGAAATGCAAAACATTTTCCAGGATTAATCATGTTAGGCGATAAAATAAAACTTAATAAATAAAAATGATTAAAAGTATGTTTTCTAGCTACCATGCAATGAAATTAGAAATCAATAACAGGAGGTAATTTCAATACCATGCAATGAAATTAGAAATCAATTAGAAATCAATTATTGTTTCTTCAATAATTAGAAACAATAAATTCATAAATATGTGGAAATTAAACAACAAACTCATAAAATAGAAAATACTTTGAAAAGAATAAAAATGAAAACACAACATACTAAAATTTATGAGATGCAGCTAAAGAAAGGCTTAGAAAGAAATGTATAACTGTAAATACCTTCATTAGTAAGGAAGAATCAATAATCTAACTTTGCACCTTTTGAAAAAAAACTAGGGGGAAAAAACCTCAACCCAAGCAGAGGGAAGTAAATTAATAAAGATTATAGTGGCAATTTATGAAATAGAGAATAGAAAAACATTAGAGAAAATCATTAAAACCAAAAGTTGGCTTTTTGAAAAGATAAATAATAAATGACAAGACTTTAGCTAAACTGACCAAGGAAAAAGAGAGAAGATTCACATTACTGTACCAGAAATACAAGAGGTACATCACTAATGCTCTTAGAGATCTAATAGGGATTATAAAGGAATAGTGTGAATAATTGTACAGCAACAAATTAGATAACTTAGATAAAATTCCTAGGGAGACACAAACTACTGAAACTGACTCAAGAAACAAAGTATGAACAGATAAATAACAAGAAATTAAATTAGTAGTCAAAAATTTCCACAAGATAAGCCCAGGCTCAAATGGCTTCACTGATAAAATCTACCAAATGTTTAAGAAAGAATTATTATTAATATTTCACAAACTTTTCCAAGATCTAGAACAGAAAGGACTACTTCCCAACTCATTTTACGTGGCCAGTATTTCTGTTATACCAAAACCAGACAAAGACATAAGAAAAGAAAACAATAGAGCAATATCCCTTATGATTTATAAATGTGAAAATCCTCAACAAAATACTACCAAACCAAATCCAGTAGGATATAATGTATTTTACAAAAGCTGACAGAACTCTACATCTACTGCCATTTATCCCCAAGGGATGGAAGATTAATTTAACATATGAAAAAAAAAATCAGCGTAATATACCATATTAATAAAATACCTAACAAAAACCACATGATCATCTCAAGGAATCTAGGAAGGCATTTGACAAAAAATCCAACACTTTTTCATGATAAAACATTCAACAAATTAGGAATAAACAGGAATTTCCCCAACCTGATAAATGTTATCTATGAAAAACCCACAGCTAACATCATGGTAAAGGGCAGAATGATTTCCTCCTAAGATCAGGAGCCAGACAGAGATGTCCACTTCTGATGCCTTTATTCAGCCTTGTACCGGAGGTTTCAGTCAGGGCAATTAGGCAAGGGGAAAAAAAGGCATTCAGATTAGAAAGGAAAAAGTAAAATGATCACATGTGATCTTGCAGATCACATGATCTGTATATAGAAAATCCAAGGAATCCACTAATAAATATTAGATCTAATAAGTGAGTTCAGAAAGGGTGCAGGATACAAAGTCAATTTTAAAATGAATTGTATTTCTATACTCTAGTAATGAGTAATTATAAAATAAAAATAGACAACAAATATATTTACCATAGTGTCAAAAATAATAAAATACCTAGGAATAAGTGCAATAAAAGAAGTATAAAACTTGTTACCAAAAGCTATAAAATATTTTCGAGGGTCAGCTGGACGGCTCAGTTGGTTAGAGCGCGAGCTCTCAGCAACAAGGTTGCCCGTTCAATTCCATCCATGGAACGGTGGGGTGAGCCCTCTGCAACTAAAGATTGAAAATGGACTTGGAGATGATAGGCCCTGGAGAAACACTGTTCCTCAATATTCCCCAATAAAAATTTAAAATACATGTATATGTTTTTGAAAGAAATTTAAAAAGACCTAACTAAATGGAAAGACATCCCATATCCATGGATCAGAAAACTTAACATTGTTAATATGGCAATACTATACAAATTGATCTACAAACTCTACCTATTTTCTATCAAAAATCCCACCTGCTACTTTTTCAGAAATGGAAAAGGTGATCCTAAAATTCATATTAAAATACAAGGGACCCAGAATAGCTGAAATAATTTTGAAAATAACATGATTTTTTGAGGTGATGACAATGTTCTGGAATTAAATAGTGCTCTTAGTTATACAACTCTATGAACATACTAAAACCCACTAAATTGTATACTTTAAAAGGGTGAATTTTTTTGGCATGTGAATTAGATCTCAATATAGCTGTTTTTAGGAAAACTTGTGGCAGACATGTCAGGCCAAATGTACTGATGATATAGAGTTTGCTTTCCTCCTACCCTGTTTCCCCGAAAATAAGACCTAGCTGGACAATCAGCTCTACTGCATCTTTTGGAGCAAAAATTAATATAAGACACTGTCTTATTTTACTATAAGACCGAGTATAATATAATATAATATAATATAATATAATATAATATAATATAATATAGTATAGTATAGTATAGTATAGTATAATATAATATAATATAATATAATATAATATAATATAATATCACATAATGTAACATAATACTGGGTCTTATATAATATAATACAAGACCGGGTCTTATATTAATTTTTGCTCCAAAAGACGCATTAGAGCTGATTGTCCCACTAGGTCTTATTTTTGGGGAAACATGGTATTTCCTTCACACTAAGAGATGTTGGTATATTTATTCTTTATTTAGCAATTAATTCAGAATTATTTTCTAGAAAGTAATATAATTTAATGTCTGAGTTCAGCATAATTAGTCATTGCAGAAATTGATGTTCCTAAGAATTTTTAAGTATGCCCATAATAAGCGACATTCCCCACGTGTGGTCAGTTCTGGCCCTGTAAATGTTCTTCAGTGGAATAATGATTTTAAGCCCTTTATGAAAAATTATAAGAAGTCCTATTTTGCAAAGTGTTCAATTTGTAATATAAGATCATCTATAGGTCAGAGTTGTGGGAAGCAGACAAGATATCATGTTTTTCACCCTTTTGGTTAGAATCAAAGAAGCACATTTAAGCGTCTCCCCTATTCCTCTGTGCCAGATGTTGGTCTTTGTAAGATTAGCTCATCTGGACTCCTAAGTTATGGATTGCTTACTTTCAAAACACTAGGCTAACAAGCTTCCAAGGATAAGTAATGAAATAAATATTTCATGAATGGAGAGCGGCAAGGCCTAGGTCACTAACTCTAATTTCAGATTCCATTTCCCTGCTTGCTTCTTTTTTGACTTCTTAGATTAAGTAGACACAGAGAAGAAGAAAGAAAAAAACCTAAGGCTATTTGAAGAAACCAGTTATCACACACTGGAAGATTCTTTCACGCCGTCTTATGTCTTTTGGAGGGACTATTAAAGAAAGAAAAAGGGGTTTGCATAGCAAAGTTTATAGTAGAAACAAATCAATAATCAGGAGCTAGATAACTTTGATTTTTATCTTGACTTTGAAATAATCCATTTAAGCCCCTTCTTATGGACAACTTCCACCAGATCAGTCTCTTCACAGGGAGAAGTCACCTCATAAGACAAAATTGTCTATCAGGCACACTGTCTATATACAGATTAGTGCTATGGTACATACCACAAGGATGAGGACCAATAAGCCAACTGGAAGAACACTCTCTTGTGTTAACATGGATGGGATAGATACAAGCAAATGTACATATTTAAAGGGATGACCCAGAAGATGGTGGAGCCAAGAATGGGAATTTTGTGGACAAGTCACCTGGGATCATTCATAAAACTGAAAAACTATGTAGCTGCCACTTACTACACTCCTACACCCCAACTCTTTATATATATTATGTGATGGATGCCATTCTCTCTAGTTTAAAGAGAAAGAAATATAAGTTTAGGGAGGTTTATTGACTAAATGCAAGGTGACCAAGTTGGTAATTCTTATCTGGAATTTGCACCAAAATGTGAGTCTAAAGCCCATGCTGTTCACCATAATTCTATATTGCTTTCCCAACTAAAAATAAATCTCATCCAGTGAAGACCTCTATGAGAAAGACAAAAGCAGAACATTCTTCATTCGTTTGCTTTTTCCAAATAACTGCTAACACTGTGTACAATATTCTTTCATTCCACCAATATTTATTAACTGCCGGCCATGTGCCTGAAACACAGTCTTTACAACACTATGCATACTTTGAATGGGAAAATGAGTTAGGTGAGAAGTCAGGGGAAAGTGCACTGTATGATTTTAACTATTTTGAGTTAGCAGTGTAGTTGGATTTCATGTTGATCTCTTTACAAATAGGATTACGACCAACTGTCAGACAAATACTATGAATGATACGAAAATAGTCATATTTCTGTACCACAGTGATTTTACTTATAAATATTTTTATGTTCATTTGGATTGTTATGTAACACACAGATCATTTTTAGTTAACACTTAAAAACAGCTACTGGTCTTCTGATAGGATTCTAAAGGGGAAACTAAACGGGAATTGATACATTTATAAATAATTCTCCTATAGAATAACTACCAAAGGCAAATTAAATGCCTAATAATGTTTACGTTACCATTTTTGCTTTTCTCCATCTCAATCCCTAATATGTCTAAGATGAAAAATTATGAGCCCAAATTCAGGCCTAAAAATATGGAAAGTACTTTGTGTTGAAGCGCAGAACAAAAATACTTTGTCCTCCTTAAAAATTATCTGCAGCTTGTAAAACTTCCCACGTGCACAGCGGAAGGAATCCAGCTTTTATCTGACAAGGCTGTTTAAGAAGCTTGACCTCTGGCTTCCTTTGCATTGCTGGAACTTAACTTTTCATGTAGTGTGTCCAGCATACTTTTTTTTTTTCATGCAAATTTCCGTGTCAAAACTACAAAGGGACATTTGATCAAAGGTCAGCCCTCCTTCATATTCCTGTTTGGTACAGAAACTTCTATTTCATCTTTGGCTTTCAGGCCAGTTTGAGAAAGTGTTACCTGACAGAGAAATTACTGATGCATTTCTTCCTGGACCTCTTCAAAGTTTTTCCTCCTACCTCCTTTTTCTTGAAATCTCGTGGGTGTTTTAATTTGATTATGTTTTCACTTTTTAATGGGTTATTTAAGTTAGCTGAAGGAATCTGAACTTTGTCTGCTTGTTAACTGAGGTTGAATTGCTGGTAGACAATACCAGCAACTGATAGACTAATCATCAACCTTTTTTATCAGCAGTTTTGTATTATGCTTAATTTGTAGAATATGCCTAAAGCAGGAAAGTTGTTACCTAGGGCCAAACAAAAGTCGTTTTATCTCTCTGAATACTCTTTTGTCTTTCTTGCTGAGAAGAATAAGGAAGAGAAGAACAAAGAAAATCGTAAATTACTTTGTATATATACCATTATTCTGCAGTCAGCTGCCTCCCACTGCAAACCCAAGTTGAGTTTAAACAAAGACATTCATTCATTTAGTGCATTTTCAGTTATTGAAGGGAAGGTTAACCATGAGATGTTACAGGACAGGCAAAGTTCCACTTGAATTTTCATCAGGATTGTCTCAGCTAGTTGTAAATGGTATAGAGCCTTGAAAAACTCAATGTGATGTTAAAACATAGTTATGGAAAGATTATATTGCAAAAGCAACACTCACAATCATGTTGAGAGAAGCAACACTGCTGATTATAACACAAATCTTCAATCAAAGAAAAACTTGTCAAGTGAAAATTTGGTGATCTAAATAACACTACCATGTATAATAAATACTTCATTTTTAATGAAAGGGACCGTGATCACCGGAAGAGACACTTTGAAAGGAGACAAACTGGGCTTGAATCTTAATCTTGCCACTTCCTAGGTGTTTGTTTGACTTTGTATAGTTTTCTGAGACCTGACTTGCTCATCTCTAAAATGATAAAGTTCTTACTCAGGTGCACTCAATAGATGCTACTATTTCTTCCTTTTCTTTCTGTATATATTTATATATAGTGGATTCACATAATAAATAAATTAAATATAGTAATAATGTCGCCCCCCCAAAACGGGTTCTTGGTGAACTTCACACGAAGAATTCAAGGACATACTGAATAAGCCAAGCAAGCAGCAGTTTTATTAACAGAAAGGAAAAGAGTACACTCTCAAAATACTGGGAGGGCAACTGCACTGAAGAACAAAGAGGCTTAGGATTTTATTAGAATGAGGGTGCGAAATATTCAAGATTTAGGGGTGGTGTCCCAGGTATTTCTAGGTGGGTCCTCGCTGACCATTCCTTCCCGTAGGGAGGTGGGATTCCCTGGTCCTTATTTGGCCCTTGTCAGAACAGTCTTGGCAACACAGTGGGTGGAGACTTTTCCCTGCCAGCAATGCTAATGGTATTATAATCCATTACAATTAACTAAAGTTCACCTTGAGGGCAAGAGGGTGTCCTGAGTCACCAAAATCTAGTTCTGGCCGGTTTGGTAGCTGCACCTTTTCTTAACAATGATCTCATCTCCACCTTCCTTTTTCTCCCTTCACATTGTCCTTTCTGTGCTCTCCTCTCCCCAGGGCCCCATTCTTTCTCCCTAGGGTAACAATAATGTAGGAATGGCTGATGAAATAGTTTTCTTCATTACCCATTTACAAAACAGGGACAATTGCAGAGGTTAACTGACCTGCCTAGAGTCCTGTAGCTAAGAAGTGGGTCAAGGATTTGTTCTCAGACCTTCTCTCCCCAAGGTAAAAGCTCTTTCCTACATTTTTTAAAAAATAGAAAATAAAAGTGAAGGACTTTTACAATTCCTATGTAATGAGGAATCTGAAATTCCTCCAACAAAATACCTTTCACTACTTATCCCACATCCATTCTAAAAGTTTTATCAATTTAGTTAGCATTTTATAAAGCAAACTGTTACTATGGTAGTCTTGTCCAATCTTACTGATTTAGAAAATCAGATTCTGGTGCACCAACGAGAAAGTCTGCGTCCCTTTAGGTAGGTGCAATGTCCTTATACTTTGTCCCCAGGGTTCTAAAACAGCTTACTGTCTAAATGTACCACCAATTGCTTTTTAAAACAAATCTAAGGGGTCCCCTCCATGGGCACATTCAGGGAGAATCTTTGACCCTTGTGGTCAGTCTCAGGGCATTGTATCAGGCAAAGACGTGAGAGGCACATGATCCAAAGAATTGTTGAGAGCTCAAATCCCTTTTTCAAAGCTCAGGAATATACCGTGTTTTCCCGAAAATAAGACCAGGTCTTATATTAAGTTTTACTCCAAAAGACGCATTAAGGCTTAAATTCAGGGGATGTCATTCTGAAAAATCATGCTAGGGCTTATTTTCAGGTTACGTCTTATTTTCGGGGAAACACGGTAGGAGGGGCATCTGTAGTACTCCACACCCTCCCTGCCTTTCTGATCTACTTCCCTGCCTTGCTCCTCCTTCACCCAGCACAGGCCGCCCCCTCTCTACCCCCCAGAGTAGCCAGCTTTTACTGCCCCAATCTTCCCTTTATGCCTTTCTCTGGTCTTTCATCATGTAGAAGTACAAGGCATTTTTTCCAACCCAAAGAAGTTTCCTCTTTAGGACTGGGAAGTAGGGAGAAAACAACCTACAATTCTGGGATTCTCTTCCCGGAGCTGGAGAGGTAGTGAGGGAGAGGCTGAGGAAAAGTTATTTCACACAAGATGATACCAGCCCTTCTGTGCTGCTATATGCATCAGCTCTAGTTTTGTGAGTAAGAAGGAAAGTTGTGGGGGCTAAGGGTGGTTTAGGACCCAGAGGCAACTCTGAGCAATCTTTAGTTATAAGATCACAGGTGGAAAGAAGGAAATTCGCCACTGCTCCCCTGTTTAGGGAGAAATTCATCAAGATACGGAAGTAATTGGGCCAGTCTAAGCCGATAGTTAACAGTGCTGCCAAGACAGTTGTCTCGCTCGCATGATGCCCCACCCTTGAGTGAATGGAGGCTCATTTTGAGTCCAAATTTTCAAAGCTAAAAGCCACCCTTCCCACCGTGTGGCTCCACAATAAGTCAACATCCAGTGGAAGGGAATGAACAGCACTCTGGTGGTGGAACTGAATTGCCCTTCACTTTTTCTTTTCCCTTTTGTTTTTGGGAGTTAGGACAATAAGCATGTATTGGGAGGCAGTGTGGTCATCAAAACTGATGAAACATCTGGATGTGGTCCCCTAACTAAGGCAGGATTCAAATAACCTGGTGCTGCTTTCTTTCAGGGCCTGATTATCTTCCTTCCCTTTTCTTCTAAAGAAACGGAAGAGTCTGACTGTTTCCAGACCTGCTTGCAAGGCTTCCTGGCTAATGGGTCTCAGTGATCCTGTGCCTGATCAGCAATGATCTAAAAGGGAACACCTTTTGGAACCCTCAAATCCTGTACCCCACAAGTGTTTGCAAGTGTAAACCAAGCACCGCTTCATGAAGGATTACTGGTTGTGAATTTGATAAATAACAGTGGCATTATCAACGTTGCCTACATATGTTGTATTGGCTGTCAGATAAGTAAGCTAAATACCTCTAGTGGGATTTTTTTTTTCAATCATAGCTTTATTAAGATATAATCCCCCAGCCTACAAATCACCCATTTAAAGTGTAAATTCAAGGGTTGTTAGCATATTCATAGAATTGTGCAATAATCACCATAATCAATTTTACAGCATTTTCATCATCCCAAATGAAACCCAGTCACTATCCATTTCCCCTTAACGCTTGAGCTCTAAGCAACCTCTAATTTACTCTCTGTTGCTATATAACGGGATCCTTTTAACTCCTGCCTTTTAAACCAAGGAGACGAAATCTGTATCTCACAGTGCTGAGGAGTAGTGTTAGGACTGGATTAAACACACAGGTTCAGACGGTCTCGGTCTCAGTGAACTGAGTAAGAACTGAGCATCTAGGAAGGTGACCTGAATTTGAGTCCTGGCTCTGCTCAGGCTAGCTGTGTGTTCTCAGACAAGTTAACCCCTGGGAATCTATTTTCTCAACTGCAAAATGGTAGTAATAATTTCTACTTCATGGGCTTGTTTTGAGTATTAAATGAGAATGCTTATTAAGCATTTAGCAGCATTCCTGGAATATTGTAAGCACTCATTGTATGTTAATATTATCATATTTGTTCTTATTTTTCTTGGAACTCTGCAGAACGGATTCCAGTTTACATAATAACTCATCCTGCCACAGCTTAATAATTTCACTTTACTTCTGAGGTAACTGGAGTCATCACTTAACAGGTCAATTGCTTTAGAGAGTGGCTTTAGAGTGGTACAGGAGACGGATGCCAGATCACAGTAGGTCGAGGGGTGAAGGAGAGTGGCGCAAATGAAGGTAGCAAAAACAGACTCTTCTGTCAAGAAATTGGGCAATGGCTCGAATGGGGGAAGATCTCTGCAGGATGTAGAGAGTTTGCTCATGTTTCTAAACCACTGAGAAGGAACCAAACAAAGAAGTATGATTGGAGATGCCAGAGAAGAGGGTCAAGGTCATAAGGACCTGAGACAAGGCCATCGTGGAAATGGACATATCAGATGAATAACTGGATAAGCATTCTTCAAAGAAAGAAAAAAAATAGTAGAGTCTTATCCTGGGTCACCCTGAAATCAGAGCGTGAGACAAAGGCTCAAGTGCATGCAGTTTATTCGGGAATACGATTCAGAGAGCAGGAGTGAAACGGGTAGGAAGAGAAGTTTAAACAAGGGGGTCCCCTTCTGTACAGGCAACTGGGACTTAATTCCACTGAACCTCCTGAAAATCTCATAAAACACATTTCAGAACTGCCTACCTAGGGACAAAAAGGGGGGGAATCCTCTGTTTCCCTTTCTCCTAGGTCAAAGGTGGTCCCCTGGATTAACTCCTTTGCATTTCTTGGATGAGAAACTGTGATGGTAAAGCAGGTCTTACAGGTGTCCCATGCTGTGGCTTCCAAAAAGCCCCAGGACTGAAAGCAAAGGGACAGGGCTGTGGCCCAGTGTAGGACTCTGCCACTGTATCTGTCAAAACCTGCACAGAACTGTCACCAAGTAGTGGTTGAGAGGACTTTTTTTTTTCATTCTCACTTAATTTTATTCTTTTATTTTTTTATTTTTTTTAATTTTTATTTTTTTTTAATTTATTGGGGTGACAATTGTTAGTAAAATTACATAGATTTCAGGTGTACAATTCTGTATCACATCATCTATAAATTACATTATGTGTTCACCACCCAGAGTCAGTTCTCCTTCCATCACCATATATTTGATCCCCCTTACCCTAATCTCCCACCCCCCAACCCCTTACCCTCTGGTAACCACTAAATTACGTTCCCCAGATTAATTTTCAAAACCCCGTGGCCAGTGACAGATAAGAGATGTCCCACACGGATGGCTCTCATCATTGGACACTGATTATACATCAGGCACTGTTTTAAGCACTGGACATTGACTGATTTAATCCTCACGACTGTCTTGCATTGCAAATGAGAAAACTGAGGCACAAAAACTTGAGTATCCCACTCGAGGTCACATAGCTACTAAGCCCCAAACCAGGAGTCAGGATCCAGCACATGAGCTCCTAACCGCTGCCCTGCACATCCTCTGATAGCACTGGGCTGGGTGAGGCTGAGCCAGGGGAGTGTGTGTGTGTATGGGCACAGGGGTAATCTCTCTCATTCACATTTCTCTGGCCTTCTCCCCTTAACAGTCCATAAAGAACTGCTTAAATTGGTATTGAATCCTCTGTCACTGCCATTTCTATTACAGTGGAATAAATGGATGGATGGGTGAAATGGGTTTTCCTGTTTTCTCGTAACCAACTTTTTGGATAATGTCCAATTTTTAAAAGAAACTTTGCCCACCTAGACGGACTGTTTCACCTGACTGAGCTCCCACCACATTTGTACCACATCTGTCAGTAAGGTGGAAGGATCAGCTTGAAGCTTAAGGATCTTTATAAGGGTGTTTTCCTCAGAAGGAATGCTGACTTGTCTGGCCTTCCAGGGAGGAGGGATTCCCCTCCTCTCGCATTCACAGGGAAGTCATTTCTCTCCGTGTCATCGGCTGTAAGTGACGATAGAGGGCAGCAGAGTCCTTTCCACGTGGAGCAAAGACCAAGGAAGATGTCGGGCTGTGCCTAAAGGCAAGCCCCTTTCAGAGAGAAATTACTAAGGAGTCCTGTGATGTCTAGGATGGGGCTTACTGGCATGGGCATATTTTATCTCATCTCCAATTATATAGATGACTCCAACTTCTGAAGAAGTGGAATTTGCATATTTGGAAGTTAGGGTATTATAACAACCTTGTCTGAAAAAAAGCCGTATAGTCTTATTTCTGTTCCTCAACCTCCTTATTAAACACTTATTTTATCTGGGTTTTTATTTCCTTCTTTTCATTTATTTATAGTTTAAGAATCGGCTAAGGGGCTGTAAAACTGGAGTAGCTTGTTATTGGTGGATTCATGTTTACGCGGGCTCCATCTCATCCTGGACTTTCAGAAATGAAAGTTGGTTTCTGGTGGCACATAATTCCTATATTTACCTGTATCGATCATCTAAAGGGCAGCTGGTTTTAACTCGAACTTTCCCCATGACACAGAAATAAATGTCTTCACTAACCCCTTACCATTGCAGCATTGAGCATTTTCAATAAAGAACAGATATGTGTGTAGGACAAGTGATTACTAACTCGCTAGAAGTGAGGTAGATAAGAGGCTTGAAGATCTTTCAACTATGCTACTTAGTCACACAAATATGCTTGCTAAGAACATAAGAAGAAAGATCCATTTTCCGCCAAAGTATTTTTAAAATCCAATTGGTAGTGAAGTGCTTACAAGGAATTACAAAGTACCACGGTCAATTAGTGATTTTAGAATTAAGTATTAGCTAGAAACTTCAGTAAACCAGCAGCTTAAGGGTATTTAACCTGCTCAATTTATTTTTGTTTTTTACCTTTCATTATATTTACCCAAAAAGTCACAATTAATTCTTCATCTCTGTATTTCATGGACAAAAAAAAAAGGTTTAGAAAAGATCACTTGACCTTAGCATGTTGGTGATGAAAGTTAGCAGCTAGAAGTGACTAGAAGCTTCCTCCACTAGTTGTACTCCCTAGGAGTCTACCCAGATGCTACTTTTCTGTGTCTCAGCAACCGAATTTTTATTTATAATTGAATTTACTCTCAAATTGTGGCTCACTGTTTTGATACCTAGTACTTACATTGATCTCTGTTATCATGTTCTGGTTGCTTGTACTGTGAATGCTACATTCTCTAAAAATTCTGTGGAGGATAAACAGCCTGCACATGCTCAGGGCCAGAAGACAGAGACTTGACTTTGCTCAGCCATAATCATAGTTATTATATCAATAGCCACTGACAGATTGGGTTGCTCTTTGCGGCCACACCAATCAGTCTCAGCCTGGATTCTGTGGGCTTTGTTTGAATCTTATACTTAACTTTGAACTCTAGGTTTTGAAAATTTCCACTCAGTCTCAGGAACATAACCTTAGGAAATTGGATTCTCAAGAGAAGGCAGTAGATAGTGTTCAGCATGCCTTTTAGATAAAAAATCGGATTAAAGAGCCTCATCCTGTTGAAATTATTTACTATTGGAGACTCTGAATATAAATGGATTCCTGAAGGCAGTGAAGCTTAAGGCAGCCGTATGAAGGAGAATAAGATTTCTATTATTACTCATACGAGATGCTGAGAAAGAGATGAGAAAAAACTACAAGGTAAACATGAAATGGTTGTGGGATAGACATTCTGTTGGAATAGATGAAGATAGTGTCAGGAAAAAAAAATCTTTTCACTTATAATAATTCTATGCAACGTGCATAAACCAACTTTTATTTAAAAACCTAATCCTGGTTTAAGAAATGGGAAAAAGATCTATGTATTCTGAATCCATCCATGTAGTGACAAAGAACGGAATTGTGACATAAACTCAGGACGTTTGAAGAATATATTCTAAAAAAAACATGTAATAAACCTTCCTTTGTCCCAGGTGTGGTACTGGATATTGTGGACGTGAACATGAGCACAAACAACAAAGACAGTCTCTGGCCTGGCAGAGTTCACTTCCAGTCTGGGAGACTGGACAAATAATTTCACACATTTATTTAACCAATAATCATAGTACAATATGATAAGTGCAACAGCCAAAATATGGGCAAACTGTTGCAGGAGCAGGAACAAACAGAAGACTTCTGCAAAAAACGCATACCTACCTATTTGATACAATTTTATCTGAAAATAAATCAGCATATCAATACACAAACACAAAGGTTAGGCACTTGCTTTGTAACTTCAGATCAGTTTTGAGTACAATTATTTCTTTTTAATGATAGTGCCAATAATTTAGTTTTTATGGCTACTTGAGATTCCAGTTTTGTGAAGTCAGTATATGAATCTCACTCAGAAAACACAGTTCTCACTTTACTTATTTTGGGGCTCCTCTATAGTACCTAACACTTGGCCAGCAGTCAACAAAAATTTTGGAGCTAAATTAAATCGGAATATGTTCTTATAGGGCAGATGAAGTATCAAAAAGAAAGGTTACTCATTGACAATATTTGAAGCAAAACAAGATAAGGCAGTATAAAAAAGAAAATTGTACACTCCCTCTTCATATGGTCATGTGCCAAAACTACATTAAGTACACTATTTAGGAATAAAAAGATAACCTTACAACTTCCATCATTTGATACAGATTTATTGTACTTTTGGCAGAAAATACATATCAAATTACTAAAAAGTAGGAAACTCTGACACAAGAGATGAATTTATGGTTTGTTCAAGATATTTTTTTCTTTATATAAAAGGGATTAGATTACAGGACATGGATTTATCTAGGATGGTCTGGTCTCAGATAGACCCATTGCCTTAAAAGACTTCAGTAATGAATTGTTTTTTCCCTTGGAATAAATATGTAACTTTTCATAGTTGCATTTTTAAGCTTTCTGTAGTTATGGTAAAAAAAAAAAAAAAAGCCCTATCTAAAGTATGAGTAAGCAGACGGGGAATTTATTTTGGGTGGTAGCAGTGGCTCTCCTTGAAACCCTTCTCCCAAATGCTATTTCATCAATACATGCCAACTAAATCCAACGGAGATTTGGGCTTTCCAAACGGTCCTTTATTTTTCTAAAACAGCATCTCTTAGACCAAAAGTTTCCCATGTAAGGAGCTGCCTAAACCATCATGTAACCACTGGCTTCACTTTGCTCCAAGTCTTGTGTAACTGTCCATGGTAATCACAGCACCTGTACTCTCACCATACATGATCTCACTTGACTTGAGAAACATCGCAGCCGACGCGGTAAATCTCCACTCTTCAGGTACAGAACCACCTTACGGACATTATAAGAGACGAAAAACATACATGATAACACAAACTTAGATCCTCCATTAACTAGTGATGTTGGTCTCACCATGTAGTTTTTCTGCGTGTTTTCCAAAGCTGCGGAAGATGCTGTTTTTTTCATGAACACATCCTTCGTGGGCACTTGAAGTTGCTAACTATGGTGGAAATCATCGCCCATTCAGAATGGGAACCACCAACAATGATTTCCTGTGAGTATATTACTAGCAGGATTTGAGAATGCTTCTGTTCCTGAATTCTGAAACAAACATTTAATGAGCATCTACTGCTCTGAGGATAAAATAGTCAAAGCATAGGGTACAAAAAATAAAATAAAATACATGTTATAGCTACCTTCTTTAAAAAAATTTTGCAAAGACAAATGACATACACGAAAACTTAACCAGCATTTGAGGGAACATTTTACTGATGACAGACTTGAACATCAGCTCTAGGAGTACGGGTGTTTTGTCACTGCGGTATCCTCAGCTCATATATGTAACACGCACATACTTAGTGTTCAATTTTTTTTTCTCTTTTTCTGAATGAATGAGCAGCAAAGGCAACAGGGGATGATGGGATTCATGGGGAGAGACCTGTGTGGATGGAGAGGCCCTCAGACACACCACGGAGGAAGGAAGAGTTGAGCTGCTGAGCCTTGAAGCACATAGTTTAGGTCGGCTTATTAAATGAAGTGCCTTATTTATGAGGGCAGAGCAAAAACCAAATCTCTAGCATCATCCAAAGAATGTAACTTACAGTCTAAAAGCAGCTCTGTTTGCTAAATATTTCCTATAATTCAAAACATGTACGGGAAGACAAAACTAGAGTGAAATAAGAAATAATCACTAGTCTGAAAAGAGATTGCGTAGCGACAGAAAAGGAGAACATACTAAGTCCCTTTCTTGCCTGCCCTTTTCTTTCATTCTTTCCAAACATGGTTCAGAAGTCCTGGGAAGTAGTACAAAGTCAGGACAGGAATGCTGCCGTCGTTGTCGCTGCCCGTGGAAGGGACCCCTTAGCCTGTGTCTTCCAGCTGGCAGGCTGGTCTCACGTTAGGCACGGCTGTCGGGACTTTGCTGTCGGCCAGTGCCCGGCCTCCCTGCCCCATGCCCAGCCCGCACCACTAAGTCAATGGAGGATGACACCCATGCCTGGAAGGGCTGTACATCTGAGTTTCTGGAAAACCTACTTCTGTTTGTTCTTAATCATTTCTCTTGCAAAGCTAAAAATTACCCAGGTAGCTATGGGCTTTGGTGGGTTAAGAGGTAACCCAAGGCCAGAAAAATACAGCTACGGAGAGGACGTCTGAAATCTCTCCACCAGCAGCTTTCTAAGTAGGAAAGCTGGATGTAAGATTTTTGATGGTAGGAATCTCTCACCATTCTTACTGTTCTAAGCAGCTAACAGTGTTATCTGACATCTCGATGGTGGCAGTTCAGTGTGGATTGTTGTTTTCATGTGGTGAGACCCACGCTTTGAGAAAAATATTAAAAATAGAAACATATAAATATGTATGTGTGTATTCATAGGTAGCTTTTGCTTCCACTACCTCTGTTGTGTGGCTTTCCTTGGAAACGAGGTGAATTTCGGAGGTCCATGTGGCGGGCTGTTAAGGCCCTGAGCCTCGTAGCCCAGCAGATCTTGGCTTAACCCAACTTCCCCTGTGTACGGCAAGTGACTAGACCATCTATGTTCCCACCTGTTCTGGGGACTATCAAAGCATCCTTCATAGCACTGTTGTGACAATTAGGTGGGATCATCAATCCCTGAGGCAGTGAGCATAGTAATAAAAGTTAGCTATCATTATGATTGTTCTGTTTTGTTTCCCAGTCTTGAGCCTGATGTCAAATTAATCACTTTAGTCTGGCTTTCTTTGTTGTTTATCCTAGCTAGTTAGGCCCAGCACCTTAGCAGGATTTCTCAACGTCGGCACTACTGACATTTTGGAGCAGACAGTTCTGCGCTGTGGGGCTGCCTGCGCTCGGCCTTGTGTAGTATCTTCAGCAGCGTCTCTAGTCTCACCCACTAGATGTCAGTAGCAGACCACAGCTCCATCCCCAACTGTGACAATCGGTATCTCCAGATACTGACATAGGTCCCCTGGGGGGCAAACTCACCCCTGGGGCAAACCACTGAGTTAAAGTCATTCTTGACTTCTCTCTTTTTTGCATACTCTTTAACCTAATCCATCAATCCTCTTAGCTCTACTTTGAAAATGACCCTTTCCTCCTCTCTCCACCTGGTTAATCCAAGCCACCAACACCTCTTCGGCATTACTGCCTTAGTCCTTGCTGGTGTCCTTGTCCCCTACCTTCCCTCCACCTGCACTCAGTGTCTGCCATATTGGCCTCCTGGCTGCGCCTTCAACACAGACAGGCTCCCCTAGCAGTGGCAATTCCTTCCGCGTGAACCGTTGTTCCTCCCCTTATCTCCAAGCCTCCCTCTCTCACTGTCAGGCTCCTGTTCCCATGTTATGTATGAGGTGACGTCTTCCCAATTACCCCAAATTCTGGCAGCACTGAAACTTTCTGCTTTATTTTTCTCCATCTAATATAGTATATTTTAAAATTTTGTTTGTCTTCTTTCACGAGACTGCCACCTCCATGAGGGTAAGGTCTTTTCTATGCTGTGTTATTGATTGTGTTCCCCAACATGAGACCAGTGCTGGCCCTTAGTGGGTTCTCAAATGCTTGTCAAAGGAACAAATACATGTGTTACCATAATTTACATTTTTAAAAACTTGTGGTAAAATAGACACAACATAAAATGCACCACCTTAGCCATTTTTAACTGTACACTTTAGTAATATTAAGTACATTCACATTGTTGTGCAACCAGTCCCAGGAACTCATTTGATCTTGCCAAACTGAAACTCTATACCCGTTAAACAATGACTCCCATTACAATGACTCCCCCAGGTTTGGAAACCACCATTCTACTTTCTGTCTCTATGAATGCGACTACTCTAGGGACCTCATATAAGTGGATTCACAACAGTATTTGTATTTTTGTGACTGGCATATTTCACTTACCGTAAGGTCCTCAAGTTTCATCCATGTGTCAGAATGTCCTTCATATTTAAGGATGAATAATATTCCATAATATGTATATACCACATTTTTTAATCCATTCATCTGCCAGTGGACAGAAGTGGAATTCCTGGGTCATATGTTCATTCTGTTTTTAATCTTTTGAGGAGTGCCCACTTTGTTTCCACAGTGGCTGCACCATTTTGCATTCTCACCAACTGTGTACAAGGGGTCTGATTTCTCCACACCCTTACCAACTCTTGTCATTTTCTATTATTTTTTAAATTTAATTTATTATTTTTTTATAGTAGCCATCCTAGCGGGTATGAACTGGTATCTCATTGTGGGTCTGACTGGCATTTCTCTGTTGATTAGGGATACTGAACATCTTTTCATGGGTTTCCCCATTGTTTTTAACATCCAGGTCCCTCTTCTTTGTAAGGGTTTGTGGCTTACCCAGGCAGTAGCATAGAAATCTCTGTCTCTCACACCCACTGCCTCTTCTAGTCTATGTACCTTGAGACTTTGCATCTCTGTCTCAGTCTTTACTCAGCAGGCTTCGCTAGTTAGTCAGGAAGGAGGCTACATTTTCTAATTTGAGAAATGTCCATTTTTGTCCTTCTCTCAATGACATCAATCTTTATGCTCCTACAGGCAATTATCTCACAGCAAAGTTACAAGAGTAAACAATTAAATGTTTAAATTAGGACATTTATTGGTAAGAGTTTCAGAAGCGCTCTGAGTAGATGAGTCACTCAGCTGACTCACTTATATAATTCTAACGTAACACTTGTCAATCAGATGTTTAATCTGAGGACAGGATTTCTTTCCCTTCTAGTTCCATGTTTTTCTCTTTTTGATCTTGCAACATCTCAACGTTGAAGAGTTATTTGCAGTCACTGACTTACTTTAACTATATTTTGTACATATAATCTATATTAATAAGTAAAGTCCTCTTCACTAAAATCTGGAACATGTTCACATGTGCTCACTAGACACCCAGCATAGGTAAAGAATTAATAAATGAATCTCATATCCTCATGTTCATTTTTTTCCATTTAACGTTGATGATTTCCTCTGAGAAACTCCAAAATGTTTCCTCCAAGAAATATGAATCTGTGCATATAAAATCCTAGGCTGATCTGTCATTGAGAGCTCACTCCAGTCAACACTCGTCTTTCTTCACTATGGCCTGAAGATTGTGTCGCAACAATGCCCCAAGAGTGATCATACTGTCATGTGACAATCTAAATTCGCACATACACTCAGCCTCCGCACACCAGATAACTGACTGCCCAGAAAGTCGAGGGGATAGTCACCTTTCCTGTTTTCACTGTCTTCCTTTTTCCCCTCACTTCTTCTTGAATTCCTCCTTTGATTTCTCTACATGTTGCCGTTTCCTCTTCTACCTCTCAGAGAGCTCCTTCTCAGTCTCTTTCATGTGTTCCTCTCCTTTCTGCCTTTAAACGTAGGTGCTCAAGTCTCTTTGCTCAGCCTCCTGCTTTTTCTCTTTGCCAGCTCTGTTCATTTTAAATTTCCTTTTACACCTCTCTGTATGAGACCCAAATCCAGGGGCGTGGCCTTTCCTGAGCTCTGGGTAGGAATCCTCAGTGCTGGTCAGGCATCTTGTCAAAGCTACCACATCATCCTAAACTCAGTCCTCCCCCAGCACCTCGTTTGCTTAATGATGTAAGCGTCCTATAAATCTCAGTTTACAAAATTTAAATGTCTTTTCTACTTTCATTTCCACTGCCAACAACAAGTAGATAGTGTTTAAAGCATTTAAAGGAGAGAAAGATTGTTGTGGGTTGGGGGACTCCGAGAAGTCTCCAAGGAAGAAATGATGTTGGGCTGGTTTTTAAAGGATGTGGAGAAGATTGTTAGGTAGAGATGAAGGGTGGAAGAGTTTTTTTCAGACAGAAGATGAAACAGGCCATATTTTGGGAGGAGGAGAGTTAGCTGAGTTGGCTAGAACACACTGCAGAGTGGAAAAGGAAATTAAGGTAGAAATCATGGAGAACCATGAGTTTAGTAGGAATAGCATTATTTAAATTTATAACCTATTCTACTATACCCCTGTTTTACTTTCCCTGTTTTACTTTAAGTCCTTGGGTAATCTCTCTCTCTCTCTCTCTCTCTCTCTCTCTCTCTCTCTCTCTCTCTTCCTTCCACTCTCTCCCTCTCTCTCTGGTTCTTTTCTGTATCCCCCAGCTTGTTACCCAGCATATTGGAAATCAAAATGTTTGATAAATGGATAAATAACTACGTAGTACAAATATGAAGGTACAATGAGCACAAACTACCACAAAAATCAATGTTTCATTTAGTACTTGAACTTTGTAAGACTTTAGGCTTTTCCTCTAACTATCCATCCCCTCACGTATCTGTTCTCCTTCCTTTCACTTGGCTAACCAGTCCTGTTTACTTGTAGTGTGACAAATAGGATGGATATAAAAGAGCAAGACCTCAAGAAGTGACGTGGGGAAGTCAGAATGGCATGTAAACAAACTAAAATATGTTGCACAGAGAACTTTGAGAGAAAAATGCCTAAACTTATATGGAAACACACAGAAAGAATAACTAGCTACCTGGAATGGCATCTGAGCCACAGAGACCATTTATTTAAAAAATATAATCTTCTGTGTGCTTGTGACATAGCTGGAGGTATCCTGTATGGGAGGTACATGGAGTCAGGATTCCTGTTCCCAACACCTCTTAGTCTAATTAATCACAAAATACTCTTGTTTATTGAGCGACTCCCATTAAACCATGGGCTCTCACATAAAGCCTTTATCCAGACAATGAAACTAGGATTCAGAGAGGATAAGTAACTTGCCCAGTTGGAGGGGGATTGATTCCAAAGCTCATGCTCTGTTTACTACACAATGCCTCTCACAAACATTAAATAGAAGGATCTGCAAAGTGCAGGGAGAACTTAGAGGAGGGGAAAACTAAGGGAGAGTTAGGGAAGTCTTCCTGGAAGAATGGGCCTTTGTAGTAACAGGATGGATGGCTGTTACCTGTTATTTGCCCTAATGAAAAAAAAATTAATATCCAGATCTAGTGACAGAATATTTTTCACCGATCCTATTACATCCTCGAAGGAGCACAGAGGTGCAACTGTACTGTTTTGTTCCATTTGGGTACCTGAGGTTGTATGTTGACGTGATTTAGGAGCGACATTTCCAGAAGAATTTATTTACCCCAACAAAAGTCTGTTACATGAGGCCTCGTCTCTCCTATCCTAACATAGTAACAAAAATGCTTGGGGCTCAAAGTTCACTACCTATTGTTACAGAAAACAAAACCAGGGCACTAAGGAAGATAGGCTCATCTTTTCTCCTTGCCAAACATTGCTCAACCGATATAAATCAATTTATTTGCACTGGGTTTGAGATCGGACATTTGAGCCTTAGTCACAAAAGCCAAGTCACAATATCCCTAACCTGAATAATTCATATTGTTTGTAACAGCTCTTTTAAGCCTTTCTGTTAAACTTGAAGATTAACTTTTTCTTTTTTTCTTCCTGAACCAAAGCTTATTTTAACTTAACTTTGAACAATTCCTCAAACTGAACTGTTCTACTCTTTGATTCAGTGTTTTGGGGCCTTGGAGGCTAGTTCTTAGGTCTACTATATTATTCAGCGCCTTCATAAATGATGAATAGGTTGAAAGCCTGGAAGGCTATTTTCTAATTTCTCAAGGGTCTCTTCACCACCTAATTTTCTTTCCACCAAATGTTATTTACTGAGTAACTCCAATCAACCGCTTTGGTATTGTAGCTTGCTGTGATCCTACAGATAATAAATGTCAGCGTGGGGAGGCTAAGAGATCGAAACTGCAAATTTAATAATTTTGTTTGTTTGAAATTGGCTTCACTTTCATCACACTGAGTATCACAGAGGGCAGGACCTTTACTCAGCCATCTTGATAAGATCCCTGGGGTCCCTGCTGGTATCTCTAGGATTTGCCACGTGGCAAGAGAAGAAAAGATCTAAGAAACGAAGCGATCTATTATTTGTCTTGAAGATCATATTCTGTTCTGCGTTTTATAGGCACGGTAGGTAAATTAATGTGCAGTCTATTAAAGACATAGGAACAAAGATGTTAAATTAATATATTATAGAGAACCTAGCAAGAAAGAGTCATTTCTACTGGGAAGGTAGAAAGATTAAAGTGGAAAGTTCCAGAGGGCGAATGTGGAAGTCAAGTCACAGTAGCCCCTTCTGCATGGTAACCATTATATATCACACCAAGCTCTCTTTCCTGCTGAGCTCAGATGCAGCTTCTCAACACAGTCCACCAGGAAGCCGCTGCCAACCTTGAGCTGTCACGCCCAAGGAAATGTTGACCCTTCCGGGTCACTTAGGTAAGTTATCCCCAAATGCAGGGACGGTTATAGGCCAATCCAAGATATTAGAGATATCCCTTATTAAATACCATGCTCAAGTAATCTAACAAAATGGGGGGGTGGTGGTTTCCAAATCATTATTTCAGTGTTGGTAGTATCTAAACTCTGTAAGTATGATAACCGCACTCCCTGGTTTGCCTGAGTCAGACTAGGTTTTTAACTGCTGTCCTGCATTAGCTGTCAACAATAACCACTTCACTCAAAAGTGTCCTGGTTTGGACAATAAGGATAAGGACAGCGTTGCCAGATCAAATATAAAATACCAAATATTGCATGGGATATACTGATCCAAAATTTTTTTCATTGTTTATCTGAAATTCAACTTTAATAGTTTCCTATGCTTTTATTTGCTGAATCTCGCAACTCTATCAAGTCTGTGCAACGGCCCTAAGGGTGACACCCCTGCCTCCCACTGTGTGGTCTCCAGTCCTCCCTCTTCTGCTCCAGCCCCACTGGTCCTCATGTGCCTTGAACATCCATGTTCATTCCCTTCTCTGGATCCTGCACCTGCTCTTTGCTGTCCCTGTATCACTCACCTTCTTATCTTCACTCAGCTGACTCCTTCTGATCAACCAAGTTCCAGCAGATGTTAGTTCAGAAAGATGTTCTATCACCCCAGTGACAGAAGCCCTGTACCTTCCCTTCTCGATCAGTACAGAAAATAACAGCACTTGTGTTCATGGCTGTCTTTCTCTCCCCATTAGGATAGCTCTTCTATGAGATCAGGGGACATTGTCTTTCTAGATCACTGCTGGGGTGGCATATGCATGCCTAGACTAATGTTTGGAACACAGCAGATAGATACTCAATAACTAATTGTTGAATAGTAAATGGTCACATACAGTGTCTTTGAGTGTGTTGGCATAGGAGCACACACACAATTTTTCCCTACAAGAGGGTCCTATTTATTTAGAAAGATCTAAGACTTGAATCTGAGCTATTTCCAAATGGTAGTGCATATGGTAATGGTTTCATAAAGTATGTTAATCAAGGAACCATAAAAATCATTTAATCTAGGAGGTTTCCTCACCACCATCAAATACTGATTATATTTACATAGAAATTGACTCATTATCATGCAGCTGATAAACATTGCTGAAGGGAGAGCCTGCAGAAGTGTACTTGCCAGAATCTCCAATTCCAACTGCTGACAGGAAATAATCATTTTAAAGATTGCCACACAAAAAAGGGACAGTTCTGCGTCATCACATTTCCTTTCCCTATAGTAGAAACAAAGATAAATTAAGTTAATAAAAAAATAAAGCTACCATATTAAAAACTAATATGTAGGTTTAAAATAGAAATGTAAGGTGATAGATGTGTGATAATATCTAAAATAAGGACCTAAAATCACTGCGTAAAGTTCTAAAACTCTATTTAGGGCATTAAGCTATGGAAAAAAAATTTTTTTTAAAGATGAGGAATAATGAAATGATTCCATGCCTCCTTTAGATGGATATGTATGTATGAAACCATTCTCTAATTGTATATGTAAATAAACACAGCAGATCCATACATTTGAAGTAAAATTCTGCTTCCACTTAAATTTAAATAAAAGTATGAAATGTATATTTAAAAATTCAAGTACCATATTCTCATCTGATTTACATTCTTCCATGTATTTTATTTTAAAATAAGCTTGCTGCTCGTTGATGCCGTAGATAATTTCAATGAGCACAAACAGTCCCAAGTGAATCTGGGCTCCACATTGACCTGTGGTTGAAACTAGTACTAAGCTGTCACCCCAGTACCCCGCCTCACAGGCGCTTTCCCTGCCCCGTTCCACACTGAGGATTCACACCTTTTGGTTAAAGAGCTGCAGTGTGGCACATCAGCTCTGCACTGATCTTAGAGTGCAGCTGATTTTCTAGCTCTCTCTAGCTCCAGAGAATATTTTGTGTTCAGCAGCTAAACTAATTTCCATAATGCAAAAATTTAAGTGTTACCCAGTAAGCTACTGAATGTGTCTGAATCTCAGCCTCCTTGTCGGTTATGTGGGTGAAAGGAGCTATATACCAAACTCTGCATACAGTGAGTGACACATAGACGCTCATTCATTTTAGTTTCTTCTGTTACTTGGGTGTTCAGGGAGGCTCAGTAGCTCCATGAAGTTGGAATACAGACAGGTACTGGTGAGGAAGGACAGTGAGTGGCAAAGGTAAAGCAGGAAAGAGAGGCTGGATGGAGGCAAGATTGTGAAGAACCTTCTGTTTCATACTTCTGATTTTTCTTCAAGTCAACATACGTTAATGAAGTAGCAGAAGAGTGATGTGATCAGATCCACTGTTAGAACCATCTGGAATCCACTGAGAATCCATTTGGTAGTCTAGGCCAGAAATGGTAAGAAACAGATTCCTGCTACTGGGAAGGCTGCCGCGGTCTGCACACGTGGGTGCCTGAGGCAGAGCATCCCAGGAGGAGTGGTACTTGGAAAGAGTAGCTGTGGGATGGCCTCTGAGACCCCAGGAGCCTCATCAAGCTTCCAGTGGCTGAGTTACAGACGTCAGGATGCCAACCTCCAAAAGGACCATATTCTCTTGGGAAGGAACGGCTACTTTAGTAACATCCAAGGACCGGAATTCAGGGTTTGGCCCATTCTCCCGGACCTTGCAAGCCCAGAGAACTACTCCTAACCTCGGCAAGTAAAGTTAGAGCCAGAGGTCATTGTGAGAATTTTTTTAAATATGGCTTTAGGTTTTTTCACTCTAAGTAACACAGTCTGATGCACACGTGTTCTAACAGACAGAAAGAACCAAGAGATGACCTCAACCTGTTCCTTCCTCTACTCATACCTACCTCTGCCTCTCCTTTTACAGCCAAGTTCCCTGAAAGGACATTCTACATTCACACTCTGTATCAGCAAGGGTCCTAGCAAGAAACAGGTGGCACCCTAGAATTGGGTTATAAGTAGGAATAGTGCAGTCCCCTGAGGCTGTTAGCACTTCAAGACTCATCAGAAACTTGACTTGGTATATTTCATAGTTATAAACAAATTTACTTAAAATTTCTTGTAGGTTACTACTTCTACGATATAAGATATGACGGATCAACTTCAGATGTATTTTGAAAATTGATATATCTGTTTTTCCATAAGCTGAGTTATGTAGGTGATGTTGGATCTGTTAGCAGTTTCTGAGTGTGGGCCGGGATCGTGTCTCGTGAAGCCGAAAAATGAAAACACGGACCAGGGAGAGGCAAAAAGTTTTAAAAAGAGGATAGTTTATTAGAGGCAGGAGAAGAGGTTGCAGCTCCGGAGCGGGAGGGGGTCCCGAATGGGGGTGCCCCATGACTGAGGCAAAAGCTCTTACTTTTATGCCTTCCCTTGGGGAAGGGGAGCTGTTTGCAGAAGGGAACTTGTTTGAAGAAGGGAACTGAGACCTTCTAATGAAATTCGTCTGCCAGGTTTGTTCTGCTTGCCCATCCTAAAGGAATTAGCAAAGCAACCCACTCTTATCTATCAGATCTGCTCCATTTGTCAGGCCAAAATGAATTTTATGATTAACCTCAAGGCCTTGTTACATTATGTCCTGGAGCGAAGGAGTGATTTCAAAACCTGAAGTTTTAGGATATGACTGTCTTTGTTTATTCCACCAGGGACCTCCCTGTCTACCTAGGGACATGCTAACTCTCCTGTATCATGAGGACCATGACAATTTAGTTCAATTTATCAAATGGTTGTTTTACGGCCATGAAAGTTTTCCCTTGTGAGGATATACCTTCTTTTTTCCTACGTTAATTTTTTTCTGTACTTAGTTAAGACGAGCGTATGATGAACAATAAGATAATGGTTAATCAATGCAATCTAAATATAACTGTTCAGTTTGAGATTTAAGATTTAGTAGGAAATAACTTGACACATTGATGGAATAAATGTTTAAGGGAGAGGAAAAGAAGCCAGTGCTTTTGCTTCTTCCTCCTTCCCTGCATTTCTAAGTTTTTCTTATTCCAAATCCTATTTAAGAAATTTATATACCTCCTAAACCCTATAATTTTTCTGTTGTATCTCCTGTACTCCAGTGGCCTTTTCTCTCAATTCTGATAAGGTAATTTGCCCTTTTGAACCACTTTTACCTCATTTTGTGTTGTTTTGGTTTTTTATCCTCTTCCCTGGGTGGTTTCACCTTTAAGGTCCTGTTTTCAGTTGTATCTTTATTGATCTTCCTCTTTCTTATCGATCTTGTCTTTCATTACATGTGATATATTTGGGGATGATAAAGATAATTAAGTGCTAAAAACAAAGTCATTGATTTAGTGCTGGAAGACAAATAGAACAGGAACAAAAAGTTTAACTTGATTTCAACTCCAGGGCCCCATTTGCCTCAGTGAGCAAACAGAACATCATGGAATTTGGAGAGGTCTGTGGCTGTCAGCACCGCAGTGCGAAGTCGAGCTGCAAGCCACTAAGAGGACAGCAAGAGGTCACCCCCGGAGTTGGGATTTTGCTTCTGTGGTCTTTACTGCTGCGTGGAGCCCTGTCTGGACTCATGGGTGCTAGGACTGACTTTGTCAATACAATTGCTTTGTTCTTCCCCATCGAACTTCCTTCATCTCTTATAAAAAGAGATTTATGCAGAATGTGGTGTGTAGACAAAATGATCTTATTATTAGGCCCTTTTAACCTTACATTCTATGGCACAGAATGAATTCACAGTTAAGATAGGATACAATGCCTGTTAGCAGCCCGCATTTCACATTCTTGTTTACTTAAACTATTTGATTTTAAGACTAAGTAGGCTTTTAAGAATTGAAAATGTGAATAGACACATAGCCAAAGATATTTGCACATGGATGTACAGTGCAGTGTTGTTCACAAGAAAAAAGGTTCTGAAACAGCTAACATGTCCATCAGTAGAAGACGGATATCCATTCATAATTCAAACAGAAAAATATGATGCAAGTATTAAAATAAATATGCTGTGCTGCCATATAAATATCTCCAAGGTATATTTAATGAGGGAAAAAATGATATACCTGTTAATATAGTATGATTTCATTTGTGTGTAAAAAAGCGAAGACCTGTGCTGGCATATGTTTGTATATGGTACAAGTGGAACTAGTGTGGGGTGAGAACTCTGAGGTCCTCAGAACTGCCTGAATTTCCATTAGTTGCATGCGTTACCTTGTTGTTTTACAAGTGTGTAACAAAGGCTTCCTTGCTATTTCCTTGATTCCAAATGAAATTTTAATTAAAAAAAAAATTCTTTTAAGAACCTAGTGGCTCTTCCTTTTCCCTTGCTTACTGTTTCCTCTCTTCCCGAACAATCTAGGCTGCAGGCAATTTGGTAGGGCAGAGCAAGTTAGGCCTTACCAAGAGGACTGGCCTGGTGTGGGCTCTTGGAGAGGCCATCAGATGGGTGTGGGCAGGCCTGGGCTGTGTGGGGATGGCATCCGTGCAGTTGGAAGGCCTGGCACAGGGTGTGAAGCCCAAATGGGGTGAGGAGGGATTCTTGCAAAGAGTCAGCCTGATGTCAGAGCCCATGAGAAGAGGATGTGGCTCCCATGGGGATGGGAACGGCTTCTTCACATGGGGTGAGGGAGGTATCCCACGTGGAGTGGCCTGGCACGGGCTGTCAAAGCCCACGCTGAGTGAAAGGGGCTTCCATGTAAGAGTGTGGCCCAACAGGGAAAGTCAGAGCCCACGTGGGTTGAGGAGGACATAAATGTGGGTGCGAGTGAGGTGGTGAGGGAACATTCGTGATGTGGAGGGGAGCTGACTAAATGAGGGTTATGGGAGCCAGGTCTCTCACGCTCTGAGAGGACAACCACCAATGAGGAAATGGAGAAGACTGAAATGAATCCTGTGATGCGGGAGTGAAATGAAATTCATTGGTATGAATTCATAGATTTCAATATACAGGTAGATATACTAATCAATATACAGTACATACAGAGAGAGACCCATCAATGTAGATAGATATAAATATACATACATTTATATATAGATAGATGTAAATATGTGTATATATATGTATACACACACTTATATTGATACATATATTAATTTTTGTATGTATGTGTATGGAAGTATGTGGTGTGTGTGTGTGTGTGTGTTCCCTAGCTCTGTCCACTTAGAAGTCTGGTAAGCAACAACACCCCAATAGTAGTGAGCACAACCAGTGCCCAAATCTTGGCTTCTAATTATTTTCTCCACTAAAATGAATCAAAGCTTCTTACAGAAATGGCTGCTTCTAAGGCTGGGGCGAGCAAAATAGGTGAACCCCGAATATTTTGTTATGCCAAAAAACAAGGAAGTGCTCAAAAGAATGATGATGGCATGTCAGCTCAAAGGTGCCCCTATTGGCCAAATCTGGGATAAAGAGAATGTCAAAATAAGTAAGGATAGTGACAAATTATAACCTGCTGAATAAAACCGGAAACCCAGTATCATACTGATATAAGTTAATGGATGACTAAATTGAAAGTTTGATGAAGAATCAGACATTTACATGGTTTCAAAGCACCTCCTCCACATACATATAAATTACAAAGGGAAAAAGCAACTTTACAGTGGAGAAATCTAGCAGAAGCTACCTTATCCAAAGGATCAAAGTGAGTATCATTAGTAATGGGATGAATAGAATCATGTGACTTCTGACTGGATGCAATGAAAACAATATAACATCCCTCCTGCCAAAGATATATAAGCTGAGTCTAATCATAAGGAAACATCAAACACAACTTGAGGAAGAGTCAACAAAATCACTGCTGTGTGATGCTTAAAGGTGTCAAAGTTGAGAAAGGTTTTTAAAATGCACAGGAACTGTTGCAGACTGAAGGAAACCAAAGAGACATTACAGCTAGATGCAACATTTCAGTCTCAACTGGATCTTTTTTGCTGTAATGGTCATTATTAGGTAATGAGGAATTTGAACAGGGTCTGAGGATTAGATGATGGTAACGTGTCAATATCAATTTCCCAGTTTTGCATTTGTATTATCATTGTGTCGGAGAATGTCCTTGTTTGTGGGAAATGCACTCCGGGGCCATGGGTGTCGGGCCAGAAATTTATTCTCAAATGGCTTCAGGGAACAAAAAGGTCCTTATACTGTACTTGCAACTCTTGTAAGTTTGAGATAGTTTCAAGACAAAAATTAAAAATAAAAATGTATAATGTGTTACATTTGATCAAATGTATTTCTTAGACAAATGCTGTATGATATCACTTATATGTGGAATTTTTTAAAAAGCCAATTTCATAGAAATAGAGACTAAAATGGTGGTTACTAGGGGCTGGGGGGTTGGGGGGCATGGGAAGATATTGGTCAAAGGGTACAAACTTCCAGTTATAAGATGAGTAAGTTTTAGGGATCTAAGGTACAGTATGGTGATGATAGTCAACACTGTAGCATATAGCATATACTATATGTTGCTAAGAGAGTGGATCTCGAATGTTTTCAGCAGAAGAAAGAAATGGTAGTTATGTGACATGCTGGAGGTGTTAGCTAATTCTCTGGTGGTCCTCACTGTACAGTACATAAGTCACATGTGGCAATTATATCTCAATAAAGCAGGAAAAAATGGATTTCTTATATTTGTAAGCTTTGGAATTGTTCATTAAATTGGAGTGTGCATAAATTTGCATTAGTAAAAACACAGACAAAGAGAAATGTTTCTACTAATTAAGTGTCTTTTGTTATTTAAATTATAGTAATGATTGAAGCCTGGAAAAATACATGAATGCTAAATTTTGAGTTGACATACAAAAATTGCCAAAGGCTGTTATTTGGTATTAAAACAACATTGTAATATACTTAGTCATTTTGGAAAAATGTTCCTGATATATAGTTTACCTTTATGCCCAGTACTACATTCTTTCATACAACAACTTCTTATATAAATAAATAACCTAGGATCAAATACATCTACAGATATGAGGTTATAAAAGTTCAAAGTAGCTTCTTTCCTGATTACATCTGCCAGGGCCCCTACTTAGTCTTTTCCCATCTCTACCTAACACTCTCTACCTTGTGCTCCAATCCCTAGCCAGACTGAATCGAGTTAAGATGAATGATGACAGAGGTGATTCTGCTACATGTGAGAACAAGCAGAATATTTCTCTTGTATTGAATTTAACTACATTATTGAGTAGCTTTAGAATAAAAATGAATAGGACACAATCTCTGTGCCCAGTCTTTGCAGACAATGTCAGCTAGAGGTTTGCCTTGAACAGAAAGTAAAGAAAAATATTTTCCACTATGCATAGTCAAACAAAGGCCACCCCAAATCCCCAGGTGTTAATTGCACCCTGTATTCAATTTAGGGGTCTTCTCAAATTAACAAGTGATTATCCCAAAGTGGAAATTGAAATAGAAGAACAATGCATTAAATTGCAGAACGTTCTTCCAGGCTAGCCTCTGAACAACTTTTAATTCATCTTCAGCACATTTTGCTGAACCTTTTATCATTGCAGTTTTTGATGTAACTGAAAGCAGTTTGCAAACTCTCTTTATAGAATCATGAACTAATTACTTATAATTAGTAAATCACTTGCTAGGATTTTCATTTTAGCTAGTAATTTCACATATATCTGAGTGTAATTGAGAGGTAAATCAGAAGAAAGAAAAATTAATCACTATATTTATCACACTTAAATCTTAAAATCTTTCCAGGTTACACTTAAATTTTTGCATTATAGAAGTTTAGCTGCAGAACACAAAATATTCTCTAGAGCTAGAGAGGGCTAGAAAATCAGCTGCACTCTAAGATCAGTGCAGAGCTGACCTTACCTGTGTGCCACACTGCAGCTGTTTAACCAAAGGGCGTGAATCCTCAGTGTGGAACAGGGCAGGGAAAGCGCCTGTGAGGTTTGAGAGCCAATAAGTGGTGGAGAAGTTGCAGCATGGAGCTCAGGCTTTCAAATACGGTGCGACCTCCAAGGTTCAGAGCTACCACTGGTGAAGCTGTTCCAATCACAGTGTTCTTTCCCACCTTCTCACCTGGTAAAACCCTCTACTTCCTTAGTGCCAAGCCTGGATTTTCATCTCTCCTGAACTCTTCTATGGCTACAGTAAACAGGCTTGGTCCCTTCTCTCCCTTGGACCCTGCAGCACGTTCAATGCCTTCCTGTCACAGTTCTTTTCACATGGCATCATTACCTGCATTTGTGTCAGTTTGTAACTACTAACTGCAGAGGGTTTGGGGGAATCAAGACTGAGAGTGTATTATTCATCCTTGATCCTCAGTTCTTGCACAGGGCCTGACAAGTATAAGATGTTCTATCAATATTTGATAAGGAAAGAAAGAAAGGAATGGAAATAACGTATGTGTTGCCTGGTAGGAAAGTTTCTAACCACATACTATTCAATCATGACAAATAATGACATGTGTCATATGTAGATGATACTAGGAATAAAAGATTTGCTAAAATACCAGTGAAAAATTACATTTAATGGAAATATTATGTAAAATAGTGACAAAAGTACATCATGCCATACAGTTCTGAGCTATAAACTCTATTTCCCAAAATTGATCCGTAACAGAGAATTTCCTGGATTCGGGTAAAAATGCTTAGCAGCAAAGATGAATTATCTTATATAACGAAAAATATATGAAAAAACAAAGAGGATAGATTTGCAAAAACAGAAGAATAAAAGAAAGGTTAACCATTTAAGATCAAAGGTGACTTCTCTAAGATTCTAAAGCTCAAATAGGATTTTTAAAAGTGAATCATAGTGGCTATATATCATTTTTATGATGATTGAAATTGATAAAAATTAGCAGAAAGCAACACAATTAGGGTCAGAAATTGTTATTTTCAGTGTTCTAATGTAAAATTAAAAGGAAAAATGAAATAAAATATTTTAACAGTTGTGTATTAGAAATTCAAAATGTATAGTATTAGAAAAATCTCACTCAAGAGATGTGAGATAAAGTGATTTTTTTCTGAGGGGTGAGTAAAATCCATTTACTCTCCTCAACCCAATGTGAGTCACGTTTTAAACAAAATTCCTTCAGTTTTCTCTGTGTACATATTTATGAAAAACTACAGCACTCAGAAGCTAATCAATATCAAATCAAAACATTAAAATGGTAATTATTACAAAGACACACTATTCAAAATTCAGTACTCTGTCTTTCCACTGACTGTATTAAGCATGAAATAAAAATCAACAATTCTCAGAAAAAGCAGAATTGTCAATTTCAGAAGTTTATGAACTTCTGGGGATGTTGTTGACCTCAAAACAAGATTTATGGAAGAACTTTAATGTGATCATTTGTAAAGTTATTTTGCACTCAATTAAAGAGTAAGAGAATCCAGAAGGACCATTTTAATCTTGCATATATTTAATCAGTTGATTTCAAGAATCTTCTTAAAAACAGACTTATTTTTACCGAGACACTAAGTCCCAGAGCTAATTACCATAAAGTGAATGAACTTGGAATATATGAAAGAAGATGTGAAAGTGTTTTATCCAAAGAGAGTTCAAAAACCTTTGTATACGGAACACAGCTTCTGACTCTAAGGCATTGGCGTATGTGCCACGATTACAAAACAAGTACATTCAGGATGGTGAGTAACCTCCAGTTACTGATTTCATTCACTAAGACAAAGAAAGACACTTGGTTTTAGGGGTAACATCAACAAGAGTATTACCATGTCATTAATGCTCCATTTTGGGAAGATATTCTGCTGCAAATTATTAAGAGTTAAATTGACGAGATCTAATCAGAACAGACGGGTTCGACAGTTCTTATTCGTAAACCTTTTTAATAAGGGATGTTGTAACATACTTTCCTATTTTGTTTTAAAATCCAGGATCTAAAAGGAAGATAATTATTTTAAATATTAGTGATATAGGGAACCCAAATTTTTTGTTTTTTGTTTTATTTCTTCTTTGAGTCCATCTGCCTGCAGGCACTGGCTCAAAGAAATGCATGAGCAGGAGTTTGCAGTATAGAAAGAAAAATAGTTGAATATTGAATTGGCCAATGTAGAACTGGGGAGCTTATGTCTAAAGACCCTACTCCCTGATGGCATATAGGTTACAAATTATCTAGGCCAATATCACAAGACACCGTGTGTTAGGGGGTTTGGGGTTATTGGGCACTAGTTGGTCGGAGGTGAAGTAAGGGTAATAAATCATTTCTTTACCTCTTGAGGACAGTTCTCAGGTCTGTTCTGTTGTCCCTCTGTCTGGTCTGATGGGAACATGGCCAGGGGGCCATTCCACCTTAGGGCTGAGGAGCTGAAACATAACTTAGGGCAAGATGTTACGGTTAACTGCCGGAGGTCCGGACCGTGTGACCATTAGTTAGGTTCGGGCTACGGTCTTCTGCTGCCTGGGGAAGGCGGGGGTGCTGATTATCTGGGGGGAAAGGTTAGGGCTCTGAGGGGTGTATATATAGAGAGAAAGATATGATTTCTAGAGCTAGATTTAAAACTAAAATTAATCGAAGTATACGGACCCTCAGTTTCACTAGTCAGTCACACATTCCTTTCAATACAGTCACTAAAATCAGCCTTGAATTTAACACCAAACTTCTACAGCCATCCTCTTTAGTAAAGAAAGATTAGCAGCCTAAAACCATGTGTTTTGAGATATAAAAATTGAAATGAGTTTGTATATTATTTATGTTTCTAGTTCATTGTTTCCCTGGTTTGTTTATCAAATTCCTATTTCTGAAGCACTTCACTGAGGATTCAGGAAGTATGCTAGGACAGAATAGAGCAGTGAACATAGCACCTTCCATCTCTTCTCGTGGAAGACAGACAGGAAATGGCATTTGCACAAAAATATATTGCTTCCATGGAGGATGGTGAAATAGAAAGCTCTCAACCTTTGGAATCAGGTGCACCCGAAATAGCACAAGCTGCCTAGTGGTGAGCTTGTGGCCACATGTTAGCCTCCTTGTTTGGGGCAAAATAGGGATGGCGACACCCAGCACAGAGAATTCTTCTGAAAATGAACCAGGTTAAAGGCCTGGGAAAGGCCTGACAATTAACAGGTATTCAAATCATTCCCTTTCCCTCCCTTATTTGCATTCCCTCTCCCTAATTTGCCATTCACATAATGCTGAATAACAAAAATTTAATGGTGAAAATGCTTTTGCTTTATTAAAGTTAAGAAGTTATTTAATAAAAATAATTCACTTCAAAACAAAAGTTAAAATAATTTTCTTAGTTAATGAAGAAGTTATCTCTATTGAGAATATGGTCTATTGAATTTTATTATCAAGTTCCTTGTCTATTCTCAGTGTTCGTCCAATTTCCTTACAATTGAAAACATTAAAAAAAATAGTATTTTCATTGCCTTAGGGAAAACTTGATTTTATATGCAAAACAACAAAGCTCACAGAAAGCAAAAAATAAAGTACTTAGTTCTGCACTATTTTCTCTTAGGTATAAGAAAACCAAGTTTATGGAATTAAAACTATTTGGGTTTATGCAATCAATATAAATTTGAACAAAGCTAATACAAGTAAGGCAATTATCAGTCATTTATAAAAATAACAAATTTTTTCCTTACAGGTTGTTGGCTAAAATAAAATATTAATCTTTATTAGAAGTGTTCACATATATTATAAATTCTGTAGGGTTTTCTTTTAGCTATATTTTTAAGACATTGAGTAGAAGACAATCTCGCAGGTTATGTTAGAAAGAATGACAACCATCTTCATTCTTACATCTTTTCAGGTACTGATGTTGCTTTTCTAAACCGTTAGAATTAACTCTGAGTATTTGAATTTATTACAGTTTCATTTAAATATGACCTTCCTTGGAAGAATGTTTAGCATTTTGCTCATAATCTGAAATTCTAACGAGGAAAAGAATCCTGCTGCCTTATCTTCTTGAAATGTAAACAAAGAAAACAGGTGTCATAATTTCAGAACAGCAGCTTGTTATAGAAAGGAAACTTTAAAGAGGTAACTTAGACCAATTTCCTTATCATATTGATGAGAAAATTTGGGAGGTTTAAAGTGCTTTTTAAGTTGGTATCAGAGTCAGGACTGGAGCCCAATCTGTGATCCAGATGTGGGGGTGCCTTTGACAGTGTGGCATGCGTGTGTATATATGTTTGTGTGTGTGTGCACATACTCATGGGACGGTCCACCCGTGTGTGTGCACTCTTATGTTTACCTATTCTGTGTATTGAGTGCAAACTAGACACTTCAAAAGGTCTGCTGTACTAAAAGGTGAAAGGGAGAATTTTACTATTTATCTCAAAGTAGCTTTGAATCCAAGTTTCAGGGTTCACGCCAAGTGCTTCTGGCATTCCACAAACACTTTTTAAAATTTCTTATATCTTTTTAGCTATTTTAAAACAAAAGTTAAAGGAACAATTCACAGGAAAAATTTAACTGTATTATATACCAAATCTTAACAAATTAGAAACTTCCAATAAATATTTGCTGCTCAGTTAACTCGCTTTTCTGCAGGCCTAGAATGTGAAGCAGGGGTCCCAAAGCAAATGACATCAGGGACCAAGGAGGTAACGTAAGAGACTGCAGGTGATGAGATGGCCGTGAGCCAGAGTGCGCAGCCCCGTCCAACCCAGTCAGCTGGATGTTGCCTGAGGATATACAGAGCCAATGCTGCCACATCGCAATTCTCTCAAGTAAAGAACAGAACTCCGTATCTTTAGGAAATTATGAAACAGAAAAAAACAATAAGTAGTTCAGGATCCAACCAGTGACTGTCTTCATTAGAACCTGCTCTAATTAACTGAGTTACTCTAACCATAAGTGAAACGGCAAGTCACATGAGAGAGGACTAGCACATTGCTGGGAGCCAGAAAGTCCTGAGTCTGAATGCATCTCCATCATTTGGGAGTTTCACGACCACCTTCAAGTACTTCAGTCAAAGAAGATTTAATCTGCATTTTTCAAGTAGAAAATAACAGTACCTACCACCTCATGGGATTAAGTGCAAATTAAATGAGATAATACACACAGATTTCGTGGCATAGTGGCATGCATCTATGGCGTGTCAACGTCTCTTATTATCATCATTATTAATTTTGGGATTGTTTATTTAGGGCTATACTAAATTGAGTCAATGCACTATAGCAAACACATGAACAAACTGAAAAACAAAAATATCCCAAATAAATTCATTTATGGGTCATCTAATACAAATGTATTGAATAGTTTTATAATCATTCACTTCCTTCAATGTACTTAGAAGTTAAAAAATATTGTTTTTATAAACACAATATGCACATGATATATAATGACAATATATCTACAGGAAGAGAAATTATAGGATGAGATTCTCTGACATAAAAGTTGAATATCATTTCCAGCTGTAGTCATTTATATAGTAATTAACATAACCTGCCTGAGTTTTTGAAACTGCAACTGCTGTTGGTCCTTTTAGAATCTGTAAAGCTATCATTTTTCGATTAATTTCATGGAGATATTTACACGTGATTTAAAAATTTTCTTCAGCATTAAATTTTAATAAATCAGAAAGCGTTTCTTAACCCCACCAAACTACAAATAACCATGTTTCAACAAAGTTGCTCAATGAAATTGTTCCCACTTGAAAGAAGTGACATTTGTTCACATTAGAAGACACAGTCCGCAAGGGTTTTGTTTCAAGTGCAGTCACACCCAGGCCATGGCCACTGGGCCTGAAGGGGTAATCAGAACAGGCACCACCATTTCTTAAGTTTACAGTCAACATAGGAAAATGAATTAAAAGTTCCAAAGATGAGTTCTTTTCAAAGTTACTCTAAAATTAAACTTGTGCATAAAATAGTTAGTTATAATAGTAAGTTAATGGTACCAATTTAAAATGACTGAAAAAATAGATTCAAAGGATAAGGATTTATATGGTGCTTTTGCTCTTTAGATTCCAACACATTTGTAACTTTTTAGGCATGCTTCCTAAATAAATGTAAACATATGCGTGTAACAGTAGCCATCATAGTAGATATACGGAGAAAACTCTTTCCTTTGCAAAGCTCAGAAGTCAGGGAAACAAGTCTCTGGAGGTTTGAATGGCACAACAATACTCAAAAGTTCAAGGAGATTCCAGTAAGATGAAATGGGGACTAGGGGCTTTTCTGTATCTGTAAACCGGAACAATGGCTATATTCTCATTATTTTCCCCAAGGAAGTTATAAAGTACAGAGCATCATCTTTTCCCTTAAAATGTTCACTAAACCTGGGTATCTGCGCTGGAGGCTGAAGTTCAAAAATTGCCCTGGAGCGTTCTGACTTCATTTTTGTCCAACCTAAACTTAAATTGTATCAAAGGACCAATTTCTGAGAAGCCAGACGACAGGACCACAGGTGAGATTCTACTAAAGGAGCCTGCACTATATTGTCAAATAGCTGACTCTGAAATTAAAACTGATTCCCAGAAGTGCATGTTCATACAAATACATATATCTGAAATCCACCTCCGTTCAGTTTTATTTCTCGATGCAATGGAGTATCAAACTCATTTTCCAAAAGAGCAAGACGTTGCCAAATTTCAAACGACGTGAAAAACACTCGGAGATGACTAACCTGTAATACAACACAAGAATAAACCTTGCAAAAGACCTCTAGATTTCTAGTCCACAGAAATGTCGAGCATCAAAAAGAGCGTGACCTTTAAACCGAACAGCGCTAGGTGGCAGAAGAGAGTCGGTTAGGCCTCCAGGCTCCCCAGACAACTCAGCCTGGAGCTGTGTGTGGCGTGTGCTGCTCTCACCCGCACCCTCCCTTCCGTATCACAGAGAAGCCTTTAGGAACTCAGGCTGACCTGAGTTCCAACAGCGGTCTCTTCATTAAGGGGAAACTGCTGTGAGCTAAATACAACTCTTTGAAACCTTTCATTGCTGCTTAGTTGACTGGTGGTATTAAGCCCGCATTGAAGGGATGGCTGGACAGCCCTGTTTTCAGTCTAGCAGGTCACGTGTCACAGTTCAGGCCAACATCAATAAGAGAAACACGCCCAGGGGCGGTCGGGGAACCCTTACCCTCACCACCCCCGCAAAAATTGCCGAATTACTTACCAACGCTGAATCTCAGGAGGAAGCGCTGAGCTGGCGTCTGTTTTCCGGTGTGCTGTGGGCGGGAATTGGTTTCAGCTAAAAGTGCCCTAAGCTTGATTGGAAGGGCCAGGTGGGGGAGACACACAGGAAGAGGTGTGCGTTTGGATGCTGTTGCCATGATCATCTTTGGTAGTGTTCACAAACCTGGCAGAAGAGGTTCTTTTAGGAATCTAGCTTTAGTAGCCACCTTATCCATAAAAGCGTCATTTCTTTGTCTCAAAAAGGAGGATAATAATAGTACCTGCTTAAAGGGTTGCTGTGAGGAGTGAATGAAATAGTGATCCATGAAGTGCTATGTATGGTGCTTTGTGAAAGTAGTAAATGTTAGCTGTCGATTTTACCACCATCAAATGACACAGGGGATGGGAAGGGTTTCAAAAACAAAGAACATCCATCATTATCATCATCATTATTATTATTGCCGCTTTCCTTGTCCTTTATGCTTCATCCAGACCAGCTGAATTGGCCTTTGCTCAGGCACTCTCTGTAATTTCTCCTATCTCTTTAGTATCTAAAGCATAATGTTCACAACTTTTGCTGTGGATCATATAAAGGTGAGACTGACGCTGCCATTTACCAGCTATGCAACTTTGAGAAACTGGTTTCGTCTCTCCAAGCCTCAGTTTCCCCACCTGAAAAAGAAGGATAGTAATAGGACTTTTCTCCATAGGTTATTTGAGAATGAGACGGCAAAATGTCTGGTGCAGATAAGAGTTCACTAGATGTTAGCTCTTCTTAGTAGTATTAGGCTTCCTATTCATATCTTTCCCATCTAAAACCTACTTTCTATTATGCTCAGTTTTAAAATCTCCTCCATTCACCCACATATCCATTCTCTGATGTAACACATCTTCTCATGTTTCCTTCATACTCTAGGGGATTAAGAAATGAATTGGACATGGCTCCTGGTATCAAGGCGCACCTAGATGCGAACAGAAGCAAATCAGGTGCACAGTATTCTTAGTGCAATGCATACTGTTAAGGAGCCAAAGAAGCATTCATTTTAAAGATGGTGTTATTTTACCTAGGAAGAATTTAAGAATGGGAACGATGTGTACCACCATGACTAGAAGCGTGGAGTTTTGTGTTACAGAGATCTGGAGTTAAATCTCAGCTTTGCCATTTGTTAGCTAGATAACTTTGGATAGGTTGTGATATTTTCTCGAAGCCTCAGCTTACTCATCTGTAAAATAGGGATAATTGTAGAACCCACATGATTGAGGGTCAACTGAAGATTTTATATGGAAATCCACTTAAAATGCTTCAGAAGTTTCAATAAAGATAAGCTATCAGTAGTAGAAACGGTATTAATATAGGTGATAATCACCATCAAGCTTCGGTGATGTGGACAGTGAATCAAGATGTGGGCAATGAATATGGTTCTTGAATTATGAGTAGGATTTCAATACACAGCTGGAGGAGAAGAAGAAAAACTCAGAAATGAGAAGGAAGGGGATGTTTGCAGGAACCAGGGAGTAACTCAGTTTGGCCTCATGAAACACTAAATGTGTAGTTAGCATGACCACCTGCCCTGGTTTGCCTGGGACCAAAGCAAGACTTTCAATGTTAAAACAGGGCAAATCTTGGGCAAACCAGGATGAGCTGACTCCCTACACTTACAGGATTGTGACCCAGCAAAAAAAAAAAAAAGTCTTAGAGGCCATGTCAAGGGGTTTAGGCTGTATTTATAGGCAATGGGGAGTTCTTGAAAGTTCTTGAGCAGGAGAGTAAATGTTCAGAAGCATTTCAGGCAATCAGTCAACAAAATGAAGGCTTTGTCTCTCATCCCAGCCAATTAGTCCCTTCTCATTGTCCCTCCCACAGTACTTTTTATCTGTCCTTTAGAATTTATCATATGATATCTGTGTTAAAGATTTCTGTGTGTGGGGTGGGGGATGACCGGATGGTGCAATTGGTTAGAGCACGAGCTCTTAACAACAAGGTTGCTGGTTTGATTCCTACATGGGCCAGTGAGCTGCACCCTCCACAACTAGATTGAAAACAGCAACTTGACTTGGAGTTGAGTCGCACCCCCTACAACTAGATTGAAAAAACAATGACTTAACATCCTGGAAAAACACACTATTCCCCAATAAAAAAAAAAAGAAATCCAAAAAAATGATTTGTGTGTGTGCCCCTATAATTTTACAGTATAATCTCCTTGATATCAATATTGAGTCTTTGCCATTTTATCTTAATGTTGTCTTATACATAATATTAGCTCAATATGTATTGAATTAAATTGATTAAAACCTATGATTCTATGCAATACAATATTATTTGACATTTACAATTTATCTCAATTCAAAGCTGAACACCGTTTACGTGTGATTAGTAATTATTCTTCTGGTGACACATAAATTCCTAAAACAGTGATTAGTAAATCTACACATAAAATAATCCTCTGTAAAATGTAAGGGAGTATCCTTCCCCTCTCCATTAAATTTTTAAATTGAAGACATTTTTCTCATTCATTCATTCATTCATTCATTTATTCATTCATTCATTCTACCAGCAAATGTAGCTCAGTAATATTATGTGCTGTTTCCTGCCCTGCAGCCTGAGAGGTAGATAAGGCGTTGAGGTTCCCCACCTTAATAGGTGACCAGTCAAGTCCCCATAAAGCACATCAGTGGGTAAAGAGGGCTTCCTTGTAGCCAGCTCATTCATTCATTCATCCTACATACTCTAGAATCACTCGGCTGACCTAGCTTTGAAATTAGGTGATTCCTGACAAATTGTGGGTTCCTTGGTTGGGTTAGGTTCCTGGGAGGCAGTTCCTGGGTGGAGATGAGCATTTGAGAGGTTTATTAAGGAATGGTGTCAGGAGCAATACGTACAGGAGAAGGAAAGGATAGAGTCAAAACAAAGGATGTTCTGAAGCTGAGATGGCTCTTCTAGGACATCCAATGTTAGGGTTTCCTCAAGCTGTTTTGACGAGTCATTGGCGAGTGTCTGGAGCAAACACCTGTCTGAGGCATGTCAGCCTGCCTCCCTGCCGGCAACTGGGTGAGTAGGTTCTGATGGGGAGTGTTGCACCCCAACCATTACAGGAGTGATTGTCACGATTTCAGATGTTGTACATCAACTGAAAGTTTATATTTTAAGTGACATAAAAGTTTCAAATTTGCAAACATTGCTACCTTACTGTGTATGTTTCCTATTACTACTATTATGCCACCTTTAGCCAATTCTTATTTTCTAACAACTCTTTAATGATGCCTATCTCCTACCAGTTTTAAAGATTTTTATTAAAATATAGCTACATACAGTATATTAGTTTCAGGTGTACACAAGTTATTCAACATTTATACACCTAAAAAAGTGATCACCATGAAAGTCCAGCCACCATCTGACACTGTACCACGCTATCACACTATTATTGACTATATTCATTCCCTATGTTGTACATACTCATATCTTGTGGCATTTTGGTGCAGATTAAAAATCATGTAATGCGTGTAAGGTACTGTACAAAATTCCCGGCACACAGCAAATGTCTGGTATGTGCTAGCCGTTTTTAGTAAAAGAAGGTGTGGAAATAAAGGAGGATTCAGTAATAAATGAAGAAAAGGAAATGAAGATTGTGAAACTTACAGACTGATTTAAAGCACTGAGCCTGTCACTGGCAACGCTTACATCATGGTATTTGACTAGTGGGTGTCTCCGTCTAGTTCTATGTAAACATTAAATCAAGGTTTGGGTTTGGGCACCTTGTAGGAAGTCTCAGCCAGACTGTGAACATTCTTCTTTCCTTCCTATAAGAAGGAAATTTGAGAAGGCTAGAATTACACTCTGTCCATTGGTAAAAACGTAAACAATGGCAACAAGAACGGAATAGAACCAAGATATAATAAAAGATATAAATTCAAGGTAAGAGGTATTTATCTCCCAACTAAGTCATCATATCAACCAATTTTTTAATATTCATTATCTTACCTGAATCCTTAGAACATGAGTTTTCTTAGGCAGAGACTAAATTTCTGTCACTGCTTTTTAATTTACTGAACATAATATCAGCACGAATGGACAGAATGATAATGTTCCTTTTGACTGTCTTAGTAAAAGGAAGGGTTATTTTTTAAAAATTTATTTCAAGTACCTATTTATAAAGATAGATTAAAAACAAAGGCTTCTTACTGTTGCCTGGCTCCTCTCCTCTACCCCCAAAATAGGGTTCAAGTGCTTATTTGAGCCAAGGACACATGTCCTATTCTGATTTTGTTTTGTTTTAGTCTTGTTGTATTTTTACCTCTACAAGAACTTAGAGCAGTGCCTGGAATGTAGTGGTTGCTCAATAAAAATCTGTTGAATGAATGAATGAATGAATGAATGAATGAATGAATGAATTTCAGAGCTGGAAAGGACACTAGAGATAATATAGTCCTCATTTCAGAATAATGTTCACAGAGACTGAGGCATATGCAGTTGGTTGCAGAGCTGTATGAGCCAGATCAAGGACCAAGTCTCAGAATTCCCCAGCGAGGCTGTTTCCACTACAACAACATACTTTTCGTACAATAAGGACCCAAGTAAATCTGCTCACAGCATTGCCTGTCAGTCATTCCTACCCTAGGCATTCATTTTCTTAGAGATCCTGGCTTCTCCAAACATAGAAGGAAAAACAGACCATGCTTTCTTCATTTAGAGCCCATAAAATAACGTTAACACATCCGAGTTACCTTCACACTTTTTGTCTTTCATATCTTTGTGAAACTTCCTTTTATTTGTAGGACGTGTCAGATGCCTTCTTTAATCATTCCTCATAGTTCTGAGGTTACTCTTAATTATCTAATTAATTCCACACATTTGGAATAGGTCTAGATCATACATCAGATAGAGAAATGAGAATAAGTTTGAAAGATGTAAGTCTTTCTTTAAATTTTATTATAAAAAAACTACACATTCATCATCAAAAAAGAAAATATTTTTTGAAAATCATCTATGATCTCATCACCCTAACATAGCAACGATAATAGAGTTGTGGTGAACTTCTTTACAGTCTTTTTTCTTAGACATATTTTCCCATGGTTATAATCAGAGTGCACTGATATCTGCAAATCCTACTTTTTCACTCAATTCTATGTAATAAGGATTTTCATGTTTCAACATAGTCTTCATAACGATGATAGTCATTGGTTGTACAATGTTCCTCCAAATGCATACATCACAGTTGACTTAACTGTTTCCCTAAAAATGGACCTGAATGCTTTTCAAATCATTTGATATAAATTAAGGAGGGATTAGTATTCTATGTTTTGACTTGTTTCCTTAGGACAAATTCCCAAAGTAGAATTACTGAGTCAAAATGAATCAACATTTTTCTGGCTTTCAAGCACATAGCACCAAATTCCTGAGTGAGGGAAAGAATTCTGAGTTAAATAAAGTGAGGGCAGCAATGGAGATTTCCTGTGATCAGTATTACCAGGCAAGCAATTGAGTCCAATAGTGTGAACAGAGAGAGTTGTTCTGAGCAAGGGTCCACCTTTCACCCTAGCCTATAGAGACTTATTAGAATGCTACACGATCAGAAAGTTATTTTTTAGAAATCTGCATTAAAAACTCTAGCTAAACTGCATTGTTGACTTTTCTTAGTCCTGTTTTTGATCTGTGACTGTTATCTAATAAGCAAGGAGGAAAAATGATGAACACATTTCCATGTCATTCCTTCTAATGAGGTTAAACTGGTAGGTTCTGAAGCTGAGACTTAAAGAGCTTTGAACATTTCTTTAACATTAAATCACACTGTCAGAAGCCACTGAAGCTTAGGAAGAGGTCCCTAATCAAATGGGGTCCTCAGGGGCCCGGGTTTACCACTCAGTGCACATAGAGGTGGGATTGAGTCTTCCTTCTCTGCAGCAAAGTGGTCATGCTGAGGTGGGACAATTGGGAAAACCTCTGAATCAGTCAGGCAAACACATCTGGATGATTCCATAGCTTCTTCATTATACACCTAATTATTGGCTAAACAGGTACTTTCTCCCCTGCATGTTTACTCCTCAAAGCACAGAAGACGTTATTATGTTCCAGAGAGCAACTGCAACTGGATGAATAATTAACTATACCTTCTCGCATTTGCACAGGGCTCACAGTTTTACAAGTGTTTTCACATGCATTACCTACACAAAAGGCTTGAGAGTTAAGTACTGTTTCTCTCCCCATTTTACAGATAAAAGAGTAAAGGCTCAGAAGTATCAAATGGTTTTTCTTCAGTCAAGAAGTTGAATCATGACTAAAATTCCTGTCTGTGATCCCAACTCCTCTGTGCGTGTTCCCTCCATGATCACAAAGCACCAATCACAGAAATATGTTAGGTGGGTGACCGTTAAAAATCCCAGAGCCATTTCAATGAAAACCTCTCACCATGCAAATTAAAGTTGATGGCAGATGCAAGTAAATGAGAAAAACTTGGGTCAGAGCTGTCACAGAACCCAAGGCAACAGAGAAAACTCAGGGACGTTCCAAACCACAGGTGCAGTTACAACTGAGCCCTGGGAAGACACTGTGCCCGGGAGAGCTGAGACTCATGGCCTGAAATACCCGTTCCTGTTTCTTTCAAACAGCCTTTCCCCATGCCCCACTCACATTCAGAAGACTGACCTCACCTCTGAGATTTCGTAAGTGCATACATTTTGTGCTGTCTTTAAATCATCAGCATATCCTTTAGAATGTTCTTAAAATTTTAAGAGATCTCTACAGATTATCTGAGCCAGCCCTCAGCCTTCCAGCAATTCTGGATTATTATCCACAAGAGGGAACTGAGGTCTGGAAGGTTGAGACTCATACATTCAATAAAGGTAGAAGACACAGGAAAAACAGTGGGCCTCCTAAAGGTGAGGTGCTTTTTCCATCACGACTGACGGAGAACCAATCTTTTCCTCTTTCCATAGTCTTTCCAGCCGATAAAATAGAAATTCCACTCTTTTGGAAAAATTGGAACTACCACCTCTTTAACATTTCTCACAGAAAGAGAAAAGAATTATCTGACTGATGAAATGACAAAAACTCTGACATCCACGGTCTGTACTTGTCTGCTAGGAGACATTGATGAGTTAAACATTGCTCTTCCTGTGGCTTCACTCTCGCCACTTCCCTGGATTCCTCTTGTGCTGGGCAGACATAATTCTCTCTACCCTCAGGTTTGAGGAGAAGCATTCAGAATTCCCCTTGGGCTGTTTGTCCATGTTATGTTCTCCAAACAGGCTTGGCCAGATATATAGCTGGTACACTGATTCCTGTCTACTTTCTGTGCCAAATTCTCAGCTGGTTTAGGATCCAGAGGGGCTGAAGGCATAAATTAATTGGCTTCCTTAGGCACTTCAACAATTTCCAAGACTTGACTTCCTTTAAAGTTTGACCTAACATACTTCATATATATATATATATATATATATATATATATATATATATATATATATATATATATATGAAGATATATATATATATGATAGAAGCTCTCTTAAACCTCCTCTTAGCAACTTGCCAGATTAACTAATGCTTTCTAATCTGGGGTTTCTCAATCTCAGCTCTACTGACATTGGGGGCTGGAGCATTTCCTGTTGTGGGGCTGTGCTGAGTGTGGCAGGGCGTTTAGCAGCATACTTGGCTTCCACCTCCTAGAGGTCAGTAGCACTCCCTGGGTTGTAAAAACCAAACATGTTTCCAGACATTGCCAAATTTCCCCTGAAAGGCAAAATTGCCCTCAGAGGGGAACCACTGATCTAATCCATCAGGAATACAGAATACCTGATAACCACGGCCTGCTGAGCCTTCCAGGTTAGAAGATTCCCCTCCAAGATACACGTCCTCTCTTGATCCCATTACTTGAGCTGTGAACTTATCAAGTGCCAGTTGTATATTTCAAAGATACTTCTATCAGTTGCCTTTGTTGTAATTATGTGGTTTACATAAATACTACATAACCCAATAAAATATGAGAGCAAAATAAGAGCATTTTTATTTCTATTCTAAGTTGAATGAATAGAAAAGACTCCATATAGCAGAAGCAAAAGACATTTCTTCCCCATCTCTCTTTTCTGGAATACACAACGAAATAATTCCCAGCCTCCACTGCAGTTAGAGGGAATCTACGTGATTGAGTTTTGGCCAAAAAATGTGGGCAAAAAAGGTGAATACCATTTCTAGGTCTAGCACTTAAAACTCCCCTTGTTCTCTCTTGTTGCACCTGCAAAGAATCCAAAGAGGTTTCTAATGGCCGAAGGCAGAGCCTGTCACACATTTTTCTGCAAATGGACAAGCCCGGTAGAAAACATTTTCAGCTTTGCATATTCTTCTTCTTTTTTTTAATCCTTTAAAAATGTAGGAAGTGTGCTTTGCTTGCAGATTGTACAAAACACCCATAGGCTGGATTTGCCCCAGGGCTAGTAGTCTGCCAGCTCCTGCCTGGGGCCTGAAGGGGCAACACTGTCTTTCATAAAGACACTTAAGCAAATCTTGTCAAGTGAGGGACAGGCAAGACAACCGTGAGTATTACAGGTGACATGAAAGACTAGAATGATGGTTCTGCATGTAGATGGTTTCAGATCTCTTTAAATTCTCATTCTACTTTAAAGAAATTTAAAGTGGAAATCATAGACTCTTTATTCCCGACACTGTGTTTAAAAAAAAATGTACAGATTTTAATTGGCAGACTGGTGAAAATCAACGTTTCTGTTTTGAATTAAAATTAAAAATTTAAACTCTGCGATGCTTGTATGATTCTCTATTTTAATAGACTTTTACTCAAGTATGAGGGCTCCTATTTTACCTCGCTTTCTGTGAAAACAGACTGAAAGGAGATGGCAAGTAAGCCTAAAAAGACATGGGACACGAGACTGACTCCTCCGTGCTGGGTCTTTGCTTGGATATCGACTCTCCTAGAAATTGATAGTAATACCATTGTGGCAACGTTCGAGATGCAGAAAGGTTAGACTCTCTTAATGCTTGCCATACAAAGGTATAGAGAAACAGCTGTTAATACAATTTATTTAATATAAATGCAAGTGAGCATAAGCTAAGGAACGTCAAAATATGACGTCGGTCGTCAGTTCACATTTGCGTGTCTACCTATTGTATACATCTTTTTAAATTGAAATAGCAGTGTGCACCACATGGAAACTCTACACGGACTAGCTTTAGTATTTACAAAGAATTAACTCCATGGCTCACAGCATCCTCTCTCTCTCCTGCACTTCCTATCAGCTCTCACAAGTTTGCAATTGTCTTCATCAGCTCTGGATTCCATAATATACCAAGGACTGGGGGGATAAAACAACAAAAGTGTATTTTCTCACAGTTCTGGAGGCTGTAAGTCCAAGATCAAGGTGCTAGCATGTTTGGTCTCTGGTGGGAGTTGTCTTCCTGTCTTACAGGTAAAGAAACTATCCAAGATGGGCTAGCAGGATTATAAGAAGGAAAAAGCAGCAAAGAATATGATAAATATATCTAAATATAAATAAACCTTGACTGTATAAAGCAATAATGATATTGTGGGGCTTAAATTATGTCAAATAAAATTCCTACAATCATGAAATCTATATCAGTAAGGAGACAAGTGGATTTGAATGTTTTTAAGGACCTTACATTTTTCTGGAGGAAGAAAGATTAAGATTAGCAGTATACCTTTATAAGTCAACAATGTATCTTGCATGTGTTATAATGACTAAGATTACTACTAAAAGAAAAGTGCTTATAACTTCCAAACAATAAGGAAACAAAATCAAACAATAAAAAAAAGAATATTTTATCAATTAAAAAGAATAGAACATATAGGTTGAGAAAATATAATGCACATAGTGATACTATATTTATATTAAATACTCAGTAATTACATCAGATCTAGAATTAATTATTCCAATTAAAGGTAAAGTTTTTCAGACTTACTTTAAAAATTTGTGCTATTTATGTTAAAATACATGCCAACTTAAATGTAAGAATACAGTAAGGTTGAAAGTAAAAGGGGAAAAAGTTAAACCATGTAAATATTAATTTAAAAAAATGTCAACTGTGTAGCCATATTACTAATAGACAAAACAGACTTTAAGATAAAAACATTACTAAAATAAGACATGTCACTTTGTAATGATAAAGGTTGAATTTTTCTAGAAAGATAAAATAATTTTCAATTAGTATATACCCAAATATATGGCCAAAAGACATATCAATCAAATTTATTTAAAATGTGCTTATTATAAATCTATTCAGCTTTCATAATATATATATATATATATGTATATATATAATCGATGTGTATATTTCACTTGGGCAAAACTTGGGGATTGTTGGGTGATTAAGTATGCCAAAGTAGAAGAGAAGATTTCGATTTGGTGTTTAATCTCCTTGCTTTAATCCATGCCTTAGCCCACTGAATCCATTTGTTTAGTTTGTGTGGCAAGTGAAACTGCAACAAAAGTTTTATATCTTACTTTATTTCTTAATCTACTCATCCATTTTCGACCATTATTCAATAGGTAAATGCAGGACCAACCTCAATGGCAGCTTCAGAGATGAAGGGAAGGTTGAAATTGGGTTGAAAGAGATAATGATAAGTTGCATTGTTTAGTGTGGTAAAAACATAAGGAAAACATTTCAATCATAAATTGAAAATCTTTTAGTAATTGAGATAATTTTCTTAAGAAATCATGTAGGTTTTCCTCAGTTATTTTTTAGAGATATTTATTGCTCTTTCCTTTAATTCTCTTTTTCCCCCCTAGGACAAGAAATAGACACACACTTGCCAATTCTTAAAATATGGAGATACCGAGTCTTGTAAAATTTGCCGTGTAATGTTATTGCTTCTATGTAGTCAAACTGTGTTGTTTTTCTAAAATAAAACTGTTAAAATATACTGTGGTTTGACTTTAGTTTATATGGTAATTTTACTTATAACCAGTCTTCTCAGTAATATGGCAAGAGATTCAAAAGATAAAACTGTTTCTATGTTTCTGTACAAATTTACATACATATGTATACATGTGTAATATTTTATGCAATTCCCCACTCCCCCAGTTAATATCATAGGTTTAACTTTCTGAAGTCTGTAGAACATTATTTCACATTAGCAACATATTATATTTTAAATAATTATAATTTTATGTTGTCATTTATACATTCTTTCACATTTATTTGCGTTCTCACCATGTCCTCACATGGTGGAGAGAGAGAACTACCTGTCTGGTGTCTCTTCTAATAAGGTCACCGATCTCATCAAGAGGGGCCCACCCTGCTGACCTCATCTAAACCTAACTATGTTGCAAAAGGCCCCATTTCCAATACCATCACATCGGGGTGACAGTGTTCACATGAATTTTGAGGAGATGCACTTCAGTCCATAGCATCAACCAACAAGGAGGTCTCCGAGGTATAATCCACTACAAGGAATTGTCAGCTCTCATAAGCACCAAGTGCTAATTAAGCACTTTTTCTCTCAACACCGTCTGTGGCTATCTAGTGAAGCAGCTTACAACCCAGTGCTGACGAATCAAAGCCAACTGAAAATCATCACAAAAAAGCATACCTTTATTTTCACTCCTGTGAATATGCCCTTTTTTTTTTGGTAAGGAGAGAAACAAGTTGACATCCGATGGCTCAATCTAGAATCATCCATCATCACTGTTGGAAAAATACTCTGGGGAGAGAAGCATCATCAACTTCATTTAATAAAGACTTGAACAGTGAGTTCTGTCATATCCAAATATTCTTTTATTTCTGCCACATTTCCTTTTAAGAAAAAAACTAAAATGGTTTTCATTGCCATCTCATTTCAAGATTTCAAGATTAGATAGAACTTCCTTCTTTCTACTACTTCACAGATCCGGGTGGTTTGTCTGTTTATATGTTTTTACATTTTATTCAAAAAAGTTTAAATCTGTAGGAGTAGTAGAATGAATTCTATAAACTCTTCATTTCAGTTTACCAAAAGGTTACTTTTTTTTTTTTTGGCTACTTTTGCTTTATTTCTGTATGTGTTTATACTTTTACACTTATTATTTGTGCCGAACCATTTGACAATAAGTTTCAGGACATGACCCTTCATTCCTAAAGACTTGAGCCTGTATTCGCTTAGAACAAAGATATTTACTTAATAAACAGAACCGAGAAAATGAAAGGAAGAAAGGGCTAGTATTCACCAAGGACAGGTGTGAAAGAGGCCAATTGTGTGTGCATGTGAATAATTTGCATAGCAATTAAATTTAGCCTGTGACTGCGGGAACTTAGTAAATGAAAGCATTGCAAACTGGGTATAAGCTTGCTCCTTTGACCTATTGTAGCCTGAGTAATTAACAAAATGTTTGGATTGTATTTGCACTACAAACTTCGACCCCGAGGAATCAGTAGGCTAACACAGGTGGGAAAAGCAGCAATATATAGATTTGGTACATTCCAAACATAATTGAAGCTTCCTTAAACAGTGTCTGAGACTCTGAGCTGAGTGCATTCTTGGGAATGATTGTTATTGACTCGCTCACAGACAACAGGATCAACAGAGTGCCTTCTCAGTGACAGGCTGTCAACCTTTTGCCAGGCGCCACATCTTCCCTCCTGGAGCCAGTCGTTCTGCCAGCCTCAGGTTTGAGGCTCAGACTAGGAAGCCAAACTTGCCATCAGGTAACTAACTTTAAACTCAAATTCAAACCCAAATGGACGCTGCAGGTCAAAATGTCCTCACTATAGCTCACTTATAGCTCCTAACCTTTAAGTATAAAAAATTGCTTCCACATGCCTTTCTTGCCGCTGCATTCATTTGTGTTTGACAAAGCTCTTTTCGAAAACTCAATTAGCACCGCTGAGCTTTACCACATCCACTTTCCCTGGCCACTGACACACCATATAGCCTAGACTGTTCTTAGCGAGGGGTGCTCCTGTCCAGAAGGGCTCACAACAGCCCTCATACAAAATTTATCCAGGGTCAGCGTCTAATTATGTCGTGCCACATTTTTTTTTCCATTGGGACTAAACCTTGATTATCAAGCTGGCAGATAGATTGGTAGTACTGTCTGTTTGAAGAACAATGTTTAAAATTTGAATTTCAAAGTCTTTTTGAAAAAATTGAAAATACAGTCAACTCACTCTTGTGGATCTCCAAGTGGATGTCGCAGACCTACACTTTTGAGTAAAAGTACCATATATCTGAACACGGAATGTGCGATGGTACAGCACACTTGCACTTTCTGTCATGGACATTGTATATATAATCTCAACTGTGGACATTTCAAAGGTATAAACTTCGGAGTGTGTGTGGGAAAAGTATAAAAATTACCATAGAACAGTTCTCAACCTCAGCGCTACTGTCACTTGGAGTCAGTTCTTTTTATATGGGGAGCTGTCCTGTGACTTGTGGGATATATAGCGACATCCCTGGCCTCTATCCACTCACTGGGTGCCAGGAGTAACACCCACACCCTAAAATGTAAAACCCAAAATACGTCTACACATTCCCAAATATCCCCTGGGGGACAAAATCATCATCCCTGTGCAGAAGCCCTGCAATAGATAGCTTTCATTTACTTTTCCCATGTGATTGGAGTAAACTAGTCTTAGCAACCGCTGGTTTGTTTTAAAGCCATGTATGTATTTGCCACCAATTATCTTCTTAACTGCCAGATCACTAAGAGTAGGTACTAGGTTTTGTTTATTCCTGCATCACTAAGAATGTCTAGCTCAGTCCCTGTATAGTACTGTATGTTTGCCATTGATGCTGATTCCCTAATATTTCTGGCTTTCCTCCTGAGAACGGTAGAATTGAACTTCCCATCTGTCACGCAGGGTGTCATGCACATTGGATCTCTGGTCCCGCTCCCCACATAAGAACGCAGGACATGGTGAGGGCAAAAAGGAACATCCACGGAGCCATAGATAGGGGAGTCACACCACTATATTCTCGCTGGCGGCTGGGTTGGAGAAACAGGAAACAGGAGCCACACGATCCGCAACCCTCACTGCGCCGCTTGCAGGCTCAGCCACCACCTTCTTGCTAGCCCCCATTTTCTGTTAGCGTAGTCACGGCAGTTATATTAGTGGCCAATAGCTCACTGGTTACAGCTGACGGCCAACTAGCCACAGCTGATGACCATCCAGTGACAGTTGATGGCCATTTACTACCTGAGCCAGCACCTTTCCACGTGAGGCCGAGAGCCTGGAAACTGCACTCCTGGCTCTGTCCCCACACCATCCTATTTGCAGTTAGGATTGGCTATAGGACTTTTTTTTTGGACAATACAATGTGAATGGAAGCCATTTATATCTCTCCAGCCAGTGTACAATTTAGCACACGCTTGCTCTCCTGATATGGTAACCAAGAACATTCAAGATGGTGATAGCTCCATCAGAGTTTCTGAGCGACTGTGATAAGCAGAGCCGCCTGCTGGCCCGGGTTAGACATTAAGCACTAGTAAAAAAATATTGGTGATTTAAGTTACCGGAATTATGGAGTTGTTTGTTATCACAACATATTTTTGTCTAACCTAACACATACATGCTAATTTTTAGTGTCATAGATATTTGGCTCAGAGCACCTATGAAGGTGAATGGGTTCCTCTTAACCTTAGCAAAGCTAGAGATCACTGATGATGAGCCTATGCCACCATATTGAGCTGAGAAGACAGTTGCATCTCAGGTTCCTGCTCAGGTTCAGCGTTGATTAATGCAAACTGGTTAATATGCCATGAAGAATAAAAGATTAATTGTAGTAATTATCTGGAAAACTGAACTGAATTTCACTTTAATATCAGAGTATAATACTACCAATAACTAATATTCACTGAGTATTCTTCCTGTGCTAGTCACTGGACTAAGTACTTTGTATAAATCTGCATAAATTATCTCCTTTATTCCTTATAAAAGCTCTCTGAGGTAAATGCTTTTATTAGCCCAATTTTTGAGCTGAGGAGTCAAGGGCAGGAAGAAGTTATCCACTTGCTCTAGACCATAGCTACAAAGTGCTACAACAGAATTTAAACTGAGGTAGTCTGATTTCAGAGCTTATGCCTCTTGACAACTATGATAATCTACCTCCAGAGTGATTCTTACTCTGACTCCCCAGAAAATCAGGTCTGTATGCACATGCAGACATAGAACAAGTTAGGGCTATGTGTTCCCTAAATAGGTGACTTTGAGAAATGTCGGGAAAGATAGCCATATATTTGCAATGATGCAGAATCAGCTAAAAGCTGGTGCTTGTCCATGGATTACGATAAACTGAGTTGATCAAACTGACTGTATTTAAGTGAATACATTTCTCAGGGATTGAACTGGGTATGCAAGAAGACCCATGTAAGATATATGTGTCTTACATTTAATGTGCTGAGTTTTATCATTTTGGTTCCAGACCCACAGAAAGCATTCTGCCACAATTATGAGGCTTAAGTCTATCATATTAATGTGCTTATCTTTAAGAACTTAAACCTAGCAAAGTACCCAATCTCCAACGATAGCCCCTGAGGACCTGTACCTGCGGGTATTCATGCCCTCGTGCTGGTCCCTCCCACATCAAATCTCACTTTCCTCACAAAATGACCCGGTGAGCCCCCACTGCGATCAAATTAACTATACAGTTAATGGATAGACTTGGGGTGACTGTTTACCTCACAATTTTCTGTTTACAAGTCTTCCCTTTAAAGTATTACACATTTGAGTTCTTTTATATTTTGATATGCTCTCAATTTTTATTAATATTAAACACTTGATGGAGAGACAAGAAGAGAAGAGGAGAGAAAAGTTCAACTGTCGGAAAGCTTTGCAAACTCATTCATGTATTCATCTGCTGTGTTACTTTCCTGTTGCTGCTGTAACAAATTACCACAAGCTGAGTGGTTTAAAACAACTCAAATTATCTTAGAGTACTGGATGTCGGAAATCCCAAGACCAAAAGTGTAGGCAGGATCTGTTGCCTCACCTTTTCTAACTCCTGGAGGCCGTCTGCATTCCTTGCCTCATGCCCCTTTACTCCATCTTCAAAGCATATCACTCACCCTCTGCTTCTGTCATCACATCTCCTTTTTCTGACTTTGATGTTTTTCTCTCCTTTTATAAGAAGAACCCTTGTGATTACATTGGGTCCACCTAGACAATCCAGGATAACCTTCCCATCTCAAAATTCCTAATTTAATTATATCTGCAGTCTCTTTTGCTTTGTAAGGCAACACATTCATAGGTTCTGGGGATTTGGACATGGACATCTTTGGGGAGCCGCTATTCTGTCTACTACATCCATTCACAATTTGATATATTCATTTATGTAATCAATATGTAAACATTAATTCAGCACCTAACATATATCAGACAGTAAGCTACGTGAAGGGAAAGAGGAAGAACTAACCAAACGTACAAAAAGCAACATGCACAGAACTTAAAAATATTACTTAGTGAAAAAAGTAAACACCAGAATGAAATCCGTAGCGCAATACCGTTATATAAATTACAAGGGCACATAATACATTAAACCGAATGTCAACTGTAATTGAAAACAAATTTAAAAAGTAACAATACATGTTATGTATTTTTTGGATCCATATCAAACCCATTATAATAGCTGTGTATGAAGTGGAAGAGGACGGGAGTAGAGATGGGACTTATGGACCAAAGGTAACATTCTGTTATGAGCACAATAAATGATTAACTCAACTTTGTGCAATGGATAGTTAAAAGGAAGATAAACAAAACAATTTTAAATAATAAACGTAATATACTGATGTAAACTGTAACGGAGGCATTAACAAAGTGGGAGAAACCACAGCACAGAAGAGCACGTAACACACAGGAATATGCTGTACAACAGTCGTTCTCAACTGGGGGTGATTTTCCTCTAAGGGACGTTTGACAATCTCTGGGGACATTTTTGCTTGTCACATCTCAGTGAGGCATGCCGTTGGCATCTAGTGGATTGAGACCAGGCATGCTAAGTATCTGATAATGCAGAGGCAGCCCCCAGCATGACACAGAGTTACCTGGCTGCAAATGGGAAATGAACAATGTTGAGATTAAGAAAATTTGTGGGAGAACAACCAGAAATAAAATTAAATATCCCTGAAATTATTGTGGTAGGTCAACAGATTTGCTTTACAAACATATGATTATTTGGGGGATTAAAGTATGATCACCTCCTTATCCTTATATTCTCTCTGTTTTGGTTAATGTACTCCTTACCTAATACCTGACGCCTGTTCTCCGTGAATTTCAGTTCCTGTGTCTACACGCTGAAGATTACTGTCCACTGATATTCCTTCCCTTTAGCATTTTTCATGTTCCATGAGCTTAAACAAATTTAAATCATGATTGAGATTAGAAAAAAATCAACAATCATTTAATTCCATTCCATTTGGATATAAACTAATTTACAAACAGGGAAGGGCACTGATGTCTCTCTCACATTTTGATGGTGGTTTTGGCTCTGCCAGTCATTCTAAGCTTGAATATGATTGAATAACTTAAGAGTCCAGTAATTCTATTTAGGGTCTCCAGTCTTATACAATAATTCAATCTTGTAGTAGAATAGTGAAGCATAGTCAACCTCATGAATATTAATAATATATGTATATAATATACGAGGTCAGACAACTAAGTTCACGAACTCATCCTAGAAACGTGCTACATACCTCATTGCTGAATATCACTACAGTCACCTTCGAAGTCCTCCCCTTGGGAAGCTATGCACCAATGCCAGCGCCTAGTCCACCCTTCAAAGCAATTTTGGAACTCTTTTCCTGGAATGGCCATCAGAGCTGTCAGCGTATTACCCTTGATGTCCTGAATGTCATCAAAATGTCTTCCTTTCAATATTTCCTTTATCTTCGGGTAAAGAAAGAAGTCATTGGGGGCCAGATCAGGTGCGTAGGGAGGGTGTTCCAATACAGTTATTTGTTTACTGGCTAAAAACTCCCTCACAGACAGTGCCATGTGAGCTGGTGCATTATCGTGATGCAAGAGCCATGAATTGTTGGCAAAAATTTCAGTTTGTCTAACTTTCTCACACAGCCTTTTCTGTACTTCGACAATTAAGTTCGTGAACTTATTGCAACAAGTTCAGAGGGATTATACATATATATATATATATATATATATATATATATATATATATATATATCAGAGGGATTATTCATTATGAATTTGTACCAACGAGACAAACAGTTAACCAAGTTGACTATTTGGAAGTGCCGAAAAGGCTGTGTGAAAAAGACAAAAATGACCTGAACTATGCTAAATTTCAAACACTCAAAGGACAAATTAATGTGTTTTAATATCTCCCAGTATGATCAAATTCAGTTATTCACAAAACGCTGTCTTCTGATTACTTCCATGTTGAATCCTCACATCACCTCAAAGGGAATAAAAATTAAAATACAACAAAGGTCAGTAATGTCTAGTCAACAAGCCTGATATTAGTATCTATTTAGAGTTTTGTATTTAAAAGAAACTAAATCATATGCAATATATAAGTTTTTAGATATTAAAACAAAAAGTTTTAAAATATGTGGTATTATATGAAAATTATATTCAAGTAATCACTTTTGTTGCTTCATTTCAGGCATTAGCCAATACAAAAGTCTTCTGCAAGAAAAAAAAATGTCATATTTTGTTGTAGCTATAGCCTAAGAAAGATAAATATATAAGGATGTGACTTGCTAAAAGCTAAGAGTCACAGGTATTCTCTCTTTACTTTCATTTTATATAGCTCTAGTCAATTTCACAGCCTCCATCAGTACTGAACAGGGAAATTGGAAAACGGCAAAATCAATTTGCAGAAGTGAAGTCCTATTTTCTTTTACACCTTCTTCATCAGAGCTGCTATTATTCTTGTGTTGTATGGTATTGTCGACAGTAACTTGGGCACAACTGATAATTGCTAAAAGCCACTGTGCAATTCTCTCATTTTCCAAATTTGCTGCTTTCGTAAGCTTTCATCTTTGCTAGAATTTAAATGTAAATACTTTTCTGATGTCAAACAACCATTATTATAGTAACCTTCTTTGCTTTTGATTCCTAGATAATCAATGTTAAAATAATAAAGCTCTAAATGTCTAATTTGATCTAAATATAGGCCCGTCAAATATTCTAGTTTGTTATTTCAATTTTCATCCTTCCTAAATTTGACTTTAAACTGTACACATATGAGAAAATTACTTCAGAGGACAATATAGTATTTTATACCTTAAGAAGAAAACTGGTTTACTTTTGCTGCTGCCTTGCTTGATCGGTAGTAAGTTTTTATTAAATTTCAAATTAGAGCTATTTGAAAACAAAGCTGTGGACTTTGCCTATTTAGCATCAGCCCTGAAACAAAATCTTCTTTGTATTCTTAAAGATAAATGAGAATGAATAGTGTGGGACTGTTGGCTCATTTTTTAAATAATCCTATTATTCTGTTTTATTTAATGCATTTCTTATAATGATGAAATCCTTATGATGTAATACCCACTGCCCAGTAGAATGGAGTCTATTTACAGTGTCATATAAATGGCAACCTTACGAGGTCAGACAATTAAGTTTGTGAACTCATCCTAGAAAAAGTGCTACATACCTCACTGCTGAATATCACTATGGTCACCTTTGAAGCACTCCCCTTGGGAAGCTATGCACCAATGCCAGTGCCTAGTCCACCCTTCAAAGCAATTTTGGAACTCTTTTTCTGGAATGGCCATCAGAGCTGTCATTGTATTACCCTTGATGTCCTGAATGTCATCAAAATGTCTTCCTTTCAATATTTCCTTTACCTTCGGGTAAAGAAAGAAGTCATTGGGGGCCAGATCACGGGAGTAGGGAGCGTGTTCCAATACAGTTATTTGTTTACTGGCTAAAAACTCCCCCACAAACAGTGCATTATCGTGATGCAAGAGCCATGAATTATTGGTGAAAATTCAAGTCATCTAACTTTTTCATGCAGCCTTTTCAGCACTTCCAAATAGTAAACTTGGTTAACGTCCAGTTGAAGCAAATTCATAATGAATAATCCCTCAGATATCAAAAAAGATTAGCAACTTCGTTGCAACAAATTTGTGAACTTAATTGTCAGATCTGTGTATAATTACAAATCTTCACTTTTTTCTATTTATATTTAGATTTGCCTTTGTCCTTTGTATTCTGCCCAACCCCTTATTCAGAAATTTTTGTGGGTCAAAGAATCACAAAACTTTCTTTTAGGTAATTAAACAATATTGCCAAGTCTGTTTGTTAATTAAGGGATAATTAAATAAAAAATAAATTGCCAAGTTTCTTAAGGCTTAGATAGGTGGCTACAACAAAAACAAAACACAAACAAGAAAACCTCTATTTTAACAGGTTTGAAAAGGTTGCTGGATAAAATACAGAACACCCAATTAAATTTGAATTTCAGATAACAAATGGAATTTTACTTTAAGTATGTCCCAAATATTGTATGTCCTGTATTTTAATTTGCTAAATCTGGCAACCCTAAGGATTGATGCCATTTTTTATTTAATACCATTGATACTGTGAGTGAAATTCCTACTATTTTCATAAGTTAGAAAGCAACAGCATTGACTCATTAAAAAAATGAAATTTGAAATACGAGTAACAAAAGTTAAATCAACTTATCATTTTCATCCACGCAGAACTGTGCAGAGAGGGTTCATAAAAAGGAGTTATAAGTGCATATGAAGGTCCATACATCCCAGCGTCCAGGAAACACCAATTCTTGTTAACTTGCGTGTAATTATAGTACTTTGAGCTCCAAATTTTTCCACAGACGTAAGCAACAGAATTGGATTGTTTTTTATCATTCTCTCTCTTTCTTAATTACAACTTAAAGTTCTAAGATCCTTCATCAAGAATTCAACTGTTTAATCTTTTCAGTGTTAGAAAAGCTGTGCGTGGACTAACTAAATTTCTACTAGAAATTCCTTCCCAATTCACCGATAGTACTTCCTTACATTTCCAAGGTCTAGAAATAGCATCTCCAATGTTAGCTCATTTGTGTCTTACATTTATTTTTAAAATATTAAGTATCTATAATGTTCCAGGCACCTTGTTAGATACCAGCAACACGAGAGAAGTAAATGAAAACATGTTAACACTAAAATTTCTGCTTTCTTTCGTAAGGCTTGCAGCCTATGAGGCATTAAGAATAGGAATTACTATTCACATGTTACAGGTAAAGGAGCTAAGTGCTCAAGAATTAAAGGGTCTTATCTAAGGTCCCGCATTTAGTAAGTAAAGAGCTAGGGATTCAGTAATCGTCCCTGGCTCCAGGCTCAAGGCACTCTCCAGTATTTCTTCAAAGGAAATCCCAGACTTGTATTTAGTATCTTAACTCCTCCATTTCACGGGAGCAAAAAGGAAAGCATCTTGAATCCCTCTATAAGGTTCACGTGCTCTTAAAGGTGGAACAGGTGTTCTCTGAGTGTTTGAGAAAAGCAAGGCACGACTGGGAGTTAAGATCCCGAGCAGCCCTTGTAACCAGACCAAGTTAATCTGTGGAAACCGAAGCACTCGGCCAAGGCGATGCTATTTCAATTGGGTGTCACAGGTGATTCATCAAAGATGGGTTGCTTTTGGGCCTCCTGATATTTTTCTTCAGGGTGGGGTGTCAGATTTCCTTCGCAGTTTTGGACAACAGCCCTCTTCTCCATTTCCAAGTTTTTTTGTTTTTTTGTTTCATAGCCTGCTTTCATACCGGAAGCTAGTCATTGGCAGGAGGTTTAAGGAATGAAGAGCAAGATTAAAAAAATAAATAAATAAATAACCCGGGGGCCTGAGGAAGGCCTAAAATGGGGAAATTTTCACTTCAAGAGCTTTCCCTACCCTAGCCTCTCAGAATGACAGCTCTCTTTCGCCAGAAGACTACCTCTCCCGACAGGCACTGCGCGCTCCACGGACACAGGCTGGCAGGCTCCCCACTCTCCACCTCCGCCAGAACCAGCCAATAGGAATACCAGACTTGGGCCTCCGCCCGACCCGGACCACGCGGGAGAGAAGGCAATAAAACTACATTTCCCGAGGTGTCTTGCGCACGTTGTGACCAATCAGCGCCAGGAATACGGAAGGCTAGGGGTGGAGCCGGATGCATAGGCCACCCCATTGGCTAAGGGAAGCTTAGAAGAGCCGGAACCCGGGAGAGAGAGAAGCGAAATGACATTTCCTCTTTAAATAGCTGGAGCCGGGGCCCCGTGGAGAAATGGCCGCGTCGGCAGGTGGGTCGTATCGTGGCTAGGAGGTGTGTTGCGGGGGAGGTGGGCCGGGGGACGGGCTCAGGCTGGGAGCTGTGAAGTGGAGATGCGGAGCCGGAAGAAAGGATGGAGAGGTGAAGAGGGATAAGGGGAGGGAGGATGGATGGCGTGGAAGGCGGTGGGCGGTCCGGCCGGACAGGGATGGGGAGGCCGGGTACCCGCCGCCGTTCCGACACTTTCGGGTTGAATGGGTACTGGCGGCCGCCATCCATTGAGCGTCCCTCGTGAGGCTCCTGCCCTCCGCTCGGCTGGGACGTTCCGGCTCTCGGCACAGTCGCCACAGACACCTCGCCTGTTCTGTCCGCACGGTCCCTCCGCGAGCACGGGGCATCGGGCTCGCCTGGCTCCGGGAGCAGCAGGCTGGTGTTTGAACTTGCAACGCAGCTCGCTTTCTCCCAGATCCTACCTCACGGCCCCATTTGGTGGTGTATGTACACATACACGTATTTTTGTACGGGGGGGGGGGGGGCAAAAAACAAGCCAAGCAAACAAAGCAGGGAAAAAAAAAAAAAAAAAGCCCGCTACGCCGTAACTGGTTCCGAACTTACTGTGGTTGTACGATTTTCTCCTCCTAGATTTAAATAAGTCTTCCCCAACACCGGATGGGATTCCATCTTCAGACACAGCCAACGATGCCATGGACCCCTTCCATGCTTGCAGTATTCTTAAGCAACTCAAAACAATGTACGACGAAGGACAGTTGACAGATATTGTAGTGGAAGTGGATCACGGGAAAACATTCTCCTGTCATAGAAACGTTCTTGCTGCAATCAGCCCTTATTTCAGGTATGATAATGGTAGAAACTTCTGTTGATAACCGCATCAAGTTCCCTTTCTCCCTCAGCATTGGCCATTTCATTACCACACTGAGGAGCTACAATGAAATGAAACCAATGAGTTTGTTTCCTAAAATAGGTCACAGGCCCTGTTTTTTAAACTCTTGTTTTTGACTTGTTGGATTCTTTTAGAATTCAGGTGGTTGTTTTTTAAGTTAGTGAATATTGTTTTGCTTCTTTGTTTCAGGTAAATGACCAGAAAATCTAGAACTGCATTGCCCAATATAGCAGCCACTAGCCACAAGCGGCCTTTTAAACTTTATTTACAATTAAAATTAAAATTTCAGTTCCTCAGGCACACTAACCACATTTAATGTGCTCAGTAGCCATATACACAGCCCAGATATAGAGCATTTCTATCACTGAAAGTTTTATCGGACAGTGCTGGTCTAGAATTTGTTACAAAATTTTATCCATGGTGCATATTTCTGTAGTGCATGTAACTCCTTTAGAGTTTAAAACGTGATAGCCTGTTCTTTTGAAAACAAATCACCTTACTAGGTTGTTTAAATACCATGGGTGTGTGTGTGTCGGGGGGTGAGGATGGGGGTAAAAGCAGTGACATAAAAATATAGTTTCTGTGTATTTCATACTTCAGACTAGTGATTTTTTTCCCCAAGATTTCCAGAAGTATTTTTAAGCTAATTTTTCATTTTCATTTATACACATCTTTGTATATCACAAAACTTTGAAAAGTAAATTTTTAAAACTTGAGTCTAAAAAATAATTTCATACTCTAAGAAAATATCAGTGATAAAGGCAGTTTCCTGCTTGAGTCTAAATTCTTTTGTTTCAAGTGCTCACTTTGCAAAGCCTTTCAATGTTCAATAATGGTGCATGAATGACAAGAAATAATTTTCTCAATCACACTCTAAGTGTGCTTTTTCCTTTTGAAGGTGCTTACCTTTATAGGGCATATAGCAGTATAGTATTCCAGGCAGTAGTTTCTGGTTCCTCTTTCTCAGAATACTGGGTTAAATATAGTCACTTCAGTCAGATACTTGTGATTTAACTGTTTAGACTTGCCTAGGGTAGGTCATTAGACTATTAAGTATTAACTATCACAAGACAGTGAGCTGGAAAGAAAAAAGAAGAAACTCATACAGTACACAGAAGGTATAAAGTTTGGCCTGGTAATGAAAACTGCTGGTGAGATTCACTTATCCAGACTGTCCATTAGATATGGGTAGGTCATTTATGCATTTAAATATATGTCATAATTAACTACTTATCAAGCTGTTGGCTAAGCTTACTTTATATATATTGCTTTATATAACTTTACAATTCTGTCTGTGCATAGTTATTGCCATTTTTCATATGAAAAAAATCCTGAGGCTCAGGGAGGTTAAGTGGCCTATCTAAATCACCTATTAGTAAGGGGCAGCGGCTGGATTTGATTCCAGTGCCAGGCTTCTTTGTCACTATATGACTTTTAAGGAACGAGAGTGGGTCCTCTTTAAAGTTGCCTTTCAGAAGTTTTTATTACATTAGATTTGAATAGTAAAAAACCAAACAAAGAAAAAAAACCACACAGGAAATATTTAGACTTCAAAGTAAAAATGTCTGTATATTACTGAAATGTTATGCTCTTATATCATTTTGGTGTCATACTTAATTAAAATTAGTTTTGAAGACCTAGACCATCACAAGACACTTTAAAAGAGAATATGGTATAATAGATTTTAATTTCCAAGAAGTTAAGGAAATGCTTAAGCATCAGATACATGAATTCAAATGAAGATATTTGGCTAGAAACGTAAGGATTGGGTTTTTATGTCTTACTAGAGGTTTTCGTACAGAAGTTTTTTGGCCCAGTGCCGCTCCCTATGTGAGATCTAGAAAGGTATAACAATAGTTTCTAAATCTTGCATCACTGGTGGAAGAATTAGAATAGCTTGGAATCTGGCATGACTGTCTCATGATGCCAGTGACTTGTCAGATTAAAATTTGTGTGATTACAAACTTTTTTCTGCTCAGATTTTTGTGTGAGGATGTGCTCCCACTTTATATAGAGTTTATGTAAAGAACCTACTAGAACAGAGGAGAACTCATCAAATGTCAGACTGCAGTGTGTGAGACCAACCTATTCAAGTCAGTAGTAGTTCCCATGATAAAGGGATATGTGGTAATATTCTCCTTTGGGAGTTAATCTCTGCCTGACGAAGGGCTTTATTTTTCCTTAAAAGGAAACTAAAGTTGATAACTGTATAGCTGAGGTTTACAGTACGTGAATTAAAAACCAGCTCATACATTGGAACATCTAGTTTTCAGTCATCAAAAACAGCCTATGTGATATTAAACTTAAAATTTACATTGTAGGAGTAAAAATAGGACTCAAAGCTGGTTAACACAGGTAGCAAGCTGGGTCCTTGTGATATTTTGTATACCTCCATTATTTCTCATATTGCATTTTTAAATTCATGTAATTGATGGGAGACTTAAATTCATGTAATTGATGGAAATCATCCCATATAAAGATATTTTCATAACATAACACTTAAAAATAAAATAGGGGTCTGGATCTGTATAATCAACTTTATCACCAATGTTAGAACAATTTCTTCAACAAACATCTAATAAGCATCCTAGCACACACAGCTCTTTTCTCAAAAAGCTTTTTCAAGAGCTTTTGCTTTGATTTTGATATTTTAAGAGCAGCCTTGGAAGAAACCTTAAAGGAGGGAAAAGAAAGGCAAGTAATGTTTGTAAATGACTAATACTTAAATAAAGAGCTAGGTTTTTGGCTACTTAATGTTTTGGCTAAGTAAGACCCATAAATGCACAGGTATTGAACAACAACAACAAAAAAGCTTGATCCCAAAGGCCAAAGTTTGGGATTTGTAATAAAAACCATTATCTCCAAAGAATCAGTTCAGTTCCTAAACTGTTTTTAGAAGTAGGCATTATATTCTGCCTAGCATAATCTTTATTCATAGAGACATAAATAGTAAAACTCGGTAACTGAGAAAATTAAGTACATTTCATTCAGCAAAGGTTTTCAAAATGTCCAAGGATAAGTGAAATGATGTTCTTTATATTCTTCATAATGATTAAAGAAGCATTGAAGAGATAGTTTTAAAAACGAGTAGGTAGAGAATAAGAACTTATGAAGAACATTTTGTTTTTCTAAGATGAAAATTTCAAAGATATATTTTGGGCATGAATTGCCTTGTAAATTTCCACTGGGACATGAAAAGTTTTATTAGACAGTCTCTGTATGCTAATATATCACATTAACACCCTATATTTTTAAAACATTATCTTTGTGGTAAATTTATGCGTTTAAGAACTTACCACCATAATTTTTATTTGTAGTGCACAAATTGTATTAACCACTCTTTCCTTCCTAGATCCATGTTCACTAGTGGCCTTACAGAAAGTACTCAAAAAGAAGTTCGAATAGTCGGTGTTGAAGCTGAATCGATGGATTTAGTGTTGAACTATGCTTACACCTCCAGAGTTGTTCTGACAGAGGCCAACGTTCAAGCCTTGTTCACGGCTGCTAGCATCTTCCAGATTCCTTCCATCCAAGACCAATGCGCTAAGTACATGATTAGTCATTTGGACCCACAGAATTCTATTGGTGTCTTCATCTTTGCTGATCATTATGGTCATCAGGAACTCGGAGATAGATCGAAAGAATACATTCGTAAAAAGTTTCTGTGTGTCACCAAAGAACAAGAGTTTCTCCAGTTGACAAAAGACCAACTGATAAGTATACTAGACAGTGATGATTTAAATGTAGACCGAGAAGAGCATGTTTATGAAAGCATCATAAGGTGGTTTGAACATGAACAGAATGAAAGAGAAGTGCACCTTCCAGAAATTTTTGCCAAATGCATACGTTTTCCTCTGATGGAAGATACCTTTATAGAGAAAATCCCACCTCAGTTTGCACAGGCTATAGCCAAAAGCTATGTAGAGAAGGGACCACCCAACACTAATGGCTGTACACAGAGACTTGGAATGACTGCATCTGAAATGATCATATGTTTCGATGCTGCCCACAAACACTCAGGAAAGAAGCAAACAGTGCCTTGTCTAGATATAGTCACAGGAAGAGTGTTTAAGTTATGCAAACCACCAAATGATCTAAGAGAAGTAGGTATTCTAATATCGCCAGATAATGACATTTACATTGCAGGAGGGTACAGGCCCAGCAGCAGTGAGGTGTCCATCGACCATAAGGCCGAAAATGATTTCTGGATGTATGATCATTCCACCAATAGGTGGCTATCTAAACCATCCTTGCTTCGAGCCAGAATAGGCTGCAAATTAGTGTATTGCTGTGGAAAGATGTATGCAATTGGAGGTCGTGTTTATGAGGGTGATGGGAGAAACTCCCTAAAATCTGTGGAGTGCTATGACAGCAGAGAAAACTGTTGGACGACTGTTTGCGCAATGCCTGTTGCAATGGAGTTCCATAATGCTGTGGAGTACAAGGAGAAGATCTATGTTTTACAGGGTAGGTGCCAGGTTCTTCATGAGGGTAGCAGGTCCAATTGTGGTCTTATACTGAAATGGATCTGTACCTGTATATTGAGGCAAACCTCTGGCTCTCTTATAAATTTTGTTGGAACAGTCTGTTCTTTAAAGGGCCTATAAAGAAAATACACTTTTGAATCAAAAAAGGCAGGTATTTTTAAGTTACTAAAATGATCTTGTCAGTTTATGTTCTTACTGTGTTTTGACATGTGGAATAAGGATTTTTGAAAGCATTCTTTAATAAGTAATAGTTTGGCGTTTTTGAAGAACTATTTCAGAGCTGGTTTTAAGACTTTAAACAAGAAAGCAAGGTTGATACATGACTTTTTTTGCTCTTCAGTAATATATAATCAAGAGATGTAACAACTAATTTTTTATGGAATTTAAGGAGTAGTTTAAAAGAAAAAAAAGAACAAAGCGTTAACTAAACTTATACTAATCAATTACAAAGAGTTTTGTATAAGCCTTATGATTGTGAAGGTTACAAAACTTAATTAAAAGAGTTTGAAATTAATCTTCAGATTTTAATTTTACTGCAGTTTATGTTGCCTTTCATAATACGTTGTTTTCATTTTTTTTCACTGAAAAACTTTGAGATGTCAAAGTTTGAGATGTCAAAACTTTTTCTTATTTTTGTAAGATAAGAGGGACTATTAATGTACTTAGCTTTTTAAAAGATTTTTGAAAACTTATTGAAGACCAGTACTCTGGCAAAGATGATACAGTAGAAGTAGAAAAAGTGTCTGGGTGAGAGTAAGTAAGACATTTGTTCCAAGGTTCTTTATGTGAGATAACTAATGTTTTCCTTTGTTTGGCTTTTTACACGTTTTAGTTGTTTGAATGTTGAATGCAGTGATGATAAATCAACATCCTTATTCCTCTTTTGTGTTTCTTAATTGCTCATATATTAATGTTTTCCTCACCTACTATTTTAATAAAACAAGAAGAAAGGGGCAACTTCTATGTAGACACACGAGTTTTTAGCTCTTATCCATTGTTTTCTCTATGTTTCTTGCTCTAGTATTTTTTTTCACTTAAAATTTTCTAGAAAAGCCTGAACCCATATGTATAAAGTTCAGTATAAAGTTAATTCTCTAGAAGTAGTACTCTCTAGTGCCTTATTTTAGTTGTACAGAAAAGCATGGGCATAATTAGGTTTGTTGGTCTTCCCAACAAATGGGATGTAAGAATGGACGTCTGATCTATCGAGTATGGTTGGATAGGTTGTACCATCCAATGTGAGGAAGCCCTCTTACATGTATTTTGGTCTTACTGGCTAATCAATTAGTTGATAGGCATAGAATTAATTATAAGGCTCCCAATCAGAAGGTACGTAAAACTTGTGTATTAATATAACACTAAAGCTATGTAGCATTGAATTCATAGAATTTCAGGGCTGGAATGAACATTGTTTAATCCAAGATTGTGTTTTATATAAGAGGAATCTGAGGTTCTGAGGGTTTTCTTTTTTCTATTTTTGGCATATAAACAACTGAAATTTATTTCTCACAGTTCTGGAGGCTGGAAAGTTCAAGATGCCAGCATGGTTGGCAGAGGGCCCCTCTTCCTGGTTCCTAGCCTTCTTGCTGTGTCCTCACATGGTAGAAGGGTGCTCTGAGGGCTTTTTTTTTTTTCAGTTTCAGGCATACGAAACTATATAATAGTTAGCCATTTACACCCCTCACAAAGTGATAACCCTCCCTCCCCCAACCTACTACTCTCTGACATCGCACACAGCCATTATAATTCCATTGACTCTATTCCCTACGCTGTCCTCCACATCCTGTGACGATATATATTTAATTATAGTTGACATTCATTGTTATTCAGCTTCAGCCTCAGGTGTACACTGCAGTGGTCAGGTATCTACACCGTTCCGGAAGTGGACTCCCTAATAAGACAAGTGTCCATCGGATACCCTACAAAATCTTTACAACGTTATTGATTATATTCTCTGAGGGCTTTTAATTTATTGAAGAGGATTTTAGATTTAAAAAACCAACTTTTGTTTTTCATGTGTCATCTTTCTATAAGAAATTTGTAGAGAGATAGTACACATTAGAAAGTTTTAACTTCTATCTTCTTTACTAAGAATCCGGTTACAAGTTAGTTAATGGCAGGTGTTATACAAGCAAAAGCTGGGAGTTTAACAAGCTCTTTTAAGAAAAATTGAAATTACAGTATCTCAAGTAAGCAGTTAAATTTGTAGATAAGAGTAGATATAGTTCAAAACAGTTTTCAAGGAGAAGCTCAATTTAGAAGTAGGTATTTCTAATCTAAACAAAGCTTTGTTATATAAATAAACTTGACATGAATAGTCAGAAACTTATGTTGTACTCTCTGTGGCTATTGGAGTATCATTTAATCTGTTCATAAAGGGTTCAGAGTTTTATATCAAGGATTTTATACAAATGTTATAATTAGTCAAACCCTTGTAAATCTTCACTAATTCTTTCAGACATTTTTATATCGACAGTCTGACTCAGCACACCATTTTATTGTCAAAATAGAATTGAAACTCATTCAAAGTCAACTCTGTGAACCATGTGTGTTTCCTATCTTATTAAAGTGATGTTTTCACCTCTTGAATATTTGTCTTCGCATTATGGCAACACTAAAGTAAACATATATGTGGCCTATGGACACAAATCTGAGCAATTTCATGCACTATCTTCTAATTAAATAATTAGCACATAAATGTATAGTGGCTTATTCATGATGAAACTATATACATGTTTTGATCTCACTGGCTAATCATTAGTAATAATGCTTTTTTAGAGCTGGCTTAAAATAAATTTTCGGAAATACACATTTGGATAGAATAAATGGCACCAAGCTCTTCACTGTTATTCTGCCATCAAGCCAGAGTAGCCCCCCTCACCCCTCTCCAATATGAACACCCCCGGTCTGCTCAACTATAATCTTACGTGTTACGTAGTGCCATGGAGTGAAGAACTTTTAAGCTATTTTATAATTAATGTACCTCTGGAGATTATAAAAGAAATATTTTAGAAAGTGAAATATTTGGAAAATTTTGGTGTTAGTCTTCAACATACAACCGAAAAGTCATGTAAATGTACTTACTCATTTTTTTTCTTTTCTTTTTTTTAGGAGAATTTTTCCTCTTCTATGAGCCTCAAAAAGACTACTGGGGTTTTTTAACCCCTATGACTGTGCCTAGAATCCAGGGCTTAGCAGCTGTATACAAAGACTCTATCTACTACATAGCTGGAACCTGTGGAAATCATCAGCGTATGTTTACTGTAGAAGCCTATGATATTGAGCTAAATAAATGGACTCGTAAGAAGGACTTTCCATGTGATGAGTCCATAAATCCGTACCTTAAACTGGTACTTTTCCAGAATAAACTCCATTTATTTGTTCGAGCTACTCAAGTGACTGTTGAAGAACATGTCTTCAGAACCAGCAGAAAAAATTCCCTTTACCAATATGATGACATCGCTGACCAGTGGATGAAAGTGTATGAGACCCCAGATCGCCTTTGGGATCTTGGCCGGCATTTTGAATGTGCTGTTGCTAAACTCTATCCTCAGTGTCTTCAGAAAGTACTTTAATGAGTAGCAGGCCTTAGTGAGCTCACTGACATCTTGTGCTTGGGGAAACCTAGTCATTCAGTAATATAAGAAGTACTGTCAGTATTTAGGAAAGCTGAGGGAGTTTGTACACGCAAGTGGGTGCTCTTAAAGATTACTGTGTAGGGAGGGATTTCTTTTCATATTTGTGATATTTTCATTTCAGTAAGCAAAAGGTAACAAAGTGCAATTGTCATCATTGTTTTCTGGTATAAAAGCAATCATTTTCATTCTAGAATTTTGTGATAAATAGTCGCTGAGATACCAGATGAATTAATAACTATGCAGTCTTATAAGAGCAGTTAGGGTATTATTGGTTAGAGACTTCCAAACTAGTTTGATGTGACTTTTTATTTTAAATACGGGTAAAAATCTGAGGCAATATCACTAGGACTTTAGCTGTGACCTCTCAAACAGAGAAGCACTAACTTAGATCCTCATTCTTAATATATATGTATATTTATGTACTGTTTTTCAGTGTACTGAGATTTAAATGTTTTAATAGAGTAGATTGAAGGAAAAACAAATCATCTCAGAAAGAACTTTAAGTCTGATTATTTTGTATTTCCCATGTAACTAAATTAAGCTAAGTTGTAAAGTAGCAGTTTTCTGTTGCTAACTTTTTCAAGTGCTAACACTGTTTCATTTTAAAACATCCTGAAAAGGGCTCAAATTCACAGGTGGCTGGTGCTAGTATAATTCATGTGTATATCTAGACAGACGTAAATTGTCTGAGCCTATGCTTACCTTTGAAATTGGTATGTTGGTTTTGTGGCCGTAGTACTATACCTGTTGAACTCTTGTGATTGCACAAGATTCTCTACTTACATGATAGCAAGATATGGCCAGTTATTGGTCTAACTGGAGTCAGTCTTAGAATAGTGAGAACATGATACTCAGTTTGCACTAACACGGGCCATTTTGTTGCCTGACCTCCTTTTCCATCCTCTACCTGTCAAGTCTGTATCGGTACAACGAAAGGTAACTTATTTCTCTTCTGCACAGAGCATAATGTGAAGTTTTACACCTACTTTTAAGATTCTGTTTTTCAGAAACATAAAACTCCTGCAGTGGTTGAATTTAATGGCTTTTAAGTTACATACGACGATTAAAACCTCATTTTTATTTTTATTTTTGCACTTAACAGTGATGAATAATTTTACATTGAAAATCTTGTTCTAGCTGAAGGTGACTGAGAAAGAAAAGAGTAAGTAAGTAGAACCATAGCATTCTAGGTACTAAATCATGTTTCAGATTTAACTGATGGATTTCTAACAATCAGTTAAGAATATTCACATAAAGGACAAACCAACTTTTATAATACCTAAGGTAGATATGTGGTAACTTATTTTTTACCATACTTAGAATAATTAATAAAGGATATAAGTGTAGCCCAGAGCCTGTTCTCAACTAGAATATTTTGATTTTCTTAAGCAAACTGGCATGGTTTGTATTAGAAATTCTTGTACAAATTGTAATGTGATACTGTGAAACAAATTTAAAACATTGCGTCTTCGCATCACATACCTCATTTTTCAGAAACTTTCCAAACTGCTTGTCTTAGACCTCTACAAGTAGGGAATATTTTCTGAAGAAGAATTCAAAGTAGACAGAATTTATAGAATTAATGTTTTAAAATCTAGTCTTGGGAAGCTAGATATGTTTTTTTCTTATTGGCCTTGAGAGTGTGTCTATAATCTCTTTATAAACTTTGTCCAACTAAAACCAGTTTTTCTTTATCTTCTCTTTTCTTTATTTTCATGCTGTTTGGGAGCTATTTCTGTGTGTTTTTTGAAGCATCTTTACAGTGTTGCATTGTAGAGGGGAGGGGAAAACAAAAATAACTAATGTTTGCAAGAGATATTCATGTAATTTATTTTTGAAAGTTTTGTTGAATATCTAAGATTTCCTGCCGCTTTTTGACAATCTTCTGTATTTATTTAGGAAAAAAAATGTGTTACTTGAAAACATGACATAGAGCATTGAATTAGTAATTTACATGTGCCGTATGATATAGAGGAGTACAACATACTGTGGTTAATTCTACAGTAGATTTATTCTGTTGATCTGCACAACAGTTGGTCCTTTTGCTATAACAATTTATGTTGAGGGTGTGATTTAAGTATAGTGTGTCAAAGCCAAGGTTTAGGATTTTCTATGGGAGTAGAATATATATTGAATTTTGTATGAAGAACTATTTGTTTAAATTATATAGCTGGGATATTTTGCCACTTTTAAAATGATTTCAGAAGAAGTCCTAGAAAATTAAGATTAGTAATATGTGTGGGTATATGTTTAATATTTAAGGTACATTTGCATAATATGTTGAGAAAATATAAGTAAAAGGCACAATGGGTACCACAGAACTAAAATAAAGGTCTAAAATATGCCAGTTCCACTTTAACTTTTTTATTGCATTTGAAGAATGTATGTAGCACTTTCCTATATATTTTTTACATGTTGAAAACTGGACTTGGTATAACTATATTATAGGAAAGTTTGAGTTGTATTCTTTATTTTCCATCTTTATTTTCTGTTATCCTACAAAGTTGATGCTGAAGCGTTAAGCTGATCTCACTGGTGCATGAGAAAAAGTAGATGTGATCTGCACAGAATCAGATTCCCAATGTGAAGCAGTTTAAAATGTCATTTAATGTTCAGTACTCAGGTATGTAGTACGTACTGTAGTCCTTTGGGGGCACATGTGTAGATATTTTTAAACAATTTGCCATAATTGCACAATTTTTTGCATTTTTATCTGATGGCATTGTTTCTTATAATAAAACCTTTTCTGATTGAAAATTCCATTGTTGTAAACTGACCTCTGACTAGTGAGTTTTGTGGAATTAATATTTAGTGAAAATCATGAAATACCTTATGTCATGGTGAAATGGAATGAGATTTTAATATGTCAAATATTTGGCGTCAGGTACCAAATGAACTAGTTAATATCACCTTATATAATGCTCTTTAAATTCTAAAGCAAACTCACTTACATCGTAACTACTTTGTTCCATTTATTCTGGCCTACACTCTTTATTCCACCCCTCTCTCTCACATTTCATATCTAATCCATCAGAAAACCCTATTGCCTCTTACTTCAAAACATGTGTAGACTCTGACCAGTTACTGCTTGCACCCCATCACCCCAGTCTAAACTAACCTACCTTGTCTGCCTGAGTGCATTGCCTCGTCTCCCTGTTATCACCTATCCTATTCACGCAGTAGCCATAGTGATCCTGTTAAAACAAGTCGGATTATGTCCCTTCTGCTCAAACCCTTCAAAGGCTTCCCCGATCTGCCTTTATATGAGAGCCACACTCCTTTTTTATGTGATCTCCGCCTCCCAACCCCACCTGTGGGCCTCACTGCCATTCCCCCAGCTCACTATGCCAGCCACACTGCTGTTCCTCAAACATGCGAGGTCTCTTCAACATCAGGGCTTTGGCCTCCACCAAGTCTTTAGCCAAGAAAGCCCCGACAGCTCACTTTATTCAAGTCTTTGTTAAACACCCAGAGAAGCCTTCCCTGACCACCTTACGTAAAACAGAACATCTTCCTTCCAACTCAACCCCCACCCCTACCCATGCTTTTTTCTTGCTTTATTTTTCATATACCTTCCATCATTGAGATGTACGCTCCGTGAAGGCTAGGGATTTGTTTTATTCATTACGTACCTCAGGTCAATGTCTAGGACATACTAGGCCCTCACTAAACGTCTGTAAAAAGAAATGGATTTTCAATTGTCTTAAAGCACCCTGGGAAGTGGTAGGATCGGTACTATCATCTCTATTTTATCAGATAGGAAACACAAAGACCAAGGGAATTGCCAAACATCTAACTAATGAGGTGCTCACCTGGGATGAGAACAAAGAGTTCCAGTTTTACCTCAGCCTAGTTCCTACATGCCACACGAGTGCCAAACAAAACTGATAGAAAAGGTAGACACTCTATCTTGTGTTTAGTGATTGCCTTTCTGAGACCTACCTTTTCCCCAACACTATTATTTAAAATATCTACTGTAGTTTGTAACTGTGATTGATTCTCAATGAGGGAATAGATGAGGAAAGAAAATACTTTGTCCACCCACTTGCACCCCACCATCATTGTGCTAATGTACCACTGGCCTGAGTTCTGTTCCTCACATAAGTTGAAGAAAAAGAAAAGGCTTGAGAAATACTGATTTAGACTATCGTCATGCACCATATAATGACATTTCGGTCAACAATAGATTGCATGTACAGTGGTGGTCCCATAAGATTATAATGGAGCTAAAAAAATCCCTGTTTCCTGGTGATGTCATAGCCATCATAACGTCACAGCATAACACATTACATGATTGTGGTGATGTTGGTGTAAACTAACCTGTGGTGCCAGTCATATAAAAGTATAGCACATACAATTATGTATCATACTTGGTAGTGATTAACGATTATGTTACTGGTTTATGTATTTGCTATACTATGTGTTATTATTTTATAGTGTACTCTTTCTAGTTATAAAACAAGTGTGCTGTAAAACAGTGTGCCAATACACTGGCAGCAGCCTCATTCATCTCAGTTTTCCCATGTCTCTTGACTATATAATTTTGTTCCTGACAATCTCATGTTGTTCTGTACAGTAACATGCTGTACAGGCTTGAAGCTGAGGAGACACAGGCTACACAATAGAGCCTGGGTGTGTAGCAGGCTGTACCATCTACGTTTGTGTCAGTGCCTTCCATGATGTTCCCACAACAACACATTTCTCAGAAAGTATCCCTTTTACTAAGCGGTGTGTGACGGTGCTGTTATTTTGAGTTTGAGTGAACGGACAATGACTTGCCATTTTAAAATCTTGGTTGTATGCCTGTGTTTTTTATTGAAAAATTATTTGCAAATACAAAAATTAAAAAGTGGTCTACGATCTCTAACTCTTCAGAGGAAAGCTGTAATGCTAGTTATTTGAAGTGAAATTTGGAATTTTTTGTAATGGATTTGAGTGGGAAAAATATTTTCCCTTCATTTTATGCTTCTAGAGTTTCTACTACAGTTTCTTTACTTGGAAATTTGATGGACAGAATTTAAATGATTTTCAGTAAACATGAAGAGGTAGCATTAACTCCTACCAGTTCCAGTAAGTATCAAGTTGATGTTTCCTTAATTCTCATTCCCCACACATCATTTTGACTATGTGTGTGTGTGGGGGGGGGGGTAGGGGGAGGGTAGGAAATCAGAGAACCTAAAAAGTTGGGCATCTGGCTCATGATTTTCTTTCCTCTTTGGTAACCTGCTTTAGCCCAGTGTACTTGTGTAAATGTAAGGAGGCAGCAAAATTTTAATCTATGAAATTGTAAAGCATTTTATGACTGAGCAGGCACAGTCTATTATGATTTACTTCCACTTTTCAATGATATATTTTAAAACTTTAAAATGATACAACTAGGTATCACTCTATAGTATAAACTCACTTGCTCAAGAACCCTGCTATTACATTTTGGGTCTCACTGAGATGCCAAACCATTGATTCCCCACTACTTTTCCCACTATCCATCAGTTCCTACTAGGGACCTTTTTGGACTTACCCAACTTAAATTCCATGATCCATTCAAAATAATGTAATTTTACATTTCCTCATTTCCGTTGCCTCTTTACTATTGCCATACTTGCCAGACAAATCCCTAACCCTGAATAATCCCAGCTGTGCACGTTCTCTGTGCCTGGGGCTGAGTACTGGAATATCACTGGAAAAATCCCACTGTCGTACTAACTCACTTTAAAAGTGATGTACGTCTCATGGATGTTCAACATAGTGTAGCAATTTCCACCTTTTCTCAAACTGATACATCTTTTACCCCTTCTGATTATTAGCTCTCTGCCTCTCTTCATGATCTATTGAGAAGATAGAAGCCATTATATAGGTTCCCGCATCTCTACATCATCTACCCTAATCTTCTCTGCTCTTCCTGTGCAAAGGAGGAAGTGTGCTTTTTCCACCCAAGGTTTCTTTGTGTTCTAGTTTCTTTATGATTTCCTGTGCTAAATCGTCCAACATTCCCTCTTGCTTGGATCATTCTATCAGGACAATAAAATGCACTTTTCTCCCACTTAGCAAAACAACAACAACAAAACAACAATAACAACAAAATGTCCTTTGTTCCAGCACCTCCCTCCAGTTAGTGTCCCTTTTCTTGGCTTCCATGAATTCCAAACTTTTCTAATGGGTTGTTTCTATAAGTTGATTTTATTTTCTCACTTTCTACCCACTCTATTCCATACATTTTCCTCATAAGCTAAACTGCTTTTATCAAGGTATCCAATAACATATATGCTGTAAATACACTTCACTTTCCTGTCCTCTTACTTGACTTCACAGAAGTATTTAGCATAGTTGACCACTGTCTCTTTTCTGAAGCCCTTTACTTATTGGGCTTCTGGAATGTCACATTCTGATGATTCTCCTTTTACTGGCTTCTCCTTTACCTCCTTTACTGCTTCTTCTCACCCTGGGCCTGCTTTTTTCCCCCCTCTCTTCTTGTGTCTTCTCATCTGACCTCATCTATTCCTATGGCATTAAATGTCATTTGCATACTTATGACTTCCAAATTTATATTTTTCAAACTATACCTCTACTCTTGGCTCCAGACTCATATCCAAACTGTTGTTTTGTTGGCAGAGACATTTCAGATTTAACCTTGAATTCTCCTTTTCCTGAATGCTCTACCTTCAAAAGGCAAATTGTATTTGTCCAATCCTCTCCATTTCCACTACCTCCATCTACAGTAGTCCCTCCTTATAGTTTTCGCTTTCTCTGTTTTCAGTTATCTGCACTCAACTGTAGTTCAAAAATATTAAACGGAAAATTCCAGAAGTAGGAGACCCAAGATGGAGGAATAGATAAATAAACACTGTGCCTGCTTCCTTCCATGAACACATTAAAATTACAACTAAATTATAGAACAATCAATCTGGAGAACCATCTGAAATCTGGATGAACAGAAATTTTATGACTTAGGATATAAAGAAGAAGCCACATCGGGACTGGTAGGAGGGGAGGAGATGCAAAACATGTTGGTACCAAACCTCTGTGTGGCAGATGAAAATTGGGAGGCACACCTCCACCATGGAGGTTTCCCCCTGAGGAGTGAAGGACCCCATCCCCACTCCTGTCTTCCCAGCCCACAGTATTGGTGTTGGGAAGAGGAGCCCCCACAACGTCTGGCTGTGAAAAACAGTGGGAATTCGACCATCCGGATGGGATGGAAGGCTGTGGGAAACCAGAGCATACTCTTAAAGGGCCGGCACATAGACTCTATCACTCGCAGGCACTCACCTTAGGCTCTGGAGGAGACACGGTGACTTAGAGGGCATCTGAGGCACACAGGACACGTCAGAGGCATAAGGGAGCAGACTGAGGTGTGAGACTTCAAGGTCAGAGTGGGAGAACAGTCCCATTTTCCCAGTAAAGGGTCCTTCTCCCATGCAGCCAGCAGGCGGCCGCCATCTTTAATGTATTGAGACCTCACCTGATGCTTTCAGCCAAATCTGAATCTGATTGGTCTGGTGAGCTCCAGGGTTGGTCCTGCTGATTCACTAGGACCCTGCCCTTCCCCAAAGTCGGAGGCTCTTTCTCCACGAGCAGCCAGACCTTAGTGCATTGCACTCTTTCTTGGAAGACTATCAGACACCACGGGCCCCAGGCAGGTGATGACTACCCTGGGTGCGGTCTGAGACTTTTAGTGAGTAGCTCCAGGCTCAGCACTGGCACCAAATCAGAGTCTACATTAACTTGGTGACTATAGTGCTTCCCAATGTAGTGACTCCCTGAGACCCTGTCTCACCCAACTTGCATACCGCCTGAGGTTTTATCAGTGGCTGAACCTTCAGGGAGCTGGCAGGTGGCAGCAGGACTCACGGTTCCGTGGCTCTTTGTAGAACTACCCCAGGCCCATTACTGGTGGCAGCCATCCTCGGTTCACAGTGTGGCCTCTCCCACGTACCTCCAGGTTTAGCACAGGCAGCGAGAAACTGCAGATCATTTTGTATCTCTTATCAGGTAATTGCCAGCTGGTCACAGGCAGTGGGTGACTTGGGCCTGTGCCAGAAATCCTCCCAAGAGGTCCCAGAACCAATATACCTAGAGGCTGGCTTCAGAGCACTGCCCAATTAGCCCCATAAGCAGCACATCCAAAGGGCAATCTCAACAGACACCAAAGCCTACTGGAGTGAATCCCACTCAGTTGGGTAAGCCCCCCACATAGCAGTCTATAAGCTATGGATGTGGCCAAACCCCTCAGCCAATCACCTAAGGGTCAATCCCACCCAGTTATGTGCCAATGACAATAACAATCAAGGCTCAACTTTAACAGGAGGGCACCCACAACCCACACAAGGGACACTCCTGGAGCACCCAGAACTGGTGACCAGGGAGACAGTGCCAGGGCTCCACAGGGCACCTACTACATAAGGCCACCCGACCAAGACTGGGAGACATAGCATATCTCCCTGATACATAGAAACAAATGCAGAGAGGCAGTCAAAATGAGTAAATAAAGAAATATGTCCCAAATAAAAGAACAGGAGAAAACTCCAGAAAAAGAACTAAATGAAATGGAGGCAAGCAACCTACCAGACACAGAGTTCAAAACAATGTTTATAAGGATGCTCAAGGAACTTAGTGAGGACTTCAAAAAAGAGACAGCAAGCATGAAAAGGACATAGAAACCATAAAAACGAAACAGAAGTGAAGAACAGTAACTGAAAAAAGGAATGTACTCGATGGAATCACCAGCTGAATAGTTGAAACAGAGGATCAAATCAGCAATTTGGAAGACAATGTAACAGAAAACACCCAGTCAGAACAGCAAAAAGAAAAAAGAATCCCCCAAAATGAGGATAGTTTAAGAGACCTCTGGGACAACATCAAGCGTAACAACATTTGTATCATAGGGATGCCAGAAAAAGAAGAGAGAAAGCAAGGGATTGAGAACCTATTTTCACAAATAATGACTGAAAACTTTCCTAACTTGGTGAAGGAAATAGACATACAGTCCAGGAAGCACAGAGAGTCCCAAACAAGATGTCCCAAAATAGGCCCACACCAAGACACATTACAATTAGAAAGGCAAAGTTTATAGGACAAGAGAAAATCCTAAATTCAGCAAGAGAAAGGCAGCTAGTAACTTATAAGGGAGCTCCCATAAGATTGTCAGCTGATTTCTCAACAGAAACTTTGCAGGCCTGAATCGATTAGCACAAAATATTCAATGTCATGAAAAGCAAGGATCTACAACCAAGGGTCCTCTACCCAGCAATGCTATCATTTAAAATGGAAGAACAGATAAAGAGCTTCCCAGACAAGAAAAAGCTAAAAAAGTTCATCACCACCAAACCAGTATTATTAGGTTGGTGCAAAAGTAATTGTGGTTTTTACAATTATTTTTAACCTTTTAAACTGCAATTACATTTACACCAACCTAAGGAAAAGAATGTTACAGGGACTTCTTTAAGATGGGGGAGGGGGGAGATCAAAATTATGAATGATAAAACGGCAATAGCTACATATCTATCAACAATTACTTTCAATGTAAATGTATTAAGTGCTCCACTCAAAATACATAGGAAGGATGACTGGATAAGAAAAAAAAAATTCTTACATATGCTGCCTACAAGAGAATCACTTCAGATTGAAAGACATACACACAGATGGAAAGTAAAGAGATGGGAAAAGATATTTTATGAAAATGAAAAGAAACAAACAAAAGGCTGGGGTAGACATACTTATACCAGACAAAATAGACTTTAAAACAAAGGTTATAACAAGAGACAAAGGAGGACTCAGTAATCCCACTTCTGGGTATTTATCTGTAGAAACCCAAAATGCTACTTGGAGGGGATATGTACATCCATATGTTCATTGCAGCATTGTTTACAATGGCCAAGATGTGGAGGCAGCCTGGGTGTTAGTCGATGGAAGACTGGATACAGAGGAGATGGTACCTACATACAATGGGATATTGCTCGGCCATGAAAGGAAATGGGTCCTTGCCATCTGTGGCAGCATGGATGGACCTGGAGAGTACTGTACTGAGTGGAGTATGTCAGACAGAGAAAGACAGATGCAATGTGATTTCACTTATCTCTGTAATGTAAAGAACAAAATAAACAAACAAATCAGAAACAAACTCATAGATACAGAGAACATTTTGATGGTTGCCAGATGGAAAGGGGGTTGGGAGTATGGATGAAAAAAGGGAAAGGTATTAAGAAGTACAAATTGGTTGTTACACAATAGTCATGGGGATATAGGGTATAGCATAAGGAATATAGTCAATAATATTGTAATAACTATGTATTGTGTCAGATGGCTACTAGATTTGTGGGGGTGATAGATGGGAGGGGTTGGGGGCAGGGTGAAAAAGGTGAAGGGATCAGGAAGTACAAATTAGTAGTTACAAAACAGTCATGTGGATACAAAGTAAAGCACAGGGAATAGAGTCAATAATATAGTAATAACTATGCATGGTGCCAGGTGGGTACTAGACTAGATCAGGGGACCATTTATTTCTTAAATTATATAAATGTCTAACCACTCTACTGTACTCCTGTAATATAAAATAATACTGGATGTCAACTGTAATTGAAAAACTTAAAAAGGGAGGGAAAGGTGAAAAGGAATAAGAAATTCAAATTTCCAGGTATAAAACAAATAAGTCATGGGGATGTAATGTACAGCATAGGGAATATAGTCAATAATATTGTGATAGCATGGTACGGTGTCAGATGGTTGCTGGGCGTGGTGATCACTTTTTTATAATGTATGTGAATGTTGAACAACTATGGTCTACCCCTGAAACTCATATAATATTGTATGTAGGTATATTTTTAATAAAAAATCTTAAAAACAACAAAAAAAGAAAATTCCAGAAATAAATAATTCATAAGTTTTAAATTGTGTGCTATTCTGAATAGTGTAATGAATCTCTCGCCATCCTACTCCAATCCCACTTGGAACAAGAATCATTCCTTTGTCCAGCGTCTCCCTGCTGTATACGCTACCAGTCTTCAAAGATCCTATGTTATAAATTTTGTTCATGGTGTTTCCTGTATGTGGAAACTTCTTTCCTTCACCTCTGTTCGTTGTGTGACCATTTCATTTTCATCTTTCAGGTTTGAAAGAGATCGTCTCTGACAATCCTAGTTTAAAGTACATGCTGGATCTCATCATCTAGTGTTTCCTCCCCACCACCATTTTTTGCTGTCTCCCCACTAAGCAGTAGGTTCCCTGAAAGCAGGGCCTACGCGTATTGGCTATCCAATATGTCCCCTGTACCTGGAAAAGTGCCTAGCATATGTTTTATTTTAATTAACTTTTTTATTTCAAAATAATTGTAATTTACAGAACAGTTGCAAAGATAGTACAGAGAATACCTATATACTTGTCTCCCACACCCGGTTTTTCCCCTTGTTAACATCTTATATTAATAAGCCAATATTGGTTCATTATTAACTAAATTCTATACTTTATTACGAAAGCTTTTGGGGATTCATCTGCAAAGATTTGTCTTTTCTCTCTCATTTTATTTATTCAAATTATGTACTTAGTGTGGACCCATTTTATACTTTGGGTTATTTTATAAGCCATTACTACTTTATTTTGTAGCTGAAATTGTTTCAGCTTTGTCACTGTGAGCTCTTTCAGTCGGTTCCTGTGACCTTTTGACATACTCCCACCAATGTGAATGTTTTTACGTTTGTTTTTTTTGAGCTGTTACTAATTTCTAGCCCTACAAGATGCTGCAGGCTCAACGTGTGTATTTCTTTCCCCAGCCATTTCTCTGAAGATCTGTAGTTCTTTCTGTTGGAGATATGGGCACTAGGTGTGCTCATTGCTGCTTGTTGTCATGGTTTCTAGACCCTCTCAGCTAACTGAAGAAGGAAGTTATGTGTGTATCCTCTAACTCCTTTATATACCCATATCTAAACAAATTTCTATATGTAACTATATCAATATGTGACTAAATTTTAGTTCATATTGATGTTTCCTACTCTAATCCATTGCTACCTGTAATGCTCTAGCCTCTCCTTGCTCATTTGTAACCTCCCAGTCCAACAGTGAGAAACCTCCCACCATCCATCTATTTACTTAGGTGTTCGCTTCTAGTATAAATATATAGCGGTCAGAATTGTTAACCCATCCTCCCATGGGAACAGCTTTATCAACGAGTGCAGTGCTATGTACAGTTCTTTGCTTTTCCTTTTACAGGCTCCCCTCATTTCCAGTGTTACCTAGATGAGCACTTTTAGCTCTTCCCTTTCAGTGAGGTTGTTTCATACATTTTAAATAATTTATATGATGATATACTTTTTCTTTTTTAGCCTGCAATATGGTGGGTTACACTGATTGACTTTCAAATGTTAAACCAGCCTTGCATACCTAGCAAAAACCCATCTGGTTATGATGTATAATTTTTTTATATATTGTTGGATTTCATTTGCTAATATTTTGTTTGAGGATTTTTATATCTAGCTAATGAGAAATATTGGTCAATAGTTTTCCTAATGTCTTTATCTGGGTTTGGTACTAGGGTAATGTTGGTTTCATAAAAAAAAAAAAAAAAAAAAAAGTTAGGAAATTTCCCCTCTGATTGTATTTACCAAACAGCATCATGGAAAACTGGCATAATTTCTACCTTTAAGCGTATGGTAGAATTTACAGGTAAAACCATGTGGACCTGATGCTTTATATTTTGAAGGTTATTCATTATTAATTCAATTTCTTTAATAGATATTGGGTTACAAAGGTTATATATTTCTCCTTGAGTGAATTTTGTTTGTGTCTTTCAAGACATTGGTCCATTTCATCTACATTATCAAATTTGTGGGCATAGAATTGTTCATAGTGTTCCTTTATTATTCTTCTTATGTCCATGGAATCAGTAGTTATTTATCTTCTTTCATTTTTCATGTTGGTAACTTGTGTCTTTTCTCTTATTTTCTTGGCTAACCCAGCTAGAAGATTATCAATTTTATTGGTCTTTTCAAAGAAACAGATATGAGTTTTAATAAGTTTTCTATATTATTTTGTTTTCAGTGCCATTGATTTCTGTTCTAATTTTTATTATTTCTCTTCTTCTGCTTGCTTTAAGCCTTAAATGTTCTTCTTTCTTTAATTATTTAAGGTGGAAGCTGAGGTTACTGATTTTAGAAAAAAAAAGTTAGGAAATTTCCCCTCTGATTGTATTTACTGAACAGCGTCATGGAAAACTGATGCTGTTTTGACCGAGGACCACGGAGCCGGGCAAGCACGGGATCCCGGGCGGAGCGGAGAGCGCAGAGACCGGGGGTAGGCTCTTTCCCTGCTCCCACGGCTGATTTCTCCCGCCGGGAAGGCGGCGCGCCCTGCGGCGGTCGGGGGGCGCAGTCTCCATACCTGGGCCCCTCCCCCCCGCCCTGCTCTCCCAATCCTACCCCGCCCTTCCAGAGACTGGGACTGGAAGCCGCGGTGCAGCCCCGCTGTGCCAGGCGCGCGGGGGAGCGGAGAGCGCAGAGCGCAGAGACCGGGAGGCGGGCTCTTTTCCTGCGTCCCGCTGCTGATTTCTCCAGCCGGGAAGGCGGCGCGCCCTGCGGCGGACGGGGGCGCAGTCTCCATACCTAGGCCCCTCCCCCGCCCCGCTCTTCCAATCTTACCCCGCCCTTCCAGAGACTTAAACCGGCCCCTGAACCGAGAAGTGGTATCTAAGGCTCACGCTTTGGGAAGCCTGACGGGCAGCCCTGACCCAGGCAGACTGGGCAGTGTGCGTGATTTTGGCTGCGCTAGGAGAGAAGAGACGCCTCCACCCCCAGCCACCACCTTTTCTGGCCTGCAGGAAGAGGGCGACGCACGGCTGGCCTGGGAGAGTGAAGACCCCTCCATCTCCAGCCCCCACCCTTCCTGGCTTGCCTAGGGTGGGGTGGGTGCAGCTGCCGAGACACACCCGGAGATCAGCAGTGAGGCAGGCGCAGCTCTGGGCTTTCAGCAGATCAGAAATCTCCTGCCCGCACTCACACACACACACTGAAGAGGTGCCTTAAGACTCAAGAGTTTTGGTCACGTATCTGGTGGTGCCACTCTCAGTGTGCATTTGTGCAGGCAAGGGCAGAAACTGCGCTGATATTGTAAAAACTATCATCCAGACCCCTCAGGCCCACGCTTTTAAGTCTGCAGTCCCAAAGTCTCTCTGGGCACCAGGTAATAAGCAGGGGGCTCCTTGGTACAGCAGAGAACAACCTGGACATTGCTTGGTGGGCTTAGGCCGAGACTGTCGCTGCTTTTTGTATTGCTTTGTTTTGTCTTGTTTTGCTTTGTCTTTATATCTTTGATATCTTTGCCTCTGTCGAGTGGGGTTATCAGGTGGTTTTGCATGTGAACGTATTTGATATTTTTCTTTGTTGTTGTTGTTGTTGTTGTGCTTGGTGATTTGCTTTGTTCTGAAACTGCCCTGCCGGGGCCCAGCTTGTGAGGCACGGTCAGCAGATCAGAAATCTCCCGCCCGCACCCATACACACACACTGAAGGAGTGCCCTAGGACTCACGAGCTCTGGACAAAGGACTGGTGGTGCTCCTCTCGGTGTGCATACGTGCGGACAAGGGCAGAAGCTGCACTGACTTTGTGGAGACTATCATCCAGACCCCTCAGGCCCACGCTTTTAAGTCTGCAGTCCCAAAGTCTCTCTGAGCACCAGGTGACCGGCTCTGCCTGCGCAATAAGCAGGGGGCTCTTTGGTACAGCAGAGGACAACCTGGTCATTGCTTGGTGGGCTCAGGCCGAGACGGTCGCTGCTTTTTGTTTTGCTTTGTTTTGCTTTGCTTGGTTTTGTTTTGCTTTGTCTTGTATCTTTGATATCTTTGCCTGTGTCGAGCGGGGGTTATCGGCTGTTTTTTTTTTTTTTTTTTTTTCCTCTTTGCTGTTGTCGTTGCTGCTGTGCTTGGTGATTTGCCTTGTTCTGGGACTTCCCTGCCGGGGCCCAGCTTGGGTGGCACGGGACTCGGCATATCTGGGGGCCAACTCCAGACCAAATCGGAGTGCAGCCGGGTTTGACCTGCAGGTCACACACCTAGAGGGGGTTCTCGGCAGGCCCTGGAGCCCATAGAGGCCAAATCACATTGGGGTGGTCAACCCTCACGCAGCAGAGTGCCCTGCGGGGGGCAGAGCCAAGTCTCACGGCAGGTCAGCCCAGGAGTTGACCCCACCTGCTCATTAGCGGGAAGCAATTAAAGATCTTCTTGAACGGGACAGTGTACACAACACAAGACTCACCTTTGGAGCACACGCAGAGGAGGACGACGTGGTGCGAGTCAAATATAAAGGACACATACTACATAAGATAACCTAGCAAGAACTAAGAACTCTAGGGGATCTACCTAATATATCAAAATAAACACAGTCAGCCAGAATGGGGAAACAAAGATACACGTCCCAAATAAAAGAACAGAAGAAGCTTCCACAACTGGAACCAAATGAAGCAGACGTAACCAACCTCTCAGAGACAGAGTTCAGAACACTGGTGATAAGAATGTTTAAGGAGCTTAGAGAAGACATAAAGAAGGAGGTAGAAATCATAACAAACGAGCTTAGAGAAAACATAAAGAAGGATGTAGAAATCATAACGAAAAACCAGTTGGAACTAAAGAACACAATTACCGAAATTAAGAACTCACTTGAAGGAATTACCAGCAGGCTAGATGAAGCAGAGGATCGAATCAGCGACTTAGAAGACAAGGTAGCAGAGATCACCCAAACGGAACAACAAAAAGAAAAAAGAATAAAAAACAATGAAGATGGCCTAAGAGACCTCTGGGATAACATCAAGCGCAACAACATGCGCATCATAGGAATACCAGAAGGTGAAGAGAGCAAGCAAGGGATTGAGAACATATTTGAAGTAATAATGTCTGAAAACTTCCCCAACCTGATGAAGGAAACCAACATACAAGTCCAGGAAGTGCAGAGAATTCCAACCAGGATTAACCCAAACAGGTCCACACCAAGACACATTATAGTTAAAATGGCAAAGCTTAAAGACAAAGAGAGAATCCTAAAAGCAGCAAGAGAAAGACGGAGGGTTACATACAAGGGAACTCCCATAAGACTATCAAATGATTTTTCTACAGAAACATTGAAGGCCAGGAGGGAGTGGCAGGAGATACTTAAAGTGATGGAAAACAAAGGCCTACAACCTAGATTGCTTTATCCAGCAAGGCTATCATTTAAAGTTGATGGAGAGATAAAGAGCTTTCCAGAAAAAAATAAGCTAAAGGAATTTATTACCACCAAGCCAGCATTGCAAGAAATACTAAAAGGTCTTCTGTAAATAGAAGAAAGATCAAAACAACCTAACTACAAATTTAAAAATGGCAATATCTATGTACCTATCAATAATCACTTTAAATGTAAACGGATTAAATGCTCCAATCAAAAGACATAGGGTGGCTGACTGGATAAGACAGCAAGACCCTTGTATATGCTGTATACAAGAGACTCACCTCAGAACAAAAGACACACACAGGCTGAAAGTGAAGGGTTGGAGTAAGATATTTCATGCAAATGGAAACGAGAAAAAAGCTGGAGTTGCAATACTTATTTCTGACAAAATAGACTTTAAAATGAAGAACATACTAAAAGATAAAGATGGGCACTATATAATAATAAAGGGATTGATCCGACAAGAGGACATAACCCTAGTAAACATCTATGCACCCAACATAGGAGCACCTAAATATATAAAACAGGTACTGATTGACATAAAGGCAGAGATCAACAGTAACACTATTATAGTCGGGGACTTCAACACACCTCTGACCACAAGGGACAGGTCTTCCAGACAGAAAATCAATATGGAAACAACAGCCTTAAATGATACATTGGACCACTTGGATTTAATCGATATTTTCAGAACATTTCACCCCAATGCTGCAAAATACACCTTCTTCTCAAGCGCACATGGAACATTTTCCAAGATAGATCATATGTTAGGCCACAAAACAAGTCTTGATAAATTTAAGAAAATTGAAATCATACCAATTGTCTTCTCTGATCACAATGCTATGAAATTAGAAATGAACTACAGGAAAAAAACGGGAAGACACACCAATTCATGGAGGCTGAATAACTTATTACTAAATAATGAATGGGTCAAGCAGGAGATCAAGGAAGAAATCAAAAGATATTTCGAGATAAATGAAAATGAAAACACGACGACCCAAAATCTATGGGATGCCGCGAAAGCAGTCCTAAGAGGGAAATTCATAGCTTTGCAGGCCTACCTAAAGAAACAAGAAACATCACTAATCAACAGTTTATCTTCACATTTAAGGGATCTGGAAAAAGAACAGCAAAATAAGCCCAAAGGGAACACAAGGAAGGAGATAATAAAGATCAGAGCAGAAATAAATGAAATAGAAACCAGAAAAACAATACAAAAGATCAATGAATCCAAGAGTTGGTTCTTAGAGAAGATAAACAAAATCGACAAACCATTAGCCAGACTCATTAAAAAAAAGAGAGAGAGGACCCAAATTAATAAAATCAGAAACGAAAGAGGAGAAGTGACAACGGACACTGCAGAAATACAAAGAGTTTCAAGAAGTTACTATGAGCAACTATATGCCAACAAATTTGACAATTTGGAAGAAATGGACAGTTTTCTAGAGGCGTACAACCTTCCAAGGCTAACTCAAGAAGAAACAGAAAACCTGAATAGACTGATTACCACCACGGAAATTGAATCAGTAATCAACAGTCTCCCAACAAACAAAAGCCCTGGACCAGATGGCTTTACAGGTGAATTTTACAAAGCGTTCAAAAAAGAATTATCACCAATTCTCCTCAAGCTCTTCCAAAAAATCCAGAAGGAGGGAAGATTCCCAAACACTTTTTACGAAGCCACTATCACCCTGATCCCAAAATTAGACAAAGACACCACAAAAAAAGAAAACTACAGGCCGATATCTTTAATGAACATAGATGCAAAAATCTTCAACAAAATATTAGCAAACAGAATTCAGCAATACATTAAAAAGATCATTCACCACGATCAAGTGGGATTCATCCCTGGTATGCAGGGGTGGTTCAACATCTGCAAATCTATTAATGTGATACACCACATTAACAAAATGAAAAATAAAAATCACATGATCATATCAATAGATGCAGAAAAAGCATTTGATAAAATCCAACAGCCATTTATGATAAAAACCCTTAAGAAAGTGGGAATAGAGGGATCTTATCTCAACATAATAAAGGCCATATATGACAAACCCACAGCTAACATCATACTCAATGGGGAAAAGCTAAAACCATTCCCCCTAAGATCAGGAACAAGGCAAGGATGCCCATTATCTCCGCTTCTATTCAACATAGTTCTGGAAGTTCTTGCCACAGCAATCAGACAAGAAAAAGAAATAAAAGGCATCCAGATTGGTAAGGAGGAAGTAAAGTTATCATTGTATGCAGATGATATGATACTATATATAGAGAACCCTAAAGACTCCACCAAGAAGCTATTAGAGCTGATAGATGAATTTAGTAAAGTGGCAGGATACAAAATTAATATTCAGAAATCAGTTGCATTTGTATATACCAATAATAAAACATCAGAAGGAGAAATTAAAAAAACAATCCCATTTACAATCGCTCCAAAGACTATAAAATACCTGGGAATAAATTTAACCAAAGAAGTAAAAGATCTATACTCAGAAAATTATAAGACACTGATGAAAGGAATGAAGGAAGATATAAATAGATGGAAACACATATCATGTTCATGGATAGGAAGAATTAATATAGTTAAAATGTCCATACTGCCTAAGGCAATATACATATTCAATGCAATTCCTATCAAACTGCCAACGTCGTTTTTCACAGAAATAGAACATATAATCCTAAAATTTATATGGGACCATAAAAGACCCCGAATAGCAAAGGCAATCTTGAGAAATAAGAACAAAGTGGGAGGTATAACAATACCTGACTTCAAATTATACGACAAGGCTACAGTAATCAAAACAGCATGGTACTGGCATAAAAACAGACACATAGATCAATGGAACAGAATAGAGAGTCCAGAAATAAATCCACGCCTATATGGCCATTTAATCTACGACAATGGAAGCAAGCCTGTACGATGGAGTAATGACAGTCTATTCAATAAATGGTGCTGGGAAACCTGGACAGACACATGCAAAAAAATGAAGTTGGACCACCTCCTTACACCATATACAAAAATAAATTCAAAATGGCTTAAAGACTTAAATGTAAGGTCTGAAACCATAAAATACCTAGAAGAAAATATAGGAAGAAACTTCTCAGACATTACCCGGAGTAAGATTTTTACTGATATACACCCTCGCGCGAGGGAACTAAGAGAAAGAATAAACATGTGGGATTATATCAAACTAAAAAGTTTTTTCACAGCAAAGGAAACCATCAATAAAACAAGAAGGGATCCTACTGAATGGGAAAAGATATTTGCCAGTGATATATCTGATAAGGGATTAATATCACAAATCTATGGAAAACTTACTCAACCCAACTCCAAAAAAACAAACGATCCAATTAAAAAATGGGCAGAGGACTTGAAGAGACATTTTTCTGAAAAGGACATACAGATGGCAAACAGACATATGAAGAAATGCTCAACCTCGCTAACCATCAGAGAAATGCAAATAAAAACCACAATGAGATACCACCTCACCCCAGTCAGAATGGCTATCATCAATAAATCAACAAACAACAAGTGCTGGCGCGGATGTGGAGAAAAGGGAACGCTTGTGCACTGTTGGTGGGATTGCAGACTGGTGCAGCCGCTATGGAAAACAGTATGGAGGTATCTCAAAATTCTGAAAATGGAACTACCTTATGATCCAGTAATTCCACTCCTAGGTATCTATCCGGAGAAATCCAGAACTTCAATTCAAAAATCTCTATGCACTCCTATGTTTATTGCAGCACTATACACAATAGCTAAGACATGGAAACAACCAAAATGCCCATCGGTAGATGACTGGATTAAGAAACTGTGGTACATTTATACAATGGAGTATTATGCAGCCATAAGGAAGAAAGAAATCTTACCATTTGCAACAACATGGATGGATCTAGAGAACATTATGTTAAGTGAAATAAGGCAGACAGAGAAAGATAAGTTCCATATGATCTCACTTATTTGCGGATTCTAAAGAAAAGAATAAGTGAATGAACTAATCAGAAACTGGGAGACAATGAGGAAAAACTGAGGGTTGCTAGATGGGCGGGGGGAGTGGGGGGTGGGGGGGAGGGTGAGGGGATTGGAGGGCAGTCGGTGACCACAGGATGGCCACGGGGTTTGAAAATTAATCTGGGGAACGTAATTTGGTGGTTACCAGAGCGTAAGGGGGTTGGGGGGTGGGGGATGAGGGTGAGGGGGATCAAATGTACGGTGATGGAAGGGGAGCTGACTCTGGGTGGTGAACACACAGTGTGATTTATGGATGATGTGATACAGAATTGCACAACTGAAATCTATGTAATTCTACTACCAATTGTCACCCCTATAAATTAAAAAATAAATAATAAAAAAAAAAAAAAAGAAAACTGATGCTGTTTTTTCTGATATTTGCATTTAATGCTATAAAATTTCCTCTAAGCATTGCTTTTGTAGTATCCAACAAATTTTTATATGATGTATTTTCACTTTTTTAAATACAAAATATTTTTATCATGTCTTCATGGAGAATTGACACTTCATAACTAAGTAAGGCCCCTCTTTATACCCGATAATCTTCCTTGTTCTGAAGTCTTCATGTCTGAAATTAATAGAGCCACTTGTTTGGTTTTTTTTAACTAGTCCTAACTTGGTATATCTTTCTCCATCCATTTTCTTTTAACTATCTGAATTTTTGTATACTTAAAATGAATTTCTTGTAGACAATTTACGCTTTGGATTTGTTTTAATATCTATTGTGAGAAACTCTGCCTTTTAATCAGTATATTTAGACTTAATGTGATTTTTGATATAGTTGGAATAATATCTACTATATTTGTCACTGTTTTCTATTTGTTGTCTTTATTCTTTTTTCTTTTCTATTTTCCTGTCTTTTCTGATTTTAATTGAGCATTGTACATGATTCTATTTTATTTACTATCTTAGCATGTTAATTATATGTCTTTAAATTTTTTCCAGTTATTGCTGTAGATTTACAATGTACCTTTTTTTAAAAAAGAAAACTAAGTTCACCTTTAAATAACACTGTACTGCTTCATATGTAGTGCAGTTATCTTACAACAGAGTTCCCAATTCTTCCTTTCTATATCTTATGACATTGCCATTCATTTCACTTATGTTATAACCACTCGATATATTTTTACTATTTTTCCTTTAAATAGTTGTCCTTTTAGATCAATTAATATAAGAGCAATAAAATATTTTATTTTACCTTCATCTACTCCTTCTCTGACACTGTTCATTTCTTTATGTAGATCTAAGTTTCTGACTTATATCATTTTACTAGTTTCTGAAGACTTTCTTTTAGCATTGCTTGCAAGGCAGCTCTGTAGGTGATGAATTCCTTCAGATTATGTCAGTCTGAGAAAGTCTTTATTTCTCTTTCCTTTTTAAGAGTAAGTTTATTGAACCTAGAATTTTACGTTGGTGGGGTTTTCATTTCAACCTTTTAAATATTTCATTCTACTCTCATTGTTTGCATAGCTTCCAAAGAGAAGTATGATGTAATACTTATTCTTGCTTCTCTATAAGTAAGGTGTATTTTTTATCTGGCTTTTTCATGATTTTCTCTTTCTCTTTGGTTTTCTTCAGTTTGAATATGATGCCTGTTTTTTATTATTTATTGTACTTGGTATTCTCTGAGCTTCCTAGATCTGTAGTTTGGTATCTATCATTAATTTTGAAAACTTCTCAGCCATTGTTACTTAAAATATTTCTTCTCCTCCTTTCTCTTTTTTTCTCCTTCTGGTGTTCCAATTATGCATATGTTATACATTTTATAATTTCCCACAGTTCTTTCATATTTTGTTGCATTGCTTTCATTCTTTCTTCTCTATTCATGCCAGTTTGCAAAGTTTCTACTGATATATATTTAAATTCATGGATTCTTTCCTCAGCCATGCCCAGACTACTATGAGTCCATTAAAAGACATTTTCATTATTTTACAGTGTTTTTTACTTCTAGTATTACTTTGATTCTTTCTTAGAGTTTCCATCTCTCTGATTAATTACCCATCTGTTCTTGCTTGTTGTCTGCCCTTTCCATTAGAGCCCTTACGTTTTAATCAGAAATATTATAAATTCTCATTCAGACAATTCCAAACTACCTGACATATCTGAGTCTTGTTCTAATGCTTGATTTTTCTCTTCAGACTGTGTTTTTCTTGCCCTTTAGAATGTTATAGTTTTTGTTGAAAACCAGCCATGCTGTATCAGGGAATGAGAACTGAGGAAAATAGACCTTTAATGTGAGGATTTATGTTGCTAGGAGTTTGTGCTGTGTTTAATGATTACTGTACTTGTGGATACCAGAGGCATCAAATTCCTGTAGCACCCTTATTTTGTCTCCTCTCCTTCCTTTGGGCTTCTCTAAGTACTTCTCAGAAACAGTCTGTATCTTGTAGCTTTTTCAGCTATAATAACCTTGTATGCAGCCCTGCTGGTGTGGTGGTAAGGGTAAGGGAGAGCATTGTAAAGTTTTCTGATTACATCTCAGTGATTTAGGGGGGCTGTGTCTGGGAACTGTGACTGTCACAGACATATCTCCAGTGGTACAGCTTTTTACTTGCCTTCGTGCCATCTTCCCTTCTCTGCCAAAGCATTCCTAACCTATATCTTTGAAGCCCTGCCCCCTGTTGACTGTGTTTATTCTTTTTCCTCTTAGGTGAGGTAGGAAGGCTAGCTCTCCTTCCAGCATTTATCGAGCTCTGTCAAAGTGTATTTTCCTGGAGAGTAGACCTTTGTTATGCAAAAGCCTCTGGGTATATTTCATAATTATTATCCATCCCTTCCTGCCAGAGGCACTAGGGGATCTTTCTCAGATCTTCCCCAGGAGAACCTGGTGGTGTCCCTATAGGTAAACCCACAAAAGTGTGTGAGCCCCACTAATACTGTGGTTCCCAGGAGTCTCATAGTCTCATGTTTAGCCTCCAGCAATTCATCAAAAGTATCATTTAATTGTTCTTATTAGCTATGGCTCTTGGGACTTCTGCTCCATGTAAGCAAATCTTTGACTGGAAGTGTACTCCAGATTTCAGAGTAATGGCCCTGCAAACTAATTTCTTTGATGGGTCCAAGAAAAGTCATTGATTCTCAGTTTGAGCAAATTTTTCTTGTTGTAAGGTATGAAATGACAAATTCCAAGCTTTTTACATTTAGGTGCTGAATCTGGAAGTCTATAATAAGCTTCTAATACACACACACACACACACACACACACACACACACACACACACACGGGGTCAGAAAAAGTGCTACATACCTCATTGCTGAATATCACTATGGTCACCTTGGAAGTACTCCCCTTGGGAAGCTATGTACTGATGCCAGTGCCTAGTCCACCCTTCCAAGCAATTTTGGAACTCTTTCTGGAATGATCATCAGAGCTATTGTCGTGTTACCCTTGATGTCCTGAATGTCATCAAAATGTCTTCCTTTCAATATTTCCTTTATCTTTAGGTAAAGAAATAAGTCATTGGGGGCCAGATCAGGTGAGTAGGGAGGGTGTTCCAATACAATTATTTGTTTACTGGCTAAAAACTCCCTCACAGACAGTGCCATGTGAGCTGGTACATTGTCGTTATGCAAAAGCCATGAATTGTTGGCGAAAAGTTTAGGTCATCTAACTTTTTCACACAGCCTTTTCAGCACTTCCAAATGGTAAACTTGGTTAACTGTTTGTCCAGTTGGTACAAATTCATAATGAATAATCCCTCTGATATCAAAAAAGGTTAGCAACATTTTTGCAACAGGTTCAAAAACTTAATTGTCAGAACTTATATACATATGTTTATTAAGTGAATGAGTTATTCTTTACTTCATAAGTAAATATTTTATGTCCTTTTTTATATGTATGATATGTATGATATATTTCACAATAAAATAATTTAAAAAGTTAGTCTCACTTTATTTTTTATTTTTTATTTTATTTTATTTTTATTTTTTTATTATTTTTTAAATTTATTGGGGTGACAATTGTTAGTAAAATTACATAGATTTCAGGTGTGCAATTCTGTATCACATCATCTATAAATTACATTGTGTGTTCACCACCCAGAGTCAGTTCTCCTTCCATCACCATATATTTGATCCCCCTTACCCTCATCTCCCACCCCCCAACCCCCTTACCCTCTGGTAACCACTAAATTACGTTCCCCAGATTAATTTTCAAACCCCGTGGCCATCCTGTGGTCACCGACTGCCCTCCAATCCCCTCCCCCTCCCCCCCACCCCCACTCCCCCCACCCATCTAGCAACCCTCAGTTTTTCCTCTTTGTCTCCAAAACTGTTTCTGATTAGTTCATTCACTTATTCTTTTCTTTAGATTCCACAAATAAGTGAGATCATATGGTACTTATCTTTAAAACATGTTCAAACCTTATATTTAGGCATCTTTTGTTTTTAATTTATATGGTCATGGAATTATTTAACATATAATTCACTGGTTGTTGATTCTCAAGTACCTACTAATCCAGCTTTCCAGGACCAAATTAGAATTATATGACATATTTTAATTAAAATCAATCATTTTGAGGTATATTTTTATCTTATTATGAAAATTAAATTGAACATTAATTTTAAATTATCCTTATCGTGTATATACAGCATTTTTTCTATTGGTTAGTTTGTTAGAAAGAAATGGGATTTAATACTTTCCTTCCTTTCTTTCCTCTTCTACAAATATATGTATGAGTTGGTGAAAAAAAGAAGACATAATTATTAACAAATAGAAAATGTGTCATATATTTTCTAAGTACTTAATATTGGTTTTATGAACAGGAATTACAGTGTTTTTGGTGACTATGAGCAGATTACATAAATTCTCAGAGTTTCAGTATTGTCATATATAAAATAGGGCTAATAATATAATCCACCTTAGAGAGTTTTTGTGAGGATCAAATAAGCATGAAAAACTCTTATTATTGTGCCTGGCACATAATGAACACTCACTCTATAAATGTTCATTGTTGTTATTGTCACTGATAACTATACTGCTGTCTTAGATATACTTAAAACATAGCCTTAGTAGAATAGTATTTCCTTAATAGCTGATATAAGGTATATGCTAAAGAGAAGGGTAACCATTTGGACTCTCATTAATGAGATTGTGCCCGTAATCCAAGCATGAAAACAATTTTCACAGTTTTGCAGTCACACAGTTCTCACTTTCATTTCTACATTGTGCATTTCTAGATGATTGAAATTAAACAAATAGTACTTAAAGAAATTTATATAAGGCTTGTAACCTCTGTCTGCAAAACAAAAATAAGGGATTTTTTTTTGCTTGTTTTTAAGAACTGAAAAAGGTGTGCCCTTAGAGTTTATGTTACCCTCTGTTCTCATTTAGAGATAAGGATCTAACAGAGTTCAAGTCACACAGTTTAATTTTTGAAACACGTGATTACAAAGATCCTTTAAGAATGAAAAGACCAGGTCAAAACACCTTATACCAACACTTCAATTAGGATGTCTCATACCTACCCATTAAGCAGGCAGCCAAAGTTAAGTTTTGAAGATCAAGTGCCAAGAGCAACATCCTCATCACAGTGGAGCATTTCCTTGTAATCAGTGAGCATCTGAGATGGCAGGAAGTCCGCAGTGCTCTCTGACAAGAGTGAAGTCCACGTTAGTGATGGCACTCGGGAGTCTGGCATATATAAAGCCAGTTTTAGTTGAATTTGAGTGAATGGATACATGAGCTCAAACATACCGTGTAAAACGAGAAGAGAAAGTAGCTAAAAACAAAATCTTAGTTGAAGGGTGAGATGTAAAGCAACTTGAGCAGTTATCAGGGAAGCAGGGGAGCCATGAAGAAGTAGGAGGGCAGGAGAGCATTTCAAGAATGAGATTCATAACGAATAGGTGACATGAAGACTAAAAAGAGGCTCCTGGATCTGAGAGTTTAAAGATAGGAAACGATGCAGCAGTTTCAGCAGAGTGCTAGATAAAGAAATCACAATGCTGTGAATTAAGGTGCAGGTTGAAGGTGAGTGGATGGGGGTGCAGGTGATTGGTCCAGGAAGTCTGGAGGAAGGAAACTCCAAGACGTGTAGGTGCTGAAGACATGGAGTTAAAAAAACATCAGAGCACTCAAGACCTTTTCAATAAAAATAGGAAATGAGAAATATCCATGCAAAAAGTCACAACCTATTCCATTTCTAGACTATTCCCACTTGAGAGTTCTGCAGTACCGCCATACCCCCTGCCCACCCCCCTCCCCAAAGTAATGAAAGCCACGAAAATATGAACACACAAAAACCTACAGGCAGTGTCTGGACTGATGAAAAATAAATCCCTAGAAATAGGAGCAGAGTGAAAAAAAACCCAAAAAACAAACAATACTGACCCAGAGAGAAATAGACCCTTTTTGTGGTCTCTCACATTTTTGCAAAACAGTGCAAATGTTAACAGTTTCTGCAACTTGCTACTTTGCCCCACAGGACGGATGAAATTCATGAAATTCAGTTGAAAGCCAAATCTGGTTCCCGCTCCTGACCCAAAGCATCTGGTTTGTGATAAGGACTGGAATATCCTGTGTTTTCTAAAGTATTTGGTGGGTGTGGTGGTGGCAGGAGTCACAGGCAGAAGAATGGACAAATGAGCTGATTAACCAGAGCATACATGAAGGTGGGGAGGACCCGGGTACTTTCACGTGGTATTGGGGTAGCTGGAGAGGCCAGGGAGATGGTGCCCATCACCTAGGCCTGGTCCCCACTTATTCACAGATTCATGGATTTCATTCATGGTCTCTGGATTTCAACCCCAAGGTGTACACTATGTGCCTGGGGCATTTACCCTGAGACAACTGCAGTCTACAGTTCATAAAACCACAGTAGGACTATAGCTGAGAGAAGGAGAATGAGGGAGGTAACTATGGTATGTGGTTATACACTGTTATAGTTATACATAAATGTGATATATAGCCAAATATATGCGTCGATATATGTGTGTATGTCTTGAAGGTTTCTAAGAGTTGGTTATAATTTTCTCTTAAACCTACATTTTACTATTCCAAAAATAAAATACTATCCACACTTTACTGGGTACTGAGTTGTACAAATTTGATTTGACATTCAGCATGAAAAAAATCTCATTTATCGTACTTGTACATATGACAATAACCTCCCACGTGAAAACTATTTTAATGTTTATGAGCCACTGGCTAACATTCTTACATGACACTCGACTTTTCAAAATGCTTTTGTGTATGTTTTGCTTTTGGATCCTACTCCTGGTCCTACAGCTACTTGTCCCTGCCTCCATTTTTACTGTCGAGGAAACAAAGAAAGGGAATTGTTAAATTTATGGGATCTAAATGTAGCTGTAAACGAAAGTGGACATATTAAGTTCTTCCCAGTCCTGAGTGAGTGGGGACCCAGGAGGACGGTCTGAACGTTTATTCAAAAACAGAACATGTTGGTGCTAGGACTACAGACAGCTGGAAAGGAAGCCAGTGTGGGATGTAAAGAGAGTGAGCTCACTTTTGGAAGAGCCAAGTTTCAAGTGACAGTGGGATAACTAGGTATGCATTGCTGTGCAGAGAAGCAGCCAGGATGGGCGTGGAGGCAGGAAACTGGATGAAGGTGATAGGTCAGGCGTAGATGTGGATTTGGCAATCCTCCAGATGCTGATCAGAGCTCCAAGCCGGGAGGCATGTGTGCTCACGGAGGGAGTGTGCAGAGAAGGGCGCCGGTCAAAGCCAAGCCTTGGAGGGCCCACGTGAGGCGCAGGAAAGGGAAGAGGGCCTTTCTAAAGAGCCAAGGACAAAGAGGTCCTGAGAGAACCAGGAACATAGTACTGAGAAAGGAAAGAGGCCGCGATGTCAAGTGAAAACTGGTGTTCAGAACGACGGTGCTCCTGAGAACTCAGTAAAACCTTTTAGGTTTTACATTCTGATTAAAAATTGTTTATGCATTTAGAGTAACTGGATAATTAAATGAATTGGAACAGCTCATTCCCTAACCAATATGGCTCAAAAGAACTCACTCTTTTTTTAAATAAATGTTACCTAATTGTCTTATATCTGTGCACCTTCACTCAGTACACGGTCCTCCTCTGTCGCCGCTTGGATTTTAAGCTCCGGAGAGCAGGGGCCGAGTGCATTGCACATTTAATCTCAAGTGTATGCTGAGCACACAGTGGGCTGCCTGGCAGACGGGAGTCCGTTAACTGTGTGAACGAAGGAATGAATGTCCCTCTTCTCCTTACCACGGGTTTATTTTTCCTCTCTGGGACTTTCTGACTCCACATTTTCCCATTGTTTGGAAAGATATATTTTCAGGCTTAGCAGTGATTGGCAAACATGTTTATATGGGGCTTTGGCATGTAACATGCAAAAAAGTTGTGAAATCAATTTGCTGCAGATAAAGATGGACAGATGGAAATATCTGGTGCTTTTCTACACATGTGCAGTACACATAATGAGATCATTGCTTATCGTGCTACACTTGAACTCTGTTTTACCAGATTTTAGGAAGAGGATCGTGTTAGGATAGAAATATTCCCTCCTGACTGGAAAGAGAATGGGGGGTGGAACATTTATCTGTCTTGAGCTTTTATATACTTTTTCCTAAACACTTACCAAATCTCTTTGGAGAATTTAGATTTCTGTTTCATTCAAACAATGGTATAGTTGCACCAATTCTATCTGTTTTACCATGTTCTATGTGGTGAAGGAGAGTAAAGAAAAAATAAAGTTAACAGAGATGGAGAAAGGGAAGGAAACTAATGTTTTTTAAATCAATGTGGGGAGCCCATCTTGGAAACTAAAGGATCTGCGTGCAGCATTAAGCAGGTTGCAAAACTAATATTGACTTAAATATATGGGGCATATTAATTTTATTACTTTGTATATATCCAATCATGCCATCCGTCTGGGTCTCCACTGACTGGGGAGTGGGAGGAAATTAATAAAATATCCCCTTTCATTTAAAGCTAAATTTGATCCAATAAGTTCAACAATTCCCTTTCAGGAACTCTTAATTTCTTGGATAACAATGCAGTTTTATCTCTGCTTGACCAGGCTGTCCTACAAAATGAGTATCTCATATCTCAGATTGGTGTAGGGACCCAGAGTTCTTAACAAGGTGAAGGAATAAGGTCTGCTCTTGATGCTGCTGCCACATCTCTAACACGTGCTCTCTTCTCTTTGAGAGGGAAATAATGACACAGTCTTCTTGACCACTCAGCTCTTTTCCTTTTGGTGTACCTCCCACCATTATCTCTCTCCTCCTGGAGACCTGTCTTACAGAAACCTCTATATTCAGGGTGAATAAGCCTGGCCCTTTGAGAAAGTGAACAGTGTGTGAATGGAGGACTTGCCCTTAAGAGAGAAACCGGCTTGCAAGGTTATTTTCTTGCTGCATAATTCTATTTCACATGCCATAAGCTAAGTATTGCTCTGTTCCTTTTCTCTGCAATCTTTCTCTAAAAATTCTAATGATCTGTAGGAGATAATTAAGTCGTAGAGTTCAGGAAAAAATTCTTGAATGGAAAAAGAAAAAAATATGACCTCAGTTTAAATACACATCCTTAAGTTTTTCCTAAATGCCCATCAGATGATCTCCCTCTCTCCTGAGTGTATCTCTTTTCCTAGAGACCTCAACCGTGCATCCCAGAGTTTTCCACACTTCTACCCCAAAGTGCACTACATAGTGTCATTTTAGAATTCTTTTCTTACTCTACTATGTTGGATTTGCTATTTCTTCTTTCTTGACCTGTGCCTAATTTTACATAAGCACATTCTTTAGGAGTTTTCTAAGAAAGAACACTTGGAGGTAAATTTTATTAAATTCTTGTTTCTTTGCAGATGTCCTCATTTTACCTTGACATTTGATTGATAATTTCACTGAGTACAGAATTCTGAGTTGAAAATAATTTCCCCCGACATTTTGAAGTCATTCCTAGAGTCATTGATAAGTCATAGGTCAGATGTCCCTATGGTCTCTATCCCATTTTCTTTATTCTTGTGTATTTATGGCACATATACTGGGGATGCCAAAAAATGTATACACATTTTAAGAGATGTTATCTATGCTCAAGCAATAGTTCACCGTAATCAGAAGTGTCTGGATGCTGATGGTAACCACTTTGAGCACCTCTTGTAATTGCAGAAGTCAAACATGACTTGTATTCATCTTTTGTTATGGGTATATGTCAAGTATTACAATTTTAATAGTTTTTTCCTTTCTTAATATGTGTATGCATTTTTTGGCACCCTCTGTATATAGTATGTGTGTATGTATAGATGACATTTTTTTAACAATCATTTTAGTGGAGGCTGAGGATGGTGAGGAGAAATGTATGCATGGTTTATATACCATTTTCATCAGAAAGCTGAGTTTCTCTTCTTTTTTTCTATTAGCTTGGTGCAAAAGTGATTGCGGTTTTGCAATTGTTTTTAACCTTTTAAACCACAATTCCTTTTGCACCAACCTAATATATTGTTTTTTGTTATATCAGAGTATCTTCAAGTGATGTCCGTGGGCAGTGTACTTCCGGAGTCCTCAGGAAGCAGAGCTGTTTTTGTTATCTTTACCCTTGCGTGTGAAAATTCATCATCCTTTACTCTTAGAACTTCGTAGGCATTTCTTCATTATTGTCTAACACTTAGTGTCATGGATAAGAAGACTGATGCCAATTCAATTCTAATTTCTTTGTAAATAACCAGTTTTTGCTTCATTCTAATACATGTAGAATTTTCACTTTATTTCGGAAGTTAGAAACATCAGGAAAGGCTACCGTGAGACTGGTGGCTGTGGGAAAGATGCTAGGCTCTTATTTCGTCCACATGAATCAGAAGTAGCATTGGGACTGGAGAAAATGTGCTGTCACCCTGCCTTCACAGGCACTCTGAGTTCTAGTCATACTGAACGGCTTGCTTTTCTGTGAACCCACCAGCCTCTTTCATGCTTTCATACCTGAGCCTTGGTGCACCTTCCTTCCTCTCCTCTACCTGGGTACTTTGCTCATCATTGAAGGAAAACCTCAAGTGTCACTGTATGTAGGAAGCTGTCCCACCCCATCCCCAGTCTGAGCTAAGTGCCGCCCTACTGTGCTCCCGCAGACCATCCAGGATGCTGCCACTTCCCACTCGTCAGTTATGTGTTCACTCTGTGACCTCTTTGAGGACAATGAGGAGATCTTTTTGTGGGCAGTGACAATGACCTATTCATATCGCTCCTCCAAACCCCTGGGGCAGTACTTGGTCACACAATTGGGTGTTTAAAAATATTCATGAAAGGGAATTAGAATTTTAAAATGCATTACTACTGTTCAGAGCACTGCAATCCGTACAAATGTGATGTCATTTACAAATTACACACTGAGTTCCTTCATTCAATTGATCCCAGAAATATATAAGAAATACTATCTAAGATTCATTGAACACTATGTGCCACTAAGACCTTAAAGCAATAATTCATCTAAGCCTTACAGTAACCAGTGGGCTACGTACTTTTATTATTCTCTTTGCAGATAAGGAAACAGAGCTTTAGGAAGATGAAGATTCTTTTTAAAGATCACACAGTGGGTCAGTGAAGCCGGAAGGTCTGAACCCTGACCGTCTATCTCCACCTTGTACCACACTGCGTTTCCTATGTCGCCAGGTCATTTGATAATACAGTTTAATTCAGTTTAGTTCTATTATTAGTATCTTTTGAACGATGTGCTTCTAGTCATGTGCTAGGCACTCAGACACCCAGTGATTCCTGCCTGAGGGAATCAATAATCTTGAGAGGAAGATGATAGTATAAATAACGAAAATACTGTGTGGTAAGTGAAAAACAGATGTACATAGTCTAGGCGTAATAGGAGCTTACCTATTGCCAAAAGGAGTTATCTCTTGCTATGTAACAAATTACCCCCAACCTTAGCAGCTTAGAACAATAAATATTCATTATCTCACAGTTTCTGTGGGTCAGGAATCTGGGTGTGACTTATTTGGGTGTCTCTCTTTCAAGCTGTCTCCCAGAGCTACAATCAAGGTGTTGTTGGCCAGGGCTGTAGTCTCATCTCAAAGCTTAGTTGGAGGGCCACGTGGTTGTAGTTGGAATTCTCCGCTGTGTTTGAGCTCCAGAAATTGTATATCTGTACTCTTAGCTTTCACCCTACACAAACTTAAATTAGTGTTCAGCCAAAGACTCCAAGAGACTCCTGTGCAGATTTCTGCAGTCCCCATCCTTGCAGACTTAATGTGTATATTGTTAATCCTTAGAATCTTCTGATTTCTCAGTTCCTTCATTTTTCCAGATCTACCGTGTTTCCCTGAAAATAAGACCTTACCAGAAAATAAGCCCTAGCATGATTTTTCAGGATGACACCCCCTGAACATAAGCCCTAATGTGTCTTTTGGAGCAAAAATTAATATAAGACCTTGTGGGGACAGAGCCCCAAAAAGCAGTTTCCAGGCTCTCGGCCTCACATAGAAAGGTGCTGGCTCAGGTAGTAAATGGCCATCGACTGTGATCAAATGGCCATCAGCTGTGGCTAGTTGGCCGTCAGCTGTAACCAGTGAGCCATTGGGCACTAATATAACTGCCGTGGCTAGGCTAGCAGAAAAAAAGGGGAAGCTAGCGAGAAGATGGTGGCTGAGTCTGCAAGCGGCACAGTGAGGGTTGGGAATTGTGTGGCTCCTGTTTCCTGTGTCTCCAACCCAGTCGCCAGTGAGAGTATAGTGGTGTGACTCCCCTACCTATGGTTCCGTGGGTGTTCCTTTTTGGCCTCACCATATCCTGCGTTCCTATGTGGGGAGCGGGACCAGAGACCCCGCCGGACGCCCCACACGACAGACCTGGTCTTATTTTCGGGGAAACACGGTAGCAGTCACTTACTCTAATTTACTCAGCTTCTGTTGGTTAAAACAGATCCTTCCATCCTTGCTTCTTATCTGATCTCTTGTACTTCCTTCAAGACCCTGTAATAAATTCAATCATGGTCCTCCAACATGTCTATGTTCTAATCCCCAGAACCTGTGAATATGGCAACTTATATGGTAAAAGGGGCTTTGTACATGTGATTAAGTTAAGGATTTTGAAATGGGGAGATTGTCCAGGATTATCCAGGTGGGCTCAATGTAATAAGAGATTCAAAATGAGCAAGAGAAGATTGAAGCAGAGATCAGAGAGGACAGACATTGCAACTCTGCTAGTTTTGAGGATGGAGGAAGGGGCCACAAGCCAAGGAATGTGGGCATTCTCCTGAAGCTGGACATGGCAAGGAAACAGATTCTTACCAAGGGTCTACAGAAGGAATATATGCCAATTGATATCTTAATTTTAGCCCATCAAAACTGATTTCAGACTTCTGATCTCCAGAATTGGACAATAATAAATACATGTTGTTTTAAGCCAGAAAGTTTGTAGTAATTTTTTTTTTTTTTTTAATAGCAGCAAGAGGAAACTAACACGTACCCATTAGAATCTCTTTCACTTGCCCTTTCAGTCTCTTTTCCTTGGTTCCTTTCTTCACCTGTAAATGTTCTTGAACTTCACTGGAGTCTGAGTATTCTTTAGGATAGTCCTTTTCACCATCGTCCTGTTACTGCTTCTATGTCCTTCTTACCCACTCACCATGTTATTCTTTGTATTGAGTTCCTTTCCCAAAACTCACTGAAATTTTTCTTTGGAATTTCCTTTATAAAATTGTAACACCCAGGCCTATCCTTTGACTTCCTTCTCAGTGTTTCTTCAATATTTGATAAAGTGGGTGGCAGAACCTACAATCTCTCTGCCTTTTAAAAATTGATTTTACATTTTAGAACACTTAAATTTACAGAAAAATTGAGAATATAGTACAAAAGTTTCTGATATACCCCTTTAATCAGTTTCTCCTACTATTAATATAAATATGGTATGTTTGTTATAATTTATGAATGATTATTATTAACTAAATGCTATATTTTATACAGATTTCCTCAGTTTTTACCTAATATCATTTTCTCTTCCAGGATCCCATCCAGGACACAACATTATATTTTGTGTTGTGTCTCCTTAAGCTCATCTTGGCTGTGATAGTCTCTCAGACTTTCCTTGGTTTTGATGACCTTGACAGTTTTGAGGAGTTCTGGTCAAGTATTTTGTAGAATGTCCCTCAGTTTGAGTTTGCCTGATGTTTTCCTCATAATTAGACTGGGATTACAAGTTTTAGGGAAGAAGACCACAGAGGTAAACCCTTACATCATCTTAAGGGTACGTACTGTCAACATGATTTACGACTGTTGATGTTGAGTTTCCTCACCTGGCTGAGGTAGTGTTTGCCAAGTTTCTCATCTCTAAAGTTCCTTTTCTCCCCTCTTTCCATATTCTACTCTTTGGAAGCAAGGAGTCACTATGCACAGCCCACACTACAGAGTAGGGAGTTATACTTCTCTACATTCTCTTTTAAATCTCCTGCCTTAAATTTTCTTACAGAGCCTGATCTTGTTTCATTTTTTCTTATCACTTTGATTTTCTAAATATAGGCCTACACAAATGTTCTGTGTTGGTGGTGTCTACATTTCCCCCCTTAGTCCAACTCTTCCACTCCAGTAGCTTCTCTATCTTCTCCTTCCCACAAGAGGCTCCCAAAGGTTTAACTTTAGATCTAGCCCCTCTTCTGAGCTCCAAACATGGATATCTCTGCAATATCAACCTGTGAAACATATCAGTTCAACCTTCCCCAAACTGCACTGTTCATTTTCTCTCCTTCTTCATTTCCACTAACAGCTTTTCTAATTGCTGTGTTGTCCAGTCATGGAAACTCAGAGTGATATCAAATCTTTCTTGCTTGTACCTTATTCAGTAATGTATCTTCTCTGAAATCCTCCATATAAAATCTCTCTCTCACTAATCTCTTCTTTTGTATCCCCATGGTCATCCAGAGTCAGTGCCCATTTTCTCTTATCTAGGTAGTTTCAGCTGGCATTTGATCATGTACCTCTTTCCTCACAGTCTATTCTATGCCCACTGTCGCATGTTTTATTCAATATAGCTGAGGTCATAGTATTCTGATATAAACATGTCTAATGACTCCCTATTAGCGAATACCTTCTTCCTTCCCTTTATCCCTCCCTCCTCCCCTTATACACCCACCCCACCACTACCACCACCACCAACAATTATTGAATGGCAGGCATTTTACTCAATACGAGTGTGATAGAGACAAAAATTGTTAAAATATGGCTCCTGTCAACCAAGGTTGACAGGACACATTCTTCACTGTGACATGCAAGGCACCAAATATTTTAGTTCTTACTTCCAAATATATCTTCTGCTCACTGTTATCAAAATATGTCTATATAAATACTGCCTTAAGCATATTATTTAATCTTTCTAGAATGCCCTGCTTTCTGAGACAACCCCTTTACAAACACACAGATGAGCGTACACACACACACACACACACACACACACACAATGGTATTGTCTGTATTGTCTTCAAATTCATGAAGCATTCTGCTGTCTTTAACACATGTTTTTGGTTGCTTTGTTTTCTTTTGTGCTAAAGTATAGTCCTTTGTGTACATGTCTTTTATCCTTTACCAGACTGGTAGTTCCTCCAAGCAAGTGCTCATTTCAGTTATCTCTTATCTTCTCTAGTGATTGCATAAAGTGGACACTCAGCAAATCATTTTGATGGGTTGTCTTGCTTTGCACTCTAATAGAGAAGTCCTTGGAGAGAGAAACAGTGCCTAGACCATTACTGTAAACATTGCCCTGTGTCCCATCAACATGATTAAGAATGGACTGTAGTTTGTACCCAATTTGATACACGTCAAACAATTATTTACCTCACATAAAAAGGGTTAGAAACACTTTTCTTTCATCACTAAAAAATATTAGTGTTAAGAAACAAAGTAAAACACATAGCCCAGGGTATCTGTACCTACATAAGTAGTAGCTTTTACTTAGCAACTTTTAAAATCCTTTGCCAATCAAGATATGTTAAGCACCTTTCTACTATTTAGTTGTGTAAAATGACCATGGTTTTAGAGTTGAACTTCTAAGTAACTTTTCTGTGTACTTTCCAGAAACTGTTTCAAACATAATTTTCAATTTTGAATAATAACATTTAAAATCAACCCCAAGGTAAAAGTTGTAGGACGACATAAAAAATGAAGTCACTTTTCATGTGTTTCCCATTGGCAAATCGCTGTTTCTTTTGCCACCAGGCTTCATCTAATGATGTGACCTTTCCTGTGCTAATAGACAGCAAACAAAAAGCTGCCAGACTGTGATAAAATATAGGTTTTCAATATAAAATGAATTAAGCAGAGAAGATTTATAAAGGTCAAAATCATGGAAAGACTTAAGTTGAAAGAGTGATCTGTGTTTTGATACATGTTGTACCAGGTTTTCTCCAAGGTTATTTTTAAAAATCTTAATAACTGTACTAGGAAATGTATCTTTTTTTAAAGTAACACTAGAGTAGTGTTGACTAATGTTTGTTTGGGCTCAAATGTTAGTTTATTCAATAATTCTTTATTGTGCACCTACTATGGGCCAAGCAAAGGGCACACTAGTGAAGAACTCAATAATGATCCCTGACCTTTTGCAATTTATGGTTTAATAGGAGATACAGGTAAGCAAATGTTCAACTATTCTATACAGCAGGGTCACTGTATAGAAAGTGGAAATACTATTGGAAGCTGTACTTACCTCACTCAGACTTCTAAGTGAAGCCATAAAGATGGAGTTCGCCAGGCATAAAGGAGTGGGAAGTGTGTTGCACTCATAAAGGGTGCAAAAGCACAGAGGAGAAAGAACAGTGTGAATTGTGAAACTGAGAGTTCATTGTGGTGGGAGCTCAAGTTTGAGGGTGTAAAATATTATAAACTGGTGATTCTCAACCCGGGGAGATTTGGGCACCCAGGGGACATTGGTCAATGTCTGGAGATATTTCTGCTTGCCACAGCTGAGTTCGGGGGGGGGGGGGGGGGGGGGCACTGTCATCTAGAAGATAGAGGCCATGGATGCTGCTAAACATTCTACACAGGACAGCCTCCACAACAAAGACTGGACTGTCCTAGGCTAAGAAACTTTGTTACAGATAAACCTGTAGACTTAAATGGGTGTTGGATCACAAATGTACTTAAGGAATTTGGGATTTATTTTGGGAGTTGTAGGGCACCATGGGAGGATGTAAGCACATGTTGTTTGTCACTCCGACAGCCCCTCTATTATTATAGCTGAACTTAGGTATTTATTTATATTGATAGGAAAATTGTGCTTACTATGAATCTCACCTACTCATCTCACAGAGGTTGAAAAAGCATCATTCAAAAAGTTTGCTAAGAAACTTAAAAGCAAAAAGAAAGGATGACTTAATTCATTGATCTTCACCAGTTACTACACTACATATATATATACACACGTATATATTTAAAAATATATATATATATACACATTATATATATAATATATAACATATATATTATATATATAATGTACACACACACACACACACACACATATATATGTTTATTTTATTAGACTCTCTCCTGACACACAGACTCAAGCATGAGCATTCAGTCTCATGAATATGAAACACTAGAGATCAATAAAAGATACACTGGTCCATGGTGCAGTTTCAACTGGAAATGAAAAAGCTAGTACATCCAGAGCAGAGAGGTGTCACTTAAAGTTCCAGACCAGGGTTTCTTAATTTTTTATTTTTAATTCCAGTCCCTTTTGGTCATCTGATAACATTTAAGACTTGTCTTTTTAGAAATACACACTTATTCCCCCAAATATAGGATCTAACTTCAGGGTTTCCCATACCCTATAGAGGTACAGTGACTTCTTTCATGATGCGGATGTTCTCCAAAATATCTAAAGGCCAGATAGATAGCCACAAAAATTTGTGAAAGGAAATCTAGCATAATTTAGAATCATCCAGAGAAAGCGTTGTGTTTTTTCATCAGCGAGGAACTCTTTCCAAAAATGTTCACCAAGATACCATTTGTGTCGTTTTGCAAAATATAAGTAATATTGCATCACAGCCAAAAAATTCAGTGGAAATGAGCAATTTTGTTATGATCCATAATGAAGACAATATGTTGCTCTGGTTACAATAACCTCTGTGATGAACAATTCTGTTAACCACGTGCTTTCTGCTGATTCTCGTCCATTTAATCATTACTTTTCCTAAAAATAGTGATTGATAATAGTCTCAGTGTTTTATAAATGGGAAGAAAGGGTGAATTGATCTGTGCCTGAGTTTATCACTGTTCCAAGTACCAAAATTTTAGTTCCCTTTATTCTCTTTTGCCATAGATGTCTCTACTTACCTTAGTCAGGACAGAACAGCCCCAGAACACACACACTGTTGTAAACTCACACACACACACACACACACACACACACACACACACACACACACACAGCCCTTGTCACTTTTTGGAGGAGATACACATGTTTATTTAAAGGTTTCTAGCTTTACTGATGTAATAACCATTAGCTCAATCCATTTTCTACTTGTTTGTCATTATACTCATCAATTTTCACACATCTTAGTTCTGTACAGAGAATCAGAGTGTCTGCTTTGTCTCTAATTTTTGCTGTGATTTCTAGTAATTTGTTCACTTGAATGAAATTCCATTATAAGGGTCAGAATGTCCCCTGCTGCTCTTTAGATTGGGATTTTGTGGACCCCACAAATCTTAGGCAGAAGTTAACATCTAGTCAGAATCAAGGTATCCACTGGGACTGTAGTTCTCATTTCGGACTCAGGGTCTTCTTACAAGCCCATTGGTTGTTTGCAGAACTCACTTTCTTCTCATGCTTTTCATGTGCCTGTTTCCATCTTTAAGCCAGTGATGGCAGCTGGAGTCCTTCTCATGTTTCCAATCTCTCCCTTCTTTCTGCCACATTTCTCTGACTCCAGCTGGCTAAAATCCTCTGCTTTGAAAGGCTCATATGATTAGTTCGGGTCCACCTGCGTAACACAGGATATTTTCTCTATCTTAAGGTTTGTAACCTTAATTATTGTTATAAAGTCACTTTGCCATGTAATATAACATGTTCCAAGGATTAGGGTATGGACATCTTTGCGGGCCATTATGCTGCCAGAGAGATCTACAGATAAAGTGTCATGGACAGTGAGAGAGAGAGAGAGAGAGAGAGAGAGAGAGATTGATTGATTCTAATTAGAACTATCATGGAAGATCAAAATCACAATGAGATATCACCTCACACCTGTTACCATGGCAATAATCAAAAAGACAAGAGATAACAAGGGTTGATAAGGATGTGGAGTAAAGGGAACCCTTGTGCACTGTTGGTGGGTATATAAACTGATACAGTCACTATGGAAAATATTACGGAGGTTCCTCAAAAAATTAGATGTGGAACTACCATATGATAGAGCAATTTCACTTCTGGGTATATATCCAAAGGAAATGAAATTAGGATATTGAAGAAATAACTGTACCATTATTTTATTGCAGCATTATTCATACTAGCCAAGATACGGAAACAACCTAAAGGTCTGTCAACAGGTGAATGGATAATAAAGATATAGTATGTATACACAATGAAATATTATCCAGCCATGAAAAAGAAGGAAATCCTGCCATTTGTGACAATATGGATGTACCTTGAGGGCATTATGCTAAATGAAATAAATCTGAAAATGATAAATGCTGTATATCACTTACATGTGTAATTTGAAAAAGCCAAACTCATAGAAACAAAGGACAGTGGTTACCGGGTCTCGGGAGTTGAGGAGATGTTTATCAAAGGGTACAAACTTTCAGTTATAAGATGAATAATTTGGGGGAATCTAATGTACAACATGGTGATTATAGGTAACAATATTGTATTATATACTTGAAAGTTGCTAAGAGCGGTGGTGGAAGTGTCAGCCAATGCTGCAGTGGTAATCACCTTGCAGTAGATAAGTGTGTCCAATGAACACTGTACACCTTAAACTTACATAGTGTTATGTCTCAACTAAAAATGAATAAATAAGATATAAATATTTCAAAAACTAAATGATAAAAAAAAACAACCTATCATGTAAGAACTATCTAATTAGGATTGTTAAAGGTGAGACCATTTTTAGCTTGGCCCTGAGGTTTGGATAGAATTTTGGTCGGTGGAGACGAAGTTGATCATTTTAGATGAAGGTAATAAAGTGTTTAGAGATCTGAAGATGAGGAAGTATGAGGGTTTGGACAGCAGTTTTGTCCAAGGATGAAAAAATAAGTTGGAGTCAGGGACCAGAGGTCCTTAAGTTAGGGTCAACAGTTTACTTTTACTAAGAATATACCCTATACTTTGAAGACATTAAATAAAAATAGGTATTAAAATTAAATAAAAACATTCCTTAATGGCTGCAAGTGAATGAGAGGGTCAATTTTGCAATGGTTGGATAAATTTATCAACAGGAGATATAGTGCTACTGGTATGATGGGGGTTGGGGAAAGGTCTGAGAATTTATGAAGCCAAATAAAGAAATGGTACCTCTTAACAATTCCTATATACGAACTTCCCATTAAAGTTTTGATATTCTTTATGAAGTAAAGCCTCAGAATTTACAGATATTCATCCTCAAGCATCATTGTAAATACCTGTTTCCACCACAAATGTGAATGACCTGGAAGTGATCCCCTTCCTTCCTTCATTCATAAAAATAATCTAGTGTAACATGACTTGAAAAATCTAGAGTGAAAAAAGTTCAGAATATATAATAGAAGAAAGATCCCATTTGCAGTAGCAACTGAAAAGGTAAAAGGGAATAAACTTAACAAGAAACATGCAAGACTTACATGAAGAAACCTTTAAAACACTGTCAAAGAATACAACAAAGACTTGAACTAATGAACATTATTATATTCTAGACAAGAGGATTCAATATCATAAAGACATCAGTTCTTTCTATTTTAATTTAAAACTTAATGTTATGAGACCAATAAAAATACCAACAGTTTTCTTTGTTTTTCTTTTTTTACTGGACGAACTGACTATAAAATTCCTATGGCAAAATAAACAAGAATACCCCCAAAATAAAATCTCTAAAAAACAAAACCAGAGAGGTAACACTAGCCATTCCAGGTAGTAAATCATAACCTAACGTTTTAATAATTTTAACACTATGGTAGCAGTCCAAGACTAGACATAGAAACAAATGAAATATGATAGAAAGTACAGAAATAGACCCAAACACATGTCATATAGTAAAGAAGCCATCTTAGATCAGTGGAAAAATATGAATTAGTCAATAAACAGTACTGGGACAGCTGGATGGCTATCTAGAAAAAAATTGTATCTACAGGATAAATCCCAAGTGGATCAAAAATATAAATGTAAAAAGTGAAATCATAAGAGCACTAGAAGAATCCATGAGAAAATTCCTTTATGATCTTTCTTGGAAGATCAGAAATCATAAAAGAAAAAGCATATTTAATTACTTTAAAATGCCTTCATAGTAAATGCAACATAAGCTAAGTCAAAATACACTAATTAATTGATAAATACTATATTTGCAGCAATATTTGAAGTAGCGAAAATATTGGAACCATTTTAAATTTCATCTGTAGGGACCAGTTAATAAATCATGCTTGATCCATACAATAGAATACTATGCTGCTATAAAAAAGGAAAAGGGGGTTCTCTATGTATTGATACAAAAAGAACTCCAAGATACATTATGAAATGAAAAAATGCAAAGTGAAAAACACTGTTTTAGTATGCTACCTTAGGTAGAAAAAAGAAATTGTGTGTGTATATATATATATATATATATACACACACACACATATATATATATATATATATATATATCCAAAAATATATACACATTTTAATAAAGGAAAAAACTATATTAAAATTGTAATACTCAATATATACCAACAACAAAAGATGAATACAAGTCACATTTGACTTCTGCAATTACAAGAGGTGCTCAAAGTGGTTACCGTCAGTGTAATTTTAATACAGTTATTTCCTTTATTAAAATGTGTATACATTTTTTGGCCCTCTGTGTGTGTGTGTGTGTGTGTGTGTGTGTGTGTGTGTGTGTGTGTGTGTTTAAATTTGCCTGTATATGGATAAAGAAACTAGTTCTTATCTAGAAGCTGGGAAATTGGGAGAAGTGTGTCACAGTTGAGAGTAAGATTTTTCTCTCAATTCTTTTTTATATTACTTAATTTTGTATTTCTGATTTAAAAATTTGAATAAAACATCTTTAGTGATACTTTTCTTTTCCTAGGCAACCTTATTCATTCTACCAATTCCTGTTTCATTAAGTTATCATAGGGGACATGTACCAACTGCAGAGTTTCTTCAAGGCATCAGAATTCTATGACATCAATTCAAAAAGTCGACCTCGTATGCAGTGCTCTGTGGCGCTAAAATGCAAAACTGCGTGAGCATTGCTCAATTTGACCAGGGTGAAGTCCTTCTGGGTTTTGGCCTTCCACAGCTTCATAGCCACTGCCAAATAGTTGGTCACACTCTGTAGCTCTCTGAATTCATCCACCGGGCTATAAAATACAACGCCAGGGATCTGGGTAGCCAGGTGGTGGGGTCTGGGGCCAGGAACTGTGCAAGTCAATTCAGGATTAGGATATAAAGTCAGCAAATATGAGGGCCGCAAGAGACAAATGCTGGCCAGTATCCCCACTCTAGGTTTCTTTCTCTGCATCCCTCGCCTCAGTGGGGGCCCTGCCCTCTTGCCTGTCTAGAGCCCTGTGAATTTCAACATGGTATAGTGTCAAAGGAGAGAGGGAGGACATTAGACAGAAAAGGAGAAAATTGCCATTTTCAGCTTTATGTACACGAATGGTATTTTCAGTTAATAAGATGTTTTGCAGAAACTGCCTAATAGTTTCTTTAAAATCGTTTTTATATTATGTTTATGTGTGTCTTTCTTTAAAGAGTTAAATTCTAGGAAAAGGGGCCTGGATCCTTTAAAATAGGGCAAGCTGTGACTCTGAAGATCATTTCTGTGCATACAGAGGGCAGATGGCAGAAGGGAACAGGCAAGCTTAGAATAAATGAAATTCCATTCCAATTAAGAAAGGATCCTTGGAAGCACCTCAAGCAAGCTAGAATTACTGTCATGCCTGTTGATGTTTTAATCTCTACTTTTCTATTGGGTGAGAGGCATATAAAGGAGCCGAGAAATAAAGCAAGTAACTTGAGAAACCAAATGAAGTTTTTTTCTTTATAAATTTTAAGTAGAAAGAAGCTGGCTGAAGTTGAGATGAGAGCACGACATACGTGGTATGAGAAGAACAAAGGCTACGGTGGTTTAGATAACTGACCACAGTGGATAAGATTTTAATTCTTTAAAGAAGCCCTAGAAAAACTGGAAAACAAAACCAAAAACCCAAAACAAAACATATTGAAAGGGACTCACTCAAGCTTTGAAGGGCAATTCAAGGTTAAATGAAACAATGAGCAATAGAGCTGAAGATGAGTTAGAAAAATATCCAGTTTTAACTGGCATCTTCCCCTTTTCTCTAAATTTTGGATCTGGTTTAAAAATAATATTTCGATGGGCGGGGGGGTGGGGGTAAGGGGAAGGTGAGGGGATTAGATAACAATCAGTAACCACAGGATGGCCACGGGGTTTGAAAATTAATCTGGGGAACATAATTTAGTGGTTACCAGAGGGTAAAGGGGTTGGGGGGTGGGAGATGAGGGTAAGGGGGATCAAATATGTGGTGATGGAAGGAGAACTGACTCTGGATGGTGAACACATAATGTAATTTATAGATGATGTGATACAGAATTGCACACCTGAAATCTATGTAATTTTACTAACAATTGTCACCCCAATAAATTTAATAAAAAAAAATAAGTCATGGGGATGTAATGTACAGCATAGGGAGTATAGTGAATAATATTGTGATGGCGTGGTACAGTGTCAGATGGTTGCTGGACTTACCATGGTGATCACTTCCTTAGGTATATAAATGTTGAATAACTATGGTGTGCCCCTGAAACTAATATAATATTGTATGTTAGTTATATTTTAAATAAAAATCTTTCAAAAAAAATACTTCTCTGTGTTTCTGCTTTCTTGTTTAATTGAGAATTCAACTTCAGATAGAGCCTGAGCAGAAAATTTGGCTAAATCCTGTAACTGACTTAACTATACCTGTGGGAAGCTACTCAGACCTTGAAGCTGTAATTTTGATCTCACTCTGAATAGCTGACAGTTTACTCAAACAGTGGGCAGAGGGTCCGGAGAAATGTAGAGGCACCAAAGTGGTAGCATGAACATGGAAACCTACAAAATAACCTTGGTAAATACAGCCTGTAAGCCACACCCTGCCACACACCTTTTTTTTGTTGTTTTTGTATGTGTTCATAAAGGACAGCCCTGACATCTGCTGTTCGGGCAGATGCAGTTTTCAAACGAGAATTAGATCTTACGTCGTCAGAGCCTAAATAGTAAGAAAAGCAAACGAAACTTAAGGATGATCATTGAAGTATATTTAATGCTTATTTGTGCTACTCAAAAGCCAGTAATTTTGATCTTTGTATTATTTTAATAGAGTAGTTTTCAAAAGTTTTTAACAACAGTGGAACTCATCTTTCAAATGTTATCTTTTACAGAATTTGGACACATAAAACAAACAAAAAATAGAATTTTAGTAACTTTAACCCTATATTATAAGTTCACATTTATAACAGTTTTTATCTTATAATACCAGAGAAAATAATTAGGCTGTTTTGACAAATTGATAAATTGAAAGCAAGGATTATTATCATAGTTTTATGACAGTTGTAATATTTTATCAGCTTCAACACTTAACAAATTTTTGTATTTTGTTTTATGTATTTGCACAATTGGGAGAAAATCCTAATTCATTTAATAGGAGCAAATGACACTCATCTAGACCACTCATTTTGCACTCTCAGGGCCTTCTCAGGGTACAGAATTACACTGATTCTGAAACACCACAATGGGTGCTAGATGTTTTCCTACATTTACTCATTAATGTTACCTACTGCTTACATAATTAAGCGGGTAAGTGTTCACATTTCAGAGACGTGGAAAAAAGGACATTTTGGGTTTTTTTTTTTTTTTTTGGTAGAAAATACTTTAAAAATTTGTCTTATACCATAATGGAATGTTTGGTGTAGTTATTTTTTAACAATCTTATATACTTCAATGCTTGCCTCTATTAAATAGAGTCACTTAAAGTTTCAAAGCAGTAAAATGAATTTCGTTTTGCATATTAAGTCCAAGATTTGGTTTTATTGTTAATATTGTCAGTAACTATAAGGATGGTACTACTGCAACTTGAATAGCCTAATGAATCTTAGTCATATTGTACAAATTATTGGCAAGACACAACACCTGATGCAAATGTATAATCTAACGTGAAAGACAAGCACAGTCTGAATAATTAATAAAAAGACATGTATGCAAAGACACATAAATTTTTAAAGACTATATTGTTTTATAAGAAGTTCAACTTTATGCAAAAATACGTCAAAGCAAACATTATTTTGAAATTTGTACTTAAATGATTTTACCTGAGCGCATGGTATCAGGCATTAAAACTCTCTGATGTGTTAAAATTTGGTTTTCAACACTTTGAACAAGTGGGTTTGTGTGTTACAGTTTAAATAATATCTAAAAATGCATGAAGTAATGTTTGAATTAAACAGCTGTGGGACTCCTGAAGCACATTTTGAAATATCTTTTAAGATATCTCAATAGTGGAGTCAGAGTTTGGGGATCTAGGGTTGGAAACAATTAGTACAAGCCTCAAATCCTGAGCTTTCATGTTGGTGTATAAATCCCATAAATCTCTTAATCACTCCTAGAGCAAGCTTTCATCTAATTTTCCCAAGAGAAAGTTATCAAAGCAATTCTCGGAGTTGAATTAGGCCATGTTGGAGCTCTTCAGAGGATAGGCTTCAGATATTTCTCATAAATCAATATGTCTCTCAAGCTTGTCAAATATAATAACTGTGTTAAATTCATTTCTTCAGAATGTTGTACTATGACATTGTGTCTTCATATTGTTATCACAAAAAGGTTGTTACTTTTCTAAAAAAGTATAAAGTTAAACCTTTTTAAGTAAATCATAGGGAATATTTTATAAGACTGTTTCACAGTAAGTTTTTCTGGTTTGGCCTTTAGTTAATTTTACCATTTATCCATATCAACAAATTGTATTTTATTTAAGACATTATGAACTGTAGTAACTATTGATGAAAATGCAACACCCAAATTTTTCTCAGTAGGCTAATAATCCAGTTGGAAGCAAATAAAATTAGTGCACGTATCCTTTATATTACGGATTGGACTTAAACAGGACAATTACCATAGTCTATAGTTATAGCTTGATTACAACTTTCACTTTCTGTATCAATTAGGTAATATGAAATGAAACCCATTTAAAAATATGTCATCTTCATATCTCAGTTTGCTCTCCCTCCTGTTGTTTATTTCAGAAGAGTAATAAACTCTGGTAGGTGTCTCCTCTCTATAAGTAGGCAATGTGTAACTAGTGACTTTCTTCTAAAGAATTCATGATAATGATTTTAGCCATTTTTGAGCCTTGACTTGTACTCACATTTTCCTCACTATCATATTTTTTCAAGCAATCTGTGAAAGGTAATATTACAACTCTCACTTCCACTAGCTAGTTGTAAGAATTGTATTTGCACTCTCATCTTCTTCCTGTTTTGTCCTTATGTTGATCTGTGAAAGTACTAAGGGAAATACATTCTTTTTTAAAAATATATATATATTAATATATATAATATTATATTATATATATAATATATATATTCTAATATATATATATTCTAAAATATATATATATTTTTTATTCTATTCTAATATATATATATTTATATATATTAGAATAGTACTTAACGTGAAGAGTACTTAACGGAAAGAGTACTTAACGTGAGATCTACCCTCTTAACACATTTTTAAGTGCAGAAGACATTATTGTTGACTATAGGTACAATGTTGTATTCTTTTTCCTCTTTATTTTAGTGGCCAAGTGAGACTCCTGGGGTGTGGCGCCACCTGGTATGGTGGGTAATACCCCGGGAACGCAAAACAAACTTCAGGAGGGTAGTTCAGAGGACTCACTCGTGAGATGCAGGGAAGATATTACTGTATCAGGGTTGACTACAGCTAAAGCATTACCTGGATCGCCAGATTCAGCAGGCAAGTTTAGCCTCCGTGCTCAGATATATTTTATTTGGATAGAAAAAGCTTATAAAATTTCTATTAAATCCATCCACATGCCCAGATGTGAGAAAAAGTTGTCTTAGTAGATTCTTGGTATTATAAAAACCCCATTTTCTACCAAGGCACAATAAAAAGACTGTTATAATATAAATCTATAATATAATATAACATAATATAATAAAAGATGTAATATAATATAATATAATACAGTATGACATAAAGCTAATTCTGGTTTAGTGCTGACCTAGTAAGGGGTTAGAAGAGGACCTATTAATTTAAGTGGAAAAAAATCTAAATATTTATTCTTGTTTTTGGAATATATTTACACATATATATGAATGTGTCTTCATTCTGGAAAGTCACATTGCTCACGAAAATAATAAAACCACACTAAACTGAATCAAATAATAGTCCAAGTATGGTTATCTGACTCAAGAGACTATAAATTTATCTCATTTCCCATTCTTCTTTGCTGACCAGTTAGTTCTTCCAGTTCTACTGCAGGGCACCACTGATTGAGGCAAAGTGATAACCTTGAAAGAAGCGATTTCTCTCCATTTGCTAATAGCTACCTTATCTATTATGTAGAAAAACTAAAGTACTTTGCCATACACCCCATCTTCCAGAAAAAACAAACAAACACACAAAGAAAACCTATTTATATACTTTAGGAAGCCCTTAAATAAGTGGAACAGGTGATACTGTCAACAAAATTTTGAAGGTACGACTTAGCATCTTTAAACAGACATTCTCTCCAAAGGTAAGGCGCATAGACTGTGCCTCATTTATTTGATCTTTGACAGGTAATGTAGAAGTCTAATGACTATCCATTCTGTCTCTCTCATTGTGCTTTATACAATATACACAAAGAATTTCAGGTGGATGGAAGATATAAGTGTGCAAAGCAAAATTGGTAAACCACTTGGGAAAGTAATTTGATAATGATTAGTAAACTTAAAGATATATCCACTTTCAGGTATGTACCCTAACTCTTACACAAGTGCATAAAGAAGCACATAAGAATATTCATTACAGTAACTGAAACAACTAGGGGAACGGACACACCAATGATAGGCAGCTAAAATGAATAAATTTTCCTTATATGTATTGAAATATAATGTTGGGTGAAAAGCAAATTTCACAATATTTATTATACCATTTATATAAAATTATTTAAATACAGTTTATGTAGTAAATATATACAGATATGAACAGGAAAGACACAGACCATCTTCAGATAGAGTTTGCCTCTGGAGAGAAAAGCATGAAGATAACTAGGTCCAGAGGAATACAAATGGGGTTTCAAACTTATCTGTAATATTTTAGTTCTTTAAAAAGAATTGCTGATGTAAGTATTATAAAGTTAACATCTATCAATTCTGGGTCATGGATACCTGAATATATACCATATCATTCTCTGTACTTTTCTGCTTATTTTAATCATTTCATACCAAAGTAATAAAATGATAACTATACATCTTAAAGATAAATTGAGTTAAAAACCAAAAATTCATACCACTAAATTTTAAAATTTTATCTCCCAAAATAACTATTGGTAATGAAGATATTTTAAAAAGTAAATAACTGACTTTAAAAATAATAAAAAGTGAACATTACATAGGACTTAGCAGTGATCAATATGTTCTTTAGACAAAAATTGACTGTCTTCAATGCATTTACTTCAAGAATTAATTCAGAGCAACTACTTTAAAACCTGAGGCAAGTGGCTGAAGGGAATAATGAAGATGATTGTAGAAATTTATGATTTCAACACTGGGTCTTTGTAAAAATAAAGAAAATGGACAAATTTCTAAAATAATCTAAGTACATAAGGAAAAAACCTAATAAGTGAAATTAGAAAGGAAAAAGATGCAACTACAGTGACAACAGAAGTGAAAATGAAAAGACAATATTATGCACACTGATATAATGTTTTTGAAAACATAATAAAAGGAGTATTTTTTCTGAAAAAAATATACATATAAAATGCTGACTCCAGAAGAAATAGGAAACCCAAATAAAAGATAATCAAGGGAGAAATTAAAGCATTTATCAAAGGCTCTTGCCCCCAATCATATTATTAATGAGTTATTTAAGATTAAAGCAATAGATAATTCTTGTTCATTATAAACTGTTCTGGACTACTGAAAAATATCAAAAGCTACCTAAGTCATTTTCCAAAGTTAACAAATCCTGAAATCTACATTTGTCAAAGATAGCATTAAAATGTATTCTATAGATCTGTCTCACTGCTGTATAAGGTGCACATGAAAAATACCTAACAATAGAATTAATTACTGTATTACAATATTTCATCATATGATATCAGTATATTAACTTATCAATAGCACAAATAAGTAAAACCATAAAGCAGTCTCAATAGGTATTAATGGACATTCTGATGAAATATAATGCTTATTACCTATTTAAATCTCTTTAAGACTAAAACTCAAACTAATTATCCTTAATAAGACAACAAATTTCTATTTCAAATGAATATTGAATATCATACATAACAATGAAATGCTAGAGGCATTTGTGTTAAATTAGAAATAAAACCAGAATTCCATATCTAGCATTGTACTTGAAATTCTGGAAAAGACAAAAAATAATTGTATATATACGTGGAGTAAAATAGAACAAATGATCATTATTATTTGCAGGTGATATACTTTAATTTACAAAACTCAATAGAACCCCTTGAAAGTCTATTAGAATTAATAAGAGTATCATAGAGACTGAATATATATATATATATATATATATATATATATATATATATGCCATGTTTCCCCAAAATAAGACCTGGTCTTATATTAATTTTTGCTCCAAAAAATACATTAGGCCACATGTTCAGGGGATGTCATCCTGAAAAATCATGCTAGGGCTTATTTTCTGGTTAGGTCTTATTTTAGGGGAAACACAGTATATACCCATATATATGCACACATATATGTGTGTATATATATATATATATATATATATATATGTATATATCCTATTAGCTTTTCAGCATATCAATCAGAAAATGTAATTTAAAAAAACAACAACATAATATACCCCTCTCTGTCTCTCTCTCGCTCTCGCTCTCTCTCCCATAACAATAAGAACAAAAACATTGCCTTGTAATAAAACTAAATGGCAATAGTAATAAAACACATGGGGGAAATACCCCACTGATTAAAAAAATGAACTTGTATATATTAAGAGAGAGCAACAACACAGGTTTTTATATAGGAGCAATAAATATCAGAAGGACATTTGTTATTCTCAAATCAATACTTTAATACAATAATTTTTTTTTACATGACAGAATAATTCTAAAATTGATCTAGAAGATAAAACAAGTGAGCCGGCAGTACAGTGTCTAGCCCATGGTAAACACTCAAGGTCTGTTAAATAAGACAGCTTACAAAGAGAAAACCAAACCAGGAAAGGAAAACCACAAAGTGTGGTGTGATGGAGCTATAGAAGAGGAAGTTCAAGAAAAAAGGAAATGCCGACACAATTGAAGAATGAAGAAAAAGAGGATAAATTCAGTAATTCGATGTCAGTGTTGCACTTCAAAAGAGGGGGCCAATAGATGATCGATCTCTTCCGCACCTAACTGAAACAATTGAGAAATCCATCAAAAAGAGTAAGGCATGTGGAGGCCGAAATATTGGCATTATTACTGATAACAGTGATATTGCAGAATGTGAGTGCCAGGCTGCAGCTAGTGGCCCAGTGTTAGAATTATCAGCCTAGTCTCAGCACCAGCTGGACCTGGCTGAAAACAATTGAAAACACACTGTCTCTGGTCAGACTTATTTCTAAGAGGAGAGAAAAAGGGGTTGGGTCTCATATCCAGCAGCACTAGAGTAGAACTTCCACCTACGGTCATTTCATGCACAGGATACTATACAGCACTGAAAAGGAATGAACCACAGCCACACTCATCAAGAATAAACCTCAAAGATATAATATATAGAAAGATATAATACCTCAAAGATATAATACTAGCAAAAGCAGTAACTCACAGAAGAACCCAAGCAGCAATAGTTCCATTTATATATAGCTCAAGACAGACAAGGCCATACAACATATTGTTTAGAGAAAAATACACAGAAAGTAAGCTTTTAAAGCCAAGGAGCGATTATCACGAATGTCAGGGGAGAGGTTATCTCTGGGGCCAGAGCGGGGCGGTAATAACAGTCACACACAGGGGCCTTCTAAGTCACGGGTTATGTTCAACTTCTTGAGTGATCTGTAAGTAAGCACTTACATATCTGTAAGTAAGCACTTACATATCTGTAAGTGCTTAATATGCATGATATGTTTCAAATAGAAAAAAATGGAGAAATGGTATGAAAAAAATAAACTAGAAAACTTGTCTCTCTATAATACCTATATCTTTATTTTCCTAAACAAAACACCACAATTAATTAAATTTAGCTGTCTTTTTTGGAAAGATATCAGTGTATCCCTTTCCACCTTTTGCCATAATATTTTTTTTGACTTAAAGAAAACAATTATAAATTTACAGAAAGGTACAAATATAGTACAAAAGGTTTATGCATCCTTCATCTTGCTTTCCCCAATGATTATGTCTTACGTAATTATGGTACACTACCAAATCAAGCTGACATTGTCTGTATAGTTCTATGTCATTTTATCACAGGTGTAGCTTTGTATAACCATCACATAATCAACGTACAGAACAATTCTGTCACCACAAGTATTTCCCTCATGCTGCACTTCTGTAGTCGCACCCAGTCCTGGCTGCTCATCATCCCTAACCCCAGGCAGCCACTAATCTGCTTTCCATCTCCATAATTGTGTCATTTTGAGAATGTTATATACAGGGAATCACATATTATGAGACTAGCTTTGCTTACTTAGCATAATGTCCTTGATCCATCCGAGTTGTTGAGTGTATCAATAGTTCATTCCTTTTTATTGCTGAGTAGCACTCTATGGTAGGATAGACCATCGTTGAACCATTCCCTCATTGAGAGACATTTTGATTGTTTCCAGTTTTTGGCTTTTACAAATAAAGTTACTATGAACAATCACATACAGGTTGTGGGGTGGAAATAACTTTTCATTTGTCTGGGATAAATGCCCAGGAGTGCAACTGCTGTATCGTATGGTAAATATACATTTAGTTTTTAAAGAAACTGCCAAAATTTTCCAGATAGGCTGTATCATTTACAACTCCACCAGCAATGTATGGGAGATCCATCTGTATTTGGTATAGTCACTACTTTTAAAATTTTAACTGTTCTCATATGTATGTGGTAAGATCTCAGTGTGGTCTTAATTTGAATTTCTCCAATGTATAGCTGTATTGATTTCCTATTGCTGCTGTAACAAACTACTATCACAAACTCAGTGCCTTAAAAACAACACAGATTTATTCTGTTACAACTCAAGAGGTCAAAAGTCTAAAATGGGTGAGCAGGGCTGCATTCCTTCTGAAGACTGAGGGGAACAGTCTGTTTCCGTCTACGAGCCGCCTGTACTCCTCGGCTGCTGGCGCTTTCCCCTGTCCTCAGAGGCAGCATCATAGCATCTTCTCTCCTCTCGGCTCCTGCCTCCGTTTTATAAGGACCCTTGTGATTACATCAGGCCCACATGCATAATCCAGAACAATACTATGTCAAGATCTTTATTTAATAACTTAATCACATCTGCAAAGTTACTTTCGAATGTAAGATAACATATTCACAGGTTCTGGGGATTAGGATGGTAGGTTTTGGTTTTTTGTTTTGGTGGGGAGCATTGTTCTGTCCGCCACAGCTAAAGATGCTGAGCATCTATCTTCTGATGGGTTTATTTACCATCCATCCATATATCCTTCTCAGAGATGCCTTTTGTCATTTTCTAATGGATTGCTTGGGTTTTGTTTTGCTTAACTATTGAGTTATGAGAGTACTTTGTATATTTTAGATAAAAGGTCTTTGCCAGATATATTCCTTTGAGGCTGTAGCTTGTCTTTTCATCTTAACACAGACCAATCATTTTAAATTTATTGTTTTTCTTGATGAATCATGCTTTTTGGTATCAAATCTAAGAAATCTTTGTCTATCCCTAGACCATGAAGATTTTCTCCTATATTAAAAATACTTTCAAGCTTTAGATTTTACACTGTAGTACATAATCCACTTTGAGTTTTTTGCATAAGGTGCAAGGTTTGGATCATAGTTCATTTGCTAACACTTTCTATTTCTTTGTTAAGACTGTCTATTATCTCATCTATTTCAAGTGTTAGTAATTACTCAGAATCATTTTTATGAAGGTTACTTTAAAATCCTTGCTTGATAATTCTAACACCTGCACCATCTTGGTGTTGGCACAGGCATATGTTGATCGTCTTTTCTTAGTGAAGTTGAGATTTACTTAGACCTTTGTATGACGAGCGAGTTTCCATTGAAGTCGTTATGCCATTCTTAGGTCCTAGGTCTCGATCCCACCTGCCTTACTCTTTCCAACTTTCAGACTCTTTTTACATATAGTGTCCAGGGTTTTAGGTGTGCCTCGCAGCAGGAATAGTGAAAACTATGTTTAGTCTATCTTTCCAGAAGTGGAAGTCTCCACATTTACTTTTAAGGGCATCTTGGTTATTGAGCACAATTATGTCACAAAATTTGAATTCAAAATTTCTTTTTCTTAGTTTCTATTGCCAGTGTTTGTGTATATACTTGGTTGCAGGTGGGTAGTTATTGCAGGTGACTGCATCAGTGAACTGGGATTTATAATTTCAATATTTAGCTCCAAAATCAGAGGATTTGGTTTGAAAAATGTTTTAGATTAATTAGAAATATTAACTAGATTTTTCAAACACATAACTTCTAATATCTTCCCTTGATAGACCTAAAACTTTTTAAAGCCAATTGGCTTGGGAAAAGTTAAGTAATCTTGTACTTTATGTGAATCTCACCCATTTAATTCTATGTCTCTAATCAGAGTTGTCATATTTGGTTGTACAGATTGTGTACAACTCCATGTGTGAAGTACTATTCACAATGTTTTCTACTGTAAATAGGATTCACGAAAGACAAAAGTATCATAGTTCCTGGCTTCTAGTCCACCGTCACCTTTTATGATCTTCATTAATCTTACTTGGTTTAATTAGAGCAGAGTGACTCCTTCAGAGCAATCCTCAGGTGCATAGATAATCTCCTAACCTCTCTCTTCCTTCCACATATAAACACGTTGCTTAAAATGTACCACTGGGAGCCCAGTACTTTTAAAGGCTACAATGATATAGACAAAAGGAAGTGGAGGTAGGGGATTTACAGCTGACAGCAAGGTGATATTTCCATTAGGATTTCCTTCAAGCACTAGTTTTGAGGCTCACATGTATTTGGACTTTGTAAGGAGCAGATAGCTCCAGAATTATCTCTAGACTCTCCATATATCTGAACTGGTTGGAGATTCCCTGAGGGAAGTGATAACTGCCTGAGGGATGGGGGTCGGAAGGGGAGATACCAAGGAGAAAGTGATGGTTGTGAGAGCCAGCAGTGCAGGGGCAGGGGGGCTGAATGTTTTTCTCTTCTCACCTGGTCAACTGGTAGATAAGGATGGATATAGTCCTTTCGTTTTCATTCCTTCTTCTTCTATTTTTCTTTCTTTTTTTGAGGTGGGTAATAACATAAGGAGTAAAGCATGGGAATAGCATTTTTATTTTAAAGCAGGAAGCATAAGCATCAATGAAGAGGACTTTACATTTTCACCTTAAAATACGAAAGTACCCAGAGAAGGGGAAATGTGTGAATAAATATGGTGTTTTCATTTTTATGAGCTGCCACCAACAGGAAGACAGTTTTTTGTGTGTTGTTTTCAAGAAGGGTGCAGCCCACTGTGGCCCATGCGGGGATCGAACTGGCAATCTGGGTGTTATTAGCTCCACGCTTTAACCAACTGAGCTAATCGGCCAGCCTCTCATATTTAAATTAATATTGTTGACAACCTGAAAACTGAAAGTTCAATTAAATGAAGGTGTCAACACATTCCTAAATAACTGACTTTATAATGTAAAATATCAACTTTGGGGGTTATCTCTAAACATTCTTGAAAGAATCAAGCAATTCTCAGATGTTAAAAAACATTCATTTACGTACAATAAACAAATGGATTACAAATTAGTTTTAATTACCCGCTAAAACCTGTAGACTCCCACTCTTGCAAATGATATCTATTTATAAATAATTAAAAGTAAAGAGATTTAAGTAGTTTTCATAAATCATATCTTTCTGGCATTAGCTAGAAATAATGAAATTTTACTTTATCTCAAACTCAAATTCTGGTAATGTGTAAGTCAGCTTCTTTGAGTCTCAGCTCATAAAATATATTCTTACCTGCGTTAGCCATTTCATAAGGTCATTGTGAGTGTAAAATAAGGAATTTGGAAAGTGTTTTAAGAGAAAATGTGCAAGTTGTTAACATGGTTGGTAGTTTCTACGTTGATTTAAAATATTTTGTAAGATTGAAGTGAAACACTTTAACATGAACTATAAAGCACTGCGTAATCTGGACCCTCAGCCATTGCTGACATCAGCCCTATGGCTCTCTCTGACTTGGCTGCACTGCATCGGGAGCGGGGCTGCATGGCTGGAGCACAGGAGGACGACCTACACGGTAACTGTTTTCTCCTCTAGGAGGAAACAGTTGTACGCAGAGGGTAGAACAATTCCAAGAATTTGCTGCAGAGGTATCCTTCCCTAAGCATGATTTTGAAATACTTAAAACAGGTCATCTGCTAATGGCATCGCAATGGCAACAAGTCTGCTGACACTGGCCTTTCTGCTTCCCGTTAACTAGTTGATGCTATAGCTATGGCTGGAGGGGGAGTTTATCATTTGAGGTCTAATTCTTTCATTGTTGGGTAGCAGGAATTCTATAAGGGCCTAAAGGCAAAGAAAGCAGATGCCATCGGCATTGGAGCCGATGAAACTAAACTGCACTGACTGAAAAAACACATGGCTCTTCTAATATTGGTAATGTCTTAAACTTTGTTAATTTTCTTGGTTGGAGACACAAAGAATAAGTCTTTCTCTTCTGAATTAGCTTGCTAAGGCTGCCATAAAAAATACCCCAGACTGGGTGGTTTAAACAACAGAAATTAATTTTCTTTCAGTTCTGGAGGCTAGACATCCAAGGTCAAGATGATTGGTTGGTTTCTTCAGAATCTCTCTCCTTGTCTTTCAGATGGTCTTCTTCTTTCTGTTTTCTCACATGGTCCTTCCTCTATGTATGTTTGTGTCCTATCTTCTCTTCATTAAGGACACCAGTCACATTGGATTGGGACCCACTTTACTGACCTTCCTTAACTTAACGACCTCTTCAGTGACCTCATCTCCAGTGAACTCACAAGCTGAGATACTAGGGGTTTGCACTTCAACATATGAAATTTGGGGGAGCACAATTCAGTCTATAACACCTTTCAAAACTATTTCTGATAGTTCAGTTAAGCCATTGGAGTGAAGCACTTATAGCAACTTCTCATAACATCAGTGCCTCGGTAGATAAGGTATTCAGACCTTGGACTTCGATATTGGCTAAATTTAAAAAGAATTCAGCCTTTAACTCCATATAATTCTGTATAGTAACCCCCCCTTATCTGCATTTTCACTTTCCATACTTTCAGTTCCATAGTCAAATGTGGTCCGAAGATATTACATAGAAAATTCCAGAAATAAACAATTTATAGGTTTTAAATTATGCACTGTTCTGAGTAGCACGATGAAATCTCATGCCACTCCTGCTCCATCCCAGACATGATTCTGATCCCAGAATCATCCCTTTGTTCAGTATCAATATGCTGTACATGTTATTTGCCCGATAGTCACTGAGTAACCATCTAGATTATCAGATCGCCTGCCATGGTATGACAGTGCTTGTGTTCAGCTAACGCTTATTTGACTTAATAATGGCCCGAAGCCATTCAAATAACTTTCATTAAGTATATTGTTAAAATTGTTCTATTTTATTATTAGTTATTATTAACTCTTACTCTGCCTAATTTATAACTAGACTTTATCATAGGAATGTATGGATAGGAGAAAACATAGTATATGTAGGGTTCGGTACTATCCACAACTTCAGGCATCCAGTGGAGCTATTGGTACAAATCCCCAGCAGATAAAGGGGGACTACTTGATGTTCATATCATGTAGCTTAGCATACATTTTCTAGAACTCGTACTCATTCACTATGGTATTGTGCTTTTGTTATAATGACTTTATTGAGATATAATTCATGTACCTCCAAATTACCATTTAAAGTATACAATTCTGTACAACCACTAATCTAATTCCAGAACATTTTCACACAAAAGAACCCATATCCACTAGCAGTTTCTCTCCTTTCCCCATTCCCCCAGCCTTTTGCAACCACTAACCTATTTTCTATCTTTATAGATTTGCCTATTCTAGATATTTCATGTAAATGGAGTCATATAATATGTGGCTTTTTGTGACTTTCACTTAGCATGTTTTCAAGGTTCATGTATTTTGTAGCCTGTATCAGTATGTCATTCCTTTTTATTGCCAAATAGTATTCTATTGTATGGATATATGACATTTTGTTTGGGAATATTTGTTTATTCATTCATTAGATGGAGGATATTTGCATTGTTTTCACTTTTTGGCTATTATGAATAATGCTGCTATGAATATTTATGTACAAGTTTTTGTGTAGTCATATGTTGTCAATTATCCTGGACATAAACTAAAGAGTTGAATTCCTGGTTCATATGATAAGTCTATATTTAACATTTTGAAGAACTGCCAAACTCCTTTCCGAAGTGATTGCACCGTGTTACACTCCCACCAGCAATGTATAAGGGTTCCAATTTCTCTATATTCTTGCTCACGCTTGTTATAGCCCATCCTTTTTATTTACTGTTTATCCTGGTGAGTCTGAGAGTATATATTGTATGATTATTTATATTTTTAAAAAATTTGTTAAGGTGGGTTTCATGGCCCAGAATGTCCTCTATGAGGTCTGACAATTAAGTTCACGAACTTGTTGCAATGATGTTGCTAACCTTTTTTGATATCTGAGGGATTGTTCATTATGAATTTGTACCAACTGGACAAACAGTTAACCTCGTTTACTATTTGGAAGTGCTGAAAAAAAGGCTGCGTGAAAAAGATAGGCGATCTGAACTTTTCAACAACAATTCATGGCTCTTGCATCACAGCAAGGCACCAGCTCACACGGCACTGTCTGTGAGGAAGATTTTCACCAGTAAACAAATAACTGTATTGGAAAACTTTCCCTACTTACCTGATCTGGCCCCCAATGACTTCTTTCTTTACCCGAAGATAAATTCAGACCATTGCAATTTAGAATGTCATTATTCTCACAAGGATGAGTCAAGTTTTAATTTCCTCTCTTTATATTAAAATAAAAATTGTTTGCAGAGAAAGTTAATTGAATAAGTAAATTCTCAGGAACAGACAGAAAAATGTAAGAACACATAAATCTTTAATATAAAAATCTAAATTGTTATTATTTATCTGTTAACAGGCCAGAAAAATTTCCCACTTAGAAACATTTCAATAACTTGTTTCAAGGTATTTCTTTGGTCATTCATCCATTCAATAAACATTTATTCAATGCCAACTATGTGCTAGACACTTGCAATATAGCATTGAAAAGCAGACACAGCCCTCATGGAACATGGTAGAAGACCCAGCTCTTCTGCCTATTCCATCCTTCCTAACATCAACAGAAGTCAAATGGTTGCAACTTGAGACAAGCGATATAAAGGAACCCAAAGAGGATGAGATATAAAAAAAGAGTAGGAGTGAGAATTACCCACTGTCAATAGTGCTCCCATGGAGACCTCTCTGGTATGGAATCTTAATGAATGAGAAGGCTGAGTGACCGAAGAGAAGCGCGTTAGACAGGGGGACAGCTCGACTAAAGGTCGAGGCTGTAAATAACTTGGGAGTATTCCATGAACTGAAAAAAGCTATGATGCCTAGTAAGAAACTGGTGGTAAGGGAGAGTGAGAACAGCAAGTATAATGTGATAAAGTGGGGAAGGACGCAGCGTGCAGATCAAGCAAGGCCTCACAGCATGAAGTTTAGGGCTTCCCCCTTAAAGATACAGTGTTTACATTTACTCAGCAAATAAAGCAGGACTATTTGGGGCTACATGATTGTGGGGACAGAGCCCCAAAAAGCAGTTTCCAGGCTCTCGGCCTCACATAGAAAGGTGCTGGCTCAGGTAGTAAATGGCCGTCGACTGTGATCAAATGGCCATCAGCTGTGGCTAGTTGGCCGTCAGCTGTAACCAGTGAGCCATTGGGCACTAATATAACTGCCGTGGCTACGCTAGCAAAAAAATGGGGGCTGAGCCTGCAAGCGGCGCAGTGAGGGTTGAGAATTGTGTGGCTCCTGTTTCCTGTTTCTCCGACCCAGCCGCCAGCGAGAATATAGTGGTATGACTCCCCTACTTGTGGCTCCGTGGGTGTTCCTTTTTGGCCTCACCATGTCCTGCGTTCTTATGTGGGGAGTGGGACCAGAGACCCTGCAGGCCGTCCTGCGTGACACTTGGCATAGTCGGCAGGATCCCCTGCACTACAATGATAGAATGGAAAACCCTTAGGACTTGGCTCCTTTTATATTAAAAGAAAAACATTGCTTCTAAAAGTACTTCTGTCAATGAAGTAGATACATTTGCACCCTCTTTTTTGGTAAATGGAAATATTTGTACATACCAGTTGTAGGTCAAAGGACTTCCAAGTCAGTTTCATGGCCTAAAACATCTTGGACAGTTTAATAATGAGATAAGTCAGTTTTAGGCTGAATAACCAAAAAACGTCTCACTAACAGTGGCTAATATTTATTGAGTACTCACAATTATTAGTGCTTTATATGACTCAACTCATTCAATCTCCATAACCCTATGTAACTACTACAATTATCCCCATTTTTAACATGTGGAAATTAAGACAGAAAGAACTTAAGGAACTTGTCCATAGCCATGTACTTAGAAAGTGACAGAAGTAGGCAGTGAACACAGGTAGTCTGATAGCTCAGGCCAGGCTGTGTACACGACACCTCCCTGACTACTGCTAGTGTAATTCTCTATACTTCAAGGTTTGGTCTATGGACCCTGCATGTCTGGAAGCTCAGCCATCAGCTTTTGGTTGGAAAACCAAGTTCACATTAGATAATGGCCTGATGTACACACAGAATCTGAGTCAGAAAGGTATTTATAAGAAGAGAGATGGTTGCTTAGGTCATCCACTCTTAGAATATGGTTTCTCCTCCATCCCACCTCCTGAAACAACCTGGGATGATTCACAATGGAGGTGGCCATGGAATTTGAAGCGTGAACGTCAGTGTCTAAGTAAATTTGCCAAGGAAAGGATGGAATGTTGTTTGACATGAGCACATTTTTTAAAATCATATTTCTGAAGGTTTGATTTTTCAACTGTGTTGATTGAAAAGCTATTATGCCTGTATTTTCAGTGTCAAGAAATTGAGAGATATGTGACTATTTGAGGATTAAGGTTTTCTTGCAGGATAATATGCAAGATGCGTATTTCCAGTGTATATCAAAACTTTATATCTCAGAAATTGTTTAAAGTTACTTTCACATATACTTTAAAACTTAAATGTTAATTTGTAGAGTAGTATATTCTATCAATGAACTTTATAATTCAAAGTGCGTATGTTAAAATATAATCCATTAAAGAAGAACATTAAGTCCCCCTACTCTTTCATGTGTTATGCTGATGATATGTAAAGATTAAAAAGAAGTCTTTATAAAACTATACGTAGAAAATTCCTGTTTTCTCTTGAAATAACATTTTTTATCTTCTAAACTTAAGCTTTATTTTGTAATTTATAGGAGTGATCATAGATTATTATGGATTTTACAGCTATATGTTGTCCTAGCATAGTGAGTGTATACAGTTATATATAGCATATAATATTAGAATTATATTTTGAATTTTTTTTCTGTTTTATAATGGCCTATAACAGAATAATTAAGAAGGAATGAAAAGTGAGAAATGGATATGAATGATGAAAAAATTAAAAAAGGATAAAAGCATAAATCAAAACCATATATGTGAATAGTTAAGAAAGATGATAAAAGCAAACTATTATCTAAAAGAAACTTAAATGTATCTTAATTACTTCATTTTAAGCATACAATGATAACATAAAATTAAAATTAATCAGTTTCTGAATACTCTAAATGCAGAGAAATCTTCAGCTTGCTCTAAAATATTGCCTTCTGATAGCCACTATTATTTCATAGTTAAATATGACTTTACTATTAATGATTCCTAAAAATGTGTTAACATTCAAAATATTGACCTTTACATGAATATGATAACATTTTATAAGTAGTAGAGATACAGTGATACAAGGGAAGTCACCAAGGATTTAGTATTTTATCAATAATTTTATAGCTCCCCGTTTTTAGGTATCAAAGTATCACATCACAATATGATGTTATTAGAACTATATTGAATTGAAAGATATGATATAAGCATAATATGCTGCAAAACCTGTGTTGAGATTAATACTAAAATTCCCTGCGCATATAACAATTCACTGGATCTGTACGTGAGCCAACAGGTAGCTCTGACATATCAGAGTTGCCTGGGAATTGAAACCATATTATTCCAGCTGGAGAGACTCCCAACAGAAGCCCAGTGTTCTAAACCATTCACTGCGAAATATTGTACACTCTACCCACTTTCAGTCAAGAGGAAATCTTTGAATCTTTGCTAATTTGGATTCTATTTTAAGTTTTCCACACTTGTAGTGGTGGTCAACAATTTTAATTTGGCACTGTTTTTCATCCTAAGTTATAGTTATATAGTCTGGTACCTTAAATAGTTGGTCAGAAATATTTATCACATGAAATACATGGACACTTTCTCATCACACATGCTAATATTCTCACTAATGTATATTAATAAAACAGTGTGGAAAATAACATGTATAGTTCTGCAAATATTATCTGATTTACTCTATGAAATGTGCATATCACAACTTTTCTACCAAAAAATAATTTTAAGTTGTTCTTCTTAGAACATAAACTGTCCAGAAACAATTTTGTTAATTTTAGATTGGCAGGTAAATATGAAGCATATTTGTGTCTAGAAATACAAAAGGTTTTAGTTGTGTTTTTTACAAAGGTTATCTTTGCTGCTTTTCAAACTTTATATTACCGTAGTAACTATTTCTGTAGGTACAAAGCATAAGTTTCTATAGGATTTTCAGGAAGAAGAAGTGGAAACAGCTTGGGGAATCCTGCATTCAAAGCTAGTTTTAGAAAGAACTCCCTGGAAGGAAAGTAAAGAAGCAATTGGCAGAGAAAACGAGTGGCCAACAGCTGGATTGGAATCAAGTTAAGGGTGCAGAGTGGGCCCAGGACGAGAAAGTGAGCTGGGTACTGATGGAAGACCTCGTGTTTTCCTGAAGCTGAGGAAATGAAATGCTGTTGAGTAATAGACTAATTCAAATGGACATCAAATATAAAATGGGAATGAACTGGGGAAAAGCAGAACTTTTCAATGGATTCAATCATTCAACAACTATTTATTGAGGGACTACTTACTACGTGTAAGGCTCTGTTCTAGGTGTTGAGGACACAGGAGGGAACAAAACAGATAAAGTCCCTAGTCTCATTCCACTTACTTCCAGCAGGTGGGGAAAAAAAACAACACACAACAACAATTAACAAGGGGTGTGTGTGTGTGTGTGTGTGTGTGTGTGTGTGTGTGTGTGTGGTGTGGTGTGTTCAGTAAGTTAAAAATCATGATAGAAGCTAAAAATAAAACAGAGAATCGGGCTAAGAAACATTGGGTGTGGCTCAAATGTTAAATAGACCCACGAGGAAAGGCTTCCCCAAAGAGACGACTGGGGAATGGACTGCAGAGAGCGAGGGAGCCGGCTGTGTCTGGGAGAAGAGCCTTCCTGGCAGAGGGCACTGCAAGTGCAAAGGCCCTCAGTGGGAGCACGCCTGAGAATGTCCATGGCCGACAACGAGGCCCACATGGCTGCAGTAGTTAGTGAAGAGGAGAGCAGTGCACACAATTAGTTAAAAATGTCAACAGAGGTGGAGATCGTGTGGATGGTGTTTAGAACATGGGATACCTTCAGAGACTTTAGAGCAGAAGAGTGACATGCTCTGACTTACGTTTTAAAGGATCACTGCAGCTGCCTTGTTAAACATATTCTGCAGCTGGAAAGGAGAGATGCAGTGAGATGAACTACGAGACGATGCACTAATCCAGGTGAGTGATGAGGCGGCTCGGATGAGGGTGGTAGCAGTAGAAGTGATGGGAGGTGGGATGACTGGATACATTTTGAAGAATGGCTAATAAGATTTGCTCCACACTAGCTGTGGGGTGCAAGGAAAAGAAGTCAATTATAACACCATTGTTTTCAGTTTTAGCAAATGGAAGAAAGGGAATTCTCACTAACTGAAAAGGGCAAGGTTATGAGGGGAGTGGGCTTTGGGAAGAAAGGCAGGAGCTCAGTTTTGGACCCTTGGACATCCATGTGGTGATTTCAAACGGCAGTTGGATATATAGGGCTATAAGGTAGAGGACTAGCGATAGAAATGTACGTGTCATCAGAATATAGATGGCATTTAAAGTGATGATAATGGTGGCAATCACACACAGAGAGAGTGTAAATGGAAAAGAGAAGAGATCCATGGATCGGGTGCTGGAGGACTCCTGTAGAGATCTGGGAGTGAAGAGGGACAGGTGAGGCCCTGAGAAAGTGGCAAACAGATTGAGAACCACATTGCTCGTGCCTCTGTGCCCTGTCAAGGAACTGGGTCCTTCTGGCCTCACACCTGCACCCCGATATGTCCACCCTGGGATACCTGGATAGATTGAAAGGATCAAATATAGTGCTTAGGGTTACACCACTAGTGTGTGGTGAAACGAGGATTCAAATTCATGCAGTCGAGTCTGCCTTCTGAGCTAGAGGAAGCTGGCAATGAATTGACACCAAAATGAATTCTCATACATCCTGATCGGGATTATGGCTTTAGTGTCAGGATGACTTGGCGTCTACCATTTAATCATTAATTCTTTGGACTTCGGGTACATGGTTAAACTTTGGGAACTTCAATCTCCTTCCTATGAAACAGGTCACCTCCGTCCTGTACGGCTATACAGTGTCTAACAAGTGGAATCTCTTATTATTCCTGAGCATTACCCTTGCACCCCTCCTCCCTCCCCACCACCCAATCAATTTTCAGATCTCATGGATTCAATCTTCTGACTCTGGTTTGAATGTCTTTCTTTCTCTCCCCATACTAGTTCAGACCACCATCCTCTCTTACCTGGATTTCGTTTGTCCTGATTTCCCTGTTTTGCTCCCTCTCCAGTGTTTCCGAACAGTAGCCAGTGATCAGTCTAAAATGCAAATCAAGTCTGGTCACCCACTCTGGTTGAAACCCTTTAATGGCTCCGTGTCACCCTCAGGATAGAGTAGCGTGGAGGTCACTTCTCAGAGCTCGTCCTACCCCAGGCTATGTTCGGCTCTCTCTGTACTTCCCACAAGGTAGCACACTGGGAGATGGATTGATCCTCTTGGTTTAGGAGCCTGGGCATCTTCTCCTGTCTGCATGCCCTCTAGACGAATTTAAATCTCTACAAAGGCAGGAGTATGATCTGGATTATACTCCAGTGAATCGTGTCAAGGACAGGGCACAGACACCGAGTAAAAATTTCTGTAAGAAGGACACAATACTAAGTGTTGCTGGGTGAATGACACAGTATTCACACTATTGCTGAAAAAAAGTTCTTAAAAAATGAGTGAGAGGGAGCATGCCAAGGCATAAACCGTTTACTTAAGTTTATCTGCAAAAGGCAGAAGTCTGAATGTTTCAGGAGGGAAAACTAGGGAAACTTCTACACTAATGTCAAAATTACAACCAGTGAAGCTTAGAGAGAGGCGAAAGGGGGAAGGGCGTGTACTATTGAGTCAGAGGATATACATTACTTTGAAGAACCTTTGAAACTAAGGCTGGCTTAGAACCAGAGGCATGAAGCCCCCTACACTTGCTTTGTTTGCTCATTTTGTTATGGATCTCTGAGCTTCAAAGGCAGTATAATGAGGCAGGTGTAATCTCTGGCCACAGACAGGCAATTTAGTACCAGGTCAAAATCCAAGCCGCTTAGCACTCCTGCACACTCTCCCTCCATACCAGTGCTTGCGCTCCGTTCCCCTGGGAGACATCAAAACCTGCCACTCCACTCAAAGGAAAGGAGAAGAGGTCAAACCGGTGAACCTTAAAGTCTCTTGGGAGATGGTGGTTATGACATAGAACTGGGAATGAATGGCACCCTCCTCCTTCTAAATTGGTGGAAATGGCTATCTGTGTGTATCCAAGCACATCCTCTTGGAAATGATGCTACATTTGAGGAATTCTGTTCTGAACCAACTTGCATATTTCCAGTTCTAACTCTTGTTGTTTACCTTGTGGCTGAACATGTTTTCGAATTTCCTCAAAGCATGGTCAGTTCAAGGACCAGCAGCCTGGCAATATCTAAGAATTCATTAGAAATGCAGAATCTGCATGTTAACAAGATTGCTATGTGATTTGTATGCATGTTACAATTTGGGAAGCACTGTTTTAGGGGACTATGACAGAAGAGCAAGACATTGGTGGCTCTCAGTGGGGTCCCTACAGCAGTATCAACAGCATTTGGGAGCTTCTTAGAAATGCAAATCCTTAGCCCTACATAGAACTGCTGACTCAGGAAGTCTGGGGGTGGGGCCAGCGATCTGGGTCTCAACAAGCCTTGCAGTTAATGCTGATGCTCCCTGACATTTGATAACCACCCTTCTAGGCAGATTGCCAGTAATCAATCAAGGGGCGGTGGCCATGAGGTGCAATGGGAAGGCACTGTCACAGTGGGCAGGAGATGAGGAGGCTGGATCTCCTTCTAGCTGCAATTAATTAGCGGTGTGACCTTGGGGAAGAGACTCAGCTAACTGACTGGATCTAGTGTCCTTAGCTTCAAGGAGAAAAGGCTCTAAGTTTCTTAAAGTTCTCAAAGTGTGGTTTTCAGGAGTCCGAGTGGTTTACTGAGGGCTCAACTGGCAGTCTAGTTATTTTGGAGATAAAAATAATAGCACATATCATAAAAATAATAGGCAAAATATATTTTGCTTAAATATATTTGATGATTTTGAAATATAAGATATGACTGCTATAGAGCTGTGATTAAGCATCACTGCCCTTGTACTATGAGGTCTGAGCCAAACAAGGCTCATGAGCTCCTCTCAGCTAACTTAGTCAGCAGGGTGCAGATAATTCCTCTAATGTATTTTCACATCATTTACCTCTTACCATTTACATTTGTTAATTTCCCATTTTTGTTTGTTGCAATTATACTATAATTGCAATTCATAAAAATGGCTCAATGGCTCATAAGTGGTTCATTGATGCATAAAAGTGCCAGTTCACTAGCTACCGTGCTATTTCAGAATAATCTTGTGGTTGTAATAAATAGCAATTTGGGGTAAATGTAGGATTTAAACCTGATTAAATGGGGACACGAGTCTTCAATATAAAAATCTTGCTCAAACAGTAGGATTTAATATGAACTAATCTAAATAGTTTCTCTTGGTCTTCACCATGTTGTCTGTCAAAAACTTGGGAGGATACACCTTCATGTTTGTTGTTTTCCTCATTGCTAACAAATAGAATCGCCATATTCTATTGAAGAAGCTTGTAAATACAACATTAATGGCATATAACATCTGGGTGGAAAGGAGAAAAAACCCTTGGAAGATTCCATTATGACACCATTGGACAATAGCACAATTTCAGCAACATGCAATGTGGAAGGGGAACTACACACTGTATGTGCTAAGATGAAACCACTAAAATGCAAAATATGAATCTCCTTTGTGTGCATGTAACTAGTGCATATATTACGGAGGAGTAGTCAACGACTTTTTATTCTGCTTTCCACCTGTCACCCATGTCATATATGAGAAGAGATTTGTCATTTAGCTAATGCTCATTTTGCTTGACAGATGTGGACTGTAAAAGGTATCCTGTGGTCAGCAGTGATGTAAGAACCAGAAAAGGCACCACCCTGGGAACCAGAGTGCTGAGCTGCACACAGCTTCATTGATGAGGAAGAAGTGACATTTAGTGATGTGTGTCTTGATCTTGATTCAGTACTGATGACAATTGTGAATATGATTAAATTATGGCAACTGAGAGAATATATGTTCAATAGGGGAAGAAATGGCAATGGATCCAAGACTGTTTTCCATTTGAAATCACTCTGGTTATCCATGGCAAAAGCGCTTATGTGAATTTTTTTAAAGTTATGTTTATTGAGGTATAATTTTCATAAAATCATATAACTGCCACTGCAATCATGACATAGAACATTTCCACCACTCCCAAAAGTTCCCTGTTCCCCTCTGCACTCAATTCTTCCCTATCACCCCCAATTCTTGACAACCATTGATGTCTTTTCTGATCCTAGTTTTGCTTTTTCCTAGAATGTCACATGGTATGCACTCTTGGGATCTGACTTCTTCTCAATTATATGTGGATTTCCAGCCAAAGAATGAGATAAAACAGTATTTAAAAAAGGCAGTATAGTTTATTTCTTTGATTTCATGTGATATGCTTAAAAGTAGAATCTCAGTAGGATATTTACATCTCCAATACCTAAATGCAGCACTTCACAGCCAAAACACTAGGATTTATCAAGAAGTTCCAACTGTGGAATAGATGCCTGATCAACAGGAGTCTGATTCTTTCCCACAAATTAGTTGTGTTTTCACTTCTTGGAGAAAGAAATCCATGATCTTATTGGCTATCAAACACACACCTGCACGCACGCATGTGTGTGTGCACAAATGCTGCAACAGAATATGAAACATGTTTTCCAGAGTCCCAAAACAACCAAAGAGTGTAGTAAGAACCATTAGCTATCATTTTTCAGGTTACTTATTCAATCTTATAGCTTTTAAGCGTGATGTGCATTTGATGGTACATTGTAACTTGTCCCTCAGTGACAATTGTACGTAATTTCTTAGTCCATCCATGTTCAATGAGAATTTCAAACTATTTAAGTAAAAAGTCACTTGCTACCATTTGTGCCTTTAGTTTCATATTCATATTTTATCTGTAGTTTATAAGACTCTCTCATTTTTTTAGTTTTTCCTTAATTTATATTCATATCATCATTATTATTTTTATTATGCTGTGTGGCACAAACATTTTGTATAATTAGCATGGCAAGCTTTCAAATAATCTAAGAATTTCTTTATAGTTTGAGACTGTTTTCCTTTTTCTATGCACCGAAATAAATGAAAGCTCTCAGTTGAGATTCTCAGGAATTCACTGAACTTTTGGCTAATCCAATGAATTGCCATGAGAAATTGAATATGCAAATCATTTTTACACACTCACTTATATAGGAAAAACATCTGCACATGTGGGTTCCCAGCAGTCCCTGTTGATTAATATGCATGTGACCTAGAACTGCCCATTGCTAGGTAATGAGTATTTTAAATGTACTTGGCTCATTTTCAAGTAAGTTCCTGGGTGTTCAGCATTGCAATTAAATGTGCCAGGTTAGATGCTCATTTTATATTAAACCAACTTCCTACCCAATAAAAGAAGCTTCACGTTTGTATTTAATATGTATTTTTTCTTTACTTTGGGAAAAACAATGACTCTAGTTAACAGCAAACAATGGGCCTTCCAATGTAAAGAAAACCATCTGGTAAAGTAGAATGTTTTACAGAGTGGTTTTAAAAAAATAAAAGTAGGGGAGATGGCTCCTACTAAGCAACAGCCGAAAGCTCAAATATAACTGAAAAATACGAGCCAGCTGGCCAGCTGGCCAGCTTGCCCTGATGAATGATATATCTTTTTTTGTGTGAAATACTTATAAAATTCAAACTGTACAATATTTCACTTGGGCACCTAAAAAACCTTGGAGGTAGGTAGCAACAAGTAGGAGCAACTGAGGCTCAGCATCCCAGGGACCTATTCAAGACCTTCCAAGAAGGTGGAAATAAGGTCAGAAGTAGAGGTGAATATCATTCACTTTGCGCAGACCTCTGCCACCAGGCCTGACCATTCTTCTCTGGCAATGCTCATCCTTGGATCTGTAGAGCATTTATTCTATCTTCACTGGAAATAGAAGCTTTTACCTATGATCTTTGAATTTCAATAAAACCATTTACATTTTAGTATCAATTATTTTAGCCTCCAGGAATCTCCAGGCAGAAAATCTCCAGGAATTAATTACCTACCACACCAGACTTTGAAAAGTATGAAGCTCAACCTGGTTGATGTTACTTGCAGGCAGAGGTTACCAAATAAAAAAGTCTAAGAAGTAATTAATAGCTAAATCTGACACATCGTATGGTAGGCCCCCAGAAAGTATAGTTACTGAACTATTTTATTTAAAAATTATTCTTTTTGTACCTCAGTAATACCATTTATAATCTATCATTAATATAAGACAATATACTAATAGAACTTGGTGTAAACCCATGTGCATTTGGGGGTTTATTATATATATTCTTTTCATATATCAAGCATTACATCTTTAATTTCATTTGTATAATTTAACCCTCAAAACAACTTAAGGGGATTAGTGATATTATTTTCATTTTACATATGAGGGAAGTAAGACTTAGACAAGGTAAGTGACTCCTTCAACTATATTCAGCTCTTACCTGCCCCTCTCAACTCCGACAACAAGGGTGTTCCTTCTCCCATCCTTTCTTCCACATATTTCACCTTCTATTTACTTAAATATACTTTTGTTCTTCTGAACTCAAATGAGCATATGTAATACAATGAAGAAAAGCAGTCAATATTCAGCCCTTAAAATAGCAGCCTAGTTAAAGAGTATGAAAAGAGATGGTAAGATCAATAAAATGTTCTAAAGATTTGGTTCTAGTTTTTAAATTTTTGCTTTACTAGTTTTGTTTTAGAACTCCACTAAATCTTGGAGTTATTGGCTTTACATTGCTTCAGCCCCATTTATAACCACACTTTTACACTTGTTAGTGACATTTTTTACTCTGACACTATAAATTCAGACATTCTACTCTCAGATCACAACCTCCTTTTCTTCTAATTCTCTCCTTTTCTTCTAATTCTCTCCATTCTTCTCAATAATTCAGTTCTTTGTTCCACATTGAACAATTCTTTCTGGTTCCCCTTGCAACCTCCTTCTTAATTTCTTTCACTATTCACTGTCTAGCTTAGAATTTGTTGCTCTTCAATTACTATCTTGCATATATCCTTAAACCCTTTGACCTCTTGTCCTTCAATTACACTTGACTGACCAAAACTCCATCCACATTTGGACGAGTGCCAGTGTCCACTTTCTCCATACTCAGATTACTGAGAAGTGCTGGATACAATGGTGCAAACTTGGGTCAATATATGTTTGTGGTCACTGACCTCAAACAACATGTGCATTTTCTCCAACAATTCTATTTTTTTTCTTAGTCAGTTCGTGTCCATTTTCCATAGCATTCACATTAAATATTCTCCACTCCTGTCTAGATTTCAATCCTCCATCTCATTGTCATCTTATCCTATGTGATACTTTCCATTCCTGTATTGCACTTAGTTGGAGTTCTCTTAAAACCAAAGCCTGAGGCAATACTTAAATGCTAATACTTTACAGAGACCTGCAGTCCCAGGGAAAACGGAATGAGGGAAAAAGGATGTGAGTTAGGGGAGGGTGAAAAGAAAACACAAGGTGATGTATCCCTCAGCTGTCCACTTCTTCACATGGAAAGAGACACAGCCAGTCACTTATCCAATTGGGTATCTCTTGAAAGGGTGTATGGAATACAGGTATTCTAGACTAGCCCAATGGAATGAGGAACGAAAAGAGAAGTTTCTAATGGTTCCTGCTCATCTCCTGTATTTCACTGGCCAAAGTTTGCCTCATAAGTAGTTATCTCCTGCATACTTCTCTATTGTGGCATTTTACTCATTTTCAAAATTTTTCAATTTTTTTTCTATGTTTCCCTTTCTAATATCTCCTTTTTGGGACTCTATTTAAAAATATTTGACTGCTTGAAGTTTCTCATGGTCCACTGATACCCCTTTCAATTTTTATAGCTGTTTATCTCTCTCTGATTTATTTTAGATAGTTTTTATTGTCATGTCTGCAAGTTCACTGATCTTTCCTTTTGTCCCTAATCTATAATTATTTTCCTATTCAGTGTTTTTTTTTTAAATCTTAGCCATTATAGTTTTCATCTGTAGAAGTTTGATTTGTGTTTTTTTTCGTAAGTCCCTACTTAACATATTCAATCTTTCTTTTAGTGTCTTCAATATATGGAATAGTTAAACAACAATTTTATGTTTATCTAGTTAGTCTAACATTTGTGTCATTTCTAGATGAGTTTTGATTGATTTTTCTCTTCATTATGTGTTGCATTTTTCTGCTTTTTTGCAAGCTTGATAATTTTTGATTGGATGACAGACATTGTAGATTTTAGCGTTGGATCTTTTTTCCCTCTAATATTATTATTTGGCTTTGTTTTAAAACATGGTTAAATTGCGTTGAAACAGTATGATTCTTTCAAGTCTTGCTTTTTAGGTTTTGTAGGAAGGACTAGAACAGTGTTTGGTCTAGGGTTAATTTTCTCATTCTAACTGATGCTTTTACTTCCTCATATGTCCTCACATGCCCCCACAAAAATGTAGTAAGACTGGGTGAGCTACCTGTGTCCGTGGTCTCCAAGACCACCCCAAAGTTCTATGATTTGCTAGGAGAAATCATAGAGTTCATCATATATCATACTTACAGCTACAATTTGTTACAGTAAAAAGAGAGATCAAAATCAATGAAGGAAAATGTACATGGGGTGAAGTCTGGAGGAAACCAGGCGTAAGCTTCCAAAGGTCTTCTCTTAGTTAGAGTCAAACAGTACACGCTTAGTTCTCCCACTAACAAGTTGTTACAATACTTGTGAAATGCTATCTACCAGGGAAGCTGGTTAGAGACTAAGTGCCCAGAGTTTTTATTGGGGGATGGTCACACAGGCAGTGTTTGCCTGGCATGTACCAAGATTCTAGACTCAGAAGAAAAAAAAAATGTTCAGCATAAAACCACATTATTTGTATGAATAGTTTAGGCATAATTAGCCTTTCTTATCAGGAAATTGTTAAACCCTTGTGAAATACAAGGATCAACCTTATAATTAGGCCTTTCAAAGTATAAGCAATCTGAGGCCTCCTGTATGAACTCTTCTGTACAATGCTGATCTCAGGTTTCCACAGCACCTTGTAATTTTCCTAAAATCCACTTGCTCAACTGTCTTCCATGATTATACAATTTTTGAGAAAAGAAGAAACTATGTTTTGTCCAATATCATGTTTCCTTTGCCTATCAGAAAGTTTACCATAAAGTAGGTGCTCAATAAATACTTGCTAAATGAAGACAAAGGATTAATAACGTGAGAAAACATAGAATTGTTAAAATTCTAAAGGAAAAGGGGCAAATGACATAAACAAATATTCACTAATAAACAGATATACCTACACTTTTTTCATGTATCACAGGGATAAAAATGTAAAAAAATTAATATACAAATTTAAGGATATGATTAAATAGTAGCTGTTATACATTGCTGACAAAAATATATAAGTTATATAAATGAAAAATTTTGTAATGTATGTCAAGAGTTTTAAAGTGTTCATCAGCAAACAAAGCCCAAAGTGAACAGAAGGAAGGAAATAATTAAGATTGGAGCAAAAATAAATCAAATAGAGGCTAAAGAAATAAAAATACAAAGATCAATGAAACCGAGAGCTGATTCTTTGAAAAGAAACAAAATTGATAAATCTCTGACAAGGCCCATCAAGAAAAAGGGAGAACTCAAATAAATAAAATCAGAAACGAAAGAGAAGTGACACCACAGAAATACAAAAAAAAAAAAAAAAAAAAAATTAAGAAAATACTACAAGCAACTATATGCCAACAAATTGGACAACCCAGAAGAAATGGATAAATTCCTAGAAGCATAAGATCTTCCAAAGCGGAATCAGGAAGAAACAAAAAAATCTGAACTGACTGATCACTGCTAATGAAATCAAATCAGTAATCAACAAGCTCCCAACAAAACAAAAGTCCTGAACCAGATGGCTTCACAGGTGAATTTTACCAATTACTCAAAGAAGAATTAACACATATTTTCCTAAAACTATTCCAAAAAATTTCAAGAGGAGGGAAAGCTACCAAGCTCATTCTATGAAACAACCATTACCCTGATTCCAAAAACAGACAAAGACATTACAAAAAAAGAAAGCTATAGGATGATATCCCAGATGAACATAGACTCAACAAAATACTAGCAAATCAAATTCACCAACACACTGAAAAGATTGTACATCATGATCAAGTGGGATTTATTTCTGATATGCAAGGTTGATTCAATATCTGCAAAGCAATTAGCATGATACACCACATAAACAAAACGAAAAATAAAAATCATGTGATTATATCAATAGATGCGGAAAAAAACGTTTGACAAAATCCAGCATCCATTTATGATTAAAACAAAACAAAACAAAACAAAAAATCCTCTCAGCAAAGTGGGAATAGAGGGAACATAATCAAGGCCATATATAACAAATCCACAGCTAACATCCTACTCAACAGTGAAAAGCTAAAAGCATTCTCCTTAAGATCAGGAACAACACAAGGATGTCCACTTGTGCCACTTTTACTCAACACAGCACTGGAAGTCCTCGCCACAGCAATAAGAGAAGAAAAAGAAATAAAATGTCTTCCAAATTGGAACGGAAGAAGTAAAACTGTCATTATTTGCAGATGACATGATACTATATATGGAGAACCCTGAAAATTCCACCAAAAAACTATTAGAACTGATAAATGAATTTAGTAAAGTATCAGGATACAAAATTAATATTCAGAAATTGGTTGCATTTTTATACACCAATAACAAACTATCAGAAAGTGAAATTAATGAAATAATTTCATTCACAATTGCATTAAAAAATAAAAATACCCCTAGGAACAAATTTAACCAAGAAAGTAAAAGACCTGTACTCAGAAATTTATAAGATAATGAAGAGATAAATTAAAGAAGATACAAATAAATGGAAGCATATACCATGCTAATGGATAGGAAGAATTAATGTAGTTAAAATATCCATATGACCCAAAGAAATCTATAGATTCAATGCAATCCCATCAAGACAACAATGTCATTTTTCACAGAACTAGGACAAATAATCCTATAATTTATATGGAACCATAAAAGACCCTGAATAGCCTTGGCAGTCTTAAGAAGAACAAAGCTGGAAATATCATGCTACTTGATAGTAAACTATAGTACAATGCCATAGTAATTAAAACAGCATAGTATTGGCTTAAAAACAGACACATAGGTCAATGGAATAGTATAGAGATCCCAGAAATAAATCCAAGCCTATATGGTCATTTAATTTGTGACAAAGGAAGCAAGAATATACATTGTAAGAAAGACAGTGTATTCAATAAATGGTATTGGGAAACCTGGACAGGTACATGCAAAAAATGAAACTGGACCACTTTTGTACTCCATATACAAGAATGAACTCAAAATGTATTAAAGATTTAAATGTAAGACCCAAAAGCATAAAACTCCTAGAAGGAAACATAGGCAGTAAATTTTCTGATAAATACTACTCTTAGTAATATTTTTACTAATATATCTCCTTGAGCAAGTGAAACAAAAGAAACACAGATTGGATTACATCAAACTAAAGAGATTTTGCACAGCAAAGTAAACCATCAACAAAATGAAAAGACAACCTACTGAATGGGAGACAGTATTAGCCAATGATACATTTGATAAGGGGTTAATATCCAAAATTCACAAAGTACTCATACAAATCAACACCAAAAAACCAAACAATCCAATTAAAAAGCGGGGAGAGGGCCTGAATAAACATTTCTCCAAAAAGGACACACAGATGGCCAATAGACATGAGAAAACATGCTCAGTGTCATTAATCATCAAAGAAATGCAAGTAAAAAACACAATGGGATATCATCTCATACCTGTCAGAGTGGCCATCATCAATAAATCAACAACCATCAAGTATTGGTGAGATTGCGGAGAAATGGGAACACTTGTGCACTGTTGGTGGGATTACAGATTGGTGTAGCCACTATGGAAAACAGTATGGAGGTTCCTTAAAAAATTAAAACTAAAACAAACTATGACCCAGCAATTCCACTTCTGGGTATTTATCCAAAGAAATCTAAAACATAATTCAAAAAGATATATGCACCCCTATGTTCACTGCAGTGCTATTTACAATAGACAAGATATGGAAACAACCAAAACATCCATCAATAAATGATGGGATAAATAAATTGTGGTACATATATACAACGTAATAATACTCTGCCATAAAAAAAAAGAAATCTTACAATTTGCAACAACTTGAGTGACCTAGAATGTATTATACTAAGTGAAATAAGTCTGAGAAAGACAAATACTATATAATCTCACTTATATGTGGACTCTAAAGAACAAAATAAATGAACAAACAAAATAGAAACAGACTCATAGATACAGAGAACAAACTGATGGTTACCAGATGGGAGAGGGTTTGAGGGGCTGGGTGAGAAAAGAAAAGCGGTTAGGAAGTAAATGGTAGTTACAAAATAGTCATGGGGATGTAAAGTGCAGTATGGAGAATACAGTTAATAATATTGTAAAAACTGTTTATAGTGTCAGATGGGTACTAGACTTACTGGGGGATCACTTCATAAATTATAAATATTGAACCACTATGCTGTACACCTGAAACTAATATAAAATAATATTAAATGAGAACTATAGTTTAAAAAAATAGTCACAAGTTATAAAGTACAGCATAGGGAATATAGTCAATAATATAGTAATAAATCTGTACAGTGTCAGAAGGGTAATAGACTTACTGGGTTTATCACTTTGTGAGGCATATAAATGTCTAATCACTATGCTGTTATGTACACCTGAAACTAATAAAGTAAATAAATTTTAAAAAGAGTTTTAAAGTATTCATAATCATGTCTCAGAAAATTCCACTTATGGTAATGTATCATAAGAAGCCAATCAAGAGATAAAAAAGAAAATAAAGATGTTAACTGCAGCATTATTTATAATAGAAAATATTTACAAACCTCATAAATGTCCAATGATAGAAGGTTAAATTGTGGGATATAAATACAATGAAATATTAAGAAGTCAACTATAGACTGTTGTCAATAACTGTTTTATGACATGGAAAAAACTTGTATAATGTGTGAAAAACTCAGGATACCTAATAGTTAATAAAATTTGATCCAAATATGTTCATATATGTGCATTTATACATGTTTTATTTAAAAATATAATAAATTTGGACTAAATATGTTAAAATATTAATACTACTTCTGAAGAGTTCATTTGTGGATCACTGGTCTTTCCTCTTTTTGTTTTTATATGCTTTCTAAAATTGGTACATTTTGTAATAGGATACACACACAAACACACCTGCATATGAGGTCTGACAGTTAAGTTTGCAAACTTGTTGCAACGATGTTGCTAATCTTTTTTGATATCAGAAGGATTATTCATTGTGAATTTGTACTAATTGGACAAACAGTTAACTAAGTTTACTATTTGGAAGTGCTGAAAAGGCTGCCTGAAAAAGTTAGACCACCTGAACTTTTCGCCAACAATTCACAGCTCTTGCATCACGACAATGCACCAGCTCACACGGCACTGTCTATGAGAGATTTTTTAGCCAGTAAACAAATAATTGCATTGGAACACCCTCCCTACTCACCTGCTCTGGCCCTTAATGACTTCTTTCTTTACCCAAAGACAAAAGAAATACTGAAAGGAAGACATTTTGACGACATTCAGGACATCAAGGGTAATACGACGACAGCTCTGATGGCCATTCCAGAAAGAGTTCCAACATTGCTTTGAAGGGTGGACGAGGCACTGGCGTCAGTGCATAGCTTCCCAAGGGGAGTACTTCAAAGGTGACCATAGTGATATTCAGTAATGAGGTTTGTAGCACGTTTTCTAGGATGAGTTCGCGAAATTCCTTGTCCGACCACATACATATACTTTCATACTACTCACCAGTATCAATATTCTGATTAAAGATATACTTCTGACAATGTAATTGTTTCATTTCAGTAATTAAATAACTTTTATCTCTGCTTTCTACTTCCTGCCTTTAAAATATTAGGGTTATATCTATTTCTGAAGCCTGGTATATTAAAGTATTCACAAGATATTTTATATTGCCTTTGAAATTTTGAATTTAGTTTTTCATATTTTATAGTATTTACTTTCAAAATGTTAACAAAATACGCAATCATCAAAGGTTAATTAAATTTATCCAAACCTGGAATCTGGATATTCTGAATATTTACGTAGGATTAAAGGATTTGGACACACACACAGACTTATAAGTCTGGCTCCAAGGATCTCATGAGGATGGTTATGTAACTTGATGAAAAATGATTTATTTAAAACAATCTTTCTGATAAGTTGTATTCTCTGCAACATCTGTCATTTTCCTATTTGAGTATAATGTTTGCATTTCATTCAAATTGTTATAGACAATGGATGCTTTTATTAGAGGAGTTGGGATGCTGAATTATTTCTAAAACCAGGCTTTCTCTCTGTCTTGGTTTGGACTCCTCCTACAACAAAACCTGAGCGAAGGATTTGGGTGCAAGTAACTTATCTGGGAGGCATTTCCAGGAGACATGGTGGCAGAATGAGGAATAAGATTGGGAAAGGAGGACTGCCAATGAAGCAGGTGTGAATGATAAAGCTACTTCAGAGAGCAATTGGAGCTCATTCTTGCTAGAGACACTTTGAAAGACACTGGGGACAGAGGCCCAGAGAACAGTTTCCAGGCTCTCGGCCTCAAATAGAAAGCTGCTCGCTCAGGTAGTAGATGGCCATCAATTGTGACTAGTTGGCCATCGGCTGTTACTGGTTAGATATTAGCCACTGATATAACTGCCGCGGCTAAGATAGCAAAGGGTGGTGTAGTGGCGTAGGGTGCTGTAGTGGTGTAGGGTGGTGTAGTGGTGTAGTGTGGTGGTGTGTGGATTGCGGATTGCGGATTACGGATTGCAGCGAGGCGCAGAGTGCGGTTAACAAGTGAAGTTGGTTGACAGAGAAGCGGATGGCAGGTTGTGGATCATGTGGCTCCTGCTTCTTGTGTTTCCAACCCAGCCGCCAGTGGGAATATAGTGGTATGACTCCCCTATCCATGGCTCCATGGGTCTTCCTTTTTGGCCTCACCATATCCTGCATTCTTGTGCGGGGAGCGGGACTAGAGAATCCGCATAACATCCTGCATGACAGACACTGTGGAACACGCCTCAGAAATGTCCTACTTAAGGACAAGGAAGCTGGAGTATAAACCCATTTATCCATCAGTACTTCTCTGTCATTGCTCAGGATCATCCCAGGGACATAAACTTTCAGGTATTTCCAGCCATCCTCATGAGCAGCCTGAATATGCCCACAGGCAGAGAGAAACTAGCGACTATCATTTGCATTTGGTAGAGACTCAAAGGCTCTTAGGGAGTGAGAAAAAGGGAAGACTGCAGGTGTGTCCAGATTGGAGGCTGTCGGCAGAGGGTAGCTGAAGATCCGCTACCTAGAAGCCAGAATCCTTGGTGATTGGTTCAGCGACATATTTGGCTTTCTCTTTTTTTGGTCCTAATTGGGAAGTGGGGCAACTATTAGAGGAGCTGTCACTTAGTACTGACTGTTTCTGTGGCTTGGCTTCCTGGATTGCTTGCTGCAGATTGTGGATCAGAATTTTATTTTTATATATGGTCTGGCCCTGTTCCATTTGTTTATTCAGTCTCTCAAAACTGAAACTTAATTATATTAAGTTGCTTGAGGTCCCACATGTAGGGCTAACTTAGACTCCATATCTCCCATGAATTCCAGTCTTAGCACAATGGTTAGAAAGTAACACAAATCTTCATATCCCAGACCAGCTACCAGAAACTAGCAATGACGAGAGCTTGGGAGAAGAGCTGAGGTAGCCCTTTGTGACTACACAGGAGAAATCCCAGGCCTTCCACAAACTGAGACTTCAAAAGGGGCAGTGAGAACTGAAAACTGAGGGGTTGGCAAAAGTCTTGGTATTTCTGTGACCTCTGAAACCCCAGGCTAGGGGAACCCATGAGGGATGAAAGTTCCACATACATTTATACTTGAACACCTCACATTGGACCAGCCGTATTACTTCCTCAGGAATCTGCAAACAGCCCTTTCAAGCAGAGCTCGGCTTCTTCCCTTAACAGCATTTCAAGCAGAACAAAAGGAGCTATTGCCATGGAGATGGATCTAAAGACTCTTTGATCAGCCATTCCAGTCACATGAGCCTATCCCTAATCCAGGGATGGTAATGAAAGTAATTTAACATACATCTATAATTAATTTGTTACACTTTTCCTGCTGCTGGATAGTCATACTATTTTAGAAAAGTTCATGGAATTAATATCCCAAAACAGATATGTGATGGAAAGCTTTCAGAAATAAATGATTTTGTTTACTCCCAAATATGTGAGTTTTAAGAGCAAATTTTGTCTCTAGGTCAGGGTTAATTTAGTGTTTCAAATTTATCTTTTAGAAAAATGTATAAAGTCAAGATCTTCTTTTTTCCCCCACCAGATACACGGAAGGTCTGCAGCATATAAACCATTTTCCTTCTTAAATAGCTCCTATGATCTGGTAAGGGCAGTAGCAGTAAATAATTTTTTTTAAAAACATGATGACAATACAAAGGTAAGATATGTTAGAAAAAGAACACTATATATTCAGTTGTATCTTGAGAATAAAGAGAATATTGTGCATGACAGTAGTTGACAAAGACACATGCTCATTAAGTTTAGAGGTGGCCAAAATTTGGCCAGACTGCTCAGTAAGTGATAAACTCATCCTGGCTTGACCACAACTTTCCTGGTTACAGCACTGAAATTCCTGTGTCCTGAGAAAGATTTGAGTTTAAACTTATTCAGTATGAAAAATGAATAGTATAATACGGAATTGAGTCAGAACAAGTCCTGTATCTTTAAGGATGGAAAATAGAATTCTAAGATGTAGGAATGGATAAAAGTGACTGGAGAGGTACAGGAATTGGAAAGAATACAAACTGCGTACAGTTCACAGAATTGGAGGTTTGAAGAAATCATTTAAGAGTAACCTCTCATTTAATATCCAGCTAACAATACAATATAAGGCTTAGATTTCTTTGACCCTCTTGTCTGTTTCCTCCATCCCACCAGATTTTTTGTTTATTTTTAAGAACACCTAGAGCTGTGGTTCTCGAAGTGTTTTGCCTAGACCAGCTGCAATAACATCATTTGGACACTTACTAGAAATGCAAATTCTCAGGCCCCAGAGTTACTGAATCTGAAACTCTAGGGGAGCAGCAGAAATCTGTATTGCATCAAGCCCTCCAAGTGATTTTGATGAATGCTAAGTGTTGAGAACCATTGATCGAGAGCAATCCTTCCTAACCTTTTTTACATAATGCGATACATCAGATATGACAATTTTTGAAATGCATATGGGAAACCAGGGCTCATGTTTTGGCACACCTACTTTCTCCATATACCTGTCACTCTTTCTTATTTGTGATACCCGCCAATAACCAGTAACAAATAATAGACTTTTCCATGTTTCTGATGCTATTTAAGATTCTAGTAAACAAAGGATTTCAAAATCCTTTTGTGCAGATAAACCATAAAAACGGAAGTCCGCCTAAATAATACATCTTTGCCTCCACCATGCTTCCAGAAACAGACACCTTAAATCCTGGGCCATCCTGTGGACAAGTTCAGTCAAGGGACAGTGAAGAAGGGACCAGTAGGACATATAAGTCGTGCTCTGGTTTTGAGCCTTATTACATTGCATCCTTTTCTGTTTAATACATTCTTGTGTTTTAAGGAAAAGAGTAAGTTTTTCATCATTTTCAGCATCCAAAGGAGACTTTGCACTTTGTGTCTGAGAAGCGATATTTTACTTATCAATCAAACGGGATCTTGGTCCCACTAACAACCAGAAGCCAAGGCAGGAGTCTGGCAGTAAGCCCTCAAAGCTCCAAAGAGTAATGGATTGGGAAAACAGCTCAATGAACTCTTAATTTCTTGTTGTAATGATCTTGACTTCATGCAGGCATAAATGATTTGAAAGAACTAATTTGTAATTCGGATGACTGATGTCAATGTACTAACCAATATGTTTATATGGGGATTACGTCAGAAAATAGTTAACCTCAAACTTAAAATTTAGATCTTCTCATATTAGAAAGTGTCCAGAAATATATTTTGAATTTCAACAACCCCAGGTGACTCCTTCCAGAGAGGACCAAGTTTATTTAGCACATGGCTTCGTGCAGACATATGTATCTCAGCAACAAAACAGAAACTTTCTCAATTTGAAGAAACTTTCAGAGTGATTTAAAATTATTCAGCTACAAACTAAATTAGACAAAGAATGTCTGTCCAATTAGGAATAACTTCCAAAACATTCTTTTCTTTTCAAATCATTGAAACAATATTTTCAAAATCTCAACAGAGCATATGTATCTTCTAGAATACTCATTGTTTTGTCATTCAAGTTAATTCCCATTGTGAGAGAACTTTATTTCCACATTCGGTTGGCCTGGTAAATACCTTTGAGTGGCCCTAATGCTGAAGACTTCATATAAGGTCAAAGAAGTACACAGGTATAAAAATAGATCGATTTCTACAAAAGAGCTGAATTCCAAAGCTACGCGTATGTTTAATATGTAGTCTTTAGCCAATACTTTTTTTTTTAACTTGAGGATTTTTTTTTTTTTTAATGGGTGTAGTATTAATATAGAACACTTTTGGTACAAATGTGATTTCCTTTAAAACAACATCAAGGATATAGATATTAACGAGCCCATGGAACTTCAACACAATTTTAACTTCAAACTTGTCTCCTAGAAATAAGCAAAAGACTAACAACCAATGTTATGCTATGCAGAATTTATCCTACAGGTGTGTGCCTTTTGTGTGTGCCTGCCTGGTATGATTTAGGTTGTCTGTTTCTGAAAGAATGGTCGAGGCAAAGATCTATTATTTAGGTGGACTTCAGTTTTTATGGTTTATCTGCACAAGGGAATTTTGAGGGTCTCTGAGAACATTTTCCTCCTCTCTGATGACTATGTTTGTATCTGAATTTTTATTCTGTGTTTACTCTGTGAATGAGAAAGAGATAGAGAGACTCTCTAAAATCAGCTTTCTTTCCAAATGCCAATATGCCTGGGAGGATTTTTACTTAAAGTAATTTACAGTAGGTATGGACAATTTGTTAGGGTTGCTCTCCTTTCCAAGAGAGAGACCAAGGATAAAAGGGAAAGATCTCCTGTAAAGGAAAGAGGAAAAGTGACCAAAATGCCAACTTCTTAATTTTGCTCAGGGTCTGAACTAGCGAGGTACCCCCAACCATGCATAAGGCATTAGATATTTTCACAAGGTAATTCATCCAAGTAAACTGACAACTACAATGCTGCTGCTGCTAGAGAGCTATGACAGCATTAAACGTTTGGAGCACTCATTAGGTACCAGGAAATACACTGCTTCATTGTTCATTCATCTCTTACAACCATCCACAATAGACTATTATTACTCCAATTAAAAGATCAGGAAACAGAGATTTAGAAATAATAAATAACTTACTCCACCACACAGAAGAAATACTTGGTAAAACAAGGAACTGACTTGGTACTTTGACCAACTATACTGCTCCACCCAAAGCACAGGCCTCCCCTCCCTGGGGCTGTGTCCTGCTCAGGGAGCATTGACTGACTTGCTAAGGTGTTAAGAGGAAATTTCTAAGGCCCACAGTTAGCAGGAGTTAATTTGCCTTTGAGTCAGAACATACCCCAAATTGGGGGGAGGCTATTCCTTGGATGGGCAGGCCTCTCCTCTCCTAAAAAAAGATTCCAAAGTAGTCATAAAGCCCTTGATTCAATCCAGAGCTCATAGAGTTTGCTCTGTTTCTGGCCTTCTTCCAAGAATCTGTTATTTACTGGTTCTTCAGATCTGACCTAATTTGGAAACAGGCAGCATAGTTCCCTGGAATGGCTACTTCTGAGGTTGGCCTCCAGAACAGAGCACACTTTGCACCTCACAGACAATCACACAGCATGGGTGTCTTCTCCACAGACATCTGAATAGTGTTTTACCAGGAAGAGTAATAGGAATAGTAAGCAATTTTCTAAAACAACTTAGGCAAAAACTTCAGATAAATGATCAATGTTTTCACTAGCCATGTAAATGTCCAATGCTTGCCTCTTCCATACCTTGACAAATTTTTATTTTATTTCTTTATTTTACGATTACAGTAGACATTTGATATTATTTTATATTAATTTCAGGTGTACAGCACAGTTGTTAGACATTTACATAATTTAGGTAGTGGTCACCCAAATTTTTATTTAAAAAAAAATTGAATCCACAGAGCAAGTTTTATCACTGCAAACCACTGTAAATAACCCAGGAGCAAAATGGCCCTGAAAAGAAATTTCAGTGGCCAAATCTAGAAGCATAAGTGTTGGAGGCCTCAACAAAACAATCCTCATTTCAAATGGGCCATAGTCAGATGTGTTTATTTCTTTGAAGGAGAATTCCCATCACCAGATGCAGGCTGTGAGTAGAAAATTCCTACCTTTCTTTTAGTTCAAGCTCTGCCATCATCTGAAGGTCACACCCATGCAGGGATTCTTGAAGGGCAGGATGGGAAAGGAGCAGGAAGCCTCCAATACCTGATTCAAGGCTTACCCCCCTCCCTCTTACTGAGCCCATTACTTTTTCTCACAAGTGTACTGTGAAGAATAACTAACGAATGATCATAAACCACCCAGACAACTTAAAGTGCAGCAGAAGTGATGGATCCTATTTTTCCCCCATGACTTTCTTTCCACTTTGTATAGAATACAGTGAGTCTGAGTTTTATGTCTGTGCTCTGTGATGTGATCCCTGTGGCTTTTTGCAGGTAACAGATGCCCCTCCTCAGCTAATACACACATTGGAGCCCCTCTTGTCTGTGTTCTGTAGAGACTGCTTTTCACAGCATGGGATTCTGTCTTCTGTGGTAATGACCTTGTCACTTTTGAATATGTGAAGAACAAGCTAATGTGAAGCAGGTCCCAAAATGTGTCATTGCTCCATAGAAACAGCCTCGGAGGACCAGGAAGATTTACAACAGTTTTGAATGAGGTGTCTGTCACTGTCGGAGTCAAGGCCAAGGCTCCTCCAGAATCCATTTAGAGGGAAAGGGAATACTGCTTGGGGCTAACCACCTTGTTAAACAACGGGAGAGTCTCAGAACATTATCTAAACATAAATTCACTCAATCTTCTCTATAGGAAAGCAAAGAGTGAAAAAAAAAAAAATGAGTCACAGAAGCCATTTGTTGGGGACTCAGATAAACAACCATCTGTGTAACCTCAGGGTTACAACCTTAATGGTGGAAAGGAAAGGTAATCAGGTCCCTTTCCTGAGTAGCTGATTGTTAACAGGAGCCCAAAAGAATGGATGAAACAGCTCTTTGTTTCAGCTTCCAGTTGTTTATTTCAAATTGGAGAGAGGCCACAGGAGAGATGAGTATCCTGGGGTGTCTCTTCTATACTATGAAACTCACCCCAGCTCTGTAATAGGTATGGGGATTTCAGTTAAGTCTACATCATCACTTCTTGTTTCAGCTTAGCCATGTAAAGAACTTGGGCGTTGAGACTTGTTATTACAAGAAAAATATGTACAAACTGAAAATCAATGACTTTTGTTGGACCCTTCAGAGTTCCGAAGTTGCAAGGCAAACTATCACTCCAAAATAAGGAGAGACAACCGAGACAATCCCCCCTATGGAGGGACACAGACGAGATCTGCTTATCTGGAGTAGAAACTGCTGGAGCCATAAACTGGGAAGAACATTTAAACAAAAGTTCTGATGAATTGTTAGAGAATTAGTGTAGATGAGTGTGAGAGTGAAAAACTCCTGGGCACCAATCTTATGGGTACCCAAACACTTTTGTGGCTTTTACATCTAGGAATCTGCCAAGTTCTCACAGCGAAGATCCAAGAAAGATATTCTTGTGACTCTGGAATGGGTAGAGGAAGAATAATCATTGTGACATATGGTCAGAGACTTCTACATTAAAAAAAAAAAATGTGGTACAGGGAAAAGACTTTGCTAGACACTTATCTCAGTTGGAATTAGGACATTTCTCTGAGCTTCCTCTTGCCTTTCTGTCTCAGTTAAGGGAAAACACATAGTCAACAGATGTCAGGCTTCGAGGAAATAGATCGGAAGCATTTCAGCCAGGGAAGAGAGTAGGAGACAGGGGACAAAAAGCTATACCACTGGAGAAACATTATTGCCAGTCACAGACCAAATCATAAGACCACTAAAATACTGAGATTTAATTGGAAGGTTATAAAATACTCCCCTCCCCCAAACCATGCTACCACACTAACAGAGCTCTGGTATAATAACAGTGGATTACAGTTGAAAGAATTGTGAGATACAGATTCTCTCTGAGTAATAGTACTTAGGGAAGCCCAAAGTCATGAGGAGAGACTCAAACCAAAACACTAGAGGAATTTGAAGCCTCTGGCATCTATAGGTACAATGAACCTCAAACACAGTAATTCCTGGCCAGATTAACACTAATACTCACACACTAAAGGCCTATTTATGTCAATTCTTATTATCCAATACAACATGTCCAGCTTACAACAAAAAATTACAGGGCCTTCCAAAACTCAAAACAAGTACAAAACAAACCTCAAAAGTCTGAAGAGACAAAGGAAGCTTCAAAACCAGACTCAATATGACATTGATGTTGGAGTTATCAAACATCAATGTAAACTATAATTAATATGTTAAGGGCTTTAATGAAAAAGTAGACAATGTGCAAAAACAAGTGGGTAATATGAGAGATGAAAACTGTAAGAAATAACCAAAAGGAAATGCTAAATCTAAAGTAGTATAACAGAAACAAAAGAATGCCTTCTGTGGGGTGACAAAAGAGTCAGTGACATTGAAGATAGGTCAAGAAAAATTTCCCAAACAAAAAAATAGAGAGGGAGGGAGGGAAGGAGAGGGAGGAAGAGGGAGGGAGGGTGAGAGAGAGAGAGAGAGTGAGAGAGAGAGAGCATCTAACAAGTATGGGACAATTGCAAAGGTGTAACATATGCACATTTGTAATGCCAGACAGAAAAGAAAGAGATGATGGACAAGAAGAAATATTTGAAGTAACAATGGTGGAGAACTTTTCAAAATTGACAGATACAACATCATAGATCCAGGAAGCTCAGAGGACACAAAGCAGTATAAAGAGTAACAGAAATGAGCAAACAGACACCCCGCCCCCCCCCAAAAAAAATGAGGCATGGCATATTTAAACTGCAGAAAGTTAAAGACAAAATGAAAATCTTGAAAGAAGCTGGGGATTGGGGGGATACTTGTCTATAGAGGAAAAAGGATAAGAATTACAGTAGATTTCTCATCAAAAACCATACAAACAACAAGAGAGTGGAGTGAAATACTTAATGTATTTGTTTTGGACTGAATGTTTTTGTTTCCTCAAAATTCTTATGTTATAGACCTAACCCCAGCAAGAGTTGGAGATGGGGCCTCTAAGAAAGTGATTAGGTTAAATGAAGTCATAAGGATGAGGTCCTGTCTAGTAGTATTAGTATCCTATAAGAAGAGACACTAGATTACTAATTCTCTCTCTCTCTCTCTCTCTCTCTCTCTCTCTTTCTCTCTCTGTCTCTCTGTCTCTATCTCTCTGTCTCCATGGGTATGTACCAAGGAAAAGCCATGTGAGGACAGAGAGAGAAAGTGGCCATCTGCAAACAAGGAACAGAGTCCTCATTAGAAACCAAATTGGCCAAAACCTTCTTCTTAGACTTCTCCTTTCCAGAATTATGAGAAAATAAATTTCTGGTTTTTAAGCCACTCAATCATGACATTACTGTCATTCATTTTTTTTCCTTTTCTTTTTATTGTCTCTATATGAAATGATGGGTGTTAACTAAACCTATTGTGGGAATCTTTCACAATATATGCAAATCAAGCCATCATGCTGCACACCTTAAACTTACACAGTGATGTATGTCAATTATTTCTCAATATAATTGGGGGAAAAATCCCAGAGATATCCCAGTGGATATAAAAACACATTCCACCTATATGTGTCATAAGAAAGCCGTTTCATGTATAAAAATTCAAGTTAAAAGAAAAGGGATGGAGAAAGCTATATTAAACTAATACTAATCAAAAGAAAGCTGAAGTGGCTAAATTAATTTCAGACAAGGCAGACTTAAGGACAAGAATGATTATCAGGGATAAATAGGGACATTACATAATTTTAAAAGGGACAATTCTCTAAGAAGACATGACAATCTTCAATGTATATGCATTTTCAAAGAAAGCATCAAAATATATGTGGCAAAAACTACCAGAATTCTAAGGAAAAACAGACAAATCCCCCATTACATTTGGAAACTTCAAAATCCCTTTGACAGTAAGTGATAGACCAAGCAGGCAGAAAATCATGATTATATAGACAATCTGAACAGCACCATCAATTAACCAAACAACAACTTGCTCTAATTGATATTTACAGAATAATCCATTCAGCAACAGCAGAATATACATCTTTCTCAAGCTCACGTGGAACATTCACCAAGATAAACCACATTCTGGAGCATAAAACACACCTTCACAAATTTAAAACAATAAAATTTATATGAAATATGTCTTCAGACAACAAGGAAAATAAACTAGAAATCAGTAACAGGAAGATATCTGAAAAAACAAAAAACAAAACCCAAATATCTGAAAATTAAACAACACACTTTTAAATCAACCATAGGTCAAAGAAGAAAAATTTGAAAGTATTTGGAACTGAATTAAAATGAAAATACAACTTATCAAAACATGTAGGATACAGTGAAAGTAGTTTTTAGAGGGAAATTTATAGCATTAAGTACATATATTAGAAAAGAAGAATCTGACATTTATAACCTAAAGTTCTACCATAGAAAACTAGAGAAAGAAGAGCAGTTTAAATCTAAAGAAAGTAGAAGAAATAATAAAAATTAGAGCAAAATCAATGAAAGTGAAAACACAAAACAATAGAGAAAATCAAATCAGAAGCTAGTTCTTTGAAAAAAATCAATAAAATTGACAAACCTCTAGGCAGGCTAACCAAGAAAAAAAAAAAAGAAGAAGACAAATAACATCAGAGATAAGAAAGGTTCATCACTCTTGACCCCTTGGACATTTACAAGATAATAAAGGCATGCTGTGCATAGTTCTATGCCCACAAATTTAATTTAGATGAAACAGACCAATTTCTCAAAATATGCAAACTACCAAAATGCACATGGATAAATATCTAATCACTATAGCACTATATCTATTAATTAACTCGAATCAATAATCAATAGCCTTCTAAAAAGAGAAAGATAAACCCAAATGAGTTCACTGGTGAATTTCTATCAAACATTTAAGGTAAAAATCATACTAATTATCCACAATCTCTTCCAGAAAAAAGAAGCAGAGGGAACACTTCTGAAATATTCTGAATCTAGCATTACCCTAATACAAAAACCAGATAAAGAATGAACCAAGAAATAAAAGCTACAGAGCAATATCTCTCATGAACACAGATGCAAAAATCCTCAATGAAAATTTAGCAAATCAAATACATACTTAAAAATACATATACATGCAAATATATATGTATAGAAAGTGTACAACATGATCAAGTTGAATTTATTCCAGATAAGCAAGGCTGGTTCAACATTCAAAAATCAATCTAACCCAGGTGAAGATGGCAGAGTAGGTGAATGTTGTGCTCACCTCCTCTCAGTGCCACATCAATTACAACTAAATTACAGAACAACAATCATTGAGAATCCCCTGAAGTCTAGCCGAACCGAAGCCCTACAAATAGGGACATACAGGAGAAGCCACCTTGAGATTGATAGGAGGGGCAGAGGCATGGAACAGACTGGTCCCACACCCATGTGTGACCATCCAAAACTGGGAGGGATATCTTGGCTGTAGAGGTAACACCCGAAGGAGCAAGGGGTCCCAGCCCAATACCAAGCTTCCTAGCCCAGGATTCCAGTGCTGGGGAGAGAAGTCTCTATAACTTCTGGTTGTGAAAACCAGCAGAGATTGTGACTGAGTGAGAAGGAGGTCAGCTGCAATCCCAAGTGCTCCTCTTAAAGGGCCCATGCACGAACATACTCACTGATGGACTCACCTGCTCGGAGTTCCAGCACTGAGGCAGTGGCTTGAAAGTTGATGGACATATAGGAAGGAACTGAATTGCCTAGCTTCTGGGCTAGGGCTGGAGGTGCAGCTTTCTCTTGGACAGAGGAGCTTGCAGAAGCAATTGTTTTCTTGTTGACCCCTCCTCCTCCCTACATGCTGACACAGGCAGACGCCATATCTGAGTCTCTATCAAATTGGCTATCATGTTTCATCTGCTCCGCCCTAATGATTCCTAGAGACCCTGCTCTACCCAACTTTCAACCAAGCACAACTAAGCCACTTCCAGTAGTTTTTCTATACAAACAACCTGTCTTAGTTCATGCTGTGGACTTTCATAAAACCTCTCAAATGTTCACAAAACCCAAACAAGCAACATCTCGGTTTGCGGATTCTGAGCCTCTGGCTGATAAGCCCTAAGTTCGGCACTAGCGACATACAGCCTCAGCTTGCAGATTCGTCCCTCAAGGCACCTCTTAGCATAGTGGCCATCTTCAGACTTCTTCATGGCTCATACCAGCTGGCCCTAGGCAGAGCACAGGATGCAACTAAATTTGGCCTGCAGGGGGTTCCCTCCCAGGAGGACCCAGGGCTGGCACACCAGGTGGTCAGCTTCAGACCAAGCCAGAGCATCATCCAACCACCTCCAAGGACCACACAGCCAAAGGGAAGACTGGGCAGGTACCAGAGCCCCACTAAAGAGAACCCTGTTCTGTAGGGTCAGCCCCTGTACCACAGCTCCTCCACTGTAGTCATGCCTAGTCCGCAGAACTAATCAGCCTGAGGGTTAATACCTTCTATTGACATAGAAACAGCAACCAAACTCAACTAAAACAGGAGGTCACACATAACCCACACAAGGGACACACATGGAGCACCAGAATCTAATGACCAGGGAGACTGCACTATTGAGTCCCACAGTACACGTACTACATAAGTCCACTCTACTAAGCCTGGGAGGAATAGTAGCCCTACTTAATACATAGAAACAAACAAAAAGAGGCAGCCAACATGGGGAGACAAAGAAACATGTCCCAAATGAAAGAACCGAACAAAGCTCCAGAAAACAAACTAAACAAAATGGAGACAAACAATCTACCAGACACAGAGTTCCAAATACTGGTTATAAGGATGCTCAGTCATCTCAGGGGGATCTTCAACAAAGAGATAGGAAACATAAAAATGGAGATAGAAAACATAAAAAAGAACCAGTCAGAAATGAAGACTACAATAACTGAAATGAAGAATACATTAGAGGGAATCAACAGTAGATTACATGAAGCAGAGGATTGAATTAGCAATTTAGAAGATACGGTACCAGAAAACACCCAATAAGAACAGCAAAAAGAAAAAAACTCCAAAAAAATGAGGAACACCATTAAGGTAACCACATTTGCTTCATAGAGGTACCAGAAGGAGAAGGGAGAGAACAATAAATTGAAAAGCTATTTGAGGACATAATGACTGAAAACTTTCCTAACCTGGTGAAGGAAATAGACATACAGGTCCAGGAAGTGCAGAGTCCCCAACAAGATGAACCCAAAGAGGCCAACACCAAGACACATCAAAATTAAAATTCCAAAGGTTAAAGACAACAGAGAATCTTAAAAGCAGCAAGAGAAAAGCAGTTAGTTACCTACAAGGGAGCTCCCGTAAAACTGTCAGCTATTTCCAAATGGCAACTTTGCAGGCCAGAGGAATTGGTAGGAAATATTGAAAGCGATGAAAAGTGAGGACCTACAACCAAGATTACTCTATCTAGCAATGCTATCATATAGAATCCAAGGACACATAAAGAGCTTCCCAGACAAGAAAAGCTAAAAGAGTTCATAACCATCAAACCAGTATTACAAGGAATGTTAGAGGGACTTCTTTAAGATGAAAAAAAAGAGATAAAAACTATGAATAAAATGGCAATAACTACATATCTATCAACAATTACTTTCAAAGTAAATGGATTAAATACTCCAATCAAAAGATAGGATGGCTGAATGGATAAGAAAACAAGACCCTTACATATGCTGCCTATAAGAGACTGACTTCAAATCAAAAGGCACATACAGACTGAAAGTAAAGGGATGGGAAAAAGATATTTCATGAAAATGGAAACAAACAAAGTTGAGGTAGCAATATTTATACCAGACAAGATAGTCTTTAAAACAAAGGTTATAACAAGAGACAAAGAAGGACCCAGTAATCCCACTTCTGGGTATTTATCTGAAGAAACCCCAGAACGCTACTTTGAGGGGATATGTGCATCCATATGTTCATTGCAGCATTGTTTACAATAGCCCAGATGTGGAGGCAGACTGGGTGTCTGTTGATGGAAGAATGGATAAAGAGAAGGTGGTACATGTATACAGTAGAATATTGCTTGGCTATGGATGGGAATGGGTGCTTGCCATCTGCGGTGGCCTGGATGGACCTGGAGGGTATAGTACTGAATGGAGTATGTCAGACAATGAAAGACAGATGCCATGTGATTTCACTTACAAGTGTATGTGAATCTAAAGAACAAAGTAAACAAACAAAAGAGAAACAAACTCATACATTCAAAGAACATTTTGATGGTTGCCAGATGGGAAGAGTTTGGAGGGCAGGGTGAAAAAGGTGAAGGGATTAAGAAGTATAAATTGGTAGTTACAAAATAGTCATTGTAAAGTAAAGCATAGGAAATATAGTCAATAATATGGTAATAACTATGTATAGTGCCAGGTGGGTACTAGACTAGTCAGGGGAATCACTTCTTAAGTTATATAAATGTGTAACCACTGTGCTGTACACCTGAAATTAATATAGAATAATATTGAATGTCAAAATAAAGTATAAAATAAATAAAACCTTAAATACATGTAAATAAGGATGAAAAATTAATTAGAAAAAATTGAAAATAAAACAAAATATCTTAAATATATATCAGCAGAGAATGCCTTCTCCAAACAGCCCCTTGAAGTAGACTCAAGTTCGATGGTCACTGGGCATACAATAATTCTATCCCACATTCTTCCGATACAGAGACTGAGTATCCTGGCACAGGCTTATTAGTCATGCTGGGCCCAATCACAGTGACAGCAATTTGTCAAAAGCGTGGACACATGAACCAAGCCAAGACAATTAGGACATCCCCTGGAATTAAAGGCTGAAATGGGGAGATAGATTTTCCTTGTCTCTTAGACCATGGATTTAAGGCATTAACTTAAAAAAAATTTTTTTTATTGGGGAACAATGTGTTTCTCCAGGGCTCATCAGCTCCAAGTCGTTGTCCTTCAATCTAGTTGTGGAGGGTGCAGCTCAGCTCCAAGTCCAGTCACTGTTTTCAATCTTTAGTTGCATGGGGCACAGCTCACCATCCCATGTGGGAATTGAACCAGCAACCTTGTTGAGAGCTTGCGCTCTAACCAACTGAGCCATCCGGCCGCCCCTCCAGCAGCTCAGCGGCAGGTGGTTGTCTTCAATCTAGTTGTGGAGGGTGCAGCTCACTGGCCCATGTGGGAATTGTACTGGCAACCCTATTGTTCAGAGCTCTCATTCAAACCAATGAGCCATCTGGCCACCCGCAAGACTATAACTTTTAAGTGGCCTGCTTTACACTCCTTGCTACCTGGTGAAAGCCTATGTACGGCAGGAGATAAGTCAACATTAAAGGAGAGACTTAGATGAGAGATGGAGAGAAGGAGAGGAGAAAGCAAATAGTTGAGAATAATACGGAGAAATTCTAACCATGTGTCATTTAAACCTCTAAATCCAGTCATCCCTGAAGCTAGACCCACCCCTGCCCTGATATTTTATTTTTTTCCATAAGAAAACACCTTTTTTTTGGCTGGGTTCACTAATACACATCCAATACCATTTCCTGCTAAATATGCTTTGGGAAATCTTGCCCTGTGGCAACCTCAGCAATAAGCCTGAGTCGTTGACCAGCACACTCAAATTTTAAAGGATGACAAGAACCGACCAGCCAACCAGAACAAATGATATCCTTGTCTCTGAATGACATACAAATTTTATAAACATAGATCTACTTCCTGGATGAAATCTGCATAGATTCTCCGCTTCAAGTCAAAGCAAGGTTCTCAGACACAGTGTGATATTGTGCAAAAACCAGGCAAGGACATTCAGATTTTGCAGTATATAATTCCGAGGGATGGGGTGGGTGCTATTTGCAGCATTCTTTGGAGTCATTTCAGTCTGGCAAACCTGGCTGTGCGAGCTCTCTATACTTCTATTATCTCCCACCCAGGAAGATGCTTGACTAGTACTTCTTTATGTCCTAAAACGGAGGGTCCCCCAGAGAAAGGGCTTAATTCATGTTTGTGGAGTGAATGAAACGCAGGCTGGTCCTGTTCCTTGTTAACATGGTTATAGTCAAGGTTGACTTAAGGAATTCTTAATAAAATTTATTTTCAGCACATTATTTCATGAATGCTATCCTTGTAGTTTCATTCATATATATATATATATATATATATATATATATTCATATATATATATATATATATATATATATATATATTCATATATATATATATTCAGTGGTGCTTTTGAGAAATCTAAAAATACCATCCCTTGGCATTTGCCCTAGAACAGTGTACTGCCTTGATGTAGCCATAACAGTCACACCATATGGGAGGAAACCTGGGTACTTTCTAACAGACTCTTCTTTTAGGATCAAGTCTGCTGTTGTTGCTCGTGGCCATGCAGCCCCTTGACCCTTGTTATTTAGGTACAGCATTCCAGCACTATTATTTCATCTGCAGAGGAATTTTTAAATAGCTTGTAGTTTGGGCTTTTCACCACTAGAGTTCAATCTTGCTCTTATCTAGAAGATTTCATAGACGAAAAATAAAACAGCACCCCCCCCCAAAACCATAAAAAAACCACAAAGAAAATTCCCTAAGTGCTTTTTCTAATTCAAATCCCGACCTTTGGCTATCAAGAGCTGACTTTATTAATTTCTCTTTTCTTTCTGATTTCCTGGTTGGTATTGTCATCAAGTATAAAATTCTTGAATGCCTTTGCTTTGTTACAAATAATTTGTCAATGCTTGGTAAATAATTTCCTCTTAGATTCAGTTTGTTTATTTCTAAGTACAATCTTCAGTTGTAATTACCTGGCTGATTTAGGGGAGAGTACCCAGCTGGTCAGTGGAATTTGGTGGCACAGGGCAGTGTGGGTAAACACAACTGCTACTCTGGGTCTCAAAGTTAATCATTCATTAATTTTGTTTTTCAAGAAATAATTTAGATTTTTCCATGAGCCTGTGATTTCCAAATTGAAAACTACCACTTCTTACTTTTTCTTTGTACCCACGGTCTTCAGGTACATTTGTGATGAGACCAAAATCAAATATAAGGGCATAAGTCCCAAACTTTGCTTTCTGTGTAAGCAGTGCCTCTAAAACTTTCCGTATATTCCCAGAGGACCTCAATCAAATGAATTTAGCAAGTGCAGTTTTATGGGATGCAGGCATGCATGTATCACCATTCTACTTTCTTAGGCCCTTACTCCTTGAACTATCTCTTATATATCGCAGGTAGTACTTGAAGGAGACATTGGTGTGAGTTCATCTTCGCTGTGTTATAGGGGTTTTCTCAGAGGTTGGACCCAGAAATGACAAAGTGAAAACCATACTGAGTTACATTATATTAATTTTTGGACAAAAAGCTGAGAAAAAAATAGAAAACACTAGATTTTGTTTTACAAGCAACCCAGTCCCATTTTACAAATTAAAATATGAATAAATATGAAGTATGCTTTTTATTTATTTACCTGTTGAGGGGAAGTCAGTGGTGGGGAAATAACCACAGTTAAAACAAAATGAACATTGACAGGAAAGGCACCAAACACATAATTTTGTCACAATTTTTCTAAGAGTCAAGAAAAAACTCTCAGGACCTCTAAAACTGATGCTGTGCCCAGTTAGGGACATATAATAATAGCTAATATTTACCAAACCTTTTCATGTCATCTTCACAACAGCCTCACGAGTAAAGGTTGCTTCTTAGTCCTATTTTACAGATAAATAAACAGACTGATAGATAAACAGACAAGAAGGCCACCCAGACAGGAAATAATGAAGGTGGCAGTGACACGTAGGTGCCCATCTGAAGAACGTGCTCAATGAGGGTTCCAGATTCATATGGTCTGAGCTTTTTGAAGTTGCATGAAAAGAATGGTAACAACGCTGATATAATCAGTGGCCACTTCTAGGCAGAATAGCAAGAATTAGAGGACAGCAAGAATAAGAAGATCAGCAGGAATTACAGGATAAAACAAGATATGCAAATAGTGAACATTATTATCAACTGGGGGTTTTGCAACAGACACAGACATCCTGCCCAAATAGCTGAAGTAACGAGGCTTCTCCATCTCTAATAACAGAGAGCATGGTCATGTGGTGAAAACTTCTCTTAGTTACACTGGTTGAAATCCTCACCAACATTTTTTAAAGGAGAGTCTTGAAATTGATCTTAAAAACTCACTGTGTGCATTATTTGCAGTCGTCACAATTACACTCAGTGTGGCTCTATGGTGAATCGCCTACATTCTCATTCCATAACAGAGTTTGGGCAGGTGCTATCGAATCTTTTTGTTATGATGTTTAGATTCTGGATTAAACGATCTTACCTCCTACCAAACACTATTGCAAATATTTACCCATGATGAGCTATTCATTAATTCACCCAATATTAATTAAGAACCTACTATATACCAGGCACTATACTAGATGCTGAGACTATGGAGGAAAACAAAATTAAAAAATTAAAAAAACACACCTCTGCTTGCATTCTGGTAGGGGAAACGGAAAATGAACAAACAAATGAGCAAACATACAGTATGTGTGATTGTGATAAGTTCTGTGGAGAAAAACAAAAGTGAGAAGGGAGATAAGGAGTGTTGTTTTGTTTTGCTTGCTTGTCTTGCAATTTTAAACAGGGTGGTTAGGGAAAGATACTAGCAGTAGCAGTAATAACAGTAGTGATCGTAGTTTTTATTATTGTTTCATTATAGGCATTGGTGCAGCTAACAGTTATTGAGTGCTTACTATATACCAGGCCTCTTTAATTTACATCTCTTTTAACATTATCACTATTCTTTCTCACAGATAAGAAAAAAAGACCAGAAAAATCATACTACTTGTCCAAATCATACAGTAAATAAGACAAAGAAACAGACATTCTGAGTCTTAGTCCAAGTTCTTAACCCCACCAGAACACTTCTCTTGGGGTATCTCTGCTGTATACCTACATGCCAACATAGGGGACAACACTAAGCGAACCACGCTAACCTAATTCCATAGCCCTAGTTTACTTTACTAACAGCAATATAAAGATTAGCTCCTTATTTCCAACAATAACTCCTCACATATACTTGTTATATGGAATAGATTGAGTTAATTGAAATTATGTCTTATTTACATATCTAGAATATGTACCCCCTCTACTCTACAATATTTATAGCAGCCGACAAAATTTGGTGCAAAATAGACTATCTGTAAGAATTACAAGTTATAAATAAATAACATTTCATTTGGCTGTGCATGGAAAGATAAACCAGTTAATGACAGACATAGAATAAAGATCATCTGAAAGGGCAGGTGGTGCAGGGAATATCAGGCATTTGAGATGAATTTATTACTCCTATTAGAAACTGAGTTTGACGATACATTTTCTAGCAACTAAGACAGAAAAGTACACTAGGTTACATAATATTCATTGGAGGGGAGAGGGACAAAAGAAGACAGAAATTTTCCTTGAGAGGAACTTTTTCTTGCAACTAAATACTTTTTAAAAGTTCATGGGCTAACAGTGAATAATATTTTTAACTTTGTAGGAGGCACAGACTTTGGTAAGAACCATTTTTACCAATCTTCTATATTAAATGATAGCATAAATAATGTTGGCATTTCTGGGGGAAACAGCTGAGAAAATATGATTCAGGTATTCTGTGCTCTGGATACCTTATTTAATAATGAAGTAAAGAATGGGAAAATAGATAGTTAACATTTCTATGGATTCTTCCTCAAAATATTAATTATAATAAGCAAAATTTTGGCAGGCATTATATCAAAATCAGCTCCATGACTGGCACTGTAAAGCTCAGACCAGGGTATTTTCTCGGTCCCCGGATAATAAGAAACAGCTGTGACTCACAGCTGACTGCCATTTCAGAACCAAGGACAGAGGCAGACATACCTTCCACTAGGGGGCAGGGTGGTCATACATTGCGATGGTTGATGAGCTGAACTTGATTCTCCACCAGGCAGACGACCCGCTCGGTTTCCACAGTCGCAGAGGGAGCCGCTAGAGGGCCAAGAGGCCGTATTTGCCCCAGGTAATAACTTGGGACCTTTTTAAGGATTTGCGCAGTAGACATCTCACATTTTGCACTTGGTAGTCAAAGTGTCAAGGAGCTAAAAAAGTGCAAAATAGCAAATATTAGAAGATAGTTTCTGGACAATACCATTTTGAAACTGCCCCTCCTAGCCCCTGTACTACCGTTAATTTCATAGTTACCTATTGACTAACAGCAGTAAATGGAACTTCTAGGGCATTTTTGGAACTAAACTTACTTAGGCTGTTAAAGCAACAGGAGGGGAAGTTCTGAGAGAGGTATGACAAAAATGGTTAAAAACATGGGCTTTGGAGTCAGACAGACCCGGATTTAAACTTGACTGCATCACTGCCTTTCTATGTGACTTTGGGTAAGTGATAACTTCTCTGCACCTCAATTTCCTCAATTATGAAATAGGAATAATAATAATATATGTCCTACAGGATTGTTGTGATGACTAAATGAGTCTGTAATGAATTTGGCTAGCAGACCGGTACGTTACTTAACCCTAGTAGTAACTTATATGGGCATTTTAATGAATACACTGGATACTGATTCCCTTCAGATGAATGAAAAGAAGCCTTCTTAGGGGGTAAAAGAATTTTAATACAGGTATTTTTCACTTCTAACCAGTAGACTTCTTTTCCCTAATACACAGCTTCAATGCAGAACCAAAGAGTTAAATATCTGAAAAAAGGGTAAATTTATACACCTAAGTAAGGAGAGTCAGTTCTGGTAACGTAACCAGGCTGCCAATGATGTCAGAGTCACAAATTTGAACTCTATCAAATTTATGCCTTTCCATGTGGATGACCACATTTTCTCCTATAAATTCCCTCTTGACCATCTCCCTAATGTTTTCTAAGAGGTGACCAGTTATATGTCTGGTTATCAATTCAAATATTACCACCAAAAAAAATTCAGAACAAAACTCTTAAAACAAATTCAGCAAAGGATGGAATAGAACAGGAAATAAGTCAGTAGCTAAAATATTCTTTATTGGAAGGAAGAAGTTATAAGTGATTTACTCACTGGTAGGACAATTCATGTGATTCTGCTGAGTTACTTAGGAACATAATCTGATTCTAGTTGTTATGGCAACATACAAAAAAAAGTGGAAAGAGTTCCCGATTAAATTTTTCTTGAAATGATCCAAAATATTAACTGTAAGTATGAGACTTCTGTAGAAAATATTTAAACTCTCTCTCTGAGCTACGGCTGCGTTGCAAGGGATGTCTGCCTGCAGCTGTTCAGGCAGTATAATCCCCTCTGAGATGAGAACAGAAAAGCAAGGAACATTTGAAGAAAAAGAGAAGTCTTGCTTTGCCCTCAGGGCATCTTTCTAACTCTTTCCTCTATTAATATGCAAGGCGTGAAACATTAAATGTCACATCCATGTCATACTCTAATGCCTATACACTATGGAATCAAAGTGTAGAATTCTTTTGCCAACATGACTTGGGCTAAAAAATTCCCATTAACCAGAAGAAAAGGTCAAAAACGTAATTCTTAATTTTTCTGCAAATTTTCCACCAGAATGAGGACAAATTGGGGGGGAAATTTTTTTCCAGTCTTTTAAGACATTATGTTCTCAGTTTTCTAGTGGAAAATAGTGCCCTGAGTAAAAAGCTCACAAAAAAAAAAAAAAAAACACAAAAAAACAACAATCCTCAAAACCCCATCAAATTTCCTTTTATCATACCTGAATAAAAATCTATAGCTTCATTCAGGAAAGGAAACTAATAAAACCTTTTAGAGAGAGAGGCCACTATTGTGTCTTTCTTTAAAATGCTTTAAATAAATTTAAAAAATAATAAAAAAAATAAAATGCTTTAAAAAAAATCTCTATTGTTTTTCAGAGGAGAGGTCTGATATTTTTCTCACAACCATACACTTAATGATGGTACTAAGAAAGAAAGAAAGTCAACCATTGATCATTATTTCCCTTCCCAGAAAAACAACTCATTCTATCAATGATGGACCATCAGTATCTATGAATTCTGCAACTCTCTTGCACATGACTTTCAAATCTCTATTTTGTACATTGAGGAGAATTCTGTTGGCTTTAGTGATGAAGAGTTTAAGTGAGAATTTGAACAAGACTAAATTTTCCCAGTGGTTTGCCCCAAAATGTCTGCAACCGTCAGCATTCCTCTGTGCAGGCTGCTTGCTAGGCGGGGTTAATATAGTCTTTTTTTTTAACATTTTTTTTATTAGTTTCAGGTGCACAAAACAATGTAATAGTTAGACATTTATCATTTATATCCCTCACACAGTAACAACCCCCGTCCCCCATCCACTACCCCTCTGACATCGCACACAGCCATTACATTTAACATAGTCTTCATCCACTTCTCAGCAGATATGAATTATCAAGGTCACGCAAGAAACATGTCTATTCCAATATGATTACCACATAGGCTTTGGAGTCCCTAAACAACAGCAGAGCTGTAGGGTGGGCCTCTGTGCTGAGGGGTGGCGGCATGTAAACTCTGCTGTTTCTGTTTGTGGTAAAAGACACACCCTTCTGATTAGCAGTCCTCCAGTCTGCTACGCTATAATTCATCCATTCCTCCTCTCTTCCCCCCTTATGTGGAAAGAATTCACTCTTCAAATACACACTGGTGGTTTTCGCCTTCCTCTGTGCGCAGCACACTTTCAAACACACACGTTTGAGCTACACTCCTGAAGCCAGCAATAACTGCAATCTGAAGCTGTGACAATAGGACAACACTTTGTGGCATCGGTAAATCTATCTGCGAGGTCACATTTTTCTCCTGGTCCCCTCACAGCTTGTCTTTTTAAGTAAAACTGTTTATTGCCCTGATTGATTGGAGAATTGAGTCCTGGGAGGGCAGTAGGTAACAAACAGGCACGGTCCCTGTCATGGAGTTTACCTTCTGGTAACAAGGACTGGCAGTCTCGGGTAATTACACAAACTATTTAGCAGCGTTGTGATCAGTTTAATAAGGAAACAGACAAAACAAGTGACAAATGACTTTAATCACTGCTACAGAAAAACATTTTCTTCCCTTTCTCTCCTCCTCCTCTTTCTCCTTCAAAGAGCTTGGGGAAAGTGATCAGTACATTATGTTCACATGACCAATCAGCAACCGCTAAATACCCTGACACCACCAGATGTCGCCTCCAAAGTGAACAGCATCTGGCCTAGTACATGAGACATGGCGCATGCGAGAGCAGGCTGGCCTCGTAAACATGCTCCGAGACACCTCAGAGGATCTCGGGGAATTCTGGGACAAGACCAGCGACTGGTGCTCCATCAGGCGGTGCCTTCTGGGAGTTTCCTGTGACTTCAGAATGTGTCGAGATAATGCCTTCTCCCCTAGTCTTTATCCAGAGCCCCAGTGTGCCCTTGTGACACGGCATGCTGCTGATTGTCTGGCTGAGTGAAAAAGTGGTATGATATTGGAAGCCCTTGCCATTGCAAAAAGATCTGTGAACTTTGGGGAGAAAAAAAGCAACTTTCAAAAGCCAAGAAAATAGTACTGGACTGAGAATCAGGAGACACGATATTTGTCCTGGCTCCACTACTAAAAACGTGTTCTAAAATGGTTGGCAGGTCATTTCATCTCTCTGGGTCTCACCCATGAGGGAATGAATTGGTTAGATCATCTCTAAGACAGGTTAGTGAAATGAGTAACAAGATGGACTTTGTGGCGAGGCAGAGGTGATCTGTATCACTTCTCTCTCGTTTTACTAAATGAATAACTCAGGCAGGTCAGGAGCCCACTAACCCACAGTTCCTTCTTCTGTAACATGGAGATTATCTTACTTATCTCATAGGGTTGTCCTGAGGATAAAATTCAATAAAGTAAATAAAGTGCTTATTACAGTGCCTAGCTAAGTGCTAAGTGCTAAGTGTTACCTATTATTTTTCACATTTTTTGGAAAATTTATATAATTGCTTTGTAATTAAGATGGATGATTATTCATATAACTTTTCATGAAATGAGTAGCTATAATAAGGACACTGAAAAATTCTATTTGCCATTTCTTTTTATTTGTTTGTACTCCTGAATGGGAGTGTGTATGTGTGTGTTTGTCTATGTGTGTGTGTGTAAATATATGCATGTATGGTTAAGGACACTTATTTATTCAGTAAGTAGTTATACAGTACTTAATATAAAAATAACATTCTGCTAGTGCTATTGCCATGGAGATACAAGTAGGTCCAATATAACTTTCACTGCTTAAGGCATAATTTGAGGGTATGTAAGATAAATACACACAAAACAATGAAGAGGCTAATGAAATAATCAGATACGAAATTAGAGGGCAGATAGCAAGTACTAGACACCAGAAAATGGCAAGTAATAGAGGAAAGATGGCAGATTGTTGCAAATATGATACATACAAAAATACACCTCATTTAGCATAATGTTCTCTAGCCACGGGGATATGAAAGACAGTTTGGGAAATATAATCTATAATGTTGTAAAGATTTTGTAGGGTATCCAATAGACACTTGTCTTATTAGGGAGACCACATCATGGACAGTGTAGATGCCTGACCGCTGCAGTGTACACCTGAAGCTGAAGCTAGATAATATTGTATATCAAGTATAATTTAATACACATATAGTCACAGGATGTGGAGCACAGCATAGGGAACAGTCAGTGGAATTGTAACAGCCATATATGATGTCAGAAGGGTGGTAGGTTGGGGGAGAGGAGTTATCACTTTGTGAGGGTTGTAAATGTCTAACTATTACATTGCTTTGTACACCTGAAACTAATTAAAAAAAATGCACCTCACTATTGCTTTTTTGGCTTCAGAAGAGTATAAATTATACTAAATTTGGACTTTGTTTAAAAATGAATAATCATAGAAATATTGAAGGGACTCTATTAGACAGCCTGGCTTGTAACATAGTCCTCTGATCTATAATTAAAGGAACTCTCCCGAGTGTGTGTAAAGCATAAGCCTTTCTTCAAAAAGTATGTTGTATCATGAAAAGATAGAAAATGAATTATTGAAACTTGTTTTAAATTACATTATGTGTCATTTATAAAATCTATAGTTTGGGGGCTTTTGTCAAATACAACTAATCTGTTTGTGGTATTATTAGTAACTAATAAAAACAAGTGTTTCTGAGATGTGTCGGTCTCTATATACCTCAGAGATATTAATTATTTTTTGAAAATATTAAGATGGTATTATTTCTTCCTCAGTCAGTGGTCTTAGTTATGAAAGTTGATTGATTTTATGCCCTTTCTATCCACTCAATAATTTTAATGATAGAAAGGTAGCAGCACCTGATTTGATTCCATCATAAATTGCAGCTTGGTGTATGGTGAGTGATGTCTTTCTCCACTGTAAGTACCCCACTGACAAACACAGCTCAGGATTGCCAGTCAAGGGAATACTGAAAAGGCCTGTGCCATCCTACACATCACCTCATCCTCCAAAACTAATGAGCATCTCAATTCTGATACACCTTTCCACAAGGTCCCAATAGGCATTCCACTGGACCTCTGCCTCAGTGAAGCTTCATTCCTGGTAAGCCTGATTTTTCCAAGAAGTGTCGTGGTCATGTTTGTTTCAGATGCCATCTTGTCACAAGATGTCCTCCGCCATCCTGTGGAGATGTGACTACATCACTTGATAACCTCTACGTTCTCCCCTTAAAAACAATAATAATTTTCATTAAACTATCACAATTATTGATTTTGTTCAGAACAGATTCTCTCTGTTAATTTACTCACTTGCTCTATTAAATTAGCCTTCTCCAGAATAAATACATAGTTCATTTCCATATTTAGATGGAAGACAGAAGTTGAGCTCTGGCTGCTTCTGTTCTCAACAAGAGACTATTTACCAAAGCCTAACCAATTGTCAGCTGGTCACTAACTACTACCATTTGTGGGCATTTAATATGTTCCAGGCACTGGCCTGTGTCTATTATGTGGATTCTTTTATTTAATCCTAACAGGGATCCATGAGCTGGGCACTTTCATGACCCTGTTATTCTGATGGGAATGAGGCTTGGAGAGGTTATGAGAGTTGCCCATGGAAACCAGCTATGAACTGCAGAAAGTGGGATAGAAATAAGAAATTCTGGCGCTGAAGTCCATGCTGTTAGTCACACTACTGCAAGTTTTCTAACTCACAGCTACATAAGCAGCCAAACACTGCATGATCATCCTTCATTGAAATAGTTTCCCTAGCTGATGCATAGCTCATGGAATAAATAGTGATTAAGAGAACAGGCTGTAGAGTCAGACTGCTTAGCTTTTAATTCTTACTCTGCCATTTACTAACTGTACGACCTTAGCCAAGTTACTTAACCTCTCTGAACTCAGTTTCCTCCTGTTCCAAAATGGGGAAAAAATAATAGAATCTTCTTCTGAGGATGTTGGTGAGGATTAAACATGCTAAACAGATCATGTACTTAGTATAGTGCCATGTACCAAAGGCTCGATAAACATTACTGATTATCAAGTATTCTTATTCAAGAAGGACTCAACATTCAGTTGTCTGAGGAGATATCAAGACATCTAATAACTAAGGAATCCTGGGTGAAGTCTGTGGAGAGATGGCATTTTGTTGCAAAGAGAAAAAGGCGAAATACTTGGAAACAGGTGCTTGAGGCAGCAGGTTCAGCTGAACCCGTCACACAGCTTCCAGCCCTGTGGAGTTATTATATTATTCCTTTCCTATTAAAGATTCACATCTGGATATAAAGTTCAAATGCAGACTTTGTCTGAACAAGGGTGCACAGGAGCTGCTTCCGCAGATATCTTGGCTGCTGTTCACGGTGCCCGGGTTTTATGTCTCCTGTTTTCCCCTGAATTATTTATCCTGAGCATCTGTGTTACATTATCTCCATGTAACGGCACAACAGAAATGGGAGAATGCATGCTCCCTTCTCGTCCCCCACTGATAGCGACTGCGCCCTGCTGCTTCCAGGTGTCTTTCCTGTCTGTCTTCGCTCACTTATCCGCCATCTCTCTGTCAAGCGGGGCACATGCCTTCTCCTTGGGGGCTGAGTGAAGCCAGCCTCCAGACAGCTCACGGATAACAGGCGTCCCATCTCCACTTAAAGATAAGGCCAACTGATCTTTTCCAAAAGCTCCACAGCAATTCTGATTGCCTAAGCAACTATACTGCAGGCTGAATATAAATGTCCTCTGCACGTTGGCTAGAGTCCCATGGCCCAGACAGAATCAGAAACTTCCTGGAGACCATGACAATTTGGCAAGCTATTTCAGAGGGTCTCATCTAGAGTTTCTACAATAAACCTAGAAACAGTAGTGACAATTTAACAACTTCTAAAGTATTTATTATGTACTTAATATATGCTAGGAACTAAGTCACGTGCTTTATATTGACTCATTTAAATTTTACTACAACCCCATGAGATAGGTATCTGATCCTCATTAAAAAAAAAAAAAAAAGGAAGAATATAAGGTTCAAAGAAGTCAAGTGACTTGCCTAAGTTCACCACCGAGTAGGCAGCTGTCATACAGGGACTCTGGTCCCGCTCCCTGCAGCAGAACGCAGGATATGGTGAGGCCAAAAAGCAACACCAATAGAGCTATGAATAGGGGAGTCATACCACTATATTCTCTCTGGCATCTGGGTTGGAGACACAGGAAGCAGGAGCCACACAATCTGCAACCCGCCGCCATCCACTTCTCTGCCAACCAACCCACCCCCTAGCATAGCCATGGCAGTTATATTAGTGGCTAATGACTAACTGGTAACAGCTGACGGCCAACTAGCCACAGCGGATGGCCATCTAATAACCGAGCCAGCACCTATCCACGTGTGCCCGAGAGCCTAGAAACTGCTCTCTGGGACTCTGTCCCCACAGCAGCCCATGCTCTTTCTTATTATTTTTTGATTAGTGTTTGCACAGTGTGTCTTTTGTCTTTTGTCAGCTTTTTAATTTTAACTAGTTTGTGTCTATATTTATGGTGGTTTTCTTGTAAGCAGCATGAACTGAATCTCATATTTTATCCAATTTAACAATCTCTGAATTTTAATTAGAATATGTAGACCCTATGCATTTAATGTTATTATCAATATGTGAAATTTACTATTTATTTTCTATTTGACCTCTTCTTTGTTTTTTTCTTTTACTATTTCCTTGCCTTCTTTTGGTTGACTATTGCTTATTACTTCATTTTACCTCCACTATTTGTTTATTGTTTCTTCCTCTTGACTTTTTTAGCGATTACTCTAGAATTCACAATGTGTACTTAACTTGTTAAAGTCTACCTTCAAATAATAGTATATCACTTCATATATTACATCAGAAAATATTCATTCCTCCCTTCTGTCTTTTGTACTGTTACATATTTTACTTCTTCACAGTCTATAATTCCCATGTTATTATTTTTGCTTCAAATAGTCAAATGTCTTCTAAAAATGCTTAAAAATGAGAGAAAAAATATTTTGTGTTTACTCACATATTTACTCACATATTACTTTAAATGTGAAGAACACATTTTTGTGTTCTTCATTTCCTTATGCAGTTCCACATTTCCTCCTGGTACCGTTTTCCTTCTTCTTCTTCTTTTTTTAATTAAATTTAGTGGGGTAACAGTAGTTAGTAAAATTACATAGCTTTCAAGTGTACAATTCTATAATACTTCATCTATATACCACATTTGTTTTCCTTCTTCTTGACAGAAGAATTTACATGTTCTTGTGGAAGACATAGTGCTGATCTGTCTGTAGTTGATCCTCTGAAGAAATTGGGTGTCAGTGTCAGCATCAGGGGTCACTGTGTGGCAGGTGAGGTGGACCATGTTGAAGCGGATAGCTGAATCACAGCTGTAGAGATTGTTCACACACACCCATAAGCTGAAAACCTTGGGTGAAGTCTGGGATGAGGTTCTGGAGAGGAGGTCTCCATCAGGAAGCCCAGTTTAGCACCTTTTGGGTCTCTTTGTCCTTGATCGGTCCTTGGCTAAGACTGAGCTCAGATCACAATAATATTTCAGGAGTCCCTTTCTACTCTACCTACATTTTAATGACTTTCAGGAGCAAATGATTGAAAAGTGGGGGCATCCGCCAGCCAGCTGGGTCTTTATATCAGCTAAACTCCAAAGAATGGGGTGTGTCTTCTACAAAGGAGCTGCCTATCAGTTCTCCAAGGACCAGGAACCAGTTCAGCCTTAGGAAATCTGTTCAGTGGTGATCATACTGCATGGGAAACTGGTACTGGGGCCAGGTATTGCCATGGCCTAGCTCCAAGAGCTAGTGGTGATTATGATGGATAATAATAGTAATGATAAATAACAAATCGAGGAATTGGTAAGAACCAAGCCCTGATCTAAAAGCTTTACAGACACTACTTCATTTAATCCTGATAATAACCCTACAAAGTCGGTCCTACTATTTGTGATAATTCTCACTTCTAGGACACAGAGAATTTACATACCTTGTACAAGGCCATATGGTTATTAAATTGAAGAACACTCTCAAATACTGCTCTAGAATGCTTCTAAGCAAGCTGCCCCACTGCCTTCTTCACAAACTCCAGTATCTTCAGTGCTTCTCCCTACTGACTCCCAAGAAGCAGTGGTGCACTTGGTTCCACCTGGTCTGAAAGGATCTCAGTCATTTGGAGGAAGAGGAAGGACACTGAGGCTCAGTGCTTCAAGGTCTCAGTTTTGGGTTCTCCATATTGACCAAGACTTCAGACCTCTGTTTCCTGGGGGGTGTGTTGATGAAAGGTAGAGGGTGTCTATGGAGTTCATGTTTTCTGTGTTTCCCAGCAGCTCGGCCATGGGCCTACAGATTTTGCAACTCCTGGCCTAGCTAGGCCTCCAGCATTCTAGCAGCAGAGCCTTCTGGAGGACTTAGCCCTCAGAATAAGTGGTACTTGCATAGTCATGCTCATAAAAACAGGCACAACTTGTAGAGTTGTGCTTTTTCAGGAAGCAGAAGTCACAAAAGGACATGGCCCTCATGGATTTGGGAGTCTAAGTTAAACAGGCCACCATTTTCATTGGGTTGGCATTCATAGAGGAGAGACCTGGGGTCCATCCTTAAAGAGGAGGTGTTTCCCTCATAGCAGTTTAGTGGTCCTTCAGGCCCTTTGAACCATGACATGCAGAAGCAAAAGCTGAAGTGTTGGGATACTGAGTCCCTTCAGGCAAATAGGGAGGAGATCCCAGACCTTGAAGTTATGAAGCTTGCAACAGTGACTCATTTGGAGCTGGCCTTGGGGAAGTTTTGGGATTTGGACCATGGAGACCAGGGCCAAGACCTGCTTCTGGATAGGACATGGAACATCTCACATGAAAGGAAGAGAGGGATGTTGGGATCTCATTTCCTTTTGGTCGCTGAACATCTTCTCTCTCCTTGGGGATTGCCTGCAACTCAATTTATTGATATCCCAATTCAAGTCTCACCTGTTACAATGCTCTTCCTGTAACCCTCAAGATGGCTGGGCCGGTGAAAGGGAGTCATGGGAAAGGAGAAAATGTGTGCCATTTGACAAGCTGTTGATATGGGCAATTTGGCTGCTCATCGTATCTTTATTCCAGAACCTCTGTCCAGATTCCATACACTCAAGTAGGATTTGATAAAATTTTACAGCAAAGAGAGGAAATAGTATCTACAAATAACTTTGGGTATGAGTGCCAGCACATGTTACTAACCACCCACCTCACTATCTATGATTTATATACATTTCTAAGACTGTGGTTAAGGAGAAAGAGAAATATATATGATGATATGTATTCTGCTATTGTTAGCCCCACAATACTTTCAGCAGCCCCCAAAATAATGTCGTCTGTTGAGGTGTTGTGACTCGGATATAATCTCTCCTGTCATAGCAATGAGATTTTTTTTAATGAAATGACACATAATGTAGATTTGAGTAATCATGATTGGTGACTAAGATCAATAAGAGAAACCAGTAAGGACCCTCGACTTGGACAAGAAGGACCTCAGCCCTGAGACCCTCACTTTAGAGACCTTTTCTATCAAAATACTGACAAAAATACATCTCTTAAGGAATGTGTGGGTTTTCTGTCACTTAGAATCAGCCCTCAATACTGGGCCCATAACCTTAGTTATTCATTCTTGTGGCTGACCCTCTTCAGGTCTAGGAAATGGCTTCTCTACAACTCCTATGTACTAAAACCAAAAAGTGATAGCTTCCAAATCTTGTAAAGATTTTTGGGTAGTGACTATGCAATGTGGAGAGGTTCTGAGAGGTAGAAGAGCTTAGATAAAAAAAATAAGACAAATTAACTCCTATGAATCTTCTCAGACTGTGAGAATGTAACCAATTTTTACATACAGAGGTATCATTTGACAGGTACATGAAAAGGTGTTCAGCATCCCTAATCATCAGGCAAATGCAAATCAGAACCACAATGAGATATCACCTCACACCTGTTAGAGTAGCTGTTATCAAAAAGAAATAACAAGTGTTGGCGAGGATGTGTAAAAAAAGGACACCTTTGTGCAGCGTTTGTGGGAATGTAAATTGGAAAACAATTTACCTTCCAGCTACCATGGAAAACAATATGGGAGGTTCCTCAAAAAATTCAAAACAGAATTACCATATGATCCAGCAATTCCACTTCTCTGTATTTATCTGAAAGAATCAAAAACACTAATTTGAAAAGATATATGCACCCCTATGTTTATTGTAGCGTTATTCACAATAGCGAAGACCTGGAAGCAGCTTAAGTATCTGTCTATTAATAGATGAATAGATACAGGAAATGTGGTATAAATACACAGTGGAATATTATTTGGCCATAAAAAGAGAATCTTGCCATTTGTGACAATATGGGTAGATCTTGAGGACATTATGCTAAGTGAGATAAGTCAGATAGAGAAAGACAAATACCATCTGATCCCACTTACAGGTGGAATCTGAAACAAAACAAACAAAAACCAAACTCATAGACACAGAGAACAGATTGATGGTTTCCAGAGGTGGGGGTTGTTGGGTTGGCAAAATGGGTTAAAATGTAGTCAAAATGAACAGACTTCCAATTATAAAACAAGTAAGTCCTGGGGAATCTACTATACAGTGTGGTGACATTAGTAACTAACATTTTAGTGGACATTTGAAAGTTGCTGGGAGAGAGTAACTAACACTTTAGTGGACATTTGAAAGTTGCTTTGAAACAAGATTTCATCATAAGAAAAAATATATTGTGTAACTATGTGTGGTGATGGATGTTAACTAGACTTCTTATGGTGAATCAGTTTGCAGTAAATACAAATATTGAGTCAGTATGTTGTACACCTGAAACTAATGTATGTCAATTATACCTTCAAAAATAAAAGGGAGAACTAGAATTCTAAAAAAATAAAAAGCAAAGAAGTTATCATTTTCCATTTTCTGGATACCCTTGGTTTTCTAATTTATGGTTCTGGAGATATATGCAAATTAACATGGCAGTCACAGCAGTTGTATGTGACCGGTGAGGAATGGTTTGCAATACTGATTTGTCAGCATTATTCCTCAATGGGTATGTATGTTGATCTAGTCTAGATCTATCATGCATGAACTGTGTCACGGGTGCTTTATATTGGCTGCTAGGTGAATACTGAAGCCTAGCCTTGCAAATAGTATTGATTTTAAAAATATAGATAGGATAATTTAATTGAAATAACACAGTATAAGACTTTAGTTTTAAAAAATAATTTTGAGTTACAATTTATAATTAATATTTTACCTCTTAATTTTAGCAAATACTTCTGCATAATTAAGAAAAATAACTTTTTAAATGCGTTTGAAAATGATTTTGAGTTTAATTTTTTACACTTAATTTAATTTGTATCTCTGATGAAATATATTAAAAATGTAAGTGGATTAAATACTATTATATTTCATTTTTTAATCCTTTAGATTATGACTATCACCAGAATATAAAATAAGTGAAAATTATGATTATAACAATATAATTGGTAATTCTGCTGAACTGAAGGCCAGAAAATATTTTTTTCAAAAAACATATAATCATTTAAAAATTATATCTTTATTTTATTACTCATGCAAATTTAACTATCTTAATAACAGACCACCCAGAATAGTACTGAACAATAATTAAATTCAGTTGCTTTTGATATTCCACAAACTACCAGTCATATAGAAAAGATACCTTTACAGACATTTTTTTTTTTGTATAATGAAAATGTGTTTGCCAAGGTAAGAGGATAGATTATGTTTTATTTATTAGCTTGTTAGACTGATTTATTACTTAAACACCTAGAGCTATTGTATGTGGGCTTCCATTTATTCTCTTGCCCCAGACCCCACCAATGTTAGGATCATTAGTGAGGGAAACAAGAATTCTTTGCAAAGGCACAATTTGTGACATGTGTCTCTTGAGAAGTGACCATGACTATCTTCCGAAGGGACTATTGACAGCCAATTGAGGGGATCACCCTCAGCCAAATACTTTTAACTTAACACGAGCAGGTCCATTTTTATAGCAACAAAGTTGTGGACACTGATTTAATCTTCAATTAACCTTAACCAATTTAAAGCATTTTAGGGTTTAAAGAACTTGGAATTCATTTCAGCAAACAGCACAGTGAATGCAGTTCACACATCTTTCACTGATCTTGGAAAACCTCAGGGACTTGCTCCACGGCTGGCTTCCCACACCAAAGGGGTCTCTGTCCCTGTTCAGAGGCCCCTGCTCCCCTTGCATCTTTCCCCTGGACCTTTCTGAGTCTTGGCCTCCTCTCAACATCAACATTCTCCTGCTGTTTCCATTCCTCCTGGGCTCGCTCTCAGCCTGGCATGAAGGCTTCCCTGTGCCCTGGGTGATCTCATTAAGTCTCTTGCCATGAAAAGGAGCGAGGTGAGAGCCACTGAGAGACCTTGTCACTCCTCCTGGAGCAGAAAGATGGAAATAACTCAAGTCAGTAGGTAAGTGGCCCAAGGCAAGAGGAGAACTGTACTGGTACCAGTTCTTTTGTTACAAGATGAGGGTTGAGAACAGAGGTGTGCGGAACCCCAATTATGTGTGCTTTCTGAGGATGAATAAGTTACTGGGGTCACTATAATAAAGCAGTTTGCAATTACATAAACAGCAGGATAATGTATCAATATATAAGTGTGTGTTTATTTTTGTTGTCGTTTTCTCTCCATGCATTCCAAGCAAGTATCCAGAGTCTTTGTGTTTTTGTGCTGAGGAAGTTTACAGGGCCAAATAAGAAGTGGCAGGAAGGCGACTCTTTCCTTTCTCTTCTGAAAGCTTGAGCTCATGGAAAATGGGGTGTTAGGTATCTCTAGGGATGGGAAGGGAGAGGTAGCTGTCTTTGAGGGCAGCAAGGAAAAGACAGTGTTAATTTTTTCTCCGTAGACTGGGAAGTGGACGTAAGTCAGGATGCCCCATGAGCCGTAGGACCAGTGGGACTGGTGTCTCGGCCCGTGATGGTTTCTTACAGAGGGACTCAAAACCTGAAGGCATGACTTTCAGTTCACACATCTCCAGACAGGCTTTAGAAATCTGACCCCGAGCTCTGGGATTCCCATTCTTGGCTGTGGCTCCAAATATGACAGCTCAGTTATTGGTTTGAAGTCACTTTGTGGGTGTAGACAATGATGGCATCAGTAGTAACTGGTGTAGACAAAAACAAAACCAAGCAACAAACAGAAACGGATGCTCTGCCCATGACTGGAGCTGAACGTCCAGCCAGTGCAGGAGAACAAGGGCTTGTGGCTGAATGAATTATGGAGAGCTCCCATATGTACTCACCCAAATTCTCTATTGCTATCATCTTACAGCACCACGGAACATTGCTCAACAGTAAGAAGTGAACATTGATATATTACTATTAACTAATCTCCAAACTTTATTTGGATTGCACCAGTTTCTCCACTAATGCCCTCTTTTTCTCTTCCAGGATCCAATCTTGGGTACCACATTGCATTTGTTTTCAGGTCTCCCCAGTCTCCTCTGATCCATGACTGTTTTTCAGTCTTTCCTTGTTTTTCATGACCTTGACAGTCTTGAGCAGTACTGGTCAGGTATTTTGTAGAAGTTCCCCCAGTGGGTTTTTTCTGATGTTTTTCTTATGATTAGACTGGGTTTATGCATTTGGGGAAGAAATACCACAGAAGTGAAGTGCCCTTCTCTTCACATCATATCAGAGGGGTCATACATCAGTACTTATAGATGAAGACTTATAGTCATTTATACATTCATATATAAAAGGAGTTTAGACAATGACCTAAGAGAATCATTAATCATTAAAATTGAAGCTCCTGCAGTCTTCTAGGTTGGTAAACATTTTCGGCGACACTCCTCATAGGTATTCCCCTCTGATTCTGGCACTATTTAGATAAGGATTTCTTAAGTATCTGAAATCTCATCAAAATGAACTTCCTTACTTTCTGTACTATTAATGGCTCTTTTGGCCAAATAAAAGCAGTTTTGTTTGAATCTTTAGGAAAAAGAAATAAAAGTACATAAACCCCGAAAATACCACGTATCAGGGGCTCAACGCAGCATTCTCTCATTATGGTTTCCAAGATACAATAACTCATTTATAATAACATATCTAGCCTGGGTTTTAATAGCATAAAATAAATTTAGAATTTATGATAAGAACCACAAGAAGGACAATGACCAAGGTTATTAAAAACAATTATTCCAGACCTCATTTTCACAACTTCCATCCCTCAGCTTCATCTAGGTCACCATGTAGGCATTAATCAAAATGTTTCCTCTAGCTGTGCTGGAAACTGACCCACGAATAATGATTGATGGTCCCTTCCCAAGGATTGGATGTCTGTCGCCCAGAGAAGCTGAACATCTGACCAGGGCAGAGGGGACTCACAAGGCTGAGCAACGGTTCAGCACCAAGCACACATCTGTTCTGTCAGGATGACACCCCACCTTTCTTTGTCACATGTCGTTACTCTTATAAAAGAGTTCCTGGATATTGACATACATCTCCTTCACTGGATACAGAAAAATCTAGAGACTTTACAGAAGGGGTATTGGCTTCATTCTTATTAGTATTTTAAATGGACGTGTTCTGTTTCCTAAGAAATGCAAAGACAGATTGTCTTTCAGTAGACAGGTTTTGGTGTGGAATAATGGAGTCATTAGAGCACGAGAGAAGTTTCAAGAGGTTGAGGGATCTGTAGTTATGTGTTGTCCCACAGAGCAATATTTCAGTGTACTGTCAGTCGCTTGGGGGCACGGGTGCCATCTTTTATTTTATTCTGCCCAATAAGCACTTACACACCACTTGCTCCCTCCTCCACTGGGGTAGGGAGATAGTTGTTTATTCCATACTGGAGTCACTGTCATTAATGTCTTTCCATTCCTTTTCTTTTTATTCACAAGAAATAGTTTGATAGTATTTTAAAGGAGAAACTAATAAGCGATGTGTGCAATGGTTAAAACACCCAATGGGTTTCAAAATGCCAGTTTCATTGCAGTGGGTGTGTGTCAGTTCAGTGTGAGTGAGGCTAGGCCTGGGCAGAGCTATAGAGAGAACAAATCCTAAGAATAGGGAAATGATAATACTAGTGAGTCAAGCCCTAACTGTGTGCTGATTTTAAATAATGAATCAGTTAACCCCTGATTTCCACAAATGCAAATCTTATGCTAAATGAAGTTGGCTTATACTAATAGGCCTGCCAGGTGTAATTTAGGTTGAGCCACTAACACAAACATAAAATGAAAATGCACGTTGAATTTTGTTCTCTAAAGAAGAAGAAGGAACCATGTGGTTCATGCTCAAGTGCACGTTATAGTTGTTCATGGTAGCACTTCTATTAACATGGGTCAATGGAGCTGGAATGTAACATCTATCAGCATCCGCAGTGCAGTAAAAAACATCTCCTGGAAGACAAGATCACAATGTGTTGGGATCACTGTTTTCCTCCTCACTCACTTTGCCACTGTGGAGGTTCTCAGGGTAGCCCCCTGCAAGCTAAGGAAATGAGAATACTTACTGTCAAGGCCAAAGTCAGTTCTCCCAAGTTCCTCTTTTTGGTTAAATACTTCTCATACGTTGTTCAAGAGGAGGAGAATGGCAAACTGATCTGAGAAATATTTTAAGATTTAGGAACTATTACCTGTCTATTCTCTTTACAAAAAGGGTGAGAATAGCAACATTGCCAAGTTGAATATCTTAAGTATATCTGGCACTTTCTGAAATTACATAGATGGACATCACTGGTAAATCCCAAATTCAGGGTGAGAAATCAAAACAAATTCTTATTTAAAAACCTTCAGTACAAATATGACTTGAATCTATTTCCCATAGTTCCTAAATCACATTAGAAAACACTTGGGGAAAGAAGTGGACTTTTTCATGCCTCTGAAATTTTACCCATAGCAAACACAATAGAAATACAATGTAATACCCCAAAAATGTGCACATGCTCTGATCTATTAATTCTATTTATGGGTCTCTATCCCACAGAAATATCTGCTTAAGTAGATAAACATGGATATACATGAATGTTCACTCCAGAATTTTTTTGTAACAATAAAAACTTGGAAACAACTTATGTCCACTGATAGGGAACTTGCTAAATAAATACGAGGTTGGGCAATTAAGTTTGCGAACTCATCCTAGAAAGAGTGCTATACACCTTATTGCTGAATATCACTACAGGTCACCTTCGAAGTACTCCCCTTGGGAATCTATGCACTGATGCCAGCGCCTAGTCCACCCTTCAAAGCAATTTTGGAACTCTTTCTCTGGAATGGCCATCAGAGCTGTCATCGTATTACCCTTGATGTCCTGAATGTCATCAAATATCTTCCTTTCAATATTTCCTTTATCTTCATGTAAAGAAAGAAGTCGTTGGGGCCAGATCAGGTGAGTAGGGCGGGTGTTCCAATACAGTTATTTGTTTACTGGCTAAAAACTCCCTCACAGACAGTGCTGTGTGAGCTGGTGCATTGTCGTGATGCAAGAGCCATGAATTGTTGGCAAAAAGTTCAGGTCGTCTAATATTTTCACGCAGCTTTTTCAGCACTTCCAAATAATGAACTTGGTTAATTGTTTGTCCAGTCAGTACAAATCCATAATGAATAATCCCTCTGATATTAAAAAAAAAAGGTTAGCAACATCGTTTCAACAAGTTTGCGAACTTAATTTTCAGACCTCGTGTGGTATGTCCACATCATGGAAGCCTTTCCAGCAGTAGATCTACACTTTCTAATATGGAGGAAGGTTTGTGATTTATTGCATGAAAAAAATGGATACATTTAAAACTTGTATATAGTATAATCCTTCTATTAAAATATGTGTATGTATACTTACATGCACATAATTCCATATAAATACGGAATAAAAAGTTTGAAAAGACATTGCTTTGAATTTTAATAGATTTCTGAATATGTACATTATGGGTATTTAAATTTTTTCATTTTTATGTAATTTGTAAATAGTTTTGAATAATAAGCAGAGGTTACTTTTTGTAAAAATAAAATAAAGATTAAAGCATATACAAAGTTCACAGTACAGAATTACAGATCATAATTGCTGATGGCAATGTAGACTTTATGAAATGTTACCTAGTTCAAGAAACTCTTCCATTTTACAGAAGAGGAAACTAAGACCCAGCAGAGAAATTGAGTTATCCAGTACACAGATTTTTTACTTTCACCCCAACATTCTCCCAAGTTAACACAGGGCAGGCGCTCAGTTAACAAGGTGATTGATAAAATTGGTTGATATTGACATGCAGGAGCCTAAGGGCAATCATGGTCCACTGTTGAAGTGCAGAAAATTTCACAGTGAGAACAGAGATGGGTCAGTTTTCCTTCTACACCACCAATCGTGCAAGCCCTCTGTTTTACACTGATCAGGACATCTTTTTGGATAGAAAAGGAGTTGACAGAAATTGCTAATGTAAGATTTCCTTTGGCTGGGAATGTACTTAATTACCCTGAACTCACTTGCAATATTTTAGCATTCATTGAGAGAAATATTTTCCAAAAATCACATTTTATTTAGACCTTTTTAATTATTTTATATAAAGTCCATCTTGATACAGGGGTGAGAGCTGAAGTGGATAATAAAAATATTCTAGATAGAATTATTTCCCCTCAAGTTTGGGGTATAAAATAACATGCAGTTGAGAAAGAATTTTGGTAATGAGGAGTTTATGAAATTATTTTCTATAAGGGGGCAAAAATGCTCTCAGCAGAAGCTCAGATTCCAGTCGCATGCTCAACATTGGGTTTATGAGCTGATTTTTGTTATCTCTTGATGATGGAGTAGCCAAACGAGATTGGGGAACAGCTTGTTGTAGCTTCGTGATTGTCAAAAAACCATTCAACTTTTCAATCTGAAGTGGAGCAGAAAGCTCTTGCATTTTGCACAATTTTCCAGTTCAGCAGCTCACCAAGAAATGACCATAAGTTATGGTAACCAATGATAGCATCTTCTGATATCTTGCCAAGAACCAAAGGTCACACAACCCTGTGCATCTTTATCAAAGAATTAGCAGAAACAGAAAATAGCCTTTTTCTCTTTTTTCTTTTTGTCTTAACTTCAATGGCACTGGACATCAATGGAGTTGTTTGCACATAATGAGGGGGAAAAATAACTCTCTCTGGCATCTTTCTTGCCAACAGCTTACTCCACAAATAATTGTTCAGAGAGAGAAAGCTCTATATTTATTAGGTAAATCAGAGCCAAGCCAGGAGGTGTTTGACAGGAGACCTTTAATTTCCTCCTCAGTAGGACATCTCATTCAATAGACAGTGGCTCAGCCAATTCTTTACCCCACAGCCAGCTGTAGAAAAGTGGTGTGAACTGTAAACTGATTGCATTAAGTAACCAGAGCATCAAACTCGATTGTTCTAGGTTTGTTTTTCTTTCTTTTTTTAAACCTGCAGAATGAGTTATCTCCACAGCAGTGTGACTCACATGTTCTTTCTGCCCTTTACCTTTCAGGACATTATCTACTTTGCACAAAACAGTCCAGTGTAAAAATTTTGGTTTTAAAACATGGTTCAAATGCCATTGCTCTGTGAGGATAATTTAACGTTTTCAGTACGGGGGCGGCCCGTTAGCTCAGTTGGTTAGAGAGCATTGCTCTTAACAATAAAGTTGCCGGTTCGATCCCCACATCGGTCACTGTGAGCTGCGCCTTCCAAAATTACATTGAAACAACTATTTGACTTGGACCTGATGGGTCCTGGAAAAACACACTTAAAATAAATTTAAAAGGTTAAAAAAATAAATAAATAAAATACAATTTTCAGAACATCTAATTCTTTTGAAAATATGTGGTCCTAAATACATAAGAACACTGAACACGTGATTGAAAAAGCTGAATGAGAAGTGTAGCTTAAGTACAGTCTTCCCTATATACTTCGTTATATACCAATATAATGTTTTCCGTCAATATAATTCTGTGATATAGTATAAAGAGCTCTGGCATGGAAGACAAAAGACCTGGGTTCTTGTTTCAGCTCTGACTCTTAAGTAGCTGCATGCCTTTGAACAAGTCACTGTATTCGTTTTCTATGGCTGCTGTAACAAATTACCACAAACTCAGCTGCTTACTACCATACATTTATTATCTCATGGTTCTGTAGGACATATGTCTACTCAGCTCAACTTGTTTGCTCTGGGTTCCACAAGGCAGAATTCCAGGTATTGGCCAGACAGAGCTCTTATCTGAATTCTCTGGGGAGAACCTGCTTCCAGTCTCATTCTTTCTTTGCAGGTTGTTTGCTGCATTTGGTCCAGGCAGTTATAAGACTGAGGGTTTCTTGCTGGTTCTCAGCCAGGGGTTATTCTCAGCCTTTAGAGGTCACCTACATTCCCTGACTCTTGGTTCTCTTTATTTGAAAGTCAGCAACCGTGGGTTGGTTGAGTCCCTCTCAGGCTTCAAATCTCTCTTGCCCTCCTGTTGCTTCATCTCTAATTCTAGACAGAGAAAATTTTCTGCTTTTACATACTGGAGTGATTAGATTGGGCCCCACCCCGATAATTCAGGATTATCTCCCCATATCAAGGTACAACTTTAATCACATCTCCAAAGTCCCTTTTACTATGTAAGATAACCTATTTACAGGTTCTGAGGAGTACAGTATGCACATCTTTTGGGGGTGGGCAATTCTGCCTATCTCACCATCTCTGGATTGCCTCAGCTTCTTCACCTCTAAAATAAGAGGGCTGAATGAAATTAGTGTTTCTCCAAGTGTGCAGAAACCTTCCTCTGGAAGACAAAAACATGTGTTTAGGTGGAACCTGGATCTGGGTATGACATTAAGTCACATTGAATTACACAGTGAGATTGTTATGCTCATGTCAGTTTCTTTCAAGTCTTCATATTAAGAGAGGGGAAAAGTCTGTTTGGTGCAAGTATTTCTTTTAGACTGCTCTAGTAACACTTGCTTATTTTCTTTCTCATTAGTGCTAGAGTTGACAAGAGGAAGAGAAAGAGGAGAGAGAATGGAACTCAGACCCCAAGCTTGGGGGCTAGTCTACCTAGTTAAAATTAACAATGTGCTTTTGCTTTCATTGTACTTATCTAACTGCTACCTTCTGTTTATGGCAAATTGACATTGGTTTTCCATTTATGATATTCATAAAATTTTAATTTTAAAATCAATGTATCTGAAAGATAAAATGAGTTAATTTAAAGAAAAATATCAATAATAACAGATATATAAATAAGACCAACAAGGTGGTCCAAGATGACAAAAGATGAGAATATTTCTGCACTAGATGACCACTTAAGTTCCCTCAAACTCTGAAAAAGTCAATTTAACCAATAGGAAAATTGGCCAAAGCTTGAATAAACACTTCAAAATACATGCTATCCACATGTCCAATGAATATATGCTTAGCTTTATTAATAAGCAGGAAAATGCAAATTAGAACTCTAACAGATACCACCAAACCCCAAAATTAAAAGGTTTGGTATTACCAAATGTGGCAAAAATTTATAGCAATGGGTACTCACATGTACTGCTGAAGGAGAGGAAGGTAGTACTAGAGGGGAAAATTGTGAAAGACTTTGATAAGAACAAAAAAGGTTGCTATGGGTCCTGCCTAGTCCTATAACTGAGGATATAAAGAAGAAGCTATATTGCCACTGGTAAGAGGGGAAAAAACACAAAATGGGCTGGTCCCACACCCACATATGGTGGTTAAAAATCAGGAGGGATAGCTTGGCTGCAGAGGTCCCCCCAGGAGAATGAAGGGGTCCTCACCCCACACTGGGCTCCCCATCCCGGAGCACCAGTGCCAGGAAGAGGAGTCTTCATAATACCTCACTGTGAAAAACAGCAGGATTCTATCCATCTGGGTGAGACAGAAGGCTACTGGAAACATAGGAGCCCTCTTAAAGGGCCAGCACACAGACTCACTTGCTCACAGGCACTCACCCTGGGCTCTAGCAGAGGGACGGTGGCTCAGGAGACACTAGAGACATATAGGGAGAAACTGAGTTGTATGGTTTCAGGACAAGGGCAGGAGGGACAGCTGACATATTTCCTGTGTTGAGGCCTTTCCCTGTGTGGCCAAATCTATATCTGCATTAGCCTCGTGAACTCCACTTACTCTACCCTCATGACTCCCACAGACCCCACCCCAACCAACTCCTGCATCACCAAGTCTCTTTCAGCAGCAGGAAGTCAGACTTGGTCAATGCGGTAGTCTTTCTTAAAAAACTCTCAAAGGTCCACAGGCTCCAGGCAGGTGGTAGCTGATCTCAGTGTGCCCTGAGCCTTTTGTTGAGTGGCCCGAGGTTCAGCAAAATCTGAATCTGCATTAACCTGGTGAACACCACTTGCCACACTATGGTGACTTGCCAAGACCCAGCTCAGTTAACTGTAATATTGTCTGAGGCTCTTTCAGCAGGTGAGCCTTACAGGCAGCCATCAGGCAGTGGCAGTCCTTGGGGTACTCTGAGCCTTTTAAGTTGAGCTGCCCCAGGCCTGGTACTGGTGGCAGCAAGGCTCTACTGGCAGTGTGGCTTCTCCCAAGCACCTGCAGGTCCAGCACAAGCAGCTAACAACCAAAGATTGCTTTGTAGCTCCTACCAGGTAGCACCAGGCCACTCACAGGCAGAGGTTAACTTTGGCCTGCATGGGAGCACCTCCCAAGAGGTCCCAGAACCAATACACCTGATGACTGGCTTCAGACCACAACAGAGCACTATCTGATTCGCCCCACAAGTGGCACACCCAAAAGGTCATCTTGGTAGGCAGCAGAGCCCACTGGGGCGAATCTCGCTCTGAGGGGTCAGCCCCTATACTGCAACACACATAGAATGGTAGTGGCCAATCCTCATAGCCAGTCAGCCTGAGGGTCAATCATACCCATTAATGTGCCAACAGAAATCAAAGCTTAACTACAACAGGAGTGCACACACAAGCCACTCTTGGAGCACCTGGCACAAGTGACCAGGGAGACTGTGCCACTGGGCCCCACAGGACACCTACTATATCAGGCCACCCTGACAAGACTGGGAGAAGTAGCAGATCTACTTAATACATAGAAACAAACACAGACAGGCAGGCAAAATGAGGAAACAAAAAAGTGTCCCAAATGAAAGAACAGGAGAAAACTCCAGAAAAAGAAGTAAATGAAAGGGAGGCAAGCAACCTACCAGAGACAGAGTTCAAAACAATGTTTATAAGGATGCTCAAAGAACTTAGTGAGAACGTCAACAAAGAGATAGCAAGCATAAAAAGTGACATAGAAACCATAAAAACAATCAGTCAGAAATTAAGATTACAATAATTGAAATGAATAATACTCTAGAAGAAATCACCAGCAGATCAGATGAAGTAGATAAAATCAGTGACTTAGAAGACAAGGTAGCAAGAAACACCAAATTGGAACAGCAAAAAGAAAAAAACAAATTTTGTTTAAAAGACCCACAAAAAAATTAAGGATAGTTTAAAAGACCTCTGGGACAACATAAAGCATAACATTTGTATTATAGGGATACCAGAAGGAAGAGAGAAAGAGCAAGGAATTGAAAACCTATTTGAAGAAATGATGACTGAAAACTTCCCTTACCTGGTAAAGGAAATAGACAGAGAAGTCCAGGAAGTACAGATAGTCCCCCTAAAAAATGAACCCAAAGAGTCCCACACAAAACACATCACAATTAAAATGGCAAAGTTTCAAGACAAAGAGAGAATCTTAAAAGCAGCAAGAGAAAGACAGTTACTTACCTACAAGGGAGCTCCCATAAGACTCTCAGCTGATTTGCCAACAGATTCTTTGCAGGCCAGAAGGGATTGGCACAAAATATTGAAAGTGATGAAAAGCAAGAACCCAGAACCAAGACTACTCTACTCAGGAAAGCTATCATTTAGAATCAAAGGAGAGATAAACAGCTTCCCAGACAAGCAAAAGCTAAACTAATTACCAAAAAACCAGTATGAAAAGAAATGTTTAAAGAACTTCAAGAAGGAGTGAGAAAAAAAGAACATAAGTAGGAATAATAAAATGGCAAAAACTACATACCTATCAATAATCATTTTAAATGTAAATGGATTAAATGGTTCAATCAAAAGATATAGGGTAAGAGAATGGATAAGAAAACAAGAGCCATACATATGCTGCCTACAAGAGACACACTTCAGATCGAAAGACACACACAGACTAAAAGTAAAGGGATGGACAAATATATTTTATGCAAGTGGAAATTTAAAAAAACTGAGGTGGCAATATCTCACAATTTAGAATTTAATACAAAGGCTATAACAATAGACAAAGAAGGACATTTTATAATGATAAAGGGATCAATCCAACAAAAGGATTGATGTTTACCTTTGTAAACATTTATACACCCAACATAGGAGCACCTGAATACATAACGCAAATATGACTGACATAAAGGGAGAGATTGACAGTAATGCAGTCATAGTAGGGGACTTTAACATCCCATTAACATCAAGGGATAGATCGTCCAGAAAGAAATTCAACAAAGAAACAGTGGCCTTAAATGACACATCAGATGGATTTAATTAATATTTTTGGAGCATTTCACCCCAAAGCAGCAGAATATACATTCTTTTCAAGGGTACATGGAACATTTTCCAAAATAGACCTCATGTTAGGCCACAAAACAAATCTCAATAAATTTAAGAAGATTAAAATCATATCAAGTGTCTTTTCAGATCACAATGGTATGAAAGTAGAAATCAATTATGAGAAGAAAAAAAAACCTGAAAAAAACACACGAAGGCCAGATAACATGCTGTTAAATAATTAATGGCTTAACAATGAGACCAAGGAAGAAATGAAAAGATACCTGGAGGCCAATGAAAATGAAAATACAACAACCCAAAATCTATGAGACATAGCAAAAGGAGCCTTAAGAAGGAAATTTATAGCAATGCAGGCCTACCTCAAGAAACATCTCAAATAAACAATTTAACTTTATACCTAAAGGAACTAGAAAAAGAACAATAAATAAAACCCAAAGTGAGTGGAAGGAAAATAATAAAGATCAGAGTGGAAATAAATGAAATAGATTCTTAAAACCCTTCAAAAGATTAATGAAGCCAAGAACTGGTTCTTTAAAGAGATAAACAAAATTGAGAAACCTTAAACCAGACTCATCAAGAAAAAAAGAGAGAGAGGACCCAAATAAATAACATCAGAAATAAGAGAAGTGACAACTGACATCATAAAAATACAAAGGATTGTTAAAACTACTATGAAGAATTATATGCCAACAAATTGGACAATCTGGAAGAAATGGATAAATTCCTAGAAACATGCAAACTTCTACGACTGAATTACAAAGAAACAGAAAATCTGAACCCACCAACTACTACTAATGAAATTGAATCAGTAATCAAAAAAACTCCCAACAAATAAAAGTCCTGGAATGGATGGCTTCACAGGTGAATTTTAGCAAACATTCAAAAAAGAATGAACACCTATTCTCCTGAAACTATTAGGTTGGTGAAAAAGTAATTGCGGTTTTTTGCAATTATTTTTGACCTTTTAAATCACAATTACTTTGGCGCCAACCTAAATATTCCAAAAAGTCCAGGAGAAGGAAAGGCTCCCATGCACTTTTTACAAGGCTACCATTACTCTGATTCCTAAACTAGACAAAGACATTACAAAAAAAAGAAAACTATAGGCTGATATTCTTGATGAACATAGATGCAAAAATCCTCAACAAAATATTAGCAAACTGAATTCAGTAATACATTAAAAACACCATACACCATGATCAGTGGGATTTATTCCTGGGACAAAGGTTGGGTCAATATTCACCTATCAATTAACATGATACACCAAATAAAGAAACTGAAAAATAAAAATCTATGATCATATCAATAGATGCAGAAAAAGCATCCATTTATGACAAAAATTCTCAGCAAAGTAAAATAAAGAAAACATACCTAAACATAATAATAGCCATAAATGACAAACCCACAATTAATATCATACTCAACTGAGAAAAGCTGGAAGCATTTTCCTTAAGGTCAAGAAGGAGAAAAAGATGTCCATTTTCACCACTTTTATTTAACATAGTATTGGAAGTTCTAGTCACAGCAATCAGACAAGGAAAAGAAATAAAAGGCATCCAAATTAGAAAGCAAGAAATAAAACTGTCATTATTTGCAGACAACATGAAATCACCTATAGAAAACCCTAAAGATTATACCAAAAAAGCTATTTGAACTGACAAATGAATGCAATAGAGTAGCAGGATACAAAATTAATATTCAGAAATTGGTTGCATTTTTATAAACCAATAATGATCATAAAGACAAATTAAGAAAACAATCCTGTTTACAATTGCATGAAAAAAATACTTAGGAATAAATTAACCAAGAAGGTAACTTGTACTCAGGAAATTATAAGACATTGAAGAAAGTAATTGAGGAAGATACAAATAAATGGAAGCATATACCTTGTTCATGGATAGGAAGAATTAACATCATCCTTAAAATATCTATACTACCCAAAGTAATCTGCAGATTCAATGCAATCCCTGTCAAAATACCAATGGAATTTTTTACAGAACTAGAACAACTAATCCTAAAATTTATATGGAATCACAAAATACCCTGAATAGCCACAGCAATTTTGAGAAAGAACAAAGTTGGAGGTATCATGCCGTCTGATATCAAACCATACAAGTCTATAGTAATCAACACCGCATAGTACTAACATAAAAATAGTCAAATAGATCAATGGGACAGAATAGAGAGTTCAGAAAAAACCCACACCTATATGTCAATTAATCGATAACACAGGAGGGAAAAATTTACATTGGGGTAGAGACAGTATATGCAATAAATGGTGTTGGGAAAACTGGATAGATACACACAAAAAATGAAATTGGACCACCTACTTACTCCATATACAAGAATAAACTCAAAATGGATTAAAGACTTAAATATAAGACCAGAAGCCATAAAACTCCTAAGAGAAAACCGGCTATATATAAGCTCTCTGATATTGTTCCTAGTAATATTTTTTTGATACATCTCATCAGGCAAGGGAAACAAAAGAAAAAAATAAACAAATGGCGCTACATCAAACTAAAAAGTTTTTGTGCAGCAAAGAAAACCATCAACAAAACAAAAAGACCACCTACTGAATGGGAGAAGATGTTTGTCAATGATACATTCAACAAAGAGTTAATATCCAAACTATATAAAGACTTATCAGCAGGATCACTTTGTATATTATATAAATGGCTAATCACTATGCTGTACACCTGAAACTAATATAAAACAATATTGAATGTCAACCATAATTGAAAATTAAATTAAAGAACCCCAACCAAACAAACAAATAAAAAAGTCAGGAAGGTGGATCCACTAGGAGGGGATGTGGCGGATGTGGGGTTCCGGCAACATGTGTTTTGTAAGCTAGGCGTTTCCCTGACTATTACTCTTTAAAATGCACATTTAAAAAATATTTCGCTATATATATGACATACTTTACCAAAGAAATCAAAGTCAATGCATCTATTGTTCTGGGTCCTTTGGATAAGTGAACTGGTAACTGAAATATTGGGACAAATAACCTCAGAGACCATACTTTGAACCCTGACACTGGTATTTGATCATTATTCCTGTGTGGTGGCACCATGCATCACAGAATCTAAGTGTAAATGCTGGCCACAATGGCCTGCAGTGCAGAAGTCCTCATAACCACCATTTTCTCTATCTCCTCTTCCAGATTAAATCGTGGGATGAGGGGCAGAGTAATAGGAAGCTCCAAGACCAAGTTGCAGCTTCAGCCTGTGCCAATTCTGGAGGAGGATGAAAGCACCTCTGCAAGTTCTGGTGTCTAGGAAAAATAGACTTTCCATTTTATTTTATTTTATTAGTTTAAGGTGTGTAAGAAAAATTAATAATTAAACAATCTGCAGGATAAATTAATGGCTCTACTTGAAAAAAAATCACAAAGTAGGATGTCAGTGTAATGAGATTACAGCCAGAATTATAGCTCTCAATGAATGACCATTTATTACCACCACAGAAATAATCTCCTAAAGGAAGGGCCATCAAATTCTAAATCTGCTTAATTACTCAGGACAATTCTTTAATTAGGATGCCTAGAAACCTTAAACCTCATCACAATGTGCTCTATTTTGGCTCAGAGAATCCCTAATATTTGTTCAGAGATCTTTCTTTAGCTATGTTATCCACTACTATAATTACTACTACTTATCCCCCTGACTATTATGGTTTCTATTACCAAAGGCTACAGCTTTCCTTTGTCGCACACTTACTAAATTCTAAGCTTTATACATGATGGCTTGAACCAAGTAGATGAGCCATTTACAGCAGCATTAGTTGCTGATGATTGAATGTAAGTTGAATATTTAGTACAGTTAAACTTACCTTAAAATTTCTTTAAATCATTTATTTAATGTAGGTAATATTTTTGTCTACTGAACGTCTCTGAAAAAGTCAACACAGCCAGTTTTCCCTGCAGCATTGGAACTATTCGCTCTTTTGTTACAGAAGGTAGTGATATAATTTGAGGAACCATGTGCATAAGTTAAATGTGAACATAATGTGATCTCTATTTTTTTTTAAAGAGTACTGTTTAATAAGTAGTGATAAATCTACCCTTTCTCTCTCTTCAAATTGGATTCTATCTGTATAATTCTTGTTTGGAATCAATTAATTTATGTTTTAGGGAATTTGTGAGCTTAAATGAATGTGTTTGAAATGAAAGAGCATTCACATCATTTAAGGACCCACTGCTTCTGTCATTCAAGGTCTGGAAGGGCTCATTTATTAGCTTACTCATGACTCAAATCAAGATTCCACGCATTAATTTGGAAGGATGGAGACCATGGGATTTAAACCAGTGATTAATGAGTCTTTAAACGACTGGTTGCTTGTGTGTAACTACCTAGCTCAGTACTCTTATTTATTTATTTTTAAACACACCTCAACCAGACAATATATCTCGCAGAGAAGGCTTTGTAAAGAGGGAAATCACACTCAGGGAACATTTAGAATATTGATTATCACCCCTATTCCAATGTTCTCATAATAATTATTTAGTGTTTTAAAAGGTACAAGATCATGTATGCTTTGTAGACCATGACTTGGATACATTTCAGTCCAGGAAGAACCTCCAAGTTCTGTCTTCCTCAAGGCTAACACAGGAGAAAAGCCTCGAGTTCTGGCCATTAAACAAATACATAAAAAATTCTCTGTTCTTTCCAAGTCATTTCCTTTTGGTCTCAGTTTTGACCAAGGACTTTCTCCAACCTGCCATATTTTTGAAGAATTTTCCCATTAAATAATACTCAAAACAATTGAGATTTGTGCAACAATTTTAACTTTTCCAAACACTTCTACAGCAGGACCCATCTTACCCTCCCAACAGTCAGATAAGAGTTTTCCTTATTTTAACAATGCAAGACATGTTTAGACAGATCAAGTGGCATATTTAAGGTTCCATAGTTATCCTGCCATCTGGCAGGAACCAGAACCCAACTCTAGCTTCCAATTCTGTGCTTGGAAGCCAAGCTGAGCCCTAGTACTGCTTGGTTCTGAAGTTCCAATATAAACATTGATCTGCTTTTGCATCTGCCCTTGCTTCTGCTTAGAACACTTGTTCTCCACTTGAACGTTGCTGGCTCCTTCTTTTCATTCAAATGTCAGTTCTGGGTCATCTCTTTGAAAGAGTCCTCTCAGACCTCCACATCCCTGCTTCCCATCTGCAAGTCATTCCCCTATTCTATTTATTCATGGCACATCTAGTGTTTGGAAGTACTTATTTATATTTTTACACATTTATTATCAGGCTCTTCCACTGGAATATAAACTCCTTGAAAGCTACTGTGCACTCTAGTCTACTGGAAATACCTAGAATGTTCTAAGCTTCTCGTTCATTATCTCAGTTCATCTTCCCAACATCCCTATGAGAGAGGACCATTATCACCACTGTTTCAAATCAAGGAAACTGAGGCTCAGAGAGTTGAAGTAATTTTCTCGAGATCATACAGTTAGGAAAGAGTGAATCCAAGGAGCCTGGCTCCAGAGCCTTCTCTTCACCCTCTCTGTATGCTGCCCAAACAAATGAATTTCTCAACTCTTATATTAAACAATATACTGGTACCTCGATTTTTGAACGTCTCCATTGACGGACATTTCGGTTTACGAACGCCGTAAATTTTATGGATCTATCGTATCATTAGATAGTAAAATTCATGCTAAATTTGCAGTTTTAGGGGCTGATTTTAAAGGTCTGGAATGGCTTAATCCATTTTGCATTAATTTCTATGGGGAAACTGTGCCTTAGTTTTCGAACGTTTCAGAACTCGAACGGTCTTCTGGAACAGATTATGTTCGAAAACTGAGGTAGGTACCACTGTACTCATAACATCTGCATTATAGCCTAATTGTGTAGTTTTGAACAAGTGCTTGACTCAACCTCTCTAATTTGGTTGCCTTATCCAAAAAATGAGATAATGTAGAGCGCAACTGAAAGGCTAACCTTGAGGTTAAATTAGTATAGGTCTGTGGTTGTCAGAGGGTGGTCTCTAGACCAGCAGCATCAACATTATCTAAGAAGGTGTAAAAAAGGCAATTTTCAGCCTCATCCTAGACCTACTGAATCAGAAAATCTATGCGGGGACCAGCAACCTGCATTTTAATCCATCCTCCAGGTCACTCTAATGCACACTAAACCTGAACACTCATGGATAGGTAAACAGTTTGGCTAGTGTCTGGCACAAAATAAATGAAAATAATGAAGGAGATTATTAACATAGACAGGTAAATAGTCCCACAGTGTTCTCACTGGGGATATTATTGACATGTAAGCAGGACAATGTCTTGTTACATAGGACTGTTCCTCACATATCCATATGTTTAGCATCCTTGGACCCTGGACACTAAATGTCAGTTGGAAGTCCTCCAAATTTTGTGACAAACAAAATATGTTTCCTCTGCATTTCCAAGAATTACCTGTGGGTGGTGGGAGATTCAGTAGGGTCCCCAGTTAAGAACTATAGCTCACTAATCAGAACGGTCTTCCAATATGCTTTCTTGTTCAGGTTACAAACAAATTTTTGTCAAAGTTAGATGTGAGTGTGAATTGGAAGAAATTTGAGTGGAGAAGCAACACTGATATTTTGGATCCTCTGACTTGCCTATAAGGAGAGTCATTTTACTAGGCTCTATAGGCAATGGAAAGATGAGTCAGAAATGGTTTATGCCCTCAGGGAGTTTCAGTATAATTGGAGGAGTTGAAGTGATTGCAAAAATAATTATATCACTTGGAATAGAGGAAGTTTGCAAGAGATACCAACCGATAATTGGAATTCTGAAAGAGTGATCATTAACAGCACAGGGAACGAAGATAAATTGCTTGATGAGGGCAGTATTTGAGATGATAAATAAATGTCTTCAGCTAAAAGATTTGAAATTTCCTCAGATTAAGTGGAACTGAATAATGACATTATGTCCATTTCTATAGATAAAAACAACATATATGTGTGGATGAAAGAGAAAGTAAGAGATACAAAGACATGAAGTCATTATGATTGAAAGAAATCATAGCAGAACTAATGATCCACTATTTCCCAAAACAAACAAACTGACAAAGGCTTTGAAAATGTTGGCAACATCCTAACAATTCTGGTCAAATTCTTATCAATAGGGATCTCCATGTCTGCTTACCAACTAATGAGAAGTTCCACCAGCCTTTAAACAAATGCTGACTCCCTCATCAGGGATGCAAACAGATATTCCCATAGAATTAAAAGTGTTGACAGATAAACCCAAATGTTTTCAATTTTCAAAAGTCTCATGTTGTCCCTAGTTCTAATGTCATTGCAGAAATCCCAGGAAAGGGGTGGCAGGAAGCAAACAGTGCAGACAACCTGCAATGCTCATTTGGGATGTTGGAGTCTCTTTAAGGTTGCCATGGCAAAAATGTAGAACAACAACTGTCATCAATTGTTAGTGGCTATCTGAAAAAGAATGTGAAGCCACAATTAGCAAGAAAGAATGCCATATGTAATTAGTATTATAATATCTACCATGAAAAAGTGTTAACTTGTGATAGAGAATAAAGTTTGTCTCATGTAGGTTCTATGTAGTGGTAAAAATGTTATCTTTTATAATAAATATTATTATGTTTATATATAAATATAAATATCCAGAATAAATAAATATCCAGAGAAAATAAATATAAATATCCAAATAAAATATATTATTCTGGAGGGGATATTATTTGATCAATTGTATAAATTAAATCTGAATTATTTGGGGGCCACTTGATACTAGAATTTTTCTGAAATACTTGATTTCTACTTAGACACATAGATCTCCAAAATGTAATTTTCCATTTTGATAACATGTTCTTCTCTCCATTCAAATCAAAATGGAAATAATAAGCTGTGCTTTGCTATTTCATTCATTTGTTCAGCCAGTTAATCACTGTCCTGGATATCCATTGCTGTGTAACACATCATTCCAAAACTTGGTGGTTTCAAACAACAACAGTCATTTTTATTATGTCTCTAGTTTCTGTGGGTCAAACTTTGAAAGGCTCTGATGGGTGGTTCTGGTTTAGGGTCTCTGATGTGGTTTCAAGTCAGGTGGTGGCTGGAGCTGGGAGAGTGTGGGGTTGGAGTAGCTGGGGGCTGGATGGGCATCTCACTCTCTTCATATAGTTTCAAGGCCTCTCGATGTGGGTTAATTTGGACTCCAAAGGCAAGATGTATCACCTTTTATGACCTAGCCTCTGAAGGGATGCAATATCACTTCTACCACATCCATTGGTTACAAACAAGTCAAAGCCCACCCATCCAGATTGAAGAAGTGAGGAATTAGTCTCCGCCTCTTGATGGGGATATGACAAGGTTTTAGAAAAAACACGTGGGATGGGAGATATTATTGTCACCATCTTTGAAAATATGTTCAGCCACAGTCACAAGTATTTATCGAAAGCTTACCATGTGCTAGGCTAGATACACACTGGGTACAGTGGAGAGGACAGACAAGGTCCTTTCCCCTGTGAGGTTTATATTCTACTGAGGATGAGTGACAGACAAATAGGTAATTAAACAAGAAAGGTAATTTTGGATAGTGATAAGTCCTATGAAGAATATTAGTAGAGTAACTAAGTCTGGGGGGAGTTTCTTTAGATGAGCGTGAGCAAAACAGGGCTCTTTCATGATAGAACTTAATGAGAAAAACAGTCATATGGAGATTTGGGGAAAACAGCTCTCCACAGACAGAAGAACAAATGCACAGCACATATTGTAGGTGTGAGGTTGGCATGTTAGAGAAACAGGAAAAGATCTGGTGGCAGAAGCAGTGAGACAGGAGGAAGGTGGCATGAGATGAAGCCTGAAAAATGGGCTGGTGACATCTTCAAGGCTAAGAAAATGGATTTTTGTTCCAGTGGATGTCTAAGTTCATGGAGGGAGGCACTTGGTCTGCTTATTCATTGTTGGAGCCCCAATGCTCGGAACTCTCCCTAATCCAGAGCTGGCACTCAATTGAGATCTGGTGAATCACAACTGAATGAATGAACACCAAATCTCAAGTCACAAGCTGCCCACATCCCAAGGCGAGTTCCACATGGTGGGGGCATTTTTCAAGACGACACAGTTGAGATCTCACTTTAAAGCTTTAGCTTAAGACAGGCTGGGCTACTAAAATGCATCTGTTTCCACCTAAACGATGACACATAATAGGGAGCTACTTATAATGTGTCTTTCCCTGCTCTTGAATAATTAAATGTTTTATTGTGATGTTATAATTCGAATTTATTATCCTTTGCTAGGGAACAAAATTAAACATAATGAAGGTTGTTAGTCTCCTCTCAGTTCTGCCTGTATCTGTACCTTATATCATTTTTACCACTTTGATTAATGGGTTTAATTTACTTTGACTGGAGTATGTAGGAATTGGTAGAAGGGGGAGGTGAGATTATTAAAATCCTTTTAATTAGACTAATAATGCCAAATCTGCATGTGTTAACAAGGGTGCACTATTAATTAGCTTTTATAGGTAGTTTCTAGAAAGGTAGCAGAGTATCTTTGAAATATCCTTAATGATACAGGGAGAAGTATTAGGTTGACAAACAAAGCATGACATTACATATTCCCACAAGAACAAGAGCCTTTAGTACCTCCAGGTGTAGAGAATCACACATGATAGATGGCCACATCTTTTAAGTTGTTGTGCAGGACGTCTTCTATTTACCCCTCAGGTCCACGCTTCCCCCCACTTCTCCCTGCTCTCTGCCCCAGTGCCATCCTACATGGGGACATCTGGACGGGATTGTCTGGCACTGTGCCTGCCAGACTGGCCAATGGGAGCCCCAGCAGGAGTTTAGGGTATTTATTCCTCCACTTCCCGGCTTTGACATCACTAGACATGTCTTTGAAGCTGGGAGTGTTCCTTGGTCGAAGATCACTGCTTCTCAAGACAACCTTCCCTTCACAGCTCTCGTCCTCTGGGTTCTGCTAACATCTCTCTCCTTTTGCACCCTATAGGCCCGGAAGAGGTAACAGCTGTCCCCCCAATACTTGGCTCCGGTTCTTGCACTACCTCTGTGCCTTTTCCACAGCCAATCCCCAGCTTTGTAGACAGGAGTTCCTGTGAAAAATAGGCCCTCCTTGAAATAGCCTGCTCTGAGTGTGCTGTTTCCTGCTGGGACCCTGACTGATGGCCCCTTGTTAACGCCAATGTTTGATTTATTTTATCATATTTTAATTTTGTTTCATTAAAATTAAAATTGACTGCATCATTTAAACAGGCTTCCATGTTCTGCTTGTGAGATGAGAGAGATGAGATAGGATTATATTTAAAGAGGTATGCATTTTCAAATGTAAACTTTCTTTACTGCAAATATTTATTTTAATAAGAAATCAGAGTATTTTGGTGGAGGGTAGGTGAGATACCTTCCTTAATAGCTGAGACAAGTGCTTCCAAAAATAGACTACTTTTTAAAATTGAAATTTCCCAAAATATATTAAATAAAATGTCATAATTCAATCAACAAACTTGCTCTTGGGTCACTGTTTTAAAAATACCACATCGGTGATTCTCTATGAGAAGAGTGCATAGGCTTCCATATTTATGTGAAGAAGTAGATATTAGAAATCTACATTAATACAAATATCCATGCACATTATACACATGCACATAAAACATGCTTCAAGGTTTTTGTAGTTCCAACTACTTGAGGAGAAACATGATGAAGTTTCCGAGCAGCAACTTGTGAAGGGTAGCCGCGATTTGCTTTTTAAGTTTGCCAGAGAGAAGTTGGCACATGGGTATCTGTGGGGAGAGTCCTTAGGCCTTGGTAGTCTTTGCTTAACTCCCAATTTCCATTCCCACACACCTTCTCCCACCCCTAAGTGGTTTCAACATATTCTGGGAGTCCTAGCTGGAGGTTGACAGAAACCGCTTATCAGTATCTTTTCTTCTTTTAACTTTGCTAACTGATTTTACTGACAGAAATTGTGCTAACCACATAGAATTTTGGCCACTGCGATGTAATCAGAAGTTCTGGGGCAGGGTTTCTGGAAAACACACTTTTAAAATATGCCTTTCTCCTCTTGCCTGCTTACTTCCCAACTGGCAATTGATATAAAATGGTTCCTGGAGCTCCAACCATTACAACTGTTACCTTGAGAATGGATGCCATATTAAAATAGAAGGCACAGAGAAAAGGAAAAATGCTAGGACACTAATGCTATCATGCTAGGACCTACAGCAGCAGCTCCTGATGACTCACCACTGACCATGTTCAACCATCTCTCTTGTTTAACCCACTGTTCCTTGTACCATAATGAAATTTCAAAACAATACCCATAGGAAACTACCGTGTATACCATTTGTGCCATCTTTGAGAGGAGATTGGCTTATTTTATGATTAAGGAAAATTTCTGAAATATAGGCTTTGGCAAGCTTCCACTCTTGAAATGGAAGTAGAGTATAGACATAACCTTGATTTTCTACCTGAGTTTTTGTCCTAACCAGACTAGAAAATTCATCAATTCTCAGAATCCCCCACAAACTTATGTGCCTAGATCTTTCTCCAGGTTCTTGATATATTGTTCACACTAATGCTTCTTCCCCACAATTTGTAATTTTTCAATAGTCTTATTAAATATGACATCCTATGTTGAATTCTTTATAGATTAGTATGTGTAATGACTTCTTGAAAGTCATTACACAATCTGCCCTGCTAGATGGTGACTCCATGAGGACAGAGACTGTATATTTTGTTTCTCAAGTACCTAGCACAGTGGCCTCAACAGACATATGTTGAGATAATGAATGAATAAAAGATCAACTAACAAGTAAATAAAAATAAGTCAGAACATAAAAACATTTAAAATGCTCAGTGAAGCAATGAAGAGAACTATGCAGTAGAACTTAATTTTGACTAAGGGGTGAAGGCAGTAGGAAAGTGGCTACTAACTGAATTCTACGTGTGTATGTGAGGTGGAAGTGGCAGGAGTTTGGGGATCAGAAGACAATGTCTGTGAGTCCTATTCTATCTTGTTCAGAAAACCAAACTGTGACAAAGACCCAAGCCAGGAGGAATGGCCTCAATGACCCAAAACAATCTCTAAATTCTAGCCAAGAGTATTTAGCCCATCATCACAAGAACATCAAAAAAAATTCTTGTTAACCCTTCAATCAACAAAAAACTCCAATCAGTACCGTGTTTCCCCCAAAATAAGATCTAACTGGAGAATAAGCCCTAGCATGATTTTTCAGTATGACATCCCTTGAACATAAGCCCTAATGCGTCTAAAAATTAATATAAGATCTGGTCTTATTTTCAGGGAAACACAGTATGTATTAACAGTGGGAAAACCGGGGCAACCATAACTCATTTCCCAACTGTGGCCACTACCTTGGACGCTCCTGGGTCCTCTGCTGGGATTTGCAAGTTCTCTTCAACAAGGGGCTCCCAAACCCAGAGCCAACGTGCATCTGGAGTGTCTCCGTTTGACAGTTTTAAGCATTTTAGCTCTTCTCATTTCTTGTTCCGCTGGCTCACTTATGAGAAGCATTATGTAATCGTTTGACTCTGAGCCAAAAACACAGGCCCACAGAGGCCCCAGCTAATGCGGGAACAAAGCTTTGAGCTTTGTGGTGCTGAATCTGCTTCTAGGAGCGTCAGAGGGTGGCATCACTCATGTGCAGTAATTCTAATATCGTCTAAGAGATGGAGGAGCCTTTGCAGATTAAGCAGTTATTTGTATTTCACTGGGCTTGTCTATAACATATCACTAAAATGTGTTTCACACCAAATCTAGAGCTTTACAAAGCTCCATGTGTTGATGTGTGCTCTCCTCTTGTCTGGACTTCTGAGCCACTCGCTTAGCTCTCAGGTAATAAGATCAAGTCTACAATTGGTCAGATTTTCTTTTCTTGCAGGAACAATTTTGCTTATATCCATCCTTTCAGATGGTGTCAGGCAGTGTGCAGGTTGGCAATAGATGGCAGCAAGATGGATGGCGCAGTGTAAAAGGACTCTGAATTAAAAGTGAGGCTGCTGTGTTCTGGGGCTTACTCTGTCATCACCCAGGTTCCTGAACTGAGATAACGCTCAAGCAACTCGTCCTTGGGCAAAACTTTCCTGACCTCACTACTCCCTTCCCTACCCCCAGTCTGGGTCCTCTGCTTCTGCAGTAGCCTGAACTTTACAAAGCACTTGAAACATGGTCAAAGCATGCACACACACTGCAAGGTGGAATGAGGACATAAAGCACCCCACTGTTCCCCCCAAAATAGTATTTCTCATCCCTTCCAATTTATAATAATATCTTTCACATCAATACATTCCCATTTGGATAGCTGTCTTTTTGGTGTTTAAACCTAATTGCTTCTGGATTCTTCTATTCTTCTTTTCCCAAGTTCTTGCAGGTTGGGCATGATCTGATGCCATCCCAACAGTGGGGAAAGAATGTTCAATGTGCTTCTTGTTAGCTGCTTCTCATTGGCCTCCGTAGAGATGCCCCTTGTTCTATTGGTCCCTGGCTACCCTCTGCTGGTGTTTACTGAGATTTGCCTTGCCCCGCCTTTTCTCTGGAGCTGGCTCTCACTGCTGAAGTCTATGGCTCCCTTTCTACAGCCTTCATCTGATATTACTATCCTTATCCTTAGTATGTTATGCCTGTGACCATGGCAATTAATTTGGATACTCCTTTCTGATATAAATATGCTCTTCCTATTCAAAAGAAGGTGGTTCCTTATATGTTTTGCCTTTTCAATGATCACCAATAATTTATAGTGACAGATTCTGCTTCTCTTCAGAGCGACACTCAATCCTCTTATACCTGTGAATCACAAACTTACTCCTGAACAAGTATGTTTTCTTCTAAGCGCTTGATCATTTAGATTCTATATTTGAAAGACACAAGATTGGTAATTGTATTTTAATAAAGTCTGTAAATACTTACATATGTTAATATTTTATTAATAAACATTAGCGTGTATTCTACTATAGGTACAGGTAACTATTACGGTTGTTGCTTTTAAACAGACTAGGACTTCAAAAGAAAACCTGGAGGAACTTTAAGTCCTGTTTTCTTACTCGTTTTACAGAGAAAATTAGATGTCATTCCCACAATTAACTAGTCACATGTAAGTACACAGAGCTGCACTATGAAGAACACATTTGCCTGGAGTCAGGGAACATAGACACCCAGTGTAGCTCGTAGTAAGTAACTACCTGCGTACTACAACACTACCCAGAGACCGACATCTGCACTGGAATTATTCAAGCTGCATGTGTACTTTAGGGGAGAAACATCGTGAAGACAAACTCAGAATTTTAGTAAACCAAAGCTTGATTTTTTTTTTTTAATAACTGAAAGCAGAGCTATAAAAATCCAAAACAGCAAATTTAAAATTAAATTTAACTGTGTAATATATTAGACATCTACCCCTTCCCGATGCATCTAATTGTGTTTTACCTAAATTCATATTCAGACTGACTTGAATACTTATTGGTAAGGGGCAAGCTATGTTATTGGGTAAAATGGGTCTGAAACAAGATACACGGGCAAAGTAGATTAGAAATCCAGATATAATTTTATTTTCTATTGCTTTTTAGCTTCTACAAAAGCCTGTTATATTAAAGAACCACATTTTTCACATAGTTCTCAGAGGATATGTCTTTTTTTCAGATATAAGTGATTCAAATGTTAAACAGTCACAAAAAACAGCCAGCTTTTATCTCATCAGTTCATACCCACAGTTAGCCCACCAATTTGTTCTATATTTCAAGCAAACTTGATAATTTGGACTTGCCCAAGTGACCTATAGTTTCCCAAGTTCATGTTGTTCTATTTTCTTTGCCAGACACTTTCTCTGCCCTTGTCACATGTTTCAACTCAGGAGGATATGGTAGAAATGGCTTCCGGGATTTGGAGCCCAAAAGAAATGACAAAGAAATAGTGATAACAGCCAATAATAACTGAACCCCTCCTCTGTGACAGTTATCATGCTTAGTGCTTCACCTGTGTTACTTCAGGACACTTTCTGTTGTGTTAAGGCTCGGAAATTGTCTTAAATATTTAAGACTCTTCAAAGGTGAGACAAAGTGAGCTTGTGTCCCAAACATTAGAACGTACATGACACACTCTTATATTCTGGAAAACCAAAAAGACTCAGAGCAAGGCAGAGAGAAAGAGAAATAACATTAAGGAAAAGAACTAGACAGATATGGGACAGGTCATTTACTTTAAGTAAACATGAAGGTGCCCATAGGAGCTGTCACTACCTTGCACATTCACCTTGTTTTTCGCAAGGACTAAAGCATGTTTTACAAACCTTAGAGTCAACACAGGCCTTGGGATTAAGGATTACACACTTCAAATGCACTAAGCTCAGCTCTGTGGTACAACAATTAATAATAAAATCCTGTTTCTTAATACTGGATGTTGGAAAACACAGATAAGAGCTGTAGCTTATGGAAAAGAGAACAAAAATCACTGAACTTTACAAGACCATTGTGACTTCTACCTTGGACTCTTACAGTGTTTTTCTCATCCTTCTATTATGCATTTCTTTCTCCATTGTAGGCTATACTTGTATGTTTGTCTTAATCTTTTTACTGACTCTAAACAATTAAAAATAAGTGATGGATTTATTTCTGCCTAGGAAAAATAATGCCACAGCACTTAGCTCAGTGCCCCACTCATGACTGACTCTCAATAACTATCTCTTGAATTGAATTTTGCCAGCAGATCATATAAACACGAACACGTTTAATAGTCATTTAAGAAACAGGATAGCCTAATGGTCAACAGCAAACTGCCTGGATTCAAATCCTGGCTCTGTCACTCACAGGCTGAAGTCTCTCTGTGCCTCAGCTTCCTCCACATAAGTAAAATTGGACTAATGACAGTGAGTCTTAAATATGTTAATATATGTAAAATACCTCAAGCAATGCCTGACATGCATGTAGCAAACACTTTGCAAGTGTTTATTATTACTATTATATTATTCCTAATTCAATTGTCCATAAAAATTACCATATTTTACCATGTATAATGCATATTTTGCCCAAATTTGTGAGGGAAAAATAAGGATGCACATTATACATGGGTAGTACTAATTTCATATGTATATAAACGTTTTTAATTCTTTTATTTATGCTTATGAGTTAAAAGTGTAATTCTAGAAATCAGTAGTGACATCTGTATGCAAAATAATACCCTGGAATACGATAATCAGTTTTGTTGAACTTATGACGAACTTGGGATGACGAAGAGTTCTTGGTGTTCTATGATGCGTAAATATCGTAAATTTGCTATCGGTACATAAAATTTTTTATACCATGTAATGCAGAAGTGTACACCTGAAATCTATGTAACTTTACTAACAATTGTCATCCCAATAAACTTTAATTTAAAAAAAGCTTAAAAATTTTCTTATACCATGATATGTTAAAAAATAAATGCCAAAATTCCTTTATAATACAAAAAACAAGTACCTAAATGTAAACAAATAAAATTTTGAAGTAAAAAATTAAAACAAAAGATTTTTTTTTTCCCCTGAAAGTTTGGGCCAAAAATGTGGGTGTGCATTATACATGGCAAAATATGGTACATTGGGTTGAAGTTCCAAAAGAAGGAGCTATAATAAAAAAGTTTTATGTCTCAAGAAGGATATTGTTTACAAGAGATCACAAATTTATGAATCTTCCTCCTCCTCCACACAGTAAAATATGGGGACCTACTGCAGAAATGTTATCTTCTGCTCTCTGTAAAGAGGACACCCCTGCCAATCTCCCCAAAATTACTCATGCAAATTAAACAGAACTTATGGAAAAATAAACAGCATGTTTTGCCTCTCAAGATTACTGTCTGAGTTTTTATTGTGCTTTACTTTTTATTTCACTTCAGTTTGGGATACAAGACCCAGGAATGTTTTGTGGTTGGTGTCTGGTCAAGGACAGAAAACAAATCTAGTGGATAACTGAGTATCATCAGACAGCAGAAAATTATGACAATTTAATAAGGCTGATTAGCCTGGCTGATTAGCAGTCAATATATTATTATTTTTCTTTTTAGTGCTAATTAGGAGTAATATACTAGCCTTACTTTGAAAAGCTCAAGAATAGCAGGTGTTCCACAAATAGATCAGTATTGGCTCTTTATCAAGGCTTCTTCCCTCTCCCACCCTTCCCTCTCTTCATCCCCCAATGTATTATACCCCTTAACACATAGGAGGAGATTAGTGCTGTAGGGTTAATGAGATGTCCAAAGGAGCTCAACTCATCCCTTTTCTCTACATTCTCCTTGAATAAAGGTCTCATCTAGATTAAATATTTCACTTACCATAAACATTACTTAGTGGAGCTTTAAACACAGTCGTTCTATCTTTAGCAGATCAAGCAGACCAAAAAATAAGAATATAGAAGAATTAAAAATTTAATAGACAACTTAATTTTATAGCTATGCATTAAAATTTATTCCCTAGAGAGACTACACCTTTTATGAGGCCACAAAAAACATCTCAACAAAATCCTCAAATTGGAAAGTGTACTGGCTTTGCAGATTTTGCAGAGAGAAATGTAGATGTAATAGAATCCAGACTAAGTTTTGAGAGGGCCCATCCATGAAAGGGTGACAGAAAGCCCCTGAAAACAGGGCCAGGGGGAGTGAGAGTGGGATGGGGCATGGCCAAAGGTGCCTCTGTGGAGGATAACACCTACAAAATGGCACCATCATTTGATTACATCCCCTAAGAGTCTTACGGACAAAGATTAATGTTTCAGTTGCATAGTTCCTGTTGTCTCCTCTAGCAACTTTTCATCTTAGTCTTAAATGTTACATCAATATATTACTTCAAAATTTGTTATAAGTGACTGTTCAGGCGAATATGCTCTAGTGGAGCTCTTGACCCACCACCCCTCCATTCTTAGCCATACATCTGGGTCAGTTCTAAGAGCTCTGACAGGAAAGGAAGAGGGTGGAACATATCTAAGAATTGGGCTGCAAAGCCAATGGAAATCAAATTTTGCTGAGCGAATCTATTTGGTTATTATAGGCAATTCAAATACTTACTCTAGGCACTGTAAATATGACAGTGATTTAAATCTCGTCTTGCTCTCAGTGTGGTAGAGGGAGAGAGTGGGTGAGAGAGGGAGAGAGAGAGAGAGAGAGAGAGAGAGAGAGAGAGAGAGAGAGAGAGAGAGAGAGAGAGAGAGAGAGAGAGAAAGTCCACCTCTAAAATGGCTGTAGAAATATGTTATAGGACCAAGGGCATGGAATGCTGATATATAGATATATAGATATATTGATATATATCTATATATCTATATCTTAATCTTACAATGCTTATATATGTATATATATATAAATCTATTATACATATGTAATGTATATTTTAAAAAATTTAAATCATAAAATTAAATGTATATACTTAAGAATCTGCTATGACCCCGTGTCCTTGAATTTTCTTGTACAGTATCATTAATATTGCATAGTATTCCACAGTATGAATATTCTATTTTTAAACTGTTCTTGAACATCTTAGAATGTCTCTAATTTTCACCACTTTTGAACTCTTTTTGACTAATTAAACCTTCTCTGGTGTTCTTCTCATGTACAATTCCTCTCAGGATCTACTAAGTAGGGTTGGCTGGGCTCCCTCTTTTGGACACCTAATAAGTTAGTCCACCGAACTGAACTTGCTGAAGGTAAATCTGGAGCTGGGCAACTTTTGCTGCAAAACAAACAGTGTCTGTGAGAAAACAGCATATATATAGCATCATAAGATCCACTGACTAATGTGTGGTAGGGTGGGAATACCCTTCTCTACCCTACTGCTCTCCATTTTCTCTACGTGAAAGAAACTATAGGACCTCTAACTGAACATGGTGTTCCTTTGATCCGGTTTTTAATATGTGATATTTGCTGGATTTTTCTAAACTGTAAATGCCTGTGACTCTTTCCCCCGTCAGACAGATAACCATTGCCCTGTGGGAAACTTACGGGAAGGAATTCAGGTTATAAGAGGAGCACCATGAGGCAATAGTTGCTATAATCACCTTATTAGCTGAGGTCCAAAATGCTATAGTCAGAGTTAAATAAATAATGACAGCTAAAGGGAAAGAGGCTAGAGATGTTATTTCAGAAAAGAGATGAGATGTTGCTCATAGGAAAAAGCCCCTAATATTAACAGTGTCAAAATAAAGGAAGGAATAAAGAAATAGGTGAAGTCCTAAAGAGTATGTTAGAATAGGGGGGTGAATAATTTTAAACAAAATGTGTAACACAATGGAATCTGACAAATGGAAGGAGATGCAACTGTGTGAGGAATTCTGGGTTTCTTGGTTTAGACCAGAGATCTGCATGGGCTAGGTAGTAAATATTTTAGGTTTTACAGGTCAAATAGTATCTCACTATACTATTCAACTCTGTGATTGTAAGGAGAAAGCAGTCATAGACACTCCTAAACAAATGGTGTTCCAATACAATTTCATTTATAAAACCCGGTGGCAACCTGGGTGTGGCTCATGGATCATTGTTTTCTGACCTCTGGTTTAGATGCTCAAAATGTCCACAGCTCTCAACATTCAGTTTCTTTCTCTATAAAATTGAAGTCATGCTTTCCTGGATTTGGTTGTTATGAGGATTAAATAACAATCGTGAAAGATACCACTACAGTGCCTGGGCCATGATCTGCACTCAAATGTTAACTGACCCACCACCTTTCAAGTCAGTGATTATTATCCACAAGGGAGCACTTCCGCTGTTAATCACACATACAAATTAAAGACAGAGAAGCAGGGAGCGACGAATCGCAAGATAAATGGAAAGCAGTTATTGATTTTGATTGTGGTTTTTCTATAGACAGCTCAGGACAAATCATTAAAAAGTGTCATCTTGCAAATTGAAAAAAATGGAGCAAAGTACAACTGCAAAAACAAATTGACTTAAATTGATATAAGGTAATTTCCATGACAATGAGTTCATTCTCCTCCTCGTTTTTTAGCTGAGTTTTTTCAAACTTTCATAAGTATCTTTACTTTTATGAAATGGAAGTTAAATTTAAAAGTAGAAGAAGAAACTTATTGGTATAGATGAATTGTACTTCGCTAAAAGTGTCAAACAGTTTATCTAAGATTATTAATTTCAGTCAGAATGGCATCTTAATTCTGACTGGAAGAGCAGTCACTATGGTTTTACCTCAGGAATTTCTCAACGTCCTCTTTGCATAGCATCATCACAGAAGTTTTGAAGCATTTCTAAATGAGGTCATTTTGTTTTGCACAGGGTTTCCTGTAAAAATTATTGTCTTTCTGTACATCTAATTAAAATAAAGATGTAATAAAGAATTTGCCATTTTAATTATGGCATAGATCTTAAAGCCATTATCACATCATTAATAATTCTTTAACAGACTTTCTTGCACAAAATGAATAAAAATATTTTTACACCATGAAAAATCAATACACATTACTCATTTATATCAATGAAACTACACAGAGCAATCTAAGTCTTTATTAAATTATTTTTCCTATAAACTAGAGGAGTTTGGAAAGTCATTAGCTATTTACAAACTAGTGGAACTTCACTTAAATGGGAGAAATCTTATTCCTGACTAGGTATTTGTATCAGTGTCATTTAAATAAAGAACTAGACAATATCAAAATATTATGAGTCAAAATAGATAAAATCCATAGGGGGAACGAAATGATGAGACAGCCATCATCATGGTATTGCAATACAAATGATTCAATATTCCATTAGAAAAGTGAAAATTTAAAATTTTTAAAATAAAGTTGTGATTAAGGTTCTCCCACCACCACTCTCCACCCCGTCCCCACAACTTGGGCTGTCTTTCAGACACCTTAGCATTTAGGAGACATGGAGACCAATGCCTTTAAAATGCAATCACAAGGGCATCTCAAGTAGTATTTTCAGAATTTGATATATTTCTAATTTCATCTAACGTTATTGCAGGAGAACCTGGGAAGGACAAAATACACTCAAGATAATTTTTTTTTTTTTTTTTGGTCAAAAGAAGAAGGGCTATATTGTTATAAAGAAGCCATTAAGAGGGAGAAAAAATTTTGACAATTTTAATTTTAGCCACATTTCCCCTCCTAATTGGTAAAATGGAGGCTGATGTGGACCCCTACACATCAAAGCAAAAGGCCCAAGGCCATGAAATGTTCAATTCCCCTGGGCAACAACTGTTTAAGGGACAGAATGAACAAATGCATATTTGCCACAGTGACTATGGGTCCTTGTTAGTGCCTGAATTGTTTCCTGAGCAGATCAAGGGGACAAATGATAGGAGGAGATGTAAACACAAGTTCTTGTTGGGTTATTTGGTAAAGCTCTCAGTTAGCATGGCTGGTTTTGATGAATGGTAAGTAATGTTGATGAAATTAAATCATCAGGGAAGCCAACAAAAAATCAAACCAGTCTGTGAACATATGGGTGAAAGAGTTGTTCTTGGGGCCCTGTGATAAATTTGTTCCTGGAGCCTTATAAGAAAATAGAGAATACGTAAAATGCTCACCAACTTTTCAAGAAAAATCATTAATAGCAGATTTGTAGTTATTTCTCAGTTCTCACAACTTCGCCAGGAAGAACCCAGGTGGAGGGGAGTGGATGGCTGTAGAGCAGGGCCACCTGGAAGGCTCTGTCTGTGTTTGTGGCACGTGTTGCTATGCCATGTCATGCTATAATGAAGCAAATCTGAACTTAGAACACCTGAAACTACTTTCTTCTGCTTGACTGCTAGGAGCAGAAGAGATGCAAGCGGTATAGTTCACTATATTATCAACTTTCTTCTATTAACTCTAAAATATTTGATAAAGTATTATTGTTTATAATTCTGCTTGCCATAGGTGGAATTAGATATAATATTAGTGTATTTTGAGGATCATGAAATGCCTCAGTCCTACCAATTAGGAAATACAAAGGCATAAATAATAACAAAACATTGCTTTTTGTAGTACCTACAGGAAGGGTAATGGAGACTGCTGGTTATCCTCTCAATATCTATTCTCCCGTTCTTCCCAATGAGAGGACCCATGAATTCTACATGAGCTCACAGCTGAGTGTGGCTTGGTGTGTAACTTCTGTTCAATACCATGTATGGGACGATTTCATTGGGCATCTGCCTTAAAAGCAGCAGAATATGCACTCCATCCTCTCCTTGTTCCAGTAACCTTCCTCCTCACTTCTGGAATGTACATGAGATGGCTATAGCTAAAGCAGCCACCTTGAACCAGGCATTGACTTTGGAAATTGAAGTCATATAGACAGAGCATAAAAGAAACTCGTCCATGAGAACTTCAGTGAGCAGGAGGGGATGTGCTGGGAGCCTCTACAGCTATTGTAGCCTGGATGCTAAGTGAGCAGTTTCGTAATCTGCTGTGGCAAGATAGAGTTTGCATTTGGATTCTATAAAAATCATAGTAATCATGTTCGGCATCATCAGGGATATATTTTCACTTGTGATGACATGTTGAATATGTAGTCAAATTTCCTACTTTTATGGTAGCTTCTGAGTTTTGATTGCTAAGTACTTTTCCTTTATAATATTGAAAAATTGTTTTCTATAATTGCCCTCTGAAGAGTTTGGTTTTCTTTTTTAATGCTTAAATTGTTTATCCTTCTGGAATGCATAGTACTAGAGTTGTTTCTATAATAGAGTATGTGTATAATCTATATTAAAGTTAATTTTACTGATCCTCTAGCAAGCATTTTTCAGTACCTCCACTACGACAGCCAATGTTTCTGTTCTCAGAAGGACATGAATTTATGTTTCACAGAAGAAACACAAATAATCAATAAACACATGGGAATGTTTATTAGCAATGGTAATAAAAACATTTTGCTTATTAAATTAGTCAAAAAAATTTAAAAACACTGCTAAATTGAATATGATGAGACAGGTACTCCCTTATCTTGATAGTGGGAGTGAATGACTGTCTGGAAAGCAATTTGGCAATATGTTACGAGAATCTTATAAAAGTTTATATTCTCTAATCTAGTAATTCCACTTTAGGAAATCTACCTCATGGAATTAGTTTGATATTTTGAAAAAGAAGTTCAAGGATATTCATCTAAGAATTATTCTTGGTAGTGAAAAAATATTTTTAAAAAGTCTGAATATTTCTCAACAGAAAATTTGATTAAATATGGCACATTTATCATGGGGATATCACATAGCTATTGCAATGGTGGTTTTGAAGAATTTTTAATAAAACGGGGCAATGGTTACAATATAATGTTAAATGAAAAATAACATATATGCTTTAATCTTAAGTAGGCACAGAAAAATAACTTGCAGGAAATGCACTATAACATCACTTACCTCCTTGGGAGGTGAGATTATGGTTATTTTTTATTTTATGCTTTACATTTTTCTTCATTTTCAATTTTTCTATAATGACAATTAATTTTTATTGTAATTATAAAGAAGGATTAAAAATATAGGTTTGATTCTAGATCCCAGTTTGAATAAAACAAGGAATAGCATTATTTACAAAAAAATCGACTTAACCAAGACTTTTTTCCTCCTGGGTCTCCCACATGCAACCCCAGCATTTTATCTCTTATTAATAACTTGATGAATATGAAATGAGTTAAAATTAATTATAAAAACTCACTACTGCCTAATCAACATAAAATAACGTTAACACAGAAAAGCATCTATTTGTGCACTGACAATCTTGATGATCAAACCGCCTGAAAAATGAAGCTCCTATCATTTAAATGTACCAAACCAGGAAATCCCACCAGAGACAGAAGAGAAAGCGCCAGCAATTGAAAACCTATTTGAAGAAATAATGACTGAAAGCTTCCATAACCTGGTGAATGGAATAAGTATACAAGACCAGGAAGTGCAGAGAGTCTTAAACAAGCTGAACCCAAACAGGCCCACCCCAAGACACATCATAATTAAAATGGCAAACATTGAAGACAAAGAGAGAATCTTAAAAACAGCAAGAGAAAAGAAGTTAGTTACCTACAAGAGAGCTCCCATAAAACTATTAGCTGATTTCTCAACAACAACTTTGCAGGCTGGAGGGATAGGCAGGCAATATTGAAAGTGATGAAAAGCAATGAACTGCAATCACTCTACCTAGCAAAGCTGTCATTTAGAATCGAAGGACAGATAAAGAGCTACTCAGACTAGAAAAAGCTGAAGGAGTTCAAATGACCAAACCAGTATTACAAGAAATGTTAGAGGGACCTCTCTAAGAAGAAGAAAACAAAGATCAAAAATATGAATAATAAAATGGCAATAACTACATATCTACGAACAATTGCTTCAAGTGTAAATGGATTAAATACTCCAATCAAAAGATAGGATGGCTGAATGGATAAGAAAAGAAAACCCTTACATACGCAGTCTACAAAAGTCTCACTTCAGATCGAAAGGCACACACGAACTGAAAGTAAAGGGATGGGAAAAAGATATATCAAGAACATGGAAATGAAAAAAAAACTGAGGTAACAATACATATACTAGACAAAATAGACTTTAAAACAAAGTCTATAACAAGAGACAAAGACGGACCCAATAATATCACTTCAGGGTATTTATCTGAAGAAACCCAAAACGCTACTTCAAGGGGACATGTGCATCCATATGTTCATTGCAGTATTGTTTACAATGACCAAGGTGTGGAGGCAGCCTGGGTGTCTGCCAATGGATGAATGGATAAAGAGGAGGTGGTACATATATATAATGGAATATTGCTCAGCCATGGAAGGGAATGGGTTCTTGCCATCTGTGGTGGCATGGATGGACCTGGAGGGTATTGTACTGAGTGGGGTGTGTCAGACAGATAAAGACAGATGCAATATGGAAAGAAAAAGCTATTTAAAGTTTCTAGCAGTTTTTCTATTATTGGTATATCACTCTTCTATGGACAGGAAGAGAAAATCAGTCCTTCCATGGGACTACTGATTATGCAAAGGCTAAACCTTACTGGAGCGGTCAGCAGTTGAATTAAGATTAGAAAGAATTAAACTGCTCTGTATGACACTGCAAAAGTTTATCTTTATTCTGTGCTGAATTGTACCTCTGAGGTTTTGTGTAATTGGGAGGTGAGAACAGAATTTGGAGAAAGGGGTGGGGAGTGAGGGAGGAAAGTTTATTTCTCTTTCCTACTGGGCTAGACCAAGTGTGGTAGGGTAGTTATCTCAGAGGCCTTAGAACACCTGGATTTCAAGTATGTAGAACACAGTCAAAAACATTATCAGTGGGAGAGATGATCAGAAACGTCTCTATAAAACCTTGTCTTTCCACCTTTCAGAGCTTCCAATCTACTTTGAAATGTAAGTCACATAATAACTACAAAAAAGGATATGCTCCTTGTCAAGGAATGTTACTGAGCTAAGGTTGCAGAGCCCTGATATTATAGCCTAGATGATTAAGATTGACAAACACTTAGAGAGCTGGTCAGACAAATGTTTGTGTCTCTCTCCTTCATCGTCATTTGACATTATCTTCTATATCAGTTGGGAATGCATTTATCTGCAAGTAATAAATAGAAAACCCAACTAAGAGTGGCTTAAGCAGTGTAGACATGTATTATTCCATGGAACAACGGGGAAGCTGTGTCACTTGTTTAGCTTTTCATGATGTCGCCAAAGACTCAGTTTATTCCTTTCTTTCTATTCTGTTGTCCACAGCATGCTGGGTTTTGTTCTGGGGGGTGCTGCCTTATGATTGCAAGGTGGTTGCTAGATCCTAACATTATATTTGCATTCAAAGACAGAATAAAAGGACAAGAGACAAGTGCTCTTGTCTCTGTTTTAAGAAAGCAAAAACTCTTTCCAGAACTTCCATCCTGACCACCAGTAATTTTCTGTTAGATCTGTCACATGGACACCCCTGGCTAAAAGAATGGCCGAGGAAGTATTTAATTTTTTTCTAGCTCTTTAGGGAAGTGGATCAGGGATAGTAGGCTTAGATATGACTCTTTACAGCCAAACAAGGTCTCTCCTACTTCTCCTTATGGCTTTCACATTCACATGGCATATTCTTTTCTTTACTTTTTTTTTCTTTTCCATTTTTAGTTGCTCCTTCGGTTGCTCCCCACAATTGTTACAGAACATATCTATTTTTCTGATAGTTCCAGGCATATAAATACATAAAATCTGGTAAGTTGGAATCTTCAGACACAATGACAAATGTATTGACGGTTTTGAAAATCAGAAACTACAAACAGATAGACAAAGCCCTTGAACAAGATAACATCAAAAACATTGCTTTCTGCCAGGGTGATGGAAAAATCATGGGATGGGACACGGCCTGATTCCAACAGTGTGGCCAACATCTTTGATCTGCTTCTGTTTTATTTACCTCAGGACACTAAGAGGGCATAGCTGCTAGAGAGATCAGTCATGATGCTGGAAACAATGAATACTCAAAGAGTAGAGTATGTACATGTGTCTCAAGATTTTTCATTACTGTCATTCTAAGAGCCTATTTAAACATTTTTTCCTTATTTGTCTCTGCCATGATTTTTTTCTTTTTTTAAAAAATTAAATTTAGTGGGGTGACAATGGTTAATAAAATTATATAGGTTTCAAATATACAGTTCTATAATACATCATCTGTATATTGCATTGTATACAATAGATGGATATACTAGATATCTGTTTATGCACTGTATGTGTATCCATCCTTTATGCATAAAAGGAGTACATTTTTTTATACCGGCTCCAGCCAACACCAAGTCAATTTTTGCTCCCCTGGAGATAATAATTGCTCTCATGGAGAATGCATGTCTATATCACAAACACTTCTTAGGGAGGGATAAAGGGAAAGAATTAAGGGAAATACCTGAACTGACCCTTGGAGGATGAAAAGAACTTTACAAGCCGAGATAAAAGGAAAAGCACTAGTAGATGTTGTGGGAATGCAGGAATAAAGCTGAAGAGGTAGGAGATTGGTACGTATGTATTTGGACATGAAGAAATGAGCAACTCAGCTGGTTTCACGGGATTAGATGGGCAACAAAGAGAAACAATCCTCAAAAATGTGATGACTCTCAGGTTATATACTCAGGGATCTCAATACGGGGCTCAAGTATATAAACTATAACAAGTGGGGAACAACTAAAGGGAACTGGAATCATCAGCAATGGTGGTTTGGATGATAATTTCCAATTTGATAGGTCTCAACAACTTTATTTTTTCACTTCTTAAAACAACTGCTTTCAGGTTAGAACCAAAAAGACTCTACCTTAATGAGCTTGACAAGTTCAGACAAGTATCCCTGTAAGTTCTCCCTGGACAAGAACCACTGAACTTGTATGGATAAACAATGACTGGATACCTACCTAAGCAGCACTTGAAGACCTAAGAGCACAGTGAAAAATGACTGAGTCAGGAAAGGCTGTATGAATTATCAAATGGTCACCTCTCCCCTGAGCTTCTTACTGCAAGGAAAACACCTAGAAGCTTAGGCAGGAATAAAAGTTGCTTTGTGTTTTACTTTTCTTCCAGAAGGGTCATAATTAATTTTGTTGACACAAATACCCAAGAGGTTAAAGAGGAACAGCATCTTGTTGGTGAGAAGACAAACCCATTCTTGCCCAATACACTGGAGAAATCTGCCCCGACCATTCACCCATGTGAAAGCAATCTTTCTAATGCCTCCAAGGTCAGTAAAACCTGTTAAAAACAATCTAAAAAGCTATTGCATGAAGCAAATACACCGGGGTCACATTATGTATTTAATTTAATCAACATTTCAGACAAAATTATGTACTAAAAATGAATGTGAAACTCATAAAGACTTTTTATTTTTTTCTCTCTAGTATTATCTCATCCCCCTTAGAATAACTCCCACTTTGAGAAACACACACACACACACACACACACACACCTCACACAGAATGGGATAATTTCAAAAGTTGCATATTAAAAATAAAAGTGAAATCTCTTTCGGGGGGGGGGTCAATGAACACATTAAAGCTGGATAAATTCCTTTGTCTTAGAGTTATTAGATCAATAAAGCAAAAAGGATGAAATCTAGGTAGATTTTTTTCCCCACTGAATTTATTGACTCTTTGCTATTATGAAAAGAAAAGATTATCTTATGGGATTGATTGATCCTTTTTTCTTCAGTCTGGGAAATAAATCTGCTTAAGGACAGTGCCATTCAAAGTACAGAGACACTCCTCTCTGAATAGAGAGGAAACCATTACACGAGATGCAGTATCTTCTTATCCCATGATCAGAATGCAAAATTTGTAATAGGAACACAAGTTAACATTTCTTAAGTTTAAAAGGGGATCTCCTAAATTCACTTTGGTATCCTGGAAAGGATCCCAGATAAAGGATATTAGTGGAAAAACCGGTGAACTCCAAATCAAATCTGTAGTTGAGTTAATAATAATGAATGGATATTAATGTCCTAGTTCTGATAAAGTCCTTTGGTTAGGTAAGAGGAAAGGTATATGGGAACCTCTGTACTGTCGTCACTCTTTCTATAAATCTAAAATTACTCTCCCCAAAACAGTTATTTTTAAAAAGATTTGCCTCCAGGTTATCAGTTCTAGAGAATATTCTGAGCATTCCTTGGAGAGAAAAATGTCTCTGGTCACTCTAGTATATCAGGAATCATTTCACCCCTTTTGTATATAGAATCATTTAATAAAGGTTTATTACATTCAGTTCTACAAATAGCATCGCAAATGCTCTGGGCTTAGCACTGGAAATCCTGGATCTGAGTTGCTTATGTGCTGTGAGATCCTGTGCAAGTCACGTAACCCCTTAGGAGCTCTCCTACCCCAATTAAACCCTCTCTGGACAGGACCCCAATGGGCTCATCTTTGTAGTTTTGGTAACATTTCATGGAGGAACGTGGGTCAAGAGGGGGCTTCAGAGCAGTTTAAATTTCCATCTCCCCCACTCACGGGGCCTGTTCCTTTGTGACAAAGAGTTTAACATTTGTGAGTCTCCATTTCCTCATCTATAAAATGAACTGCTGAAATGATTAAATGAGAGGACACATGCAGAACAGCACCCAACAGTGTCTGGCACGAACTGGAAGGTTTGCATGCCTCCTCCATAGGACAGCCCAGTTCCCTCTCTAATACTTAGGTGCGAGACTCCATTCTGAATGTTTCCAAACAGTAACTCATTTTATTACTCTGACAGCCTTATGAGGTAGGTATTATTATTATTATTATTATCCTATTTTACAAATGAGGAAATGGAGGCATGGAGAAGTTACTTGCCAAACTCACACAGCTACTAAGTAGTGGGACCCGGGATCTGACCCCACACAGTCATCTGCAGGATGTGTAGCACTAATACCCTAAACTATCACAGAACACTTTCTACCAAACAGACACGTAGGAACAGGCTGTGCTCGCCTTTTTCACCGTGGTGCTCCTGAGCTTGCGCAGTACACAGGAGCTGCTCAAACACATGCAAACCAACTAAGTGAATGCAGCCCCTCTGAAGACATGTGCTGAGATGAGTATTTGGCCATCCATCTCCAAGCATCCCCAGCGTTGCAAAAGAGGGGAGCTAACATTCACCAAGGGACTCCTACGTTCTAGTCAGTGTTTCAAACTTTAGACTTTCATTCAAGTCTCAACACCATCCCATAAGATACATGGGAATATTTCTTTTTCCCGCCTGGAGAAATCAGAATACACAGAGAAAGTACTTAACTTCCCAAAGTTGTATAGCTAACCAGAAACACAGTGAGACTCAGAATCCCAGGATTCCCTCTCTCAAAGCTCAGGTTTTTCGCAATATACGTGGCGGCCTCCAAAAGAGACCCTTACCAGGAATGTGTTTTATCACAGAAGTGGCTCCTTCCTTCACTTGATCCAGGTCTCTGCTTAGATACCATCTCACAGAGGCTTTCCCAGACCTCCCCACATAAACTACCCTCCATTCACTTGCTATCCTTTGACTCTGCCTTATTCTTCCTTATTTTCATCATTATTTGATGTCATGTTACATTTGTTTACCTCTGTCCCACTACCTCGCTGGTAAGTCCTAAGAGGGAAGGAATTGTCTGTGTTGCTCACATAGTATCCCAGGGCCTACAACAGTACCTGCTACAGAGTAAGTAATCAAAAAAAAATTGTTGAATAAATGAATAGACATGTAGGGGATTCTAATAATAGTTTGTTACTATCTTTATTATGATTAGTAGTATCTCCTTTTATCAGTTAGGTAAGCCAGTTGGGTCAAAGATTTATTTTACAAGATAAAATTGAGGAAACAAGTTGGTTTTAATTAGATCAAAGCATGTGTCATGTGGGGTGTCATACAGGGTCTCAGTTCCCACTCCCCGAACAAGAATGCAGGATATGACGAGGACAAAAAGGAACACCCATGGAGCCATAGATAGGGGAGTTACACCACTATATTCTTGCTAGCGGCTGGGTTGGAGACACAAGAAGCAGGAGCCACACAATCCACAACCTGCCGTCCATTTCTCTCTGCCAACCAACCTCATTTGCTAACTGCAATCTGCTGTGCTAACTGCAATCTGCGCGTGCTAGCTCAGTCACATCAGTTATATCAATGGCCAACGGCTAACTGGTAACAGCTGATGGCCAACTAGTCACAGCTGATGGCCATCTACTACCCGAGCCAGCACCCTTCCTGGTGAAGCTGGAAACTGCTCTCTGGGACTGTGTCCCCACAGCATGAACTCTAAGCAAGCACCATTAACAATTAGGAGACTACACCCTTGGGATAAGGATGCATGGAACAGCTGGCACCACTGAGTTTCCAAGCAGAGCCCCAGTTTTCATTGCTTCTAAATCCTTGTGAGCTCAGAAATAACCCTCTGCTGCTGATCATAAATTGTCTTAATTCACCTCTCAGTTTTCCATCAGGAAACAAGTGGCCTTGGCTTAATTTTTAGCACTTTATTGACATGTCTCCTGTAAGACCGAAGCATCGATTTTCCTAAGAGAAATGTTAATAGGATCAATAACCGCGACTAGCATGTTTTAAAGTGCCACTTCTTTACCCCTAACCTGGGGCCAGAAGCGCTGTAGGCAGATAGCCCCTGCTGAGATCCATCCAGCTCCAGGGACTTTGAAGGTGGTAAGAAGGCACCTTTGCTAATGAATTATGAGTTAGCTCAAGCACTTTGATGACCCAGATAACATGCCAAATACAGTACAATTGAGAACTCTGGAGCCTGAAAGCGAGTCATATTTGAAAGCTACTTTTAAATGCAGTCCACACTAGGGACTGAACATGTGGGAGGGGCAGCCAGGGGCCAGGGTCATGCCAAGGATTAGCTCCTTTGTTGGCACCCTATTTTGAGCGACAGGGGTAAATTGGAATAAGCCATGTCCCAGAAGGTCTTACCTTTCATCTATTTTCAGCAGCTTCAAGTTCAAGCGTTTCCAATGCAGGCAGTGAAAGGGAGCCAGAGGCCCAATGCTTAATGGCAGAGCCAACTGGGCCTTGCAGACAGGTTATTTGAACAACACAAATGTGGTCTCATTTGCTCCTATTTCTAGATCCCAATGCCACCCAGTCAAGGAGGCTTGCCATCCTGAAAACACACCGGCCAGAGCAGTCGCTCCCACGTAAAACACCTGTGCGGTCCTTCTACAGCTACAGCATAAAGCACTGAGTCTTTAACTTTGGCAGGATCAAGTACGGCCTTTCCTGGAAGCACATGCCTCGGAGCAATTGATATCCCTCCCACCTGAGCTCATAATCACTCCCCTCACCTGTGGTTCCAACTAGACATTCAGTAGACTCCGCTGGAGAGTTCTCAGAAAGTGTAGATTCCCGTCGCACTTCAGACCTATGGGTGGGGAGGTTGGGGACAGCAGTGATGGTGGTAATTAGGGAATGAGAACCCACATTATTAAATGCTCCCAAACGATTTTAATAGGACAAACAAATGCTGGCCAAAACGAATTTTCTGAACTTTTTTTTCTTCATCTAATCTAGGTATATAGTTAGTCTATGGAATTTTAAGCAAACAGTGCCTAAGAATAAAAATTTCCAGTTATAAGATGAATAAGTTCTGGGGATCTAATGTACACCAGGATGATTATAGTTAAGAATATTTTATTATAAACTTCAAAGCTGCTAAGAGTGTAGATCTTAAATGTTCTCACCACAAAAAAGAAATGGTAATTATGTAATGTGATGTCATTTTGCAGTAAGTGTATCAAATCAGCGTGTTGTATGTCAATTACATGTCAATAAAACTGGAAAAAAGAATTTTAAATAAGCAGAAAAACTAATTACGTGAGAAAAATATCAGCTCAAAGGGGAAATTGATATCTTGCAAAAACAACATCAACGACAACAATCAGTTGGTAGAGAGTCTCTATAAAGTATTTGCATACTCAGCAGTTATTTCTACTCCAAAATAAGCACATGTCATGCTTCAAAAAGTAGGCAGCTGTGAGGTCCATTAAAATTTTTGTATTGAGTTTTAGAAGTATCAAATTCTCTTTCCAATGTCTATATTAACACTATAGATGCGTTTTCAAAGGGATAATTTGGCAAATAATCTGTTCTAATTTCCATATGTTGAAAACCCACTTTTGAATATGTTTTAAGTTATGACATAAACCTTCATACATTATGTACAGCTTCATATTTTCCAAGTGTGTGACTCAACTCAAATAATGGTGTCTTTCATCTCAGGATTTTAAAATATTCTAGATCTTTGAATTTCAAAGCTTGGTCCATGAATCAAAAGCTTTGTCATCACCTGAAATTTGTTAGAAATGCAGACTTTCAGGCCTAATCTGACCTACTGAACCCCAATTTGCTTTTTAAGAAGATCTCCAGGTTATTGGTATGCTCATTAAAATTTGAGAAGCACTGCTCTAGAATACAGGCTCTCATGATTAAATGACTTGTTCAACCTTTCCATCTTTTCTATTTGCCTGAAAAGATTAAGGATCAGAATATTCCATAATTAGATCCAGTGCTATTGCAAAATTCCTTATGGTCTTTACTTTGTGTTTCAGCAAATGCAAGGACAACCAGGCAGGGTCATTTTGAATTTAGAAACTTTAGCTTTTCTGAATTTATCTGTAACTTGGAGACAGCGTCCTAGATAGTGGGATGGATGGTATAAAGAAATCTGGTGTCCTTTAAATAAATCACAAAGTCACAAAAGAAATAGGTGAAGGTACAAATAAAAAACTCTTCAGAATATTCCTGAAATGACTCAAAGCCAAACTAAATGACAGACGAATTTTAAAACAATAGGAAAGTTTTGAGTTTCAAGGGTAACAATGAAGGTGATTGCCAGAAATCACTTTTTTTAAAACCTGAGATTAGCCAAATGCCCTTTTAAAGAAGGGCATTTTGTATTTTAGTGGTAATTATAAGTAACAATTCAAATGAATATGAACGAACATCTCCATGATACATAAGGACAAAATATTGACTCTTCCTTTTCCCCTACCTCCAGGTACTGATTTTACAGAGAATTCAATTGTGTTTATAACTCATGAACAAACATGATGGTAAAAATGCTTTGTGGATATAAAAACATTTCTTCCCAAGGGCTCAAACTGCATTCTAGACATTATCTCATTAATAGCTCCCTTAAATCTTTCTCATTGATTTTTTTATATTTTTGAACAAACAAGTTCTTTTATTTTTTGCATATGAAGGAAAGACTTCACCTCAGTTAGAATTTGAGATCTTAAGCATTTTTAAAACTGCAATATTATTTGTCAACTGACACGGAGTTACTGCAGTGGCTTCAAAAAACAAAAGTGACCTAACAGTGTTGTTTATTTATTTATGTATTAACTAGCCAAAATTTCTGAGGATGTCTTGGGCAGACTGTAGCAGGAATGTAAATATTTGACCTTGGTTGTATCAACCAGGAAAGATGTCTGAAGATTAGAGACGTGCAAATGTCTCATTTTGAAAAGGAAAAGAAAATGCCAGTACACGTTATTAAATAAGCTGTCAAAAAAAATAATAATGGAGTGATCGAGGTTTGCCAAAAACAAGGTCATTCTGAGTCAGCCACATTCCTGATTTTGACAGAATTACCAGTTTGGTAAAAGAAGGAAATGCATAGATGCCATAAAATTCAATTAATATTGATAACTATTCTTCATTGAATACTCCCCATGTGTCAGAAACAGTGGGGAGTACTTTATAAACATCTTATTTAATCTTTTGAAATCCATGAGAAAGTGTAATTACTGACAATTTGAGAACAGTCCAAAGCAGTTCCCAAAGATAATATTTCTATGCATCACGTGGTACTATTTTCAACAAACCCAATTTTTTTGTGAAATGATATTGTGAGGACAGAGCCAGGAGTGCAGTTTCCAGGCTCTCGGCCTCACATAGAAAGGTGCTGACTCAGGTAGTAAATGGCCATCAACTGTGATTGGATGGCCATCAGCTGTGGCTGGTTGGCCGTCAGCTGTAACCAGTGAGCCATTGGCCACTAATATAACTGCTGTGGCTACTCTAGCAGCAAATGGGGGCTAGCAAGAGGATGGTGGCTGAGCTAGCAAGCGCGGAGTGTGGATTGCAGATTGCAGAGAAGCAGATTGCTAGAAAGTGAGATTGTTTGGCAGAGACAAGTGGATGGCGGGTTGCGGATAGTGTGGCTCCTGCTTCCTGTGTCTCCAACCCAGCCGCCAACGCGACTGTAGTGAGATGACTCCCTTATCTATGGCTCCGTGGGTGTTCCTTTTTGGCCACACCATGTCCTGCGTTCTTATGTGGGGAGCGGGAGCAGAGACCCAGCCTGTCACCCGCACGACAGATATGGTCAATTGGTCTCCATCTGAGTGATGTAACACTTTGTCCACCATTTCTGTAATAGTATTTCTGTTTGAAAGAAAAGATATTCAAACAAAGTAAGAAGATAAAGAGTAAGGAGTAACCACAGTGAGATACAGCTCACACACATTGGGATGGCTACTATAAAATAAACCCAGAAAATAAAAAGGTTGACAAGGATGTGGAAAAATCGGAACCCGTGTGCACTATTGGTGGAAATGTAAAATGATGCAGCTGCTACAGAAGAGTATGGATAGTTCCTTGGAAAAAATAAAAATAGAATTAGTACCTGATCCACCAATTCCACTTCTGGGTATACATCTAAAAGAATTGGAAGCACGGTCTCAAAGAGAGTATGCAGCTAAAAATGGTTTAGATGGTATTTTATGATGAGTTTATATTATGTGTGTTTTTATCACAGTAAAAAAAGAGTAAGGAGCATAAGAATAAATACTGGCTAGAAAATCTAAAAATAATTCTTGGTCTCTATTAAGGTAAATGTAGTATAATGGAGGAATAAAAAGACAAAGGGTAAATTTCTATCATTTACTATGAATTATATAATAATATCATCGTTTGATGTTACTGAGGCTCGGTGTTCTCATCTGTAAAAGAGCTTCAAGATCTTTATGCCACTCCTATGCTGTCATGAGGATCAAAACAACTGGAAGTACTTTGTACACTTTTAAATCCTCTCTGAGTCTGTTTCGTCAATTTCTATTACTATTATTCCAATCTGTGGGCTTCTGTCTCCTTAATCTAGATTTCAGCTCACCTGTCTCACATTCATGCATTCAGCGGCCTCTACTTGAATGTCTCAGGGAGCCCTCAAATTTGAAATGTTCCAAACTGGATTCATTATTCTGCCCCATTTCTCCTCTGGTATCTTTATTGTATTGAATGGCACCATCCTCTAGAGAGCTGGATTTCCAACTTCCCTCCAAATAATGCTCACACCTAGTCAAAGACAAAGTCCTGTCCATGTTCTTGTTCACCTTTGCACTTTCTATTTCTTGGAGCCTTTTCCTAACCAACTCCTAATCACTCTTCAGGACTAAGTTTCTACTCCACCATCTCCAGGAAGTGAGATGGGAATTCTTTAATTCCCCCAAACCCACCTGAGGCATGCCTCCAAGGTGCCCCATTTATTACTCTAGCACTACACCTATCACAGTGTTGGGAATGATCTGTTTATCAGAATCCCCTATTATCCTGAAATCCCGGGAGCGGGGGGAGATACAAACTATGTCCGTTCCCTGCTCTGACACTTCCCTCATGCCGCCTTGTATTCGCCCTTCTCTCTGGGCCTCAGACCACATTCCCATCACAGAATTTCTGCAACTTGGTCCTTGGTCAGCTAGTGGTTTTATGTAGTACCCTTCATCTAATAGTTTTGTCCAAACATGATTGTTATCTGACTCAGTTATTTCATTTTGGGGTTGAATAATGGTATTTTTCTAATTCTACTACTCGGTCTATATTTTTTTTAATTAAATTTATTGGGATGACACTGGTTAATAAAATTATATAGGTTTCAAGTGTACAATTTTATAACATATTATCTATATATTGCATAGTGTGCTCACCACCCAGAGTCAAATCTCCTTCCATCCCCATATATTTGACACTCTTTACCCTCTTCTACTTTTCCCCCTCCCCAGTTACCCACTTGTAACCACTAAAGTGTTGTCTGTGTCTGTGAGTTTTGTTTGTTTCTAACTGAATTTTTAAAAATAGAGCAATATACAAGAAGGAAGACCTTTCCCAGAATCAACAATTCAATAAGTAAAAATTTCAAGCCTGACCTCTAGGAGAGTAGCCAAGTTTGCTTTCATGAAATGAGTTTGACACAAATCAGAGTCTCTCCAGGAAGGAGAGGTAGTATCTTTCTCAGCTTTCAGTCTAGCCATGGTACTTGGGTTTGTTTCAAAATGTGGTTCACATTAAATAGCGATCTGGCAACATGAAGCTAAGAGTACTTAGCTGAAGCCACCACTTAATGAAGTGGACAAAGGAGAAAACCAGAATATTACATTTTAATTCTAGTCAAATAACTAAGTCTTAAGAAAATAATGTTGAAGTTTTGTGTAAGAGACTTAGATACGTGTACACTTCAATGCACTGAAATAGCGTTACTCTTATATATCCCAGGGAGAACACCTTGGCAGGTAAATCGTGTAAGTGTAGGGCCATTGATTTACATAGCTGACTCTTCTCATATGCAATCATTCGAGAAAACAATCACTTCGGTCATTACCTACCAATTTTTATCAAAAAGTCTGAATACACATAATGTTTGTATTCCAGGTACAATGACAGGCTGATAGGGGAAGATTTCTTTAGGCATAGTATCAACTCAACAATTGTAGCTTTCCCAAGTCTAGAAGCTCTTTTCCTAATAAATTTTGTTTTGAAGTTAATGTGGTTTTCAAAAAGAACACATTCTACTTTCTTACATTTGTTAAAAAAACAAACAGACAGAAAAAAATACAAACTTTCCGTGTTTGTGTGTGTGAGTGTGTGTGTGTGTGAGTGTGTGTGTGTGTCTGTGTGTGTGTGTGTGTAAAACTCATATCATGGTCTTGGCTCATTCAGGCCAGTGTTTACTGAGGACCTCCTATATGCTGCTCCCCTCAGTCCAAGCTTCCACCATCTCCCATGAAGACCACAGGAGTGGTTTTTCTGCTTACACTTCTGTACCCTTATAACTCATTTCCCTCACCTATGCTAGGCGATCTTTTTAAATTCCAAAACTCCCAAGATTTGGACATGGTTGCTTCATGTACCTGCCTTCTCACCCCCAACTCCATCCTTTAGAATATTTTAATATAAATCCTGGATAGCATCATTTCACATCTATATATATTTTATTATGCATTTATAAAAAATACATTTTTTAACATAAGTATAATGCTGTGATACATCCTACATAATTAACAATAATTCTGTGGTATCATCTAATACCTAGTCCACATTGAAATTTCCACTTGTTTAAGAAATGTTCCTGTTGGCTTATTTGAATCAAGAGACAGAGAAGTTCTGCAAATTACCTTGTGTTGTTGTATTTCTTAGGTCTCTAACTGTTGCGTACTCCCCTTTTTATTTATTTTTCCATACTATTGACTTGTTGTAAAAGCTGGATCCATTGTCCTATTGAATGTCCTAGAAACAAAGTGGTTTTCTAGATTTGTCTGCTTTTACATGGCGATGTTTAACTTCTTCCTCTACCTTCTATATTCCCTATAAACTGTAGTTAATTCTAAAAGTTTAAATAATTTTGAATTCAACTTTTTGGCAAAAAAGCCTCCTTTGTAGTCTGTTTGTACTGCCTACTACATCAGAACATTGTCGCTAAGGTAGATTAGTGGGTTCAGCAAATGCCGGCCTTACTCTCCCTGCATGGTAAAGGTCCCGCACAACCTTTCATGTAGGAATTTTGTCCATTGATGATTGTTATCTGAGTGAGTGATTTCATCTGGTGGTTGTAAGATGGTGGTTTGTTTATATATATATATATACACACATATATATATATATATATATAATTTTACCACTTCACCTACATTTAATAACTGAAATTCTTCTGTAAAGAACTTTTTTTCATCAACTAGGGCTATTTGATTACTCTGAAATATATTTCATACAGGAAAAGCAGAATAAATGCCTGAATATCTTCCCTTAGTTTCTGATTTTCAGAGTAAGGTGTTGGTCGGCATGCCCTTTTTAAAAGAATTGAGTTGGGTCATGTCTATTCTATCCTTGCTTAAAACCCTTCCAAGATCTCCATTGCCAGCAGATCAAGTTTACAGTAAATAGCGTGACCCACGACGATCTGGCAATGCCACCACTTAGAAATTAGTTCTGGTTGAATAAAAGTAGAAACAGCCCAAATATCCAACCATAGGGGATTTGCTCAAACATGACATTGGAGTCATACAATGGATCACATTGAAACTTAAAAAAAGAAGATAGACTATATTTACTGACTTCAAATAGTGTTCATTATATATTTAAGTGAAAAAAACAGGTTAACCAGCAGTATGCATGCTGCAATTCTATTTTTATATAAAATGGCATATTCTATGGGACATTCTGAAATAATTTATACTGAAAAGCAATAAGTGTTACCAGGGATAAGTTTCTTGTGTTCTATAGTCTCCTTCGCCTATTAAATTTTCTACTTTTCTAAAATGTATTCCTTATATATTTGAGAAAACGTCCACAATTGCCTATTTTGGCAAATCTACACATTTAAAGAAGAAATAGTGCATTGGAAGGGGCAACAGAAAAGCCATGCTTTGGGAAATAAGTGAAAAAGCGAGTTCTAAGATTAACTCTTTTTTTGAGGTTACAGGTATATACGAGGTCTGACAATTAAGTTTGTGAACTCATCCTAGAAAAAGTGCTACATACCTCCTTGCTGAATATCACTACGGTCACCTTCGAAGTACTCCCCTTGGGAAGCTATGCACCAACGCCAGTGCCTAGCCCAGCCTTCAAAGCTATTTTGGAATTCTTTTTCTGGAATGACCATCAGAGCTGTCATCGTATTACCCTTGATGTCCTGAATGTCATCAAAATGTCTTCCTTTCAATATTTCCTTTATCTTTGGATAAAGAAAGAAGTCATTGGGGGCCAGATCAGGTGAGTAGGGAGGATTTTCCAATGCAGTGATTTGTTTCCTGGCTAAAAACTCCCTCACACACAGTGCTGTGTGAGCTGGTGCATTGTCGTGACACAAGAGCTCCTTCGGGACTATTTTTGTAGACACCTTTTTCATGCAAAGATTTTTAGTTAAGATTTTCCTAACTGTTTCTCTATCAATGTTTACTTGGTCTGCTATGCTTCTCATAGTCAGCGGACGATTTTGACGTACAATTCAACGAATTTTTGCAATGTTTTCATCAGTTCTGTTTGTTACTGGCTGTCCTGACCTCTCTTCATCAATGGAGCTTTGTCTCCAAAAATGTTTAATCATTTGCACACTGCCATTTTCTTCATGGCATTATCCCCGTAAACTTGGACTAACATGTCCCTGATTTCACTTCCACTCTTGCCCAGTTTAACAAGAAATTTAATGTCTGATCATTGTTCTAATTCAAACTCAGACATTCTCGTGACAGCACACAAAAACACGCAACAACATTAATGGACGCCACTCAGCAAGACACCGCCACATGTTGCCATGAACACAGCTGTGAGACACTGATAGACCAAGGTTATGAAACCTTACTGAGCTGCTTGTACAGTGCTGCTAATGTATGCGCATGGTGGCAAGTCCACAAACTTAATTGTCAGAAGTAATATAGCAAGGTTTTCTTAACTGGTTCCAGGATGTGCAGACTTTTATTTTATTTTTTTTTGGTCAGGGGAGGAGGTTTGTCTGTACTAAAATTATATTAGAAAAAATAAAAATAACAAAAATAAATTTAAGTGGGTTTCTTAAGAATTTCACGACCCTAAATATATTAATGTTTATAGTTATAGAAAATTTTAAGAAAAATAAATATTTTTTGATAATTGAACACTTTTCTCTCTCTCACTCATTAATAACTCATGGGGACATAGTTTGGGTATCCCAGTAATGAACAGACTGGGGCAAAGTTTGTGAGATGAGCTCTATTTTGGTGTCATCTAGTCATATGAAGCAGCAATTACCTTTAGCTTTAGCTTCTTCATTTGTAAAATGAGAGCAATATAACCTAACATTAAATATCAATGGCAGGCAGATAACTTCCCTTGTGTAAGGCCTTCTCAATTTCTGAAGCAACTTTTTTGCATGTCATCTTAGGAAATATTTCAAATGAAATGTTTCTGAAAGTGCTTTGGAAGTCTGATGTATACTATCTGAGGTAAAGATAATTTTTAAAAACAAGTGACAACACTAATGATATACCATCATCTTAGTCCAGGGGTCAATAAATCTCTTCCAAAAAGGGCCAAATAAATAAACTAGGCTTTATGGACATGCTCTGTCACAATGACTCATCTCTTCCAGGTGCCATGAAAGTAGATAAAAACATATGTAAAGCAGTGACTGTCCCAGTGTGTTTTATACAGGCTGTGTTTTATTTATAAAAGCAGTCAATGGCGTAACATTGATCAATTTGCATATGTTGAACCATCCTTGTGCCCCTGGCATAACCTCCACTTACTCGTGATTTATAATCTTTTTAATGTATTGTTGTATTCCATTTGCTAGTATTTTGTTTAGGATTTTTGCACCTGTATTCATCAAAGATAGCGGTCTGTAGTTTCCTTTTCTTGTGTTACTATTACCAGGTTTTGGTATCAGGGTAATGTTATCGCTTCTTTAATATTTTGGAAGAGTTTGAGAAGGACAGGTATTAAATCATCTTTGAATGTTTGGGAGAAAAATTCACTAGTGAAGCCATCTGGTCCTGGACTTTTGTTCTTGGGGTTTTTTTTTGATGTCTATTTCAATATCCTTACTGTTCATCAGTTTACTTAGATTTTTCAGTTATGCGTGATTCAGTCTAGGAAGGTTATATACATGTATTTCTAGGAAGTTGTCCATTTCTTCTAGGTTATTGTATTTGGTGGCATATAGTCTTTTACAGTATTCTTATATGATCCTTTGTATTTCTGTGGTATCTGTGATAACTTCTCTTTCATTTCTGATTTTGTTTGTGTCTTTAATCTTTTTTCCTTAGTGAGTCTAGCTAGGGGTCTGTCAAGTTCGTTAATCTTGCCAAAGAATTAGCTCTTTGTTGCATTAATTTTTTTATTATCTTTTTGTTCTCTATTTCATTTAATTCTACTCTAATTTTTATTATTTCCTTTCTTCTGCTGATTTTAGGCTTCATTGGTTCTTCTTTTTCTAGTTTTTTGAGGTGTAATGTTAGATTGTTTATTTGGGATTTTTCTTGTTTCTTTCTTGAGATGGGCCTGTAATAATATAAACCTCCTTCTTAATACCACTTTGGCTGCATCCCCAAAACTTTGATATGTTGTATTTTGATTTTCATTTGTTTCTATGTATTTTTTTATCTCTCCTTTTTTTTCTCTTCTTTATCCCAGTCATTCTTTAGTAGCATGTTTTTTGATCTCCACATACTTGTGGTTTTTTTCCACTTTCTTTTTGCAGTTGACATTTAATTTCAAAGCATTGTGGTCGGAGAATATGCTTAGTATAATTTCAATCTTCTTAAATTGGTTGAGGCTATTTTTATGTCCCAACATACAGTCTATTCTTGAGAATATTCTGTGTGCATTAGAGAAGAATGTATAATCTGGTGTTTGGGGATGAAAGATACTGTAAATGTTGATTATGTCCATTTGATCTAATGTGTCATTTAAGGTTGATATTTCCTTATTATGATACACCACATAATAAAGGATAAAAGTAAACAAAATAAATAAATAAACAAACAAAATAAAGGATAAACAAATAAGCAAATAAACAAAATAAAGTATAAAAGTCATATGATCATATCAATAGATGCAGGAAAATCAATTGACAAGACACAACATCCATTTATGATTAAAACTCTTAATAAAATGGGTATAGAAAGTACCTCAATATAATAAAGGCCATATATTACAATTAATGGTGAAAAGCTGAGAGCTTTTCCTCTAAGATCAAGAAAAAGAAAAGGATGACCCCTCTCACCACTGTTATTTAACATAGTATTGGAAGTCCTAGCCAGAACAATCAGGCAAGAGAAAGAAATAATAGGCATCTATATTGGAAATGAAGAAGTCAAACTGTCACTTTTTGCAGACGACATGATTCTTTACATAGAAAACCCTAAAGACTCCACCAAAAAACAATTAACAAATACAGTAAAGTGGCAGGATACAAAATCAATGTACAAAAATGCATTGCATTCCTATATATTAGCAATGAAATTTCAGAAAAAGAAATGAAGAAGAAAAAAACAACAATTCCTTTTGCCACTGTAACAAAAATAATACAATGCCTAGGAATAAACTTAATGAAGAATATGAAAGACATATATACTGAAAACTACAAGACATTATTAAAAGAAATTGAAGAAAACACAAAGGAATGGAAAGATATTTTGTATTCATGGATTGGAAGAATCAACATGGTTGAAAATGCCATATTACCCAAAGCAATATACCGATTTAATGCAATCCCCTTAAAAATCCCAATGACATTTTTAAAAGAAATAGAACAAAGAAAATCAGATTTATATGGAATCACAAAACACAATGAATAGCCAAAGCAATCCTGAAAAAAAAAAAAAAAAAGAACAAGGGTGGAGGTATCACACTCCCTGACTTCAAATTATACTAAAAAGCGACAACAATCAAAACAACATGGTAATGGCAGAAAAACAAACACACAGACCAATGGAATAGAATTGAGAACCCAAAAATAAACCCACATATATACAGGCAGATAGATTTTGACAAAGGAGCTACAAACATACAATGGAGAAAAGAAAGCCTCTCTAATAAATGGTGCTGAGAAAACTGGAAAACCACATGCAAAAGAATGAAACTAGACTGTTATCTCACTGTATGCCAAAATTAACTCAAAATGGACCAAAGACCTAAACATAACACCTGAAACAATAAATTACTAAACTTATGGACCTTGGGTTCAGAGAAGATTTTAGAAATTTGATCTCAAAGGCAAGGGAAGTAAAAGCAAAAATAAACGAATGGGACAATATCAAACTACAAAGCTCTGCACAGCAAAAGAAACCATCAACAAAACAAAGAAGCAACCAAGGGAATGGGAGAAGATATTTGTGAACAACACCTCTGATAAATACATATGAAGAACTTGTACGACTCAACAACAAAAAAACAAACAATCCAAGTAAAAAATGGGCAGAGGACCTGAACAGACACTTCTCCCAAGAAGGCATACAAATGGCCAACAGATATATGAAAAAATGCTCAACTTCACTAGCAATTAGGGCAATGCAACTTAAAACCTCAATGAGATACTACCTCACACCTGTTAGGATGGCTATCATCAACAAGACAAGTAATAACAAGTGTTGGAGAGTCTGTGGAGAAAAGGAACCCTCATACACGGCTGGTGAGAATGTAACTTGGTACAGCCGCTATGAAAAACACTATGGAGTTTCCTCAACAAATTAAGAATAGAATTACCATACAACTCAGCAATCACTTTTCTGGGTATCTACCCAAAATATCTGAAAACATTTATCTATAAAGATATATGTATCCCTATATTCATTGCTGCAGCATTATTGAGCATGGCCAAGACATGAAAATAATCAAAGCGTCTTTTGATTGATAGATAATAAGATAAAGAAGACATATATATATATATATATATATATATATATATATATATATATATAATCTATCTATCTATCTATCTATCTATCTATCTATCTATCTATCTATCTATCTATCTATCTACACACACAATGGAATATTTCTCAACCATGAGAAAACATGAAATACGAAATACTGCCATTTGTGACAACATGGATGGATCTTGAGATTATAATGCTAAATGAAATGAGTCAGATAGAAAAAGTAGAGAACCATATGATTTCACTCATATGTGGGATATAAAACTGAAAACAACAAAGGAACAAGACAAATAATCAAGCAAAGACTCATAAACACAGACAACAGTTTAGTGGTTACCAGAGGGTAAAGGGGGAGGGAAGGAGGTAGCAAAAGTTAAACAGGGTCAAATAAATTTATGGTGATGAAAGGAGATTTGACTTTGGGTGTTGAACACACAATGCTATACATAGATGATGAATTATAGAATTGTACACTTGAAATATATATAATTTTACTAACCAATGTCATCCCAATAAATTTAATAAAAAACAAAATAGTCAGTGGGCTGGATTTGTTCTGTGGGCTGTAGTTTGCCAATCCCGGATAACCCTCTGAGGGTGGGACACCAAGAACTTTTATTTTGACATGGTATTCATGAATCTGTGTACTTTTTATGTTTTCATAGTGAGAGAGATTCCTTAATCAAGTCTCCTTCATTAATTTTGGAATGAATGGACTTCTCTTGTGTCATCCCCTCCCAAAGTAGAAGATAATAGGGGGGTGGGGGAATCCCAAATAGTGATGAGGAACAAGGGACATGTGCTCATTTAGACTTAATGAAACCAAATTACAGTTGTTTTTCTGATTAAAATTAGACATATTTGATAATTCATGCTAGTAATTTGGAGGAGGACAGCTTTTCTAAGTATGTTTATTTTTAACATCATTACTTATCATTTGTGAAGGGAAGGATACATAAAAGTGTCTCACTTAATTAAAAGCAATAAGTTTCTAGAAGAAAGAAAATGTACAGAGTTTTGAAGAAGCTCTTTAGTCTGTGTTGACATGTACCAATATGTTAAACATTAGATTGAATTAATTAAATATTAGCTATTTAACCAAATTAGTCAAAAATATTGAATAACTTTGTTAGTACCAATGTAGTTAAGATTTTAACTGTGTAAAATCTTAAGCACAGACTCACAGCTTTTAAACACGTATCTTCAGAGTGGAATTCCCTCTGTCTGTCCCATTGCTCTTTCTTAGACCACACTTGATTTGTTTGTGTGATAAAGCCTGATAAAGACTGATGCACTTGGTTGAAATGCCAGATTTTGGTTGAGACAAATGAAACAACAATTTTGCTTCCACCAGTGTGGACTGTTTAAACATATCTGACAGAAAAACTGACCTGTAGTACTCATTCTATTTTGTTAACATGAATAAAATCCTTTATGTAATTTAATTTTAAGGACTTCAACCTTCACTAGGCTGTAGTATACAGGGTGAATATTCCTTCTATCGCTCATGGCCCTCCACAACCAGGTCTTTCAACACTTGTACCGTCCTCCTCACAGGGAACGGTGTGATGCAGCCCATCCTTGTTCCCACACATACCAGGCTTTCTGCCATCTGGGCCCTTTCAGCTCTCCTTTGTTTCTCAAACTCTAAGCATCCTTCTATTTCAGCTCAAATTCTCCCCATCAGAAATCTTCATGGACCCCAGCCCAGAGTGATTATTCCCTTATGAATTCCCAAAGCATTTACTGCTACCATGAGTCATGTTTTCACTTCATAGATATCCTCTTTGGGTTTTTGGGTTTTTTTAATAAAAAACCCGTACATGTTAATGTGTACAATTTGGTGAGTTTCTATTATAATATGCATAGTATTTTGGTACTACGCAATGATAGTATCATTGTGGTGACAGTCACTGCAGTCAATACACATATCTACCACCTCTAAAAGCTTCCTTGTGTGTGTGTGTATGAGTGTGTGTGTGTGTATATGTGTGTGTGTGTTAAGAACACTTAATATGAGATCTATCATCTTAACAAATTTTAAAGTGCACAATACTGTGTTGTTAACTATGTTGATCTCTAAGAATCATTCATCTTGCACAACTGAAACTTTATAACTGCTAAATAACAACTCACCATTTCTCCTTCCCCAGCCCCTGACAACTTAACCGTTCTATTCTCTGCTTCTGAGTTTGACTATTTTAGATACCTATATAAGTAGAACTGTACAGTATTTGTCCTTCTGAGACTGTTTTATTTCACTTAGCGTAATTTCTTCCAGATTTATCCATGTTGTCACAGATGGTAGGATTTCATTCTTTTTTAAGGCTAATATTCCATTGTATGTATATCCAGGGAATACTCTGTCCATTCATCTGTGAATGGACGTTTGGGTTGTTTCTATTATCTTGGCTATTGTGAATAATGCTGCAATGAACATGGGGGTGATTTTTGCTTTTTAATGACAATGTCTCATTTCTAAGCCCCTAGAAGGAAGGTACAATCACTTTTGAAGTTATATCCTCAGGATGTAGCATATTGCCTGAATCCTATGGTCACTTTCTCAGTAATTGTTTGTTGGAAAGACAGCAGCGGAGATAAACGGATGTAAAAGCCATTACCTACAATAAATATACAGTGATTTTAGTAGTTAATTTTATGTGTCAACAGATAGCTGGTAAAACATTATTTCTGATTATATCTGTGAGGGTGTTTCCAGAAGAAATTAGCATTTGATGCAGTAGATTGAGTAAAGAGGTCTTCCCTCCCCAATGTAGGCAGGCATCATCCAATCCACTGAGGGCCCAAATAAAACAAAAAGGTGAAGGAAGGGCGAATTCCCTGTCTCTCACCTTGAGGTGAGATATCCATATTCTCCTGCCCTCAGGCATTGGAGTTCCTGGTTCTCAAGCTTTTAGACTCGGAGACCTATACCAGCAGCCCCTCTGTTTCAAGACTTTCAGCTTAGGACTGGGAGTTATACCTTTCAGACCCCTAGTTCTCAGACCTATGAACTTGTACTGAATTACATCATCAGCTTTCCTAGTTCTCCAGCCTGCAGTTGGCTCTTTTGTGGGATTTCTGGGCTTCCATAACTGTGTCAGCCAATTTCTATAATCTCCTCTTATGTGTATCTTCAGTTGACCCTTGAACAACACAGGTTTGAACTGCATGAGACAACTTAGAATGGATTTTTTTCAACACATACTGTAAATGTATTTTCTCTTCCTTATGATTTCTTTTTTCTAATTAAAAAATGTATTTGCTTGTTTTTATGTTATTAAATTTATTGGGATAACATTGGTTAATAACATTCTATAAATTTCAATTGTAAAATTTATGATATGACATCTGTATATTCTATTGTTTGCTCACCACCTGAGCTCTAGTCTCCTACTGTCAACATATATTTGATCCCCTTTACCCTCTTCATCTTCCGCCCAGTCCCCTTTCTTTCTGGTAACCACAATTCCGTTGTATGTATCGATGAGTTTGTTGCTTTTTGTTTTACATCCCACATATCAGTGAAATCATATTGTTCTTGTCCTTTTCCATCTGACTTATTTCCTTTAGCATAATATTCTCAAGATTCATTCATGTTGTTGCAAATGGCAATATTTCATCTTTTTTATGGCTAAGTAATTGTCCATTATATATATATATATATATATATATATATATATATATATATATGTATGTATGTATATGTATGTGTATATATATATATATATATATATATATATACTGCATCTTCTTACGATTTTAACACTTTCTTTTCTCTAGCTTACTTTATTGTAAGAATACAGTATATAATACATATAACATTCAAAATACGTGTTAATCAACTGTTTATGTTATCGGTAAGGCTCTGGTTAGTAGTAGTCTATTAGTAGTTAAGTTTTTGGAGAGTTAAAAGTTATGCGCAGATTTTCGCTTTCCTGGGGAGATTGGCACCTCTAATCCCTGCATTGTTCAAGAGTCAAGTGTGTGTGTGTGTTTACAGTTCTGTTTTTCTGGAGAACACTTACTACTAGTGATTTTGTTGAGTTTTACACTTATTAAATAAAGGTGCCATCTCATGATTTTTAAATTCTAAAACTGAGTTTAAGACATATTGTTGGAATCTCAATGAAGTAAGATTTTAAAAAAAGATATTATGGATCAAGAGTTAAAAAAGTAATAATCAACCTAATACATACTTTAAATTGACAATGCACTAGAACATTTCCAGTTGACAATCATTAAAGAATTTATACTATACAAAGTTTTGTTAGAATAATCATTACAATTTTTTTTGAAGTTCAAATCTATGAATAAAAGTCAGTTGGAACAGGTAGCACCTGTCCAGATAGTGCAGGGAAGAAAACATGCTCTCAAGGAGCAGTTATGAGCAGTGCGGGAGTGGGGGTGGGTCTAGGGGTGGAGGTGGGCGGGAGGGTTGGAGTGAGGAGAGCACAGTGTCCTGAGACCAGTTATTCACACTGAACAATCACGCTCTGTTCTACTTTAGTTTTCCCCTCATCAATGGTCCAAAAATTGTCTCCTGTGTGGATTTGGTTGGGAAAAACTGTATTTGTAAACACAATAATGTAGTATAAAATTTTACTTTTCCAAAAGGAGCTTTTTAACCCGCAGAAATTAATCCAATTCCTAGATTTTCTTTTAATTTTACCGTTGACCAGAAATTCTTTTTAAGCATGTTTCCATTTTTCATTCATTATCGAAATGGACATCAAAATGGACTTAATAATTGAAAAAGTTTCATTCTACACTGAAATAACTCAGCATTCACTGATTTTACTTTTTGCTGAAGGCATTAAAAGAACCACACAATCACATCATCATCTAATTTGCTCCTCTGATGTTCCACTTGACTATAAGCCACCACACTTGTTCAATTTCTTACCTTAGTAGAGCATTCTCCTGGGCTGCACAAATGCACACATAAAAATAAAAGCAAGTAATTACAACATGAATGCAAATGTAAAGTTTGCAATCTTAAGGCTAAGATAGTCAAGATTACCCTTAATTGGAGACAATTGTTTTGCTGTTCAGAGGCTATATGTTAGATATACAAAACATACATTCTTGCTTTTGAAAAATAACCAAAATTATAACATCCTGCAAAGATAATGTGGACTGAGGTGGGAAATATATATACTTGAGTTCACTGCCATTCTCCATCAACACAGAAAGTCAGAGTTTCTTAACAATTTTACTCTTCCTAAACCAACGGAAATGCAGGGTGGCCCAGAAACAACTCGAAGCTCTCTAATTTGTAGGCAATTGGTGAGCTCTGCTCTGGCACACATTTCTCCATCTTAATGTCCTTTCCCCCAAAGAACCAAATGAGGAGAAAGTTAAAACCCTGAGAAGGATAATTCAGGGATTTGGGGAAGGGCAGGCTGGCACAGTGATAATTAATAATTAATAATTTAATAATTTAAACATGCTTTCCAAAGCTAAGTGCCTGACAGGCTGCCTGTGTTCCGTCGGCCTGGAGGCAGGTGTGAGCCAAGGAAGACATTCTGGGAAGTTGACAGAGTCCCTCTGGGAAAATTCTGATCAAAGGAACTATTAAGGGGGGTTTCCAAGAGTCTAACTGAAATCCTTTGTTGTTTTTATTAAAAAAAAAAATCACCCAATTCACACATTTTTGTTAGAGCATACGTTAGCAATTAAATATGTATTTGCCTAGTGGAGCAGAAACTATATTCTCGCTTAACCTTCTAAACTCCATTTTCTGGCATGTTTAAATCATAGGATGTCACTTAATATAAGTGTAAATCCCATGTAAGTGTCCTGAATGAGTCTGCCAAGATCATCATCCCCCTAAGAGCTGGCGCAAGGCTTGGTGTAGAATATGTCCACGTGTTGAATCAATACATTCACATATTTCTGGATACATTCATGCAATACATTCATAAATCAGCTTTAAAGCTGAAAGGAACATTAGCTAAAAATAATTTGGTGTAATTCCCCACATTTTGGAAAATTGAGGGCCAGAGAAGCGAAAAAACACACATATTAAAAACCTGTGCAATATCAAATATGTGGATAGAAGAAAAGAAAAAAATTGAAATCAGGTTTTCTGTCACCAAGATTAGTGCTCTTCTACTCTTTTATATAGTACTTCACAGTCATGAGGGTTTGGAAACATCACTTTATGTACCGAATGCCTATCTGTTAAATCATCTAAAATGCCTACCTTCTCAAATAAATGATTTTCTTCACTTCTGGCCAGTGGATTTTGTTTTCATATCACACCCTGAACTCTCCAAAATCTGGGTCATATGCTGAGGATCTAAAACTCTGCAGCTTCATAAATAGACTTTTGAATTTCAAGTCTAGACTCTGTCACCGTCACTGCCTGACCTTGACCGAATCACTTAAACATCAGCACATTTGAAGTAATGAAAAATAATCATATTTGTTTTATCATTATCATTATTGTCAGAGCACCAGGAACATTAATTTGTGGTTTTAGACGATGAGTTTTATATTTCATTTATTCACTCATTCATTCACTCAGCCCATACTGTATATCTAGCACTGGATGCAGTAGGGAAAGCGGATAAAAAGACAAATATGTAATAAAAAATTATAATCAAGTGAGAAAAGACTTTACAGTCGACTGAGGGTTCAAAGTAGGTAGTTTCCCCAAGGGCCAGGATATGTAGCATGAAGAATTCATGGAAGGTAACCAGACAGCAGATATGGATGACAAGTCAGGATACTTAGGCACGTATAAGGTAGGGAGTCTGAGAGCATCCCTACCAGGTAGGTGTGTTTGAGCATGACAGATGCATCCTATCCTGCTGAGGAACTAACTGCACCCTGCTCACACTGGCTAGAAGAGGATTTCATATAAAATGGAGCAGGGAATCAGAGCTGGTACAGTAGAAGGCGCCAGATGGTACATGGTACAGGATCTCCTGTGGCACACGAAAAAAAAATAAATATTTTTTGTCTTTTTTCAGTAGTCACTATGAAGCCATGGAATGGAGTAGATGATCCTAAAGTTCATTCTGGCAACCACTTGGAAGTTGGAATCTAGGAAGGAGTTAAGCCAGGGCAGAAACAAGAAGACAAAAAAATCAGGCCAAGTATTTCTCTAAGATCTGCCTCTCCAACAAGATTGAAAGTGCCCTGAGGCCAGGGCTTATGTCATAAGACCAAACATCTGACATATAGTAGGTACTCAGTAATATTTTATTAAACCAATGAGCTTAGTGCTGTATTTCAGTGTCTCTCTAGAAGGAATATATTCCTTAATTAGGTCACAGAGGCTGAAAATTTCAATACTCTCTTTTGAACTATAAATTAGATTTTTAATCATTGTAAAGGAGAGAACAAGCACAAAAATGGAAAAAGGCATATTTATTTTTCTAATGAAGCACAGTTGTTAGCAACAATCCCTTAAATATGGTGCATGTAAGGGGGCCACGATTCTTTTCCAGCCAGGCAAGGGGAAACCAGTTTTACTTAAAGTAGAAAGACAGTGCTATAAAGACTTAGACTACAAGGCTAGTTAGAGTACAAAGATTGTCGACGGGGTAATTTCAGTGAAGTTGAGACTTGGCTGTCATGATGATCAAGGCCGAACAATCATTGCTCCTGTCAATCTAGCCATCAAGATGGTCTAGGCAGTCTCATACATTAAGTCCCAGGAGGCCATCTTCAGGGCCACAGGGGTATAATCAGTGATGGTGGCTCCTCAGCTGCTCAGGGACAGGCGTGGGAAGCTCTAGCTACTGGGGTTAAAACCAGAGCCAAGCCAATCTTGCAGAGATGGGAAAATAACACTAGTAAACGTTACTCTTTCCTAAATGCTGATCATGTCCAAGGTACCGTGCTTAACATTTTAAAAGCATGATCTCCCTTAAGCCTCAAAACAACCCATGAAGTGGAGGACATTATTATCCCCAGCTTACAAACAGGCAACTAAGGCTTGGGGAGGTTAAATCATTTGCCCAAGGTCTTATAGCTAGGGAGTGGCAGAAGTAAACATGAACCCATGCCCAGATATCTGCCTCCTCTTTAACCACGATTATAGACTGGACTTAGCAAATAATAACGATACCCTTCATTTTGGCAACGGTTGACTACTTACTTTGAGCCTCAGTCTTTTTTGATGTTAACCTTATGAAGTGGGTAAGGCATAGGTTATGGTCACCCTCTGATAAACTAAAGGACTTGTACTCGTGGCATGGCATAGCCTTGAAGAGGGCTAGCAAAAGAGCTGTTTGGGTTCAAATCAGAGTTGTGTTACTTCATGGCTATATGACCCTGAAAAAACTTGCTTAGGCTCTTGTGAGCCTCAGTTTCCTATTTACAAAATGAAAATACGACTTCTAAAAGTGCCTACTTCTTAGAGTGGTTGAGAGGATTAAATGTGACAATATATGCCCCAGATTAAAACACCTACTACATAATGACTACTCAATAAATGTTATATATTAGTAGTATGGCCCCCCAAACAATTAGCTGATCAAATAAATTATTTCAGTTCAATTCAATTCCATCTAATCCAATTTATTTCAGCTACTGAATAATGGGTATCCAGCAGGTGACAGTGTTCTATGTACATGTATCTTGATTCCTAGTCCTGTGTTTTTCTCACTGTACTCTAATTTATCCGTCACTGAAACACATGTATTGTGTTGAGATGAACAGTTCATGACATTAACATCTTCTATGTCTCTGGGTAGCATTTACTATTCTCCAAATATACTCCTTCCTTGGAGCTGCTTCTCTCCACTATTGTCTTCTTGAACAACTGAGATTTACCATCTTTTCTCCATTCTTTGTCTTTGGCATCTTTGCCTCAGGACACCACAGGCACTCGAGAGCACACTGGGGCACGCTTAGCCCTGTTCAGAGCCCTTAAAACAGAAACTCAGTGACCCTAGTCATTTTCATTTCAAGGAGTGCAGCTTTTTGAAAGCTCCATGATGAGAAAAGCTGGAGGATGGTCATCCGTGTGGGAATGGCAGTGGATCGCAAGTGAGAAAAGAGTCAGAGCCAGCACTGCAGTCTCCCACTGATATAAGCGACGAAACACAACATTTAAAAGCCACTGCCAAGACCTATAGCAGGGCTCTTCAGTGGCCTCCTTCTGGCTAAAAGAATTCCACTTGAATGCTCGGGTTTGTGCAAGGTTGTTTAAGATGCATAATTCGTAAAGGGTACATAGCACCACCCCTGAGTAACTTTCCACTCCCTACCTGCTCAGAAGGATTAAATGGACTGCATTTTACATGAGGATTACTTTTGAAATCTGTCATTATCACAATATATGGCCTGAGAAGAGCCATTAGCTACTCATCTCTCTATTCTCTTTACTCCTTAGTTGTTCCCATGAGATATCTGTAAAAGCAAGTATGCCCTGGCAAGTAAAGTTCTTACTACTGCATGTACTTTCAAGGAGAGTCTAAAACAATGAAAGTATCTCTGAATCAAGCAGTTTCACCAATCATCATTATGCCAGGAAGCAGGAACAATCCTCCTCTGACTCTTTGTTTACTGTATAAAAAAATGGGAAGGAGATTAAAAAGGTAGGGCATAAATTCAGCAATGCTTCTAAGTACTTTCATTTGAGTTGACACAAGCAAGAAAACTACCTCCTTAGATTCCAGGAAGTTGTCCCAAATTATCTGTCATTCCAATGCCCAACGATGGCATAATAGTCAATTTGGAGGTGATTTATGGCACTCCTAGCAAGACTGATAAGGAGAAGCTGCAAAATGGGGGTTATTTGGGGGCGTTGGATTGTTAGAGTTCTAACCTGCTCCAAATATCCTTTTCTTAGCACGCTTTGATGATTTTTTTTTTCAGTATGACAATACCAACCCCTTTAAAACAATCCATCAAACTGATCTAGAAGACAAATATAACTTCATGCCCTGAAAAACTTCACATTCTGGTTCAGCCAACAGCCATTACTAACAGTTACACAGACTGTGGTAGTTTTCCACCTCATCAGTGTACTTCAACCTAGATGCAGGCTCCATCCTCATTTCCTGGTCAAACATGTAAAAAGTAAGTGGAAACAATAATAAGGTGGTATTAGTTATTGTTCATGATCAATGTTGAATTAAGGAGCTCAGCACAGTGCCCATCTATAATTATTCCTTCCAATGAGTCTAAATGGTAGGTTTTCTTATTTTCCCCATCTCCCCGGATTTTATCTGTAAGAAAAGCTGAATGATCGCGGTACCAGTAGCAGAAATAACAATACCAATCAAAATGCTAACAGTGGTCACCTTTTACGAAATGTTCACTAGGAGTTAGGCACTGTGCAAAGTCTCTCATTTCTCAATTATTTCTTTAGCCCTGACACCTCCGATGTAGGTCTCATTATCATTACCTTCATTTTGCAGATAAGAACTTTCGGTGCTGGGAGGTGAAGCAACATGCTGAAGGGCAGGCACATGGCTAGTAAGTTGCAGAAAGAACGTGAATGCAGGTCTGAGAGACCACCTCTACAGAATGCAGATATTTGCTAGCAGAGAACGCTCTGAGAAAAGCTCCTTACCAACATGCAGACTTCAGGAAATCACAGCGGAGGAGATGCCATGGGAAATGCAGAGGAAACCTGCTGAGTTCCTTACAGCCCTATGGCTAATTGTTTTACTTACTGACATCCACTCAAATCCGAATCCCACCGTCAAAGTGAGTGGCCGGGCAGTTTCAATACCCCCATGGTCAGCACTTGAGTTCATGACAGGTTGACCTTCACCAAGGTGGGTTTGACCTGTGAAGGGCCTCACTCTTAAAGGGATACATCATGTGTGTTGATTTCTCCTCTTTAAAGGAATTCTATTAGTCCAAGTAGAGTACAATGAAGTAACCCTTTCGTAAGAGCCAGACGTGGACATTTTTCTCTGGCTGATTTGAATTATTTTCCTTTATGCATAGCTGCTCCTTATTGACTACTCACTAATGGCCAGCCACTGAATTTAGAAATAATCTGGATGTGTTATCTTATTTAAACCTCCAGAAAGTTCTCAGAGGCAGATTTCCTTTTTACTCCCACTTTTGCCTGTCTTTCAGCCTTCTCACCTGTTTTTCTAAGATTTTTCAAAGGTTAGTGAGGAAACGAGGTATTATATTGCTTGTGTGAGCTGAGTGCATGGGTTCTTTCTTGCTTTCATTATCCCAGATGTGCTGTGGCTCTTGAAAGGGATTCACTGAGCATAGGCTGGTAGAGAGAATAATTAGATATGAAGCAACATGTTCAGTCAGACTCATCTTTTGACTGGTACCCAAACCAACTGCTGTTTTCACTGAATTAGATTACTTTGAAAACACTTGACACTCAAATTTAGTCAATCCTGTTTGGGTGTCTCCCCAATCTCAACCCTTTCTGACATAGCCAGACCCATTTTTCAGAATGGTGTGAGAACTTTTGGGTCATATCTCTAATTTAAACCTAGTCACTAACACCTTCTTGCCTCATCCATTCTCTTTCAGTTTTCTCATCTGTGAAATGGGACTATTACAGTCATTATAACAGACTTTTTGAGGGCTTGTTATGTGCCAGATACTGTTCTTATTATGTTCTAAATACTTTACATTCATTGTCTCATTTAAATGTCACAACAATCTGACGAAGAAGGAACTATCATTGCCTCCGTTTTATAAGTGAATGTGAGAAGGCATGACGATTAGGTAACTTACTAAGTTTCTACAGCTAATGAGTGATAGCATGAAGATTTAAAACCTAGTTGGCTGATTTCAAATTTCTCCTCATGTCCATTATCCTGGGGTTCTCCAACTTGAGTGTGCATCAGACTCCCCTTGACAGCTGACGTCCCAGTAACTGTACACTGACCTGCGCAGGGGTCTGCACCCAGGGTCAGGGCTGCAACAGTGATAATGTTAATGAAGTTGAGTTTGCAACTAAGGACAGCAATTTATCAGAATCACAGGAAGAAACATGAATTCAATTCAAAAGGCAGACAAGCTAGTATTTAAACTTGTGACTTGCCTAATATACAAAAATAGTCCTAAATGAGTGATTCTCTTACTACATCTTACCAGCTCATTACTTGAGCTGAAATATATATTTATGAATTTGTTGGGCTGGAATATTTCCACATTGAAGTAGTACATTTGGCCAATGTCCAGTGGCCTCATTTTCAGAGCAGGCTTATTTTTGCCTTCAGGAAGAAATACGATTTTTGACATTAAGCTTCACCACTACCAACTGGATTATTAATCTAATTCTATTGGGATACCCTTTCAAGGGAGACGGGGATAGTGACATATCAGGTGTGAAGTAGAAAAACTCCGGAACTCATGATTTTAACCAGTACACTGACTGCCACCTATGTTTTCATTGCTCCCTTGATTATATCTTAATGAGAAATGGTACATGGACAGTGAGTTAATAATAATAACAATAATAATATTGATAGTTAAAATTTATTGCACACATATTATACCCCCCCAATGTGTCAGGCAGTTCATCAATTAATACATTATCAATTAGCATCCACATTATATAGATGAGAAATCTAAGGTTTTCAGAGGTTAAATAGCTAGAAAGTGGCAGATTTGGCACTCAAACCCAGGCTGGCTTGAAGTAAAAAACACCACATACTGAAAGTTTAACTCTCAAGGTCATCCAAGGTGGAACAACATTCCTGTCCCCTCTAGCTGGGCACTATACATTCAAAATGGAATGTTTGGGTATCCAAAGACAGGAAACAGATAAATCCCACATTTTGCTTCTTTCCCTAGGTGAAAGCATTTTAGAAGCCATTTTGTTTTTTTTACAGTTCAGTGGGTGTAAAGAACATTTATTAGTTGAGTGACCATTGGCTTGGTATTAATAAATAGGGGTACTTTTGCATTGCATATTATATTCAGAAATTTGTCCTCTTGGAACTAGGCAGCATTTTTCAAATGTCCAAACAGGTGATGCCCAAATGCAGAGAACTAAAGCTCTCAAAAATAAATAAATAAAATAAAATAAAAAGATTCTTATCCTTCTGTTTCTGAACTTGCATAACTCCCACTCTTCTGGAGGATCCCCAGAGGCACATTTTCCAGCAGGTGGCTGTCAACTACCCCACCCGCCAGCCCTCACATCACTGCTGATTGCATCAGAGATGACATTTGACTCAAGGTGGGCCAATCAGGGTTCTCTTCCTGGAATTCTGAATTGGCTTCATGGTAATACAGAAAATCGTAAAACTCAAATGTTGTTGTGTGACCATGTTTGTCCATTCATGCAAAGGGATGGGAAAAGCCAGTTTACAGAGAGAGAAGCAGATGCGCAAAATGAAGTAAAAATAAGAGAATCTGCAGCACCAGAAAAAGAGCAAGATGGTTATTTACTTCCTGGTTCCAATTCCTCTCTCCGCCTATGAGTAAGGTGCATTCCTAGCCTTGACAGACACCTCACTGTCCTTATGATGAAGTCCTCACTTGTCCTTTCAAAAACAATCTAGCTTAAGTGGGTATGTATTACTTAAAACTAAAAGGCTTGACTTGGGTACAATTGAAACAAATTTATGGGCAATTAGCTCCAAATTAAAGCAGAATTCCCTAACAGGTGCTTACAGGGAAAAGAGCTTCATTGCTTTTTCTCCTATTTCAAAGGATCTTTGTGAAGTTGGGGTGCCTTCTTATTTAACATAAAAAGTTGAACAAAGTTTCCAGGTTTGGGATCCCCAGAACTATACCTGAGAAAAGGCTTTGAGTGGGAGCAATTTACTTAGGAGGTGATCCTAAGGAGCAGCAGTAGTGGAGAGGGAAGTGAGACAGGAAAGGAAAGGAAGGCAATAGGGTGTCTTATCAAACTGTTACTGCTGTGGGGAAGTGAAGCTCATCCCTTTGGGGAGCTCTGGGAGTCAGCATAGACCACACATGTCTCAGAGCCATCCCACATGAGGGCACAGAGCTGGGTACTTATCACCAACTCCCATCAGAAACTGACTGAGGGCGACTGGTGCATTTCCAGGCTACTGCTTTGTGGCCAAGCCTAAAGTGATGGCCAGAGGAATCCCTCAGGGGGAGAAATACAGGTACAGGGAGTGGGAAGACCTGGAAGTAGGCAGTGAAGGGGTAAAAACGAGTGGATATGGGTGGGACACCCACAGTATCTGCTCGTCATTCAGGGTGTCATGCAGGGTCTCAGCTCCCATTCCCCACATAAGAATGCAGGATATGATGAGGCCAAAAAGGAACACCCACGGAGCCATAGATAGGGGCGTCATACCACTATATTCCCACTGGCGGCTGGGTTGGAGACACAGGAAGCAGGAGCCACACGATCTGCAACCTGCCATCCACTTCTCTCTGCCAACTTCACTTGCTAGCTGCAATCCGCTGTGCTAACTGCAATCCTCACTTGTTAGCTCAGCCACCATCTTCTCTTGCTAGTCCCCATCTTCTGCTAGCCTAGCCACGGCAGTTATATTAGTGGCCAATGGCTCACTGGTTACAGCTGATGGCCAACTAGCCACAGTTGATGGCCATTTACTATCCAATCACAGTTGATGGCCATTTACTACCTGAGCCAGCACTTTTCCATGTGAGGCCGAGAGCCTGGAAATTGCACTTCTGGCTCTGTGCCTACACTGCTGCTGGCTCAAGTAGAACAAATAATACAATAGGAAAGACTTCAACGTATACACTCAATAAGAAGTTTGTTGTTGACTTACTAGATGGGAGTGATGGAGAATGACTAAAATTTCCTAGTTTTCAGCATTTTGTTCCTCTCTAATTCTTTTTTCTTCAATGGTCCTTTTTCCATTAACAGCTGGGATTGGGCAGGAGATGGGGACTAGGGTTTTCTGGCTCATTTAAATGGGCCCAGATGAAAACATTTTGAAGCCCGGCTAGAGCAGGAGGAAAATATTCTGAGTGCCCCCCTGCATTCACATCCTCTTTCAGTTGAAGAATCACGCCCTCACAGAGTAGTGAAATATTTATTCAAATGGGCCACAAACAAGGCTTGATATGCCTTGTACATATGCTGAGTAGTAGGGCGTGTAAGAGCCTCACAGTAGACATCTAGGGAATGGCAAGTTTTTCCTTCCTATCTACCCCCCTTAAAGAAACATTAGAAATAACCTCTTACTTGGGACTTAAAAATGGTAAACAGAAAGGTGAGAGGGAGCATGCAGGACTCCACAATTATTCTTGAGAAAAAGAGTGGATGCTGACATGGGTGTTATTTGCTGTGCTGAGTTTAGGTCATGTCGTGCAGGGTGGCCTGCGGGGTCTCTAGTCCCACTCCCCACATAAGAATGCAGGATATGGTGGGGCCAGAAAGGAACACAAATGGAGCCATAGATAGGGGAGTCATATGACGATATTCTCACTGGCAGCATCCGCTTCTCTGTAATCCGCAATCCACAATCCACAATCCACCCTTGCTAGCGCAGCCACCATCTTCTTGCTAGAACCCATTTTGCTGCTAGCGTAGCCACAGCAGTTATATTAGTGGCCAATGGCTCACTCGTTACAGCTGACGGCCAACTAGCCACAGCTGATGGCCATCCAATCACAGTTGATGGCCATTTACTACCTGAGCCAGCACCTTTCCACATGAGGCCAAGAGCCTGGAAACTGCACTTCTGGCTCTGTCCCCACACTCCACCCCTACAGGGTCTCACCTCACAATCTACACAAGTGTGTTCCACAAGGGGAGGAGCCTAGAGGTAAATACATTACCCTGGACACAGCCAGGTTCTCTGGGCACAGCCAGGGCCTCTCAGGGCACAGCCAGACTTCCTGGGCTTCTTAGGGTACCACCAGTCTCCCCAGGCACAGCCAGGGCCTCTCAGGCAACTGCCACTCTCTCTGGACACAGCCAGACTTCCTGGACACAGCCAGGGCCGCTCAGAGCACTGCCACTCTCTCTGGGCACAGCCAGACTTCCTGGACACAGCCAGGGCTCTCAGGGCACTGCCACTCTCTCTGGGCCTCTCAGGGTACCGTGCTGGAACAACAGCGACTCACAGTCAAGGTGCTTACATGTTCTCTATGGCGGCCGGTCAAGACACAAAAGCAAACATCCGCCAGTTCCACTACATGGTGGTATGTTCCCAAACAGTCAAGCTGTCCATTAAATTAGGGATGGAAGGCAATTCCCCATAGTCCATAGTCATTCGCCAGGGCTGTCCTGGGGGTGAGGGATGACCTTGACCTCACCCTCATCTCCCATGGAGGACTCAGCAAGCGTTTCCTGCTGGGACTACAAGTCCTGCATCCGGGCTGCCTCAGCAAGCACTTCGCAGCCCACAGGGCTGCAACAACCTTCGCTTTCTCCAGTCTATGCTGGTAGGAGAACCATCCACCCCTCCATGGGGGTCCAGCTCTCCGGCAGCTACTCCTCCTTGTCTTCCTGAGACTGAGTGTTCATACACACAAACTGCTCCACCATCCTTCGGGGAGCTTTGGCCGGCACCGTACCCTGCTGGCTGCGCCATGTGTCATGCAGGGCGGCCTGCGGGGTCTCTGGTCCCACTCCCCACATAAGAACGCAGGATATGGTGAGGCCAAAAAGGAACACCCGCAGAGCCAGAGATAGGGGAGTCACACCGCTATAGTCTCAGTGGCGGCATCCGCTTCTCTGCAATCGGCAACCCACAATCCACCACGCCACAACCACATCACCACACTACACCACCCTTTGCTGGCTTAGCCGTGGCAGCTATATCCGTGGCTAATGGCTAACCGGTAACAGCCGGTGGCCAGCAGCTGATGACCATCTACTACCTGAGATGTGAGGCCGAGAGCCTGGAAACTGCTCTCTGGGGCTCTGTCCCCACAGGTCAGAATTCGTAAGGGTTGATTTCTGGGCAAGATGTCAGTAGGTAAATGCTGTGCTTGCCACCTCTCACAGCCACATTGGTATTACAACTAAACTGCAGAACAACCATCATTGAGAATCACCTGAAGTCTAGCTGAACTGAAGCCCTGTAACTAGGGCTTTACACAGGAAGCCATGTTGAGACAGGTAGGAGAGATGGAGATGTGGAGCAGGCTGCTCCCACAGCCATGTGTGGTGGTTGAAAATTGGGAGGGATATCTCGGCTGTGGAAGTCCCCTCTGAGGAGTGAGGGGCAAAAGGCCCACACCACGCTCCCCAGCCTAGGGTTCCACTGCTGGGAAGGGAAGTGTCGAAAACTTCTGGCTGTGAAAACCAGCGGAGATTGTGGCTGAGAGAGACAGCCAGTGGCTGCAGTCCCAGGTGTTATTCTTAAAGGGCCCTGTGGGGACAGAGCCAGAGGTACAGTTTCCAGGCTCTTGGCCTCACATGGAAAGGTGCTGGCTCAGGTAGTAAATGGCCATCAACTGTGATTGGATGGCCATCAGCTGTGGCTAGTTGGCCGTCAGCTGTAACCAGTGAGCCACTGGCCACTAATATAACTGCCATGGCTACGCTAGCAGCAAATGGGGGCTGGCAAGAAGACGGTGGCTGAGCTAGCAAGTGTGGATTGTAGTTAGCAGGGCAGATTACAGCTAGCAAGTGGGGTTGGTTAGCAGAGAAGTGGACGACAGGTTGCGGATAGTGTGGCTCCTGCTTCCTGTGTCTCCAACCCAGCCGCCAGAGAGAATGTAGTGATATGACTCTCCTATCTATGGCTCCACGGGTGTTCCTTTTTGGCCTCAGGGTATTCCTGAATTCTTGTCCTGCCACCCTGCATGACAAATGGAGCAGCGAGCAGGGTGTGGTGTCTGCAGAAACTCTCTGAAAGGTGATGGAGCAGTTTATACGTATGAAAGCTCAGTCTCAGGAAGACCAGGAGGAGCAGCTGCCACAGAGCTGGACCCCCGTGGAGCGGTGGGAAGACGTGGACGGTTCTCCGACCAGCATAGGCTGGAGAAAGCAAAGGTCATTGAAGCCCCTTGGGCTGGGAGGTGCTTGCTGAGGCCCTCACCCACAGGTTGGGGAGGCCTTGGAGCCCTCGCCCTGTGGAAGGGGCACAGATTGTGAGGCTCACAGCCCTGGTGAATGACTGTGGACTATGGGGAATGGGCTCCATCCCTGATTTGATGGACCGCTTGACTGTTTGCTTGGGAACATGCCACCATGTAGTGGAACTGGCAGATGTTTGCTTTTGTGTCTGGACCAACTGCCGTCGAGAATAGTGAGAAAACCTGGCTGTGCCTGGAGAATCCTGGCTGTGCCCAGAAAGATTAGTGGTACCCTGAGAAACCCTGGCTGTGCCCAGAGAGAGTGGCAGTGACCTGACAGGCCCTGGCTGTGCCTGGGGAGACTGGTGGTACCCTAAGAAGCCCAGGAAGTCTGTGCCTAGACTTCTGGCTGTGCCCAGAAGGACTGGTGGTGCCCTGAGAAGCCCAGGTAGTCTGGCTGTGCCCAGAGAGCCTGGCTGTGTCCAGGATATTGCATTCACCTCCAGACTCCTCGCACAGGGCCCCTCCTGGAAGACGCTTGTCATGTAGATTGTGAGGCGACACCCTATAGGGGTGGAGGGTGGGGACAGAGCCAGGAGTGCAGTTTCTAGGCTCTTGGCCTCACGTGGAAAGGTGTTGGCTCAGGTAGTAAATGGCCATCAACTGTGATTTGATGGCCATCAGCTGTGGCTAGTTGGCCATCAGCTGTAACCAGTGAGCCATTGGCCACTAATATACCCGCTGTCCCTATGCTAGCAGCAAATGGGGGCTAGCAAGAAGATGGTGGCTGAGCTAGCAAGAGCGGATTGCAGTTAGCACAGCAGATTACAGCTAGCAAGTGAGGTTGGTTGGCAGAGAGAAGTGGACGATTGGTTGCAGATCGTGAGGTTCCTGCTTCCTGTGTCTCCAACCCAGCCACCAGCGAGAATATAGTGGTACGAGTCCCCTATCTATGGCTCGTGGGTGTTCCTTTTTGGCCTCAGGGTGTTCCTGCATTCTTATATGGGGAGCAGGAGCCTGAGACTCCGAATGCCACCCTGCATGACAGCCCATTCATGGAATTACTCCCTGATAGACTCACTTGCTTTGAGCTCCAGCTCTGGGGTAGGAACTCAAAAAGCGCCATGGACATACGGGGAGAAAATGAATTCTCTGGCTTCAGGGCAAAGGCAGGAGGGGCAACTTTTTTCAGATAGAAGTGCTGGCAGAAGCCATTGTTTGTTTGTTGAGCCCTCCCTTCTCCCAGTTTGAAGACACAGGCAGGGGCCATATCTGAGTCTCCATCAACCTGGCTAATATTGTTTCCCACTCTCACCCTACCCAGGGATTCCCTAAGGCCCCACCCCACCCAACTTGCAGGACCAAGAAACTTCCAGTGGCTTTTCCATCCAAATGGCCTGTCTTGGTTCATGCTGTGGACTTTCCTGAACATTTCTCAAGGGTTCACAAACCCAAAACAAACAGCATCTGGCCCAGTGTGCTCTGTACAACTTACTAAGCAGCCCCAGGCTTGATGCTAGTGGCAGCTGGCCTCAGTTCACAGCTTTACCTCTTCCAGGCAACTCAAACCCCAGCATATGTGGAATACATCTGAAGATTGCTTTGTTGCTCATACCAAGTGGCCCCAGGAAGGATATAAGTAGAGGCTGAACTTGGCCTGTGGCAGAATCCCTTCCAGGAGGCCCTGGGGCCAGCATACCCTGTGGCAACTTCAGACCATGCTGGAACCACCAGGTCATCTCCACAGATGACACATCCAAAGGGCAGACTGGGCTGGTACCAGAGCCCTGCTGAAGCAAACCCTGCTCTTAGGGTCAGCCCTGGCACAACAGGTCCTCCATTGCTGTCATGGCCAGTCCTCACAACCAGTCACTAGAAGGCCAATCCCTCCCATTGGCAGGCAAACAGAAATCAAGTCTCATCTACAACAGAAGGGCACACACAACCCGCACAAAGGACACATGTACAGCACACAGCTCTGGTGACCAGGGAGACTGCACATCTGGGTCCCACAGGACACCTACTACATAAGAACACTAAACCAAAACCAGGAGACAATGCAGCCCTACGTAATACATAGAAACAAACACAGGAAGGCAGCCAAAATGGGGAGACAAAGAAACATGTCACAAATGAAAGAACAGAATAAAGCTCCAGGAAAAGACCTAAACAAAATGGAGACAAACAATCTACCAGATGCAGAGTTCAAAACAATCATTATAAGGAGGCTCAACGATCTCAGTGAAAACTTCAACAAAGAGACAGGAAACATAAAAATGGTGATAGAAAATATGAAAAAGAACCAGTCAAAACTAAAGAAAACAATAACTGAAATGAAGAATACATTACAAGGATTCAACAGATTAGATGAAGCAGAGGTTTGAATCAGCAATTTGGAAGATAATGTAGCAGAAAAAACCCAACTGGAACAGCAAAAATGATCCAAAAAAATGAGGACTGTTTAAGGGGCATCTGGGATATCAAGTGTACCAACATTTATATCATAGGATTACCAGAGGCAGAAAAGAGAGATCAATGGACTGAGAACCTATTTGAAGAAAGAATAGAAAAATTCCCTAACCTGGTGAATGAAATAGACCCACAAGCCCAGAAGCACAGAGAGTCCTAAATGGAATGAATCCAAGGAGGCCCACATGAAGACACATCATAATTAAAATGCCAAAGGTTAAAGTTCAAGAGAGAATCTTAAAAATAGCAAGAAAAAGGCAGTTAGTTACTTACAAGGGAGCTCCCATTAGACTGTCAGCTGACTTATCAAAAGAAACTGCAGGCCAGAAAGGACTGGCACAAAATATTCAAAGTGATAAAAAGCAAAGACTTACAATAAAGATTACTCTACTCAGCAAACCTATCATTTAAAATCAAAGAAGAGATAAAAAGTTTCCCAGACAAGAAAAAGTTAAAGGAGTTCATAACCACCAAAACACTATTGCAAGAAATCTTAAAGGAAGAAGAAGAAAAAGAGGAGGAGGAAGAGGAGGAGGAGGAGGAGGGTGGGGAGGAAGAGGAGGAGGAGAAGAAGAAGAAGAAGAAGAAGAAGAAGAAGAAGAAGAAGAAGAAGAAGAAGAAGAAGAAGAAGAAGAAAGAGATAAAAAATATAAATAATGAAATGGCAATAGCAACATGTCTATCAAAAATTATTTTCAGTGTAAATGGGTTAAATGCTCTAATCAAAAGACATAGGGTGGCTGAAAGGGTAAGGATAGAAGACCCTTACATATGCTGCCTATAAGTGACTTACTTCAGATTGAAATACACACACAGTGTAAAGGGATGGAAAAATATATTTCATAAAATTGGAAATGCAAAAGAAGAAAAAGAACTGGGGTAGCAATACTATACCAGAAAAAATAGACTTTAAAACAAAGGTTATAACAAGAAACAAAGAAGAGCCCAGTAGTCCCACATCTGGGTATTTATCCAAAGAAACACAAAACACTACTTCGAAAGGATATGTGCATCCATATGTTCATTGCAGCATTATTTACAGTAGACAAGATATAGAGGCCACCTGGGTGTCCATCAAAGGATGAATGGATAAAAAAGACGCAGTAGATATATAAAATGGAATATTACTCAGCCATAAAAAAGAATAAAATCTTGCCTTCTGAAACAACATGGATGGACTTAGACGGTACTATGTTCAGTGGAGCAAGTCAGACAGAGAAAGACAAATGCAATGTGATTTCACTTATATGTGGAGTACATAAAAATGAACAAATAAAACAAAAACAAACTCATAGATACAGAGAAAATTTTGATGGTTGCCAGATGGGAGGGGTTTGCGGGGATGGGTGAAAAAAGAGAACGAATTAATAAGTACAGATTGATTGGTTATTACACAGTAGTCATGGGGAGGTAGGGTATAGCATAAGGAATATAGTCAATGATATTGTAATCTAGTCAATTATATGTATGGTGTCAGATGGGTACTAGATTTATCAGGGTGATCACTTTTGTAAGTTATGTAAATGTCTAATCACTATGTTGTACACCTGAAACTAATATACTATTGTGTGCCAACTGTAATTAAACAATAAAAAAATATTGAAAAAAAAATTTGTAAGGGTTATCACTCAGTGGGTGTTGGGCCACCTGGAGTGTTCATGAAACTTCTCTGTTAAGTAACTTACTCCTTGCTTTTCTCTGCTGCCCATCTCCCTAATTCCTTCTAAGCTCCACTGAAAGTTCCATCTCTTCAGATCACGTGGCCTCCCTGCACTGACTTCTGATCTCGGGTGGTTTTTTTTGTGTATGTGCCCACGAGCATCAGACCTTCATGCTCTTCTCCTGTAGGTTTTCCTGTAAGTATGTCTAGTCTTTCTACTAGTTAATTTTAGGTCGGTGCAATAATAATTGTGATTTAAAAGGTTAAAAATTACAAAAAACCGCAGTTACTTTTGCACCAACCTAATAATTATTATAATTTGGGTGTAAACAGAGGTAAACAGAGATAGAAGAGAATAAAACAATGCATTGTTTTTTATCTGTACTTCTCACTGTCTGTGGTTAAACATTCTGCAATAATAGCATGGGTGGGCCAGCATGGATCTGAAGCCAGACTGCCTAAATTTGCCTGTAATGCTTATAGCTGTTTGTTATGTAACCTATCGGGACCCTAGTGTCTGGCACAGTTAGTGTTCAATGAATATTTGATGAATGGATGAAGTAATGAACAATAGAATGAATGAATGCAGTGGGATATGATGTCCCCTAAATTTTGAAAATTCAAGGAGCAAGCCTACTGGTAACATTTGTGGGGCTTAGAACAAGAGAACAAATGAAGACCCCCAGGGAGGCTCATCGTCATGGCAGCTAACACTTATAGTCCATACAATGTGCCAGGCAACATCCAAGCACTTCATATGTATTATCTCATTCAATCCTCACAACAACCTTTTATGATATAAGTACTATTATTGTCCCCATTTTACAGATGAGGAAACTGAGGCGTGTCAAGTAATTTGACCAAGATCACACAGAAAATGGCTGAACCAGGATTTAACTAGGCAGCCAGGCTCTAGTGTCTGCATGCTTAATCGCTATGCTCTATTGCTTCCTTCACATGTAGGCAACAGGAAAGAATGCACACATTTAAAAGGCTGGATATCCCTAAATTTTCCCTTCTACGTCATACCAGCTCTAAGATATAACCCTGGGGCAGAAAGTGCCACCACTTACTAACTTTGTTATGAACACTTTTCGGCGTACAAATCCTCGGAGATAAGATGCTGCTTTGGATCTTTTTCTATTCCTCCCAACAAGTTTCCTCAAGCTTGAAGCCAACCTGAGTGGGGAGAAAAATGAAATCAGCTCTTTGGAACGACAGCATCAATATTTAACCATTTCTGTCACTGAGTGTTAGAGTTATGAAGCCTCAGGAAATGTTGATTGCTCATGGGCTCCTTGTATGACACAGGGCTGTGAGATTAGTTCAGGATTTCAGAAAGTGAACCAATCTTTCTTCTTTTTTTTATTCCCCCATTTTGAAGGAGACATCCAATGTATCTCACTCTCACTACTTGAGCAGAAGTGAAACTGACCTATTTCATAATTCTGGCCTATCTCAGTCAGGGACCAGTGGGAAGACAGAAACTTCACTGGCTTATTGAACAGGGAAATTTTAATGTAAAGAATTATAAACTAGGGCAATGTGGTTAACTATAAAAAAAAAATGGGTGAAAAAGATTCTAAGGGGCTCTGAAGCAACAGGAGCAAAAGAGCAGCTTCTCCCTGAGGCTGAGGAAGAGTGGGCAGTGGGGAACAAAGGACCTGAGTCTCTTCCCACAAGGCAACGTCCAGACCTCTTTGAAGAGGGTGTGGGTACCATAGAGAGAGTTGGCTGATGGCCAAGAAACTTGCCAGAGGGCACTGACCTTCACTGTACCTGAGAAGTGGCCTGCTCTTGTCAGGTCTGGTGGGCAATGGTGAGAGCTTGGCCTGAGGGCTCTGCTGGAGCTAGTCCATACACATCACTCAGCTTCCACACTAAATAATACATAATCGACCACCGAAGCCAATCTGCCTCTAGAGCCTTGTAGGGTCATTCCAGAGTTCTCTTTTGACAAAGGCTAGCATCCTGCCAGTGGGCAAAGGAAACTATGTACAGGGTCCAGCACCAGTATCACATAGCAGTGCCAAGAAAGGGAATTTGGAGTTGAGAGACAATACGTTGATAGCTAGCATGTGGGCACATGTGAAGCAGTCGGCCCATGGACATTAGCACTAGCATACCTATACTTAATCCTTTCGAGGGTGTCTATGTCTGTTGCAGTCTCTGTAGAAGCTATGAAGGAGCCCGACAGTTGTGCAGAGTGTGTGTGCTAATTTCTTCCTCTGTGTTTAAATCTTACGTGTGTGTGTGTGTGTGTGTGTGTGTGTGTGTGTGTAACTGATGTTCTATGGAGGTGCCTGTCAATTCCATGACGCCAAGACTGTTTCATTCACCATCATATCCTTATTGCTTAGTATAGTGCTCTGTATACAGGAGACACTCCATGAATATTTATTTAATGAATGAATGAGTGAACAAATGAATACTTGGCTTATTCTGCGGCATATCCTGTGCTGTACCCTTGAGTAACACAAAGAGGTTACATTCACCCCAATTTGAAAATCAATGGCGGAATGAATTGTTGGATGATTGTGTAGAGTTGGGAAATTGAGGCTTCCCAATGACAGGACCTCTTGAGTTATCAGAATGACCACCCTCTCTCCTTTAGCCAGACTGCAAATGTCACCAACCTGTCCTGGCAAAGTGCCACCTAAAGTATAGTTCATGGGTACTCTATCTTTACCTCTCTTCATAGCTATTTTATTTCTCATCTTTCAGGCCTGAGCTAAAGCATACTGCTCCAAAACAGTCTTAGCACCTTATCAAAAATGGCCTCCCCAACCCATCCCTCAAATTATTTTTTATCAAAGTGATTCTGAAAATTTGCTGACTATTAGAGTTACCTAAGGGCTTTTTAGATATCCTAATTACAATAAAATCCCAAGATAATGTGGCGCTGGGCCTAAGAGTAAATATGTGGATACAAAGAAATAAATGAGAGTCCAGAAGGAGCTGCTACATGCATGATCAATTGATTTTAGACCAAGGTGGAAAGAAAAGTCAATGTAGAAAAAATATTTTTTCCACAATGGTGCTGGGATAATTGTATATTCACATACAAAAATATGAACTTGACCCTTACCTCACATCATACATAAAAATTAAATAGATCACAAAGTTAAATGCAAGAGTTAAAACATTTTAGAGAAAACATAAAGAAAATCTGTGACTTTGGGTTAGGCAGACTTTTTAGATATGACATCAAAAGCACAATCTATAAAAGAAAAAAATGATAAAGTGAACTTCATCGAAATTAAAAACTTTTGTTATTCAAAAGATATTGTTAAGATAATAAAAAGACAAGATACAGACTTGGAGAAAATATTTCAAAAGTATGTATCTGATAAAGGACTTATATCCAGAATGTATAAAGAACAGTTACATATCAATAAGAAGACAAATAACCCAGTTAAAAATGGACGAAAAACAGGAATACACATTTCACCAAATCAGATATCTCTATTTCTATCTATTTATGAGTATATCTATATCTATCTATATACAGAGGGTGCCAAAAAAATGTATACACATTTTAAGAAAGGAAAAAAAACTGTATTAAAATTATATTGATGGTAACCACTGTGAATATCTCTTATAATTGCAGAAGTCAAACGTGACTTGTATTCCTCTTTTGTTATTGGTATATATTGAGCATTACAATTTTAATACAGTTTTTTCCTTTCTTAAAATGTGTATACATGTTTTGGCACGCTCTGTATAAGGCTAAAGAGCATAGGAACATCATTAGGCATTAGGGAAATACAAATCAAAACCACAAGGAGATACTTCTTCACATCTATAAGGATGGCTATAATCATACAGACAATAGCTAGTGTTGGTAGAAATGTAGAGAAACTAGAATCTGCCTACATTGCTGGTGGGAATGTAAAACAGTACAGCCACTTTGAAGCAACAGTTTGACAGTGACTTGAAAAGCTAAACATAGAGTTACCGTATGACCCAGCAAATATACTCTTAGGTATCCCAAAAGAAAGGAAAAAATATACCCAGGTAAGGACATGAATATAAATACTTAAGGCAACATTATTTATCAAAAAAGTGAAGACAATTCTGATGCCAGTCAACTATTGAATGGATAGACAAAACATAGTATTATATCCATACAGTAGAACCAATTTAGCAATAAAAAGGAATGAAGTACTAATACATGTACTACAACATGGATGGACCTCAAAAACATTATGCTGAGTGAAAAAAGAACACCATATATTGCATGATTTTATTTATATGAAATGCCCAGCAAAGGGAAATCTATAGGGAAAGAAAGAATACTGGTTTCCTAGGGGCTAAAGATAAGAACAAGGATTGATTACAAATGAATATAATGAATGTTTTTGGATAATGGGAAATGTTTCTAAAACTGGATTGTGGCAAAGGAGGCAAAACTGTAGATAGACTAAAAAATCATTTAATTGTATGCTTAAAGTGTAGAATAAATAGATAAATCCTATGGTATATAAATTATACCTCAATAAAACTGTTTTTAAAAATGGCCAATGCCTTTCTCAGTCAGATTAAATAAAACTTGCTGGAGTGAAATTAGATATTGGCAATTTTTATATTTCCTTAAGTAACTCCCATGTGCAGACAGCACTGAGAAACCGGGGTCTATCACCATGCTATTCAAAGTGTGATCTGAGGGCCAGCAGTTTGGGCATCACCTGGGAGCTGGTTAAAAATGTAGAATCTCAGGCTCCACCCCAGACCTATTGAATAAGAATCTGCATTTCATTAAATAAGATCCCCATGTGATGCAAATGTGAGTTTGAGAACCACTGCTCTATCACATTGTATTTATCATCATTATAATAATTATTTGTTTTCTGTATTTCTTTACTTCCTTGCTTTTGACAAGGAGAAAATTCTGAGATATCCTAAATTAATTTACAGCAGGCCAAAGGGTGGAAGGAACAGACAAGAAGCGGTTAATTAGGGGAGATCCAAGATGGTAGAGCAGATAAACACAGTGCATGCTTCCTTCCATGAACACATTAAAATTACAACTAAATTATAGAACAATCAACCTGGAGAACCATCTAAAGTCTGGCAAAACAGAAGTTTTATTACTAAGGATATAAATGAGAAGCCACGTCAAGACTGGAATGGAGTAATGAGTGACCCCAGCCCCACACCAGACTCCCTAACCTGGAGTACTGGTACTGAGAAGAGGAGCCCCTACAACATCTGTCTGTGAAAAACAGTGGAGGTTCTGACCATCTGGGTGGGAAGGAAGCCTGGGGTAAACTAAGATGTCCTCTTAAACATCCCACACACAGACTCTCTCACACACAAGCACTCACCCTGGACTCTGGCAGAGGTATGGTGACTCAGAGGGCATTGGAAGCATAGCGAAACAGACTGAGATGTGTGGCTTTGGGAACGAGGAATGGAGGACAGTTGGCATTTTCCCTGTGTGGGGTCCTACTCCCATGCAGCCCCATCTTTCCTGTGCTGAGCCCTCTCCCACATAGCCAAATCTGAATCTGATTGGCCTGCTGTGCTCTGTTGGGACCCAACCCAACACCCCCAATGCCGGAGGCACTTTCTGGCCGGAAGCCTGACTACATTGCACTCTTTCCTAAAAATCTATCAGAGTCTGTGGGCCCCAAGCAGGTGGCAACCAGCCTTGGTGTGCTCTGAGACTTTTGCAGAGTAGCTCCAGGCTCAGCACTGTCACCAAACCAGAGTCTACATTAACCTGTTGACCATACTTTTTCCACTCTAGTGACTCCCTGAGACCCTGCCTCACCAAATTCCTGTACTGCATGAGGCTTTATCAATGGCTGAAACTTAAGGGAGCCATCAGGTGGCAGAAGGCCTTGGGATGTCCTGGCATTTTGTGGAGTTACCCCTCGGGGGTGGCATACATCCTCAGTTCACAGTGTGGTCTCTCCCATGTGCTTCAAGGGTTAGCACAAGCAGCAAATAACTGTGAATTGCTTTTTAGCTCTTACCAGGTAGTCCCCAGCCAGTTACAGGGAATCGGTGATCTTGGCCTGCACTGGAGTCCCTCCCAAGAGGCCACCAAACCAACATACTTGGAGGTTCACTTCAGACAATAGCAGAGTACCACCCAATTAGACCCACAAGTGGCACACACAGAAAGGGCAGTCTCAACAGGCACCAGAGCCCACTGGGGCAAATCCCACTCAAAGGAGTAAGCCTACCACACAGGAGCCTATAAGCTGTGGACGTGGCCAAACCCCACAGCCAATCAGCATGAGATTCAATACCACCCACTGACGTGCCAATAGCAATCAAGACTCAACTCTAACAGGAGGGCACATACAACCAACACCAAGGACACACCAGGGAGCACCTGATGCAGGTGACCAGAAGGACTTTGCCAGGGCCCCACAAGGCACTTACTACATAAGGTCACCTGGCCAAGACTGGGAAATATAGCAGATCTACATAACACATAGAAACAATCACAGAGAGGCAGCCAAAATGAGGAAACAAAGAACTATGTCCCAGATGAAAGAGCAGGAGAAAACTCCAGAAAAAGAATTAAACAAAATGGAGGCAAGCAACCTACCAAAAACAGAGTTCAAAACAATTGTTATAAGGATGCTCAAGGAACTTAGTGAGAAATTCAACAGAGACAGCAAGCATAAAAACAAACAAACAAACACTCCCCCCCCCCAAAAAAAAGAAAACCCTCATAGAAACGATAACAAAGAACCAGTCAGAAGTGAAGAATACAATAACTGAAATGAAGAATGCACTAGAAGAAATCACCAACCAACTAGTTGAAGAAGAGGATCTAATCAGCAATTTGGAAGACAAGGTAGCAGAAAACACCCAATCTAAACAGCAAAAAGAATCCAAAAACATGAGGATAGTTTAACAGACTTCTGAGACAAAATCAAGAAGCTGAAGGAGAAGAGAGAAAGCAAGGGATTGAGACCCTATTTTCAGAAATAATGACTGAAAACTTTCCTAACCTGGTGAAGGATATAGACATACAGTCCAGGAAGAACAGAGAGTCCCAAACAAGACAAAACCAAAAGAGGCCCACACCAAGGCACATCATAATTAAAATGCCAAAGGTTAAAGACAAAGAGAGAATCCTAAAAGCAGCAAGACAAAGGCAACTAGCAACTTATAAGGCAGCCCCCATAAGACTGTCAGCTCATTTCTCAACAGAAACTTTGCAGGCCAGAAGGAATTGGTACAAAATATTCTATGTGACGAAAAGCAAGGACCTATAACCAAGGGTTCCCTATCCAGCAAGGCTATCATTGAAAAATCGAAGGACATATAAAAAGCTTCTCAGAAAAGAAAAAGCTAAAGAAGTTCATCACCACTAAATCAGTATTACATGAAAGGTAGAGGGACTTCTTCAAGATGGAAAAAAAAAAGGTCAAAATTATGAATAATAAAATATCAATAGCTACATGTCTATCAACAGCTACTTTCAATGTAAATTGATTCAATGCTCCAATCGAAAGACATAGGAGGGCCAAACGGACAAGAGAACAAGACCCTTACCTAGGCTTCCTATAAGAGACTCACTTCAGATTGAAAGAAACAGACAGACAGAAAGTAAAGGGATGGAAAAAGTTATTTCATGAAAATGAAACAAACAAAAAAGCAATACTGTATTTTTTAAATCATGCCTTATATAATGCTATGTGGGTACTAGACTAGTGAGGGGACCACTTCTTAAATTATATAAATGTCTAACCACTGTGCTGTACACCTGAAATTAACATAAAATAATATTGAATGTCAGCAGTAATTGAAAATTTTAAAAAGAGGTGAAAAGATAAAGAGGAATAATAGGTTCAAAGTTCCAGTTATAAAACAAATAAGTCACAGGGATATAACATACAGCATAGGGAATACAGTCAAATATTGTGAGAGCGTGGTATGGTGTCATATGGTTGCTGGTGATCACTTCTTTAGGTATATAAATGTCAAAAAAACTATGGCATACTCCTGAAACTAATATACTATTGTATGTTAGCTATACTTTTTATAAAAATCTTTTTAAGAACATCAAGAAAGAACAAGTTAATCAGTTAACAACTGCAGGGCAAAACCAACAAAAGACTTCTTAGATTCCTATATGTATGCTGGGTGCTATTCTTCAATTATTTAAAAGAGAATATCCAGGTGCCACCAACCCCCACGAGCCTCTGCTTCTTGCTTACACGTAAACTTTCCTGACTGCTGTCCACAGCCAATCCAAAGGAGCAAACCCTTCTTCCTTACAAACTCTGCACTTATCACAGGACTAGTCCCTCTTCACCTTCCACAGTCCCCTTATCTTGATAAAAGTGAACTGGCATCTTAAGATGATTCACCATAGAGCTGGGAGGACTATGGGCGGAGCTGGACCCCTTGTTAACTTCCTAGTTATGACTTCCTGTTAAACTTTGTGGTAACTTCCAGGGGAGGGATTCATATATAGAGAGAGAGGCCATCTTGGGAAGGCACTCTCTCTCTCTCTTTTTGCATGTGTGTGGCTGGTTGGAGCTCCCGCCTCAGGAGGTGTACGTTCACACACTGCTGGGGTGGTCTCGTTTCTCTTTTTTCTCCCTGCATAAACTGCTCTTTTAGTGGATTTTCTGGAGAGTTATTTTGGCCAGTCGACAATCTATAGCCATGTAAGTTCTTTCAAAACAAATTACATCTTTCTTCCCCCTACTTGTATGAAAAAAGCCTGTCAATTCCAGGATGGCAGGCATGTTGCCTATCCCCTGTAGCCCTGCAGCTGGTGGTTTAGACTGCATGCCCCAAGACCTGGTCCTTTTCTGGCTAGCACATGGCTCAATAAACCCTTTCTTTTAGAAAAGTTTCAGCCATGACAGTTGTTTGATCAACACTGTCCATCTCCAGGACAGTTGGCACAATACTGCATGAATACAGTAAGAATAGAGCTTCAGTCCAAGTTCTGGGAAGGAGGCATCACTGTCTGTCTTGCTCACTTCTCCATGCCAAGCAGAATTCCTGACGCACAGCTGGTACTAAATTATACACTTGTGGAATCAATAAATAATCACACTCAATCCCATCCCCCTTTTCTAACTCTTGAACTACTAATATTTTCAAGACCTAGAGGAAAGGTAGCCTTCACTAGCTCCCCAGGAAGTCAGTTTCACCTTCTCTGTGACCCTGCTGGTCCTCTGTTCATACATCAGGACAACAAAAATGGCACCCAATAATAACCAATGCAGCTATGCCATCAAAAGGTTTGGAGTTCTTCTGTATAAATTAGATACATGGAGAGTATTCTATAATGAGAGTTCTACTTAATATTAGTGTGCATCTACTTTATGGAGACATACTGGTGATCACAAGCTGCTATGGCTCCTGTCCTCGTTAGGACTTAAACACTTCACTGGGGGACACAGACCTTAAATAAGCATAAAGACGCAGCCATCTTTGCATGTTAACATGTGCCAATCTTCTCTTTCCTAATGTTCATGCACCTAATTTTTCTGTAGTTTTCTTTGCTTTTTGTAATGCTTTCCAGGTGGAACCAATGCTTGTTGATAAAGCAAGACCTGGGGCCAAATGCAGGCTCCCAGATGCACAGTCTCACAATCTAATTTGCACACCCTCCCTACTACCTGAAAGCTGCATCTCTTAGTTTGGATTCTCCTAAAGCAGAAGCTGAGGGGGCAGGGGATACCGGTGTAAATAATTTACTTGGGAGGCACCAGGAAACACCCAGAGGGGAGACAGGAGAGGAGTGAAGCACATAACACAATGTCACCGAGTCAGCCACCACTGTGAACAACGGGCTCAGCCCCCCTGGGAGCTACGGGAAGACGACAGGACAAGCTTCCGAGGATTGGCCAAATCAAGGGGCAAAGAAGCGGAAGTAGTTTCCACTGGCTTCCCTTCTGTGATTGGCTACAGCTCCTTCTGGAACCATTAACTCTCCAGTTTCAGATTTGCCAAGAGTGTTCCCTTAGTTGTGGGAGAAAACCAGGGAATCACGGGTGTTTAAAATAACAAGCAGCCTTCCGTCGGTAGGGTACGTGTCAAGGCAATACTCTGAGAACTTCAGAGAATATTGGGAGGAAATGACAGATATTATAATTTACCCTGAGAAGTCAGATGTGAATGGACAAGGGACAACCCAGCTGCAAATGAGTGGCTCAGTGAGGTGGACCTTGGAAGACTGAGGTATTCAGGGTCAGAAAGGTTCTGGTGAAGCACATACACCCACAAGACATACTGTCATGCCAGAGACCCTGCTCACTGCGCCATTTGTTGTGCAGGGTGTCACGCGGGGTCTCAGCTCCCACTCCCCACATAAGAACACAGGATACGGTGAGGCCAAAAAGGAACACCCACGGAGCCATAGATAGGGGAGTCATACTACCGTATTCTCGCTGGTGGCTGGGTTGGAGACACAGGAAGCAGGAGCCACAGAATCCGCAATCCACACTCCGCCACACTCCGCCACTTGCTAGCTCAGCCGCCACCTTCTTGCTAGACCCCATTTCCTGCTAGTGTAGCCACGGCAGTTATATTAGTGGCCAGTGGCTCACTGGTTACAGCTGACGGCCAACTAGCCACAGGTGATGGCCATCCAATCACAGTTGATGGCCATTTACTACCTGAGCCAGCACCTTTCTATGTGAGGCCAAGAGCCTGGAAACTGCTCTCTGGGGCTCTGTCCCCACACATACACACACAAACACATATACATACACACATGAAAACCATTGCTTCAGAGAAGCCAAGTCAGTAGCTGGCAGCATGGGGAAAAAGCAAATTGAGTTAAAGGGGAATGACATTTCATTTACCATGTCACCCACTCTGATCGCCACCTCAAGCCCTCTGAGGAAACACCCAGTCACCTCTGGCCCTGGCCTTTATTCTTAGGGTTGTGTTACAACATCTAGATAATCTCCAAACTTTACCTGGGGTGTGTGCTTGTGGATGTGTGGTGTTTGGGGGAGGCAGAGGTAAAATGTGAGCTTTGGGGCCCCCCCGGGAGTCCAGGACCCAGCCCACAGATAGGCAGTTACTAAGTAGAGCTGAAAGGTATAAGTCAGCCAAGCTGTCCTCTCATTTCAATGTGGCAATCTTCCAGCTGAGGTCTTTGGTGGAAAATCAAATATTCTATTACATTATTTTCCAATTTCAGGCATTTCCCCAGCTGTACTCTTGAGTGGTATATTTTTCCAAAAGTTCAGAAACATTGTTCTGCTTGCCATCTGCCTTGATGGCCTGACATATTGGACAATGACTCTGGGACCAAAACATGTGTGGCCCAAGGACACCATCCTGCCACTGCCTTATGGCACCTGAGAGATGGTGGAAACACAAACTTGTCAACCCAGCCGAATCACAACCAGGACTCAGGCAAATGGCTTCTCTAGCCTTGCGGGTATTTATTCAGCACTTGCCAGGTGACTTCATTACCTGTAATCCCCAGTGAGTGATGTGACAATTTGGGCTTTTCCAATGTGGTTACGCAGCACAAGTAAGATATCAAAGGTACTTAATGCCGCATTTTATTACCAATTTGACCTGATCAGGTGTGTCAACAATTGGACCTTGAATCTGAATCAGGTGGTTTGTTTTTCCACTCTCACTGCCTCTCCAGCTCCTGTGAATCATTGTCTAAATTTTAGGGGACTGCATCTAAGAATAATTCTTTGAAGGGAGTACAGAAGAAGGAGCACAGCTGGAGCCAGAACTCTGCAGCTCTCTCAGGAGCTAGCCTGGAATAGCTAACAAGGACTTGAGCCAAAAATTCTGCACCCATTAGCCAGTGTGATGAAAAGTGATTAGCATTTAGCACAACCATGGCAACCTTTAAATTCAAACAAGCTCCTGCTCCCAGCTCCCTGTAAACTTGCTCAGTTCCAGCTCTTCTTGATACTGATGTTATTAATGGTGACACAACTCATTTCCATGAGTTCCCCCACCCTGTCTTCCTACAACCTTTGATTGGATCCTGGAGGACTGTATCTGTGTGTGCACCTGGAGGGAAACCAACGTAAGTGAGATAGGAGAAGGGTGAAGGTGGGATGAAGAAGTAGGTTTAGCGACTCACCTTGGCGGATATGAGATGGAATTCTGAGGGCACTTAGTGCCACCTGAACCTATAGAGCCTGGGGATTTTGTGATAGAGGCAGTACTCCTTGTGATAAGATTGGTTGGGTTCAAAGGAAGAGCTTGTGAGTTGGTTGAAACCAGACCAATGCTGTTGTTACTCTGATGAACAAGCCATAGTTCTTCATCACTGAGCAAAGACATCTGTGGGGACAGAGTCCCAGAGAGCAGTTTCCAGGCTCTCAGCCTCACGTGGAAACGTGCTGGCTCAGGTAGTAGATGGCCATCAGCTGTAATCAGATGGCCATCCACTGTGGTTAGGTGGCCATCAGCTGTTACCGATTAGCCATTAGCCACTAATATACCTGTGGTGACTTCGCTAAGGTGTTGGTTGGTTGGTTGGCAGAGAAGTGAGGATTGTGGCTAGCAAGTGTGGTTGGCGAGCAGATGGCGGATTGCGGATCGTGTGGATCCTACTTCCTGTGTCTCAACCGGCCGCCAGCGAGACTGGGGTGCAGGAAGACCCCTCATTGGGGTACTGGTGGATGTTTGCTTTTGTGTCTCAACCAGCCGCCATCGAGAGTGTAGTGGTATGACTCCCCTGTCTGTGGCTGTTGTTGCTCCTTTTTGGCCTCACCATATTCTGCATTCTTGTGTGGGGAGCAGGACCAGAGACCCTGCATGACAGCATCTTAAAGTTTTTAAACTCTTTTTCTCAATACAGGAACCACTTTTATACGCATGACAAGTGGTTGGCCATGGACTCTGCTTAAGCCGAGGGTAGCAAATTCAGCTGCCTCCAGGGGCAAGGAAGATCCAGCAATGAGTGAAATGGAGCTGAGTCTAAAACAACAGGGATGAGTGGGAATTGAGGAAAACGGAAAGGCACACGCTCCATCAAATGGGAGCAACAGCTTCTCAGCTCCACTCAATTGCTGAAATGCAGAGTAGAAAGAGGGGATGGGAGGACGAGAAATCATCTCAATTAAAACATTTTTTAAACACCAAACTTTAAGAAAACACTGAGTGTGCAAATAATACCCATCCATATGCAAGTGATGGTCCACAGGCCGCCAATTTACATCCCAGGATTAAGTAGGGAACAGGGAGCACAGCTTACACAGCAGTCCATTGCCTGTAACAGCCTCTTTCATGTATTCAACTCTTTTCAAATGTCTTGCATTATTAGTCCCTTTTATTTAGTTATTTTTTTCTCATTCAACACATTTTTATTCAGCACTTACTATGCTCTAAGCATGGTGTTCTCAATCAAGGATTACAAGGGATCGCTGGGGATAATCCAGGAAGTATTAATAAAACAAGCTTTCTCATGGAGTTCGTTTTACCCATTGGAGGATAATTCCCCAGTCGTCTCTTTCTAGCTCAAGCGCCCCATTTTCTCCAACTCTTCCTAAAATGTCAGGGTTTCTCTTTTCATTTCCAGTTTGTTAATATCCTTCTTAAAATGTGGCAAAACCTGTGTAAAGTACTAGTTATGGAGCCCCATTCTGATGTGTTACAATTCATAAATTTTGTTAAGTAACTTGCTGCAGATATGTAAATGCATTGCTGTTCAATATATCTACCACCCTTTTATGGTTTATCTGAGTTTTGGTGTGGGCACACATCTTCATTTTTAAGAATCCGGAGACATTAAGTGCTCCACAGATATCTTTGTATCTAGCAATCTGTTTTCATATTCTTTATAACTTAATGGAACACAGTACATGCATAGCCAAGCTTATTTGCTTTCTGTGCTTGCATTTCCAAAGGTCACAGATTTCATGCCGAAGTGCTACGTAATATAAGCAATTCTAGGCGCACTTGAGGAAAATAACATTAATTGCCCGCACTCTAATTGGCTTTATGACAGTAGCCAGGCCAGTGGCTGGGAAAAGACAACCCACAACAGCTGTCAAATACACGGCTTGGTAGAAAGGCATCACATGCCAAGAGCCCTTCCTGCATAGGGTTGACATTCGAGAGGCCCACACAGACCCCGTGATCTGAAAAATTTTCCTCTATGTGATGATTTTCAAATCTGCTTAATTTAAAATGGTTTCCATGGAGCATGCAAAACACGCCACATCCCAGCTCTGGTTGGCAGTAAGCTTCACTTGTACTAGGAACAAAACCCCAAACCTGCTAAGTCATTAGCTGAGCGGTTAGGAACGGACACATGATTAGGCCACCATTACATTATTTATCTGGCCTCTCATAGGTGCGTATTTTTGTAATTAGAGATGATTTGGAGAGGACCAAATGGAAATCAACAGCTTCGATCTGCCAAGAATAACACTCTTGAGTAATCATGCAAGCATCCTCAAACGATTGTCCTATTTCTTTTCTATCTAAATATTCATCAGAAATTTGGCATACACTCTGTCTCTTATCATAGTTTTGTTGTTTTTTTAGTGTGTTTTTTTTTTTTTACTTCTTGATTATATACAAAATGTAAAAGTACAGGCCTGTAAAAATTCTGAATATTGGAAGTCAGTCATCCCTGCTCAGGGTTTGTGTAGCTAAAAGAAAAGAGAATTGAGAGATCAGTGTCTGAATTCCGAATCCTACTGCTTAATATTGACAAAGTAATTGAACCATCAAAATGATTTTCAGGGACATTCAAATGCACATATACAAGTGAATTGAAAAATATGAAGCACTATGCAAAAGTATTGCTCTACTATCATTATTGCAGCTCTATTTTCCAGAAACAAACCCTATTCTAAAACTTTAACATATGCCGTATTTTGCTGTGTATAAAGCACACTTTTTTGCCCAAATTTGTGAGGGAAAAATAAGGATGCACGTTATACATGGGTAGTACTAATTCCGTATCTATATAAATGTTTTTAATTATTTTATTTATGCTTATGATTTAAAAGTGTAACTCTAGGAATCAATAACAATAATCCATATGTAAAATAATACCCTGGAATACAATCATAGGTTTTGTTGAACTTACAATGAACTTGCAGTGACAGAGTTCTTGGCCTTCTGTGAGGTGTAAATATCGTAAATGTGTTACCTGTAGATAAAATTTCTTGTACCTTGTATCTGTTCTTGTGTTTTGTAATTATTTGCTACATAAAATTTCTTGTACCACGATATGTTAAAAATTAATTGCTAAAATTCCTTTATAATACAAAAAAACAAGTACCTAAATGTAAACAAATACAAATTTGAATTAAATAATTAAAATGAAAGATTTTTAATTTTTCCTGAAAGTTCGGGCCAAAAACTTGGGTGTGCATTATATATGGCAAAATGCGGCAGTTACAATTGTCACCCATCATGGTCTTTTTTTTAAAACCAGAAATATAGGATCAGTTCTCCAAAGCCACTTTTACTTCTGTTTCAAGTTCAATTTTTCTCACAGCTTGCCAACTAGATTGAGGCTACTGAGAGATTTTATTTGACTTTTCAATGTTTTGTTAATTTTTGTTTATTAAATTGCCTTGCTTGTCAATATTTTATATATGGGATTCTTTAGATTGATATTTGGTATTTTCATATGAAAGTTTAGATTTCCTACTTATATTGAAAAATGAGATTTGACAACATTTCTTGGATTCCTACAACTACAATTACTGCAGCTGAATAGCAGCTGCCCAGAGCGACATACCCTTCACTGCCCTGTGCGGGCCCCCCATGTGGCCTGTCACCTCACTTATGTCTTCTGTCTAAACCCCATAGGCATTTAAACGTCACCTCCTGCTCTTCTCTTGTTTGTTTCAGAGGTGAATAACTCTAAAATATCAAGAAGGATGGAAGCAAGAAGAATAAAGAGAAGCAATGAGAGTAAGAAAGTTACTGGACATTAATAAATAAGAACAGAGATATCAAACAGCTCCTATAAGAAACAAGAGATCAAAGTGGTTAAAAGTATGAACAAAAGACTAAAGCGATATCAAATCATGGCTCCAGCCCTTACTGGTTTAGGAGAATCACTTAAGTTCCCTGGGCCTCAGTTTTCTCTCCTGGAAAATGAGAATAATAATAGTCATTTTTAGAATTCATTTGGATAACAAGGATTTACTAAGCACTCACTATGTACCAGAGACTATTTTAGGTTCTGATAATACAACAATAATCCAAACAAAGGCTGTACTCATGTGATTTATATTAAATGAGTGAGTCCATGTTAAACACTTAGAACTATGTCTGGCACATAATAAATACTCAATGAATGTCAGTTGTTATTTATTATTATTATTATTATCATCATCATTATTAGTCACAATAGCCTGTCTACTCAAAAGTAATTACTTAAATCAGGAATGGTAAATTTGTTTAAGCTAGTATTTTATTTCCTGATAGTAGCTACAAGAAATACAGTGTTAAGAATGAGTCCGGGAGGGAGATCCAAGATGGCGAAGTACATAAACATCATGCCTGCTTCCTTCTAAGAACACATTAAAATTACAAATAAATTATAGAACAGTCAACCTGGAGAACCATCTGAAGTGTGGCTGAATAGAGGTATTATAACTGAAGCCACGTCGAGACTGGTATGAGGAGTGGAGACGCAGAACTGGCTGGCCCCAAAACCTCCATGTAGTGGTTGAGAATAAGTAGGGATATCTTGGCTGTAGAGGTTCCCCCCATAAGCGCAAGGAATCCCAGCCTCACACCGGCCTCCCCAGCCCAGAGTACTGGTGTGCAGAATAGGAGGACCCACAACATCTGGCTGTGAAAAACAGTGGGGATTCTGACCATCCAGGCAGAGCAGAAAGTGATGGGAAACGCAGATATTCTCTTATAGGACCCGCACACAGACTCACTCGCTCCCAGGCACTTATCTTGGGCTCTGGTGGAGGGACAGTAACTGGGGGACGTCAGAGACATACAGGGGATAGACTAAGTTCTGTGGCTTTGGGAAGAATGCTTGAGGACAGTTGGCATTTTCCCTGTGAAGGGTCTTTCTCCCTAGCAACCAGTACACTGGTGCCATCTTTCCTGTGTTGAGTACCTCCCCCAGCACTTACAGCCAAATCTGAATCTGATTGGTCTGGTGAGCTCTGCAGCTCTGCCCTGCTCACTCACTTGGACCCCACCCCTCTAAATTCCCCCAACGACAAAGGCACTTTCTCCAAGAATAGCCAGCCCCATCCACATTGCACTCTTTCTTGGAAAACTGTCAGAGTCCAACAGACGTCAGGCCAGCGGCAACCAGCCTTGGTGTGCTCTGAGACTTTTGCTGAGTAGCTTCAGGCTCAGCACTGGCACCAAACCAGAATTTACATTAACCTGGTGACCACAACTCTTCCTACCCTAGTAACTCCTTGAGACTCTCCCTGACCCAACTTGCTTACCACATGAGGCTTTATCAATGGCTGAAACTTAAGGGAGTTGGCTGGTAGCAGCAGGCCTCAGGGTGTCTGGGCAGTTTGCAGAAATACCCGAGGCCCGGGAATGGTGACAGACATCCTTGGTTCACAATTGGCCTCTCCCACTTGCCTCCAGGGTTAGCACAGGCAGTGAACAACTGTGGATTGCTTTGTAGCTTTTATCAGGTAGTCCCTGGCCAGTCATAAGCAGTGGGTGACCTGGGCCGGCCCAGAGTCCCTCCCAAGAAGCTCCAGAAACAACACACTTAGAGGTTCACTTCAGACCACAGCAGAGTACCACCCAATTATACTCACAAGCAGCACACCCAAAGGGCAGTCTCAACAGACACCAGAGCCTGCAGGGGCGAATCCCACTCAGAGGCATAAACCCCCCATACAGCAGCCTATAAGTTACAGATGTGGTCAAACCCCACAGTCAATCAGCATGAGGGTCAGTACCACCCACTGACATGCCAATAGCAACTATAAGGCTCAACTATAATAGGAGGGTTTACATAACACTCATTCCTGGAACACCTGGTGCAAGTGACCAAGGAGACTGTGCCACCAGGCCCCATAGGGCACCTACTACATAAGGTCACCTGGCCAAGACTGGGGGACATAGCCAATCTATGTAATACATAGAAACAAACACAGAAAGGCAGCCAAAATGAGGAAACAAAAAAATATGTCCCAAATGAAAGAATAGGAAAAAACTGCAGGAAAAGAATTAAACAAAATGGAGGCAAGCAACCTATCAGAGACAGAGTTCAAAACAATGGTTATAAGGATGCTCAAGGAACTTCAACAAAGAAATAGCAAGCGTAAAAAAAGGACATAGAAACCATAAAAAAGAACCAGTCAGAAGTGAAGAAAACAATAACTGAAATAAAGAATGCACTAGAAGGAATCACCAGCAGACTAGATGAAGCAGAAGACTGAATGAATGATTTGGAAAACAAGATAACAGAAAACACCCAATCAGAAACAGAAAAAATAATTTAAAAAAAATGAGGATAGTTTAAGAGACTTCTGGAAGCATAACAACATTTGCATCCTAGGAGTACCAGAAGGAGAAGAGGGAAAGCAAGGAATTGAGAACCTATTTGAAGACATGATGACTGAAAACATTCTAACCTGGTGAAGGAAATAGATATACAAGTCCAGGAAGTGCAGAGAGTCCCCAAAAAAGATGACTCCAAATAGGTCCACACCAAGACACATTATAATTAGAAGAGCAAAGTAAAAGACAAAGAGAATCCTACAAGCAGCAAGAGAAAGGCAACTTGTAACTTATAAGGCATTCCTCATAAGACTGTCAGCTGATTTCTCAACAGGTACTCTGCAGGCCAGAAGGGACTAGCACAAAACATTCAAAGTGATGCAAAGCAAGACCCTACAACCAACATTACTCTACCCAGCAAAATTATCATTTAGAATCAAAAGACAGATAAAGAGCTTCCCAGAAAAGAAACAGGTTTTCATTATCACCAAGCCAGTATTACAAGGAATGTTAGAGGGACTTCTTTAAGATGGGAAAAATAAAAAGATCAAAATTATGAATAAAAAATGGCAATAACTACATATCTAGCAACAATTATATTCGATGTAAATGGATTCAATACTCCAATGGATAAATGGATAAGAAAACAGGACCCTTATATATGCTGCCTAGAAGAGAATCACTTCAGATTGAAAGACACACACAGATGGAAAGTAAAGGGATAGAACAAGATACTAGGTTGGCACAAAAGTAATTGTGACTTTTGAAATTATTTTTAACCTTTTAAACTGCAATTACTACTGCACCAACCTAAAATTTCATTAAAATGGAAATGAAAAAACAAAAAAAGTTGGCATAGCAATACTTATACCAGACAAAATAGACTTTAAAACAAAGACTATAACAAGAGACAATGAAGAATCCAGTAATCTCACTTCAAGATATTTATCTAAAGAAACCCAAATGCTACTTCGAGGGGACATGTGCATCCATATGTTCATTACAGCATTGTTTACAATGACCAAGATGTGGAGGCAGCCTGGGTGTCCATCAATGGAAGAACTGATAAAGAGGAGGTGGTACTTATATACAATGGAATATTGCTCAGCTATGAATGGGAATGGGTGCTTGCCATCTGCAGTGGCATGGATGGACCTGAAGGGTATTGTGCTAGGTGTAGTGTCAGACAGAGAATGACAGATGCAATGAGATTTCACTTATATGTCGAATCAATCTAAAGAACAAAATAAACAAAACAGAAATAAACTCATAGACACAGAGAACACTTTGATGGTTGCCAGACGGTAAGGGGCTTGGGGGGAGTGAGTGAAAAAAGGGGCAGGTATTAAGAGGTACATATTGGTTGTTACACAGCAGTCATGGGGATGTATGGTATAGCATAAGGAATATAGTAAATAATATTGTAATAACTATGCATGGTGTCATATTGGTACTGGATTTGTGGAGTGATAGATGGGAGGGGGTTGGGGAACAGGGTGAAAAAGGTAAAGGGATTAAGAAGTACAAACTGATAGTTACAAAATAGTCATGGGGCATAAAGTAAAGCATAGGGAGTATAGTCAATAATATGGTAATAACTATGTATAAAGTCTGATGATTAAGTTCACAAACTTGTTGCAATGATGTTGCTAACCTTTTTTGATACCAAAGGAATTATTCATTACGAATTTGTACCAACTGGACAAATGTTAACCAAGTTTACTATTTGGAAGTGCTGAAAAGACTGTGAAAAGTTAGGCCACCTGAAATTTTTGCCAATAATTCATGGCTCTTGCATCACGACAATGCACTAGCTCACATGGCACTGTCTGTGAGCGAGTTTTTAGTCAATAAACAAATAACTGTATTGGAACACCCTCCCTGCTCACCTGATCTGGCCCCAATGACTTCTTTCTTTACCTGAAGATAAAGGAAATATTGAAAGGAAGACATTTTGATGACCTTCAGGATATCAAGGGTAATATGATGACAGCTCTGATGGCCATTCCAGAAAAAGAGTTCCAAAATTGCTTTGAAGGGTGGACTAGGTGCTAGCATTGGTGCATAGCTTCCCAAGGGGAGTACTTTGAAGGTGACCATAGTGATATTCAGCAATGAGGTATGTAGTGCTTTTTCTAGGATGAGTTCATGAACTTAATTGCCATACCGTATGGTGCCAGATGGTTACTAGACTACTCAGGGGATTCACTTCTTTTTTTTTTTTTTCACTTCTTAAATTATATAAATGTCTAACCACTATGCTGTACACCTGAAATTAATATAAAATAATATTGAATATCAACTGTAATTGAAAAATTTAAAAAGGGAGGGAAAGGTGAAAAGGAATAAGAAATTCAAATTTCCAGGCATAAAATAATTAAGTCATGAGGTTGTAATGTACAGCATAGGGAATATAGTCAATAATATTATGATAGCGTGGTATGGTGTCAGATGGTTGCCGGACTTATCATGATCACTTCTTTAGGTATATAAATGTTCAATAACTATGGTACACCTCAAACTAATATAATATTGTATGTTAGCTATATTTTATTAAAAGTCTTTAAGAAAATAAAATGAATTAAATTGAAAGAAATAAAAGAATGAGTCTGAGGTCTTGTCCAGGCTCAGCAGAAAGGTGTGCAGTGATTGATTATTGATGTCTGACATAGGGTGAAGTGTGGAAATTTGTCTGGAGATTGCCGTCTGGTTTAAAGAACACCTAATTTCTGTAAATGCAAATTTCTTCCTCTCTTGTCAGTGTTGACAATCTTTCTGAGACTTCTTGTTCAAAGAGAGACAAAATCATCATGTCCAAGTTTTTTCTTCTTAGCAGGCAGCTCAGAAGGACAAGACCATATTCTGCAGTTGCAGATGTGCTGAGAACGTGAAAAATCTCAAAGGGCTACTCACCTGTGATTAGGGAGGGCTTGACGGTGTCTGCGCCAATAACCAGCTGTAAAGATGACCCTCTCAGAACTACAAACCCAACTCAAGGGAACAGAAATGATTGCCCAGTGAGAATATATTTGGATAAAATATTTAAAAGGAAAGAAAGAAAGAAAGGAACATTTGAACAAATCACACCACAAAACCAAAGAGGTAGCCCCTAGGAGGCCTGAAGGCTGAAACTCTTTGTGGCAGCACCTGTACCTCACTGACATCTCAGGTTTGATTCCACCATACGCCTGTTCTCACATGATTCTGGACTAGGCTAGGGTGGAAAGTCATTGCACGTTTCCTCCTTCACAGATAAATCCAAATTGTTCACACTTTGCATACTCCTCAGGGACGAAAATAAAATAAAACCTTTCCCAACAATATTAAATGTAAACCCACCATGCTCCCTTGAAGCTTGCACCTGCTGCCCAGCCCAGGGCTTCTCAACATTTTCTGTCAGAATCACACTGGCAGCCAAGTTCACAAGGAGAAAGAATTCACAGCCCCAGGCTGCTGATAGAAGAGGTCACTGGGTAACAAAATAGAGGAAGCAGGTCTGTGCCTCCAGGTTTAAGATAAATAGCCAAGGCCACATTTCACATTCCCTTTTCAAGCAGACATGCAATAATGTTGGGGACAGCTCTGCACAGTGGCTCAGTTGTGGTCTTCGGGCCAGCTCCCCTCCCACTGCAAATGCGGGCTGTTTAAAAATGATTCTCGCCAGGCTGCTCACCCACATCCCATTATACTTCCAGAGGACCCATATTATCACTGTCCAAGTACAACAAAACCTGTCCTATGCCAAAGTGGGGGAGCTTTCTGAAAAATGTGACAGCATAAAGTGGATGGCTGCTAGGGTCCTCCTGTTTCCCACGTGGCATTCTGGGCTTCCCTTTCAGAGAACTCACATGGTGTATAATTTACTATTTGTTTGTACAGCTACTTGTTTCCTATCAGTCTCCCCTGTCAGTCTATAAGCATTTTGAGGCCACAGATTGGGTTTGTTTTTTGCCACTCTCTCTCTCCATACTCTAGCACAGGGCTCAGTAAATTTTTCTTCAAAGGGCCATATTGGAACTATTTTTGGTTTTGCGGACCAGAAGGTCTTCTGTGGCACTACTCGACTCTGCCATTGTAGCTTGAATCAGCCACAGCTAATAAGTAGACAAATGGCCACGCCGTGTTCCAATAAAACTTTATTTAGGAAAACAGGCAGTGGGCTGTATTTGGCCTGTGGGCCGCAGTTTGCCATCCTCTGATCTGGTGCAATAAATCATTAATAAGTCTGCATTAAATATAAAATAAGTATTGTTCATCTCCTTGGGGCATCCCATCAAGTACTAAAGACTAAAATAACATGTGGTGGTTAGAAATCAGGAAGATGGGCAGAGGGTGAGGTCCGAGAAGGAGGTTTAGGGGACGTTAGGTCTGAGAATGCTCTATTTCTTGGTTGGATGCGGTTACACAGCAAATTACTTTGTGAAACTTCATTAGACCATGCACTTAAATTTCAGTACTCTTCTGCATGCATGTTATACTATGAAAAAAGTTTGACAAGTTAAGAAATAGATATGTAAATAAAATAAATAAGGGCTAAAGAGAAAAAGCAGCGCATCACTGCCTGATAGATTTGAGCTTCCTTAATGACAGGTAATAAAAAGTCTCTCGACCATTCTGAGTATATAGACTTGAGAATCAGTATACCACTTACTGGCAAACTCAAGCTAAAATATGGCTGTTTGGTTTGTCAATTCCATAAATAAATTTAGTGTCCTGATTATGAAATGACCTTTAGAATGAAAGAGACCTGAATTCTTTAACTGCTCTGTCTCGTTTTTCATCCCTAAAATAATCATTTCTATCCTACAGCTCTGCTGTGAGGGTTAAACTAGACAATGCATATGAAATTCTTAGAACAGTGCCTGGCATTATTTGATGCCCACAACTAGTACCCAGTGGATGTCAGCTTATATTATGAAAAGGACCGTCATGGAAAGAAGGCGTGCTAGATGTCTATTGTCTGCCCCTCGCCCATTCTCTGTCCTTCTCTGCTCCCTGCCCTGAGGTTCCCCAGCACACCCTGTCAGTGGGCCACCTTGTCTTCTCTGACTTCCAGTGTGAGAACAGTCATAAGAGAGAGGCAGTTCCAAGCAGCATCTCTCAACAAAATGGATGTAAAAGCATTCCTTTCCACACAGCTGCTGTGTGTGCAAATCCCTCCCTCTGGCCCCTGAGTTACAGTAAATGCTCCCTCCTGATAATAACCATGGGGTATGAAGCATTTCTGTGGTTTCCCCACGCTGTGCCCACATCTTTGTCCTCTGTCACCGGGACTCTGATTAATGCATGAAACATATATTAGGAAAGTGAATTCAAGTACGAGCAAGGCAGGTAAATTTCTAGAAATAGTAAATTGTGCTTTCTTTTGACTCATCTATGGGAGTTGGGAAAACAAGGGGCGTTTTCTCTAGGCCCATTACAAAAAGCTTTTAAGGTTTGTTTGCCAGATCTGGGCTTTCTTGCTTCAGGAATTCATTAAGCATCAGTTTGTGTTTCAGGGATGAAAACAGCAGTTATTGGCCAACCTAAATGCGGGCCTTATTTGGGCATGCGTGTTCAGAGAGGTAGGCTGGCACTGGGAGCCTTCTGGCTGCGCACAGTAGTGATGAGGGCTTTGAAGGCCTGGGGGCTCTCACCCACTCTGGTGGAGTAGCTATGGATGCCAAAGGCCTGACACCTCAGGCCCTGTGGTGTTTGTAAGCCCAGCACAGAACGCCCACTGCAAGCCTCTTGCTGGAGTATGTGAGCTGCTGTCTTCCAACACACACATGGGCTTGGATCATGAGTTCTACAGAAGTGAGCGTGACACACTCAAAACTAGAGGCCTCGAGATTTCTCTATAATCTCAAGAGAGAATAGTTGTGCCTCCTGCACCAGAGCTGAACACACACAGGCTCTACCCCAGTGATTCTGATTTTATGGGGCTTGAGTTGGGATTTTAAACTACATCTTTCGCGTGAACCCAAGGGACACGGATGTGAGTTGTCCAGTGAGTACAGGGAAGTACTCTAATTATCCTCGTTTGCAAAGGAGAAAAATGGAGCCTCTGAGAGCCTAACTTTCTCCAGCTCAAGGTGTTGGCGGTCGATATCGTTTGAGCAAGAAAACCAAATTTCCATTTCTTCTGCGTAGGGCACATTTATACCCATGGTAGAGGCATAACTCTCATTTTATTCTGGAAATTCCTGCATAAATCCAAATGTGTGCAATATTCTAAGAACCGCGTGGTCTTCCACTTCTTCCTTCCCAATAAAGTAAGCTGGAGCACTGTAGCTAGCAAAAACCTTTCCCCAAATACTTATTAGGTCACACTGGTCCAGTAATCTATGCAGATGCCAAGCAAAACCCAGAAATGTGTCCCATCATGCTACTGGGCACCCAGCCTAGAAAATCAAGTAAAACAATCAACCTGGCTGCTCACAAAGTCAGCAAAAAACGTTTATATAATTAATCTTCATCATGGCAGTTCAGTCACAACATTAGTGTCAAACGTACCAGGAGAATAAATGTAAATTGTAGGTGCAAATCAATTTACTTTATGCATTCAGCAGCAATTCCACTTGCCTCCACATACACACTTAATAGCTGTTTGTGGCTTATAAATAAATAGTTACTGGTCTTCAGAAAGATGCAAGTCTGCATCTTGTTTTAACTGAGATCTTAGATAAAAACAACAAGGACAAAATAGCAGGATCACAACACCACAGGCATGAAGAGATGCTCAAAGAAGTACTGGAGTGAATGTTTCAGCTCCCCCAAGAGAGAGAGGAAGCACCAGCTAAGTTGCTCATTTTCTCTCTTACCTCTTTCTCTTGCTGACAGTCTCCTTGCTATCAAACTCTGGCATTGGTGGAAGGGAGGATTTTGGAGGGGCCCCCAGATAAGGAATGAGGCCAGACTTGCTTCCATTCCAAATTGCAGTGGAAATGGATTCTCTTTCTCATGTGAAATGTGAAGTGTCCTGGGGATTTCTTTTCTGATGCCCTGGAGAAAACAGAAACATTTAAAAGGGCTCTGAAAATGTAAAGATTTTAGAGTCAGGTAAAATGTTTCACAAAATTGTAACTAGGAGGGTGCCTTGTGCTGTTCCTTTGCCCAAAAGTTCCTGTTTCAATTCTCTTTGTCTTTTTGGCAGCTATCAACAGGCTTTCTCTACTTTGCAAAATGCTTATCTTTATTTTGGCAATCATTTCCTTTGAATCTTTAATAAAAGTCACAGATATTGATTGGGTTCAATCTTACCATCTTTCCTTTCTCATAAATAACTTTGTCTGCCATTGGACCACATTTTTCAGTTTTCTTACAATGTATAACTTTGAGTATAATTTTTGTATTAACAGTCTCATTAAGTAAAATGTCTGGGTGGGGGATCTCTGATTGAATGCTAATAAAGAAAAACTTTAATTTTTTAATGCTTATTGTTGAAAATCTTTCTTTAAAATGTCTTTCTTCTTTCCCTCCTTCATTTTACTCTCATTTCTACAGATAAAAAAAACAAAACACCCTATAAAAACAAAAAACAAACAACAACAAAAAACCCCATAAGTATCAGCACACAAATATCCACATTTATATGGAAAGAAATCAATATAAGCAGTCATGGCTGCCAAGGGGGTGATACTACCTCAGACTTCAGATACATGCCATCATGACTATGGTTTGGCAGTAAGTTCCCTGGCAAGCAAAGCAAAATGAGAAATAGGTCCCATTTTCAAATTAAAAGAAGCAAAGTAGTTCATAAGAAAAACAAACTTATTGAGAGCACAGGAGGCACTAAAATCTAGTAACAGTGACCTAAATGAAAGGTTTATGTGACTTTTCATTTGTCGGGTTGGACCAATCATGTATCACATCATTGGACCACTGTGATTTGAGCAGAATGAAATCTTTTGCTTTCTCTTCCCATCCACTCCTCCACACAGGTATTTTATTTAATTTGGTTAACTTTTTTGATCAGAAATTGACCCTACATGTATATTGAGATTATCCTGGTTTTTAAAGGTCATCCATAGCAAATCAGTGAGATTATAGTTCTACCCCCACCATCTGTTATTTCCATGTTTTTTTAAACAAATATTTTGGCCAGTTTGACATAGCGGCCTTGACTCCATCCCTCCCCCACTCCAATACTTCAAAGATCACCTAGGTTTTCTGATATCAGAGACCCAAAGATGAGTCAAGAATGGTAGTACCATACTGATTTAAGGAGTTTCAGGACTAATGCACCAAACTTCACTTTTCTAGGAAACTTTGGGTGCCAAACCCTAATTTTTCTGAATTTCAGATTCTGCATGGCTGAAGGAAATCATAAATTATGCTAAAATAAAGACCAATTATTTTTAACTCAAAATCAGGTCTCAAATATTCAGTTTATTGCCCTCATAATTATCTGTCAAAGAAATTCAGTATTTCAACACCTAGATTTTTCTCTAGCATGCAAAAAGAAAGAAAGAAAGAAAGAAAGAAAGAAAGAAAGAAAGAAAGAAAGAAAGAAAGAAAGAAAGAAAGAAGGAAAGAAAGAAAAAAGGAAGGAAAGAAAGAAAAGAAAAAAAAGCATAATGATGCTTGGTTAGAATATATGTTCTGATTTTTAGTTTATAACCTGGTGGAATATATTTATATCCTATATAAGTGCTCTTTATTCTTCTACAATACTAGCCCAGGAACTTCATAACTTAGAAAGTCCCTGTCTTATTTGCTTTTCTTACATTTCATCTACTGTAATGCCTTTAAATTCTAATTTTTATCTTTAATCTTTGGGATTTAAACTTTATGTGTTGTGAAATGCAGACCTCTCAGCTACTATCAGTGGACAGTTTTCATATTTAATGTGAAATCGTAGGAAAAACCAGGCTATTGAGTGGAAAAAGCAAAGATCTGATATCATAAGACCATAGTTGATTCCTGGCTTTTCGCTTTACTACTCACTCATTAAAAATATACTCAAATTTCTTAGCCTTTCTGTCATCTCTAATGCCTCTCTACAAAGATTGATTTGAAGATGAAGTATGCACATATGAGAAAGTTTGTCAACCACAAATTTATATTCACTGCTTATTTATTGTCATTATTAGGCCAAAGTTGTTTTCTGAAGATAAACACAGAAAGTCACAATGATAATAGGAAGCATTATGGAATGCTTACTATGTGCCATGCATTCTACTAAGCACTTGAAATACAGAGACTCATTTGAATCTCACAGCAACCTTAATGCAGTGTTATTATTATTCCTATTTTCCAGATGAGGAACCTGAGGTACAGAAAGGATAATAACTTGTCCAACATCAAGTACTCAGTAAATGTCATAGCTGGGATTCAAACCCAAGCAGTAAGTGTGCAGGCTCTTAATCATTGTACTGTATGTCCTCAGCGCATGGTTGTAGTAAGTGTTCTGTATTCAGGATATTAATAAATGTACACATACAAAAAGGATTCCATCATCAAATAAGTTTAGGAAGCACCAGGTTAAACAAAGTTTAATAGATTCTTGATGGCACAACTCCTCCAATCCTTAAACATGCACTGTGAATTTCTAGGAGTGAGGTATGGTTGGCAGTACTTCCTAAGACCCAATCAAATTTCTTCAAGAGCACCTCAGCAGACCAGTGTTCCAGGAAACACATTTTGACAAATAGTGTCGTGTAAGGTATGATAAATAAGTGGCAATGACATACCACTTGAGCACTTGCAAAACAATCCTTTGAAGTAGGGGGGACAAACATACACTAATTCCATTTATACATGTTCTCCGTTTTACACATGTCCTAACATATTAAGTGGGTTACCCAAAGTAAAAAAGATAAGCATTGCAATCCATTTTTAAAATGTATATGTAAAGGATTTTAAAGGAACTACATTGCAGGAGACATATTTTTTCCTTCCCAGGATGGTTCTCTGAGGCTGACATTTGGAGAAGAAAGATGCCTGGAAGAGGAGCTGAGCTTTCACACACATTGTTGCTGGGAGATACTATAGATCACTCCAGGGCAGAACTGAGGGAGCTCTAGGAACCAGTCATCTGCGGGTGATTAATGACAACAAGGTGACTGGCTCACCTTCCCAGGCACTTCTCTACCTGGGCATCTGGAATTACCTCCAGGACAGGTGGAGAAAGAGGAGAATGAGATTGGTTCCAAATTACTCAGAGTCTTTGATCACCTTTATAGAAACCCTCCCTCCCCCCAAGGTAAATAATCTTTGCCTATTGAATTCTTCACTTTGTCACTAATACAACTTACCATCACTCCCAACATGTACACACACACACACACACACACACACACACACACACACACAAACACCTTACTCCCAATCATGGGTGATCACAGTTACTAGCTTAACACAGAGACTAAGGTAAATATTAATAGCTTAAACATGCATGACTCTGCTCAGCCTCATCAAATTGTGAACCAAAGGAAAGGGCTGTGGTGAACAAATATTGACCCACTTTTTAGAACCCCAGGAGGACTTATTAACCACACTGTATGTGGTCCAACATGCCATTAGCATTAACCCCATACAGTCACTCAACCTCACCCCATAATATACCCTGGATTTTCATGTCAAATCCACAGTTACGTTAGGATATTACCAGTGGGGTGAGCCTAGAATTTCAAAAATCTGGAAGTTCGTATGAAGAGGATGCTGAGAACAACCTTATCTGCATTTTAGCCATACAGTGCCATCCACTGAATGATTTAGGTAATTAAAGGATAGATTTTACTGTTATTATCTTCATTTCTTCCTTCAGTCTTGCTATCTAGAGGTCTCTTGCCTGGAATTCACTTCACTTTATTCTGCTACACCCCACCTGCCCAAGCTCCTCCCTCTCATATTCTAACCGTTTTAAAGAACAGCAAAGGTATAGATGGAGCCAAACCCTCAAAACAAACACTTTTAGAATTAAACACATTTAGAATTAAAAACGACTTAAAAACCCGTTTCTTCCTGCAATCGTCTTTCCTCACATTGCTCCAGATTGCCGTCTCTGGATGGAATCAATGAATCATTTCTTTGCAGTATCTTGTAGGAGATCAATGGCGTCTGTAATACAACATTTGTGCCTCAGTGGTATTGAGTTCACTCACGCAAAATACCTTGAGACAGAACAAGAGTTGTAGGAGTACTATGAACCCATGGTTTCCTGAACCTATTGATGAATCTGTTGGGCACATTACTTCACAAGTTTAAATAAAACTAATTCCAACGTTGAAATAAAATATTTCATCTTTCTAAAAGAGTTATAGAAGCAGCATGGAGAGAAAGTAAAAGAACTGCTTTGGAATGGACATTTTGGGTTAACTCTGGTATCAATTGGGTCTTATGGGAAATAAATGCTAAGACTAAGTTAGGAGTACAGAAGATTTTTTGGAAAGAAAAACGGAGGAGGGATATTCGGAACCTATATAGATATAGAAGCCCAACAGGACTCTGCAGAGCACAGACTGTTCTTTAGAAGAGTCTTCCCCTGTACAGAAAAAGGTAAGCCTTTCCTTGTACCACTGTGCTGCTTAGTCATTGGCTGGAGCTACCTTAGAAGGAGCATGACCTTGGCTACAAAGCTAGGGTCCACTGAAGGAGGTAATAGCTGGAGGCTATCAGCAAACCACAAATCTTGCAGCTGAGCAAGGTGTCCTTTCTTGAAGGGGGAATCTCAATTACACGTGTCTGCTTTGACTCCCAACATTCATTCCAACTTTTCCTCATTGTGAGACAGGTATGCAATTTAAGTTAATACAACAGAGCCTCTAATTATACACTCTCAACATGGGAACTCTCACTAATGCAAGCTTCTATAAATATGTGCAAGAAACACAGCAGATCAAAAGCACATTAAATATGGCCACAAAAGTCATTAATGGTCTGTTTGACTTACGAATAGAATCTTCACAATTGGCCCTATGTGTAAGTAGAGGGGCTTTCTAGGTATAGCCTATGGATTCAGATAACATATTAATTCATTACCAGTCAATAATGATTTAGGGTAAATTAACTGAAAGATAAACTGTCATTCACACATTACAACATTTTATGGGAGAAAATTCATATTCTAAGAGTATTTCAAATTTGGGTATTTTCAAAAGTCGCTCTTCTGACTGTTGGTGGATCTAATTTTTTTTTTAAGTTTAATATAATGAATCTATGTAGAACCCTGCCTTACACATAAAGAATATGACTTTTTAAGCATTTATGAATCATTTATAAAAATAAACCACATTCTAGCACCTGAGTCATAGAAATAAAAATAAAGACAACTACAAAGATTTAGAATTAGAATTTGTATTCCACAGACCACATGCTCTGAACAATTAAAACAGGTATCAATGACAAATATTTAACTCAAAAATTTCCCCTAAACATTAGTAAGAATATCAGTTAGCATCCCAACAGGAAACGGATGGTTCGTTCAAATTAGGATAATCCAAGGAGGGTTTAATGAAGGAAATATTTAAAAGATGTGGGCAGAGGCAGGGAAACCACAGGAATAGCACAATACCCCAGGGTTAATAAGAGTGGAAGGGTTACTTTCCTTAGGTCTGAAGAGGCAAGAGGCAGAAAAATAATCAAGAGCTTAGAAGAAAAAAGTCATGTGAAGCAGCAACCTGGAGAAGTGACCTTATGATGAGGATACTGCCATCCTGAGCCACATTACCTTTTTTTCCTAGTATATTTTATAGCCACTTCATCTGAGCCACAACACACAATAGATAACACCCATTTTTTAAGGCTGGAAAGTAGTATGTCTCTGTATTTTCTTCTCAGGAGGCCCAAGCAAACAATGTAGAGAGGTGACCTTAAGTATGTTATCTGTTTCTTTCAATAGAAAAAGGTGCCTTCAGTGCCAGCCATCTGGTGTGGCAGATAAGGACAGTCCAAGAGAACAAACAGTGCCTAAATCAAGATGGCTTCCACAAGTTTGTTGGCCAGCTGCTTTGGGGACACGCAGTGGCCTCAGGGATTTGGGAAGTAGTTGGCTTTGAATTCTTTTCCACTGAGGTTGGACACTTCAAACCGTGACCTGAAAACTTTCCATTTTTACTGTGGAAAAATTTCTTCCAGGCCTTTCCTATGGTATCAGTAAATTCAAGCTGCACCATCAAACTATCACCTCCATTTTCAAACCCTTGTTCAATCCAGGTTTGATCGAACACTCACTGATTCTTAGGGCAGTAGTTCTTTACATAGGCCACTGTGATGCTTATATTCACCTTCCACCAGGAACACAGAACTTGCTTAAAATCACAATAAACTTGTGTAACAAGTCATCTCCAAATATCTTTACACCACTGTTTCAACTCCATGCAGTCATCAATTACACCCAGCAAGGGAAGAGGCAGCCCCCATAACTCCTGGCATGTGGCAGCTTGGAACCTTCAGTACTAATTCATTTTGCATTAGTGCTTAGCAGCATAAAATCTTGACTCCCGGCACCAAGAAATAAATTATTCTTGGAGTACTATACTTAGATGCTTTGAGTTTAATTACTTTGTAATTTCCAGGTCATGTTATTACCATAAAGTTACATGATTTTGCAAATTTATTTACAGCCTATCAAAAGAAATGACTTTGGAAATGAATGTTGCTAAATAATTCCCTTGTAAAAAGCTCTTTTGTTGTTGTTTTTTTAAAAAAACTTTCCTACAGGGAAATGTGGGCTACGCAAATGTCTACACTTTTAAAAGTCAAGAATCGGAATCTTGGGTGAAAGATGTGAGGGCACATGAAGAGCAGTCGGGGATCTGAATGGTGAGGCAGGAACTCAGCATATCAGAATGGACATATCTGGGCCAGGAGTTTAGTCAAAGTCTGAAATATTTGTCATATTTAGGATCCAAGGGCAGAGATATTTATAAACAATTAACAAGTTTTGTTCAATGGAAATTCACAAAGGTCTGAGATGACCTGAATATTGCACTTGGTAGACACTATTCTATTCGGTCTTTGATATATTTATGTACCGGAAACATAAGGAAATAAAGTGAGGTACTATTTGTCTCTAGGAGGAGTCAAGACTGTTTCCTTCCTTTCTCATTCTAACCTGATTCCTGCCTCCCTGGGGTCAGGAGCAAGAAACTTGGCTTCCCAAGAAGGGAAGAGTTGCTGGAATTTAAGAATGTTGATGGGATGACTTTCAGAGGTGATAAAGGTCATGTCATGTGTGGGCGTGGCCTCTCTTCTCTTTCTTCCTTGCTCCCCAAAGAAACGGTAAAAGACTAGGACTGTTCCTGCAGTGCCTGCCATCTCTCTGTCTCTTCTTAGATGCTCTCTTTTCTTCTTGTTACATAGATTTGGAAGGGAACCTAGGCTTGGTCCAACTCCACTGCCCATTTTTGGTAGACATCAGACATCTCATCTCATGGTGATTAAACCAGAGACCTGTGTTTGAACATCCGGGGACAAGGCGGGATGGAGCCCTTCTCATACCCTGGATTATCTGAGGCTGACTAGGCCTAACTGGCTCTGAAGACAGAAAACTTCAGTTTTGTCAAGCTATCTTTCTAGAACTCTGCCTTGGTGTTTAATTTCAACCAGTGATACCTGGTCACCTCATCACTGATCACTGTTCCTAGGCATGTATGAATCGTGAGGACCTAATGGGGAAAATGGAGAGCTGGACCAAGGCAGAACTGGTATGTTCCTGGTGCCGTTGACCATGGGAACAACATGCAGCATATTAGACACACCCTGAAGTCCAACGGCCACTCATTAAGGGTCCAGTATGTAGGTGGATGGTCAATTTCTATGACAACAGGGCTTATTCGTCTCAATCTGTATTTTCTCTCTCTGGGGACTTTCCCCCCCCAATTCCTTTGTCTCTAATTACTGGCCTTTCCCTTCTCTGTACTTACTCCCCCAGCAATTTGTACTCTACTTTTCCCCCAAGTACCTACAGGCTACTCTACCTTATTTTCTCTTTATACCCCTTAACTTCCAGCCTCCCTGCCACCACTAACCCAAGTTATTTTTACCATCTAAGCAATATCAGTGAATACTCAAATAGCACATCTTACTGTCCATTTGAGAGCAAAGAAAAAGGAAGTGTTAATCTATGAATAAAACAAGTTCACCATCAACCAACAATTGATTATTCTCTGACAGATACTGACCATTCTCAGATGGAAATGCCTAAAAGGGGTTCCCAGATCATAAACTTTGTCATTTTCAAGTATTAAATTAACTTTTAATAGGGCAAAATTTACTTTTAAATGACATTTTATGCTAAAAAAATTCCTAAATATTTAAAAAGTGACATTACCAGGTTCAAATACCGCCATATAATAATTTGAAATAAATATTTTATACATATTGTTCTATTGACTTTTTTCCTGCATTCCAGAAACTGTAAGCAATCAGTACACACACTAAATGCTGGAACGAGAAAGGCATGGCATATTTAGCAGCTCGATGTTTTATTAAAGTTAAACCAGCTGGTGGCAGTTTGGTAACTGAAGTTATATCCCAGCTCACTAAAATGTCTGTAACATTGCACTGCACTGGAGGCAAAAACCTGTCATGTGAATTTCGGCTATAGGCAGCAGTTATCTAATTCTTGTTAACCTTCAGGCTAGAATTTTATTTTGGGGGTTAGGTTTTATACATAGCTGCCTATAGATTTCACAATTTCTATACTTCTGAAAAAAATTTCGTATAAAAATTAGGTTGTGTTCTGCTAAAGGAAAATGTAAATTCATTGAATCTCTATTTTAAAGTGATTGTCGTTACTAAGGACCTCAGATATGGTTGCCAAAGACAAATTGAAATTTAGAATGATAGGAATTATGATGAGACAGTGTTCCTCGAGGACTAAGGAGGCAACACCCTTGCGGCAAAAAAATCTACCGTGAGAGTGAATGAGCTGCGGTCTCTTCCACCAAGCTGAGCCCCTTGTAAGGGAGATACATGTGTAATCATTACATTACTATATTAATTTGGTATGTTTATATAATGTAATATGGGACCACAAAGGAGAAGCAAGCAATTTTGCCTCGTTGGGTTGAATGGTAGGCACAAGACAATGTTAATGGTTAATGTAGGACCTCACAGAGGAAGAGACATTTAAGCTAAATCTTGAGATATAGATTGAAGATTGTCAGGTGAAGAGCAGGGAAAAGAAACATGTGCTACATATACCAAACAAGGGGAATTAGAAAGGGCCTGTAGAAAATGTTAGAGCATTCTATTAGAAAAATCTATAAACATTCCCTGTTCCTGGTCCCTTCTAGAATCTGTCCCACCCTCAGATCCTGAAAGGAGTGACTCTATGTGCTGCAACCTGCTCTTGCTGATTGGATCAGAGATGATACCTTACCTAATACACTGGTTGTTAAGTAACCAATCAGATGGTCTTTAGAGAATGTGAACTAATAGGCCAGCGGTATTTAAGCGGAAAAGTTGAGACAAGGGCAGCCATACTGAGCCATCTGTTGTGACTGCATTAGGCCATGTGCACGGCAAGATGCAGAGGAAGCTGGTCCAGAGATAAGCAAGAATTGAAGAGACTCACAGAATAAAGCAATGATGAAAGAACCGCATGTATTTTGTTTTCTGTTTTTTTGATGTTGTATTAGTCAAAATATACAGGTTACTATAGCAGAGGATGGCAAACCACAGCCCTTGAAACAATCCAACCTAAGGTCTGTTTTTGTACGGCATGAACTAAGAATTATTTTTACAATTTTAAGGATCATAAAGAAGGAGAACAAAGGGGATCAACTACCTATATGGCCCACAAGATTTTATAGAAAAAGTTTGCCAACCCCTGCACTATAGCAACAACTACCACCCAAACGGAGAAGCTTATAACAAGAATGGTTTGTTTTTCACTCATGCTGCCTATCACCTTGGAGGTTTTCTCCAAGTCTCCTTACTCTAGGAAGGAAGCCGATGGAATTGCCTTCATAATGAACACTGTTAAACACTGCTGCAGAGCGAAAGAGCTCCAGAAAGTCTTATACCAGCAATTAAATGCTCCAGGCTGGAAATGACCATATCACAACCACGCAAAACACAATGGCTGGAACTAGTCACATAGAGTCACCCACCACAAGGGGAAGAACAATCCCACCATGTACCACAAATGTAGAGAACCAGAAATATTTGACCAACAGCTCCAAGGACTAAAACAGATGCCCAGAAATTATTATATCCACAACCGAACTACTTGGAATAATGTTCTGTTCCTTAAAATGGCAGAAAGTCTTACATAAAGGGAAATTGCAGGAGAGGCACTACAAACTTAGGTAGGAGTCATATTTGAAAGGATCTTGTATATCATGCTAAAGAGTTTATGGAGGCCAGTTAGGAAGCTGTTGCAGTGGACAAAGTATGAGTACACATGGATTTGAAATAAAGCCATATTTGTAGGTCTGAGCAAAAGAGACTGAGAAAAAGGGCATAAGAAGTAGAATTTACAGGACTTGTTGCCAAGAAAAGTGAGAGGCAGTCAGGAGCGAGGAAGCCTGAGGTTTATAGCTGGACAACTGAGTGTCATGACTAATCATTTAGATAGGAGGGGGAAGGAGAAAATAGTTCACAGGCCTGTGTATCATACATAGTCTCTGAGGAGTCCAAGATGCACATTTGACCTGATAGTCTGACTACATTCCTCACTCCTTGAAGTTTTCTTTCTGGAGCAGTAATGAATAAACTTCAAATCTTCAATTCTGTTCAAATTGGGATCCTCCAGAAGTGTTTCTCATGTTTCTTGATTTCTTAAATGCCAGGTATTTCTAGATAGTATTTCTAGATTTCTATATTGCAAGCGACCATTTTGAAAGGAATTATGGCACATAACTGAGTTTATCCCCAATTTATTTCTTCAACTCATACTGACCACTAGGTCCTCAGTTGCTTTCTATGAAACGGCGCATGTGAAATAGAAGTAGTTTACTTTGCTGTAGTTTGACTCAGATTTTCTTTCTGGAATAAGAGATAGAGTTTAATGCACAATCGTAGCTAATTAAATAAGTTAATGTACATGAGGCAGATGGACACAGAGATGATTGTTTTAAAAACAGATTGAACACAGTTCTTTGGGGGATATGTGAAAGATGCAGGTTTATGCAGTGAAAATCAAAGGCACAAACCATGGGAGGCAACAGGTATCAGTTGCCTGTACAAGGATGGATGAAAATGCATTCATGTGCCATTATTGTGGCAATTTTTATAGTGCACTGAACTATGTGCTACTATGTTACAAACAAGAACTACTAATGAGTCAAAACACTGAGTAGATCATTTAATGTCATTGACCGTATGTAATATAATGTAATACCAATAAACCCTATATTGTATATATTCTGTGTTTCCAGACTTTGTGCCCCACCCCATTTGTAAGCTATAATAATTGTGATGTCACTCAGATGTCGTTTCCTTTTAGTGTCTGTACTGATCATTTGCCTGGTTGCTCTCACTTCCACTCCTACACTTTCTCTGTTCTGCTCTGTATCACAGGAAGTCGAACGCTGAAACCTACAATTCCCAGGCTCCTTTGCTAACTGATTTCTGGCTAGGTTCATGCAATACGAGGCAATGTTGAAAGACTGGAGGGCAGAGAGAAAGGAGCAGCCAGGATATTTCTCCTGTTCTGTCTTCTTCAGGTATCATCTTGGTGATAGTTGCATCTCCTGCATGTTCCCAGTTCTTGCTGGATACACATTTTTTCTATGCTCTTCACTTTCTCTGGGAAACTCCTGCTATAGCCCCAGCTCACAATGAGTAGCTACCGCTCCAGAATTCCAGCTTTTACCCTATAGTCCCAGCCATGTCATCCCCTCGGTCAGCTCCTCCTCCCAGGTTCCATCTCTCTCCAGGCATCCCTGACTCCTGGATTCTAATAACATCCTCTCCTCTCCTAGTCCCTCCAGTTCTACCTGTAGTAGCACCTTCCTGCAGTTGTTAAATGCTGGATTGGCTCAGCTTCCCCTGCTTACTTTCAGTTCTTCCAACACCTCAGCAACTAGATCCCTACATATTTTTTCAGCTTTATTGTTATGGTATATTTCACAAATAAAATTATATTTCAATCATAATATACTGGGGGTGCCAAAAACATGTATACAAGTGGACACTTTGGTCAACATTGCTCAAGCAGTAGTTCACCGTAATCAGAAGTGTCTGAACACTGATGGTAACCCTTTGAGCACCTCTTGTAATGGCAGACTTCAAATGTGACTTCTATTCATCTTTTGTTATTGGTATATATTGAGTATTACAATTTTAATACAGTTTTCCTTTCTTAAAATCTGTATACATTTTTTTGGAACCCTCTGTATATAAATTATAATACAGTAGTACCTAGGTTTTCAAACGTCTCCGTTGACGAACATTTCGGTTTACCAAAACTTCCGTAAACCCGGAAGTAAATGCTTCGGTTTTCGGACACGCCTCCGAAGTCAAACATGTCATGTGGCTTCTGCTGAGTGCAAGATCCTGAGGCCTAGCTGTCAGCTGTTTTCGAATGTTTCAGAACTCGGACGGTCTTCCAGAACGGATTATGTTCGAAAACCTCGGTACCACTGTATATTTAAAGTGTACAGCCTGATTATGAGAAAGGATCCCCACAATAAAGATTATTAACACCAGATCTGCACACTACACTCCTTCTATTGAGTGCCTGGCAAGCGTCTCCATATGGTCCAGGACAATGGAAGCCCAGCATGTAAGATGGCTTCCTGAGGACATTCGGACTTAGGAGGATAAGTCAGTGACACAAGTATAAAAGGACAAGATTCTGAAGGGCGGCTGTGGTAGCACTTCAGAGAACCTTTTGCTGAATGAGTATCTCAGAAGAAAGATAAAACAAGGCTCGGGGGTGCGGGGGAGCTCCTTTTCATATTCCTGCCCCAGCCCCTTCCCCAATTTTTATATTCTCAGGGTGCAATTCTCAGGCAATAATGGAAAACCCATTAGCAAGCTGTTCTCCACCCTTCACACTGAAACACACTCTAGACAGAAATTTAACTGCTTCCTGAGAATAAAATAGAAAAAAAAAGAGACAGTAGTAGATTAATAAATTATTGAGTGCTAAATCAGCGTGTAAATAGCATCCTTTACAAGCAATCTTTTGATGACTTTTATAGGACTGAGAAATTAGCTTATATAACCTCAGTTAAGTTGCCTAAACTCTGAATATGCTTGATATATTTTTTTCAGACATGAGATAGCAACTATTTTACTAGAACCAAAGGGCTTAGAAACACAGACATGTGATGGCCGAACATGAACAGAGGCAATGGAACCTGAACCTTAACCCCACAGGCTCAGGAGTCCAACAAGGCCTGGGTTGGAATCCTAGCTCTCGTGTACTAGCTGTGTGACTTTGGGCAAATTCTTTAAATGCCTGTGTCTCAGTTTTCCTAACTGTGAAATGGGGATAATCACATCTACCTTTTTGGATAGTTTTGAAGATTAAATGAGCAAATTTTGAAAAGTATTATCAAAGTACCATGTCTGATTTTCAGCAAAATCTAAGAAAGAAAAGGGCTGAAAAAACATGGAGGTTGAGCATCTGACTCTAGAGCACCGGAATGAGTCAGAATCGCTGAGGGAGTTTGTTAAACTTGTAGAATGTTGGGCACCGACTGCTGAAATTCTGATTCAAACGGTCTGAGGGTAAATTTTAAAAATTTGAATTTTTAATAGATTCATTCCCAGGAGATTTGAATGCCTGTGGACCAAATATCTCACTGTGAGAAACACTCATTTTTACTTCATTCTCTACCTCTTTGCAAATTTCCTTTGGTTGCGCTATTACCTTTACATTAGCAATTTATCTGCATTCTAAAGTTGTTTTCTTAATCCATCATGTTAGTCAGGAGAACAGAAAGGAAATCAGACAGACTGGACACTAATAGTGGTTAAGATACTTGATGACCATGCAGCTTTGGACAAGTCACTTCATCACTTGGAACCTTAGTTTCCTCATCTAAAAAGCAGGATAATAATATTTGTCCTATATACCTCTCAGGGCTGCTAAAAGAATCAATGGAGAAAAAGGATATGAAAGCATTTTGTAAACTACAAGGCACTGTACCAATGTGGTTTATCTTATTATATGGACCCAGTTGGATTACAGTCTCAGTTTACTGAGGTATAAATGTAGACGAGTTTCATTTTTTTCTTTCTTTGCTACTAACCAAAGTTCACCTTTCTCACTACTGAGCAAGCTCTTTTAATATCTCTCATTTCAAATCCATGACGTTTCAGTCATCTTTGGTTATTTAAGCAGTCTCATTTAAGTGAAGACTTAGTCTTTCCCATCTTTAGTCTCATATTCGTTCAGCTCAGAGGGTGTTTCTCTCCCCACAGCACAGGCTACACTGAGCTTAGCACGAGTTGGAAGTGGAGGGGGTATATATTCCTACACCTCACATCCCATCCCAAATCCTGCCCTTGTTCTTCTGTCTTGGAACAGACAGGGAGAAAACTAATGTCTGCTATGGCCTTATATCATGGTGCCGTGATGTACTGGCTGCTCTCTTTGCACATGCTAATGACCCCATCCTAATGTGGACTATGATGTGATGTTGATTAGCTTGTTTTTCTTTTTTTCTGTGTTGTGAAAGCCAATAGCTCATTGTCTGAAGGGTCATGATAGGCCCCAAAAGGCCAACCAGATGAGGGACTCAGTCCCAACTAGCTTCCTGGGTAGTGATTATTACCCACAGGATTTGCCCACATTTTCCTCTTGGTGCCATCAAGCCACATTCCTTTGACACAGGCCTATTTGCCCCACACCTAGGTAGGTGGTTTCCAACAGATGTGAGTCCCCCACTCTTATCTTTGCTCTACTCCTCAGTTCTGGTGGCCTGTGGGCATAGGTTGGCTCCATCTTAAGCCATGTCACCATTCTCTGCAGTAATCCTTTCCCCCACACTGGGAGCACAAGCAGAAGCAGTGAGTCTCACTGCCTGTGAGACAACCAGTGGTGAACACAATGCTTCTCTTTCCTCTTGCAAAACTTATAAGCTTTTGAAAATGATTTTAAAAATCCTGCTCCTCACCCCATTCTTTAGATTTGGGAAGGGAAACCAAATTAGTCTTGCCGTACCCCTATTCCTCCAAAAGAAGAGATGTGATAGTCAAGTACAGCTCTATTAATCTGACCTTTCCCCAATAAATTCTATAAAAGGTGATTGTCAGTCAGCCGAATGTGAGGGTACCAGTGTGCTTTGACCTCAGACAAAGGTAATAACAAATTCCTCAAAAAGAGTCACTCAAGACCCCATAGTATATGCTCAATTATAATTACCAGTAATAGCCAGAATGTTTCAGGATTCTCCAGTTATAGGGCTATGTCAGTCATTAGGGCTATTCACTGATTGATATATCTGGTCTCTCCCATTGTATACATGGTAGGATTTTACTTCTTTGACTCTTTCAAGTTTGAGATATGGTCCATGAAACTGTGTCAGTTTTGGGCAGAGAACTGTGGTGCTCAGTAGTCCGTCTTGCATTCTTGTTTCCTTGCCATAGCAACCAGCAGTTTCCCAGTGATCCAGTCTCCATCAGCCTGTATCACTAACTGAGGATGACCCTCCATAAGGACATGAAATGTGACATGCAGGTTTTGAACCTCTGAGACTTTTAGATTGGCACTGCAGCATAATATACCCAGGATGACTAATCCAAGGGAGTGGGTGGAAATCAAAACACCTAAATAGAAATTCCCAAAGATAACCCAGCTCATTTAAGTATAACAAATGCACAATGAACAAGCAGGGTGTCACAGATCTGCCTCATCTTAGAAGACCTGAGAATAGCTGAGAGCAAGGAACACATCACATTTGGCTACAGAGAATAAGGAACAATCCCAATGACTGCTCTTATTTGCAGTGGTCAATTTCTCATTTATTTGTTAGACTGCACCATGTGGTGCTACACCACGGGTGTTCTGGTGATAACGGAGTGAGTGCTTTGATGGAGGTGCAACATGTTTGGAAACTTAATATAGTTTAAGTGAATATGAGTCATGGAAACTATTTACTGTCTTCAATGATGGCTTGATGTTTTGTTTTGTTTGCTTTCACTGGCAACATTTGGCAAAACTGTAGAACCCAGACATTTCCAAATTTTAATAATTTGGAAAGATCCTATTAAAAGCAATAAGGCTTAGGAGAATGAAAAGACAAGCCATGGATGAAGAAAATATTTGCAAACCACATATCTGATGAAGGATTTGTATCTAAAATACGCAAAGAACCTATAAAACTCAACAGTAAGAAAACAATTGACATAATTTTAAATATACGTAAAAGATCTGAACAAGACATCTCACCAAAAAAGATAAATAGATGACAAATAAACATATGAAAAGATGTTCAACATAATATGTCATTAAGGAAGTTCAAATTAAAACATTGAGATAAGTCTACATATCTATGAGAATGGATAAAATTAAAAAAAATATCTGACAATATCAAATGTTATCAAGTATGTGGAGCAACAGGAAGTCTCATTCATTGCTGGTGGGAATGAAAAATAGTATCTCCACTCTGGAAAATAGTTTGGCAGTTTCTTACAAAGTTGCACATAGTCTTACCATATGATCCAGTAATCATACTCCAAGGTGTTACTTGATGTGTCAACTAGTAGTAATTATGATTGAGTGGAAAATAAAAGAAGAACTTTGTGTGTTATGATAGAAATATTTTGGAATCAGAAATTTAGCTGTGCCATCTTACAGACTGTGGGAGCTTGGACAGGTTAATTAATCATGCTGGGTTTATATTTTCTTACTTCCAAATTGGCGATAATAATATAACACTCAGAGAATTATGGTGAAAATTAAATGACAGAATATATGAAAAGTCCTAAGCATTGTGACAAGCTCAAACAGTGGCAGAGATGATGGCCATGAAAATGAGGTCTAGAGAAAGAGAAGGAAATAAAAAGAAAGAAGGAAGTAATAACTAATTTGAAGATATAAAAGGGGTTCAGATTATTGCAGATTTTTCATATTAAAATACTATCATTACTATCCTCAGCAACCTAAGACTCGAGATTTAAGTAAAACCTTAATAGGTTTGAAAAATGACAGAAAAAGTAAATATTTAAAAAATAACTTCAGATTGTACATGAATCATATTGAAACTGCTTTTTATACTGGGGTGGGGGATCCATCTAACTAAGCCTTAAGTAAAATGAAAACAAAAATCTCTGAATATTTTTCCCAAATAAAACTTTAAGTTTTGGGGAAAAGTTGATATTTTGCTTTAGTTTCCAACTTTATTTTCACTTTAAATATCTCTGAAGAAAAGTTAAAATCTAATTAGGACTTATCAGAATTTAGATGTATTTTTTAAAAAGAATTCTACTTGATTCCTTTACAACTTATTTTCCTTCCTGATGTGAATATACCAAATAGAAGCTGAGGAGCTAAGCGGAATGCCCCAGTTTCCACAGCAAGGGCTGAAAAGCTTTGTCTTAAATGAAGAGTCTTGTGCCCTGGATTTGCTGGAGAACCTCTATTTTAAGCAACTTCTCTTATTATTCTGTTTCAGGGACTCTATTTTTTAAAGTCCTGATTTTGCCTGGATGCCAAACTGTAGGAAGTCATATGATTTGGAGCTGCATCAGGTCTAGTATTTAAAATGCTAGAGGAGACTTAAAACACATTACCTCATTTGACTGGGGATAAAACTGAGACCCAAAGACGGTAAATAATTTGTCACAAGCCCCCAGTTAGTACTTGATAAGTCAAGATTTATATCCAGATCTGTGTGACTTCAGAGATCACACTTTTAACCACATATTTATTTTCTGGGTTCTTGAACCCCAGTACCCAAGTGGTTCAGTCTTTGGGATGAATCCCATTTCAAACATACAATTCAGTGGGCAAAATTAATTTCTTTTCTCAAATATATTAAGAATATTAAAGAATAGCAAATGCAAATGCACAGTTCAAATACATGAAATTCTAATTCTTCTACTACGCTCATAAAATAACTGTCCTGTAAGAACCCTCAAACTATCCTCCCAACTCCTCCTTCAGTTCAGGCCAAAGTGCTTTCTTCCCGCTCTGGTTAAGTAAATCAGCTCATTACTGTAGGCCCAAATCCTTTACCCTTTTCTTCCCTTTTCCCATTTCACTCTCCATTCTAACCCCCACCTTGCTAACTCTGTTCTCCAATTCTGCATCTGGATTGCCCAAAGAACCTGTCTTATAAAGTCAGAGCTTCCCTAAGTAAAAACTATCTCAGAACCCTTTTTTTTAGGGGGGGAGAGAAGAGTTGAACATTTCCAATTTATAAATACTAGTATTTTGCCTTTCTTCACACTTGTGAGATCGCCCAAGTTAGGTCCTAACTTTCACTCATTTCTGAATCTCTCATATACAGTTTCTGGTTACTGCCCTAGATTACATTCAAGGGACAATCCCACTTTCTAATATTACATATTCAGGCTTTTGTGGCAAGGCTTTGTACCCTCAGAAATTTAGAAAACCTGTCTTTCCAACAATTATTCCTGGGTCACTCATTAAATGTTTACCAGCCTGACTATATAATGTTAGAAAGCAGGGTTGTCCCTTGACATCCCTAGGACAGTAACCATAAACTGTATATGAGAGATTCAGAAATGAGTGAAAGTTAGGACCTAACTTGGGCGATCTCACAAGTGTGAAGAAAGGCAAAACACAGGCATTTATAAATTGTAAATGTTCAACTCTTCTCTCCTTCCCACATTTGCTTAAGATAGCAGTTTGTATTTTCCCAAAATGGCTGGAATAATATATATCCCATCATGGATGGTCTTCTTACAATGTGACTTTGACACTCTTCCATCAGGAGGTAGGGTTGACGTTCTCTCCCCTAAAACATGGGCAGGCTTTGGTCATTGCCTCAACCGATAGAATACAATGGAAATGGCAGTGACTTTCAAGGCTAGAACACAAAATCATTGCAACTTCCACTGTTCTCTTGGATCCCTCATATTGGGGAAATAAGCAAATACTCAGTACTGCAAATACTCAGTCACCCTATGGAGAGGACCTGGAACCCCCAACCAACAGCCAGCACCAAATGACGAGACATGTACATGAGTCATTCTGGAAAGGGGCCCCTCAACCCCTGTCAAGTCTTCAGATGACTAGAGCTCCTGCCAACATAAGGTTGCAACTGTATGACCGACTTAAGTGAAAACTGTCTATTTGATCCTATTCCAAATATCTCACCGAGAGAACTGGGAGAAATAATATATCAATGTTGCCGATTAGTTCACTAAATTTTGGGTTGAATTTATACAGCAATAAATAAAGTAGACATTAATGCCTAATCTTAAATTTGTCCCAGCATTAAGTCAATTCAGGCTAATTTTAACATAGCCTTCAGGGAAAGAAGAGTTTCAGAAATGTTAAGGCCAGAATGGCGTGAGTGGCGGGGTTTCACTGTCCCCAGGAGGAAACTGAGTGTCACGGGACCAGGAACAATGCCCCAAGAAGATGAGTGAATTCAGAAAACAGACTACTTCTCAGTCTTGTCTATGAGACTCCCTGAATCTATACAGTTGCTGTGGCCAAATCCTAATTCTCTGGATGAGGAAAAACATTTGATTATGGGGCAAAAATTGAAATCTTTCTCATTAGAGCCTTGAGTGAACTCTGTATGATTCAGAGTTCACACTCTGACTTCCCTTCTGTGATGGAAAAAGGATCCATCCACCTGGTATGGGCAAACGGGATTCTGAAAAACCCAGCAGTAACCCGATGATGGCTTAAGGTCAAGGAGGCATTGGTGTTGCTTTGGGGGACACAGCATGAGCTGGCAATCGTGAAGGGATATAAGTATCACTGAAGAAGGGATGCAACACGCTGTCCAGGAGGTTCAAACAGGTTGTGGGAAATGTATGATTTTTCCAAATAAGCCGTTTTTCAGGAGAAAGAATAGAAGAAGGTGCCCTATATTTGCGGAAACACAATTTTTGCTGTCCCCACTTATTCTTTCTCTGGCTCAGATTCCGACTCCGCATTCTCCAGAATGTTTCATCAAACACAGGAAAATGGGCCTGTCAGAACCATTAAGGAAAAATGTGGGGTTGGAAACTCATTTTCTAAGACACTAATCTTCATGTGAAACTGGGTAATTTTCCCCTTTGACCTGAAACAGCAAACGGCTGTTTGTGGGAGACTTATTTTGAAATATGAGGTCAGACAATTAAGTTCACGAACTCATCCTAGAAAAAGTGCCACGTACCTCATTGCTGAATATCACTACGGTCACCTTCGAAGTACTCCCCTTGGGAAGCTAGGTACCAATGCGAGTGCCTAGTCCACCCTTCAAAGCCATTTTGGAACTCTTTTTCTGGAATGGCCATCAGAGCTGTCATCGTATTACACTTGATGTCCTGAATGTCATCAAAATGTTTTCCTTTCAATATTTCCTTTATCTTCAGGTGAAGAAAGAAGTCATTGGGGGCCAGATCAGGTGAGTATGGAAGATGTTTCAATACAGTTGTTTACTGACTAAAAACTCCCTCACAGACAGTGTCGTGTGAGCTGGTGCATTGTCATGAGGCAAGAGCCATGAATTGTTGGCGAAAAGTTTAGGTCATTTAACTTTTTCATGCTGCCTTTTCAGCACTTCCAAATAGTAAACTTGGTTAAGTTAACTGTCCAGTTGGTAACAATTCATAATGAATAATCCCTCTGATATAAAAAAAGGTTAGCAACATCGTTGCAACAAGTTCACCAACTTAATTGTCATATTTTGTATGTTTCTGAGTCAGTTTGTCCCCTTTTATCTGCAAGGAATAAAGGATCACTCAGATTTATTTAAACCAAGAGGGTTATTGTAAGAATAAATAAGCAATAAGCAAGACAGCTTAATAGGTATCACTTGGTTCTTGACACACAAATACAAGAAACATCATATTCCTTAATTTTTCTAAATCAGACCTTCTCCCATGCCCCATCACCACATTGGTGAAAATTTTTAATCCTTTTGGAGAAATGGATGAATAAGACCTGTGGAATTTATGAAACTCTAGTAAGCTTGGAAAAGAGCCTCTGGTATTCATAGTCCATTGTAGGTAGCAGCTAGGATGGCATTGACTAAATTCCTATAATTCATTCAGAGCTGTTCAAGCATCCTCTCCCTGTATGATTTCACCTCCCAAGGCTACAGCATATGGTGCTCACTCTCCATACATGTACATGCCACTGTTATCCATGTACATGTACATACCCTCCTAGGTGCTGTGTGAGAGGGGGTGTTCTTACTCCTGCCATCCCCATGAAGAGCACACCATCAACCCCTACCCTCAAACCCCAGAAGCCTGTCTTTTTGACAGTGGCATACCAAGGGTATCTGATGAGTGTACTCAGTCCCAGAACAGGTAATAAGAGGGTGTCTTTTCTATAAAAAAAATGTGAAAACAATAATAAAATCCACAAGTTTGCTTTTTAAAATTATCACCCAGCAAGCAATTTAAAAATACCTGTCTGTGCCCGGGGCAAACTGCTCCTTCTTATCCATTGATGCCTTTGCCTTTTGAGCAATCAAACACTACATCCCTATGAGCCTAGGCTTGGAAAACAGGTTCCCTTAACTCTCTCTTAGCAATAAAAATGTCAACCTCTTGATCATGGAGAGTCTTCTTACCTGGTGTCATGGAGAGAACAAGAACTATCATGCATCTGGCCTCATGGGGATGAGAACCTAAGTAGTCCAGTTAATACTGATTGTTCTTGTTACACGGAGCTTTCCCGCTGGGCTGCCTTTAAGTCAGATGCCTACCTTTGGCCCAATAAGTGGTCAGGTAGGGTTATAAAATGCCCCAATGTAGATTTATGTGGAAGGAACCTCATTTAAGCCTGATGTAGGCATAGCAGACATTGTGAGATTTAGCCTATACAATGGTATTTCAGTTTGACAGGTGCCTTTCAAGGTGGGCAGGTCAGGGAAAAGTGATGGAAACAAGCAAGAGTGGCATACTGCATGAGCTCCCTGAATTGCCTTCATGTGTGGTCCAGACACAGTTGAATAAGACCATGTGAAGTCAGCATCCAGGGTTGAATGCCTGCCACTGCCTTGCGGGGAGACCTCTTGTGCCCCTTAATTTCCCTACCTGAAAAGGAGGATTAACACAATCGAGATGTCTCCCCCAGCAGAAGGAATAATAAAAAGGAATAAGTGACTTCAGGAATAAAGGATACTTATCTATTTCATAGCTAAGGTACATAGCTTACTTCATAGCTATCACTAGCTCGAGGAGGAAAGAATGGATTTAAAGCAGTACTACTCGAAGTGTGGTCCAGGACCAAGCATCATTAGCATCAACCTAGAAATTGTTAGAAACAACCTTTGTTCTTTAAATGAGAATTTGGAACTGTTTATTTCTGTAGCATATCTAGAATATCCTGATTAATACAACTACAAATCAAGACTTGTGACATGGATCAAAACTAGTGTTTCAAGAAAATGTGTATTTCTAGATGCCTGCATAAGACGATAGTCTGAAAATCAATGAGCTAAGCAACTCATTAAAGGAATTGAAAAAAAAGAATAACCACAAAGACTCAAGGAAAGTAGAAGGGAAAATTTTTTTATGTGAAATAAAAACACACACATTTAAATAGAGATAATCCATTAAGCAAAGTCTGTTCTTTGAAAAACTAGTAAAGTCCGTAAGTCTCTAGTGAGGATGATCAAGAGCAGAGAAGGCTCTTGATCACATAAATGTGAAAACGGTCATTTGGTACAGAAATAAGCTGTATTGATCAGGATAGCTAAACCAGCTGCTCCGAAAACAACCCAAATCTCAGTGACCTAAAAATATTCTCATCACAGTCCAGTGCAGGTCAGTTGGCCCCACTTGGTGGCTATCCTCTAAATGGAGACACAGACTGTAGAATTGTCCCCAATGATATTCCATAGGAACCAGCAACTGCCACCAGGAGCAGTCAGGACAAGAATGGGTGAGGGGGATCAAATATATGGTGATGGAAGGAGAACTGACTCTGGGTGGTGAACACACAATGTAATTTATAGATGATGTGATACAGAATTGTACACCTGAAAACTATGTAATTTTACTAACAATTGTCACCCCGATAAGTTAAAAATAAAAAAAAAATTAAAAAAAAGAATAATAAAGATGAGAGCTTAAAACAAACACAAACAAACAAAAAAGAATGGATTTGAACTGTGCGTCTGGACTTCTGGAATTCTAGTCAACGTGCTTGTTCTCCTTATTTCATTAGTCTGGAAGTAACGTGACCCTGCATTTCATGTGCTTGAATTTTTTGGACCTCATGTATTGGTTATGATGGAGTTACGCTGTATTAGTGAAAAAAAAAGTCACAGAACTACTTACAGTACATTACCATTTTATTGGTCTTTAAAACAACCAAAATGAAGTAGTACATTATTTAGAAATGTAAACAAATGTAGTGATACTATTTTGTAAAAAGCAGAGGAAGAATAAACACAAAACTTAGAATAGTAGTTAGCTCTGGGACTATCTACATGAACTTAATTGTATTAGTACTGTTCTAGTTCTTAAGTTGGATTGTGCATTCTCAGTATTCATTTTATTATTGTATTTTATGTCTAATTGCATTATATAAAATCTTTTGTATGTATTAACTATTCCCTCTAATTACCCTTAGGTTCCACCTGCATGTTTAGATCTTAGCATCTCAATTCCTTAGCTTTTCCATCTATGAAATGGGGATTATAAGACTTTCCTTATTAGGGGAGTATAAAAGTAAATGAATATTTTGAGATCCTAGTGCAAATCTTTCTATCCATTCCAATTTCCTTGGCTTCTTCAAAGAAGAAGCAGGCTGAAGACAGTTGAGAAAGGGCAAAAGACACCTGAGAGATGTTGTGTTCCTGTTGTAATGTGGCTGCACAATTAATGATCTCATGATCGTCACACGAGACTGGCTTTCCGTCTTCTGATTCCATTGTGTGGAGGTGGGAGACCCTGGGCTCTGTCAAATGTGAAAATTCATTAAATACTCATAAGTTTCTCATATTCACATGAGAAGGGAGCTGTAGAATAAGAGAAAAGGGAAGAAAGAAACAGGAAGAAGACAGAAGGGAGAATTGGAACCCGTATGAGAAGAAGTGCAAGACCAAGCAGCTACAATGACTATTTTCCTCCTATGAGCTCCAGGGAGCTTGTGAAAAGCTGAAGTACATTTCGCTATCTAATTCTACTTGCCCACACAAGAACTGATGATTCCTTTAAGTAATAACTGGGTCCTATTTAGCAGTGACCTGAAGTCATTAACTTATGTCCAAAGATCTGTTTCTCTACTCTTAAGAATATACTCCAGGGGTCCCAGAGAAAGAAGTGATTTTTAAAATATTAATGCACAAAACAATCCCAGTGCATATTTTCCAGCTAATACTAGCACAGAGATGTAATGAGCAATAATAGTTTTATTAAACTAGAGCTGTTGGGGCAATATTTATTCATTGGAAACAATTTAAGAAATGGAAATGATAAAACAAAAGGCATTGCAGATTGGGGAAAATAAACAAGCAGCCAGTCAGGGTGAGTGGAGCTTTTCAAAGAAGCCATAAAATGTATCCAAATGCGTATTAGGAATATTAAAGATCAAGAGGAAATTATCATATTCAAGCAGTTCTGCCATATACAGACTCACCTCTCCTGGAATTTGAGGGGGGAGCAGTCAGTGGTAATAATTAAGAAAGTCTGCACTTGTTTTTTTTAATAAATATTTCATGATATGTCATCTGCTTCCAAGAGGAGCCATAACACGCCACAGCCACTGCATACTTAGCAGTTGTGGAATGACAAAAACTGGCCTAATTATGCTAAGATCACACAAATTTAGAACCAAAGGCAGTGGAAGCTGACAGACCATGTCAAGGGCTATGAATTTGGGTTATGCATAGAACTCCAGGAGTTCGCAATGTCAGCTTGTTATGCGCCAGGCACCCAGGCAGGACTTACTCACTGAAACACTATTGCCAAGAGTTCTAAAACACACTTTTTGGCAAGAACAGCACTTCAGGGACTATCAGAAATGAGCAGACCGTAGTCCAAAGGGCCAAAATCTCCTTCATCTCAGAGAGACCTTAAGTCTCAGATACTGCAAATCTTACTGCCTGATTTGACCTTTTTGAGTGTAGGCAATTTCTTAATCTTCATGAGTTTTGGTTTCCTTATTCATGGATTCCAAAATTATGTATTGAGCACCTACTAAGTGTCATACACTGTTCTGGACACTGGGGATACAGCCGTGAACAAAACAGACATGTTTGCTCTGGTAGTGTTCTCATTCTAGAGGGAAAGACAGACTATAAACAAAGGAAATATCAGGAGAGAGGTCCAAGATGGCAGATGAGGTAAATGCTATGCACACTGTATCCCAGGATCACACCAAAATTACAAATAAATTATAGAAAAATCAACCTCAAGAATCATCTGAAGACAGACCCCGATAATTAAGGATATAAAGAGGTCACATCAATTCTGATAGGAGGGGCAGAGATGTGAAAAGGGCTGACCCCAAATCCACAGATAGTAGCTGAACACCAGGAGGGACACATTGTTGGCAGTGGTCCCCCAGGAAGAGGGAAGGGTGCCAGCCCCACACTGGGCTCCCCAGCCCATGGTTCCTGCACTGGGAAGAGGAATGTCCACAACATCTAACAGTGAAAATCAGTGACGGCTCTGTCTTTCCATCTGCGTGAGATGGAAGGTGGCTGGAAACCCAGACACCATCATAAAGAGCCCACATATAGCTTCACTTGCAAACACTCACTTGGTCTCTGGTGGTGGGGTGGCAACTCGAGAGGAACCAGAGACATATGGAGAAAGACTGAGTTGTGTGGCTTTAGGATGAGGGCTGGAAGGACAGGAGCCATTATCTCTGTGTGGAATCTGACTCACGTGTAGCCTACAGGAGGGCACCATCTTTTCTATGTTGAACCCTCCCCCAAAGGGATAAATCTGAGACAGCATTGGTCTGGTAAAAACTGCATGTGTGCACCACCTTGGTGACGCCTGGGGTCCCCACCCCACACAGCTAGTACTGCATCACCCAGTACACTCTTCATTACTGAGTGGTTGGCATTCCCCACAAGCTGTGGAAGCCTTTGATAGCAGCAGACAACCTGTAGAAGCCCGGGGAACTTTGGGTGGTGGGCAGTAACACAAACCTGCATTGCAGCCTCTCTTGAGCAGCTCATGGGGACCTGCAGGCCTGAGGTGAGCGTTGGCTGGCCGCAGTGTTCTCAGGGCATTTTTGCAAAGTGGTCATAGGCCCAGCATTGGTGCAAGAACCAAAACTGCATTAACTTTGTAAAAACCATTGGCCATACCCTGTAGCTCCCTGAAACCCGGCACCATCCATCTAGAGCTGCATTGCCAGGGGCTCTCAAAGTGCCTGGGTGGCTGGCCATGTCCCACAAGCTGCAGAAGTCTTTTACAGCAGCAAATGACCTGAGGCAGCTTGGGGAACTTTTGGTGGCGAGCAGTGATCCAAAACCTGTGCCCCAGCCTCCCGTGGTGAGCTCTCCGGGATTTGCAAGCATGAGTTGAGTGGTGGCTGGCTGCAGTGCTCTAAGAGCATTTTGCAAAGTAGTCGCAGGCCAGCCACTGCCTCAACACGAGTGGTGGCTGGCTGCCAAGTGGTCACAAGCCCAGTGCTGGTGCAAGAACGACATCTGCATTAACTTTGTAAATACCACCTGCCTCATCTCGTGACAACCTGGGACCCTGCCCCACCCAGTTAGTGCTGCATCATTGGGGACACTCTCGACATCGGGTCAACCAGCCGGGCCCACACACCTAAGCAGGCTATTTCAACAGCTGGGCCTCACAGGAAGTTGGAGGGTGGCAATAGGTCTAGGGAGACCTGGGTCTTTTGCTAAGCTGCCTCTGGCCCAGTACTGGTGGCAGCCGCCTTGGTTCACAGTGAGGCTACCCTCACATGCCTCCAGGTCCAGCACAAGCAGCAGCCAACCACATATAGCTTTGTGGCTCCTACCAGGTAACCACAGACTTGTTATAGGCAAGGCTGAAATGTGCCTGCACATAAACCCTGCTGAAGAGACACCAGAAACAACACACCCAGAGGCCAGCTTCAGACCACATCAGAGCACTACCTGGTTATTCCTATAAGCAGCACACCCAAAGGGGGGTCTCAACAGGCACAAGTGCCCACAGGGGCAAAGCCCCCTCTGATCAGTCACCCCCACACAGCCGCTCATACACTATGGGTGTAGCCAATCCTCCAGTCACTCAGCCTGGGAGTCAGTCCCACTCACTGATGCACCCAAAGCAATCAAGTCTCAGCTACAATAGAACACACACAACACACTCAAGAGACACTCCTGGAACCATGCACAGATCAGGGAGACTGTGCCATTGGACCACACAGGACACATACTATATAAGGCCACCCAGCAATGACTGAGAGACATAGGAGATCTACCCAACACAGAAGCAAACACAGAGTGGCAGCCAGAATGAGGAAACAAAAAAAAACAGGTGCCAAATAAAAAGAACAGGAGAAACCTCCAGAAATAGAACTAAATGAAATGCAGGCAACCAACCCACCAGAGACAGAGTTTAAAATACTGGTTATAAGAATGCTTAAGGTACTTAGTGAGAATGTCAACAAAGAGATAGCAAGCATAAGGGACCTAGAAACCATAAAAGAGAACCAGGCTGAAATAAAATACAATAACTGAAATGAAGAATACATTAGAAGGAATCAACAGCAGATTAGATGAAGCAGAGGATCAAATCAATGATTTAGAAGACAAGGTAGCATAAAACACCCAATGGGAACAACAAAAACAATAAAAAACAATGAAGATAGTTTAAGGGACCTGTGGGACAACATCAAGCGTAAAAACATTTGCATCATCGGAGTACCAGAAGGAAAAAAGAGGGAGCAAGGGATTGAGACCCTATCTGGAATCTAAACAACTAAATAAATGAACAGTTAAAACAGAAACAGATTCATAGAAACAGACAAACTGATGGTTGCCAGAATGAAGGGAGGTTGGCGGGGGCTGAGTGAAAATGGTGAAGGGGTTAAGAAGAACAAATTGGTAGCCACAAAATAGTCACGGGAATGTAAAGTATAGAATAGAGAGTGTAGTCAAAAGTATTGTAACACTATGTATGCTAATCGAGAAGACTCACTGCATAAATTTTATAAATGTCACCACTATGCTGTACACCTGAAACTAATATAAAATAATATTGAATGTCAAGTGTAATTGAAAAAAATTGGGGAAAAAGCAAAAAAAATGAGTACAAAAAAATATGAAATGCCAGTTGGTAGTTACAAAAGAGTCGTGGGAATGTAAAGTGCAGCATAGGAAGTAAAAACAATAATAAATAAATAAATAAATAAATAAATAAATAAATAAATAAATAAATAAATAAAACTTACGAATTGTTTATTTCTGGAATTTTCCATTTAATGTTTTTGCCTCGTGTCTGACTGTGGTAATTGAAACTGCAGAAAGTGAACCCATGGATAAGGAGGGCATACCAAAATAACATAGCAGGGATTTGAACCCAAACCTTCCAATTCCTCCTTCCTAATACATATTTTAGTGACATCCAATCTTAAAGAAGGGCTTTAAATTACTTCTCTAACTAACCTTTCTGGGATGGGATTTAAGATGGGACGTGATCCTGAAATTTCTCTACAGCAAAAAACTCGAAAATTTGAAGTTCTAGTATTTCAAAAACTTTGGTTTTCAGTGGCCGTAAATTTCCCCTTACACTCAGAAACACGTATCCATAGGACCCTACAGTATCTTTCTCACAAGACTGAATCAATTCACGGACTTGTTTTTTTCACCAAAGTGAAGCAGTTGTTGATTTGGCATTATTAAATGCTGATTAGATGCCTACACATGTCATTCCTATATCTGTACTCCATCCTAGACAAAAATTCTCAAATACCAGCAGTAACCCACATGCTATTGAAAACTCCAAATCCACACTGGTCCCACACTTTCGTGACTGCTTCCCTCACTCCCCATGTCAATGCATTATTTTCTAAATGTCCTTATTATGCTGGCCAAATATAACTCCACTTACAACTACCCACTTAGATAAAGCCTTCCCTTCAATTTTGGTTTTAAATGTCTGAAGGAAATGGATGCCACAGAATTTGGGACCCAGCAACTAGTTTTTTATAAAGCCTATCTGATTTCTTTTCCTTCTTCCAGGTAATTGGTTGAAAAAGAAACATTAGCATTGCACTAACTAAAAACCTACACAAGATTACTTGGTATATCTCAAGCACAGTTTGTTCTATGAAGAAAGAATCTGCCTGCAGTGTGGAACTTGATTTTAGGGGGATGGGGAGTAAAAGTTGGTGGAGGATTTGCAGCGTGAGATCAGCTCCTATACCCTGCCTGTCTTTCTGTGCTTCAGTATACATTGAGGACAGAAAGGAAAAGCAGCAAACTCTCGACTTGTTCTTTCCTGGCAACACTCTACTATTGTACAACTGGGCTAGAAAGTGGCTTTGAGCTGCAAAAGCTGGAGCTCTACAAAAACGCAGCAGAGCTATTCAATGGCTGCCAACTAAATTCTGAGTCTTGGAATAACCGCCTAATGAGACAAAGGGATAAGATGGCACTGAAGATGCTGTTCAACTTGCTGGTGACTATCTTTCCTCCTCATTTGCAGTGAAAAAGGAGAAGCGTTGAAATGACCTATTGTCTGCAGAGAAGTGAATTTAGAGGAGCAAAGAGGACTGATTTTCCCTTTGCCTGCCCAACTCCCACCACACAGCAAGTTAGACACTCCTGACGCCCAATGCCACAGCCACTGAGATCAGCTACCATGGTTCCTATTCGTCCCCAACTTTAATTCTGCCTCTTTCCTTCCTCCCCTATGTGCTCGAGCAAACCTTGCTATTAAACGTTATCCAGCTATTAAAATTCTCATTTTATATTGTAATAAGATTATTTATCGAATGAGAAACGCTTCCTAATAGACCATTAGTGAAAATAGGTTTCAAAATAGTAGCTAATACATGATCTCAATTTTATAGTGTAAAATAAAGAATATCTAGAAGAATATGAAAACATGAACAGTGATAGTCTTAGAAATCACATAATCATGAGTGTTTTTAATATGCTTCACTTTTACTTTAACTAAATCCTCTTTAATTTTATAAGGGTGACGTGTGTTACTTAAAAATTCCACATTATCATTGCAATAAAATCTACCTATTGTGTAGAGTACTATGGTAAAATAACATAAAAGAAAAGAAGATTCTTTGTCTTCAAAGAACTTACAGAATAGTTAATTGCCCAGAAGACAAACAATATGGAGATAACCAATATATTATGAAGCATACTTTTATTTTTTAAATAAACGTTTTATCTTAGAATATTTTTAGATTTATAGAAAAACTGAGCAGATAGTATAGAGATTTATCGTGTACTCCACACTCAGGTTCCCTTGTTAACATCTTTTTTTTTTTTTAATAACTAAAGAACACTTATTTGTTTTTCACCAAGACTTTAACTTGAGGACATAACTAAAACTGTGTCACCACCCCCACTCCAACTTGAAGAAGGGCTGTTAGTACAGTGAATGTTATAAAGCAGGCATGAACAGTTTTTGAAGGACTGAAACCAACATCACCTAACAAAGAACATCTTCCATGTAAATAATCATAAAAATGTTTAAGTAACAAAAAAGAAAAAAAGGGGGGGAGGGTTGGTGGGTGTTTCAGATTGAACCAGATCCTCATATTTCATCTAACACACCCTGGGCTAGCGTGTACCAAAATGGAAACAGGATTACTATAATACAGAACTTCCACTACAGCACGCTGTACACACCTGTGTTCCAAACCCACCCCCAGCCCCTTAATGCTTCCAACACAACTATTTCCCAGCCTGTTGGGCCTGCCGACGAAGGAGCACGTAGATCTTCTCTTTAATCCAGTCTTTGTTATAAGGCTGGTATGTCTGGGTATCAGCTCGGTAAACAAGGCAGCTGAGGTCTACCAGATCATCAATAAAATCAAACAACTGCCTGATATCATATGTGATAGAGGGGCTGTTGGGATTCATTCTCTTCAGATGTTCTTCATACATTTTACAAATGCCTTCCATGCATTCATTCACAGATTCGTAGTCAGCATAAGTTCTTCCTTCTGGTCTTTTGGTAGGCTGCACCAGCAAAACGGTGTTAGACATCGCGCCAAACTCTTTCGCTAAAGCCGCCACCGACACTGCCGCCGCACAGGAGCTTAGCCACAACGCCGCCAACAGCCAATCCCCGCGAGAATGCCCCCCCGCCCCCCGTTAACATCTTATATTAGTATGCTGCATTCGTTGTAATTGATGAACTGATATTGATACATTACTATTAAATAATCTCATACTTTATTCAGATTTCCTTAGCTTTTACCTAATGTCCTTTTTCTGTTCCAGGATCCTGTGCAGGATACCACCTCACATTTATTTGTCAACTCTCCTTACGCTCCTCTAGACTGCCACAGTTCCTCAGATTTCCCTTGTTTTTGATGACTATGACAGTTTCAAGAAGTACTGGTGAGGGATTTTGCAGAACGTCCCTTAATTGGGATTTACTGGTGTTTTCCTCATGATTAAGTTTGAAGTTTTGGTTTTCTGGGAGGAAGATCACAGAGGTAAAAGGGCCATTTGCATCATATCATGTCAAGAATATACACGATCAACAAGACTTACCATTGTTAAAGTTGACCTTGAGCATCTGCTGGCTCAGGTATTATTTGTCAGATTTTCCCACTGTAGGCACTCTTCCCATCCATACTGTAAATACTCTTCAGGAGGCAGTCGCTATGTGCAACCCACACTTGAGTGGGGAGTATGTTCCATCTCTTCGAAGGCAAAGTTTATACATAAATTATTTGGAATTCTTCTGCATGGGAGGTTTCTCTTATTTCTATTTTCTCCCCATTTGTTTATGTAATCATTTATGTATGCTAGTATGGACTCATGGACATTTATTTTATACTTTGGGTTATAATCCAATACCACTATTTTTTCTTGCTCGAATATTCTCAGCTTTGGCCACTGGGAGCTCTCCTAGTGTTCCTTTGCCTTACTCTCATCATTGTGGGGTTGTGTGTGTGTGTGTGTGTGTGTGTGTGTGTGTGTGCACTACAAGTGCTCCAGGCTTATCTTGTATATTTCCTGCCCCAGTCCTAAAATCTGCCATTTTTAGAAGGATCACTGGTTCTTTCTTTTGAAGAATGAGATTAGATACCAAGATCTGATCTTCAGGTGTGATCATTGCTACTGCGGTATCATGGCTTCTGAGTCATGTCAGATGATAGAACAAGGAACTATACATGATTATACTAACCCATGTATATACGTATTTTATAAATATGTCCACATGTAATCATCTGTACCTACACCAAGCCAAACAGGAATCCACACTGATGTGTCTCTGAGTTTGGTCACTTACTGCGTGGATCACTCTAGCTTACTTCTCTGGTTTATTTGTAACCTCCCACTCAAATAGTAAAAAAATAAAATAAAATCGAAATCTCTGGGAATAAATCCTAGATATCAACATATTTTAAAGTTCCCATCTCTGCCCTCTTTATCCCTCCAGTAATTCTAATATGTTGCCGGGGTTGCGACCCAGTGTCCTGGTCAGATTACACTAGATTTCACTCCTAAATCCCCAGTGCCTGGGGCCTGGTACACAATAGGTGTTCAAAAAATCCTTGTTGCTTACGTGAAGCTGAGTCTGAGGTACGAGGTGAGGTGGGGATGCTGTGGGTATGGAAAGAAAGGACAGGGTGAATCTGAGGGGGATGGGCAGAAGATGCTGCCTGAAACATAAAGGATGATCCAGAAAGTTAGACGACAGAGGAGGGTTGAAGCAACTGTCCTCATGCCCCTGAACCAGACCTCCGTAAAGCCCTCTGTTCAGTGTTTGCCCATACACACAGAAGCAAGAGGAGAGAAAGCAGGCCAATGTTCTAGCAAGTATGCTTAGCTATGAGGAATAATTTCTTCTCTGTAAAGATGTAAAAATAGAGAGAAGTCTGTGAAACACTAGTCCCTGTGAATCTATTAAAAACTCCTGTAGACACTGCTACTGAATTAGGTCAGCTGTGAAATTCAGTTTGAAAAAGTAGTTAGAACTGTTGATTAAATGTTTTTCAACCTTTCTTCTGCCAGGAAACAATTAAGTCCTCATGATTCAAGACCCCTGTCCCATGCTAGCTGTGTGGTCACTTACTATGAACTGCATTTGTAAGTAGGATGGACAGGTTACACTGAATCTCCTGTAAAACGTCATCCCTTTCTCTTGCACTCATCCTGCACGTGACAGGACCTTGCCTGGTGCAGGGGCGGACATGCTCGAACATCAGAACGTTGCCTGTCTTACCTGCAGCTCCTGAATCACTCTCACCTTCCTCAACCCTCAATCCACACTGACCTTTTTTCAGTTCTTCAAGTATCTCTTTCTCACCATGAAGACTTGGCACAAACTGTTTCCTGCTCCTTTTTCATCTAGTTAACTTCTTTCTATCCTTTCTATCTCAGCTCAAGCGTTACTTCTTCAGGGAAGCCCTCCCTGACTGAACAGCCTAAGTCAGAGGCTCCTTTGCTCAATGTCCTCATAGAACCATATCCCACGGAGCAGGATCTTAGCATACAGAAGTACAATGGCTAGTTTTAGTTTCTGATTAGTGTCTGTCTCCTCTTCCACACAATAATTTTCCCAGTTCTTTACTTTTGCATAACAAACCACCCCCAAAATTTAGTGGCTTAAAACAACAGCCATCGTTTTACGCATTAGTCTGCAATTTGGGCAAGAATTGCCGGGGAATGCTCCTCTCTGTTCCACAGTGCATCAACTCTGCTGGAGCTAAAGGATACACTTCTGAGATGGCTCACTCATGTGGCTGCCAGGTGGTGCTGGCTGTCATCATCTGCACATGGCTTCTTCCCATGGTGACATAGTGACTGGATTTCTAGAGCAAGAGACAGGAAGTGGTGGTTGCAGTCTTCTTAAGTCCTGTGACTGGAAACTGGCACAGCACCACTCCTGCCACTTGCTACTGGACAATAGTCACAAAGCCCAGATTCAAGGAAAGGAGACAGGCTCCCCCTCCCCTTCAATGGGAAAAATGTCCAAGAATTTTGAGGCCATACTTAAGAATCCCATGAGTTTTAAGTCTGTTTCGTTTCCGTTGTCATCTGAGTATCTAGCACAAAGCCTGGCACAGAAGAGGCTCCTAATTAAATGAGGAAACTCATTCTTGGTGGGGTTTTCTTTCTATGACCAGTGAGCCTGTGTTTGGCCACAGTATTTCTGAGCTTATTCCTTACTCTGTGATTGTCTGAGCTTTGCCTACAAGCCAACCTTTTGTGCCAAACAGATACCTAGGTACTTCACACAGGAAGAAGCCAATTTATTCAAGCCCACTCCTTGATTCCAGACTCACTTTCTTATAGTTGTGAGAGAAGACTGCAAACAAGTCACTCTCACAATTAGCAAAAGTGGCAATTACAGACACTTGCCTGAAAACACAGTGTACTTTAAATTAGTTACACATGACTAAGGCAAGTGATATCCACCTACAGCTGACATTCAACACCACCCACGGCAGCTTGCAGTCGCTGATCTAAAACCACTGGGGAAATCAGCCCAGCATAAAGCTTGCTTGGAAAGAATCTACCAGTTGTGAATTCTGAACATAGCCTCATTCATTCATTCATTCATTCATTCATTCATTCCAACCCAGCTTCCTCCTCCACTCACAGGCCTGATTATATACAGAAAACTCTTATTAAGCCCTTACTGTGTACCAGGCACTCTTCCAAATGCCTTATATGTGTTCATTTAGTCCTCACAACAACCATGGCAGTGTTTCTGTTATTATCCTCAGACACTAAGGTGGCGGCCATGATGCCACCTTTTGGTATTCGTGTCTTTGTGTGACCTCTTCCCCCCAAGTGTGGGCAGAAGCTTCCGCCCAATGTTACACGGCAGAGGTGACGGGGTGTGTGGTCATGCTGTGGGCCATCACTCTGGAGCCTCTCTCTCAGTCTCACTCTCCCGATAGCTGACTTGGAAGAAGCAGCAAGCTGCCATGAGGCGCACAGCTCACAGCCACAGGAAGTGAATTCTGCCAATGACCTGAGTGAGCTTAGGAGTGGACTCTCTGCAGACTCCAGGTGAGAAGCCAGGCACTGCCAGCACCTGGATGACAGCCTCACAGGGGATCTCGCTAAGCTGTGTCTGGAATCCTGACCAATGGAAACAGGGAAATGATAAATGTGTGTTGTTTGAAGCTGCTAAGCGTGTGGTACTCTGTTAGGCAACACATCCATTTTACAGGTGAGCACCGTGGGGACATTAAACGTTTTGCCCAGGCTCTCTAAGCTTTAAATTTGTCCTTCCACTGTATTCTAAATAACAAAAGCTGCCACTTCTGAGCACTTACAACATGCCAGTAATTGTGCCAGGTGCTTCACATGTGACATTTCCTTTAACTCTCACAAAACACCTGTGCAGTAGGTGTGACTATCATCTTATTTTATAGCTAAATAAACTGAGGTCACACAGGTTAATTTGCCAAAACTCACAGCTATTTCATGTTGGATCCAGGATATGAACCCAGACAGCTTGACTCCAGAGCTCATATTTACTTTATTTTTTTTTCAATTCAATCCATTCATTTAAATGTATATTGTATGCTCTTAAACCTACACTTTATTGCTTACTGGAATGATGTGCTACAACTACAGGTGTGTCTTGATAAAGTGGGAAGATACAGGCCTTGGACCTAGGCTGGGCTTCTAAGAACTAAGAGTGAAAATTGTCTCTCAAACTGCAGCACATACACTCGGTGAAGAAGCCACAGAGAACAAAATAATTGCAGGAAAGTGTCCTCCTAAGGATTCTGGGAACGGGACTTCAAAGGCTGTGAGGCTGGAAAGAACATGGAGATAATATTTTCATCAGGGATATGCACATTTATGGTTGGTAGATCTGAGAAAGGGGTACACTAGATCTTTTGTAAGCTCAGCTGCCTCCCCAAATCAGGCAAGCTCAGCCTTATGCATGTAAGTCTAGAACAATTCTGCAAATAAACTAGACATGCTCATGGTAACCTGTCTCTCAGCCAGGATTGCCCTATCAATCGTGGAGTTATGAAACAGACAGTGTAACACTGGAGCACATTGGAGTACACTCAGGCATGGTGAGTGTCCTTAGGCCAGCTCTAGGTGGAAACTGCCACCATCCTGTGCCTGACCACTTCAAAAACATTGCAGAAAAGCTGAGAGAAGAGGGCCCGGCAGAAATGGTATCCATGGTCTGCATATCTCCTTTAGCTTGACCTAGATTCTGTTTGTTCTGACAATATAACAGACTCTGTGCCCAAAGATGAGCAAAACACAGTCCCAGCTCTCAAGAAACTCAGATTTGAGCAGAACTCATAGAAACAGCAAACAATCAGAGCATGGAAACACTGACGTAAGCTTGACCAGAAGCCCACACTGAATGCAATAGGAACACTAAAGCAGGAAAAACCAATTCCCAACAGCAAGACTGCAGAATACTGCTTGGAAGGCAGCATTTGGCATGATTCTGGAAAAACAGTTAAGTACCAAATACGTAGAAGCAAGGGAAATGTTTGTCCCAGAAAGAGGAAATATTGTGTTCAAGGATATAGAGGTGAGAGCTACAAAGAGTATACAAAGAGCAACAAGCACTAAATTAGACTAGAGTGTGAGTGGCAAGGAAAGCTAAGTAATGGGTCATAAAGGGAGAAAAAGGCTGGGGCCAGACCATCTAGGATTTTGAATGACGAAAGTAAAATAAAATAAATAAATACATTTGATCACTATTCTATAGAATGGGGAATTCTAAAATTTTTTTGAAAACTTAAGTACTTAAATTTGACTGATGTTAAGAAACATCATTTCTCCTTGTTAATAGAGTCCTAAATAAAAAACGACATTGTTTCTTAACATATTCTAAGGAACACTGACTTTAGTTTCCATAAAATAAAGAGTCCTATGGTAAAATGAATATCAGAAATAAATACATTCCTCTTTTGAAAATCTAAAGTGCCTATTAGGATAATATTAGCAATGAGAAGTCCTGCAGTAGAAAAATATTTTTAACTGTTTCACCCAGTGTTTTCTCAAGTATTTAATTACTATTTTTTTCTTTTAGCAAACACATAATAGGCCTGACAATTAAGTTCACAAACTTGCCACCGTGCGCTTACATCGACAGCACTGTACAAACAGCTTGGTAAGGTTTCATAACCTTGGTATATCAGTGTCTCACAGCTGTGTTTGTGTCGATTTGTGGCGGTTCTTGCTGAGTAGTGCTCATTATTGTTGTGTGTTTTTGTGTGCTGTCCCAAGAATGTCTGAGCTTGAATTAGAGCAATGAACAAACATTAAATTTCTTGTTAAACTTGGCAAGAGTGGAAGTGAAATCAGGGACATGTTAGTCCAAGTTTATGGGGATAAAGCCATGAAGAAAATGGCAGTGTACAAATGGATTAAACATTTTTCTGAGGGGAGAGAACACATCACTGATGAAGTGAGGTCAGGACAGCCAGTAACAAACAGAATTGATCGAAACATTGCAAAAATTCATCGAATTGTGTATCAAAATCATCGGCTGACTGTGAGAAGCATAGCAGACCAAGTAAATATCGATAGGGGAATAGTTAGAAAATCTTAACTGAAAATCTTGGCATGAGAAAGGTGTGTGCAAAAATGGTCCCGAAGGATCTCACTGATGAACAAAGCAAAGGATAGTTAAGGTTTGCCAAGACCTTTTGGAGAGGCAAGACGATGTTTTGGGCTGTGTTATCGCTGGTGATGAAACATAGGTGTACCAACAGGTCCCTGAAACAGAACGTCAAAGTGCACAATGGAAGTCAGCCAATTCTCCACAACCAAAAATTTTCCATCAGTCCAAATCAGGAGTCAAAACGATGTTGCTAACCTTTTTTTATATGAAAGGGATTATTCATTATGAATTTCTACCAACTGGACAGTTAACCAAGTTTACTATTTGGAAGTGCTGAAAAGACTGCATGGAATAAAAACCACAATGAGATATCACCTCACCCCAATCAGAATGGCTATCATCAACAAGACAAATAGTAGCAATTGTTGGAGAGGCTGTGGAGAAAAAGGAACCCTCATACACTGTTGGTGGGAATGCAGACTGGTGCAGCCATTATGGAAGGCAGTGTGGAGGTTCCTCAAAAAGTTATGAATAGAATTACCATATGACCCAGCAATCCCTCTCCTGGGTATCTACCCCAAAAATCTGAAAACATTTATACATAAAGACAAGTGTGCTCCAATGTTTATTGCAGCTTTGTTTACGGTGGCCAAGACATGGAAACAACCAAAATGTCCTCAGATAGATGAATGGATAAAGAAGTTGTGGTATATATACACAATGGAATACTATTCAGCGATAAGAAGAGATGAAATAGAACCATTTGTGACAACGTGGATGGATCTTGAGATTATAATGCTAAGCAAAATAAGTCAGACGGAAAAAGCAGAGAACCATATGATTTCACTGATGTGTGGTATATAAACCAAAAACAACAAAAGAACAAGACAAACAAATGAGAAACAAGAACTCATAGACACAGACAATAGTTTAGTGGTTACCAGAGGGTAAGGGGAGTGGGGGATGGGAGATGAGGGTAAAGGGGGATCAAATCTATGGTGATGGAAGGAGAACTGACTCTGGGTGGTGAACACACAATGAGATTTATAGATGATGTGATACAGAATTGTACACCTGAAATCTATGTAACTTTACTAACAATTGTCACCCCAATCAAATTTAACTCAAAAAAAAAAAAAAAGAAAAGAAAAAAAAAGAAAAGGCTGCATGAAAAAGTTAGATGAAAATGACCTGAACTTCTCGCCAACAATTCATGGTTCTTGCATCACAATGCACCAGCTCACACAGCACTGTCTGTGAGGGAGTTTTCGGCCAGTAAAGAAATGACTGTATTGGAACACCCTCCCTTCTCACCTGATCTGGCCCCCAATGACTTCTTTCTTTATCCAAGATAAGGGAAATATTGAAAGGAAGACATTTTGATGACATTCAGGACATCAAGGGTAATACGACGACAGCTCTGATGGCCATTCCAAAAAAGAATTCCAAAATTGCTTTGAAGGGTGGACTAGGTGCTGGCATCGGTGCATAATTTCCCAAGGGGAGTATTTCAAAGGTGACCATAGTGATATTCAGCAATGAGGATGTGGCACTTCTTTAGGATGAGTTTGTGAACTTAATTGTCATATTGTATTAATATTTCTTGCAACTATAGGATGTATTCTTGCAGTGGGTGCATAGCCTGTTTCTTCAAATTCTTATGTTAAAGAAGAGCTTCCTTAAAGGGATGTCCAGGTTCTTATTAATCCTTACAAGTGGGTTGAGAGGACGATTTCTCTTCTGTATTTAGTGGGCAAGTTTGCCTAAAAGGGATGAAGTGAAGATGACTCTACCAAATGGGCCATCATTCAAGAAAATACTTCATTGAGTCAGTTTTTTCTGCTTCAATAAAACTTGCAGTATTCACTGTTGTCTCAATGATTTGAAGGCCCCTGATGGACTCGTCTGAATACAAGGATCAGAGCATTCCACATTAATTACAAGTGTCCATTAGAAGGTCCAGGAGTGGTTGTGCAGGTAAATAAATGGGGCCAGAACAATCTGTAAAAGCACAGGGCCTAATATAAATCAGACCAACACGGCCAGCGGGCTTCATTGGGATCAGGCGTGTGATTCAGACATAATATAATTTATGGCTGCTGCTTCTCTCTTCTTCCATATAAACATTTTGCGCCTTTTGGAAGGATTCTTTACCATCTATTCCAGGCAACAGACCCAAAGATATAGTACAGAAAGGGAGCATAATTTGGCAATAAAAATGTTGTAATAAGTGATTTTATATAACTGAAATGCCAGTTCCTTTACTACAGCCTCCCACTCATTTTACAACCAGTTAATATTTTTCTGAACTTTTGTGTTGCATTCTACTCAGCCACGTCTGCAATGTTTTTTGCCTATTTTTCTGCCAGAGTCACAAGAATAAAGCTGTCAGATGGTCTGCAAAGCCATTTTTCTTGTCTGGCAAATCGTCTAGAGGCAACTATAACCTGCTTCCTGCTCCACTATGTAAGAGGAGTAGCCTGCCTCAACAAAACAGAATTTAAATATTCTTTTGATCTGTGTTATTTACGGGCATCTAGGGTGAATGAGTGAAAATATATTTCACCAACATTTTTTGACCTCGTTCCAATGGGACTGGGGGAGGTATTCCAATTCAGCACATCCTCATATTGACATGCTTAGAGAGACGCTATATAGCTTTCCAACAGGAATAGCTCGAGGTATTTGAACTGTAATAATTAATGGGGCTGCTCCTAGGGGAAGAAAGATACAGAAAGAAAGTGCCTCAGAAGAAGAAAATTAAGAACTGAAGTGGGCTAATGGTATACAGTAGTTAGGCTTTGAATGTGATGAGGATTTATGGTTTCAATTAGTGCTGGAGAGCAATTTTAGAAAGTTATTAGCAGTCGACTGGCATTCTCAAAGATGGCTCATTTGTGTATTGCTCAAGATTAGCTAGGTCTTTAGTTGTTTACAAACACACATGGTGGCTTGCATTGAATGTGCGGAAGTGCCTGCAATATTACCTATTAGGAGGTCTTTAGCAGAGATGAAGGCTGGTGCTTTGGTTTCTTAGTACTCCTGTGTGGGCAAAGCAAAACTCAATTTGTAACATTTTCTTGCATTTAAGAAAAACAAAAAAAGTTGATTTTCCCCACCTGTTCTAAACTCTGATATGGTATTTCAAATGAATAGCTCCCCCCCTCAACACATTCCCTCATATTTAAAATTCTTAAATGCCTCAAATACTGAATGTTGTGCTGCCTTGAATATAAATTAATTTTTAAAATCTCCCCACTGGACTGTTTTGCACTGAGATCCATAAATCTTTATGTCGAGTGTGCATATTTTTCTCCTTTAAAGCTTCTGGGGCTTTATTCATCTGGTGAAAAAAGTCTCCAGTAGATTGAGGGATCTGCAAACACAACAAAACATGCTCAGTCCCAGGGCATTGAAAGCTGTGCCTGGTTCCCCTTACATCAAACATCAGGGAAAGCATTAAATCACCTTGAGCCTGCAGACCTGGGCCTCAGCATCTCACAGAACCCTGAACAGTTTCCGCAGCCCATTCGTACAGGAAATACAAGGTAACCCTTCCCACACATGGTCACGTTAGGATTCCTCGTAAGATGGCAAACCCTTGGTCCAGGGGCGATGCTCTCACTACAAGAGAACAGTGACTTGTGTTTTGCGTGCCTATTCTATACGGCTATCGAGGGTATGGTTCTTTGATCCCCAAATTCAAGTGGGTAAGAAATAGAAATTTCATAATTTTCATTATTTATTTATATCCTAACCAAGGATATTTCCTTATTTGAAAAGCATTCATTTTAAATAAAAATATGTATCTCTCTAAATCAGATTAATGTACCCAAACCTTTATTCTACCAGCTGAGGGAGACTAATTTGTGACCTGTAATCTGAAAGACTTATGTGATAGAAAACCAGGGTAAGGCCTGCTGACAGTGACCTGTCCCACTTCACTGAGGACCCTTGAAATTGAGCATCCTCCTACTTCTCTGCCAGTAGACGCACTGCTATGTACTCATTCCCTTTTGAGATCTATCTCCTTGTTCCCTGACCCTCCTGTGAATAAATTCAGTAAATTTAAACATTGGAGACTAATTTGTGACCTGTAATCTGAAAGACTTATGTGATAGAAAACCAGGGTAAGGCCTGCTGACAGTGACCTGTCCCACTTCACTGAGGACCCTTGAAATTGAGCATCCTCCTACTTCTCTGCCAGTAGACGCACTGCTATGTACTCATTCCCTTTTGAGATCTATCTCCTTGTTCCCTGACCCTCCTGTGAATAAATTCAGTAAATTTAAACATTTTACCGGTAATAGGAACAGAGATCCCAGTATTTTGTTTTCAGTTCTGCAAAAATCCCAGGGCAAAGAGAGAGCAAGGGTCTGGCTCTTTGGAATGAAGAAGATAAGAACCCAAACATGTTAATATCTGTAAAAACTTATCCTGTCTTCAGTCTATTGCAGGTGTAAGGAGGTGAGAGACCCATCCTATACTTTTCCTTTCCTATCCAGAAAATGAGTGTATTCCTCTCAATTTTGATTGTCTTGGGCCTCTCTTAGAAACTCAGTTATTGCTGTATGAGGAATAGAGAAGAATAGATACAGGACAGAAAAAAAAAATAAATCCAAGAAAAGGGGATTCCCGGAATTATAAGTATTGAAATACAAATACAGTCTTCTTATTGTCACCCAGCCATGAGTGTGAAGTCACTAGAAACACAGGACTGAGTCTGAATCTCTAAAATGCCAATGATGAGGTTCATGGTTTTATCTAACCCTTTACTGATGTAATTTATTTTTTGCACTGGGTTTTGACTGCATGGATTGGGAGACCTTGGAAAAAAGTTCAGGTACAAGCTTCCTGGAAATAGACCACAGAGGCTAACATCAACCTACTTGTTCCTTCGTACCACAGAAGGGCAGAGGGATTATAGGAAATAATTGAGTTAGTCAATAGACAGCTTAGGAGTGGTGTATTTAAAATGATCTACTCTATATTTTAAAATATAAAGGCCACAACAATTGCAGACTTGATCCCCCTAAAGAAACAAAAATAAAAAGAGAGACCGGAACTGATGACTGTTGTAAGATCTTAACCAACATAATATTTTGTCATTTCCTGTCTGGTTAATCACAGAATGGGTTATTTCATTTAAAATTCTTTGTAAGAATTCTATAAATTAAAAAAATGCAAACTGTACAGTTTCATGTTAAAGAATGTTATATTCTTATTACACCAACAAAGAATCTCCCTTCCCAACAGTTCTGATAAAAGTATTGACCCTCAGAAGTTCTGATTGAGACAAATGTCTACTTTTGAACCAACTATAGTGGCCGGGGCCAAGTGGTCCCTTGCAAGTGGACATCTCTAATTTCCAGGCCATTTAGAAAAACTCAGTCAAGTCAGAAACATCAGTATAAACTTGTACCAGAATGCCCAGGTCTGCTTTGATATATGACTGCCTGGTTTTGCTTTATGTGGGGAAGGGAGGAATAAAAATGTTGTTTAACCTGAAAAAAATTGTATTTGTTCTCATTACATTTATCATTGTTTGATAAATGATACTTCTGGATGCAGACATCACTAATCTGTGAGATCTTGTATTGCTGTGTGATACATGTAGAGAAATACACCTCACATGAGGATGCTAATAATTTTTCATGTCAGTACACTGAATTTGAGGGTACTGTAGTATGTGGGATCTGCAAAGAAGCTGAACAAAGCTGAAATCCACTTTGTGTACTCTGAATTTTAATATGCAGGAAACAGCAGGCTGTCTACCCATACAAAGTGGCCTTAAAAACTAAGTAGTTAATCTCAAGGCAAATAATCTGATATTTTAATAATTAATTCAACTCCTTAAAAAAGATGGTTAAGAAGCCAGTTATCAATAGTTTTAAAATATAATTGTTTTACTGGATTCAACTTTAAATGAAAATTTAATGTTTAGATGTAGACAAGTGAGGATATAGATGTTTTAATAATAGATTATTTTTGGTAATGATTCAAAAGACTGCTAATGATAAATTTGTAGCAACTGGTGAAATAATCGAGGTCAGGGGAAGATTCACAATGGTAGATGCAGAGTGTGTTCAGGGAACATGGGGAGAGAATAACATGGAAAGAAAATTGTCAAGATACCACATTTATTTCCCTTGGTTTTGTGTCAAAGGTTCATTTTACTTTCATTATGATTTGAGTGTCAGGAATCACGTAAAAAGAATTTAACAAAACAAATTTCTCAGTGAACTTTTAGTGAAAGAACTTTTTGGTTTAGAAAAATGTTTAAAATAGAATAGGTAGACAATACCAGTATCAGAGGGAAGACTCTAGGTAGAGATCCACAAAATCTAGTTTCTAAATTCAGTTCTGACACCATATATTTAACTTTGGACAAGGCTTAATCTCACTTTATCCCAGTTTCTTTTGAAAATAAAGGTGATGAACTAGATAATCCTAAATATCCCATTGAGCCTTAAACTGTGTGATTCTATACACCCCTTTTTAAAAAGTTGCTGCAGTAGAATTGTAACAGATATCCTAAATCAGAGATAGTAGCAATTGCGGATGTTGAAATATATTCATTTGAGCAATAAAATCAAGTTGTAAACATAATTGAACATTCTCTCAAGATAGTTTCATATTCATCAACAGCCTGCTTAGCATTACTTGATTGATGCCATTGAATAGAAATTAAAAGGCAGTCACAAACATTTGTAGGAGTCATATTTTCTTTGATAAATGGATTGTGGGTTTGGAGGCAAGAAAACAGCATTTCAATTCTGCTTTCCTGCTTCCTGTCTTCTTCTTCTAAAGTCTACTGAGTTTTCCTTTGCCTTTTTAGAGAAGCTGAAATAAACAAAGTCATGTCTAATTCACATACAGCATCTCATTTTCACAGGACGTTTGCCTGTGTACTAGTTCCATCCCTGCAGGTGAGCAGTTCAGGGAACAGTATTGAATGGTTAACTCCAGGTGCCAAACTGGTTCAGACACAAAGTACTTTATAAAAGAACGTGTGTTTTATAAAAATAATCTCTGCTTTTCTTTTACAATCCTGTCTTTATAGACATAAGGAGACCTGGGACAACATGCGGAATACTAAGAAGAATGAAGTCATTAAAGATTGGGAAATTGATATTTTGGTTTCTGATTTGTTCAAATAAATGGTGATACCATTCATGAGCTGAGAAATATTAGAAAAGGACCGGATTTTAGGGGACAAGTGATGAGTTCAGCATGTTTGTGTGCATTTCAGGTACCTTGGAGAAGGCCAAATGGAGATGTTCCAGGAACACAGAATATATGAGTCTAGAGCTCAGTAAAAAGGTCTGGGGTGGAAACATCAATGTGGACACCACTGGCATGTTCTTCTGGTAAATTAAAGATAATGTGTCCATGGAAAAGAGTCTCTGAGGAGAAAGTACCACAATATAAATCTCTCCCATGTCTCACCTCATTTACACCATGCAAAAATCTCCTGGGTGAATATTATTAACCTCATTTTACAGATTAAAAGAAGTGAGGCTCAGAAATAACAGACAAGCACTTATCCCATGGTGAAACACTCCTTTTTACCTTCATCCTCTACTTTTCCTAAAGTCAAAATTATAAAATGTGGTTGTTCCCTCTCTAGACTCCATTCTAATTAAAATAAGCACCGATAAAATAGCAGTTGCTGGTGGAAATCAGTCAAGGAAGAGATGTTGTCTATGGTTTCTCAATGAAGACCTGTTTGATTTCTACTCTGGCTGATGGATACTATCAGATAATGAAGAGAGATCATATTTAAGGGAAGAAAAGCTTTTAGCCATCCTCCTTGAACAATCAGCTATTTGATGAAAAAACTGTTATTTGTATTACTATTTCTCATTCTTACTTGAGTCTTGTCAGCTCAGAGTTTAATTTTCTTGCAATATTTTTTCTATTATTATCTTTCCATTTTTATTAAATGTCTGTCACTGGACTTCTCTGTGGTCAGAATGCCAATGCCACATGTAGTTTTTAATGCCAGCTTGGGCTTCAGTATTACTCCAGCATCGTGGGTTTTTTCCTTATGGACGTGTCCAGCCCTTTTCTTCCTGTCATGTCAACCTTGACACTGGAAGGCTGCAAGCCAGTCACAGACATATACACAAGTGTTTAGTACTAGAAACAGAGTGGGATGTTAGAGTCAGCTGAGGTTGGGGAGGGAGGAGTTATGTAAGTCAGATAATTGTATAGCAAATATCATAATAGCTTGAAGTTTATGATAACAAACATTTCCAAGATGCAGGCAGTCCCCATGGAAACAGGGCTTTGCTGTTGCAGTTATGTCAGAATTTTCTTCAGTAAATAATCAGTGATAGCACATGCTTTCTTTCCTCATTGTCCTTGTCACAAAGGTGAATCCTCAAATGGAAAGAGAGAATAAAAGGAGAGAGATGCTACTGATTTCTGGAAGATAGAGGAAATGTCTTCTAGAGGACCCCACCAACAAGAAAGACAGACAGCAATGGGAGTTTAAGGCTGAAAGGCTTTAAAAAAAACCAGACAACAATGGATAAGCACATTTCACTTCAGGCTGTTTGGCAATTTGATGAAGAGGCTTTGGTCCTGGGTAGTTTATTGCCACTGGTGAATGTTTACTGGGTCCCAAAAATCAAGGCTTTTTATGAGGCCCTGAACATGATGAGAGAGAGTCTAAGTTCTGTAGGGCCTGGAATTTATACAATGAGGAGATGAAGTGGGTAGGGGGTGTCCTTAAAGACAATAATGTAAAATCCTGAATACAGAATTAGACACGGGGCACTGGGAGGTCCCCAAGCAAAATGAGGTCCTGAAGTTTAAGCTTCACTGGCTTCATGGTAAATCCACCTCTGATCCTAGAAGTGGAGTAATAAATAATGATAAGCCAATAACAACAATAACAGCAGCAGTAGCAGCTACTGTGTACTGAGTACCTAACCAGCTAAGCAGCGTACATGCATTATCTCATTCAATCCTCACCAGAATGCCATGAGTTAGAAACCAATTTTTGCTGTTGAGAAACCAAGGAACAGTCACTTTCCAAAGGCCCCACAATAGTGGAATTAAATTCAAAATCAGAGATACTGACTCTAAAGCACAAGCTCTTAATCACCAAAGTATAAGGTTCTTAAGAAGTTCTAAATAACATTATGACATTATGAAGTTATCTAAGACAATCCTGGAAAGATCAGAAAAAGTTTCTTCCTGGAGGAGACAAAACTTTAAAGTAGTATGTCTTAACCTCAGCATAATTGACATTTTGGCTTGAATAATTCTTTGTTCTGGAGTGTGTTCTGTGAATTATAGGGTATTTAGTAATATACCTGGCCTCTACCCACTAGATGCAGTAGCAACCTCTCTTAAATTGGGGAAAATGTCTCCAAATATTCCCTAATGGCCCCTGGCTGGGGATAAGGGGATCACCCTAGTTGACAATCAGTGACTTAAAGAATGAGTAAGAGGTAGCTAGGTGAGAAAGTGGAGGAGGGGCATTCCTGAGAGTGGTCATAGCAAGAACAAAAGCAGAGTAGTGGAAAACAACATGATAGATACAAGGGCAGGTAATTTCATGCTGCTTGAGGCAAAGGGCAAGGCTGAGGACTAGCTGGTGGTGAAGCAGGAAGAGGTCAAATTACAGAGGTGATCAAATGTCATACTAAGGAATTAGAAATTTATGCTATCAAAGGGGATGGGATGCATAAAACCATCATGACATATGGTATTAATATTATCAGCAATACATTTTCCAATAGTCCTCTGGTTTCTGTGGACAATATATCTGATGGTGACAAGTTCAGCTCAGTTAGCTTTGCCCTTTCTATTTTAGACGTGGATTATGCCCTAAAAGCTGTCAAGAAATCACCCAAAATTCCTAGAGAAATGAAAGTAACACTGGCTTACTGACAATTCACTTCCATCTCTGGAAAACAGAAATCTCAATACAACCCTATCAAGCTGGCAATGCCATCTTCTGATATGATGTGCTAGGAAAATCTTTTCTGCTTAACAACTGCATCAGCTTTATGAGGGAAACAGTGTATAAGACAGATCAAGGCATCCATGGAAAATCTGTATAAAATATCCATTCTCTCTTCATCTGTGCTTAAAACAGAGAAGGAAGTGTAATGAACCACAAAGATGTGACTATGAGCATCAGCCATTGGAACTATTTGAACTATAAGAGCAGCATTTCCATAGTATGGCAGATATTGTTCATTGCCTATCTAATATCCATTCTCCACTTTGTCCTTACTAACAACTCCTGATTTTGTGCCGGCAACAATACTATGTTCCCAGCTAACATTACTTACTTCCTCAGATTCCTGTGCAGCTAGAGGTGGCCAAGTGACCCAGACAACTAAGATATATGCAGGTATTATTGGATGGAGCTTCCCCACTAAAACTCCCTGTTAAAGGTAAGTATGTAGTTAAATTCAGAATTCTCTAATATTGTAACGGGGGTGGGTAAAGCACTTGTAACTCTAGTATAAAAGGTAAAACTTTACCCTTGTAGTTAGAAGTATAACTCTAACTACAATAACTTGTTAATAGATAAACAAAGTAAAAAGATGTGAATTGTGACATCAAAACATAAAATGTGTGTGGGGGGAGTGTAAAAATATTTAGCTTTTGTCTGCATTCAAAGTTAACTTGTTATTAGCTGAAAAGATTGTTATGAATATAAGGTTTTATGTAAGCCTTGTGGAAACCACAAAGCAAAAATCTACAGCAGATACACAAAAGATAAGGAGAAAGGAATCAAAGCATATCATTACAGAAAATCATCAAATCACACACAAAAGAGAAATCAGGAGAGGAAGAAAGGAAAAAAGGAACTACAACATAGCCAGAAAACAATAAAATGGCAATAGTAACTCCATACTTATTAATAATTACTTTAAATGTAAATGGATTAAAGTCTCCTATCAAAAGACACAGAGTGGCCAAACTAATAAAGAAGAAACAAACAAACAAAAAATTACACATGAGATCCAACGATATGCTGACAATAAGAGACTCACTTCAGCTTTAAAGACACATATAGTCTCAAAGGGAAGAAATAGAAATAGATATTCCATACAAATGAAAATCAAAAGAGAGCAGGGAAGCTATAATTCTGTTAGAAAAACAAACTTGAAGACAAAAACTGTAACAAGAGTCAAAGAAGGTCTTTATGTCACTATATCAAGGGGTTAATTCATCAAGAGGGTATAACAACTATAAATATTTATGTGTCCAACATTGGAGCACCAAAATATATACAACAAGTATTAACAAATCTGAAGGGAGAAATAGACAGCAATACAATAATAGTAGAAGACTTCAATACTCCACTTTCAACAATGGATAGATCATTCAGATAGAAAATCAATAAGGAAACACTGGACTTAAATGACATATTGACCAGATGAACCTAAACGACATACACATAACACTACATGAACAGAAGCAAAATACACATTTTCCCAGATAGATCATATGTTAGACCACAAAACAAGTCTTAATAAATGTAAGAAGATTGAAATCATATCAACTATCTTTCCAACTACAATGGTATGAAACTAGAAATTAATTACAAGAAGAAAACTTCAAAACTCAAAATTATTTGGAGATTAAACTACATGCTCCTGAACAACCAACAGGTCAAAGAAGAAATCAAAAGGGAAATAAAAAAATAACTCTAGATAAATGAAATTGGAAACACAATATACAAAAACTATGGGATGTAGCAAAAGCAGTTCTAAAAAGAAAATTTATAGTGATAAATGACTACATTAAGAAAAAAGAAAGTTTTCAAATAAACAGCCTAACTTTACATGTCAAAGAAATAGAAACAAAAGCAAAAAACTACATCCAAAGTCAGTAGAAGGAAGGACATAAAGATCAGAACACAAATGAGTGAAATGGAGACTGAAAGGACAATAATAATAAAAATAAATCAATGAAACTAAGAGCTGATTTTTTGAAAAGATAAACAAAATTGACAAAACTTTAGCTAGAAAAAAGAGAGTGAAAATTCAAATAAAATCAGATATGAAAGAGGAGATTTACAATTGATGACAGAAATACATGGATCATAAGAAACTACTATGAGCAATAATATGCCAATGAATTAAATAACCTAAAAGAAATGAATAAATTCATAGAAATATACAACCAACCAAGATCAAATCATGAATGAATACAAAATCTGAGTAGACTGATTATTAGTAAGAAGATTAAATTAGTAATCAAAAACCTACCAACAAATAAAAGTTCAGGACCAGATGGCTCCACTGCTGGATTCTACCAAACATTCAAAGAATTAATACCTATCCTTCTCAAACTCTTCCAAAAAATAGAAGAGAGAACACTTCCATAATAAATTTAAGAGGCCAGCATTACTCTAATGCCAAAACCATATAAGAACACTACAAGAAAACAATATAACAGGTCAACATTCTAATGAACATAGATATAAATATCCTTGACAAAATAAAACAAACTGAGTTCAACAATACATTAAAAGGATTACACACCATAAACAAATGAGATTTATTCCAGGATGCAAGGATGGCTCAACATCCTCAATCAAACAATATGATAGACCAAATTAACAAAACAAAGGATTAAATTCATATGATCATCCCAATAGATGAAGAAAAAGTGTTTGACAAAATTCAACATCCGTTTTTGATAAAAACTCAACAAAGTGAGTAAAGAGGGAATGTACCTCAACATAAGAAAGACTGTATATAAAGATTTCCAGTCAAGATGGCGGAGTAGGTAAATGTTGTAACCACATGACCACATCAAAATTACAACTGAACTACAGAACAACCATCAAGGAGAATCGCCTGAAGTCTAGTTGTACTGAAGCCCTACAACTCCGGGCATACAGAAGAAGCCACCTCAAGACTGGTGTTAGGATGGATAGAGATGTGGAATGGGCTGATCCCACACCCACATGTGACCGTTACAAATTGGGAGGGATATGTTGGTTGCAGAGGTCCGCGCAGGAGGAGCAAGGGTGTCCCAGATCCATGCTAGGCTCCCCAGCCCAGGGTTTCGATGCAGGGGAGAGAAGATTCCATAACTTCTGCTTGTGAAAAGCAACAGAGAATGTGGCTGAGTGAGAAGAGGGTGTCTGGAGTCACAGGCATTTCTCTTAAAGGGCCAGCACATGGATTTACCCACTGAAGGACTCACTTGCCCTGAGCTCCAGCGCTGGGGCAGCATCTCAACAAAAGTCACCAGGGACACACAGGAGGAACTGAGTTGTCTGATTTCAGGACGATGGCTGGAGGGGAAGCTTTCTCCATGATGAAAGAGCTGACAGAAGTCATTGTTTCTTTGTTGAGTCCCACCCACCTCCACCCTCCCAGTGTGCAGACACAGGCAGCCACCATATCTGAGTCTCCATCAACCTGGTTAACATCATTCATTTACCCCATCTAAGATTTGAGCACATCCAAGCCAGTTTCAGTTGCTTTTCTGTACAAACTACTTGCCTTGGCTCATGCTGTAGACTTTCCTGAAATCTCTCAAAAGTTCACAAAACCTAAACAAGCAGCATCTGGCTTCAGCATGTCCTGTACCTCTGGCAGAGCAACCCTAAGCCTGGTACTAATGACAGCAGGCCTTGGTGGCTTGGCCACTTGAGGCACCTCTAAGCACAGCACACAGGTGGCAGCCATCTATGGATTGTTTTGTGTCTGACCCTAGGTGGTCTAAGGCAGGGCCCAGGCTGCAGCTGAATTTGGCCTAGAGGAGGCCCCAGGGCTGGCAGGCCCAATGGCCAGCTTTGGACTGGGCTGGAGCATCACCAGGCTGCCTCCAAAAATTACATACCCAGAGGGCAGACTGAGCTGAAGTCTCTGCTGAAGTAAATCCTGCTCCATAGGGTCAGCTCAACCCCTGCACAACAGCGCCTCCACTGTGAGGCCAGTCCTCACAACAAATCACCCTGAAGGTCAATCCCTCCTATTGATGTGCAAGCAGCAACCAAGGCTCAACTACAACAGGAGGGCACACACAACCCACATAAGGGATACAACTGGAGCACTGACTCTGGTCACCAGGGAGACTGTGCCACTGTGAAAAAAACGATCACAGTTGAACTGTATTTTTGTTTTAATCACATGTTTTAAAAAGTGATGATGACCATGGGAAAATAAATTTAGATACAAGGTTTTGACATACATACATGGAATATACATGACTAAACATATTAAATAACACTCTAGCAGAAAGATGGCTACACTATAAACATGAAATCAGTAAATTTACATTCACTTTGATAAATAAGTATATATCTATTCATCTAGATTTAACTACAAGTGCAATTAAAATTGGGTTAAAAATAAAATTAAGTTTATTATGGTTGAAAAAAATAGAAGGCCATATATAATAAGCCCATAGCTGACATCATACTCAATGGCGAAAAGCTAAAGCTCTCATTACAAGAAAAAAAAAATTGTAACTATGCGTGGTGATGGATGTTAACTAGACTTATTATGAATCATTATGTTGTACATCTGTACATATAATATAATATTAAATTTCAATTATATATCAATTTTTAAAAAGTCATACCAACATACACTCCCTACAAGAGTATTTGAAAGTACATATTCTTCACATTTTTACCACTATAATATAAAATCTTAAATTTGTGCTGATCTGAGAGGTTAAAAACAAAAAAAAAGTAATGTTTTCCTGAGTTAAGTTCTTTAATTATAAGCAAAGTTGAGTATCTTATATATTTTTATTCATTTAAAAAATTTTCATTTCTTTCCTTATTATTAGGTGAGTGATTTATTAAATGCTTATGAGCTATTTGAACCAGGGAATACCTGTGTTTTATAATGTACCTCATAAGAGCCATAGAAGTACTGTAGTATTAAGGTACATTTTAGTGAAGGGCTATTTTCACAGTGCCAAATAGTTGTGAACTAGTTTGTAAGTTATTAGTTTTATTTGATCCAAGATTATACTGAGGGTGCCAACATATGTCTTAGATTATTTGCCCTAAGTATGAGATACAAGCCTTCTTATAAGCACAGTGATTAGAAAACTTGGATTTTTTTTCTAAGATGAACTCTTTATTCTTTGATGAAATCTATGGCAATGGTGGTAGGATAATTCATATACGTATTAGGGGTGATATGGTGATATTCTTTGAGGATGAGCATAATAAACTTCTTTTTATTTCTTATACTTTTTTTGTTTGTTTGTTTGTTTGTTTGTTTGTTTGTTTTTTACTTGGAGGCAATACAAGTAAAGCGTTGGCTTAGAGAGCAGATTAGTAGCATAAAATGATAAAATGGATGAGATCAGCTAAAGGAGGGGACTCCTTCCTCTCTATTTCTGTTTCCCCTCTCTTTCTGCTCTACCCAAAATCCAAAGGTCTGTTCATTCTGCTCTCCCCCTCACTTACTAAGCCACAGACTCACAAGTCTTCTGAGAATACCTATAACAGTCAAACTCTCTCCTGCCTCACAGACTTGGCTAGCACTTGCTGTTCCTTCTTCTCAGGCTCTCAGCAAGTCTGGTTTCTTATCTTTTTGCAGGTCTCTTCTGGAAGGTTATCTCTTCTGAGGAGCCTAACCTGATGCCTACCAAAGGTGGCCACGGTTACATTTTATCACAAGACTCTGTTGGTTTCTTTTCTGGTACTTATTATCACAATTATTTAACTGTGTGATTTTAAAAAATATAATGTAAAAAATTAAAGTGATTATTTTGTTGATTCATTTATTTTATAATTTCTCTCACTTGACAATGAACTCCATGAGAAGAGGATTTTGGTTATCTAGTTTGCACTGAATTTGTAAATATTTCCCTGCCTTATGCTTGGGCTATGGAAACGTTCCCAGACCTCTATGGAAATCGAATGATGGAAACATGCCTCCCTTGGCTTGTTGGGAAAGATTACAAAGTCTAGGCTTTTATAATGATGTTGAACAGAAGGAAATTTGCATTAATTCCCCCCCCCCAAAAAAAATCTCTGAAATTATAAGCACTACTGAGACTACATATCGGGTTGAAAGTATACTTGCTATTAATTTAGCTTATGTTTAACTAGAGGTATAATTAGGCTCATGGTATGAAAAGTTATATCAGTTTACACAGACACTTGATTGCTCAGTTCATCATTACTAAGTGCCTATAAAAATGAACTAGAAGCTGGAACGTATATTTGACACACTCTTCTGTGTAAATACATTTGTGAAGACAGGTGAGTAGTCACATATATTATCCACGTGTTTAGAAGTTGCAATTTAACAATATGTGCCAAAAAAAGTAGCATCAGCAAAAGAACAAAACTAACAATATGATTTTGTTAAATCAATATGTGTATATATGTATATAAATACAGTTATTTTTGTATTTACATACAAACATATATTTATCCAAAATTAATATATGATATATTTACATTATATGTATATGTCTATATACATATAAAGAATAAGTTTCCTGACTCATTTAAAAAAAACACAAAATAGCAACCGTTCATGGATAACTCAACATTGTTTTTCATTAATCACACAACCACTACATTACAAATATTTCTCTTTATTGTTATCTCAGAGGTGTTTGTCATGCTTAAATTGAATGACCTTTTTATAATTCATAAGGAAAGAAAGTCTGCATCCTTTAAGCACCAATTCAAATTGAAATCTTAATCTCTTTTCATGTGCCCTCTATCTGTGTGTTCGATTTCTTAACATCCTCAGATATTTTCACACTTTATAAAATAAACTCTACCTCTCCTCTAAGGTTGAGGATGTTCTTGCTATTTAGAAAAGGTCAAGCGATATTCTTTCCTGAAAAGTATTGTCACTGTCTGATAATTATTCCATCATGACTCATTTGCTTTTTGCCTTCAATTTGAGGACATATGACAGAACATTTTCATTTTCGTAATTGCCCTCTTTAATTGCTGACTAACATCAGAGCTGAGAGAAGAGATGAAAGCGGCCTTGTTCAACTAACATGTTTCTTCCCAGAGCAAGTCTTTGAAATTCAAACAAAGACTTGCAACAAGTTGGGCTTTAAGATTATTGCATAAAACAATAATAGCCAGACAAAATCTACAGACCCTTTCCCAACGCGTCACTATTAGAATGGATTAGATGTAGAGCCTCACACTTGTTGGAACAGAACAGAGAAAAGCTGAAGACATAGTACATGCACATCCTTACGAACCTGTTAGAAACCCTCTGGGTTTGACTGTCTGGTCTTCCATCCTAGAAGCATATGGAAGTTTAGGCAAATAAAATAGGAAACAGAGAAAACCCTGAAAAATCACCCCCAAGGCATGCAATGAGCCAGCGGCTGAGCTTGACCAACCTCACTGTCTAGAGCTAGTGGAGGGGGTGGGAGATGAGGGTAAAGGGGATCAAATATACGGTGATGGAAGGAGAACTGATTCTGGGTGGTGAACACACAATGGGATTTGTAGATGATGTAATACAGAATTGTACACCTGAAATCAATGTAATTTTACTAACAATTGTCACCCCAATAAACTTTAATTAAAAAAAAAAAAAAGCTAGTGGAATTGCCTATTCTCTGCAAGGAAAACTAGATGACCAAAGTTTCCAGAGCCTGACCCTGTAACCTCATCATCTGCCTCTAAATCTTTCCAGAAGAAAAGTCCCCCAGCATCTCATGTTCTCCAAAGTGACTGCTGTGATATTAATAAAAACCAGGAAGACTCCATGCTCACTCCAATCGCAGGGGAGACAAGGTAAGAGAGAAGCCCCTAAGGTAAGAGAGAAGCCCCTAAGAGACAGAGATGCTGTCTGCTCCTCCTTTCAAAGCACCAAGGCACTTCATCAATATTCACAACCACTCTTTAAACTCTCGATTCTTTTTTGTTGAGTCACAAAAGATGTCCTCAGTTGCACAGTACTTGTTGGAAAATCATTCCAGTTGTGAAATAATACCCATTACATGGTTCAAAAATTAAACTAGAAATTTTGCAGGAGTGCAAAGAATTTAAAAGTGTGGTGTTCCATGCTTCTAACATGTGGTGTTCCAGTATATTCTAATGGGGATGTGCTGACTCTCATTAATATTAATTAGGCCCTCAGTATGAATATAAGTATGGGTGAAACACGTACTTAAGTATGGGTGAACAAGAGGAATAAACGACACCAGTTCTGCAAGACTCTTTCCAATCCACGGGACTCTTTTCCTTTGGCTGGCACTGCAGGCGAGAAAGTCCTTTTGTTTGTTTACTGAAACATAAATCTACCTGGAGAGCCTAACTCTAAATTACTGTTGCATTTCTGATGACAAGCTGCCACATAATTTAAATTTTAACAACTCTACAAGTTCCCATATTTCTTATTTGCGACTTGTCACCTCACAGATGAAGTGCATTGTACTATCATTTTAATAAATAGTTTTGAGTAAAGGATGTTTTTCTTTGTGTCCAAATTCCACCTGTTTATTTTTTCTTTCATTTTACTGACATATCCTGAGATCCTTCCTATGAAGGGCTTTAAAAAGTAATTTCATTTCAAAGGTAGCCATCACGTTTCAACGGCCAGTAAACCAAATGACCAAATAAAATGATGTCTTCAGACCACTGAAGAGGCTGTGAGTGACAATTCTGGTTTGTCAGTTTGTCTGAAGGGAAAGGATATTGTTGATTTCCCTTGTTCTGCCACTTAGCTATGAGTAAACATTTTTTTTTTTTTTAGAATATCTGTCTTCTTGGGTTTCTCATGAATGAAATAGTTTCCCCATAACTGTAGATAATTACCTAGTATATTTGGGAAAATGGATGGAGTCCATCTTCATGACAGAGATGGTACTTAGAAACGGATTGAGTCCAGTTGGATTCACCATTCAAGCTATGAAGAAATGGGTATCAAGCGACTTTTAATCTTGTATGAAACAAAAAGATTAAACTGTCAATATTACGATGAACCGCCGTGACGAGCCAGAGGATAGTACCGCACTCTCAGTGCTGCTTCTAATATGCATGCAAGGAATAGATTTTTCCTGATAACACATGTAATTAGAGTGCAGAACGAAGTGTCCTGTTCAAATTCATGACATGCCCAACTAATAAAGGAAGAGAGGATAAGGCCCTTGCTATTTATTTGCATGAAAGGCTTCAATATAGAATATACTTTAGAGAAATTAGTTTTTAATCTAGGTGACTAGATGAGATTTTGACCCTGAACTGTTTTTTGAGTTGACCTGTGCAAATTTATGCAGGAATAGGACTGTGATGCTTACAAAGCAGACAGGCATTGCTTTTTTCATTAATTCCTGAATGTCTCATATAGTCAAGAGAAGCAGAAAATTGGTCCTTTTCAAAGCCCACTGTAGGAGAATTTGCTTTTATGAAACATAATGAGCAAAAGTTGATAGGAATCTTAGCAGAAATGTATTCTTTTTAAATTTAGACATTCAAGAAGTTAGATGCATTCATTCTGCAGTGATGGTTCTCCACTGACCTGTATAAAACAGAAATCTACAGTTGTATATTGTTATGAATATATTTGAGAGGCCTCTTGCTATCATAGTACCAGCTCTACAGGGTGAATTATGGACTACACAATGTGTACTTGAAAGAAAGCTATACATTGACTCTTGTGCTTGTTTATCCATGATAAAGGTTAGCGTCACATCCACTGGATATATGCAAGATATTGCTTTTTAAAGTAGAAGTCTTTTCGTTTTTAAAAACAACTGATATCATCGTTATCCGTATCAAGTATCATGCAGCTGCAGAAATCTACACTTACGATGCAATGAAAACTAGCTAAGCATGAGACATAAGGCAAATGTCTCATGTTGTCTGGTTAACATCACTTGAAACACTAACAAATAAGAATGAGTGTCAGATCCCTCATGCAGACATGAAATATGAAAGGAGTTTGGCCCATGTTAGTAAAAGCCACCAAGAGCCACTCAAGCCAGAAACAGAGGAGTCTTTGCTTCCTCCCTTTACCTTTCCTCTCTCTTCCAAGCCATCAACAACTTCTGTCACAACATACATCACAAAGTTGTCAATTTTTTCCATCTCCATGCTGGCTTATATTATCACCTCTGGTTGCCTGGTCTCCAGAAAAAGTCTTTCCCTTTGTTTTTTAAGTCTCTCTCTCTCCTTGGCCTCCTCTTATTCGTTTCCTACAAAAGAGTGAGAATAAGCAAATTATGTTAATCTAGTTGAAAATCTCCCATGGCTTTGCCTTGCATTAGAATAAATCCAAACGTATTAAACCCAGGGCCTGTGGAATGCAGCCTCTGCTTCTGTCTCTCCTCGTTTCCCACGGAGCCCACACTGTAGGCCACACCGCTCCGCCATCTGCAAATTCTTTCTGTTTCAAAGCGTGCTGCTCTCCTTGCCTGGATCGCTCTTCATCCTGCTCATTTCCTCAGATCTCAGCTACAATAGTTTCTCCTTGGATAGGCCTTTCTTTGTTGCTATCTCTGCAGTAGATCTTGTCCTCTTAAACAATTTCTTTTGTTGTACGTATCACAATTTGCAGTAATTTTGTTTGTTGACCTTTTATTTTTTGTCCAACTCCCTATGAAAAAAGGTCAGTGTCATGAAGACAGGGCAATGTCCTTCTTGGTTACTGTCATAGCCACATAGTAAGTCTTCCATCAATATTTGTTACACAAATACATGGACTTCTTATAACTCTGCTTTCATAGATAGAGACTGCAAAAATGCAGAAGTGCAGGTAGATCCCAGAGGAAAAAACTTTGCTTGATTTATTTTTATGTTTAGGGACACCCAACCTAACACAAACGTTCAATTGTATCTAATTCTCACAAGGGGAACGTAAAAGGAATAGATACTCTCACATATTGCAATCATAAAGCTCACTAAAACTATATGTCTATATGTTTTTTCATTTGTGAGAGGGTGAGCCAAATTTTTCTCTGGGAGTGAGCTAAACCCCTTCTGGAAGCTTTTCTATCTCTTTTGGGCCACTTCAGTAACAGGAAGATACTAGAGTTGTAAACGCATCCCGAGTGTCCCATTTATTGCCAAAGAACATGTAGGCTGATTATATCCACTTGTGTGTATTCACGGTACAAAACAAGCATAACAAACAGGCTTGTAAAAATTGGCAAAGCACTTGGCTGATATCAGTGACATCTTTTACAAATCAGCCTGCAACTGGAGAGCTGAAGAAACTATTTTATAACAATATACAAGGAAAAAAGATTTTGTGGACAAATGTATGTTTTAAATGAAAAAAATATTTTACAATGTTCTATTTTAACTATATTATTATTAATTGTTCAAAGAAAAACTAGAAAGCAAGTAAAAATACTTAATGAACAAACTATCACTATACTTATTAAAATGCATTATTGCCTAAAGTAAAAATTTTATTCCATGTAATTCAAAACTTAAAAATGTGCAAACATGGGCATATTAAGGGATATATGAAAATTTCGTGTAAATTTTAAAAACAAAATGGTTGGTTTTGAAGAAATATGTCTAAAAACCATAGTTAGGAATTCATGGTTAGGGATAATTTAATGGCAATTCTCAGCTCCCGCTCCCCACACAAGAACGCAGGATGTGGCTAGGCCAAAAAGGAACACCCACGGAGCCATAGGTAGGGAAGTCATACCACTATGATCTCACTGGAGGCTGGATTCACATGACGTGCGATCTGCTGTCCGTTTTTCTGCCTGCCAACCGACCGACTCCACTCAACTTGACTCACCAACCAGCATAGCCGCGGCAGTTATATCAGTGGCCGATGGCTAACTGGCCACAGCTGACGGCCAACCAGCCACAGCCGACGGCCATCCATTACCTGAGCCAGCACCTTTCTACGTGAGGCCAAGAGCCTGGAAACTGCTCTCTGGGTCTCTGTCCCCACAGCAATTTTTATATATATGTCTAAAATATAAGTGAATGGAATGTCTTTTTCCTGTAACCAGAGACAAGTCCTGTCAAATATAATTCATCCAGTCAAATATATCAAGTTTATTTAGTTGAGGTTAAGTCACTGGGGAGATTCTGACCTCTGATTTTTTTAAGCCAGAATTTATTTCTACTTACAAATGTTCAATGGACTTTGAAACGGCCCAAGACCCAAAGACGTCCACGTTTAAAATAAGACCATTCTAAGGTGGTGTCTGTGAAGGGACGGCCCGGCCACCCAGATGCAGCGTAGCACGTTGGGCACAGAGGCTCTGATACGGCCTCCATGGGTCCCCACTGGTAAGCCTCCCTAACTTTGACATGGTTATACAGGTGCACACATGCGCACATGGGCCTGTGACCTTGTGGGTCCATGAACTTGTAGATCCAAACACGCATGTGCATCTATTTCACTACAGCCAATCTAACAGAGTAATAGAGTAATACTGGAAAATTCTGGGCTTTTAGAGCAAATGGAAGGAGGATATTACCAAGTTTATGTTTCTAGAATCAGAAAGATCCTTACAGATTGGGCTGAATCAGCTCTCCCTCCAAAGGAATGAGGTTGAAGGTCACCTTATGTGTGCAGCTCAGGCAGAACAGATTTAAAATGATGTATGAGAAACAGACAGAAAGCCACAGGACCACGCAATCAGAAGAAGCCCCTTGAAGAGGAGCCACAAAGTCACCTTCCTTTAACTATTAGGGGGAAATCCCCTGACTTAAAAGCTACTCTGCATCTGAAATTATAGTTCTTCTGGTGTGGTAACAAGACCCCTGTTATGAGAAATTGGCTATCTTGCACGGCCTAGGGTGGGACAAGAATGACAGATACTTAAAGGAGAAGGTTGAAACTCCTGGCCAAAAATTTTCAGCAACTGCTAAGAGAGAAAAAGTGAAATACTAGAGCTTCCCTGTACGAACTATTCATGCACACAAACACATGTGCACATTTACATGCACAAATACATGGCCATACACACAACATGCATGCACGTATGCAAACACACACCTGTATGCATTCACACACATGCACAAACATGCATGCCAATATTCAAATACACACCTATACGCATGCACATGCACACAAATATGCATGCACACATGCACACACCTGTATATATAACATATGAACACAAGCATGCATGCACATATGCAAACACACACCTGTATGAATACACACAAACATACATGCACGCACACACAAACACACTGAAGTTCTTGCACACATTCACAACATACATATGCACACATACCTGGATGTACACATATGTACACAAACACACACGCAGCACATGCTCTTTTGTATTTATTTTTGGCTGAACTGGATCATTTTTTATCCAGTTCAGTCATTTTCACTTACTCATTTTTTTATGTCTATAATATTTTACATTCAAGAATCTCTGTAGGAATTGTGTTTAGATCAGTGGTAACAAAATAGATGGCCCACAAATTGGGTTCAGTCCACGGACTTGTTTTATCTGACTCACAAAATATTTATGACACATTGAGTTGGTCACCAACATTCATAAATCAAGAGGTTTCATATAAAAACCAAGACTTTCAGATTCTTTTGAAAAAGGAAGAGATCTGGCAGCACTGGACCCACAGTCCTGCAATAGCAACAGCTGGCTGGAGCTGGAGCAGCTGCCCCTTCAGACTGAACCTGCGCTCTCAAAATCCCCAGGACGTCCATCTCCATTGCCTATTGTCTCTCACATGCTGATGTGCAGGTGCCAACCTGGGGAAATAGTTGCAATGCAACTCCTGCTTCAGTTGGTCCAAGGTGAGGCCTGAAATTCTGCGTTTCTAACAAACTTTCAAACAGTGCTGCTGCTGCTACTGCTCTCAAGATCATGCTTCGAGAGTCTAGTCAACCACAATCCCACCCCACACAGGCTTGCCAGACTTAGCACAGAAAACACAGGGCACCACCCAGGTAAATTTGAATTTCAGAAATACTGAATACTTTTTAAAAGTATAAGTATGGCCCACACAATATTTTGGATAGACTAATACAAAAAAAAAAAGTATTGCTTCTCTGAAATTTAAATTTAATTGGGCATCCTATATTTTCTCTGGTGACCCTAATTCCATACATAATGTTTTTGATGTCCCGTTGACTTGGCTGGTCCTTGTAGGCTTTTAATTGAGCAATTCTGAGACAGGGACTTGAGAGCTTGTGATTGATTGACAGCTCACAGGAGAAGGGGAGCCAGGGAAGGGGAAGGCAGGGGAAAGGCTTAAGCAAGGCCATAGTCTCACATGGAACGTAGCTTTAGCCCGATCCCAAGAGGAGCTCGGAAACACGGTTTGCACCACAGAGTTGGTCCCACTTTCCAGGTACAGAGAATTCTCTGGCGAAGAAGGTAAATGTTGGTCATTAACAACCCTCACAGTGAGGGGTGGCCAGGGGGAGATGTGTGAACCTTCCTAGTAAAGAGATTCTTGGCAGCAACAGCAACCGTTACTGTAGATATTCTTGTTGTAAGTAGCAGTTTGACTACATAGAGCATCCTCCCCTACGCAAAATTCACTCACGATTTTGATGTTCCACAAAGGCAGCATCATTTATTGAACTCTACCTTGATGAAACTTACTCTCTTTGGGGCATTACACACCGTAAACCCAGCCATAGTACTACTTAATATTGTACATCTCTTAATAATATACATATGACCTTTATCTATGATTCAATCCAATTAAGTACAGCAAGTAATACTGAGCACTTACTATGTGTGAATAATTGTATCACTTGGTCGTCCAAAGCACTCTGGGGCATAAGCAGGCTAGGTTTCCTTATGCATAACACATTAGAGGACACAAAGCCTATCAAAGATGACTTCTTTCAATGTAGTTGAGAGCCTCACAGAGGTTAATGTACTTCCCCAAAGACACAAAGCTGACATGTGGATAAGCCAGAACTTAAAAATAGGTTTTCTGATTCTTCCTTTGTTTTTGAATAAGTATTCAAACCAAAGTATTCATAGGTAGGCATTTATAAATAATAAACATGCATGTCCTAGAAGGATAAAAAGAAATTCATCCAGCAAACTTTCTTTGAAACTATTGAGTTTGAAATAATTACGGATTTACAGGAAGTTGCAAAGATAGTACAGAGAGGTCCCATACCCAGTTTCCCCAGTGGTTACATCTTCCATAATTATAGTATAATATCAAAACAAGGAAATTGATATTGGTAAAATGTGAATGTATATCTATGCCATTTTATCACATGTGTAGATGTGTGTAACCACGGTCACAATCAAGAAACAGAACTATTGATCACCATAAAGAGTCCCCTTATGCTACCCCTTTATAGTCACACTTAGCCACTTCCATCATCCCTAAGACCACGCAAATACTGATCTATCTCTACGATTTTGTCATTTTAAGAATCTTACATAAACGGAATCATACAATATGACCTATTGAGGTGGTCGTTTATCACTTAGCATAACACCATTGAGCTCTATCCATGATGTTACATTTATCAATAAATGTTCCTTTTTATTGCTGAATGGTACTCCACAATATGGATGCACATTTTGTTTAATCATTTACCTACAAAGACATTTTAGTTGTTTCATTGATTTTTATCTATTATTTTCTGTTTACAATTTTACTAATCTCTGCATATTTATTATTTCTTTCCTTGTGCTCACTTTGGGTTCAATTTGCTCTTATATTTAGTTTTCTAAGGTGGAACATTAGACTATTGATTTGAAGTTTTTTGTCTTTTCTAATCCCATGAGTTACTCAACTATCTGTTGTCTAGTTTCCAAGTGTTTTGAGATTTTCCTGTTATCTTTTTGTTTTTCATTTCTAGCTTGAGAACACATTCTGTAGGATTTCAGTTCATTTGTTGAGACTTGTTTTATGGCCCAGGTTACCGTCTGTGTTGGTCTATGTTCTGTGAATGCTTGAACAAATTGCGTATTCTGCCATAATTGGGAGGAGTGTTCTATACGTGGTGATTAGATCTTCTTGAATGACAGTGTTGATGATATATCCTTGCTGATTTTCTGTACAGTTGTTCTATCAATTGTTGAGAGAAGGGTGTTGAAGTCTCCAACTATAATTGAGATTTTGCTTATTTCCCCTTTCAGTTCCATCAGTTTTGGCTTCAAATATTTTGCAATTGTGTTGTGTGATGCATACACATTTAGAATAACTATGTCTTTTTGTTGGATTGACAGTTTTATCATTCATACTGCTTCTCTCTGTCTCTGGTAATTTTCTTTGTTCCAAAGTCTACTTTATCTGATATTAATATAACCACTCCTGCTTTGTTTTTCTTTTTCTTCTTTACACTTTATAAATAATTGCTTTATTGGTATATAATTCATAAAAGTCACTCCTTTGTATTGTACAATTAGTGGTTTTTAGTATAATCACAGAGTTGTACAACCATCACCACTATCTAATTTTAGAAAGTTTTGATCATCATAATCATCCCTTCCTCTATTCAAGCCCTGGCAATACTAACCTACTTTCTGTCTCCATGGATTTGCCTATTCTGAACATGTCATGTAAATGAAATCATACAATACATGACTTTTTGTGACTGAATTCTTTTACTTAGTATAGTGTTTTCAAAGTTCCTCCATGGTGTAGCACGCATCAGTACTTCATTCTTTTTTATTGGTTAAATAATATTCCATTGTATGGGTACACCACATTTGATTTATCCATTCATCAGTTGGATATTTGGGTTGTTTGCCACTTTTTGGATTTATGAGTAATACTCTTATGAACATGAATGTACAAGTTTTTTGTAGATATATGTCTTCATTTCTCTTGGCTATACACACAGGTTTGGGACTGTGTTTAACATTTTGAGAAACTGCCAAAGTACTAAACTATTTCCCAAAGAGGTTTACAATTTTACAATCTCACCAGATATGTATGAGAATTCCCATTTTCCACATCCTCACTAACATTTGTTTTTGTCTTTTAGATGTAGCTATCCGAGTGAATGTGAAATGGTATCTCATTGTGAATTTGATTTGCATTTTCTAATGACTAATAATGTTCAGTATCTTTACATGTGTTTATTAGCCAATGGCATATCTTGTTTGGAGAAATGTTTACTCAAATCCTTTGCCTGTATTTTAATTGGGTTATTTGTTGAGTTGTAGGAATACTTTATGTATTCTAGATAAATGTCTCTTATCACATACGTGATGTGCAGCTATTTCTCCCATTCTGTGGATTGTCTTTTCCTTTTCTTGATGGTGTCCTTTGAAGCAAAAAAGTTTTTCATTTTGATAAAATCCAATTTATCTATTTTTTCTTTTGTTTTTCTATTGGTGTCATACATAAGAAACCTTTGTCTCAGTCACAAAGATTTACTTTTACATTGTCTTCTAAGAGTTTTATAGGTTATCTCTTTTATTTAGATCCATTTTGAGAGTACTTTGTGTATAGTATGGTTAATATTTGCATGGCAAATCTCTATGCATCCTTTTTACTTTCAATCTACCTATACCATAATAATTGAAGTGAGTTTCTTTTAGACAGAGTATAGTTGGGTCATGTTTTTTAATCCACTCTTCCAATCTCTGTCATTTAATTGATGTAGGCCATTTGTATTTAATGTAATTATTGGTACATTACAGCTTACCCCTGCCATTTCATGGTTTTTATTTTGAGTTTTTCCTTTTTCTATTTCTCTTCTTTCTTTTTCCTGTATTTCTATGGGTTATTTGAATATTTTTTAGAATTCTGGCTGAGTTGTCTACACTTTTTTAGTGTACCTCTTTATATGTATAGTTCTTTTAGTGGTTGTTTTAGGTTGTTTTACATTATATATGTTATTATATAACCTATCATACTCTACTGATGCCATTATTTCAACAGTTTTCATAAATATAGAAATCTTACCTCCCTTTACATCTTACCCACCCTATTTAGAACATAATTATCTTAAATATATCTGTCCTCTACAGACATTGAGATTAGATAGTTATAATTTTTGTCCCAATTGTTAAGCATAATTTAGAAAATGCAAGAAGAGAAGGAAGATACATTCTCTTCCTTGTTCCATTATTTTCTCTTTCTTTCTCATATTCCAAGATTTTTTCTTCTATCCTTCTCTTTCTGCTTAAAAATGTTCCTTTCAACAAATTCTCTTAATTTTCCTTTATCTGGGAATGTTTTGATTTCCTCTTCATTTTTAAAGAATATTTTCACTGGGTATAAGTTACAGGATTCTGGATTCACATTGCTTTCAGCACTTGAGAAACATGTGCCACTTTCTTCTGTCTGTCTTTTATCATTTCTGATGAGAAATCTGCTGTCATTTGAATTTTTTCTTCTATATTTAATGCATCATTTTTTTTCTACCTTCAAGACTTTTCTTTGTCTTTAGTTTTGAAAGTTTGATTATGTATTTTCGCTTGGGTATCTTGGGAGCTTATCCTGTTTGGGATTCAGTAAGCTTCTTGAATCTATGGGTGTATACCTTTTGCCAAATTTAGGAAAATTTTAACTATTTTCTTTGAATACTCCCCCCACCATTCTCTTTCATCTCTCATCTTGAACTCCAAGGATATGAATGTTAGACATTTTTTAATAGTTCCCCAGGTCCCTGAGTTTTATGTATATATAAATTTTCCTCTCTGTGTTGTTCAAACTGGGTATTTCTATTACTATGTCTTCAAGTTCACTGATTTCTTCCTCTATCTTCTCCATTCTGTTGTTGAGCTTATTCATTAGTATTTTATTTCTATTCTAAGGTTACCATTTTGTACTTCATATCCTTTATTCCTTTGCTAAGGCTTTCTATTTTTTCATGTTTTTCAAGTGAGTTCATAAGCGCTCAGTGAAGCATTTTTATGATGACTGCTTTAAAATTTTTGTCAGATAGTTTTCACATTTTTGTCATCTTGGTATTCGTGTCCATTGTCTTTTTTCATTCAAGTTAGGCTCATCTGGTTCCTCGTATGATATATGAATTTTTAATTGAAAACTTGACATTTCAGATATTATGTTGTAAGATCTGCATCTTGTTTAAATCTTCCGTTTTGGTAGGCCTCCTACGATACTGCTCTGGCAGGGGAAGATGGGGGTAGAAGTTCAGGCTCTTGACACTGGGTGTTGACGGGCTCCTCACTACCCAGAGGGGAAAGAGAGGGGCATCTTTTTATCACCAGATGATCCTGAGGATACAATTTTGCTATAGTGTACAGCTAACGTAGAGCAGTATTTTCTAAAAAGCATTTTTGTCTTGTTTGGCTTCCCCTTTTCTGGTCCTTCATCTAAAGAGAATGGACTTTTGAGGGTGCAGGCCTTGGTCTGTTTCACCCATGAGCCTATCTATACTGCCTGTTCTTCATCTCCAAATCTGGGATTTATGAGGCCAAAAAGAAAACTCTGGGAACTCATCACCATGTCATTCCTGGCTTCCAAGTTCCCTATCTAGTTTTCCTTCTTTTCTCTATCTTTGAGTTGTCTTACATTTGTTTAACCTATAGTAACCAGGCGTTTTTTGTTTTTTGTTTTTTCTGCACTTACAGGGCGGGATAGGAAAAAATCAGCTATTTCATCTTTCTGGAAGCAAAAGTTCTCATTTGGAAAAAAAATTTAAATCCTGTTTTTCAAATCCACACTGGCCAGATTTGAGTGGGATATATGATTCTTCTGTGATCTCATTAAAGTGCCTACTCTCCTTGCTATAAATTCCTCTTCTGTCTCTGGTTAAAGTCATTCCACTATGATTTCTTATAATAAGAAATGTTAATTTTCTTTGTGGAGATCCAAACCCAGCTTTTGCGTAGTCATTTCTGACAAAATTAGGAGCCAATTATAAACATTTTGAAAGTTTTGTATCTTTGTTCTCAATTTCCTTAAACCTTTCGGTTATCTCTCAGATAAGTTTAGTCTTGAGTATTTTATGGCTGGTCTGTAATTTAAGGGTTCTCAGATTGACAAAACTATGCTAATCTTTTACAAAATCTACATTCCTAAGATGACCATATTTAATGATATTAAAATCTAATCCATATATAACACCCAATAATAAAGACAAGTCTATGATGGATAAGTTGGGGTATAAATAGTTTCCAACAGGAAACAGAGAGCATACTCAATTTAGAGGAGGTTTTATTTTACAGAAACTATTTATAAAAAATAAAAAATAAAAACTATCTACAGAAAACTATTTACAAAAATGATATTGCAAAAATAAAGTGTTAAGAGCCACACAGCTATCACAATACACAGGCCTGCAAGGATGGAGCAAGAAGTTACCACCATCCGGAAGGAGATAGTCATGAAGAGAAGTCTACTGTGAGAGCAGTTTAGAGAAAATGCAGGCCAAGGCAACCTCAAAGGATGGTAGAAAATCTATACCTCTCTTTCTTTCCCCTCTCCCGTTTCCTTGATTAAAGTCAAAAGGGAGACAGAAGGTAAAGAAGCACACGTCAGCCTCTTGGGACAGAGAGCCAGGTGAAAAAAGGTAAACAGGGGATCTGAAGAGGCCAGTGGAAGACATTGGTGCCAAGTGGATGTTTATTAGTATCCAGACACAAAGAAGAGTAGATCGGTTAGGTGGGATGCTGATAGGATGTTTGAGAATCGGTTCTTGAATCCTATAAATACTCAAATTAATATTACCAATTTGAACAAGTCAAAAGTCATAATTAGCACAAAAATTAATGCAAATGAAATACTGGTGATGGCTTTTAGCTCACGTTTCTATAACCAAAACATGAGGTAACCTGGGCTCTGATGAATTTACGTGGAAAGTTAATCATGATTGTCAGGCAGAAACTATTGAATAACTTCTCTTATATTCCAGTTTTTCTTCTCTATCTTCCCTCATGGTTTCTGACACCTAACATCTATCCCGTATTCACCTCGTAATAGAGAAAAGGCTAAAAAGTAGGTGAAGAAAGTGGTATAAGTCTGCTTTTGTATTACTACTTTCTCACAAATTTCAGCTGAGTAATTGCATGTATGCATTCTCCAGCATTAATACTATTACATTATTTTTAATCATCTAATATAGCGCAAAATTAAGAGATACTTTTTAGTTTTCTGCTTCCTTGGGTTCTTAGAAATAAGGACTCACCTTTGAAAGCAGCATGGCTACATCTTTGGTACAACTACCACAAGCTTTGAGATACAGGAAACATCTCAAACCTCATGACCCACGACTGATATTAATGCCAATATCTTTCCATGAAATAGGAGGATACAGATCAAATTGGAAACTGCAAAATAATATGGGTTAATGATTATCAAAAAAGGCAACTAACCATAGAAACTCTGTCTTGTTAAAGGATATACTGAAGCCAACATACTTCATGAGATAATGTGTTCCAGAGTGGAAAGGGGGAAAGATAATGGGGAGAAACATTAGGCCAGGGCACTGATGTCAAAGGAAATGAAACGTCCAGAGATGGAGAGTCATGGGCATATCATTCAGTCCCATCTGTCTGCACATCAACAATGGAGAGGAAGCAGAGAAAAGGAGCTATCTTTAGAAAGAGTGTCAAACACCTGTTAAGAAAATGTACTTAGTTACTAGAATGCACTGATTTTGAGACGAGCTTGTACTTTACTGAGGAGGATATAGAAACTACTAACAACTTTGAGTAGATATGAGACCATACTTTAGCATACCAAATCAATTTTGCCATTAACTAACTCTGTTAAATTATTTTATTTCTGTTGTTACAATTTCTCATTAATTTTTTTATGGAAGGAGAACTGACTCTGGGTGGTGAACACACAATGGGATTTATAGATGATGTAATGCAGAATTGTACACCTGAAATCTATGTAATTTTACGAACAATTGTCACCCCAATAAATTAAAAAAAAAATTTTAAGTAAGAAAAAAATATGGTATTTCACTCTTATATTCACATATTCTTGTTTTTTGTAGTGTTTATTTTGTTTCTTTATTGATGAATAAAGTACACTACTAGATGTTTTTATGTTGAAAGTAGACATGTTTTAATGAAATATAGCAGTGGAAATTTCTGAAGATTTTATGGTTTCACATGAGTTTGTGCTTTCTCTAAGAACTGAGGTAGAATATTCACGTAAGATATCAAACAAACCAATCTGGGGCTTTCCCTAATGGTGAAACATGAATAATAGAGTGATTAGAGAGTTTTATGCTGGGTATTCTTTTTTCTTTTCATTTTCCTCACCCACCTTCATTGAATTTTGTATGGATTATTAAAATAAAATTCAAAAATATTGACTAAAAAGCATCCGTTATTTACCGTACCTTGAATGTCATAAAGCTATTTATCTAAAAAGAGAAAACCTATCACTTACCAAATGGGAATCTATGTGAGATGACAAACACCAAATTTTGGGGTATTGTACTTTGCATTTTGAAGGGGTCCCTGAGACTTCTATACACAACATAAAAAATGAATATTTGCTTAAAAAAAGATTACTCACATAGAAATATCAGTCTAGGGATGGTAATGAGAAATATGTTTTGGTGAGCTAATAGAAAAGATGCTTATTGCAAACCATTAAAATATTTAAAATATTCTTAGTAGGCGGTCTTAGTTAGAACTTCTCAACCAGTGTGCCTTGAATAGATTAAAAGTATGCAGAGATATTAATCCCTACAAACGTCAGAGCTGCTGCCCCCCCTTGAGACCACAAGCCTCTGGTATCTTGTCCGTGTGTTCTATGTATGTCTGATATGAAAGTATCTAGAGAGCACTGGGCCCAGATACAGACTATTACATCAACAAAGACACATGTGCTGTCATCTGTGTGACACTTGACTAGGATGCTATGAAATCAAGTGAGGACTTTCTTTCCATCTAAAGGAAAAAAAATATTTTTCTTCAAAATTTTCTTCCAAGTTTTAAAAGACAGAGTTCACTTTCAGCTTAAGAATGAAACTTTCTATTTAGAAGAATGAAATGAGGATTTATAAATGATTCTTTAATATGACCAGTGCAGCCAGGATATCTTCAATTCGATGAAGATCTAATTACTAAGCGCTTCATGTTTAGTGCCTGAATACTAGCGTAAATAGTTGGAAAATATATGCCTGTGATATATAATCTCATTATGTCACACACCTCATCACGTGGAATATATCACCTGGGACAAGTCACACAGGCTTTTCAAAGGGAGGAGTGTGAAACACATTTGATATTGATAGCACTTGAAATCTGTAGTGTAGGTATGTTTTTCATTCTAAGCAATGGCAGAATGGGGGGAAATAATCCACAGCTTTTGAAAATATAAAGTCCAGAAAGGCATGAGATGTCCACCTCTCTTCAGAAACTGTGGATCGGTGAGGATATTCTCCTTCCTAGCCCAGTAATCACCGGACTGGGCAAAGAGCTCAAACCAATTCCTTTTCACGGGAGGAATCAAAAATCTATGTGCTGTTTCTGAAAGTATGCTTTCTGCTGGTCAGAGAGTTTCCATGGGAGCCTTATTTGTTCCATGGTATAATTGTCCCCCAATTTCCCTCCCACTTATTGTCTTCAGCACTCGGTCTACATAGTTTTTTAGTAACTACATACCGTGCAGTCTGAGTAGTACCAGGGCCCGAAATAACTGATGAAGTCCACAGGAACACAAATGTTTTCTCCTGCTGTAATTTGTCTTCAAGCAGTTTCGTGTCCATGAAAAAAAATAATTTGCCATTAAGGAAACAGCACTACTAATTTTAATTAGTGCATTTTCTGTAAGTAATCATTAAAAAGGCCAGATGAGCCAGTTTTTATGAACTCAATTTTTAGTAGGGGTTTTTGACTGCTCCATAGATCTTGTCCTCTGCCTCTAATTGTTCCTTTAAAATATCTTGACTTGTTATGATTAAATGAAAGCGAGGGTAGACCATTAACTGATTTCAAATAAATTTGAGTTAAACTCAGATACTAATAATAACATTACAAAAAAAATGTCTTGGGTAAACAGAGAACCTCTGATGTGACATTTTACCTTCTGTGAAGCGGACTATACCAGGAATTAAAACAGACAGCCCTGGGTTGAATTCAGCCCACACAGTGTTTTCTTTGGACTGCATAGTATTTTAAAACAAATTAAAATTAGTCACCAACACTTTAAAATCAAGAGATTGTTACATTAGATCAAGGTTGTTCTTGATTTCAGTTAAAACATGGAAAATATTGGCAACACTGGTCACATGTAAGCTCTTGGGAACACTGAGCCTTTGATGTACAGGGACTCTTGACAGCTGCGCGTGTAAGCAAGTACGAGCTGCCGAGTTTGTGAAGTGCCCACCTGGTCCAATCTATGCCTTCATTCAGACACTCGTTCATATGTGCATTCAGTAAGTACTTCCTGAGTACCTGCCATGTGCCAGGAGACATTGTGCTAGATTCTGTCCTCCTACATACATAGTCTATGGGAAAACAGACAGGAAACAGTTCTATAGATTTGCAAATTTGGAAGAGTGCTATGATAAAAAACATAGAGGGTGCTCTGAGAGCATTTGCCAGAGGTCCTGAAGTATTCCGGGGGGGTGAAGAAGGCAAGGTCAGAAGGTTTCCCTGAAGAAGTAGCTCTCAAAGCTAAGATGCGAAGGACCAGGAGAGGTTAAGTAGGCCCAATGTGTCCCAGAGAGGGAGCAGTGGTGGGGAGGGGAAGGGCCCTGAATGGTCCACAGGGTGCCTGGCACAGCATGAGGCTGGGGCAGATGCACACAGGGTCAGACCAGGGAGCCTGTGAGTCATGTTCAAATGATTGTCCTCTGTCTCTAAGAGCAGTGGGGAGTCCCTGAGGACTTTTCCATCAAGTAGGTACCGGGAGAAGAATTATGTTGTAAAAGCAGCATTCCAGTTCCTGGGTGGAAAGGGTTCATAGGAGATGAGTATGGAAGCAAATAAGTATGTTATGTACTAGAGTTGACCCTATAGAAAAAGGCACCAAAAATTAACATGGATGTTAAAAACTTCAGTGACACTGGATATGACACAAGGCTATAAAAGGAGACCTTCGATTTGCAGATCTACTCCACCTGCTCTATACCCAGGGGGCTGACTTCTGTTCCACAGGGACTTCACGCCCAGGCTCCCTCACCCGCTACGTTCTGGTTGTGTCCAGGCGATGGGTGGCACCAGCATGAGACTACAGGGTGTCAGAAGCGTCTTGACCTCATTGTAGGAGAGATGGTCAGACTATACTTTCTCCAGTTCCCTTTACCTACCCTGCTCCTTGCCTTTCAAGCTTAGGGGCAGTGATGGTTTTCCTCTGCTGCCCAAACAAGGGTTTCATCACTCATTGTTAGTTTCCTTACCTTTGTCCATACATTTCTAAACACTCCCTTCATTAAATTCTCATTGGTTACCCAACAAGTGTGCCATTTGTTTCCTGCTAGGATCTTTGGCCTTAACCCAAATAATGATAGTTAGTTAAAAACAAATCAAGCTAGGTGATTTTTATAACCCCTAATCTTAGTATCTTTAAAAGACAAAGAGACAAGAGGAATAATAACAAAATCACAATGACAAATCAAAAAGAAAAGCATTCAAGAGGCACCATTGTGCTTGCCATCTCTCCTACAATGAGGTCAAGACCAGAGAAGCACGTGAAAGGGTTGCAGGAAGGGACCTGGAGCAGGGTCTGCTTTACAGTGGAAGCTGTGGGGTGCTGCATGGATACCGGGCCTGTGTCTCGTTGCTCACTCTCGGTTGCTGGGCGTGTTGGTGGCTCGTGGGTCTCAGCTGAGTTGGACTCAGGGACATGCCTTTAGTCAAAGAGAGCCTACAAAGAGAGTGACGGGTGGATGAGGCCACAGAAAGGCCCATGTAAGTCAACTCTAAATGGGCGCCCCAGCTTCAGGCTGAGGTTCTGTGGCAGCTTTAAAATCCTCTCTGCCCAACCCTGTCTCCTGCGCCCCTCCAGATGTTGATCCTAGGGCACTTCCCAGTAAACTGTGTACACACTAACCACTATTTCAGAGTCTGCTTCCTGAGCAACCTGAATTAATATAGGTGTTCTGAACCATTTTCTTATACAAATATAAAAAGTTCAAATTGTCAGAATTTCAAGCTGAGGTATAATGATCAAAAAATACAGTGTGTTTTATAGAAGTCTAGGCAGTGTTGATACTTTTAATATGGATTTCTGTGCTAGGAATTAGAGGTAGACAACTTGTCTTTTTACCAGGGTTTTTGACACATAAATCATGTGTTAAAAGCACAACATACATGTTGTTTTAGAAAGTGGTGTTATTTTAAGGTCAAGATGAATGACATTTTGAGAAATGTGCCCATGGAGATATGTCTACCCAAGCAGGCTCTGGAAATAGGCAGACAAATGTGTCTGGTGTGAGATGTATGTCCCCTAGGATATTTGTATGTTTTGCTACTGTTTCCTCAGCTCTTCATATACCAGGCTCTGTGTTGCGAGCTCCACGTGCATTATCTTATCCTCTAATTTGAGGTAGATGATTTCACTGTTCCTATAGGGATAGTGGAAAAGCACCAGGCCAAGCATGAAGAAAAAGTGGGGTCACGTCACAGAAACTCTCTGAGCAGTGGCTTCCTCAGCTGAAGACAGGTACGAGAACTCCCTACAGATGTTTGGTGGAGGCTAAATGACATGCAGTAGGTATATGGAAATGCTTTCCAATGTAAGGTGTTCTGCAAATACTGCAATTGATAATCAACACAGTTTATGCGGGTATAAGAGTGTGTGTGTGTGTGTGAGAGAGAGAGAGAGAGAGAGAGAGAGAGAGAGAGAGAGAGAGAGAGAGAGAGAATTGGTAGTCAGCAGACCAGCAAATTAGTACCTCTCATTTTATCCATGAACAAGAGTGATACACAAATTAAATTTTCTATTTCAAATTATTCATTTGACACGAACAAGATGATCATATGCCAGTAGGAAGAAAACAGTGGGATATGATATCAGAAAGAAGACAGAGTTGAAATACATTTTCCAATACAGCTTTCTGTTGTCCTTTTTTCCTTTCTAGAAACAGTAGTGATAATTATTACTGTTCAAGGTAGAATGCAATCATTTCTACATTCTACTGAGCAAACTGGTTCCTCTGCTCCCTGCCGGTCAAGAATATGTTCACTTGACAATGCTCTGCTCACCCTCTTAAAAAACTCACCCGATCAGAGGACGTATAAATCTTGGCAGTTCACTTTAGAGTGATAAAACACCAGTAGCAAAGCCAAGTGCAGTTCCTCAGCTGGTGTCATGGTGATGGGTAGGATTCATGTGGCAGTTTTGTAAGAAATACAATGTTTCATTTCTATCATCTGGAGTGCTCCTTCACTGGGAAACATTTATAACTAAAGCTGCTGTTCATATGCAGGCTATGGAAGAAGAATGCAACTCCAAATGGGAAATATACTGAAAACCTACCCACATAAATTTAACTGAGTATTATCAACTTACATGGATAGATCATTGTTCACAGGCCTGAGTGTCTCAGAACCTGAATTACAGGGAGAGTAACATCAGTTTATAAGGCAGACTTAAATGCAAATGCAACATAGAAATTTCTATAGATTCTGTTCTGATACAGAGGGATGTTTTCTGAGAACCTTGGAGAAAGCACTGCATAAAGTAGTGATCTGCTGGTAACATCTGCCCTTCATATGATAGCAAGAATGATTTTTTAGGAAAATCAGCATAGTTAGCCCCATAGTTATGTCCATATTTAGACAAAAAAAGGGATGGGGGGAAGGACCTTCTAGTGTTCTTCTGGGAATAGCATAACTCCTCATTCATTCATTCATTCATTCATTCAAAATACAATCTTTGAGCAACTACTATATTCCAGCTTCTGTGTATAAGCTGACGGAAAAAAAAGAAGAAGAAAAGCAAAGAAAAGCAAAGAAAAAAGAAAAAGAATAAGGCATAATTTTTGTCCTCAAAGTGTTCACAGACTTGGGAATCATGATGTTAAGTGAAGTGGGTCCCCTTTCCTTTTCGGGACAATAGATATTTCTTCACTCTTGGTTGTGCATTTCTCATGACAGTTACAACAGGAGACTGGAAAGGAATTTAGGAAGGATGGGGGGAGGTGGAGAAGAAGAGAGAGAAGAAAATAATAAAATAAGAAAAAAATCAAAGGCAGTTTTTTTGTGGCTGCTTTAGTAAAACCAAGTCCTGATGCAGAAATGAGCTGCTGTTAGCCCAGAAGTGAGCGGCTCAATAACACTCTGGGATCTTTGTTTCATCTTCCCCGACTTTTAATCCTCTTCCTTGGGATAATTTCCAAAAATAAATGACTACATGGAGGAATGTAGCTTAAGACAATTGCCATTTAGACAGAGTTTTGCTGAGGCTGGGTTCACATTCACTGACCCCTGGCTAATTTAAACATGATATGTAACAGGTACTTGACCCAAATTGCTGTATGTATGAGACTAAGTCCAGCCTCCTCTGAAAGTAGTTATAATTTTATTTTATTTCATTATTCAGCATAGGGCAGTGGACTAAGTTCTGAGCTGGCAACCAAGCAGATAAAAAAATGTTCAACATCATAAATTATTAGGGAAATTCAAATTAAAAGCCCAATGAGATACTATTATACATCTGGTAGAATGACTAAAATTAAAAAACAAAACAAAACAAAACAAAACAAAACATTCTGACAATACCAAGTGCTGGTGAGGATGCCGAGAAATTTTCATATGTTGCTGGTGGGGCTGCCAAATGTAGTAGCTGCTTTGGAAAGTAGCCTAGAGTTGCTTATAAAGTTAAACATATATTTATGATATGATCCAATAATTCACTCAACCCAAATATCTTTTAGTTGATGAAAGGATTAAACAAAAATTATGGTACATACAATAAATGAAATCCCATTCAGCAATAAAAAGGAAAGAAATGATACATGCAACAACACAGATGACTATGAAATGAATTACATTAAGTGAAATAAGTCAGACTCAAAAATCTATATACTGTATGATTCAATTTGTATGACGTGATTGCGAAGGCGAACGGTAGAGACAGAAAAAAGGTTACTGATTTTTCTGTGGTTGAAGTTGGGGGGAAGGATCAAGGACAAAGGGGAATGGGGGAACTTATGAATGCTATAACTATTCTATTTCTTGATTACAGTGGTGGCCACAGCACTATATTTGCTTGTCAAAGCCCGTTGACATTTACAATAAAATCATTCAATTTTATTCTAGGTAAAATATATTTCAATAAACCAGAATTAAATAAAGAAGTTAGGTAGCAACCACCAAAGACATTCCTGAGAGTTTCATCTATTTTTAATTTTATATGAACTCTAAAGATATAATTAATTCTTTATAGATAAATATAGTATAGAAGTTTACTTTCTTCTAGAAATATTAATATAGAGTTGACTGTTAATCACAGACAAAAAGCACACCCAGTGGAGTGCAATAAATATCACTCTCTTTAAACGGAAAGAAAAAAAGAAGTGAATATGTGGGTAAGTTATATGAAGACCTCAAATTGAGAAAGATAGATAAATATGAACATAAATATAAATGTGTGTCCATCTCGTATAGTGAAACCACCATTTTGTTACATTTGTTCTGTAAAAAGAGCAGTACTAAAATCCTCTACAGAGTATAAATGGCAAGATGATAAGCCAGATCTTATTCCAGAGAGAACAGAATGACTGCGATTGATATAACAATCCTCAAGAAGCAAAAGTATTCAACAGACTCAATATATAAACTAAAAGAAGCCTTCAACCGCACTGCCATACTCTGTTCCGATTAAACTGAACACATTTCTAAATTAGCTGAAGAGAAAATTAAACTATATTACAAATATATGGAAACTGGAAGACACATTTCAGTAATAGGTTGTACGAATCTACACAGTTGTAAGAATAATCATTCCCATACAAAGAGTGATATAAAAAGCATTCCTAGAAGAAAAAGTGGGTCTTTATACTTGTAGAATATACTTTGTATTATTCCTATCCTTTTAATTGTGTTAAGATTTGTTACGTGCCTCCACATCTGGTCTATATTGGAAGTAAATACTGTTTTGTTCCCGGCTTCTTTCATTCAGCATAATGCTTTGGGATTTATCCATCGTGTTACTTCATCAGTAGTTCCATTTTTAATGCTGAATGATACCCATTGTAGAGATGTGCTATAATTTTTCTTATCAATTATCTAGTTGCTGGATAGTTGTTTTATATCGTTATTTAATACTATGAATAAATCTGGTCTGAGCATCCAATACAAGACTTTGCGTGGAAATATATTTTTATTTCTCTTGGGAAAATACCCAAAAGAGGGATTCCTGGATCATAAGATAAATGTATATTTAACTTTATGAGATACTGCTAAACTCTTTTTTCAAGGTGTCTGTCTCATTTGCATTGCCACTAGTAAACATAGGAGATTCCAGTCCTCAACATTCCTGTCAACACTTGGTTTTCTTAGTCATTTTGATTTAACCATTCTAGTGGATGTAATAGTATCTAATTGGCATTTTAATTTGCATTTCTCAAATGGCTAATGATGTTGATTATTCTTTCATGTACTTAGTTACCTTAGTGAATCTTCTTTGGTTGAGGGTTAAAACCTTTTGCCCACTTTTTAAATTCTATTTTTTCATATTCTTATCAATGTATTGTAAGAGGGTATTTTGTATTCTACATAAAATTAATCTATATCATGATTGTGATGGTAACATTTCTTACTGTATACATGTGTCAAAACATAATTTGTACATTTAAAATTGAAGATTTTTAATATATGTAAATTATACTGTGATGCTGACTTTTAAAAGATGTTAAAAAAAATTACCAAGTGATTTAAGATTTTGCTAGACCATAATTCTTCTAGATAGACTATCAATACCAAATGACGACACATTTTAATAGCCTTGATTAACACTAAATACTTTACCTGTTTCTTTTATAAAGCAGATTGTTTATATCATTGCCAAGTATTCCTCCAGTAGGTGCGCTATTTGACACTGACACCTCTGGTCTGAAATGGGCCACAACAGACAAATCTATTTTTTGGCTAAAGACTCTTAGTTATTGGAATCTATAAAGTGTCAATTAAATCTGTTTACAAGAGTTTTCTTCCACAGAGTAGTTCCTCAGAAACAGAAATTTACTTTGTATTTCGAGTTTTTATATGTTCTCTCATTACAGGATGCTTTGTCAAACGCTTTGTTTTGAACCTGACAAAATTGGTTCTTTGAAAAATAAGAGAAAGAAAGTTAACACAGATTTAGTATTTTTTAGTTTTTCCTGGATAAATGATCTCACTGTTGCAAGATTGGCTGTCACTGTAAACAAGTCTTTTAAAAAGCAATCCAGAAAGTGATTACATTGTGGAGATCAGGAACATAAACCTTCAGGACAAATGATGACTCTCATTTACTTGTACTCTCTAACAAAATTAACCTACCAAAGCTGAATGGGGTTGGATTTTAATAATCTACCATTTGGGAACCATGTGCAGTGATCGTAGTTGACACCGTTATTAGGCAAATGTACTGACATGCTCTCTGATCCTAACTTACTGGTGCTCACTCTCTCTCAGGAGACGGAATCAGCAGACCAACAGGTATGAGTCCGCCAGAACTAAACAGGAAGCTGAACCTGGCTCTGCGCCCCTGACTTGGAACCAAGACATCTGCTCATCAGAACTGTTGCCAATTTCACTGCTAGTGGATGTGCAATTTTCACCAGGGAGACTTTGAAAAGTCAAAAACAGACCATTACTTTCCCAGAGAATGAACAAGAATACGGCACAATATTAAAGGTGGTGGCTTCACATACTAAAAGAAAATTCTTCTCCATGATCGAGGCTATATAGCTAACTGTTAGAAACCAGGATGCACAGTTCTGCATCTTGGATCCACCAGTAAAAATCATTAAACTTTTTGTACCTCAGTTTCTTCTTCTAGAAAACAAGGATGTTAGTAGCACCTACCTAGCCGATTGTCGTGTGGGTTAAACGCATTAGTAAATTTAAACTGCTTAGGATGGTGCCAGGCACTACAGAAGTTATTTATCACTTGAGATAAGCTAGGGAGTGTAGGGACTGTTCCATGACGTGACTGCTATCTGTCCCACAAGCTGGACCCTGGCCAGAACAGAGGTTGCTTTCTACAAGTCCCCCCACCCCGGCCTTCGACACTCTGATTGTAATTGATGTTCATTCTGACATAAATCAGCACCTCTCTTTTGCCTCCTGCTATGTACTGGTTCCTGGAACAGCTTGTTGTCCTGACCTGGTCATGTATGTGATCTCACATACTACCCACCACCCCCGCACCCTAAATGGCATGGTGATCCATTTCACCTTGCAGATGCCCAAGACATGTCTCGTATGTAAGTTTCCCTTAATACACTTCCTTAATTACCAGATTGGATGTGCCAGCCTCTCTTTTTTGGTCTTTTCCTGCCCTCTGATTACAGAGGTAGATTTACAGTCTCAGGGCTTTTCTCTGGGTCTGCGTGTATGAACAGACAGTTGTCATTATACCCATTTTACAGATGGGGAAACTGAGACCTAGAAAGAGTGAATGTGTCACGCAGTCAGTCACTGAGCCAGGACTAAACTCTCCAACTTCTTACTCTAGTGTTCTACCCTTTCTACCATGTATCCTTTAATTCAGAATAAAGAAAGCTGGGCTCGTCTCATTCACCTGTAAGAAAAGCAGTAATCAAGGACTCATTCACTTTCAGACATGACACTTTAGAAACTGCAAGAAATTGCTTAGGCTATTAGAACAAGTGCTTTAGTATCCGATTAGTGGGTCAAATATTCAATTTAGTGGGTTGCAACTAGCATTTTAAAAAATAGAATAGGAAATACCAAAATGTATCAAACATAGAGTGATTATTATTTTGTGAGATTCTGGTTTCAATTACATATAAACAATTACATATACACTCATATATACACATGTGGTGGGCTATGATTTTCCACAACTATTGCCCTCTTACCCCACACCCAGTACATTTCCTTGTTGAAAGATTATCCATCCTTCCCCATCACCAGCTGGTAAACCTGTAGGGCTCCTGTGAGGGGATTGCTTTGATGTTTGGGAGGGGCCCAGGGACTTGAACTAGAGTCAATGGAATGTAAGCGCTGCGTGTGCCAAGCCTAAGCCGCAGCTTTCAGAGAGCAATTGTGTCATTTGGCTCAGGGTTTTACTCTTTCCCTCTGCCATGAGCACATCTCAGGATGGGACGGCTCCTTTCGCCTGGCTCCTGGAATGGCAAACTCCTTGGAGCAGAGCCCTCCCTACAGCTGGAAGAGAGAACCACAGCGTGAAGCAGACAATGAGGAAGAAACCTTTATTCTGAAGCCACAGAGATACTGAAGTTTTTGTTACCGTAGCATAACCTGCCTAAAGATGACTAATAAAAATATATGTGTGTATTGGATTGAGGAGATAAAATGGATTTCTGAGGATGGTGGTCAAAAAATTTAAAAATCACTTCATGAAATGACCATCTGGGAACTTGATTCTTTAAAATATTAGTGTAGCTAACATTAATTTAGCTCACTTGACACTAGGTGTTTCCTTGGAGTTTCCATTGATGTACGTACGCTTCACTTTTATTTTTGTCATCTTTTCATTAAACAGACTCATTTTATCCCTTAAGACTAAGGCCAGTGTTTCTCAAATTATGGCATTTATAGGACAATTAATGGATTTTTCAGGCATGCACAGCACCACATTTAGCAAATTAAAATATGTAAGACTGCAACAGACTGTACTATTTAATGATAATAAAAGTTAACCGTCAATGAGAGACGGCTTTGTAAAATACTACTAATATACTCTAATATCATAGGCTAAGTAAGGTATACACCGCCACTTGCATAATAAATAACATTAACTGCAGAATAGGTGGCTCCTCCACTCAGTTTATTTTCATAGCCTTTATTTCTACAAAATGATATCAGGCCAAATATAGATCCAGACGATGGGGAAATTTCTCACTGAAGACACACCAGCTCACCTGACACTGAAGGTAACAACCTTACCATACATCACATTCAAAGGCTGGAGGACTGAAGGTTGAACTTGAAGGATCACAGCAAATTGGATCCTAAGCCACTCTGCTTGTCTTCAGCCCTAGGGAGTATTTTTCCTTTCGCTGTTGCAGCTTTTGGATGGATGGGTTTTAAAGCACACCCAATAACACATCAATGATTTCCTTCATAAATAAGTTAGGGGTGAGGGGGGAGAAATGCACCAAGCATTTGAAAAGAATTAAATTTGCGAAGATTGAAGTGTTTGTACCACAATTTGTTTTTCTTAAAAAATCCTCATGTCTCATCGTCAATAAGAAAAAATAATGACAATGTTCCCTTGGGGTGATATGTGCGTGTATTCGAGATTCTGAATGAATCACTAAAATCTGCCACTTGAACAAACTCTGAAATCATAGAAATAGTCTTTACTGACATTGTCAATGTAATGAAGAAATGGGTTTCTTTAATCTCATCTCTCATTTTAAAGTTCATCTAAGCAACTTTTTCCTCAATAGTGTGGAAAAGTAGAATTTTGAAATTGCTGCATATGAACAATACTCTGTAAAGAGCTAAAATCAATTGCCATTATTAATAATATATTATTTAATAATTTATATTAATTAATGTATATATTAATTAATTATATGTAAAAATTTTCCTCAATAGTAAATCTAGACCTGGAAACAAAGTATCGACTACCAGTACTCTCTGTAAATAAATATTCTCGATGTTGGATTGTCAACCAGGCACAACACCTTTAATTGAAAGCCCTTCATTGTTTTTCATATGCAGTTCGTGCTCTCTTAGTACTGATTACAACATACATTTTCCCTTCCACTTCAAAGCCTTCAAATAACCATCAAGCATGAAAAGTATCTCTTCTGTAGAACGAATACTGAACACTCGTTGGTAAACAGAACAGAAAATCATTGAACACTTCTCTCTCTTAGATATACCACGCATACACTGAGGTGTGTTAACCAATTGTGATGCAAAGCACCTGCCAACTCACACAACAGTGCTTTCTATTCCCCAGTGTATTCCATGTGCATTATGTAATCGTTATCAGTGTCACTTGATAAAGAAATTGTTCTGGAGGTTCACTCAAGTCTCTCTCCAAGTCCATACAGCAGTAACTCTGCTGCTTTTGCCATGAGGGTGCAAACTGTGTGATGCATCTCTAGTGTTCTCCCTTCTCTGCTCTTATCAACACAATGCATCGATTTCTGTACTGGAAATGTTATTCTACATTTCTTCTAAGAAAACACAATTAGTTAACAAGCATACTATTTGAAAAAGATGAAAAGCATAAAACACATTATGGAATCTTATGAAAATTTGATAATTCAGGGAGCATGAGGCTATTTATTGTTTCAATAAAATCCAACTTTCTGATGTTCATCATTGAACTTCTTAGACATACTGTGCTGTTTCGGCTGCCTCAGTCATCTCGTCATACCTATAGGTTTGATTGTCCCAGCAAACACAGATTCAGACTCTGTATTCAGTCCTTAGGCTTATTTCATCTTAAACTGCAGTAAATAATCAAAAGTAAATAATTTTATTTTTTCTATCACTACTTTCAAGCTAGAACTACTTCTAGCCATTTATTCATTTTAGTGAATTGATGGAATAATGCAACAAAATAAGGGCCAAAATGCATACTTAATAAATATAAACAGCACCAATATCATAAATTACTTTAGCTGAAATGAAACATACCTTGTTATCTATTTGGGAAAGCATTTAAAAATGTTTTTATGAGGCCATTCAATAAACTTCACATTGAATATTGGGGTTGTTGACTATCACGTACCTTTCCATTTTACTATTAGACCTCCTTTAGGAAGTCACCAGGACACCTTCACACAGTATTAACATTAACACCTCCACGGTATCATTCTTCTCATCTGAACAGTTGATAAATACTGAGAGATAAACTCTCCCCTATCAAAAAGCCAGCTTTTGTTTTTCTTTTTAATGGTTTATGTGTGCTGTATCTTGCAATCAATATTTTTAAAAAGTTATTGATGGATATTCTGAATATTGCAATTTTTATCATCTGTAAAGAAGTAATTTTGTAAAATGAAAGAATCTTAAAGGACTATCTTTGTATATTCCATGCTATAGAAAAGCAGATGCAGTTGTTTTGAGGGAAACAAACAAAAAACAAGAACAAGCAATGTTGACAAAATCCCATACAAAGTTCTCTAATGCCTGTGGCAAGTAGTCATCATACCAACTACAACCTTTCTAATGGGGATCAATTGGTTTAATCTTTCTAAGTGTTTAGTACAATGATACTTAGACCAACTGGCAATATACCCATATACTAAAATAAAAAATTTGCCATCAAATATTTTCACCCTAATATACTGTTGTGTGAGATATTTTAATCTGCTACTGAAATTTGACACATCAATATTTTTGGTATTCATATAGCTACCTGGCACATTCAATAATGTGTAATTTAAAATACATATATTACTGAAGCCCTACAAGTCCGCACATACAGAAGAAGCCACCTCGAGACTGCTAAGACAGGTAGAGATGTGGAATGAAATGGTTCCACACCTGTGTGTGACCATTAAAAATTGGGAAAGATATCTTGGCTGCAGAGGTCCTACCATGTGGAGTGAGGGGTGCCAGCCCCTCCCCAGCCCAGGGTTTCAGTGCCAGGGAGAGAATTCTCTATAACTTCTGGCTGTGAAAACCAGCAGAGATTGTGGCTGAGTGAGACGGAGGGCTGATGGAGTCCCAGGCCCCCCTCTTTAAGGGCCCGTGCACAGACTTACCCACTGATGGTCTCACTTGCTCTGAGCTCCAGCACAGGGCCAGAAACTTGAAAAACACCAGGGACATATGGGGTGGAACTGAATTGTTGGGCTTCAGGGCGAGTTCTGGAGGGGCACCTTTCTCCCTGACAGAGAAGCTGGCGGAAGCCATTGTTTCTGTGCTGAGCCCTCCCACTCCCTGCGCGCAGATGCAGGCAGACACAACTGAGTCTCCATCACACTGGCTAACACTGTTCATTTGCACCACCCTAGTGATTCTCTAAGACCATGCCCAGGCCACCTTTTGGGCACACTTAAGCCGCTTCCAGTGGCTTTTCCATATGAACGGCCTGCCTTGGCTACTGAGCAGACTTTCCTGAAATCTCTCAAAGGTTCACAAAACCCAAACAAGCAGCATCTGACTTCAGCATGTCCCGTACCTCTGGCTAAGCAACCCTAAGCTCGGCACAAGCAACAGCCTGCCATGATTTGTGGTTTGGCTTCTCAAGGTGCTTCCAAGAACATTATGGGTGGTGGCGATCTTGGGATTGCTTTGTGGCTCATGCCAGGTGGCCCCAGGAAGGGTATAGAATGCAGCTGAACTTTACCTGCAATAGGTCCCCTCCCAGGAGGCCCCGGGGCTGGCAGGCCCAGTGGCCAGCTCTAGACTGGACCAGAGTATCACCTGGCCACTGCCAAGAACAACAACACACCTGAAGGGCAGACTGAGCAGGCACCAGAGCCCTGCTAAAGTGAATCCTGCTCAGTAGCGTCAGTCCCTGCACAACAGCTCCTCCACTGTAGTCACGACCAGTCCTCACAATTAATCAGCCTGAGGATCAATCTCTCTCATTGGCAAATAGGAATCAAGTCTCAACTACAACAGGAGGGCACACACAACCCCTACAAGGGACATATGTGTAGCACCTGGCTCTGTTGACCAAGGAGACTGCACCACTGGGTCCCAAAGGACACCTATTACATAAGGCAAGTCTACTAAGACAGGGAGGCATAGCAGCCCTACATAGAAACAAACACAAGGAGGCAGCCAAAATAGGGAGGACAAAGAAACATGTCCCAGATAAAAGAACAGACCAAAGGTCCAGAAAAAGAACTAAACAAGATGGAGACAAGCAATCTACCAGACACAGAGTTCCAAACACTTGTTATAAGGATGCTCAGTGATCTCAGGGAGAACTTCAACCAAGAGATAGGAAACATAAAAATAGACACAGAAAACGTGAAAAAGAACCAGTCAGAAATAAAGAATACAATAACGGAAATGAATAATACTGTACAGGGAACAAACAGTAGATTAGATGAAGCAGAGGATTGAATCAGTGATTTAGAAGATAAGGTAGTAGAAAACACCCAATGAGAACAGCAAAAAGAAAAAAAAAAATCCAAAAATGAAGAGAGTTGAAGGGGCCTCTGGGATAACATCAAGCGTACCAACATTCACATCGTAGAGAAGGAGAATTAAAAACCTATTTGAAGAAATAATGATGGAAAACTTCCCTAACCTGCTGAAGGAAATAAATATACAAGCCCAGGAAGCACAGAGAGTCCCAAACAAGATAAACCCAGAGGCCAACATGAAGATACATCACAATTAAAATGCCACAAGTTAAATACAAAGAGAGAATCTTAAAAGCAGCAAGAGAAAAGCAGTTAGTTACCTACAAGGGAGATCCCATAAAACTGTCAGCTGATTTCTCAACAGAAATTTGCAGGCCAGGAGGGATTGACAGGAATATCCAAAGTGATAAAAAGCAAGGACCTACAGCCAGATTACTCTACCTAGCAAAGCTGCCATTTAGAATCAAAGGTCCTGTAAGGAATTTCCCAGATAAGAAAAAGCTAAAGGAGTTCCTCACCACCATCTCTAAGAGAAAAAAAAAGAAAAAAAAAAGAAAAAAAATCCAAAATATGAATAATAAAATGTCAATAACTACATTATCTATCAACAATTACTTTAAATGTAAATGGATTAAATGTTACAATCAAAAGATAGGGTGGCTGAATGGATAAGAAAACAAGACCCTTATATATGCTGCTTACAAGAGACTCACTTCAGATCAAAAGATACACACAAACTGAAAGTAAAGGGATGGCAAAAAGATTTTTCATGAAATGAAAAGTTGTTGTAGCAGTACTTATACCAGACAAAAAAGACTTTAAAACAAAGGCTATAATAAGTGACAAAGAATGGCTCAGTAATCCCATTTCTGGTATTTACCCAAACAAACCCAAAGTGTTACATTGAGAGGACACATGCATCCATATGTTCATTGCAGCATTGTTTACAATGGCAAAGATGTGGAGGCAGCCTGGGTGTCCATTGGTTGAAGAATGGATAAAGAGGAGGTGGTACATGTATACAGTGGATTATTGCTGGGCCAGGGAAGGGAATGGGTTCTTGCCATCTGTAGAGGCCTGGATAGACCTCGGAGGTATTGTGCTGAGTGGAGTATTTCAGACAGAGAAAGACAGACGCAATGTGATTTCACTTATATCTGGAACCTAAGAACAAAATTAACAAACAAAACAGAAACAAACTCATAGATACAGAAAACATTTTGATGGTTGCCAGCTGGGAGGGGGTTAGGGTTAGGGGTGTGAGTGAAAGAAGGTGAAGGGATTAAGAAACACAAATTGGTTGTTACACAGTAGTTACTGGGATGTAAAGTATAGCACAAGGAATATAGTCAATAATATTGTAGTAACTATGCGTGGTGTCAGATGGGTACTAGATTTGTTGAGGTGATTGATGGGAGGGGATGGGGGACAGGGTATAAAAGGTGAAGGGACTAAGAAGTACAAAGTGGTAGTTACAAAATAGGCACAGGGATGTGTAGGGAATATAGTCAATAACATGGTAATCACTATGGATAGTGCTAGGTGGGTACTAGACTAGTCAGGGGGATCACTTCTTAAATTATATAAATGTCTAACTGCTATTCTGTACACCTGAAATTAATATAAAATAATATTGAATGTCAACTGTAATTGAAAAATTAAAGAAGAGAGGGGAAAGCTGAAGGAAAATAAGAGGTTCGAATTTCCAGGTATAAAACAAGTAAGTCATGGGGATGTAACATAGAGCATAGGGAATATAGTCAGTAATAATGCGATAGCGTGGCACAGTGTCAGCCCTTTGCTGAACTTATCACGGTGATCGCTTCTTTAGGAATGTAAATGTTGAATTATTATGGTGTCCCCCTGAAACTAATATAATACTGCATGTTAGCTGTATTTTAATAAAATCTTAAAATAAAATACTTATCATTACTAAAATGCAGTAGGTAGTGGTTAAAATTTAGGCTTTGATGTCAGATTGAATGGGGTTAAAATCCTGGGTTTTGCAAGTGGTGTGATCTTGATCAACAAATTCTACTTTTCTAAATCTCAATTCAAGCTACATAAGAGTAAGACATTAATCACCGAGCTCATATTTTTTTCCTCCAACATTTAATACATTGCCTGGAACATGGTAGGCACCTAATAAATATTCAGTGACTGAAATGATAAATTTAATAATGAGGATAGTCAAGTGCTTTATGGAGTAGATGTGAGTATGAAGTGTAATTGAGTGTATAAATGTTGAGCACAGATCTGGAACATAAACACTAATAATTAGTTATTATGAAGGTGACCATATAATTCATCATACAAATCTGGATGCTTTCAAGAGTGGTTGGGGTGCTAGTAACGACTCCTTAGGGGCAAAAGGTGTAAACTAGGACCATCCCGGTCAAACTGAGGTAGGAAATCACATAGCTCTTGCTATATTGTTAGGCAACCAAGGGTAGAAACCAAGGGTAGAAAAAAATACATAATTGTAGGTCTCCTTCGAAAATATTTGCAATGGATAAAAATACAGACATAGCAACAATGTCTAATCTAACTAAAAAGTCCCACTGTCTACTTGCTTGAGGTATTAGAGAGAAGAAACAGTTGAAATATAACTTTGCCTGAATCCAAATTTTCACATTTGTTGTTTCAGGTTCCTTGAATTGACTAAATCTAATTAGATTGGATGTCTCCAGATTCTTCACCAAATCTCTCACAGTAACTGTTTTATACCTTCCCTCTTCGTATACAGATTCCTGGCCCCACCTTCTCTAAGTAGAAAAACCTCACTTCCTAATTTAATCACAATTTACGTATCAACCTAGGCTTCTCAGCCAACATTTTATCTTCTTCGGTATCTCTCTGTAATATCATGTCTCCTGCCCCCAAGGAAGACACATTCTTCCTTTAGATCATGACCCAATCCACCCATGAACTATTTTCTCATAGGCAATTTGGTGTTCTTTTATCAATTGTGCACTTCCATCTATTTGCGTCTTCAATAGCTCCATCTTGTCAAGATTTAGAAATTCAGACCGTATGCTCCCAAATCAAAATTTTAAGTTTTGTATTTTGGCTATTCATGTATTATTTGTGGGAAGAAAACTGCTTAACATCATTGAGCCTGTTTCTTCATAGGTAAAGTAGTGATAGTGACCCTTACTTCAAGTGTACGATTAAATGAGATGACGCATAGAGAATGTTCGGGGGACTTCTGGGTGAGATCGCCCCTTCCATGGATGCTCCCTCTGCTCTAAGCAAATAACAATGACAGGCAAATGTGCCACTTGCAGCAAATACATTCAGTATCTCAGTTTTTGTGAGTCAAAAGTCTGGGCAGTTTGGGGGGGTCTTCTCTGCCCACAGCCCTCAGTGTTTGCTAAGCTGTATCCTCATCTGGAGAGCGATAGGGAAAGATCCACTTTCAGTCTCCCTCAGGTTGTTGGCAGAACGCACATTCTCTCGGCTCTCTGACTGAAATCCTGGCATTCTTGCTACCTATTGGTTCGGAACTGGTCTCAGTTCCTCAACGGTGTTCTCAGGTCCTTACATGAGGTCCCCTCAATAGTCAGTTTACACCATGACTATTTGCTTTCTCAAGGCCAGTAGGAGAATCTCTGACTTATTTTTGACTTCTAGATTTTCATTTGAAGAGCTCATCTGATTAGATAAGGCCCAACCCGGATAACCTCCCCCTTGATTAGCTTAAAGTCAATTGATTAGACACCTTAATTACCTCTGCAAAATCCCTTCAACTTTTGCCATGTAATGTAACTTAATCACAGTCATGCTGTCCCATTATATTTACCAGTCCTGCCCTTTTTCAAGGGGAAGAGATTATACAGGGTGTATATACTAGAAGGTGAGATTCTTAGGGGTGTTAACCTAAAAATAAAAGGCCAAAGTTTTCGGCAACAAGCATTTATCTGAGGTCCAAAAAATAGCTATTCCAGAAGCACTGATTCAGGCAAAAACCAAAACGATGTCCGATTAGGAGGTACAGGAAAGGGGTATTTATGAGAAAGGGAAGGGGAACAATTACATGAGTACAAGGAAAGAAGTTTCATAGGTGTAGATAAGCCAACATAGCGAACAATGAGAATTAAGGTATTCTATTTTCCTTGCTAGTAATGCAGGTAGGAGTAGACATTATGACAATCCTTGTGAAAAGGACCAGAAAAAAGGAGAAATTTTGCTAGAACTTTTCAAAAAGTTTTTTTTCTTTTTTTCCTTCACTCTAAAGACATGTCACAGACAAAAAACTTCCCTTTCCTGTTTTTGGATGTTGTTATCTGAAGAACTGATGCTTGGTGCTGTGGCAGCCACATTGGATCATGAGGACAGAACCAAGGGAATCGGAGAAGCTAACAAGGACATTGCTGAGCCCCTGAAGGAACCAACCCCAGAACTACACTACTTTCAGATTATGTAAGATATGTTATTTGAGGTAATACATTCCTTATTGTTTAATGAGCTCTTATAAGGATAATCTATGAATGGGAGCCAAAGCATCCTAATGGACATAGCATTTTGTAAGCAGTTTCTTAATTTTATTTTTAAAATAGGAATTCAATACAATACCCATAGCTTTTCTTCCCAAACAGATTGAAATAATCTGGGTAGCCTTTTTTCTTTGACAGCAAATATTCTCTAAGAAGCCAGAAATGGAGAGCTGTTACAGGATGACAGGTGCAACCTTCTGAACTCTCTGCCTCCTTCTCATCTAAGTACTGAACACTGACCAGGATCATAAGTGATATCACACAAGATGTCCAAAAAGAGAGGACCAATGGCCCATTTTCCATCTAATTAAGAAGCCCAGACTCTTGAGAAACTTGATCATAGTCCTTGATTACACGTTCCCTTCTTTCTCATGGCTCTTCAAATGCTTAAAACAAAAAGGCACATTTCTTCCACAAATGTCTTACCTAGACACAATCCTAAAATATTCATGGGGATTTAATTGGTATCATCAATGCTCTCCAATTTTCTGATTACATTACCTGATAGCTGAACTTAAATATAAAAACAAATAATTTTCACAATATTTATTAATTTGTTAAAGCAATTTTAGCAAAAGTATTCTAGCAAAATTAACCTTCAACATAAAAAGATGCCAATGGCACATTTATTCAGATTTTGGTGGGTGACATGCTCTTGGAGACCAGTCATATTCCCACTTGAGTTTTCTTGCTTTCCCATTGTTTCTTGCTTTCGGAGCACACAACTCCCTTGTTTTTCTTAGAAGTACTTGAAATTGGATTAATAGAGTCTTGTAATGACTTTTTTTCCCTTGAAATATATTTGGACATACAAGATTATGGGACCTACAATGCCCTGTTACTCCCATCTATTGATGGGACATAAAGCATTCCTGGTTCTCCTATCACTGGAGCCGTATGCCGTGAGGACCACACTTTTTTTTCCCGTGTCTCCCTCATTTGTTAGGAAAACAACACAATGATCCCCTCATATTTGGATAAGACAGCATGAAACAGGTGAATTTTTCTTGTCTCCAGACAGCAATAGAAACGACACACAGGGATTTCCTATAAAAAAGAGACTAGAGGGACTATAATATAGCCTAGACTAGAAGGCAGGACCCTTGGGTCTAATGGTTCAGTCTTAGACTTCTCCTGAGACATTGAGGGGAAAAAAATCACTCAAGAACCTCTTGGCACCTCTCTGGCTGCACCTATAAAAGGTAATTATACTTTTCTGTTATAGAGCTCTCTACCATCTATTGTAATGCTAACTATCTCAGAGGAGTAGTTGACAGCTTAGTTAATGTATGGAATATAAATCACTCTGAGCGTCTCACGGGAATGTAAAAAGAACATTCAATACAAAGTCTAGTGGTACAGGAAGGAAAATAGAAACTGTATCCTGAACACGGCACTAACAAATGTCTTATGTGTGAAATACAACAGCAGCCTGGAGTTGAAAAAGAAAAATGACGCACCTGATGGGACGGGTTAATTTCTAAGGCAGCGCTGAGGGGAGACGAGGCCCATTGTTGCCGCAGACTTGCAAACAGGCAGCTGGGTGGAACACGGCCTCTGTGGGACAGCCTATCACGTCCAAAAGGATCTGGCCCCTGCCTGCTTCTCTGTTATCACATTGATTACACTAAATGGCCCATTTCTTCATCCTTTCTCATATCGATGATTTTGCCATGGGATTTTAAGCAACTCCCATCAAGTAGTAATTTATGGTATCTTGAGTCTGAATTTGGTCACGTAACTTGCTTTGACCAATGGGGTGCTAGCAGTTGTGATGCAAGCAGATGCATAAAATGTGACTGTGTGATTTTGATTTTGCTCTTGCTCTTCTGTGGTTGTGAGGAGAACATGCACTGGCTCGGCTGCTAAGGATGAGACACGTGGGACAGAGCCAGGTAGTTCGACAATCAGCCACGGGTTCGCAGACATCCGAATGTAGCAGATGCATCTATCCTCCATTTTCTGTGGGTGACGACAGTTAACAACTTACATCGGTGTTCTTCTCCAGGGCAATGCCCTTGAGTGACAGGAGCTGCCTCATTCAAAGGTACCTGGGAGGTTACCCTAACAGCTCTCCTCCAGAGGGTGCCCATAACCAATGACTGATTGTCATGCAGGGTGTAAGGGGGAGTCTCTGGTTCCGCTCCCCGCATAAGAACTCAGGATATGGTGAGGCCAAAAAGGAACACCCACGGAGCCATAGGTAGGGGAGTCCTACCACTATAGTCTCGCTGGCGGCTGGGTTGGAGACACAGGAAGCAGGAGCCACACTATCCGCAACCTGCCGTCCACTTCTCTCTGCCAACCAACCTCACTTACTACCTGCAATCGGCCGTGCTAACTGCAATCCACGCTTGCCAGCCACCATCTTGCTAGTCTCCATTTTTTGCTACTGTAGCCACAGCAGTTATATTAGTGGCCAATGGCTCCCGGGTTACAGCTGACGGCCAACTAGCCACAGCTGATGGCCATCCAATCACAGTTGATGGTCATTTATTACCTGAGCCAGCACCTTTACATGTGAGGCCGAGAGCCTGGAAACTGCACTCCTGGCTCTGTCCCCACACTGATGCAGGCATTGAATAGTCCTGCCTGCTCCCCTCTGGGTGAGAAAACCTCTGTGGTCCAAGTTATGCTCTACCGCTCCCATGGGATCAGGCCTAGTTAGACTTCTCCGGAAACCACGTGTTTGTCTAGTCCCTTCCCTTGCATGATGCCATTCCCCTCATTCCATATGTGTTTCTCCAGAGAATGTGACCTCAGTAAATCACTTGCTTAGGAATCTGTCTCAGGTTCTGCTTCCAACCAAACTCAATCAAAGGGAGGCATTCAACTTGAGCCTCTCTCTCTCACCAAAGAAGTAAAACTAAGAACCCTGAAATATTATCCACTGGGATAAATCTTTGCATAGAGGGAAATAAGAGTTCACTTTTCTCAAAGGATGGACAAATTCACAGACATTTAATGATTTCAGGGTTGGTTAGAGACTCCATGGTCATTAACACTGACTCCTTCAAATATAAGATATTTTAGTGAGTAAATAAAATGTAGGAACATGTAGCAGTTTTATTCCTTCCGGGAAATATGTGTTCCCATAATTGTACCATTATACAAATACATTTCTCAACAGAACTGTCCAGGTAGAGAGCAGGGTTGATAGCTGACTACCAGGATTTTTATCTCACTTCTCTGTGTGTTGCTGCTTTCATAAGATAATTAAAGAAGAGGTGATGGTGGTTGCAGAAACGCCTATAATATAATGTGAAAAGAAAAATGATACAAATTTATACATAGTACAGTACTAAACAGTAAAACAAATCTATTTCTCCATCTAGGCATTGAAAATGAATGAAAGGAAGCATACATAGTAATGAACAATAGCAGTGGAATTATGATTTTTTCTTTTTATACTTTTTAATTTCAATGTTTGTAACAGAAAGCATGACTATAATTTTTTAATGTTAAAAACATGAGTAACTTAGCGAAAACATCATAGAGAAAAATGGCCTTTTCCTTCCCCTAAATGAACTCAGTTTAAAAGTCTAGAAAGCGGGGTCTTCTACTTTTGGGACGATAAAGTGGATATATTGTCCTCTTTTCCTCCCAATAAGTACAACTAAAGATCTTGTACATGATGTATTAAACAAACATAAGAGGACTCTGAAAGGTGAAGAAAAGCTCTCCTAGGGACCTCAGGAAACAAGGAACAACAATGTGGCAAGTTTCCTGGGTTTTCTTTTTGCCCCACATATTCCAGACTTGAAGCTGGGGAAGGGGGCAACCTGAAAATGCAAATGGGCACAGACAAGAATGGCTGAAACAAAAGCCTGTTCCCCCTACAAAAGGACAAGAAAAGGAACAGCCTAGCAAGTCAGAAAACATTTAAGCCTTCACTCCCCTACTGAAGCCGAACACCAAAGAAATAACCTATGCCCCCGCCTAGATAGCCAGCAAAGACCAAGTGGGATCCTTGACTTCTACCTTCACCACGCTGTAAGGAGGCGTCCCAATCCTCCTGTATCTGGGCCAAAGTCACGAGCTATTATAACGGCAGCTAGACCAGGAAGATTCAGAGTAAGCAGAGAAATCTTTAAGACACTCAAATGTTCAATGTGAAAAACATGATATTTTGTGCACTTGTCATGTGTAAGAAATGTTTATATTAACAGGTCAGATGCATGTTTCCCATTCAAGAAGTGTGACTGAGGACTTGATAAGGACTTGGGATTTTAAATTGAAATCTTACTAAGTATAAAATCAGCACATTTAAGATACAAAGTCTGACAATTAAGTTCACGAACTCATCCTAGAAAAAGTGCTCATTGCTGAATATCACTAAGGTCATCTTTGAAGTACTCCCCTTGGGAAGCTATGCACGCCAGCGCCTAGTCCAGCTTTCAAAGCCTTTTTGGAACTCTTTTTTCAGAGTGGCCATCAGAGCTGTTGTCGTGTTACCCTTGATGTTCTGAATGTCATCAAAATGTCTTCCTTTCAATATTTCCTTTATCTTCAGGTGAAGAAAGAAGTCATTGGGGTCCAGATCAGGTGAGTACGGAGGGTGTTCCAATACGGTTATTTGTTTACTGGCTAAAAATTCCCTTTGCTTTTGTTCATTGGTGAGCTCCTTTGGGACCATTTTTGCACACACCTTTCTCACGCCAAGATTTTTAGTTAAGATATTCTTGTTTCTCTATCAATGTTTACTTGGTCTGCTATGCTTCTCACAGTCAGCCAATGATTTTTGATACACAATTTGGTGAATGTTTGCAATATTTTTATCAGTTCTGCTCATTATTGGCCTTCCTGACCTTTCTTCATCAGTGACGCGTTCTCTCCCTTCAGAAAAACATTTAATCCATTTGTACACTGCCGTTTTCTTCATGGCATTATCCACATAAGCTTGGACTAACATGCCCCTGATTTCACTTCCACTCTTGCCAAGTTTAACAAGAAATTGAATGTTTGTTTGTTGCTGTAATTCAAGCTCAGACATTCTTGTGAAAGCACACAGAAACACACAACAACAATAATGAACGCCATTCAGCAAGACACCGCCACACGTCGACACAAACACAGCTGTGAGACACTGATATACGCGGGTTATGAAACCTTACTGAGTTCTTTGTACAGTGCTGCCGATGTAAGCGCACGGTGGCAAGGTCGCAAACTTAATTGTCATACCTCATAATTGAAGGATGACTATTTTAAATTTTATCAGGTTTATGAGAATTACTCAAATGCTTGGAATAGCTTGTCACAAAATTGAGAACACTCAAAAAAATGGAATCTATTAAATTTGTAGTTTCAATATTTAAAGGAATTTCACTAAGTGTGAAAATAGATTGAAAGATGAATCAAAAGCCCCTCAAAAGTGATTTTCTTAAATTGGATAGATTTATAAATAGAATAAGATCTATAAGTTTAAAAAGTAAGTTGTAAAATTTTTAACTTAATCAGTTATTCACCAATAAACCAATTGAAATCTCTGAAAAATTCTCCCAAACGATATGATTATCATCTATGGGAATTTCTTGCCAGGTTTTTCTAGTGTTTCATTTTCCATCACTTCTTCAAAGCCTGTCAAGTTCCACTGAGTAGTTCTAAGTACATCTGGGTTATCCACTCCTTGAGCAGAGGGTCTGTCTTTATTTAATCTGTTTTTTCCCAGCAGCTGCCATGTTGCCAGGGAAGACCAGATGTTAGATAAACATGTGTTTGAATTAAACCGAATTAGCTACATTTTTCAAGCTCTATTTTAAAATGGTGTGTGCTGCTAGTGATCCCAGAAGAGGTTTTGGTTCATGGCACACTTTCAAATACTAGAATTTTAGATATTATGCTTCAAAGGATGAAAAGACAGAAGAACCTGAAACTCACCAGCCATATTTGCAGCTTGAGCACTGACGTGATGACAACTTTGAGCAGCCTTTTGTCCTCTCCAGCGCTCTCTTGTGGTTGGGAAGAACTACTGACTGCCACTAACATGCTTTCTATCTACTCAAGAGGCAAAGTTCTGCTCTGTTCCCTTTAACCAATCATGTTGCTAAGGAGCTGGCTTGTCCTGACACTAGGCTGCTTCCTAAACAGCAAATGCCTCAACAGAGATCCACATACTGTTCAACGTTCATGTCCAGAACACAGTGCAGCATAATTTCAAGTATTAGAATTGTAGACACCACACTTCAGTGGAACAAGAAACACATCATTAATACTTCACAACTCATACTGTAGAAAAAGTAGTTTCTAAGTTTTGAACAAAACTGGGACAGGCATATCCATGAAATATATACTAGTTGAGTTCACTAACTATTGCAATCCTAGGCCTAAAACTAAAATTAGCATTTACTCAGGAGAGACACTACAATATTAATTGAATGAGGAGATTTTTAAATGTTATTTAAATAGACCAGTTTAAATGAACTTTTACTTGGGTCTATATTGATCACATTTTCTTTTCTTTTACAATTTAATATTTTCCCAAAATAGAATATTATTTATGAGAACTTACATACATTTTAAGTCTTATAGAAAATGTGCAAATTAATCCAAGATCCTTAACAAGGGACTGTATAAATAAATTTATTTTATTTTATTTCTGCTGTGGTTTGTGGAATATCTTTTTAAATTGAATGCATTCATCTAATAAGTAAACTCTTCTTAGTTTCTCTGGATGTCACTAACTAAATTTTCTCCTACTGTTGATAATACTGTCTGCAGCCTTCACCTCTCCTGCTGCCTGCCTTTTGTCTTGTGGGTGGTTTGCATATTGGGGAAGGCAGTAAATTAACAAGAAGGCATTTGGGATTAAGTCCCTAGGAAAAAGCCCCTGCGAGTCCAGGAAGGTGCTATTCCCATTGTAGTCCTACAATTTGTCCAATTGCATAGGGTGATCTTTCAGCTTTTAAAGTTTGCTCTCCAAGGTGTGGGGTACACTATAGAGGCAATACAGTCAAGAACCAAGTTTTCTAAATGGGTTTGTCTCTAACATTCTTTCAAATTATCCATGACCATAAGCAGCACAATTATATTGAATTTGGGTCTTTACAGCTTTAACACAAAGAGCAGTGGCTTTGGACACAGAAGATCAAAGTCTGAAGACTGATCATCCAAATACAGGTTTGTGTTCTTGGTCAGGTTCTTAGGTTCCCTGACATACAATGTTCTCATCTTACAACAGGGATGATAGATTCACAGAGCTGCTGGGAGGATTAGTTAAGGCAGCAGAGGTCACATTCCTGGCACACAGTAAGTTCTGAATCGATGTGGCTCCCATGAAGTGAGAGTAATACATCCTAATGCCCATTAGATTTAGACCACAGAGCTGCGCTGGCCAATATGGCAGCTAGCAGCAATGTGTGGCCATTTATTAATCGAAATAGACTAAACTTCTGTTCTCAGTACTCAATAGTCACATGTAGCTAGTGGCCACATATTGGGCAGTGCCAACATTTATCATTGCTGTTATCACAGAAAGTTTTACTGGGCACTTGCGGAGTAGCACACACATTTTATCTGAACTGCTTTGCATGCAGGATTTTAACAGACTTGCATTTCTACCATGTCAGTCTCCTAAAACAAGCATCAGATTTAGAAGCTATTAAATCCTAACCCTCCCACTTATCAACATTCACTTATTAGAGTTGATTAACCTATTGTGTTTATCCAGACTCCTGTAGTGACAAAAACCCAACTCAAGCTTAAGGGGAAAAAAAAAAGGGGGCGGGGGAGGGATTATGTGGCTCTTGTGGTTATAAAAGACAGAGGTTTCTGGTTATAGTTAAGGCTGAATCCAGAGACTGAAAACTGTCGGGACCTGGACACTGCATCTCAGACCAGCTTGTCTCTGTGATGGTTTCGTTCTCAAGGCAGGCCATTTACGCAAGGTGCCAAAATCGCTGCTGGCCCTCTATTCTCAAGTTCAGCATCCCAGAAAGGAAAGGAGAGGGGGATGAGGAATGAAATACAGAAGGAAAGGGAACAAAAGAAAGAATGAGAGTGGGAGGAAGAAAAATAGAAAGGAAGGAAGTTTCTCTCTCGTGGTAATTCCAAGAAACATCCTAGAATTGAGAAGACAGAAGTGATGGAATTACGCAGGAATCAGAAGTTCAGAAGCCAAACTTGACCACTATCTAACTGTAGCAGAGCAACTTTATCTCACCTGTTATTATTTCCTCAGTCGTAAAATGGAACAGTGCCTTTGCAGCATGTTGGGGGCATCAGGTGCGCTTAAATCACTTTTCCCCTTGTTTTCTTATCTTCCCAGAACCCCAAGATTAAATTATGTACGACAGAGTCTCTAGCAAAAACCACATAGAAGATAACTTGAGAGGTACAGTTCTTGGGGAGTTCAGTATACGGAGCCATGATTTTATAGTATGCCAACACACCTGTAAGTAGTTAAGAAGAGCATATGTTCTAAAGCACACCAAACTATCTGCAGGAAATTCCTGTGATGATGGAGACACAAATCAACATAACTGAATAGGTTGTCATTAGCAAATGGCCTTTTGTAGACTACTAAATTCTTACAAAGTTTAAAATGGGAAGATCAATGATCATATTTCCTACTTATTCATTTGTTTCATTTTAATGACTAAATCTGCTTTTTGCAGGTTTGGAAACAATAATTTGTTGCTGTGATTTGGGGAGCAATATTTTATTTTTTAGATTTATCTAAGGAAGGGTTTGGCAAACCTTTTCTATAAAGGGCCAAATAGTTTATTTTAGGGCCATAGATCTCTATCACAACTATTTAACTGCTTTTGTAGAGTGAAACTGAAAGCAGCCTTAGACAATATGTAAACAAACAGGTGTGATTATGCACCAATAAACAATTTACTAAAAAAGTCCCCTTAGTTTGCCAACTCCAGATCTAGGAGGATACGTAAGAACATATCCTACCCGGACAATTAAGTTTGCGAACTCATCCTAGAAAAAGTGCTACATACCTACCTCATTGCTGAGTATCACTTCAGTTACTTTCAAAGTACTCTCCTTGGGAAGCTATGTACTGACACTATCCCCTAGTCCACCCTTGAAAGCAATTTTGGAACTCTTTCTCTGGAATGGCCATCAGATCTGTCGTCATATAACACTTGATGTCCTGAATGTCATCAAAATGTCTTTCTTTCAATATTTCCTTTATCTTTTGGTAAAGAAAGAAGTAATTTGGGGCCAGACCAGGTGAGTTATTTGTTTACTGTTACTTGTTTACTGGCTAAAAACTCCCTCACAGACAGTGCCGTGTGAGCTGGTGCATTGTCGTGATGCAAGAGCCATGAATTGTTGGCGAAAAGTTCAGGTTGTCTCATTCTTTCACACAGCCTTTTCAGCACTTCCAAATAGTAAAGTTGGTTAACTGTGTGTCCAGTTGGTACAAATTCATAATGAATAATCCCTCTGATATCAACAAAGTTAACAATATCATTGCAACAAGTTCGCAAACTTAATTGCCGGACCTCATACCTCTAAGTGTGTTTCAAGATTTTTCAGGGGTTACTAAGGGGTTACTATATCTCTGTTCCATACTCTCAGGTTTGAAATGCACTTTTCCTAAGTTTGATCTTCCTGGGAATGAGCCTGTAGCTGCTACTTCTCTTTTTCCAACCTCTTTACCTCTGCTACCCTTTCCTTATTTTACAAAAGTAATGGGTAACTGTCAAAACAAACAAACAAACAAACAAACAAACAAACAAAAAACATATCCTTCCCCACATTGTTTTTCACCACTATTGTTTTTTATTTATTTATTTAAAAATTTTGAACATATATTGCACTCTGCAAATGACCACTGACTTTTAAATGTTTAATTTAGAAATGTCAAATTATAATTTCTCTCCTCATTTTTATAAAGGCCTTGAATAAAAACCAATGTAATTCTTCAGGATAACTTTTTCCCCCAGACAGAAAATTGAGAGGAATGGACATAGCATATAAATTGTAGAAGAACTAGTTAAACGATTCACAGATCTACTCGTCATTTCAAGTTTCTTGGCTATTTTACTACTTCATTGATTGAATTGCAACTTAAATAGAAATGCAAAATTGAGGTAAGTGCTTCGATGCCATTATTTCTTATGTAGACATTACTGTTCAAGACAAATAAATGAAAGTCAAGTATTTAGATTACTCAAACAGCATCTACACAAAAAATGTGGTAACTTGTGCATGAGTAAAAATGGACTCCAAAGAGCTGGTGAGAAAATAATAGAACAGAATGCAGAAATTTTGGAATTGGAAATGTCCTTATGGAATAATTTGCTCAACTTCACTGAGTTATGGTTGATGAGTGTGGATGCCATGTTTTATTTTTTTTTTTCTTCCCAGAATACATTGTTTCTTCTTATCAGATCTATTTTCCTAATGGAACTACTCCCTCCCTCCCTCTCAGCTTTGATAGTTTGGATGAAGCTGGTTTTGTCATCAGGTGAACCAGTGGGTATTTCACCCAGACAGGACTCGTCAGAGGCCCAGAAGGACTGCTTCAGAGATAGTTTCCTGACCCAAAATTGGTCATCTCAATTCTGGGATGTTTCTTAGAATTACCACGAGAGAGAAGTTTCCTTCCTTCCTATTTTCCTTCCTCCCACTCTCACTCTTTCTTTTGTTCCCTTTCCTCTGTCTTTCACTCCTCATCCCCCTCTCCTTTCCTTTCTGGGGACGCTAAACTTGAGAATAGAGGGCGAGCAGCGATTTTGCCACCTTGCGGAAATGGCCTGCCTTGGGAACGAAACCATTACAGAGACAAGCTGGTCTGAGATGCAGTGTCCAAGTTCTGATGGTTTTCAGTCTCTGGATTCAACCTTAACTATAACCAGAAACTTTTGTCTTTTATAACCACAAGAGCCAAATAGTCCCCACCCCCCCTTTTTTTTCCCCCTTAAACTTGAGTTGGGTTTTTGTCACTACAGGAGTCTGGATAAACATAATAGGTTAATCAACTCTAATAAGTGAACATGAATAAGTGGGAGGGTTAAGATTTAATAGCTTCTAAATCTGATGCTTGTTTTAGGAGACTGACATGGTAAAAGAGCACGTCCATTAAAATCCTGCATGCAAAGCAGTTCAGATAAAATGTGTGTGCTACTCTGCAAGTTTCTTGGACACTGAGTACCATGTTTAGATAGTCACCTCATTTCATGGCTGTTCTTGCTTAGAATAGAACCAAGTTTTAAAAAATATTGATCAGGTTTAAAGGAAAGTATTTTTCATATTTACATATAGAACAGATGAGACAAAGGCCTAAAGAGGATGCTGGAAGATCAGAAATATAGTGTACGCTGGAGTAGGTAATATATGGAGGCTTCAGATCCACTGCCAACACTGACTGCCCCTGCTTCTGCTCTGCCCTCAGTCAGCACAGCTGGGTACACACACACACACACACACACACACACACACAGGCACGCACCAGCAATTCATTCTACAAACATTTATGGACTCTATACTTATGCCCAGCACCAGGGACAGAGTTTGAGCAATATACACTCAGGCACTTAGAGCTTCCAAGAATAAAAAAAAACCTTAATCCTTACAACCACTTACTTGAAAATATGAAATGGGGGTTGGCTATTTGCTTGTTATTAACCCTTTTACAAAATGACCCCATGAATAATTTAGTTCCTTTATTCCCCCTCCAAACTGGATTGATTAGAAGCATATATATATATATATATATATATATAAAGTGATGTGAACACAGGCCTTTCCAAAGAGCAAAACATTCAAATATGCTGATTTTTGTCTAACTGACAAAATATGTATTTCTTTTAGCATACTAATTATTAAACTATCAAAAATCAAAACACTGAAAAAGACATTGCTGATATTTTCCATTCATTGCGTAACAATTAAAAAGGGCAGCAGATGATCTATTGAATGGTTTCTTTCTCCATGGTAAACATGGATCTATAAAATGACTTTTGAACTTTTGCCCATATGTGAAATTTATGATAATAATATTAACAGGTTAAAAAAACAAACAAAAAAGTTGGGTCTGCTACACACTTGTACATTGAGAGGAAAGTTATTAACACTGGCAACTGAACCTCATTAAAAGGGAGTTTATGTCTGTAGATTTCTTTTAGCATTATGCAGACTGAAGTCACATTTTAACCTGTTAGACAATCCATAACCCAAATTTTCTAATTTTGGAGATATGCCTAAGACACTAAGGGTTAGTGTCTTAGCAAAAGAAAAATCGTTTAAGGAATAAAATTGATTAAAATGAGAGATACACAGATCTTAGAGCTTACAAAACATAGGATTTTATTTAAATTTGTGTACAAATAAAAATTTACCAAAATATCAACATAAACATAATTCAAATCCTTCACCCCAATTGACATTATGGAAAAAAGCCACATTCTCTTAATTACATTTTTCCAGCTGGTAGATTCTGGGGGGATAAAGGAGGAAAGAAAAGATACTGACACTTAAAACATAATTTAATATTCAGTCACGTTTCTTCTTGGAATGTCTTAAGTAGAGAGATTTCAGTAAGAATCACCTTTCTGCAGTTTTCCCATTAAAATGAAATCTACTCAAAAATCACAAATAAGGCTTCTGGATTTATTTTTCCTGTGAGGTAAACAGTATATTCAGTATTAAGGCAAATATAGAATACATGTACAGGATACTAATGTGGACCTTCCAATGTAAAATATATTTTGGAATATTCATGGATTTTCCAAACATGTGCTAGAATCAGAAACTTGTAAAAACTATTGCAGTGTGTAACAACTATTTTTTTCAATGTCTTAGCTGCACCTTTTTGATAGTTCATCTGTTAAATGCAGTCTTGTCTGAGTTTTTTATGGCCTGTGATTTTTTTTTTTAATTATACAGGATTTTATTATACAGGTTTACACCAAAATTGCTGTAAACGAATAAGTGCCGGGTCTCAAATTCTATATATTTGCACACTGTTTGGCCACATAGACTGTTCTCCAAAATCACAATATCTACTGAGCAGGCTCACCATGACAGAGAAGTATGAGAACAGGGGGCAGTGATTTAGTAAAGACAATAAGTGAAATCAGATTATTTAGGCTATCTAGATATCTTATTCAACAAGCTTCAGATTCAAGATTTTTCATACAATGGTTGTTGCTCATCTCCTCCCCATGTTTTCCCAATGAGATAACCATTTCTTTCACAGTGAAGAGAGAACCATCCCTGTTTATGGTGAAGTGGACTTCTTCCTCCAAGGGACGAGGACCAAAGCCGTCACTTCTTGGCCACACTCGCCACAGCCTTCTTGGCTGCGTCCTCCAGGTCGACGGCGGAAGTAATTGGGAGCCCGCTGTTACTGAGTATGTTCTTGGCTTCGTGGACATTGGTTCCTAGAAGAGGCAGATGAGGGACAGTTACTAAAACGAAACTGGAGGTGGTGCCCTAAGAAGTTTTGTAAAACCTAAAACCATAGGACGCCCGGTCTCTCTAACACAATTACTCAGTTTCAGCTTTTTATGATATAGATCTGGCTATTTAGATGAATCCAGATGACAAATTAATTTTTTTCCTCTTTTCACCTGAAATGTCTGGTATTATAAAGATACTGCCTATATTTTACTCTGGCATTTAAAAAAGTGGAAATAATTAGGTTCTCAGATGATTGTGAACAAAGAATGATTAACACCCACTTGTTCAACAAGTTTGAAAAAGGAAAATCTTCTGAAATGGATTTATCCCTTGATTGAAGAGTCTGAACATGGAATCTAAAGAAAAAGCTTTGTGTAAAAATGGGAGCAAGAGAATGGTAAATTGGGATATTGGGATGGCATGAGACACTGGGAGTAACACATGAGGAGGCATGTGTACCTTTTCACCAGGAAATGAAATATAGGTGCTAATCAATGTCATTGACAGGAGAGATTATGTGACAAGATCTATATCAAGTAGTCCAACTAGAAAAGATGAAAGATAGGACTTCTGAGAGACTAATGGACAATTTTTACTGATAAAGCTGACATTTCCACTGATAATCCACAGTCAAGTAGATTTAATGTGGTTTTGGCCCATACCAGAGTCATTTGTCTTAAAAGGAAGGGTTCGAAGCATAGCCTAATCTGAGATCTAAAGTTTAGACAATGTGCCCACCGATGGCCATGGAGACAATGACAGTGTTCAACACGTCCATTTCTGCTTCCTCCTCATTCTATACAACAAAAAGGGCAGAGGCCTTACAAATGCACACTGCAGCCTCCAATGACATTCCCGGTGTATCTGAGTCATCTGCTGGCCAAACTACCCCACCCACAGGTTTGCGTCTGGGACTGTTTAACCCATGAACTACTTTTCTGTTCTTTCAGAGTGAACAAGGCCTTAGGAGAAATGTGATAAAATGTAAAGGTCTAATGAAATATCTCATCTTACATCATTTCCTGTGTTTTTAATCTAGTTAGCAAGACAGAGCCTATTTATAAAGAAAGACCTTGAAGTATAGGCCTTGGGGGACCTAAGAGCAAATAAAAAGGAGGTGTAAGGTGAGCATGTTTCATACAAAAAGGCAAAGGAGGAGTTAAAGAGAACAGCTGGAATGGAACTGTGATGCAGTGTTGCTTCTCAGGGGCCCTGGGTCCACCAGGCAGTGGTGCAGGGGACACGTGGCACTATGTCTCGGGCTCAGGGCTTACTCGCTGCTGCTTGGCACAGGAATCTGAGGAATGGCTCCCTGACAAGCGACAAATCAAAAGGTAAGAACACTGTTAGCGGAAGTCCCCAGCCTCTTATCCTGGCTCCGCTGTGGATGAGTTGTGTAGTGTTGAGTAAATCATTTAACTGCTTTGAGGCTCAACTTCTTTATGTCCAGACATAACATTATGATCATCTTCCTTATAATTAATATTCATTAAGCAATTTCATATGCCAGACACAATGCTAAGTGACTTATACACAGCATATGAAATCTTTGCAATGACTGAATAATAGGTCCTATTGTCGCATTACACAGATGAGATAACTGAGGCACAAAGAGGTTAAATAACTTTCCCATACTCATACAGGCTATAAGCGGCAGAGAGGGGACTTGAACCCTATTCTGTCTAATTACCTAGTCCTAAATGTTCTAAAGCTAAGCTGCTCTGTTTCCTTGTCTATAAAATGAGCAAAATAATGCTGATAACACAGGTTGTGATGAGAAGCAAATGAAATAATAAATGTGAAAGATTTTGTAAATGGCAAAGTCTGTGGCAGACCAGGCTGGCTGCCCACCAAAGACCCACGTTCCTCTTCTACAGGGGAGAGTGGAGGCAGCTGACACTCCCCCCCCCCCCCCAGTCTGCCTGTCCCAGGCCCCCTTGCGTCTAGGTGCGCTCATGTGACTGATTTTTGGCCATTGGAATGCAAAGGGATATAAAGCAAACACCCATAAATTCTCCAGTGTGACTGACACTCCGTACTCTCTGTTCTCCCTGTCTGCCTTCTGGAATGATGTGAGCCAGGAAAACCCTGGAAGACACATTTTAGAAGATGGCAATGACTCCTGCAGCATGGACACTTGACTAACTCCGTAGAACAGAGTACCTCACTCACTCCCTCACTCACCCTCCTAGACTTTATATGAATGAGAAAAAAGCTTCTATTACGTCTCTCATATGTCATCATGTCTCTCTTGTTACAGAATTACCTTAATAATATAGTACTTTGAAAATGTGGTAGGCAGCTTCTAAAACAGCCAATCCTCATCTCCTGGTGTTCATGACCCAGTGTAATCCTCTCCCCTAGAGGGTGGGCTGGGTCCAGCTACTCATGAATAAGAATGTAGCAAGAGTGATGGAATGTCACTGTGCGACTAAGTTACAAAAGCCCATGGCTTCGGTCTCGCTCCCTCTGACTCCTCGTTTGTTGGCTCTGATGAGGCACACTGCCATGCTGCGGGCTGCCCGGTGGGAAGTCGAGGGCGGAAAGAACTGAGGGCAGTCTTCAGCCAACAGCCAATGAGGAACTGTGGCCTCTGGTCCCACACCCCGGAGGAAACTGCATCTTTCCAACAGCCACGTGAGTGCACTTGGAAGCGACCGTACCCCAGTCAAGCCTTGACATGACCTTAGCCCAGGCCAACACCTTGACTGCAGCCTATGAGAGACCCTGGGCCAGGGGACCCAGCCAAGCCACACCTGGTTTCCCCACCACAAAAACTGAGACAATCAATGTTCCTTGTGTTAAGCCCCTAGTTTTGGGGCAATTTGTTATACATTGGTACTTAACTAATGCAGATATAAAGATTTATTATTTCAGTAATACAACCTCAAGTGAAGTCTGATTTATTTGGTAAAGTTTCAGCCAAGGTTCCAGAGGTTAAAAAGCAGGACAGAGGATCAGACTGTGGCAGGTGTTAGATATCATGTTTAGGGATTCCCAAATTAATCTGTAGGCAGGTCTTTCCTGGAGCAGCAGCACAGTGTAAAGCAAAAGCACTGCCTGACACAGAAGCAAACCAGTCTTTGGACCAGAAGGTGATTAAAAAGTTAATATGTAAATTTTTATCTCCTTTAACACAGACGTAGACTAGAATTTTCTCTCCAACTGTCCCCCAATCTGCCAGGGAAGAAATCTAAGTTAAGATACAAAAGCTCTTCTCCCTCTCCCATTTTTCCTCAGAGCACCCTCTAATCTCAACACCCAAGACCTCCATGATCACCTCCCCGACATTCCCCGTCTCCTGCCTCTGCCTTTCCCTCGTGTGAGTCCTGCTCTGGGCACGGATCTTCCCCGGGCCTGTCAAGCTCTCTGTGTAACTGGACTGATACAGGAATTAGCAGGGCTACTTGTAGTGATAATAATAGTAAAAGCAATAACAGCAGCTATCCTTTCGCACGAGTCACAGATTGTTCAGCGTTCTAAATATATTAGCTCATTTGTTCCTCAGTTGTAACCAGTGATAGCTACTATTATTATTGTTCCTTTTGCAAATGAGCAGAGTGAGGCACGATTAAGTTAAAAGCTGAAGTCTAGGGAACATGGCTAGTCATAGTTACGAAGCAGTCAAGAGCATTCAATGTGCTCTCTCACTGGTTTGAACAATGTCTGCAACTAATGTTTGAAATATCCATCTGAACCTTAAATAACTCCTTCTTATGATTTTGTAAATATATGTCATAATGATAATGTTGACAATAAAAAATCTCTACGATTTTGTGGTTTATAAACTCTTCCCACATTACTGTATTTGACCCGCAAAATAACCTTGCGAATTTGGTGTCTATAAATCAGCTCTTCTTCTTTTTTTTTTAGCCAGAAGCACTGAGGCTTAGTGATTGGCAGAAGTCAGTATCAAAATCCTTTGCCCTTCTCTCTATTTTGATTTCTAGTGACTCTTGTTTGGCATTTAAACGCTGCATTGCCATGCATGAGATCACGTGACTCTCAAAGATACTATAAATTACTTAACGGCAAGGATCAGGTACAATTAGGATTCTGCTTTTCCAAACTGTCCTGTGACTAAACCTACCCTACCCACTGTCCCTGCTCGAAGAGGACCACCTGGTGTTCTGTGCCCTGAGGGAGACATCGATTGTTCCCAAAACAATGACTGCATCTGATCCAAGGGCAGCCCAACTACAGATGATGGTCTGGCTTGCCCAAGTAGATTCACTCTCTTGAGGATCTGAATGGTTGTACCTGTGACACAGACAGTAGCAGCAGGAAAGGCCTCGGCAGTCCCAGGTCCGAGGAAGGCCGTGCACATGCGCAGAGCAGTCAGTGCCGCACAGACGCCCTAGGGGCACCCGGCTCAGATCCTTCTCCTGCCTGAGGCCAGCTTTACCGTGGCTCTGCCCATTCTGAGAACTGTTTATTCAGTTTCACCTGTTTCCCTCTAAGTGTATCGATGAAATAAGCTCTTGACTTTTTTTATTTTATTTTTTTTTGAGATAAATGGGTGTCTCTTCCTTGCAACCAATTAGCCTAACTAACTCAATTCCTTAGTGAATACCCTCTTCAGCACCCTACATGGCACCTGGTATTTCCAAAGGGGAAAAATTACTGATTTAGAAATCTGTGAACCTGCAGCCAGCCTGGGCCTTTGGCCTTGCTGTGTCCTCCTCCTGGAGCTGTGGCCCTCTCTCCACCTGGTGGACATGCACCCTTCACGAGCTATCTCTTTAAATGGCCTTTATCGGGGAAGCCTTCTCTTCTCCACCTGCCAATCCTGGAAGCAGAGCCAGGGATTGTAAAATGAGCTTCCAGAGTACCTTGACCCTCCGGAGTCGTGGTCCTGTTGGGGTTGCTTACTGATGTCCCTCTCATTCCCACATCACAGAAGCCCACTACAAGGGGGCTGCTTTTGTCAGGGCTGCTAAGCAGGGTACGTCCGGGCTTAGCACAGGACCCTTCACAAAGGACGTCCATGTTGGACTGAAGAACCCTGGATGGCTTTATACACACGCTTAGGGAGGTGAGGTGTGGGTGGGTACTTTTCTGATCGCCCCCCTTTTTGTTAGGTTTGAAATAGAAACTCCAAACGGCCTGAGGAAAAATAAGGAAGGATTGTTTCTGAGCTTTCTTGGTTCTCCAGGGGCTTTTGCAGGGGACTCTTTCTCTGGACAGAGCTGTGTCCAGAAGCTGACTGTGCTCAGTGCCCTGAGTGAGGACTCAAGCTGCTGCTGGTCTCTCTGTCCAGCAGCTCCTCATGCCCCAGGCAACTGAGGCCGAGCTCAAGGTCAACAAACAGTGGGAAGAGCCAGGATCCAGAGGATCCTGGAGAGCAGCTCTCCAGCAAAACAGTACCCTTCTCTCCTTCCAGCTGCTTCTGCAGGGCAATATCAAAATGCCTAATTGCTTCTTAATTTCAGGATCCACTAAAGTGAATTTTAATTATACTTGCAGTTACACTTTAATTATAGCCTTAATTATTAGGCATGTACTAAGCATACTCTGAACCAAGCAGTTATGGAAAGAATCTTCATGTTGAAATATAAAGCTCAGGCATAGGGTGATGAGGAGAAATTGAGAATCTACAGACGGACCTTGATCAGCTGCAAATCTGTTACACAAGGGGGGGAGGGTGGCGGCATTCAGAAACAGGTGAGGGACAGAGACACAGACACAGAGAGAGAGCAAGAAAGAAATGGAGGCAGAGGGCAAGACGGTAGAATTGAAAAGAGATAGACACACACACACACACACACACACACACACACACACGAGATACAGAGGTATAAGGGGAAAGAGACAGAAAAGAGAAACAAATACTATGTTTCCCCGAAAATAAGACCGGGTCTTATATTCATTTTTGCTCCAAAAGATGCATTAGGGCTTATGTTCAGGGGATGTCCTCCTGAAAAATCATGCTAGGGCTTATTTTCCGGTCAGGTCTTATTTTCGGGGAAACACGGTAAGAGGCAGAAGGATGAAAGGGGTAGAATAGAGATTTTGACAGACAAGAGAATACGAGGGGGAGAGGTAGAGGAAGGGGTAGAAGAAGAGGAGAGGAGGAAGAGAGAGAGATAGTGCCAGAGACACATGAAAAGGAGAGACATGAGGAATAACCCAGAGAGGGACAGACACATGAAAAGACAGAGACAGAGACAGACAAAAAGTCAAATAGAGATGCGGAAAAACGTGAGCCTGCTAAGTTCCGTCTGCACTAGCCCTGACCGTGACCCTGTCACATCTCCTCCGAGCACCCTCCCTGGCTTCTCCCTGGACGGCATGGTTAAGGACAGGCCAGAGAGAAGCAACGAAGGGCAGGCCCTGCTGCCCACTGGCCCTGCTTCCAAGTTCCGGTTGAGTGAGCAGCTGGAAGGGCAAGTGGGAACATACAGAGAAGAGGGTTAAAAAGAAAAACAGCATCCACTGAAACAAGGTCACTGGAAAAGAAAGGGGGAACAGAGGAACCCTTGGGCGAATGCTGGCTAGTTTGTGATTCCTTTCATTAAGGATACTCTTCGAGTATTTGAGGTTAGCATCTTTTTGACTCATCAAGTATCTGAGTCTGCTCCCCAGCCCCTTCCCTGCTTTTATGTCTAAATAGAAACCATCACAGTTGCTTTAAACTCTAACACAAAATTAAGAGTTCCAAAGCGTTTATGCCTGATACCCAATTACAAAGGAAATTGATCTCTTCCCTACATTTAAATAGTGCTGCTGCCATGTTCCAATACTTATGAAATGCGGCGTTGCTTTTCAATGAGGCTGTAGGACACCACTTTTAATAACCACCTGTACAGGTAACTGATCAACTCAGGCTGGTCGAACTTCAGGCGCTCCTTAGTATCTGCTTGTCGAAAGCCACTCAGCTAAATGGTATCTACCCACCGCGTGCCTTAAAATGGCAACACAGAGAGAATCAAGGGGTACGATTTTTAAATGAAATCTTGCTTTACTGGTAGGTAGCATTATAGAAAAGGAGAATTATTACAATTTTTTAAATTCTCCATTTCTGCCTGTTTTACCACTGACTTCCTGCCACTGGGTGGAGTGAGAGAGCTATAAGCAGAGATGCAAGGTTAATTTATCAACTTTGGTCTTTGCTTTCATTACAAGGGAGAGAAGATAAGGGTAGTGGACACAAATTACAGGGTTTGGTTCAAAAGGTTTAGTCCCACTCACCCAACCATGACAGCTTTTTATCACAGGACTGTGAAGAAAACCACTCTGGAAGTGTGTAGAAGCTGTCTTTTAAAAATTACTTTAATAGGAACTCATTTTTTTTTTTAAAGAATACAATAGGTAGCACTTATTGAATACATACTAGATGCAATGAACTTTTGTTGGATACATGAGTGAAGGGGCTCACAAATATTATATCACTTTAATCTTTCTAGCAACATTTAAAAGTTGATATCATTTTTATCCCCATTTTACAGATGAAGCAACCGAGGCACTGGGAGGCTTAGGAACTTGCCCAATGTCCCTCAGCAAGTCAGAGGCTGAGCCAGTACTGGACCCCAGGTTTGTCTGACTGCAAAGCCATATGACAACCATGCAGCCTGGATTTTAGTACTGGAGAAAATCCTAGGGAGTCTTTAAGATAAGTCTGTTGTTTTTATTAGAGGAAACTGAGGCCCAGATGACAGATGATTTGCTGAGGCCAAACAACCAGTTAACCATGACAGGCCTGCCTCTCAGTCTGGTGGTGTAAGTCAGGGCTGGCAAACCACAACCAGCAGGCCAGATGAAGCCCGTGGCCTCTTTTTGTACCACCTATGAGCTAAGAATAGTTTTTACATTTTTAAATAGTTGGAAAAAAATCAGAAGAATAATATTTTGTGATACATAAAAATTACATGAAATTCAAATTTCAGTGTCCATAAATAAAGTTTCGGTGGAATACAGCCAAAGTGATTTTTTTACAGTATCCATGGCTGCTTTTGTGCTATAATGGCAGAGCTGAGTAGGTGTGACAGAGATGGCATGGCCCATAAATCCTAAAATATTTCCACCTCTGCTCTAAGTAATCAAGTGTTTTGTTTATTTGTTTGTTTTTCCCGAGGCAGGGGTGGCCAGTGCAAGCAAACCAAATTCTATAAAGCAGCAGATTCCTGCTAAAATGTCCACTGTCACTGTGCCCTCCCTCCTCCTTTGCATTCTCCTTTCAAGTGACAATCTGACAGAGGGGGTCCATTTTCTGGTGACACGTAAATTTAGACAACTGATCACATCTCCTTTGTCTTGTTATTGTACTGTCAGAAGTAGAGTAATTCATTGAGGATCAGAGGTAAAACTCCTGGGGTGTCAGCAGCCCACGTTGTTCCAGACCATGTGTGTCTTGTACCTGACACCTTACCTGGCTCACTGCAGCGGCCCACAGCGTCCGCGTTCACTCAGTTACGGACAAAAGCTCAGATAATAATGACGGCTAGCAGGTATTAAGCTCGGGATTGTTCTAGCTGATTTTAAACCTCACGTGCTCCTTACAACAACCCTCTGAGGCGCTGATATTTGTATTCGCATTTCACAGATGAGGAAGCTGAGATTTTAAACCTGGCTGTGACTGACCAGGTAAGTGATCTAGACAAGGTACTGCAGTTGGATGAGTACCGTATCAAAATTCTGGGCATCCTCACATTTTATAAAAATTAGAGATGATACAAGATGCCTGTGGAGCTCTCTCCTATGCACACCTTTTCCTGGATGATTTCTTCTCCCCAGGTAAAAAGAAACTGCTGCCCAGGGTGTAAGCGTGATAGTTATTCCTATGGTGACAGCAGAAGTCACGAGCTTCAGCGGCAGGAAGCCGATGACCAGGTACTTCTTGGCGGCGTTTAGAGGATGGTGTGCCAGTGCTTCTGCTCTCACCGCGGAGGCTCAGGGCCGGGCCTCACATGGATTCAGTGAGGGCTTATGGCAGGTGCCACCTCTCAATAAAGCAACATGTAGATTAAGGTAAACCAAAGGCACGGAGCCCTAATGTTAAATCACAATGGAACGACCCCTCTGGCAAACAAGGACACTGCACAATTCTGTAGCTGCTAAGGGACAGGAAGGATCTTTTCGAGAAGGAACAGTTCTATATGCCACAACATCTCATGTGTACTTTGCCTTCCCTGAGTCCACCTCGTGGCTTTCAGTCCATGCAGACTGTAATTTATGAGCGATTTCAGTTCTCATTTGTCTGGAATGCTGGCTTCGGAACCCCATCGCTGCCTAAGAAGTGACATCACTGCATCACTGAGCATGCTTCTGTACTTATGTGGGGGAAATGACTGAACGGACTTCACTGCTAAAAGTTTGTGAGAAGAAGGTAGATTCTGAGAGGTTAGTATGGCCTGCCAAAATCTTCCTTTACTCTTATGAAATATTTCAGAGCTGAGGATAGGGAGTTTCCAGAAGTCTCGCTACTTGCCTCTTTTCTACATCAAGGTGCAAATTATGTCCTACTGTCTGGGAAAAAAAAAGAGTTACTGTGGCACAGCTACGCCCACTCCTTTGTGTACTGTCTACGCAGCTTCTGCACTACAATGGCAGAACTGAGTTATTCCAGCAGAAAACATGGCCTACAAAGCTTAAAATCTAGCCCTGTAGAGAAAACGTCTGCAGACCTCTGCTTTACACAATCCAAAGCTTTCACCCCGTGACTGCAGGATAAGAAGCCAGCTTTATTTAGTCCTTCCCCAGCTTGCAGCCCCCACTTCCTACTTCTGATACAGTGGGCGACTGCACTTCTAGGGGAGAAAATTCCCCTAAGCTCTCTTTAAATCAACAGTGGCCACTCCGTGGCTCAGGAGCCCCACTCTCCTTTCCCACATCCGTGGCAGACGATCATGAACACAGAACTCTTTTCCGCAGAGCTTGGAGACAGCCTCAGAATCTTTCTCGGCAGCCAAGGTCAATAGATGAAGGTGGTGTGAGATGAAAGCTATTTGTCCTCCCTGTTCTAGAACACTCTCATGGAGTCTTTCTGCTTCCATAGCTCTGCCTCTGGACAGCCTCAAGGTAGCCTCTTTGGGAGAGTCATCTTAACAGGAAGGACACACCTGTCACCTATAAAACAGCCCAGAAGGAACCAACCTGTGCGTCAATTCACTGAGAGTAATGCGCTCTCTCTCAATGTGGCTGATCAGATATGACTTTCAAGTAGTACATAAGGAAAGCGAGGCGTGAAGAAATGAACTGACTGATCACCCTGGAAACACCCAGGGAGCAGACGTTGGTGTTGTGATGTTATAAGCGGGACTCGGGATATGCCAGTCCCCATACCTGCCGTGCTCTAAACTCCTCCTCATGAAAGTGCTCCATGCAGAGCTTCTGCTCAGGGAAACACTTCAGGCTCTTGGTTTGTAAAGGATGACCACTGCCTAGACTGGGGTGGGCACCTGACCCACAGGCAGCCCCCTCCTAGGGCAGACGAACGACCCGCGATGTGCATTTGGGGGTGTTTCCTTCCATGCAGAGGGGCTCATAGCACAGCCCTCCTCGCCTCTTCTTTGACCAGCTGACGAGCACTGGCTCCCGGTGCTGGTAGAGACCTACCTGGCTGAAGTGTTTGAAAGGAGAAACTGGCAGGTGCAGCTCAGCCGCTCCCTCTGCCCTTCCTGTTGCGGATGTGGCTCTAAGTGAGCCCAGGTCACCCTTTATCCCTCAGCTGTCTGCCCTGGCGCTGGGAAGCTGCCCAGGTCCTGTAGCACCAGTGACCTGGTGTGCAAAGCTACCTAATCCTGGTGTCCCCAGTAAGGAAACCAGCTGTCGTGTCGATTCACAATAAGGTATATCCTTCAACTTGTTCTGTACCAGTAATGAAAGTGATATTTCAGTCTCCTTCGTCCTTTATCTTATTTCTCAGCAGGATCAAAACCCAGATGGGGAAGAAGCTGTTGGGTCCCCGCAAGCCCCCAGAGGCACGGCCTGGCTGGAAGCTCTGTAGACAATAGGAGTGACGGTTATTAGTCATTAGTTAAGCTTAATAGATTGACAACCTGTGGGGTCTGGACTTCTAGGGAACACAGAAAGATCAGGCTGGTCTTAATGAGTGGCCAAGGAGGTAGAGGCACTGAGAAAGAAACAGATGGAATGAGTAAGAGGAGGGGGCTTTCCAGGTGCAAGTCCATTAAAGCCCTACAATAAACAACCTTTTTATGAAGGTGGTAGGAGAATCTGAAGTCTCTGAAGTCATTACACACACACACACACACACACACACACACACAAAGAAAGAAAAGAAAAGAAAACTGCATAACGCTGAGGCCATCTTTCTTTCTTCTTCCTTAAAGGAGCCCTAATCCTGTCATTACAATGGCAACTTTCCTAGGTACGTTAGAAGGCTTTACTTTGTGTAAGGCAGCAGATGTCCAACATGGTATAAATTTCAGTTACTCACATATCTAGGGGTAAAATGAAAACTCAAAGTGCCAAATGTAATAGATAATTTGTCTGGAAACTTAAATATTAGACTTAAAAAACCTTTAACTAATTTAACTAATACTTTAGGTTAGGCCCTATGAGACCTGGTCTGATTTTTAAGTACAGCAAAGTTTAAGCACTCAGGAGTGTTTATGGATGTAGACAATGAGAGGATTTAAGGCCTGATGACAGAACAGGATTGGCTCCAGTGTCTCATTTGGTTTAATCTGGTGATGATGAGCTAAACACTAGGGGGATACACAGGGAGAAGATGTCAGTGATGAAAGGGAGGGGAGGTGACAGATGTTGGCTTGAAGTGAAATCCAGTGAGCTTCCTTACTCCGAATGCCAATAAGGATGCATCCACCGGGGACAGCGAAAGAGGGAGGAGATGAAGAGAGGTATGTGGGCACTAGTGATGCAGAAAGCAAGGTGAGGGGCGGGGTGTACAGAACATGGGGACTGGGAGAATGGGAACGGAAAGAAAAATGAGAATCAAACAAGGAAAAGAGACGCGCACTGACAGAGAACATCTGACCTCTCCTCTTGGAGCCATGTTTCCAATGACAGCAGCAACAGGGCTGGAGAGAAGGGAAAGATGGGCTCAGAGAGGCTGGGGGTGGAGGTGGGGAACAGGTCCATTTCACCTTGAAAGGGAGCAGAGACTGAGAAAGGAAGAGAAGATGAAAAGTCAGAACAGACTATAAGCTGGGAAATGTGCAAAGAGGCCAGGGGACATGAACAGACAGAGAGCCAGACGCCTGGCTGCGGGGCATCTGCACTCACCCTTCCCAGGAGCCTGCCACTGCTAAGCCAGGGTCCCTTATTTTCTGTTCACTTTGGGTATAAGCAGCGCACCTAGGGCTCCAACACTCTGAAGGAAAACTTTTTCAAGCTAGTCAGCTAGAGCTATCTCCCAAGGTTTTGATGGAACAATGACTACTTCTCCTGGTCTCACACCCTAGCATAACTGAATGGATGGCAGCCACATTTATGGACACGGCTAAGAGCTGTCGCTGTGTCTTAACACTTTCATACTTGAGATTTCTTTTCCCCTTTTGCAGACCAAAGTATCACGTATCAATTTTACTGTGTCCATGTTAACAAGGACACTTGATATGCATTCCTCTGGTTGTGGCTCTAATTTGTCAGTATTTCAGAGGGCAAAGATGAGGAAGTGTCCACAGAGAAGAGGTGCTGGTCCCTTGGTCAAGAAAGCACAGAAACAGAATACAAGTTTGTGACTTAGAGACGTTTGCACTGTCGACAACTTTAGAGAGAGTTTAGGGAACATTAGAGAGATCGGTAAGGATAAGAAGGGGGACAAGAGGAGACTCTTGCTTCTAAAGATACTTGGTAAAAGAGAATCAAAATGTTTATGTTGCTGAAACAAACCTCCTGGTATTGGGTGGAAAAATCAAATTGAGAGGATTTGGCTAAGAGCTCCAACCTACAAATTATCTTGGCTCATTATTATTATTATTTCTTTGTGAGCTTGACTTGTCATCATGATGAGCACCTGAGAGAAAAACAAATTCCTCTTTAGGCATATCTGAGACATAGAAGATTACTGCATATTAAAATGAGACAATGACAAGGAAAAATGAATTCTAAAAAAGAAAAGTTCTCCGATCTACAGCTAGAAAACCGCCCACAAGATCCAAAGCTTTGTCTAAAACACATGCACACGTTGAACACACAAAGCTGTCAATAAATGTCTGTGCATTTCTCAATAGTATCAGGGGTTGGGGTGAATTAACCATCGAGGTAATTTTTGTATACATTTCCAAAAGAAAGAAAAAAAAAACCCAACTCATTCCAGATTATTTGTTCTTTATTCGTAACAGTAACAACTGTCTACAAAAGCTAAGCTCCCCACCAAAATGTGGTTGTTCGATTTACCCAGGAGTCTTTTAAATAAAAATAATCCTGTGTCTCAGCTGGTGAGCTCTATTCTGATAAGGCAAGTAAATACATGTAATTATAAAGTTACCATTTTCAAAGAGGAGAGTAATCCTTTCCTTATCTGCTGGTAAAACAGCCTGTAATTATTAGACAGCTGAGAACAAAGATTTGTCCACAAAATCCCACTAAATCAAGCCTGATTTGATTAAAACTTTCCTCATCAGGACATTCCTAATACACTGTTTGTGGCAACAGTCTGCCAAGTGTGGGCCACAAATTGGTGAGACTTATGGCAAGGATGCCTGGTTTTCCAAATGGCCACAAAACAATGAAGAGAGGCTACCTTCTTTATTTAAGACATAGATACTATTAGTGAAACATTATCTGATACAAAAACCTGGTAAGGATAACACACACAAAAAAGAAAATTACAGACCAATATCTCTGATGAACACAGATGCAAAAATCCTAAACAAAATTCTAGCAAATTGAATATAACAATGCATAAAAAGATTATACACCATGATCAAGTGGGGTTCACCCCAAAGGGCACAAGGATGGGTCAACATATGCAAATCGATCAATATGATACATCACATAAAATAAAGGACAAAAATCATATGATTATATCAGATGCAGAAAAAGCATTTGACAAGATACAACATCCATTTATGATTAAAACACTTAATAAAATGGGTATAGAAGGAAAATACTTTAACATAATGAAGGCCATACATGACAAACCCTCAGCTAATATGTTAATTAATGGTGAAAAACTGAGCCTTTTGCTCTACATTCAGGAACAAGACAGGGTTGCCCCCTATCACCACTGTTATTCAATATAGTATTGGAAGTCCTAGCCAGAGCAACCAGGCAAGAGAAAGAAATAAAAGGCATCCGAACTGCGAATGAAGAAGTTCAGTTGTCACTTTTTGCAGATGACATGATTCTTTATATAGAAAACCCTAAAGACTCCACCAAAAAGCTATTAGAAACAATCAACGGATACAATAAAGTTGCTGGCTACAAAATCAACGTACAAAAATCCATTGCCTTCCTATATACTCACAATGAAATTTCAGAAAAAGAAATGAAAAAAAAATTCCTTTTGCAATTGCAACAAAAAGAATAAAATACCTAGGAATAAACTTAACCAAGGATGTGAAAGACCTATACACTGAAAACTGTAAGACATTTTTTAAAAGAAATTGAAGAAGACATAAAGAAATGGAAAGACATTCCATGTTCATGGATTGGAAGAATCAACATAGTTAAAATTGCCATTTACCCAAAGCAATATACAGATTTAATGCAATTTCCATCAAAATCCCAATGGCATTTTTTAAAGAAATAGAAAAATCGTCAGATTTGTATGGAATCACAAAAGACCCCAAATAGCCCAAAGCAATCCTGAGAAAAAAGAACAAGGCTGGAGGTATCATACTCCCTGACTTTAGCTTGTATTACAGAGCAACAATAATCAAAGCAGCTTGGTATTGGCAGAAAAACAGACATACAGACCAATGGAATAGAATTGAAAACCCAGAAATAAAACTACATAAATATGGACAGATAAGAAGCCAAAAACATACAATGGAAGAAAGAAATCCTCTTCAATACATGGTCCTGGGAAACTTTAAAAAGCCACGTGCAAAAGAATGAAACTAGACTGACACCATATACCAAAATTAACTCAAAGTAGATAAAAAAAACCTAAATGGTAAGACCTGAAACAATAAACTGCATAGAAGAAAGCATAGGTATTAAACTTATGGATGTTGGGTTCAAACAGGATTTTATGAATTTGACCTCAAAGGCAAGGGAAGTAAAAGCTAAATTAAATAAATGGGACTACATCAAACTAAAAAGCTTCTGCACAGCAAAAGAAACCATTGACAAAATAAAGAGGTAACAAACCGAATGGGAGAAGATATTTGCAAACAATGCCTCCGACAAGGGGCTAATATACAAAATACATAAGGAACTCATACAACTCAACAAGAAAAAGACAAACAATCCAATTAAAAAATGGGCAGAGGACATGAACAGAAACTTCTTCCAAGAAGACATACAAACGGCCAATAGATATATGAAAAAATGCTCACTAGCTATTAGGGAAATGCAAATCAAAACGACAATGAGCTATCACTTGTTAGAATGGCTATCATTAACAAGACAAATAATAACAAGTCTGTGGAGAGGCTGTGGAGAAAAAGGAGGCCTCATATACTGTTGGTGGGAATGCAGACTGGTGTAGCTGCCATGGAAAACAGTAGGGAGGTTCCACAACAAATTAAAAAATAGAATTACCATATGACCCAGCAATCTGTTTCTTGGGTATCTACCGCCAAAATTTGAAAACATTTATCTGTACAGATATATGTACTCTGATATTCATTGCAGCATTATTTATGATGGCCAAGACATGGAAACAACCAAAGTGTTCTTCAATAGATGACTGGATAAAGAAGTTGTGGTATATACACACAATGGAATACTATTCTGCCATAAGAAAAGATGAAACAGTGCCATTTGCAACAACATGGATGGATCTTGAGATTATTATGCTAAGTGAAATAAATCATATAGAAAAAGTTGAGAACCATATGATTTCACTGATTTGTGGGATATAAAACTGAAAGCAACATAGGAACAAGACAAACAAAGAAACAAAACCTCATAGACATAGACAATAGCTTAGTGGTTACCAGAGGGTAAGAGGGGAGAGGGGTCAAATATATGGTGATGGAAGGAGAACTGACTCTGGGTGGTGAGCACACAATGTGATATATGGATGATGTATTATAGAATTGTATACTTAAAACCTATTTAATTTTACTGACCATTGTCACCCAATGAATTTAATTAAAAAACAGATTATCAGGCTTTGAAATGTCTGTTATTTTGGTCATTAAAAGTCTCACATTTGTTTAGACTATATATAGCCTAATATGGCATTTTTTAAAGAAATAGAACAAAAAATCGTCAGATTTGTATGGAATCACAAAAGACCCCAAATAGCCCAAAGCAATCCTGAGAAAAAAGAACAAGGCTGGAGGTATCACACTCCCTGACTTCAGCTTGTACTACAGGGCTACAATAATCAAAACAGCATGGTATTGGCAGAAAAACAGACATACAGACCAATGGAATAGAATTGAAAACCCAGAAATAAAACCACATAAATATGAACAGATAATTTTCAACAAAGAAGCCAAAAACATACAATGGAAGAAAGAAATCCTGTGTCAGAATATCTGAAACTTACAAAGCAGTCAACAAATGTTAGCAATACTAATTATTTATTATTGCAATTCAGACTCCAGTAAAAATTTTCTACCACACTTAGTTGTTATGTATCAGTCAGCTTGATCATAAATGTTGGGGTGATAGACACCCTTTTCTCATCTCACTTTCAATAGCTAGACAATGATGGGTATTCTGGAAATGTGAACCAATTTTAATATTAAAACGATTAAAGATCATTGAGAAATTCATCAGCTAAGACAGAAAGTATAGTGCTATATGAAGTTAATAGAAACTACCACTAGAATTGTCCAAAATGTTCCTGCCCCTTTGTCTTTCTCTGTCATCAAAGGCAATGGAGAATAGCTCTGTTTAGAAAAACAGAAGGAAGCAAATCATACTCTAAGGTTGGATAAAATATAACTGAATGCAGAGAGATTTGTGGGAGGAGCAGAATTTATGTTCCAACCCAGAGGAAAGCAAATGAAAAATTTAGATTGAGTATAAGAGAAATTCCTCAAAGGCCCCTGTAGTTAGCAACTGTTTTTCCCATTGGAAGCATTAAGAACCAGATTGTCTGTGACAGGAGATTTTTGGTTTTGGTTGGCTTCTTACTTTAACTGAGCGGTACTGCGGGCAACAATTTCCAATGCAGCAAGTCCTGAGCGTGGTTTACCGGGGGACTTCAAATTGGGGGTGACATCCACTTGTCTATCATAACTCTCCTTGGATCATCCCCTGTATTCCCAGATCTCTACCTCCACATGCATTCCATCTGATATTACAGCTTCATCTCAAACTAAGGATGACTGTACCCTAATACTCTCCCATTCTCTCTGTATAGTCCCCACTTCTGACTTTCCCACATCCATCAACTATGACATCATTCTCCTGGCCATTAGATTTAAAACCCTAGCACCCCCCTTTTCTCACAACTACTCTTTTCTGCTCTGGCTTCTACTCCACTGTTACTTCTTATACGACAGTCCTGCCCGGGGTTTAGATCTAATGTCACAGACTCTGGCTAATAACTTGAGTTTCCCACTCTGTTCTTTCAGCCACAGCGTGCTGCTGCAGCCATTGCTCTCTCCAGGACAACCTTCTGGTCTACACAGCTCCTGTGTTTGTCCATCACTGCTAGGATCCCAGTACCGACTCCAAGTTTGAAACCACATTCCCTCCTTCTTTCTTTCCATGATTCAAATCTTACTTATTTCCATTTTTAACTTAGAAATTCTCTTTTTATAATATTTCTTTGCTAACTCACATCTGTAAATGCACTATAACTAGAGTAGTCAATACTGAGTAAACTTAAAAGAGGGGGTGTGCTGATGACAGTGGGCACTACAGCAGGCGCTCAGCTTGAGGGATAAAAACTTCCTGGCAGTCCACCTTCCCTTAGCATAAAGAGCACAGGCCTGGTTTTCTTTAGTTCCCTTTGCAGGGCCTTTATAGATAACACTATCTTCAGTTTTCTACAATTTGTTATCTATGATTAGTGCCAAGAGTAGAGCTGGAGCAGAATTCTTCGTCTTTTTCTTGTTTATTATGTAGGACCAATACAATTTGGGGATAGGTCGTAACCTTGGTTACGTAACCTTAGGGCTGTTGGTATCCCAGAAATCGCATATGGGTATTAGTGAGTGTCCTTGATATGACTATGCTGAGTACAAAAGTTGTATCTATCTAAGGACATTTATTACACAAGATGCTCATTCCCACAAGAGGATGAAAAGAATACCAGGTAGTACTCTAGAAATGTCAAAAGTGCTCCTGCTTTTCCTCTCTTCATAAAGGCCTTAGGTGCTTACTATAGGATAGGGGTTATTATGGTGAGAGTAGTGGCAAAGAACATCACCATGGATAATTTTAGCCTACATAAATTTGGGGGACAGTATCGTTTTTGGGCTCATCTACAGCCATCACATTCAATTCCCCACAATATAGTGGACATTGTGAGCTATCGATATTCCTGAAGATTCCACAAGTCATGCTGGTGGCTCTCTGGGAAGCCCCGATGGCCATTGCTACTAAGATAGAAGCAGATTCTAGTAGGGCAAACACTTCTTAACAATTTACATATATACTATCTTGCATTGTTAAATTTTCTTTCTTTCTTTTTGTTTTACTTCCCAAGTTCTCCAGTACTGGAGATCATTTCTTACATTTCTATACATCCTCTTTAATGCCTGAAGCTCAATAACCTGCACATAGTATTTACCATATTAATTGGCTAATTAAAACCCACAGGCATATACGCTGGAAGTGCATTAATGGAAAAGATGCAAATCTGATTGCCTAACAAACTTAGAAATGTCAAAGCTTCTTCCTAGTAGCTCATATAGACCTCTGATACAGTCAATGATGATTAGTACGGAAGATAATCTTGGATGTGATATTTTGCATATTTCAGCATGTTTATCATCCAGATACCTATTATAGGGATATGTTAAATGAGAGGGATCATTTAATACTTCTGGAACACTAAACACAGTATGAACAGAAGAAAACTGCTCCTTTTAATCTTTTGGGAAAAATTGAAAGTGGGATAACTTTCTTTTCTAGGAATGTACTAAAAGCTAGTAATTATGGACCTCTGCTGACAACACAGGTACAGGGAGGATCAGAGGACAGAATGAGTGCACCACAGCATGCACTAATCTAGTAATTCCCAAGTGACAGATACTAGTATGATTTGCTTATGGAGACCTGCTTTCTTTGAAGAACACAGAAGAGCTGACTTTTAGAATCTGAGGGTCACCTGTCACTTTCACCTTGAAAACAGTTTGACATCAACATTTTAATCAGAATAATACTTACACTGATGAACCCATTACCTCCTTGATCAATTTTCTTTTCATTGCAGCCTTGCCAATCATTTTAATTTTTTATAAATTATTCTTTTGGAATCAATTATGGCATGTTGCATTTACATTTTTTAAAAAAAATTTAATTCATTCAGATGTTTTAATGTCCATACTAAACTTTGCCAACTTCTACTATTTTTTTAATGTGACTTCACTGATATGTGGTATATAAAACTGAAAACAACAAAAGAACAAGACAAACAAATGAAGAAACAAAAACTCATAGACATAGACAATAGTTTAGGGGTTACCAGATTGTAAAGGGGTTGGGGGGGTTCTAGAAGAGGGTAAACGGGGTCAAATATATGGTGACGGAAGGAGAACTGACTCTGGGTGGTGAACACACAATGTGAGATATAGATGATGCATTACAGAATTGCACACCTGAAATCTATGTAACTTTACTAACAATCGTCACTGCAGTAAACTGTAATTAAAAACAAAACCAAAAAACTTCTACTAGTTTCATTTTTCTTTTGCTATCATTATTTCTATCAAGTCCGTAGGGTCCTGATCTAAGTTTGCGAGATAGTCTTAGTGAGAGAAGAAAGAGACATGAAGAAAGAAGCAAACAGAGAAAAACAGGCTGAAGCTGTTGTGGAGTCTTGACCCCAAAGGACAGGAATACATAGCAGGGACAAAATATCTCTGGACTTTATCTTCAGAAGAACGTCTTTAGGGAATTAAGGCACCAGCATGGAACTTGGAGAAACTGAGCTGTCCCAAGAATGATGCTGTAGAAATCTACTCAAGGGGGCTGCTTGATCATTGTAATCTGAATTTTTTGATGATGTCGACAGGTCTGTTGCGTAGCTCTTATATTAAAGTGTGTGTTTCTGCTTCTTTATTACAGGGGTTCTCAAAGTGTGGTCCACACAACCCTGGGGGATGTCCCTGACGTGAAAACCTATTTTTGTTGTAGTAACAATTAAATGATATTAAAAAAATAATAATACTCTATTGGCACTTGCACTGATGAAACAAAAGTAATGGTGGATAAAGCTACCGGCATGTTACTATGGAATCAAAGCGGTGGCATCAAACTGTACTTGTGGTGGTTGTGTTTTTCACCACCACACACTTGCAATAAAAATGTTGCCACTTTCAAGTAAAAATGTCCTTAATGAACAGAAGAAAAATATTAGTTTTATAAAATCTCAACCCTTAAATACAGGACTTTCTAATACTCTGTGTAACCAAATGGTGAGTACACAGAAGGCTGCACACTGGATTACGGAGGTCGTTCTGAGGAAAAACATTTTTGCAGTTGTTTGAGCTGCAAACTAAACCACCCACTTTTCCACTGAATATTGTTTTTTCTTGGAAGAATGAAGGACACACATACGGTTATTCAGACTTAGTAATTTGGCACACATTTTCTCGAAAATAAGTGAAATGAGTCTGTCACTTTACGGAAAACAACTGACTGTTTTGTGGCTGATGATAAAGTCTGTATTTTTATGTGAAAATTGGAATTCTGGAAAACTTGCATCTACCATCTTGATAGCTTCCCAGTACTGGGAAGCTTCTTTGATGAGAATGATGTGATATTCATAAATGTGAATTTTTTGATACTGTATGTTGAAAGTGTCAACCTTTGGAACATCTGCATAACCCAAAATTTTCCATATGATCAATGCATGATATTACAAGTCATACATACATGAAATCCATTTAATGTGCAAGACAAACCGATGGATTTTAATGTAACAGTATGAAAAGTTCACTGAAATAGTTTCAGATTCCACATAAAACTAATCTTTAATAAAGAAACTATTATTTATAGACTTTAATGCAGTACCCAGGAAGACTATTCAAAATTATATGAAATTATTATTAAAAATTCTTCCCTTTTCCAAATACATAGCTCTATTTGAGGCCAGATTTTCTTCATATACTTCAACTAAAATAACATATTGCAACAGATAAAATGAAGAAGCAAATATTAAGCTACATATTAAAGGAATTTCAAAAATGTCAAATAACTGGTATTTTTAAAATTTTAAGATAGCTATTTTCATAAAATTTATAGTACATATACTTATATATAAAAAATATAAAAATTTATTATGAAAAATATTTTAAAAGTTCCAAGTAGTTACTCCTCTTACCAAATTAATTATTAAATTAATCAATAAATATAGACAGATATAACCTTTTGTGGTCCACAATTTTAACAAGTAAAGGAGTGCTGAGACCAAAAGATTTTGAGAACCATTACTTTCCCATGATGAATAATTCTTGGAGCAGCATTTCTGAGCGTTTCTACCAAAATACTAATCTCCTGAAATGATTCATACTAAAAGGGCCCCCACTGGAATAAGTTTGGAACATCTGGAGACTCATAATATATCTATTTTTGGAGAGTTGCCATGTATATTAGCCTGTTAGATGCTAATAGACAGAACTACTGCTGTACTGCACTTACTTCATCGTGTTTAATCCAGTGTTTCCTTATGTGTTCTCAGGAAGTTCGTGAGTGCAGAACACTCTAGATCTTGAAGAAGGGGGACGAGACCTGTGGAGTCTGCCTTAACTTACCTTCAAGCCGGACCACCAGGGGCACCTTAAGTTCCAGCTCCCGGCAGGCTTTGGTGATCCCATTGGCAATGATGGCACAGTTGACAATACCACCAAAAATATTGACAAGGATGGCTTCTACCTGAAATCAAAACCAGGAAGGTGCCCATCAAAACACTGACAGCCAACATTCTCAAAACTCACTGGCTAAATAATAGTTTTAGCCAGTTATGTTCTGTGTGTTTTTTTTTTAAACACAGAACATAAAATATAAAACAAAAGACCTAGAAAATACAAAGAAAGTTAAAATTTAGTACTGAATTAATAAATATCAACAAATAACATTATCATATTAACCCATATTATCCCATCAGTCACTTCTCTGACCTTGAAATGAATTCAGTCACCACTCATTTATTATATACTGTCTTCCGTGTTTTCTTAAATGGTTGTCTGGAACTGTTCTTTTATGAGTAGTGTTATTTAAAATTTCATGCACTAATGTCTTTTCTCCCCATGGTTTATACTTAAATTGATCTGCCATGGGCCTCATGGAATATTTCAAAACTAGAAGCTTATTAATTTTTTTGTTGTCTTGTGTTAATAGACAAAGGCAGAAACAATTCCATGCTTTCTTAATACCACTGTGATATGCTAGAGGTATATTCTCAAAAGTCAGAGATAGCTTCATTATCTTAGAACACAAACTTTTTGATTAAAAAAAAAATAGACCCCCAAAAGAAAAAGATACAAGCTCGTATCACAAATAAGCATGTAAGGAAAGTCAAACCACAGAATGGAATTTTTCAGAAATGTAAATTTAAACCCATCATGTTAACCTGTTTGTGCATATTCCATATTCAAAGGCATATGGGGAGAAAAAAAACCAAAAAACTGTACTTGCCCTGACTTGATAAATAGGTATAAGAAAATCCTGTATAATTAACATGAAGAACAAGATAATGAAGAGAATTCATTACCTAGATTAATTGATAATACCCAGAGAAAATGGCTATTCATCAAGCTGGAGGCATCCAAATTCCAACAATGGAATCACAATTAAATTATGCTACACTAATTGCAAAGCATATATGTGTGTGCTGCACTCCATTTTTAAATCCTGTTATTTCAATAGGCTAAATTAACTACATAAAGCATATGAGAAAAGAACACCTTACATTTGTTCAGCACTTAACTGTTTTGTTTTAGAAAGTGCCATTATATGAACCCTCATTTTTAATTTTGATTCCTGCCAGAACGTTATTCAGAAAGTAAAGGGAGGGTTAGCCCTCTATAGCTGGTAAAGCCATTTAAAGAATTCACATTATGTGTCCCAAGGTCACACAGCTAACATGCAGCAGTGGTGAAGCTCAAAGTCAGCTCTCCGGTAGCCTATCGATTCTTCATTCACACCAGCTGCTAGAGCTGGGACCTTGGGTACAGTATATACCTTGTTTCGAACACAGTTTCCTCATTTGTAAAATGGGAATAATAGCACCTAGTGCATGAGGTTGTTGAAAGGACTAAATGACATACTAAATGTGGAATGCCTGTAAAGTACTTAATGGATATTTATACGTGTATTTCTTTCTTTTAATTCCCATCCTCCCCCACCCTCCCTTTTGGCAACCATTAGCTTGTTCTTTGTATCTATGGGTGTGTTTCTGTTTTGTTCATTCATTTTTTTTTTTTAAGATTCCACATATGAGTGAAACCATATGGTATTTGTCCTTCTGTCTGACTTATTTCACTTAGCATAATACCCTCTAGGTCTATCTATGTTGTCTAAATGGCAAGATTTCATTCTTTTTATTGCCAAATCTCATTATATACACACACACACACACACACACACACACACACACACACACACACACACACTACATCTTCTTTATCCAGTCATCTATTGATGAACATCTAGGTTGCTTCCATATCTTGGTTATTTTAAATAATGCTGCAATGAACATAGGGGTGTATATATCTTTTTGAATCAATGTTTTTGTTTTCTTTGGATAAATACCCAGAAGTGTAATTGCTGGGTCATATGGCAGCTCTGTTTTTAATTTTTTTGAAGAATCTCCATACTGTTTTCCATAGTGGCTGCACTATACATGCATTTATTTCAACAAGCAATGATGAAACTGAGCAGGTTCCCTAGATAGCAAGTAAGAATTAAGAAAGCCTCTTTCAGTAGACTGTAGCTATGTTGAATTCGAATGTAATAGAAACACAAACTTACTTAAGTTCAATAAAAGGTAACATCTTAAGAACAAAATAAATGAGCAATATTTTTCAAACCAATTAGCGATTGAGGTTATTCCCAAAAAAGAAATCTCCCATGACCATTGGCAGCAGGCTGACGCGTAAGCAGAAGCTTGCTTTCTAACAACAGCTTTCAAACACTATTAGCATGGAGGCTGGGGGTAGCAGTAGTTTCCAAATAGCTGTGGGATGGAGAGGAACTTGCCAGAACAAAGAAAGAAAAAACCCTCAAAGGCAATACTGATTCCATGGGGTCCAAGAGTGAAACTCAGGAACCAGGAATGGTCGACGCTCACTCAGGTTTCTGTGGAAGAACGAGGCTACCCAGAGAAGCACACACGGGCACATGTACACCTCCACCATGTTCCAAGCGGCACGGTACTTCAGGTTGATTTCAGATGTCAACACCTGCTCATTGACATTGTCCTGTCTCATCAACTTAGAGTGAATTACTCTGTTCAGTTCATCTACAACAGTATGACCAATCTACAGAGAACTGACGCCGAACACAACAAACTTACATGAATTCACCTATGTAGGAAGGGGACGGGGGCAAGGAGACTGGATGCCCACGGCTCTGATTCAATCTGCTTGTTCAGTGGGTCCTGGAAGGAGTGTCAGATAATGAGCTGCAGATCTGGTGTTGCCTCAGATGGTATCAGTTCCCATAAGTCCATTCATTATATGTCAACATCTCACTGTGTTTAACAAATATCTGATATTCTAAACAGATACTCTTCATATGACAACTTCCACCTAAAGGTGAGCCAACTACTTCAGCTGGTGCTGAGCCCAAGGAAAAGCCCTCTTTCCCAACAACGGAGGAATAACTGGCTTTGTTAGACTTGCTGAGACATGGACTGCTCTGCAATGTGGTTTCTTCACCTCTCACCCTGCACTCTCATTCCCAAGAGGGACGCCTCTGTGCAGGGCAGCGTGTGCTCCTCTACAACAGGACATGTTTCCCCGTCAGCAGCTAGCGCAATCCACAACACAGCATAATCATCTAATAAATACTGGTTTCAGCAGTGAATGAATTAAATGTATTTCAATAGACACTTACTGGCCAGCACACTAGTACCGGGCATAGAATTAAGTGCTTGGGATAAGGCAATGAATGATGCATCATCACTGTCCTCAAGGAATTCAAAGACCAGTTTGAGAGCCAGACCAGGAAGCTGGCAATTACCATGCTGCCTGTGTAGATGTCTCAGAACTAAGACCGGGGCAGAGCGAGTGATGCAGACTGATGAGACAAGAGGCTTTTTGAAGAGGTGATGCTACAGTAGACGAAAAGTAGGAAAGAGCAGGAACTCAGTGGAGGGGAGCAGCCAGACTGAAGGCAGAGCTGTCAGCCAACTTGGTTCATTCAGGACCTACAGGCTGAATGAGAGGTAACTGAGAAGCTGCAGGTGAGGCGGAGAGTGGCAGATGCCAGAGGTCAGGGTTGGGGACTTGGTTCTTTTTGCTTATTCCTTCATTTTCCAGAGCTGAGCGAAGGCAGCTCTTAAAAGCAGCCTCCTTTAGGGGGTAGGAATGGAGTGATAGGAGAGGGAGAGCGGGACAGAGAGAAGAGTGAGTGCATGAGTGAACATGAGAAGTGCATCATGTGAGAGCAGTGGGAGTGAGAGAGTGAGAGAAAGCGAGAGAGCAAGAACAAAAGCAGTAAGAGAGGGAGCCTGGTGAAGGAGGTGCAAGGCGGAAGTGAGGGCGAGGGAGGAGAAATGCGAGAGAGAGAGAGAGAGAGAGAGAGAGAGAGAGAGAGAGAGAGAGAGAGAGAGAGAGAGAGAGAGAGAGAGAGAGAGAGAGAGAGGCAGTGAGAAACAGAGAGGAGAAGGAGGGTGAGTGATACTACCAAAGCACTTAGGGTTTTTTCAAGAAGCGCAACAAGACAGGGGTACACAGGCGTCTTAGCTCAGGGAAACAGGATTGCTCAGGAAACGTGGCGTACTGCAGAGCACTGAGAGGACAGTCACCACTGGGGCGGTGGGAAACCCCACCCCACCAGAGATGGTGCCATTCTATCGCACTATAAAGTAATTTGCTGCAGTCACGCACTTTAATGGAAATCTGATTTAAGGTTGCACCCTGGGCCAATTTCTATAATTAACTACTGTAATCTGCAATCTCAAACTGAGAATGAAATTAAGACAGTTTGAAAATGAAAGCACAGTGACATCATCATTACTATTTGGCATTTATAAAGCATGCCAAATTCTCAATGTGTGCCTCAACATGCTCATTCATTATTACCGCCACTAATTGCAGCTCCGTGATAATACCAGCAGCAACTTTTCATAGTCTGGTTTTTTTTTCCTTGCCAAGTGTATGTTAAAAAGAAGTCAGTGCTAGGTCTATTTAAGTACCCAGAGACTCTCCCAGAAGATTCCTGACTGCTTTCAGGAACAGAAGCTTTTCCAAATTCTCGGGTGAGAATTACAGGACTTGTTATTTACTGTTTCAAAAGTAAAGATCATCTGGTGAGGCAGTTAAGGTGCCAGATACACTGCGCACACCCCTGGACCCCCGACAGCTATGGCCCAGCCAGGTCCCTGGCAGCCTTTGGCAGTCGTGCAGGTAGTCGGGCAGTCCAAGCACACGTTTTTCAAATGTCTCTGTGTGTTTAGCTTTGCAAAATACACGCTGGCTGCAGATTTTAGTTCACAATTACAAGTGAAAAACGAACTTCAAAAGAAGAAAAGCAACAGCCTTTGATATTTATCAAGCTCCTCTCAACTGCAAATAAACAAACAAACCCATAAAATCAGAACTAAGACCTATTTTGCGGAACATAATCCTTTTGAGTATCTGATGAACATCAGGGAACCCCAGTCAGATAAATTCACACACAGAACAATTTTTTTGGACAATTTTAGGTAAGTTCCATGACTAAACTATTCCTATAGCATTTGGCCACAAAAGTAATGGCAAAGGGTGACACTTAGCATATACATATAGGACATGGGCATTGAGTTGCAGGGAAATTGCAACCATTTACGAAATTTTGTTTGAATGTGTACTTTTCTAGGAAAAGTGATGAACATCTTTAAGAATATAAGTATTAATAATAATCACAAATATAACTCTAGCTAATGTGTACTAGGCATTTAGCAGGTGGTAGGCAGTATTCTAATTATTTCACATGTATTAACATGTTTAACACATAAGTAGTATTATCCCCACTTCACAGAGAAGGAAACAGAGGGAAGATCTGCAGAAATACTAGGGCTACGGTTTTATCTACTGTCAAATGTCTTTCAGACACAATATGTACTGTGCTTAGTATTTTCTCATTCATTTCCACAGCTGATTATGCCACATGTGAGGTATGCCACATGTGAGGCAGATATTACCTATCCCAACTTAGATGAGAAAACTGAGGCTCAGGGAGGTTAAAAACAACTTACATCAAATCATGCAACCAGTCTATCGTCAGGATCAAAAATTCAGTTCTTTCACTTTCACATTATCCAGACTCCTTTTAATGAAATGCAAATATTGCCAGATTGCTCAATAAAAAGTCAGTCATTTACTCAAAACATATTCTTGAGGGCCTAATCTGTGCTAGGCACTCTTTTAACCATTGAGTGTGGTAAGTAGCTAAGCTGGCAAGAACATTTTCTAAGAAATAGGCAAAGATGTTCTATATCTAAAATTATAAACTGTGACAGTAGTTATGAAAGGGAGGGAAACACTGGGGACTCTCATCGCATAGGACGGGACCCATGTTACCCCTCGGTGGGCAGAGAGGGCCTTTTGTCAGCGGTGGCATTTAGGCTGAGAGCTCAGGACAGTCAGGAAGGGGCTGGCAGATTAATAGAAAAACAAAGAGTAAGGATTTCAAGACAAGAGAAGACCACGGGCAAAGGTCAAGGGGCAGAAAAGAACTCGGTGCATTTGGGAAACTGAATCGAGCCCAGAGGATCAAGTGCCCGGGGCTTGAGAAGTGTAGGAGTGGCAAATGAGACAACCACACCAGTCTGATGCAGGTTAATTCTCATCATGCCCTGAGAAGGAGTTGGCGAAGTCTTTGGTTTCAAGACACCTACCAAGGCTTCAGGGCGGCCAGGAAGGGAATGATGTTTATTTAGCATCCATAACGTCCTTACATTAAGTTTGTAAGATAGGTTTGATGACCTCCATTTTATGGACAGACTGAGGCTCAAAGAGTTTAGGGTTTCAGAGTTATTAAGTAGTGAGAGTTGAAACCAAGGTCTGTTTCACCATATCACATGCAGGGCCGTCTGGAACAGCTAGGCAATATTAGGGGTGCCACTGACATACTCCAGGGGTTGGCAAACTCTCTCTGTGAAGGGCTAGTCCATACATATTTTAAGCTTTATGGGCCAGTCTCTGTCACAGCTACTCAACTCTACTGTTGTGGCATGAAAACAGTCATGGACAATATATAAATGACGAAGTGTGGTTTTGTTCCAATAAAACTTATTTACAAAAACAATTGGTGGGCCAGATTTGGCTCATAGGTCATAATTTGCCAGCCCCTGACGAAGAAAGGATTTGGTTTATGCTTACTCGTAAATTCTATGCAAACACCACTCCTCCTCCTTTGCATCATTTGATATTTCTCTGATAGCACTTTTCAGATCTTAAGTTCTTCTCCTCTGTTGAACCATTTTCTTGCCATTTTCGACAAAATTAAGGTACCCAGGCTGTAGTGATGGTTGATCAAATAAATATGTGCGTGCCAACTTTAGTATCATTCCATTGACCAAAACCTGTACCTTTAACAAGTTCATAAAATAACTTGAGTGTCTTCAGTTTATTCTCTTTCCCTGACACTGGCTGGAAGGGAACAAATAGAAGGACTTCAGCAATAAGCCAGCCATTTTGCAACAGTTATTGAAAATGGTTGAGGATTGTACTGCATTTAAAACATACTGTAGCATATACATTAAGCACAGTAAATGCAACTATTGGGTTTGTCTCTGCTTATTCCAATTCAGCATGTTAATTTAGTCCCAGTGTAGAGGGTATTGCTGATACAAATCAAGCAAGCATGTTTATATTAGGCAAGATAAATACTTTTTTTTTAAATGACAAGTTATTTTAATTCTGAATGTTGTTGTTCTTGTTTAAGCATCTGTTTTTGTGGAACTGTTTTTCTTTTTTGCTGTTGTTTTTATTTTCCTGCTGAATTCTAATCATGTCTTCTAGTCCACTGGCAGCCAACGAAGGAAAATAAATGGTGAAGAAAATTAGATGCAGCTTGGATAATTGATGTTTGTATGCCTGGCTTTAATAAAAATACTCTGCTAAATTAGAAGGGAGTCCAAATGGATTCAGTCAATAAGGAAGTGATTCAGGTGAGGAATTCAATCTTGGGCTTTGTTGTAATCTTACAAATAAGATGACACATCAGTTCAGTGGAGACCCCATGTGCCTTCTGCTGAAATCTGGGTGAGCTACTCTAGTGTGCTTTTCTACCTTTGGTTTGTTCTTGAAGTATGAAATTATTTTCTTTTGTATGAATCATTAGGAGCCTCGGGTTAAAGCAAATGATGTACCCCCCAAATATAATAGCTACAAATAATAGAAAAATATTATTTCTTGAAAAATACCCTCCCACTCTGCTCCTTTAATCTCTTCCAAAGGAAAAAAAAAACACTTTCAATGAGTTCATAATCAAGCCTAAAAATCTCAAAATCAAAAGGAAGTATCTTAAACCTCACCCTTAACACCAAATAACATTTTGGCCTTTTTAAATGCTCAAGCAAGATAAGCCCAAACATTTTATTCCAGCTTTGCCAAACGGATGGCATGGAAAGGACATCTGATGGGTGAACAACATTTCGATGGAAAATCAAGTTTCCATTAAGCTTGACCTCTGAGAGGGTGAACCAAGTAAAATGTATACAATTTGTCCTTGACCTGTGTATTCCCTCTTCCTGATTTCTTCACTTTACTTATACCCTGCTGTTAAGGAGCTGGTGTATTGGGTGGTTAGGTGGCACAGCTACCTCCTTCTCACCAGAATAAGTAAAATGGTATGGAGGATTAACATGTATTGAGTGTTAATTTTCCTAGGTGCTAGGAATTATGTACTACAACTTTCCTTGGCAAGTAAACTGAGACTCAAAGAGCTTAAATAACATTGTTCAAGAGCACAGGGCTACAGGTAATAAGCAATGGAGCCAGGATTTGAACCAAGTCAGTCCTACTAAAAGTCCAGGCTCTTTCTACTCCCTCTCGCTGTCTCTCTATAACCAAACAGTGACTTCTATGATTAGTCCAGAGTCCCAGCTCTATTTTGGTCCTGTTTCCTAGCTTCAGGGGCACACTCCTGAGTCCTATATTCCGGTGCCCAAGTATTTCTTGCTTTCAAATCTCACTGCTCAATTAAAATGGATCAGAAGTGAGATATCTTTTATAATTCTGTGGACAGGTGGGTTTTGTTTCTTCACAACCTTGTATGTTTCCTATTTACCGATAAAAGAGTTGTCCAGAATTTGTGGTTTGCAATCCCTACTTAGATGGGACTATCAGTGATGATCGTTTAAGAGTGGGTCCTGGCCTTCAAAACCTAGAGTCTGTCCTGAATTGTGATAGATGTTCCTACAAGACCCCTCTCTGGAGACTGGTAAGCCCCCTTGCCCCTTTCTGATATGCTGAAATTTATCCCTTTGCCACTCTTATTATTTCTAATTAAGATAAGTAAAATTCTAATGGAGAATTATGCCATGAGACATCATCGTTGATACAGATTTTAAATATCAGGCGATGGAATGGCCACTGGAAGGTATGTAACTGTGTGACTGGCTCTTGGAGAGCTGTGCAGGGAACAATGATTCACGTCCTGGTTCCGTGGGAGAGATCTGTGACTTATGAATAATGCCTATCGTGGCAGGAGACAAAGAGTCAAATCAAATGTATTATATATTTGTCTCCTTAATTTTGGAGTTATTACATAACGTACATTTTGATAATTAGAACTGATAGATTTAGTCTGTCAATGTTGCCTCTCCTTTAATGTTTTTTACAAAGAAAATATCACACAGGAAGGAAACCCAATTCACATCACGCATAATCACTACAATCTCATTAATTATATATGCATAAGTATATGGAAAAGAAAAACATTGAATATTGACTTTCAGCATTAGATAGGAGCAAGTCACCTTCCAATTATGAATAGTGGTTTATTTTAACAGGGTAAAAAATTCTATGAACACTTCACCATAGAAATTATAAAGCCAAACTTCCTCCTAAGATGAGTGCCTGTTTCTTTTAGTCAAAGCTTTCTAAAGTGCGTTTTATGGAACAGTAGTACTATGCAATGCTTCATGAAAAAAATCATCTGGTCAAATAGTATGAATTCCAACTTATGGAAGCATTAGTGTTCTAACTTATAACACCCCTTTTTAGTCATTTTCTGCAAAAGACTCAAAGTGTTGCAAGTTTGGCCCCTAGAGAGCTGGCAAGAAAGGTTTCCAAGAGCTGGTGTATTAGGTGTTAGGTGGCACAGGGATCTGGGGTCCTTCCTCCTCAAAGATGCCAATCATTTCACTATTTGGATCATATTTATAAATATCTGCACAACTGGAAGGATTTCATAATCAAGAACAACAACTGTGAATGCTGCATCCAGCTCAACGGGGGCACAAATGCCTCCCCAGTTGCCAGCAAACCCAGCGGCAGTTATTAACAGGATTTTGAGGAGAGGCGAAAATCTGAAGATGGAAATATTGGCTGGCATTGTAAGCAGGAACAGGAGACAAGCAGTTAAAAATACTGAAGAACACAGAGAACAGCACAGACTTGTTTTTTATGTTTTACAGAGACATTTTCCATATCCTTCTGAACTGAGAATCAGAACCATTGCCAGAATCACAAAAAACACTTGGACATTTAAAAAGGCAAATACAGATACTTTTTGGGTGCTGTGTGTTTAAAATAGTTCTTGCAAAAACTGTGTTATTTGCCCAAAGAGCCATTTGAAGCTAAAAAAATTAAAAAACCAAAAAAACCAAAAAATGGAGATTTGAATCTTACCATTTCACCAGGAAGCAGCAAAAAGCTTTTTTTAAAAAAGGGCATACAATTTTCACTTAAGAAATGAGCTATTAAAATTGACTATTAAGAAATATTTGGGTAACAAAATTGCCTTCCCAACTTAACAGATACTGGTTTCAAGGCAGGGTACTCATTATTCATAATGCAATGTCTATTTTATTTGTAATGGGAGCTACATTGGTGCAGATTATTTATTGATACATTCTTTCTGAGCAGTATTTTGTCTAATCATCTCAGACTTATGTCATCTTGATGAATGTGCATATGTATAATCCATCATCATTAGTTGGAGAGTTAATATAGAGAGCTCCCATAAAATTGGCAACTTGGTGAAGGACCCACTTATTAATCTATAAACTGGATGTCTATCCGTCACTGATTGCAACATTATAGTCTCCACAGGGCAACTATTCCTACAGGAAAGGAACAGCCTTTATCATGACTGACATCAATTAAAAAAAAATTAGCTAAGCAGACAGAGCCACAACTTAGGACCATACAGATTCCCACTTCACACCATAGAGAAACGAAGACAAATTTAGTTAATAGCAAAACCCACTGTTTCTGTAAATAACAAGTGTAATGTAAGATGACGGTGGCATATACTGATCCTGTGATGCTTCATACATCTGTTCAAATAAACCTATTTGATCGTTTCGCTTTCTGGAAAAACAAAAGGTTGACAAAGATTCATATCCAAACTCCTAATGGATAAATATCTGACTGGGAAAGGTAAAAATAGAAGCTCCCAGATAAGATCTCAATAAGTTATAAGCTATTTATTATAAACTAAAATTTTTATTAAAATAGTTTTAAGTAAAATAATTAAAAACACATACATACGTTTCTTCTCATAACAGATCTCACAAGTATATTTATGAAAATCAGTTTAGTGTCAAATTTCTTTGTAAAAACGAACTTCCGATTTATTCCCTAAAATTCCATTCTTTACTCATCCCAGAAAAATGACCTCCAACCCCAAACCTCACATCCAGAATCCTAAATTCCAAAGCTGTCACTGAAGATCATATTCTTTAGCTTCAAAATTTTAAATTCAGGTAAATAAAGCAAAAACCAAAACATTTAAAAAACCCTCCAGAAATGTTACCCATAAAACATGTGTTATTATAAAAATCAACATCCTATTTGAGTTAGGACTCCTCTCAAATGCCTGGGCACGACTGGTGCCTGGTAATATTTAACAGCAGGAGGAGAATATCTGTAGAATTTATCTGGCATCTACTAGCAGCATCAGATGCCACTGTCACAAAACAAACAAACAAACAAACAAAAATCCTCAGATATAAACAATATTCTAAAATTACTGATATCACTGTCTGACCTTGTTGTAATCTGTTGTGAAGAAGTCTGATCTATGTATTTAGCTGTTCGGCAAATGTCAGAATACCATGTCTGGAGCAAATTAAAACCTACATTGGCAAAACACTCCCCACAGCTTGCTAGTAATGAAATTGAACCAAAGTCTTTCCACTCAGAGTCTAAATCATTGATTGGCCACACCCTCTCTCACCCATGGTTAGCCTTTTGTGGATCGTTGTAGAGTTCTCAAGCTGTTAAGACTCCTTTTTACAAAAGGATTCCAAAATATTCTATCCCCTGAGGCGCACAGTCAAGAGACAGTCAAAAGGATGACATTTGGGACCTATCTGTGCTGTAGATCATCTGTGTGCCTCTTCAGGAAAGGAACAGCCTGTATTTATGACTGACATAAATTTAAAAAAAAATTATCTAAGCTGACAGAGCCAAAATTTAGGACCATACAGATTCACAGCAGAGAAATAAAGATAAATTTTGTTAATAGCAAAACCCACCGTTCCTGTCCCACCGCTTTCCACCTCACTCCTCTTGGTCCTACTCTAGGGGCTGCATCGATGGGCTCCTTTTCTATCTGGCATGAGGGAAGCCTTGGAAGGAGGAGTGGGAAGTCAGGGTGTGGATATTCCTCCAGGTCCCTCAGCAAGGTTGTCTTGAGTGGATGTGTCCCTCCACAAAAGGGCTCTGATCATTTCGAGAAAGGCTTCATTATAGACTGTTATTCTGGTCAAGTACCTTCTCTTCTTTTGGTTTAGGGATGTGAAAGCTCCCACGCTGCTAGTCTCAGATTCCTGTAACTTTCTCTTACAGTTCTTGAGTGTCTACCACACTCTCATTGTCAATCTCATTGGAAAGAAACTTTCCTCCACACACTGTGACTGATGGGCTATAAGTGAGTGAGTCATCACTTCCTGGTGAAACTGATAACAACATCCTCTTTTGATCAACGTAGCTTGAATTTGGAAAAAATTTATTAATTTGAGAGTTGAATCTTCTAGAGCTAGAAGGTTAATTTTTTTCTTTTAAATTTTCCTTTCTCTACAACATATCTATGATCATGAGTTACACAATAAAAGTAAAAAAAAACACAAAACTATATCTGAACACTCAGCTCAAGTTATTTAATGAGTGTTATCAAACACTTCTTTCTTTGTTTTCTGGGGAGAGATAGCTAACACCTAAGAATCTGAAATTACTGCTCATTAACTGTGTGGATCTATACCTAAAGTAAAGTCAGAAAGAGGAAAACAAGCCAAATGCTTTATTATCTTGGGTCCTGTCCATTATAAATGACAAATGATAGCTTGTCAGGTGAAAACAAGCTTCTCAGCACTCAAATGGCTTCATTTGGTTTATTAGCTGCAAATGAAATCTAAGGAAGACCCGTCTAGAAGGTGACGTGCAATCCTTATTTTCAGCATAATGAAAGATAGGCTCAATAAGTCTGAATCCCCATGGTGCCCTCCCAGGCTGTCTAAAGGAGGAACACAAATAACATGGAGACAAACCAGAAAAGATGGTTAATAAGCGAAAATGCAAGCCCACAGCCTTGGACGAAAGATGATGTTTAACTTCTATGAAACTCCAATGACCCAGGTGCAAGTAGTGGCCTCACATTTATCTCCAAAGTTACATTATTCTTTTTTATCAAGCAAATAAACTGTGTCGTTGAACTGTTAATAGTGAGCGATAAAATATACCCCAGGGGAGTATGTACAGGGTGGCTTAACAGCCAAGAAAAAAACATAGGGAAGGAAACAGAAGTTCTCACATTACAGAACATCCACATAAGATTTCTGGAAAGTGAGCAACACCTGGTAAGGCCATGTACACATACCACCTGAATCCATGATTTAGGTATTTGTTTTACTGATGTGTTAGCACTTCTTTTTCTCTCCCTTACACCTGTAACTATCCTTTGTTCTCTGAAACATCTGGATAAAAGTCTCTTTCCAGAAGCCCTCCTCACCTCCATCTCTCATGTCTGTCTGCATGGGTTTATTTCATGAATGTGTATTTTCCTATATGCTGGAAGGATCTAAAAGGTAGTCTTGAATCTATTTAATTCCTGTTCATTCATGTCCTACCAAAGCAGAAGTTCCTTGGATTGACAGATACATATTTATTAATACCCTCAAATGCCTCCTTTTGATTTCTTTTAAGTTATCATGTCCACGTTTTCACTCCAGAAACCTGGGACAGTCTTCTGAGTTGCTCCAGACTAGCTAAGATCATCTTCCATTTGTTCTTTGCCCTGACTCGGTTGATACCTCCCGTAATATGTCCATTCCCGCCACACAGTGTGATCTGTAATGTTTCCTTTCACTCAAGGTCATCTAGCTACACTCCAAAGTTCTTAGCATATAGCTAGGAGGACTGTAATCAGTGCCCACACAGGTTTGAAGATAAGAATCCCAGACCAGTTTCATGCTGTAGTTCCAAACGGCTGCCTTTTTAGATGCATAGGGGTACCTTGAAGGTGGAAGTACTTCTCACAGGAGATTATACTGACTAACTAAACTGCAGAGTGCTGGTCTTTAATCGGAGAGAGGGGGTGCAAACTTAGTACCCTCAAGAGCCAGGCAGGTCAGTAAATTTGAGTAAAGAGTGCCTGGATTAATACAACAGAAAATACTTTGACATCCTGGAAAAGATATGCCTTTTCTAAAAATGCTGTAGCTATATAACCCTTCCAGTTGTTGCCATGGGAATGCGAGCCTCGTGTGCCCAGACCTTTTCATTTGTTCAAAGCCGGAAATCTGGATTTTGAAACCCACTGAGTGTACCAGTCACACAGTCTTTGAGAGCTGCACCTGTCCTCAGCGCCTTACCACGGCAGCTGCCTCACTAGCCAGACGTTCCAAACCAATACACTTCTTCCCTGCTTCTGATTTCCGCCCCCTCCCAAAGAATTTTAAAATCTCTGCATGTAGTGAAATATTTTGGTACAAAACTGTTGTGTGCGTGAATGAAGGGATGTAGAGAAAGGCTATGAAGGAAGACAAAAGATAAGCAAGTTTGCAGAGGAGATACAGCAGGGTTTCTTAGGCTAAAGAAGACAGGAATAAAGAGTTACGGAGCAGGAATCCACATGCGGTGACAATACTGCGAACTCTAGAAGTGGTCGCTAGCACTTTACTGATCACTTTCTAGATGCCAGGCGCTTCTCTCAGTATTTTATATGTGCTAATTCACTTATCTCTCACTACAACCCCGGGAGGAAAGCAATGTTGTCCCTATTCTACAGACGGCAGAGAAGCCAGGTGGCTTTCCAATGTCATACCTTTGGAGAGACATCCTAGGCCGGCTGCAGAGAAGCTGCCACACTGCCGGGCCTACACTCCTTCAGCCCCATACCCTTAGTCAGCCCACTGCGGTGGCTGGGCTCCAGGCCTTGGCATAGCCTGAAATACCTTTTTTACACATACAAATCTAACACGAAGAGACAAGTCCTCTCAGTAAGGTTATCTTTCATGGTGGTTTTAAAACATGTCCACAGATGTTCCCTCCAACATTAAGTAGAGCTTACTTTTCCTCCTCTTGAGTTGGGCTGGACTTAGTGATTCGCTTTGAGTGAACCGAATATGATGAAAGTAGCCATGTGTGACATCTGAGAGCAAGTTAGACAAGGCATTGGGGCTTCTTCCTCTCTGCTCTGTCACTCAGTCTGGGGAAAGCCAACTGGCATGTCATAGGGACACTCAAGGGTTCTATCTAGCAAGGAACTGAAGCCTCCTGCAATGCCATGTGAGTCAGCTATCTTGGAAGTGAGCCAATCAATCAAGGCTTCAGATGATTGTAAACTTGGCTCACTTCTTAATTGCAACCTCACCAGGGACCTTGGGGCAGACCCACCCTATAAATAAAACCTAGGTGTCATTTATCAAATAATTAGAGGTTCAATTGGCTCATTGGTCATCAAGATTAGCATTCATAAGGGTTTAAGTACATAGTTTGAATAAGAATATGATGAAACTGAGTTCTTTCAATTGGATATATTTAACAGTTGAATTTATGGCAGATCACCAAATATACATGGATATAATTTTACTATTTACTGACTGTATATTAGAATTAAGACTATATCCATTTGTCATATTAACATATACTAAACTCCAAATACTAGGAAGTGACATGGACTTATATTTTGTAATAAGATGATTTTCTTAAATTTTGTATGTGGAAATATTCCACTACGATGATGGTACTTTGAAACATGTTAGCTATTTTTTTGCTTTATGAACATAAGAAAATTTGACCTCACATTAATATCTTATTTCTCTGAAAAGAGTATTTAGGTTGTTTTCTAAAGTGATCTGTTCTATATGCCTTAAGTACATGTGTTAAATGAGAAGTACTGTGGCATCGATATCACAGTTTCATCTTTAAAAATTCTAGGAAAAATATAAATTTATTAAATACATTGATAAGTATGGGACTTTCCACATAATATTGAATCAATTTCATGATGAAATTTTACTTCAAACCCCAACAATTCCGATTGTGCTGCTTAATGTAGATTCTTAAAACTTATTAAAATATGTGGTATAGTGTTATAATAAGTGAGTAGGCAAGATCAATATGAAACATAATTGTGACGGGTATCCACTAGAGGCCAGTGTAATTCAGCAAGGACGAGGAATTTATAATCAATCCCTGTGGAAAAACTAACATTTTTTTCTTCCACTTAAAAGTGGAGCTCTTGTGAACTGGAGGGAAAAAAATGATGAAGAAAGCTTTTCTGATTCTCTGAAGAGGAAGTTTCAAAGAATAAGAAAGATGAGTTAAGAAAGGATGAGTCATGAAAAATAGGGGCAAAGAGAATTCTTGTCTCCAGAAAAATAAATAGCACTACCATATACATTTTCAACACACTTGGTTTAATTGTAAGCTTCTCCATAAATATTTGATTTGGCAATAATTTCATTTTCAGGACAAGCATCACTGTTAGCTGCCCAGACAATGCCAAGGGTTTTGAAAAGGGCTAGAAAAACCATACATTTGCAATTTCCTTCCCTTACACAATTTTCTTCATAACAAGTACCAAGTACCTTCTCCAACATGGAATGATTCATATACATTCATCTAGTACTACATTCATACTGTATAATACATTTCTTAATAATGGTGCGACATGGTGCTTACAATACTTTTTAACAAAGAACTGAACCAGCTTCTCAAAACTGAAAATAGGAGTAGAAATGAAAATCTGATTCTTTAGTAAAGCTTAGACAATAAATAGTTGGTAGAATGTTACCTTGTAAGAGTGAAGGCTGAACAATTTAACACGTAACCCACAGGTACATTTCCCACTCTCCTCTAGCAGAGAAAGGCACCTTATATAATGTGGACGTGCTTAGGAGATTAATAAACCTCAAAACCTTAGAGCCGGACAGGAACCGACAGGTCAGCCAGCCACAGCTTGCATATTTTCAAAGGCAGGGAGCTTCTTCCATTGCAAGGTGCTGCATTCCATTGTCAAGGCTCTAACTGTTTGAGTTATTCTTTTATCCTTTTATTGAGGGACCTCATCCAACACACAACAAAATGCTGGTCTGGTTCCTCAGGTCAAAATAGGAGGCAAGATACAAAGATAAATAATACGTGACCCTGACTTGGAGGAGCTGTAAAATTCCACCGATGCAATTCCGATTCAGACCTCTGACCGACAAGTAGTGCCTCTATCAGATACTAGCTATATGAATTAGGTTATGCCTTTGGGTCTCAGTTCCTTTGTCTGTAAAATGGGGATAATAACTGTACCTGCCTCACAGGGTTGGTGCCAGGATTAAATGAGATAATTCAAGTAGCACTAATCTAAGCCCGGTACCTGGCAAATGGTAAGTACTCAGGAATTAACAGCTATTATTGCTAGGCACTGTTTACTTGACAAACAAGTCCTTCACTCTTTACCAAACTCCTATGAGGTATAATTTATTATCCCTGTTTTTAGAGACAGGAGAACTGGGCTCAGAGTGGTGAAGTAGTTTGCAGGATAAGCAGCTTGTGAGTGATCGCATTAGGGTTCCAACACAGGCTTTTCTGACGACACAATCCTTAACTGCTACACCAAGCTGCTTCCATGAAAAGTAAGGTGTATTCCTTATTTCATGTGACAGAGAGGACAGGATCTATCTTGTGTCCCCAACTCTCCCTTTCTCTGACCTAAACATGAGTAGTGCCAAAAGCTCACCACAAGACTCCTGTCTTCCTACCACAGTACAGCCAGGAGTCCTGGTGATGGTGGCAGGCTTTGAAATGTGAAGCCCTCTGCTTCCAGTGGAACATCTCTCCTGCTGTTCACACCTCTTCTCCTAGAGCCCCCTCTTCTCCTAGTTATTTGCCACCCCTATAGAGGTAGGACCTCTGTGTATCTTGAATTTTCCTTATAAGATAGGCGCAAACGGTCTGGACCTATCCTGGCACTCAGGGATAATAAAGAGCAATGAGAGAAAGCTCCCGTCCCAAAGAGGAAGATCTAGTTGAGAATAAAGGCACCTCAGTGAATGCTATGGGAAATGTATTCAAGTGACAGTAACTCTCCTGATTTTGCATCCTTTTAAATAGTTATGTGCTCTCTATACACATAAAAAAAAAGTCTGGAGATCAAAGCCAGGGGCAGAATGTCACGTTACTCAGCCTTCCAGGTTGCTTACTTCTTGGTATTATAAAGTCATAATTCATTCAGTTATCTTCCAGCACTGAACACTCACTGTGTGTCAGGCATTGTGCTGGCCCAGGCCCCAAGAGACTGCTGACCTCGTTACTATCATGAATGGAAGCTGGATTCTATTCAAAGACACGTGATGTAGAGATATTTTAATTTGTTTTCTAAACAGACTAGAAATTTCTAGAAGAAATTTAGAACACCAGGTCAGTAGATATCTTGGTTTCTTCTGAAAGATTTTCTATTCTTTGCAATTTGCCTTTGAGAAGCTACATTTCTGCTCATCCATTAGTAAGGAACATAAGAATTTGGCCCCCAAACTACATTTGAATCAGACCACCCAATTGTCTATCTCTGGCTCTGAGAAATGTGGCTGAGACCATGAACTGTAACTTTCATAGAAACTATGCTCCTTTAAGCCAGGAAGCTTTCCTTACAGATATGCTTTAATATAGCTGATAAGGCCAAAGGAAACAAATAATTTAAACTCAAATCTTAGTGACTGCTTTCTTAAAGTCTCATATGGGAAATATTTTTTCCCAAAAGTTAATCATAAAAGAAATATATGTTGAGTTGATCCCTGATTTATAACAGTATGATTTGCAATTTCCGGATCCAGCTAATTTACAATGATTTAAAAACCATTATTGATTGGATTCAGAATGGATAATCAACAACAGGAAATAATCAACAGCAGGAAAAAATAGCATAACTGATGAGGTAGAAAAAAGTTTAGAGTACAAAGATGCATGGTCAGATGAGACAAATCAAGAGCTGCTGAACCCTGCAATTGTTTCACAGGGCATGTATTTCTCTAAGATGATTAAGAAAAGGTAGAAGGTGACAGCAAAAGCATAAAGAAGGTAGGGATGGTTTGAGTGCCTCATAAAGAAAAAACAATTAGCAACTATTAGGGTCCATAGGGAAGCTATAGGCACTGATCCAAGCAGCAATCCCAACTAGTGACTTATTATCACCACCCCAAAAACAATTCGTTTGCAAGCCATAAAGTACCTGCTTGACATCCTAAATTCAGAAGAAAAATGGGGGAAATGCAATAGGGTAGAAAAGGAAAATAGGGTAGAAAAGGATTTATTCTGAGGAGATTTACAATTGAATGTAAGTTCAGACACTTGCCCAATCTGTGGCATTGCCTAGAAAGCACGCAAGGCAATGGCCTAGCCTTTCTGAAATGCACTGACCGAAAAATTGTGTGCCATGTTCTTTAACAACAGTGCAATGTGCATTAATGGCTGTAAGTGAGGAAGATAACAGTCTAGAACAATGTTTTCCAAAATAAATTAGATTGTCTATTGGCACATTAAAAATTTTGATCTCTGGCTTTAGGAGAGGTGAGAGAATGAGTCAAACAGAAAGTGGGAGGTATATTATTAAGCATGAATGCAGGATATGGTGGGAAATAGTAAAATATTTTCTTGCTATGACTTACAGAGGTCCACAAAGTAAACCACAAAGTAAAACAACAGACCTTTCTGTTAATTACTTCAACGAGGACCCTCAGAGGTGCCGCCCACCCTACCATTGTGTCACAACACGACCTACACACATGCCAAAGAGTTCTTCTTATATTTACAGTAACAATCTTCCTTTAGGCAGAATGATATAATAAAAAGCAAACAAGCAAAGAAATATACACACATACACATGATTGCTGTGTGTTCTGACTAGAGATTAATAAGAAACATGGCAATCACCTTTTCCTGTGCCACTGAAGTAAGCCCAGTTTCACCTTCAGGCACACGTGGGTTTGTCAATAACCATAACTCAGATAAACAGGTAACATCTAAAAAGAGTTAACTTTTTGTTAAGGGCATGACTCCGCGCCAGGTATTATGCTAAGCACATCCTAAGTGTTAGTCCTTTCATTCCCACAAGAGCAGTTGTTGACACTGGAGGGCATGGAGATTAAAAACTTGCCCGTCACCCTACAGGTGCTTGGCGTCTGAGCTGGAATTTCAATGCAAGTCCACCTGACCATAAAGGTCTGTTACCCAGCAAGGCACAATGCCTACCACACTCAGAGCTCCACTGTCCTGCCACCTCGAGGGTACCCCAGATTTCAACACTACAGCACAGTGTGATCCAGACACATTATGCTAAAAGGTGGCATTTTTATTTCCCAAAACTTTCTTCTTCAGGAAAAAATAAACAAGCAAAGAAGCAAGCACATGAAACATTTCACTAGTCAGGTGGGAGACTTGTATCTTTACTCTGCCTTGAATTACATATGGGACCTTGGAAACATCTCCTCATCCCCCATGCCCTCAATTGCCGTATCCATTTCGGAAATCCTGGAGAAACATTCCTGCACAAACGTACTAAATGTATAATCAAGTAATATGTGCCAGTCACGCTGAACAGCACCAGACTGTTGCTTTTATCCCACTGTGGTATGTTTACATAAACTTTTTAGTAGTACTACAGAAAGGAGAGATGACAAAGTAATATTCATTGAGAGACTGGGGATTAAAAACGCAATGTCTACATATCTAGGTCAAATTTGGCTTTCATGGATAAATGAATATTGAAAAAAAAGAACTGCAAATTGGAACAGTTTAATTAGAGTATAGAGACACTGTCAGAAGAACTGAATTGCTTCTTTTGGCATAAACTGGTCTGGAAAAATAATTAAAATGGGCTTTTAAAAATCCTGTTTTGGGTTATGTTGAGGAGCTGAATATTTCAATGAGAAACATTTCTAGTTCTTAGAATTAAAGCAATAAAGATTTGCACATTAATCAGTCTAAATGTTATGTACATTTCTTCATGGTAGGGAAAAGTTTACTCAAATAAGAAAAGTGAACGCAAAACAGGAGAGATTGTCTACCAGCTCTACCTGAGTCTCAGGCTAAGCTTTAAAGTTTGTTATTTTTTTATGCTAAACAGCCTTGAGAGCAATAAAGTAAGACAAGGATATTAAAGAAAGGAATGGCCAACAAAAATTTACTAAGAACCTACAATGTGCTCAGCACTGGGTTCAGGTGTGGGGAGAGAGAAAGTGGGGACCGGAAAGTCACAGTCTGCCTTTACTGACTTTATAACCCAGGGGTGAACTAGATTTACAGAGAGCGAGAAAGAGCTTGCAAAGGCATGGGTCATTTAAGACTATCTCCGTATAAATGGTAAAGCTCCCGTTCAACAGCTACCTCACCACCTGCTTAGGAGGGTATCTGTGAGGACGTGACCATATACTTCTTAATAGCTGTGCATCTTCTTATAGGGTGGGCAACTGATAGAGAGCAGCTACAGAGTTTACACTAAAAAACTTCATCTACATCATGATGGATGGTCAAGAGGCAGAAGTTCCTGAGGTCACCATCACACGGTCAGGCGAAAGGCACCAGAGATGAGAACGAGATAGGTGTTGTGGCCTGTGATCTGGGAGACAGATTTGATAAACTGAAGAAGGTGGGTTTCCTTGGCTGCCAAGGTGAATTTGGTCTTATTTGAAGATGGTTAATGGGTGTACCCTAAGGAATGACTTCATAAGGCCTCCATTAGAAGTTAGACTAGACTGATAAGAGTACCCATGTGCAGACACTAGAACTCCCTCCTCGTAGCCCTAATTTCATTTTGGCCCTTTCTATGCTTGGACTTTGAGTCTGTCTTCCTCACCCGTCCTTCCCCTCGTACAGCCCACAAACCATGTTGCCTTCGCCAGAACATGTCTGCTCGCTCTCTCCCCCCACCCCGCCCGTCCAAAAAAACCAGATTTTACAAAGACTCTAGCAGAACTTCCTTCTTGCATCTTCTACTCTAAGATAAAAACCTTTAGACATTTTAATATTTCTAACATTAGAATCCATCTTAGAAAGAATGTCTTCTTTTACTGAAGCGGATTTTGTCCCTAAAATACCACTATTAAAAACAGTGGCATATCTTACAACGGTTGGAGTTCTAGAATAGAAGAAATGCTGCATTTGTGTTGTTTAGATCCTGACCGACAGCAGGACTAACACTACTAACCACACAACAGCATCTTCTCCTCTTCCTCTACTTCTTGAAGGCTAGAAAGGATCTCATGGGTTTGGCTCAAACAAAGCGCAGAAATTGACAGACACATGATCTTGTTTTCTGTGTACTAAATCTTCAAGGATTGTTTTAGTGGAGTCTATCAACAAATGATGTCTCATTCAAACCAGACAACTGAATGACACCTCTTAGGAACTCATTTGTCACTGGTAAACATAGTCCCATCCATCTGGATAACCTTATAATTTGCTTAAACATTTCTACATTAATTCCTCAATCTCTATGTTATATAATGGCAAGGAATTCAGCCCACTGAGACTGGAGACGAGAACAAAGGGGAGCATAAAGCCAAATGTATCACTTTTCTTCACAAACCTGGTTATCTTCTTTATGTCTCTTCTGTTCACAGGGATCAGTGGTTCTTTATCATCCCAATTATTCTCCTGGGAATGGACTTCAGTTATCGATGTCCCTCCAAAAAATGTAGGATGGTGCCTCTTAACTGCCACTCTCTGCAGATATTTATTGCATAGAGGTAATAATGGGAAGTGTTTAAGGATGTGAACTATGGTGTAAAATTGCCTGATTTCAGATTCTGGCTTTATATCGTATTGGCTCTATGGTCTCAGGAGAGTTACAGACCTCTTCTAAGCCTGCTGTCTTTGGCTGCAACGTAGATGATGATGACGACGATGATGATGGCAATACTAATAATGGCTTCAGTTACAACAGCCCACCAGAAGTACAAGAGCCAGGCAGACAGTAACTGTCCACTACCACCACCACCAGCACCGTTATCACCACTCGTGCTGCTGGATGGATAACTTCAAATGAGCCCTGCTTCAGTGCAACAGTGGGTAGCGAAGTGACAACAGCTTTCTTTGACTTCCATGATTTGGCCCCTTCTTACCTAGCTTAATCTCTTACCTATCATTCTATTTTTTCCAATCTGAATAATCTCTTTACGGCCTCTTCTGCTTGATCCCCCAGTCTAAAAGGCTACTCTTTCCTTCCCACCCTTCCAAGTATTCTCCTGCCTCTAAATTCTGCACGTTGTATCTACATGAGGTCTTTAACCCACAGTCACCTCTCCTTCCTTCTCACTTTTACTCAGATATTCATTTCACATCTGATTAAGAGCTCTGTTAGTTTTACACTCAATGCCATAAAGATCACTATGATTTATGGCTTTCTAATTGACTCATGAATTTAACCTGTCTTTCTAATTACAGGGTAAAATTTTCTTATTTTGTATTGCTGTCTTGCACTTAGTATCATTCTGGGAACATAGAATAAGACGTGTGTTAATTATACCTACAATTAATATCAGGAACCTTGGAAAGTAAAGTAAATCTTCACTGGACACCATGGCACTGGTTAACGTTAGGGCCACTGAGATTTCTGGCAATCTAAAATAAAGGAAATTTAGTCCCCAGTTGAGATCTATAACATGTTATCATAAGTTCAAAAGAAGTTTAATGTACATTCAGAAAGGAATTCCAGCTCAGGAAGATACTGCCTTCCTGTAATACACAACAAAACAGTTACTGATTGACTCATTTAAAATAAGTAAGGCACAACTCCCATGTGGACGATTCCAGTACTAGAGGGTAGTGGAGAATGTTAAGGAATTCTACTCCAGTTTAGACAAGAACAAAGGACTGTCAAATTTTAGTATGTTATAGTCCTTTTTTTCTGAGCTAGGAAAGGAAACAAACAACAAAAATTCCATCATCACCACTTATAAAACCCAATGTTGTATTAGTTTGTAGGGTCATCAAGGCTGGTTTGTACAATTACAAAAACAATGGACTGAAAGTAGACATAAAGGAAGGACTTGGCTGAAAGAGTGCTCTGATTATTACTTAAAAAACTAATACTGTCTTTATACAAACGACTAAACTAACTTTATACAAACAGCTAAAACTCCTAATCTCAAACTCCATTTGTTCAGAATACAGATGTGGAATTATCTGAAATTTATTTTTGCTAGAAAAAGGATTTGCTGAGTAAAAATAGATTGAAATAAGATTGTGATGAACCTTTTTAACATATTTAAGGAAACAAACTGTTCTATAGCATCAAAACGTCTCATTTATAAATACCTGGCTCCTTAAAAATAAGAAATTGCTTGCAGTTATGTTTTATTTGTTTAATAAAACTGCTGCAGGAAAACCAGACATACTCTTAATGGGCCAGCACACAGACTCAAATGCACCCAGGCACTCACCCTGGGCTCTGGTGGAGGGATACTGACTTAGGAGGCATCAGAGACATACAGGGAGAGACTGAGTTGTGCGGCTCCAGGGAGACTAGAAGGCAGTGGCAATTTTCCCTGTGTAGTCCTCCTCCCATTCAGCAGGCAGGCAGGCGCCATCTTACCTGTGTTGAGCCCTCCCCTACATGGCCTAATCTGAATCTGCTCTGGCCTGGTGACGTCTGCTTATTCGACCCTGGTGACTCCCTGGGACCCCATCCCATTGAACTTAAACAATGCCAGAGGGAGTTTCGCAGCAAGTAGAGAGCCCCACCCACATCGTACTCTTTTATGGATAATTCTCAGGGGTACGCAGGCCTCAGATGGGATGTGTTTGGCCTTGATATACTCTGAGACTTTTGCTGAGCAGCTCCAGGCTCAGCACTAGCACCAAAACGGAATCTACATTAACCTGTTGAACACAACTCTTCCCACTCTAGTGACTCCTTGTGACCCTGCCTCACCCAACTAGCCTACTACTTGAGTCTCTATCATCGGCTGAGCATTATGAGAGCTGGCAGGCAGAAACAGGTCTCAGGGTGCTCTGGGTTTTTGTGGAGCTACCCCCAGACCAGTATTGGTGGGAGTCATCCGTTCACATCATGGCCTCTCCCAAAAGCCTCCAGGTCCAGCACAGCACGCAACCAACTGCAGATCACTTTGTAGCCACTACCAGGTAGTTCCCAGCCAGTCACAGACAGTGGGAGACCTGGACCTACATTGGAGCCCCTCACAAGAGACCCCAGAACCAACATATCTGGAGGTCTGCACAAAAACAGACCATAGCACAGTATAAAAACAATAAAAAACAATGAAGACAATTTAAGGGACCTGTGGGACTACATCAGGCATAACAACATTTGCATAATAGGGGTACCAGAAATAGAAGAGGTAAAACAAGGGATTGAGAACTTATTTGAAGAAATATATTCTGAAAACTTTCCTAATCCGGTGAAGGAAATAGACATACAAGTCCAGGTAGAGCAGAGAGATGCAAACAAGATGAACCCAAAGAGACCGACACCAAGACAAATTATAATTAAAATGGCAAAGGTTAAACACAAAGAGACAATCCTAAAAGCAGCAAGAGAAAGACAACTAATTACTTACAAGGGAGTACCCATAAGTCTGTTAGCTGATTTCTCAACAGAAACTTTGCAGGTAAGAAGGGATTGGCATGAAATATTCAAAGAGATGAAAAGCAAGGACCTACAACAAAGAGTAGTGTACCCAGCAAGGCTATCTTATCTGGGATGCTCTTTTCTGTCCTTCAATTGGAAATGATAGCCTTGCTGGGACAGAAAAGAGCCTCAGACAAGGAAAAAAAACTAAAGGAGTTCATCACCACCAAAGCAGTATTACAAGAAATGTTAAAAGGATTTCTTTAAGAAGAACAAGGGAACATACATATGAATAATAAAATGGCAATAACTATGCATTGATCAATAATCACTTGAAATGTAAATGAATTAAAGGCTCCAATCAAAAAACATAGGGTAACTGAATAGGTAAGAAAACAAGACCCACACATATGCTATCTACAGGAGACCCACTTCAGATTGAAAGACACACACAGACAAAGTAAAGGGATAAAAAAAGATTTTTCATGAAAATGGAAATGAACAAAAAAGCTGCAGTAGCCATACTTAAGCCAGACAAAAGAGACTTTAAAACAAAGGCTATAATAAGAGACAAAGAGGGACATTACATAATGATAAAAGGATCAATACAACAAGAGGATATAATCCTGGTGAACAATTACGCACCCAAAATAGGAGCAACTGAAATATGTAAAGCAAATAGTGACCAACATAAAGGAAGAGATCAACAGTCATAGTCATAGTAGAGGTCTTCAACACCTCATTGAGACCAAGGAACAGAACTTCCAGACAGAATTTCAACAGGGAAAGAGAAACCTTAAATGATACACTAGACCAGATAGATTTAATTGATATTTTTAGAGCTTTTCACCCCAAAGCAGCAGACTATACATTCTTTTCAAGTGCACATGGAACATTTTCCTAGACAGACTCCATGTTGGGCCACAAGTCTCAATAAATTTAAGAAGACTGAAATCATATCAAGCATCTTCCCTTACCACAATGCTATGAAACTAGAAATCAATTAAAAGAAAAAATAACTGAAAAACACACAAACGTATGGAGGCTAAATAACAGGCTAGTAAACAATGAATGGCTTAACAATGAGATAAAGGAAGAAATCAAAAGATATCTTGAGACAAATAATAATAAAAACACAATGACCCAAAATATATGGGAGTCAGTGAAAGCAGTTCTTAGAGGGAAATCCACAGCAATGCAGGCTGACCATAACACACAAGAAAAATATCATATAAGCAATCTATCTTTATACTTATGGGAACTGGTAAAAGAACAGCAAACAAAAAGAACAGCAAACAAAGCCCAAAGTGAATAGAAGGAAGAAAATTATAAAAATCTGAGCTGAAATAAACAAAATAGAATCTATAAAAAATAACATAAATGATCAATGAAACTAAGAGAAGCCAGTTCTTTGAAAGGATAAAGAAAATTGACGTAACTTTAACCAATCTCATAGAGAGAGAGAGAGAGAGAGAGAGAGAGAGAGAGAGAGAGAGAGAGAGAAAGAGAGAGAGACAGAAACCCAAATGAATAAAATCAGAAATGAAAGAGAAGTGACAACTGATACCATGAAAATACAAAGGATTATAAGAAAATATGAACAATTAGATACCAACAAATTGGACAATCTGAAAGAAATGGAAAAATTCCTAGAAACGTATAATATTCCCAAATTGAATCAATATGAAACAGAAAATCTGAACCAACCAATTACAACTAAGAAAACTGAATCAATAATGAAAAAACTTCCAACAAACAAAAGTCCTGGATTGCATGGCTTTATAGGTGAATTTTACCAAACATTCAAAGAAGAATTAACAACTATCCTTCTCAAAGTGTTCTAAAAAATTCAAGAGAGAAAGCTCCCAAGCTCATTTTATGAGACCACCATTACCCTGTTGTAAAACCAGAAAAAGACATTACAAAAAAAGAAAATTACATCCCAATGTTCCTAATGAACTTAGATGCAAAAATCCTCAACAAAGTATTAGGAAACTGAATTCAGCAGTACATTAAAAAGATTGTACCCCATGATCAAGTGGGATTTACTCCTGGGATGCAAGGTTGTGTCAATATCCCCAAATCAATCAATGTGATACACCACATAAACAAAATGAAAAATAAAAATCATATGATCATATCAATAAATGCAGAAAAAGCATTTGACAAAATCCAGCATCCATTTACCATAAAAACTCTCAGCAAAGTGGGAATGGAGGGAATACTCTCAACATAATAAAGGCCATATATAACAAACCAATAGCTAATATCACATTCAATGGGAAGAAGCTAAAAGCATTCTCCTTAAGGTCAAGAATATGACAAGGATGTCCACTATAACCACTTTTATTCAACATAGTATTGGAAGTCCTAGCCACAGCAATCAGACAGACACAAAAGAAAAAAAAGGCATCCAAACTGGAAAGGAAGAAGTGAAACTGTCATTATTTGCAGATGACATCATACTATATATACAGAACCCTAAAGATTCCACCAAAAAAACCATTAGAAGCGATAAACAAATTCAGTAAAGTAGTAAGATACAAAATTAATATTCAGAAATTGGTTATCTTTTTACACACTGTTAGAAAGAGAAATTAAGAAAACAATCCCATGTATAACTGCATGGAAAAAAAAAATATGTGGGAATAAAGTTAACCAAGGAGGTAAAAGACATGTATTCAGAAAACTATAAGACATGAAGAAAGAAATCAAAGAAGATATAAATAAATGGAAGCATATACTGTGCTCATGTATAGGAAGAAATAACACTGTCAAAATGTCCATACTACCAAAAGCAACCTACAGAGTCAATGCAATCCCTATTAAAAACCCAATGGCATTTTCCACAGAACTAGAACAAATAATCTTAAAATTTATATGGAACCTCAAAAGACACCAAATAGCCACAATAATTTTGAGAAAGAAGAACAAAATTGGAGGTATGTGCTATCTGATATCAAACTACACTAAAAGGCTATAGTAATAAAAATATCATGGTACTGACATAAAAACAGACACATAGATCAATGGAACAGAATAGAGAGGCCAGAAATGAGCCCACACCTATATGGTCATTTAATCTATGGCAAAGGAGGCAAAAATACACAGTAGGATAAAGACAGTCTATTCAATAAATGGTGTTGGGGAAACTGGATACATGCAACAAAAGTGAAACTGGACCACCTTCTTTCACCATATACAAGAATAAACTCAAAATGGATTAAAGACTTAAATGTAAGACCCAAAACTATAAAACTCCTAGAAGAAAACATAGGCAGTAAACTCTCTGACACTGATCTTCATAATATTTTTTTCTGATATATCTCCTCAGGCAAGGGAAACACAAGAAAAAATAAACAAGTGGGACTACATCAAAGTAAAAAAGTATTTGCACATCAAAGGAAACCATCAACAAAATGAAAAGACATCCTAATAAATGGGAAAAGATTAGTCAATGATACATCTGATGAGGGGTTAATATCCAAAATTTATAAAGAACTCATATAACTCAATACCAAAATCAAACAAATAATCCAATTAAAAAATGGACAGAAGACCTAAATTGACATTTCTTTAAAGAGGACATACACATGGCCAGTAGACATAGCGAGATGCTCAATGTCACTAATCATCAGAGAAATGTAATCAAAACCACAATGAGATATCACCTCACACCTGTCAGAATGGCTATCATCAATAAATCAACAAACAACAAGTGTTAGCGAGGATGTGGAGAAAAGGCAACTCTCGTGCACTGTTGGTGGGATTGAAAATTGGTGCAGCCACTATGGAAAATGGTTTGAAGGTTCCTCAAAAAATTAAAAATAGAACTACCTTATGACCGAGCAATTCCACTCCTGGGTATTTATCCAAAGATAGTACCGTGTTTCCCTGAAAATAAGACCTGGTCTTATATTAAGATTTGCTCCAAAAGACACATTAGGGCTTATGTTCAGGGGATGTCATCCTGAAAAATCTTGGTAGGGCTTATTTGCCTGTTAGGTCTTATTTTCGGGGAAATACGGTATTTTGAAAAGATATATGCAGCCTTATGTTCTTTGTGGCACTACCTACAATAGCAAAGATATGGAAGCAACCTAAGTGCCCATCAACAGATGATTGGATGAAGAAGATGTGTTACATATACAGAATGGATTATTATTCAGCCATATAAAAAGAATGCAATCTTACCATTTGCCACAACATGGATGAACCTACAGGGTATTATGCTAAGTGAAATAAGTCAGACTGAGAAAAACAAACACATATGATCTCACTTATATGTGGAATCCAAAGGACAAAATAAGCAAAAGAACAAAACAGAAACAGACTCATAGATACAGAGAGCAAACTGATGGTTGCCAGAGGGGAGAGGGGTTGGGAGCTGGGTGAAAAAGGGGAAGGGATTAAGAAGTACAAATTGGTAGTTACAAAATAATCATGGGGATATAAAGTACAGCATAGAGAATATGGTCAGTAACATTGCAGCTGTGCATAGTGCCAGGTGGGTACTAGACTTATCGGGTGGAATCACTGCATAAATTATGTAAATATCTAAGCACAATGCTGTACACTTGAAACTAATATACCATAATATGCAATGTCAACAGTAACTGAAAAAAATAATTTTAAAAAATAAAATAGGTAGCAAGAGACATCTACTTGAGCAATGATCATTTGCCTACTTTAAACATAAAAATAATAAAATAACATTAGGGATGTAATTCACAGTAGGATCTCCCCTCTTATTGGCCTTATTATAACAAGATTGAACAAAAACGTTTTGTCTATTATCAAAGAGATGGGATAATTTTTCTCTAAATAATTCTGTGACGATTAGTAACGATTCCAGTCACCTACGTCATAGATAAGTTTTTAGTGTTCTTCACTTTTTAGCCAAAGTTATTTTACTTTATATGCAGCCCACTAATTCCCATGTGAAGCCGATTGTATTACTCTGAGATCAGGTTTTAAAATAACTTCAAGGAGGAGAAGCCCTTGACAGGAGAGTTAACAATAGAAATCAGGTCACCAACTCAAGACCTAGACTTCTTTATTGTTCCCGGGCACAAATGCTGGGTTTCAGAAGCACATTGTTATCAAGAAAGAAACTCGCCAGCACTTTCTTTGGGCAAATGATATGCCTGAAATTAATGCGGTCAACTGCATTTTCCTAGGAAAAGTCAGTTCAACCTTAAAACTGAAGTGAAGAACAAACAAATACTCGTCACTTAGGGGTCAGCAGCTGGTGGCCTGGTTGGGCACTGGAGACCAAGTTTGCTCTCCCTGGTGGTACATGGAGGGCAACTGAAGTCAGGAACAGCAGGAACGGGTGATAGATGTTCTGCTCAGACTCCCTTTGTCCCAGTTGCATTTTTCACCTGTCAAAAGGTGCTCTAGCAGGGGCCAGATATAACAATGGGAGACCACCTAGGGGGCTAACTATCTATTCAAGTATACCCTTCATAAATGACAGCGCCCTCTTTACTTTAAATCTGGCAACACTGGATTGCTATGCATTGTTTTGCTGATTTATTAAACTTGTTTCAACAAACAGGTGACTGGCTGCATGGTGAACTAGACAGAGTCCCGAAAGGACCGCCATTGGTCTCAGTAAAAGCCACACCCAGTGCCTAGGACAGTGCTGTAAGTGGTAATATAACTTTGTGATCACTACGGCCTAACTTTAGGGACAAACTCATATGCGGTAAAACTGGGAAAACCGCTGTGAACGGAAATTTTCTCTGGTCAGCTGTGAGTGTTCCAGCTACACAACACGATTTTTGTATTCCAGATTTATCTGAGGGCAGAAATGGAACCTCAGTTATTTTTGTACCTTGAAGCCCCTTCCCAAACACCAAGGTTAGAGTTTTAAAAGGAACCGTAGTTTAGTATACATTTATTGAATTGAATTAAATTGCAAGGAACATATAACGTCTCCTGAGTTTTCTTGTCTTCTTAAAATCCTTTAAATGGGTAAGAAATAAAATGAGGTGGCACCTTGTCATGCTGGACAGTTGGTCTAACTTAAGGGACATTCTGTCTATTGTCTGTCTTTTTCACTGTATTTATGGGGGGAACTTGCTGCCAACCATCCGCTTTATTAAAAGTTCAAAATAGAATTTCCATACAATCCACCTACATAAAACATTACAACGATATTAAAAATCCTAAAGTGGACCTCAAAAGAAACCATATCACTTCCCCAATTCCTTGTTTATGAGTTTAAAAGTATTTAGATGGAATGTTACTTGAAGTTTATTGTCTCATTCCATTTACCAGTGTGACTTAATCTGCTGAAATTGGCTGAAAATGACTAATTTTATTCAGTTAAAAAAATTTCACATAGGAGCTGTGATTACCTCTCAACAATAAAAAGTTGGTGAGGTGGAATAGGTTTGGAGGGGAAAAAATATTTTCTAGTTGTAGAAGAGAGGAGAAAGTGGCTGGAGTCATTATTGAGTGACCTTTCTCTTTTTTAGTTGCTGTGTGGGGAGAAAGGCTATTTCTTCCTAACGAGAACTGAGGTGTAAGGGAGAAACTGGGTAGTGAGGCGAAGGGAGGGACCTAACATATGAGCTGATTGGACAAATTGTTCAAAGATCCAGAAGGATAGTTAGTTCTCTAGGGAATTACTAATAAATTCCAGAGATTGGGAGAATTAAAAGTTTGAAGAAGACTAAACAAGGGTCATATTAGCCAGAGATAAATCCTGGCTTTATCAAACCGGGAACTAATTGCAGTGAGATACTCAGTTAAGTCCAGATCTATAAAACCATCTGTAAAATACATCTTTTTAACTGTATACTTGCTGGTTTAATCATTAGTTTAATTTCTGTTCATGAAAAAATTATAAACAAAAAAGTTTTCTATACCTATGGCAAGTCGGTCTAATTGACCAATGAGAGCAAATCCAAGATGTCACCACTGATCTAGAGGTTGACACAGTCCATGGGGAGACAAGAATATCAACAGTGCTGATTAAGCTTCCCCAATCATTAAAGTGACAATAACTGCTACATGTGCAAATTGATCAAATAAAATAATCAGTTAAAAATGTCTCTGCAAAGCAAAACAGTACACACACACACACACACACACACACACACACACACAACGATCATTACTGTTGTCTTACAGAATCATGAAAGGGGATACAGCTAAAATAAGTTTAATTTAAAATTCCATACAGGTTACCAAACAGAAAGAGATAACAATGTTTTTTGAACACTTGCAATTGGAGAAGGAAACGGCCAGAAGTGAAATTTGGTACTGGTTCGGGAGAGGGGTGACGGTAGTCAAATCTGAATACAAAGCTAACGCTTCATTTAAAAACACTTACTTCCTTCTTTGTTAATGTTTGTATATATGTGCACATGCAAGCCACGTGGCAGGATGAGATGCAAAGGCTTGCTAAATTCTTTCCTACTTTCCAAATAAATGGGCAAGAGAACTGTGTGTGTGTGGGGGGGGGGGGCGGGCCAAGTCCAATCTCATATGTTATGCTATTCTCAAATGTGCATTCTTCATGTGTCCTATCAGTTATCAGGTGGATCCATCACAAGTAACTGACAGGAGTTAAATATAAAATACTTGAATGATTTACTTGTGTTTCCAAATGAAGTATAAAAGTTTCAAGGTCATCCCTGAGGTGGTGTCCCTAATGAGACAAGTGTCCATCGGATACCCTACAAAGTCTTTACAACATTATTGATTACATTCCCCAAATTGACTTTTGTATCCCTGTGGCAATCTTGTGGTTACTGATTGTGTTTTCTAATCCCCTCACCTTCCCCCTTATCCCCACCTCTCCCTCCCATCTAGCAACCCTCAGTTTTTCCTCTATGTCTCTGAGACCGTTTCTGTAGATGCCTGATCACTGCACTGTACACCTGAAGCTGAAGCTGAACAATAATGAATGTTAACTACAATTTTATATATATATATATTTACAAGAAGCGGAGTACAGCATTAGGGATAGAAGCAGTGGGAATGTAATGGTTGTATGAGATGTCAGAGGGGTGGTAGATGGGGGAAGGGAGTTATCACTGTGTGAGGGATATAAATGATAAATGTTTAACTATTACATTGTTTTGTACACCTGAAACTAATACAAAATAAATAAATAAATAAATAAATAAATAAATAAATAAATAAATAGAAGTTTCAAGTTCAACCCTATAATGGCTTTTCTCTCAATCACTTGCATGTCTACGTCCCTGCTTGATTCGGCAACTACAGTAATTGCTCTCCTCCACTGGGTGGTGTAGCTACAGCTGATGAAGATTCCAGGACCCACTATTCTCTATAATTCAAAGCAAATTACCAGGGTACTTGTGTAAGCACAATTTGCTACCTTGTAATATAGATTAAGACCCAAACATTGTGCTTTCGGATCTTTTAACAATAATATGCCCTTTTGAACAAAACACTGAGAGAATAAGCTTAAAAGACTATCTACCTCAGTCCTTTGCTTCAAATGCAGGTTGCTTTGAGATGAAGGAGAAAATATGTATTATTAACACCAGCAGTTGTTAATGGTAGTAATGATAATACGTTATCTCCACCACACAATGATAATGGGTTTTTTATTATTAAAGTAAGTTGTAGCCTTTATTTATAGACATCAGTTAAATCAGAGAAAATGAAAATGCAAAATTACTACATAGCTCAAACTGAAGCATCTCTTAAGATTCAATGGGTTGAGTGTACATGCATCATCTTATAGATTAAAAACATTACCATTATTTTAGCCCCTTATTATGTCCACATATACACATGTGGCTGTAAGGTGCAGGAATAGGAAAGCTAGTCAAAATGAAGAAAACATTCTTTAACAATGGGACTTTTTTAAAAGGAAAATAGGTCTTAAAAGTAATGTTGTTTTTTTAAACTAAGCACAGACAAGACAACATTATATACTCTTCTTAATTACAACTTTTCCCCCTTAAACAACCCCACTGAAGAACAAATATGCACACAGCCAAATGGAATTTACACCGACCATTTAATATAGTTTAAAGGACTCTTTCTCCTGAAGAATGATTCTAGAGTGAAGAAGAGAACTGTAGAGTGAAGCTCCATTAATATTATCTGAAACACGAGTGTATAAAAAATTAGTATCTCCCAAAAGTAGTATCTGAAACTGTATTTGCTGTCAAAGAGATGCATATATTCTAGTGTAGATATATTTTTGTAAACTTAGAATTCTAGTAAATTTGGTACTTTGGAGACTATTCTATTTGATTTGACCAATTCAGAAAACAAAATACAAAGAATAAACATTAGTTGTGAGCATCGTAGAGATACACGTAATGAACTCAAATCTTAGCAAAATGCTTCAGGTAATTTTAAGAACAAAGGGTTCAAAAGTGGGGAAAAAAATAACCCTAGTTTTCTAAATACAATACTATTGCTAACAACAAATGAACAAGATTAGAAATGAAACCTTATTTGTTTCAGTTCTTGCAGGAGAACATGTGGCTGGTACCAAACATCCTGAGCAATTTACTGTTTCCACTCACTTGCCCTTCTCTAGACAACCATGTGGTAGTGACCTGTAGCAGATGCCAAAAGAGAACCAGCCCCGCAGGGCACGGCCTTGGCCATTATGGAAGGCACCCACATGCTACAGAATGTACTGGAAGAGGGAAGGTAAACCAACAGTGAGAAGACTAGACAGCAAAGCATCAGTGACTTCCAGTTACAAAATCCTATCGCTAAACAAGATCAACAAATCATAGATCTTCATTGGTTGAAGTTCAGATTTGGCGGGAATAAACTAGCAAAGATGTACTAGTAAAGTCTGTTGCCTAAATTACTAGACTCATACCACATTGTTACTAAATTGTCATCAATAAAATTACTGTGGAATTACATGGTACTTTCATCTGCAAGTAAAAATTCACTGCTTAGTAAAAATTCACCAGTATTTTCCTATGAACATCTCATTTGGATATTTTTTGTCTTATTATCAAGATATATGATCACTATACAACTTTTAAATATTACACAATCTTAAATCAAATTATGTATTTTCCTTGTAGTTACTGAATTACAAATGCACAAATTTACAACTTTTTTCTCCCTAAATAATCAAATATTTCTCAAATGATATACATGTTTAAACATCTACATGTACTTTGTTCTTCTTCTTATTTTTTATTTCTCTTTTTCTTTTTAACCATTTCTCCATTGTAAAATAACATATGACCTTGAGAGGGAATAGAAGAATACAGAAAAGTAGAACAAATCATACATTATCCTAACACTCATTACTTTGTTTATTTCCTTCTAGTACATTTCTGGGGTGAAGAGAAGAAGACTGACGCCACATACAGTTTAAATTATACTTACCATGTGTAAAAGAGAGAGTGGCAGCCCTCAAGACAGAAGCCACAGTCTTATTATAACTTAGTCTTCCACTTCTACTTAGTAGAAGTGAGTCACCAGGTCAATCGTGAGTTACCATGCAGTGGGAGATTACACAAGACCAGAAACATCGGAGGTGGGGTCCAATCATCAAGGGTCATCTTGGAGGCTGCCAACCACAAATATTATCTATTCTGTGCTAAACATCTTTTTGCATCAAAATTTTGGCATTATTTTCTTAAGACAAAATTGCAGAGGTACATCATAGGGCCAAATGGTATGATCATTTTTAAGGTAAATGATAGAGTTAGTTTCCTTGTGTGTTTAAAGGCTATACTCTACTTGGTAATGCAAATTATTCTTTTAACAGTTGCTGACTCCTATTCAATAATAGATTATTATAGAGGTTTTCATCCACGACCAGAATGACATCAGTCTACAACTTCAATTGTAGAGAGTCTGGTTTTATTATCAGGGTACATTTCATTCATTAAAAAAATAAGAGGGTTTTACGAAATAAAACCTTATAAAATACAGAGCTGGGTGGGGAGAATTTCACACATCAGATACTTCGGTTGAGTGTAAAATTCTTAAGGAATCATGATGATGATGATGATGATGGTGATGATGACGATGATGATAATAAAATAGCTACCATTTTTGAGCTCCTATTAAATCTCATTTTCCCATTTTATGGATGAGGAAACTGATGTTAATATAGTGTGATGGTTTTAAGGATGTGTCCAAAACTTTGATATTCTCTTCAAGAGATGGAATTTACTTCTCCGTTTAAGTCTGGGCTGGACTCAGTGACTTGCTTCTCGTGAACAGAACTGTCACCTCTGAGATTAGGTTATAAAAAGACTGTGACTTTTGTCTTGTGTGTGCTCTCCTGCCATGTCATCAGCAGGCATATGGAGAGGCCCACAAGGCAAGGAACTGAAGCCTCCTACAAATACCCATGTGAGTGAGCCTGAAAGCAAATACTCCAAATACTTCAGAGACTTTAACCAACAGTTTGACTGAAACCTCATGAGAGACCTTGAGCCAGAACAGCTCAACTAATCTGCTCCCATATTCTCAACACTTGGAAACTGTAAGTGATAATATATGTTGTTCTAAACTGCTAAATTTGGGGGTATTTTGTTACAAGTCAATAGATAACAACACAAAGTAATTTGCCCACAGTGACACAGCTAGCACTGGTAGAGTTCAAAATCTCAATGACTTCAATACACTTGCCATTAGGAAAGTTGGTGAGGACATGAAAGAAACTAAGAATAACTTTCAGAATGTTTCCCCCTGCTCTCAGTGAACAGAAGAGAAACAGAGGGGCCACCATACTTGTTCTCTTCTGCTCCTCCTCCCAAATCTTACATAAAAACACTTTTGCTATTTTTTTACTTCATGGTATTTTGTTCTGAAATATCTGCCAAATGAAGTCTCTTTTTACAAGCTTGGTTTAAAAAAAACATTAAATAAGATCAATCAGGCTGTCTACTTTCAAATCACAACTGAATTTTCTAGTACAGTGGTTCCCAAAGCGTGTCTCTGCACCAGTAGCCTGAGTCTAGGTCTGGAGCTCCCTGGAAAGGTCCTACCCCAGGCTCCTGAATTGGAATCTCTGAAGGTGGGGCTCAAGAATCTGAGTTCTAACAGGCTTTCCAGGTGATTGTTGTTCACACTGGACTTTGGGAAGCACTGCTCTAGATTTACGACTCTTGTGAAAATGACAGTGACTACCCCAATAGCTTTATATCTATTATACCGTATTTCCCTGAAAATAAGACCTAACTGGAAAATAAGCACTAGCATGATTTTTCAGGATGTTTGTAATAGAAGCCCTACCCCAAAAATGAGCCCCAGTTAAGATTGTCAGCCAGACATATTTAGTATGTCCGTTGCAATGCACGACAGACAAAGTGAATTATAAAATAATAATAATATATAATTAAATATAAATAAATAATAGTATTGATATTAGTACTTAAAATAAATGATAACATAAATTATAATTAAGTATTTGTAAATACCCAAGCAGGCGCCTTTGGATGAGCAGTAAATGCCTATGTAAACAGGTGAACTCGAGACTTATTGCCAAATGACCAGCTGGAGCACAGACACAATGCACGAATAACGTGCGCACTTGATAACGAACAGACATGGTTGTGTCTAATATGAATCTTCACAATTCAATACGTTGTGTCTTATAATGGACTTACTTAATGCACTCGTGTGAAATAAAGAAACATTTTCTGAATTTTGGTGCCTGCAATTTTTTGTCGCTTTTGTGTGGACCATCATTCTTAACTGTCATCATTTTTGTTGCCACTCCTGGCTTGTAAGTCTTCAATTAACACTTGATTTAATGGTAGATTTAAAGGGAATAATATTTTGACCCCCAGACAAGATGAGTGCAAAAGGAAGAGCTATTCTGTCAAGTACAAGAAAGGAATTGTGGAGGACTCCCGGGGCAAGAATCTCACGGCTTTCTGCAAAGAGAAGCTGGATCTCTGAATGGTCCGAAAAAGACGAGCAGAGTACGATAATCTCAGTCAACAGGTGGACGAGGGAAATGCCAGGAAATGTGGATTAGGTCGGCAACCATATTTCGTGAACTGGAGGACATCATCTGTGAATGGATTGCTGACAGGAGAGCAAAGGCTTTGGTTGTGTGCAGGGCGGATACTCAAGCATTTGCCCTTACAATGGCACCACAGTTAGAAATATCCCCAGAAGAGTTCAAAGCATCACAACACTGGCTGGATGGTTTCCTTCAGCGATATGAACTGTCTCTAAAGTTGACAACACTGTTCAAGCTGGAAGATACTTAAGTTATTAAACGTGCAGTTGCATTCAAGTCCTTTGTTGATGGCATTGACCTTTATAAATACCAACTCTCCAACATGATTGCTGTGGATGGAACTGCAGTGTTTATGGGCCAGGATCTCAAATGACAATTGAACAGAGGGGTGCCTTGTCAATATACATTCCCTCCACTGGTTACGAAAGTGTACATGTTACCTGTATTTTGGCAATTCCTCTGGATGGAAAGAAAGCCCCACCTCTAATCACCACTAAGGGCAAGCAAGATAAGGTTGCTTGCATAAGGTTTCAGGCATTTATGTTCTTGAAACCGAAAAAGCCTAGTTAGTGCACACAAGCAGTTTTAAGGAAGTGGGTCAATTTAATGCTGCCACTTGTTTTGCGAGATGGCCAAAGAGGTCTGCTAGTCTGGGATTCAGCCAGCACTCACCGCGCTAAAGACAGGAAGAACTTCCTTGCAGAGAGAAGATCAAATAATGATTCCCACAGGAATGACTGCCTATCTCCAGGTTCTTGATATTGCAATAAACAAGCCACTCAAGAATGATTTGCACATGGAAATCAATGACTACATTGAAAACAGAATGGAGAGAAATCAGTGTGGAAACTTTGTGAAGCCTAGCCTGCAAGAGTTAGTGACTCCGGTGAAGAATTCATGGGATAAAATCACTGACAGCTGTGTTGCCAATGCACTACGAGCAGGATACATAGACAAGAAGTGCTCATTTAAGGAGAGCTCTATTGCTGGACTTGAGAGATTGGGGCCAATGGTTCTACAGGAAATGGCAACGCAAGAAATTCAAGCTGGAATTCAGGGTTTGGAGAGTTATGATGATGTTCCAGAAATAGATGACATGACTGTATTTGAATAAATGTAGATTTTTGTACATAAATGAATGAATAAATGAATAAATGTAGATTGCTGTACATGAAAAAATAAGACATCCTCTGAAAATAAGCCCTAATGCGTCTTTTGGAGCAAAAATTAATATAAGACCTGGTCTTATTTTCGGGCAAATACGGTAGTTGAAAGTGTTTTCAAGTTGAGAGCAATGGCTTTGGGTGGCCTTCAGCCTAATTAAAATGTTTAAAGAGATTTAATCACTAAATGCCAACCCATACAAATGTAAAGATCTTTCCTACAGAGACTATGTGATGAATTGAATACATTTTTTAATCAACTGCTTGGCAAGCACTCTGGGTTTTCTTGTTTATAAACAGCTATACTAATGCTAAACATATTTATTCACAACTTGACAAGCAATATTGCCCTGTAATTAATCATTTCCAGTTCTAATTCAGAAAATATAAAAATATAAATACAAAATGTGTATCCCCTTCTCATTATAAAAGTCACATATATAAATAATAATTAGATCTATCTGGTATGCACATACGTGCAGGTATTTTTAGGCAAAACAATGTCAGACGCTCAAAGCACATTGGTCATCAAAAGGGGATTTCACTTAAAAAAATACATGTTTAACTAAGAAAATCACTATTCATTTTTAACGATTTTCAATTGTGAGTTATTAAAACCAGGTTATCTATTAACCACAGACTTCCATCAGAGCTTTTTAAAATAAGATGCACATTTTTAAATAATCATGTTTGAGGGAGAAAATGGTTAAAATCTAAAACCAGGTTATCTATTAACCACAGACTTCCATCAGAGCTTTTTAAAATAAGATACACATTTTTAAATAATCATGTTTGAGGGAGAAAATGGTTAAAATCTAAAGTTTAACATTAGTTTTTTCAAACAAGCTTTAAAAACTCATCACTAGCAATTAACTAAAGCAAATGTTTTATATTTTGATTCACTAGTTTTATTTAATGTGTATTCTCAAGATGGATATGTCAACAGGAATCACTCTTCACTGGATGACACGTGAAATAATTCAAGGTCTATAAAACTGATTTCATTTTTTAAGAATTGTTTTCTTACTCCCTTCTAGGATTTCTACCTCATTACCAAAATGTAAACATACTAGATGTACCATAAAATATTGCAATTAAATATAAAATTGGCCAGAAAGGTCAACCACAACAAGGAGAGGAAATGTTATCAAGTCATTACAGAAAAGCAATTGTTTGAATATAAAAATATTATGATTTTATAAATGTGTAGGAGTGGGGGTTTTCCCACAATTTTTTCAATATTTTTGAGCGATTGTTATGTGGCAGGCACCTGGGTTCATGGTGTTACAAAAATCACGAAACCTCTGTGTGCTCACAATTTCGGGGGCCTGCGAAAGTAGGAAGGAGTGTGAGCATGGAAAGGGAAGTAACACAGACTATAACACAATGTTCAGACAGCAAATATGATGAGCAAGATACTTTAAGAGGAAACTTTCACTCCCACCATAGAATATTAGGTCACTAGTCAACTATATTCCAAATCAACATATTTGCCAATGGAGACGTTCATAAAAATTTGAGACAATTTGTTTTAAAAAGTAGCTAAAGTTAAAATATACATTGTTTTTGACAATTTATCAGAAATACGCACTAAAGTTCATAAAGACACATAGCTAATGATGCTTCACTGGAAGAAAAAGAAACTATGAATAACCTAATATCCATTAAAATAAGACTTGGTAATAAATTATCAGACATCCATTTCATGGAAAAAAGAAGAATGCAGTCAAGAAAAAGAATGAAGCAGTTTCATGTATATTAACATAAAAAGGTGGCTAAGGCCTCTTATTAAGTGAAAATGCCAGTCACAGAACACACGTAGGGTGAGTCTGTTTATTTAAAGGACAAATTAAGGGACATGTGTGTATGTGTATGTATGTGCAAGTAAACACATCCAGCAGCGGGCTGAGAAGACTTATACTATACCTAGGCTCTGACTATCATTGGTTCTGAGAAACAACAGTCTTTAAAACTGTTTAAACTGTGCATGAGAATACTGCATTCCTGCACAGTGTGAAATAAATTTTGTCTTTCTAGTGGATAAACTTGTTATTCTGCTTGTCTTTGTTCCTTCCTGTTGATTCTGGTAGTGAAAAGAACCTTGAATTCCACTGAGATAGTAATAACCATAAAATCCTACCAATAGGCAGAGGGAAGTAATACAAAAACACTGTCTAACTTGTTGAATATTTCTTGATTTTTGCTCATTTAAAATATATTATTATTATACATTTGCTTTGTAGAAATGATATACTTTATGATGTTTCCTAAATTCTATTAAGAAAAGAAAATTCTGTTTAAAAAGGGGACTGACAGATTAAAATTCAATCCATAGTCAGGCTCAGCTTGGCAAATCACTCTAATTAACTGTCTCCTTTTCATTTCAAGAAAATATATATACACATACACATACACACACTTTCCACCCCCCACCACGGTAAATAAGTCAATGTTTTCCAAAAGCAAGTATGGAGTGTCACATCTTAAGCTCTAGGAAACCAATATGCTTTATCTTGGAGTTTAGCTTTCATAGGCTTTTGAAGAAAATATGAACGTGGAGACAGGCAGGCATCACCACATACAGAAATTTAACAGTGGCCAGAGGAAGCCAAAAGCTATATTCATTTTGTAATTATACAAACAGTAGAGGGTGAATAATACAACTTCTGGAAAATTCATCAGGACACTTAAAATTCTTCAATAACCAACCTTTCCCTATAGCAGTCATGTGCATACCAACCTATAATTTTTTTTTTTGCCACACAAATGCAACATCTGCATATTATTTACTGAATATTTTAACACTTGAATACTTTATTTGGAAAAGAAACAGTTATCTCTATGAGCAATAAAAAGTCGTATTAATTACCATAAATTAAGGTAACAATAAAACAGGAAAAAAATACAGTATTTTTATTAAATTCTAGTAGCTAGAATTTACACCCTGCCAGTGGCTCTGAGTCTGCCTGATTCTAGATTCTAGAACTGAACAATTCTACTCGCTGTCTCGTTTTTTGCAGCAGGCTTCATTTAGCTCATATATATGTCTTCTAACACCTCGCACGAGTCCATGCTTTCCAATCTGTGGGTTCGGCTGCTTGAATGCATTTCCTACATTTCCTTTATCCAACCTTACTCATTCTTTTAGACATAACTCGAATGCCACCTCCTCAGTGACAAGTACTTCAATGGTGTAATAAGTGAGAGTTAAATAAATGAATCAATTTTGTAAGGTCAAACTTTCTGTTTAATAATAAACTAAGTGAAATATTAAGTCTTCACTTTTGTAAGCAAGTCTTTAGACAGTCAAGATGAAAATATTTCTAACATCCAGTTATTAGAAAGGAATGATAAAACAAAACTGCAGCAGATTCTAAATAACCTACAAGGGCATACCTTCAATATTGTTAAGCTAGGGATTACGGACTTCACATTATCTTCTGGTATCCTTGAATTCTTCAGCTTTTGACGTAATCATCATTCATAGAAGGATATTCTATTAAAATAACTGTTTTGATAGAAACAAATTTTATCTTCTTCCTTACTGTAGTGCAGGGTGTCAGGCGGGGTATCCTGCCGACTTCGCCATGTGTCGTGCGGGGCGTCTGGCGGGGTCTCCGGTCCCGCCCCCCACACAAGAACGCAGGACATGGTGAGGCCAAAAAGGAACACCCACGGAGCCATAGGTAGGGGAGTCACACCACTATACTCTCACTGGCGGCTGGGTTGGAGACACAGGAACCAGGAGCAACACAATTCTCAACCCTCACTGCGCCGCTTGCAGACTCAGCCACCATCTTCTTGCTAGCTCCCCCTTTTTCTTTTTTCTTCTTCTTGCTACTAGCCTAGCCACGGCAGTTATATTCACGGCTAATGGCTCACTGGTTACAGCTGACGGCCAACTAGCCACAGCTGATGGCCATTTGATCACAGTCGATGGCCATTTACTACCTGAGCCAGCACCCTTCTATGTGAGGCCGAGAGCCTGGAAACTGCTTTTTGGGGCTCTGTCCCCACACTTACACTTTTTATTTCTGGGGAGAATTTTATCATAGAGTTGATTTTAAATGGTAGCAAAATCTCTCCGAATGTCTACTTGTATTATATAAGATTACTTTCTAAGTAGCAGATCACAGAATCAGAGTGCCTCAAACTCTGAAAGGATCAGCTAGTAAACGGGCTCTGGGTGGGGGCAAAACCCCCAATTGTAGTGTTTGCCAGTTTCCATGATGTAAATAATTCCGTTATGGCCAATGTTAAGTTACCAATAGTTAAACGACCTGCTCACAAAATCCCTAATACACAGCACTACTGGTATACTCCGACTCTGCCACTGGAAGGGTGAGGATTCTGAGGGATGAGGCTGAGGATAACTAAAGGAGTTGTTCAAGATCACAGGAAAAAAAAAAGTCAGCGTGTGGGCTAGAAGCCAGGCTAATTGTCTCTTGGTCTAGCCCCGTTATTGTCTGGGAACTTTGGAAAGATTCTTTGCCCAGTCTTACTCCAGAGAAATGAAAAAAAGACTCTCTGGAGACTCCCCTCTTCCACAAGTTCAAGAACCCCTATAATTCCCCGCCCCCTTCATGTTGCTAGTAGGAGATCCCCATTCCTTTATATTAACTTAGGGAATGAGCAAAATATAGTGTATTAATAAATAGTACAAATCATCATACTATTTTTAAAATGCTGGAAGTTTCAAGTATATTCCCTGTGTGCCCAGGAATTTTACCTATTGGAATATTTTCTAAACTTTTGGGCACGATTTTACAAAGATGAGACTAATTTGTAATTAGTGCATTGATTTTATGTAAATGATGCTTCTGTGTTGCTTAATGGGCTGGCAATGATTAGTTCACTTAACAAATTAAAAATACTTTTTCTTCTACTAGTTTCTTTATCAAATCTTTTCTTATATGTAGAAAAGCGATAACTTTAGTCAGTCATCTAAATTACCACCACAAGTTCCTTATCAAGTTTACTAAATAATTCCTCAACAGTTTAGTTCTCCCCCCTCCCTCTTTTTCTCCTTTCTTCCCTTCTTTCCCTCCCTTCAAATATTTATTGAGTGTCTACCAAGTACACACTGCTAAATCCAACCTAAGACCCTCCTGTGTCTCACAGATAACATCTCATAAATTCACCTAATTGTTATTCAGCTGCTGAAATTCTATTCAGGTCTGCATCTTTAACTTATTGTTCAATTAGTAGCTTTGTTTGCAAGTCATGAATACCATTTTAATTTTGCAAATCTGTAGATATGTATAAGAGTCTCCTAGCTAAATCAATTGTATTTTATAACAGTATAATCTAATGTATTTTATAAGGAGCCTCTAGTACTATTTCCTTTTTAAATGGAATCATAAAGACTACAGTAGATCTCCCTATTCTCTTTCCTTTAAGTTCCTTAAATTTACTTTACCTCTGGAATCCATCATTTATTTCTTCTGCAATGCCCTTCACCCTCAGCATATTTTTTTTGTGTTTCTTCACAATGTTGCTCTTCAGCAAGAACTGCAACAATGGATTTCAAATGTTAAGAGGTTTGAGTTATGTGAGGATCTTCTTCAAACACATGATGCCAAGAAAATGTTTAGTGTGACAGTGTCGGTTTGTTTTTGTTGCTGTTTGTTTGTTTGCCTTTCTGGCTACAAATTAGCAAATAGGAAAAAATCTTTCAACACAGTTACTTCCAGATCTCATGGAACTATTAATATTCCTTGAGGGAGGATTCATGTCAGTCGCACGGCTCTTAAGAAGGCTCTGTCTCTTGAAAACTTGTGTGTTCACCGGTCACATGTACATTGCTTACAAATAGGGTTATCCACCTTCAACACAATTTTAACTGCGAATGTCAGAAGTATATCTAGATATATCCAGAATGCCATGATGTACCTGGGCAAACCCCCAAGTTTGTCATTGTAACATTATATTCAAATACCTTAAACATATCCTCTACTGCCTATTCTTACACAAAACTTATCAAGAAAATTAGATATTATAGGGCTGATCAACAATCACCTTAGATGAAGACATACTGCTTAAAAATATTCGTAGGCCTAAGCAGATGTAAATTCTTATTTTAATTCCCAAGATTTCATAAGAATTTGGCTTAGAATTGAAGAAAAATAGCAAAAGAAACACTAAATTATGAACTCTTGAAGTAATGAGATAGAATCTTCCTCATTTACATATTTCTAGCACTTGGAACAATACCTGGCATATGCAGTAGATATTTAATAAATGATAATCCAATGTCAGCTTTGAAACGAGGGCAGCATGAACAATAGGCTGTGGTTATGCCAGTGTTTACTAAGCGATTTTATTTTTTTACCTTTGGAACTATAAAATACCTTAACTGTATAGAAAATATAGAGAAGTCAAAATAATTGTGTAGAATACCTATGTACCCACTACATACATTTAATAGTTTTTAATGTTTTGCTGTACTATATTTCTCTTTCTCTCTCAATCAACAAATAACAATAGATATAAATATAGATTTGTTGTTGCTATTGAACCATTTCAAAGTAAGCTGCCTATGTAATGACAGTTTGTCCCAAAGACTTTGGGATGCATCGCCTATGAGTAAGGACATTCTCCAACATAATCACAATATTATAATAAAATGATCAGTAATTCCCTAGTATCATATAATAGGCAGTCCATAGTGAAATGTCCCCAGTTATCCTGAGAATGTCTTATAGCCACACACCCAAACCAGGACCCATTCCAAGTTCACATTACATTTGCTTCTCAGATCTATTTCATGATCAGTCCTTAAGATTTCCTTATTCCCAGTTTTCCATTTCTTTCTATATATCTTATCCCATTTGCCTCTGAATTCTAACACATATTTTTAAATCTGTAATTTGAAATTCAGCTTTATGGATTAAGGTCAAAAGGCCATTGTGGAAATCTCTGGCTCATCCTTCCCACCCTTTCGATAAGTGCAGGTCTGGGGTCCATCCTCCTGCAGCTCAGGCATTATTTTGCTCTTGACATACACTTGGGCTTTGGGGCATAAGTCACTATCAGCATCTTTCATGTTTGTCAAACCAACTCAGTCTAAATTGCCTGACTAAAAAGAAAGCCTACTTCCCACAATCAGATTGAAGGAAAAGAGGAATTTTTTAATGTCCTCCTGTTCCTAAAAATGGAATGCTCCAAGGTGATACATATTGGGAATGTAAAATATTTTTGGTGGGGAGAGTATGAAGAAATTAACTTTCCAACGTAAACAATTTCTGTTTTGTAACTCTCAATATCGGCATAACCACGATAATGAAAATCCTTCGCCCAGTGCTGGAGGCCTAAGGTGTAGGGAAATACCGATGTGACAGAGATGCTGTTAGGCCCAAAACAGTGAAAAAAAAAAAATGAGAAGAAAAGATTTTCAAATGTGAACGCTTAAAAGTGTGAGCGTTTACATTTTTGCGCCAGTGTCCCAATCCCACAGAGCATCACAACATTCCAGCTCCTCACCACAGCTGTCCCACCCACCCTGGGGGTATGTGGGGGTAAAGGGCACATTTGTGTCAAGCGCCCTTCAAGTTTAAGGCATTATTACCACTGTCAGTATTTTTAGATAAACCTTTACTACCACTGAAAGTGACACGACCTTACTCACTGATAATTCACTGCCTAGATATTAACTGGGGTCAGGCAAAGCTACAGGGATACCAAGGATGAATTCTTCATGTCTTCTTTAGTAGCAGAATCTTCATAGAATGTCAATTCTTTGATATTTTCCAGCCTCCCTTTCAACTTGGAATCATGAGACTGCTTTGTGACCAGTAAGATGTAAACAAAAGTGTGGTGTGACACTTCCGGTAATCAGGCCGGCTACAGTGTCGCTCCTCCCCAGTATCTGAACATCTTAAAATTAAACCACACAGGACTCCTGACTTAATCCAATTCATAATTAATTGTGTCAAAAATATATGGACCATTATATGCAAAGGTAATAACACAGGCAGGTCTTATGGAGGGAGTAACAGAGAAACCACAGGAAAATAGGTTCCTTTATGAAGGAAATCAATGCTCCTCAAATGTTACTGAACAAAACTTTGCCAACTCAGTCCTGGTATAAACCCTAATTCCAAGGTTTTCTGGAACACCTTACTAGGACATAGTAGGGGAAGACGTAGCTGATAACAGGAACAGAGTTGCTGAGCAGTCTCTGGTATATGAGGGCACAGGAATAACAGTCATCTCAAACAAGTGTGGTCATTTCAGCCTTCATTAGAAATACAGGGAGTTGAAATCAATGGAAGCCAGAAAGGAAGTGTCCAAACTACTAAGGAAATAAATTATAATTTCAAGTGTCTAAGGAGACTATAAATAATGCAAAGTTTAAAACATTAGCAAAAATAGATCATGGTCTCTTTGTCTCTCTCTCTCTCTCAGGCAAAACAGCTATACTTGAAAGTTTCTTGAAGACTTTCAGTTGTGAATATTTAAAAGCAAATGCACATATCTGCCAGAGAGAAAAAAATGTATTGGGGGAAAATATTAGATGAAAAGTCTGGGAAGACACACCAAACTATTAATGCTGACATGAATGACTCCAGTTTATTTTTTATTTCTTCTTTATATTTTTATATAGTCTTAGAATTTTAAGTTGTGAGTGTATAATTTTTTATAATGAGAAAGACAAAGAGCTTTGCACAAAGGAAAGTGTTCAATTAGATATATAACACTGTGTGAACATTAGACATGGAAGTCTCATCAAATCCAAACATTTCCCAAGTATTTTCCACAAAACAATCTACTAACTTGCTCTTAATGAAACAATGGTGCCTCTTAACGATACCCATTTTTGTATGCTGCTAATGGTTGAGGCAAGGACTTATGAGTTGTAGATAGAGCCTTGCTTTTCAAAGTGTGGTTCTTGAAATCGGCAGCAAGAAAAAACACCTGCAAACAGGTGAGGACTCACATTGGAGGACAAAAAGATTTTTAATTGTTTGCTTCTCCTAAAAATGTAATGCTCTAAAGTGACACCCTACCCCCACTACACACACACACACACACACACCAGGGTTGCCAAAAAAATGTATAAACTTTTTAAGAGATGTTAACACTTTGGTCAACGTTGCTCAAACAGTAGTTCGCCATAATCGGAAGTGTCTGGACGCTGACAATAACCACTTTGAGCACCTTTTGTAATTGCAGAAGTCAAACGTGACTTGTATTCATCTTTTATTATAGGTATATATTATTACAATTTTAATACAGTTTTTCTCTCTTAAAATGTGTATACATCTTTTTGGCACCTCTGTGTGTGTGTGTGTGCGTGTGTGTGTGTGTATTACACACAAACACATATACGTATACATGTATATATATATATAATATATATATGAACTGTGAAATAGTTTTGATGGGGAGAATATGCAGAAATTAACTTTCTAACTCGAACAATTTCACTTTTATAGTTCTCAGTGTCTCACTGGTTAGAAATGTAGAATCTCTTGTCCCACCCCAGACCTGCTTGAATGAAGGAATTAGACAACTTACTGGAGAATTACTGAACCAAGGCATTTAGTCTATGCCCTACTGAAAAAAAGAAAAGAAAAGCTTCTATCTGTAGTTTTACAGCAGATATCCCAGGAGAACTGTGGATAGTGATGTTATAGATTTAAATTAAGAGATCTAGAAATAAAATTATTTAATCTTTCAACAACTTCTGTCTGAACTGCTTTCCATCTATACCAACTTAAAACAACAAAACGAGGAACAACCCTTAGTACTACTGCTACATCCAAAAAGAGCAGCTAACGTTTCCTGGCCCTTTGCCATGCTCCAGACACAGTGGTAGGTGTGGGTCCTAGTCTGCTGTATTGGTGTCCCACATTGAACCAGCATTTCTGAATGCCTTAGTGTGGTCCCTTCCTCTTGAATCATAGCTAAGTTTGTGACCTGCTTTAGTTACTAGAATGTGGCAGGAACAGAAGCTACACCAGCTCTACTTTGAGAAAGTCTGGCAGTCTCTGTTTTTGCCCTCTTAGAAGCCTTGTGGTGCCATCAAGTCTGGACAGGCCATAGAAGGGGCTGTGTTGGGATATCACGTGGAGAGGGACAGGCCCTCAAAGAACATGAGGAAAGGGAAGAGCCCAACGGCCCTGGTATCACATAGGAGCGCATCTGCCAGCCAAATGCAGCCACAGACTGAACACCAAGAAGAGCAAGAGAAAGGCTCACCTGGCCACAGCCCAGATTACTGAATTACAAAAAAACAAAATGGTTACTGTCTTAAGCCACTAAGTTTGCGGGGGAGTGGGGGTTGCTGCACAGCAATAATAACTGAAACAGTGCTTTGTAGACATTTGTCTCATTTTAATCCCTCACAATAATTCTGAAAACCAGGTACTACCAGTATCCTCTTTCTCCAGAAGTGTTTCCCTATGTTGAATAAGCAATGATCAGGGAGCACAGAGTTAGAACTAGGGCCTCCACGGATACAAACACTTCTGTACACTACCCAGCACCTCGCAGCTCAGTTTCTGACCTGAGGACGGCATTTCCTATTACTGGCTTTGTGTCTCCTTATCTGTACAGTGAACTTACTAGGTGCCTAAAATCCTTTCCAGCTCTGAAGTTCCCAGATGCTGCTTAAAGGCGGAGTCCTGTGTTTGTGCCCATAGAGCATGGTCTTTCTTCTCCTTGCCCCATTTCATGCGTGGGACATGCCACGCATCCTCGGGTGGGCAAAGGTGAGAAGGGCAACGAGCATCCTGAGAGCGTCTCATTCCAACTGTCCAGGCAGTCAGAACGGCAGGAATGACCCCACGAGGCTGAAGGGAAGGTTCAGCGCATACTGAAACATCGTAAGCATGCTGCCTTCCAGGACATCTTTAAACAACTCAGTCTGTCAGAGTCCTCTGAGCCCTTCAATTAAAAAAGAAATGGCACATGTATTTAAATACTACCATCCCCTTTCTACTCTGCTAATTTGTATTTAGGAAAGTCTCCAACATGAGAAACACATGGTTAATCACCTTGGAGACTCAACATAACAAAGTAGCACAGAAAGAGAAAGGGGCTTTAAAAAAATTAAATTGTTATGTGGTCAATCAAATCTAATCTATTCTAATTTATTCACATGGAAAGTCAATTATCCAAATGTTCTTAATTCAGCCTGCACCTGATTTTGGTGGCCAGTGAACCATTTAAAGGGCAGCTGTTGTGTGTGTGTGTGTGTGTGTGTGTGTGTGTGTGTGTGTGTGTGTGTGTGTGTGTGTTAGTATGAATTAGCTCACATTTTTACATTTTTCTCTCTCTCTATTATTTAAGCTAACATGGCCTGCTCGACGAGTTACATTTCAGTAGAGGGGAAAAAACAATAAAAACACTAAGTTTTCTTTGTATTCTGGAATGAAACCATATTCTCTCTATGTCCTTTCTCTAGTTAATGTATATGAAGAACCCATTAGACTCATGCTACAACCATCTGTTTCAAGGAAAACACCACAACGGCTTAAGGAAATATGGGTACCACTTTTGGTAAAACCCCACACTGAACAGCAGCGACACACCACACACTTCCACTAGCACCAAAGCAGAACCAACCACAAGATGAGCAACTGAATTTGGGGCCTGTATGCAGATGCAATGCAGGCAGCAGACTTCCTTCCCAGGCCATTCACTCTTTTCTCTACAACAATTTCATCTTCAAAATGAGCCTGAAATGCATGTGAAGGAAGAACATACATTTGTCTTTGCACTTACTATCAAGGCTTTTGTTTGTTGACTTGCTCAGGGTCCAGTTTAAATTTGAGTCTACTTATTTATTTCTGTTAGACTGGAAGAGCTATTAACCAGGGAAGAATAAAAGTACTGGAAGTATTCCATGGCAAATGAGAGAAAGCATGCCAAAACTCTCAGCAGCAAGACTGGGTCAGTCAAGCAGAGAACTATAGGGACTTAAACATACAAGCATTTATTCTCCCTGTGGGGACAGAGCCAGGAGAGCAGTTTCCAGGCTCTCAGCCTCACATGGAAAGGTGCTGGCTCGGTTATTAGATGGCCATCCGCTGTGACTAGTTGGCCATCAGCTGTTACCGGTTAGCCATTAGCCACTGATATAACTGCCGTGGCTAAGCTAGCAAGAGGGGATTGTGGATGGTGGATTGCAGACAGGCCGATTGCAATTAGCAAGTGAGGTGGGTTGGCAGAGAAGCGGACAGCGGGTTGCTGATCGTGTGGCTCCTGCTTCCTGTGTCTCCAACCCAGCCGCCAGCGAGACTATAGCGGTATGCCTCCCCTATCTGTGGCTCTGTGGGTGTTCCTTTTTGGCCTCACCATGTCCTACATTCTTATGTGGGGAGCGGGACCAGAGACCCCGCATGACACCCTGCATGACACTCCCACATAAAAGAAGACTGGCGGTAGGTAGGCCGGCCAGGGGTGGTATGTCACTTGTTGAAGTAAGTCAGGGATTCAGACCCCTTTGATCTTTCTCCTCCACTAGGCAAGGCTACCATCCAAAGGTTAGCTCCTAGTCCAAGACTGCTGCTGGAGCTCCTGCCATTATAAAGGCATTACTGGCAGTAGAAAATAACCTAAAAAAGGGAAAAGGACGCCCTTCCCAGCTGCTTCCGTTTCTTAAAAGCAGCCTTGCTAGAAGTCCCATATCTTACTTTAGTTTATATTTCATTGGCCAGAAAGCAGTCACATGATTCCACTTGGACGTAAAGGGGCCTGGAAAATATCACAGAACTGACATTCTGTTGAGATTTTGCTACTAAGGAAGAAATACAGAATTCATATTGGATATCCCAGTAGTCGCTGCCTTATGCCAACTGATGTCTTGTGAGTAAACCCTCCCCGGTTGAGGTCTTCTAATTTCTAGTGGTACAAGTATAGCTAAAAACAATGGCAGTGGTAATAACACATTAAATTCAAAGAATTTCCACGTAAGAGTTGTAATTTAGTTCACGTAATAATCACATAAGATTATTACAATAATAATTATAATTATATTATAAAGATTAATAATAATACTGGCATCACAAATTAGCACTGTGTTTCCCCAAAAATAAGACCCACCCTGACAATAAGCCCCCGTTAAGATCGTCAGCCAGGCAGACGCATTTAGTACATTATGATGTTCCAGAAGATGACATGACTGTATTTGAATAAATGTAGATTTTTGAAAAAATAAGACATCCCCTGAAAATAAGCCCTAATGCGTCTTTTGGAGCAAAAATTAATATAAGACGCAGTCTTATTGTCAGGGAAATACAGTATAAGACCCGGTCTTATTTTTGGGGAAACACGGTAGCAGTAGCTATTTATTGAACATCAGGTTCCTTCATCAAGTGCCATAATACCATATTTTAACCAGTTTTTCCATCAACTTTGCCTTGCTGATCACACTGGTAGTAATCGTTACCCTGATGAGGTGTTTAATACTCTCATTTTACAGTTGAGGAAACTGTGAACAAAAGGTTTCAACAATTGGAATGCTTTAGTTTACTATAATTACAATTTACTGTAATTTTGAACCAATAGTAGGATTTTGTTTGTAAAAATGATTTTTTTTTTACCGACTGGCTTCTAAGGATCCCAGAAAAGGCGTTAGAAAATCTGGCTTCTCATACTGCCCCTGTAGGTTAACAGTAACTATGATTTGATTGCAAAAATAATACATGTCCACTGAGAAGGAAAATTCAAACCATGCAGAAAAGAAGTAAAATCACCTCCAAAATACCTCCAGTCTGAGAAAACACAACCTACGTGAACATTTTAGTGACTATTCTCTGGGGCTTTCCTCCTCCACCAGATTTACAGATGGGGAGAGGGACACAGAGGGGAAGAGTGGAAGTATAAGTAATCTGCCTAAAGTCTGAGATAGGGAGCCAGGACGCGGGTCCCTGAGCCTGAGTCCCCAGTGCACGCTCTCCGGCAGAGACATGAGTGTCACGTGCCTGCTGAAAGGCACGTCATACACATGCACGACTGAAAGCTCTATGAGAAAGTCATGGCCCTTTCTTTTCATGGGCTTTTAAGAAAATGTCCTTTTCTGTTTGTCTTTCATGACCGAGATGAAGAAAACTCAAATGGGACCATTCACAAATTACCCAGGCCATACATGAGTTTAATATCCCAAATAAGACTCAGAGTTTTGAACATTAACAATGCAATGAATCCTTTCTCGTTTTCTATTGCCAACTCCAAAATCTTAAAATCTTAAGTACAGATTATATATGTAATTGACTCTGGTATTCTGGCAAGTAAAAACATAAAATGTGATTAGGTTTCCATATAACAGAAGCAGCACAAAGTAAGATGGCATTCTGAGAAGGAAGGGGTTTGTGTATTATTTCAACATGTTTTTAATCATATACTATGTATCAGGCACTGAGAAGACAGACAGAAATCAGAAAACAGGACCATTCATAAGGTTTCTCAGTCTTGGCACCACTGTCATTTTGGGTTGGATAACTCCTTGTCGTAGGGGCATGTCTTGCACATTGAACAATGTTTAACAGCCTCCTTGGTCCTACTAGATGCCAGCAGCACACCCACCCCAGGCTGACAACCAACGATGTCTCCAGTGATTGTCATATGTCCCGTGGGGGCAGCATGGCCTCCGGCTGAGGACAGCTGATGGGGTAGATCGCCTCCAGTTCACACAACCTGGGAAGGTTTCCAAGCACACAGTGATAATTGAGGCAGGCAAAGTGGGAGGGGGAGGGAGAACATTCTGGAACAAGGAAACCTGGTACAGATGGTAGTGTTTTATGCCAGCAATGGAAGCTAAGGTTGTCTGGGGCCAGATGATGAGCTTCTGAATCTCTGACTTAGAAGTTCAGAATTTAGTCTGCAGAAAATGGGGACCAACTAAGATAAAATGCACAAAAAGCAAGTCCTAAGATGTGAGTGTGAGGGAGTGCTGCTGTGGTTTCTGTCCTTTCATTGCTTTGATTAAAGACAAATGGGGGGTGAGCAGTTACAACCCCACTCTGAAACTGCCTACTTAAGAAAGTGGGTGAAAACCACTGGAAAGTTTCCAGTTTTGAAAACAGAAATGGTTTAACACATAGGAAGCCTCATCCATGGAGTGCTCCCATCGATGTTCATTCCTCCTCGTTATCACCGCTGTTGCTGCGCCTGTTAAAGGAAGACAGGCTGATAGGGCCGGTGTCGGCAGTTCTCAGGTCTGCCCCAAGCAACTCGGATCTGGGAAATGTTCAAAATATCTATGCATGTCCACAGTCCACACTGAAAGAAGTATTTTCTTTACAAAATCTATTGTTTAAAAAGGAAACCATCGATGACAAAGGATTTTAAAATGGGAGAAAGTTTTCTTTACATATGTGCTGTTATGTTTAAATTCCCTAACCTCTATTTTCCGATAAAATAATAGGAGGACGTAATTAACTTTTTATTTTTTCTTGAAGTAATTAATCTGTCTGTGAGGCCACTTTCCTGTCTCTCTCGTGAGTCCATGCTGGTGTTCCACCATACCTGAGATATGATAAATCTGGAAAACACTGTCTTGATCAAGCTGATTGTGTCTACAAGGAAGAGTTTGTGCAAGGGTTGTGCAAGGCCTGAGGTTGTGCAAGGGCCAGGGACCATCTTGAAATGAGGAGAAAGAAAGTGTCATGCCCTGGAAAGGTCAAGGAGAAAGCCGCCTCAGCAGCTGTCGACACATATCACTGCACTGCGAACAACTGAGGGAGAGTGAAATAATCTCAGGTAGGTATTAAAATAGCAGCAGGACCGGCAAAAGGCCAGGGAGACACATTTGTGAACGCCCAGACAATTGGGTGTCATTATGTAGGAGTTGGGGGGCCATCCTTTTCTGTGCATTTGAGGCAATTTTCTCCCGTGACACACTATGTTTAGTCTTCCTGAACAGTTAACCTGCAGATTTGGACAGCAGAGGCCTGGCCTGGGCCCCTTCCTTTACAGAGTGCTCGAGTGGCTACCGAAAGTGACACTTTTCTAATTATTCTGTCAAGCATCAATCTTGGGAGTTCCCGGTTCCTCCGTGTGCTGACTGACAGGGCAATCAAAGCTTTACTTAGAGCGTCAGCAGCACCTTTCTCTGGCTGCTAGGGCTCCCCACACACCGAAAAAACAGGAAAATTCACGACTGCAGGAAGCTGAGAAGTCCTCACAGGAGTAGAGTTTACCCGTATATGCACACACCCTCCTCAGGAATACAGCTTCCTGAGCTGGCATCCCTCTGAAATGGGGATATCCCCAGTTCTAAGGGGCATATTTCCAAATCTCAACTATCCTGGCTAGGATTTACTCCAGACCCACAGTGGCTGCTGGAAACCCAATCCAAACACACAGGAACCGAGCCAGTGAGTGTCAGAGGGCACTTTAGCTCCAGGCAGAGCAGAGTGCTCAGGGGAACAGCAGAACCCCCAAACCCAAATCAAAACTCATGTTTCAACCTGTCTTACGCACTGGGCTACTAACGTGAGAAAGGCTGGTGGTGGCACCAGAACTGGTGAAACTGGAGAAATTATTCCTACTAACCACATTTAGCCAAATTCCACATACTCAGTTTTTTTCTCAAAAAGGTGCCATATATTAACCACTGTTCTGCTTCAGTTTTGCCCTTGGGAATAATACTGCATATGATTTCTGAGACAATGTGTAGAAAAAGAAGTGAGATTGGTGGATCAGTATTTCAATTGGTTTGAATGTGATGGTAAAGGTCAGTGAAATGTGCCTTAAAATGTGAGTCTGCAGGCACCGCGTGGTGTTAAAAATAGAACGGGGCATGAAGTGGGCAAATAGGTTACATGATGAGCAAGAGCCACCAGGATGAATCAGAAGAGGGACTTGACAAAATGACTTCCTGAAATACACTATGGGGGAAAGAAAGCAGGGTACCTGTAGTCATTCCCCTACATATAAGTAGATGACTCACCATATTTTCAGGATCCCAAAGGCTTGGAGAAAAAGCAGGTAATTCAAAACAGATAATTTTGGGTTACCTAGACTAATACTAACTAGAGTCCTAACTGGTCTATTTTCTCTCTTCCATTTCTACAACCCAGACTCCCATCTTTGTCTCGGATTTCAACATTCTGGTGCTCAGAGCCTTTCAGAGGCTAACCACTTTATTTAGAATAAAACTAAATTTCTTAATTTGGCTTACTAGTCCCTTCCTGAGCTGGCCCCAGCTAACTCTCAGCGCCTAGTCCGTTCTCCTCACTTGCTCTGCTGTGCTCTGGAAATACTTGTGTCCTGCCTTCCAGCTTTGCACCTGCTTTCCCCTGTTCTTTCCACTTAGCCCCAGGTCATCATAGGTAAATTTCTTTATATCATTCAGGTCTTGGCTCAGATATCACCTCCCCAGAGAGGCCTTCCCTACCCTGGTCACTATATCTAAAGTGACGGGTGAGGCCGAGAGGATGCACCTCAGACCTGGAACTACAGGCAGCACGACTGGCTGCATTGGTGCCAAGGCCACAGTGCCCCTGGTTTGCTCCCAGCCAATAACTCGGTGTGGAGGGACTGAGGCGAGCCGTCCCCAGGACATACGGGACTTCGCTGGTGGCTGACTTTGGCTCCAAAACTCCCGACCGCCTGGCCAAACCCGCCTGCCTCTGCATGCCAGTGTGGGATGCCTTCCCATCCACACGTCCTCGCCTCTCTCCCTAACTCAGGGTCAGACCTGCATCACACTCTGACTCTCACAGCTTCTCCTGGATCCTTCTCCATCATCTTTCAAAGGCGCTTCCCCTAAGGAAATCCTGACACATTAATCCTGTTTGATAGTGTCTGGCACCCTGACCCATATACTCACTGTCACCTCATCCTGTTTTATTGTCTTCTTAGCACTTACCACGAAAGAAAATGACCTAGAAGGGCACCCAGCAATCTGTATTTACCAGGGCCTCCAGGTGGTTCTGAAACATGCTCAAGTTTGAGAAACAACGACCTAATGTTATATAGCTAATTACAGTGAGAGTAAAAACAAGGACTCAGCTTGATGAATTCCCAGTTCATTTCTCAGCAACCAGTATTCTTAATAACACACACAGTCCTTAGATTATACCTCTGGTTTATCAAATGAATTTAAATGCTGGTCAGTTTTTTACATCTGTTTTTCTTTTAAATAAAGACTTAGCAAATGGACATTAACTTACCAGGTAAGCTGAAGGAATTTCTAGAACATTGATTTGGTCATGGATGCCTGCCTCCATGTATCTAACTGGCTTTGTAGCTTTGGGGCAGTAAAAATAAACTTCTCAGTTTATATGGCTCTCTTGTGAGGGACCCTTAATCTGATGTTCTGCCATTACAACGTGGAAAAGCAGTAGTGCTATCAAGATGGCATCTGGCAAGATGAAATGGCACTGAAGTCTGTTGCTATCGATTTCTATGGGGCAAACGCTGTGTCTTGTTCTCCTGTTTTCCTTTTAGATCAAGTGCTATGATCTCCAGGAAGAAATGCTAGCAATAGTGACAGCTCAGCCATAGTGCAAGCAAGTATGATAATGACAAAATGGACTGATTACAATCAGGACACGTATGGACAGCAAGGTATGAAATACTAACCAGCTGAACATCTAAGATAAAAGGGCATAACATGCTTTTTACTGCTCACAAAAGGGAGGGGGAGGGAAGTAGGTCTTTCTGACATAAATCGGTAACTACCATTCCCGGGGGTGGGGGAAATATATTAAATCTAGTCCATTGTAACTTTAGACACAAGATGGGATTCTGAAAAGTAGGAAAACTTAATTTGTTTTTAAGAATTAAGAAAATGAACTTCCACAAAAATACAAATTCAGAGTTCAGAACCGTCCTTACTAATTAATGACCTCTGGTTTGCAAAGACATCCGTAGAATTTCAAAATGTTCCTCATGACTTTTTCTCCTACCTGTTGAGGTAGGTGGTGTAAATACATTTAACTATGTAATTACCCTCTAAAATGTAAATTTTACTCTACTACACATAATCTCAATCTTTGTGAGTCAAAATTATAGCTCTGATGTATTTTTCTAATCTCAAAAATTGAGTAGTATGAAGTTTTTCAGTTTCTCACACTATTCTTACCAAGTGCAAAAGGTTTGGTCAAAGTTTGTATCATACCTGCTGAAGGTCTAGAAAGAAGAAGTGGGGAAATTGCAGCTCCACTACCTACTTATAACATGGAAGAAAGATGACATGGAAAGGCCCAGAATGACAGATGTTTCAAGTGGAGTTTTAGTAAAAGGATAGAATGTCCTTGAAAGGGAGTATTCAAAAATTACAAACTGTCTATTCACTCAACAAAAGCTATTGAGGATAACTCTATCAACATAACATAATAACCAAGAGTTACTGGGCATGAACAATAACTAACAGTATCTGTTACAAGCTTTATGTGTTTTATTATGTCATTTAAGACTCATAACCACCCTGAGGAATTGATTTTATTATTACCCCCATTTTACTGGCAGGAAAGAAAAAATGAGTCTTGGAGTTGAGTCACTTGCCAAAGTCATATAGCTAAGAGGGACAGAGCTGGAATTCCAACCCAGGTTGAGTTGTAAGTGGCCCAGTTTCCTAACTACCACACTGAATTGTCTAACACTGAGCTAAATACCCGGAAGCACATAACGCATGCCCTCCTGAAACGTTAATGGGGGAAACAGATGGGAGAGGAAATAACTACAATAGAGTTGCTCAGCAGAGTGATACAGGAGGGGCAAATGTGTGAAAAAGCATGCTGGGTGGTGACAAATTCTAGAAGATATAGGGGTGAGGTAGGTAGAGAATGGAGTTTAACTTGAAAAGAGGCAAGAGATTCAGCTCACGTACATTTGTTTCTTGGCCTGATCTTTGTTCAAGACTTTTCCCTACAGTTATTCATTTATTTGCTCAAAAATATTTTTTCAGCACCTACTATGTGCCGATATAGTGTAAGGCATGGACTCTGACTTCTGAAGGTCATAGTCTATTAGAGGAGTGTAGACAGTTTTCAAGATGGTCACATGATTATCTCTCACCACACATTCTCTTCTGCAATGGGATTCTGCCACTCTCACCTTAAGTGATGAATGGAGTCTGTTTCTTCACCTCCCCGCCCTTGAATCTGGGCAGGATTGTGACTGCTGTAATAGAATACAGGAAGTGAGAAGTGCCAGTCCTGACCCGGTGGCTTCCATTTCCTCCTCTTGCAAGCCAGCCATTATACATGATCACTCTGAGAGCACCATACTGTGACAAGGCCAAGTCACATGGAGAGACGAGAGGGATGTGGAGAGAAAGAAAAAGAGAGAGGCCAAGGTGGAATGAGGCGCCAGACATGTGAGAAGCCACCTTGGACATGCAGCCCCCAATGACTGCTGCCGCAAGACAGGCTTTAAGTAAGAACCTTCCAGTAGAACCCAGCGAACCACGAGAGATAAGAGTTACTTTAGCCACTACATAGGCTTGAGGATGGTTTGTCAGGACACAATGGATAGTGGAAACAGAATTGAATACAAATTACCTATATGACCATATAATGAAGTAAGAAGTGGAGTATAATTTGATAAGTCATAACAAGGACTTCAGAAAACAAGTGTGAGGGGTTTGTGAAAAGCTCTCTGCATGATTACATTGAGGCTGAATCGTGAAGAGTGAGTAGAAGAAAGAAAAATCATGTGAGGGAAAGTTTGAGGCAGAAAGAACAGCCCAGGCACAGTTCTGAGGATGGGGACAACTCCCACATTCCAGAAAGAGAAGGAAGATCGGTGACCAAACTGAACACAAGGTGGAGAGCAGGCGGAGGCTGGTGCACACAAGCCTTGAGAGCCATAAGGGGGGACCTGGGAGCTGCATCGTGAGGGCAGTGGGAGCCAAGTGAGAGGAACTGACCGATCTCCGGTCACTGTGGCTGTCACAGCAAGGGTCTCAGGGGAAGTCAGTAGAGAATCTGACTGGACACGAGGTCCTGGAGATTCAACTGCAGGCTGCCCTGAAGTGAAACTCGACATTTACCTCATGCCTCACGTAGCTAGAAGGCACTTAGCTTAAAAAAAAAAGAGTACGATGTTCAGGGAATTAACTTCCTAAATTCAACTTTACGATTCACACAATGAGTTTAAGTGTATAGACCATACATAAATCTGACCTAATTCAGAGAGCAGAATGTGGCTAAATTTAATAAACTACTAAGAAAATAAAACGAAAAGAATGGCATGGTTTGAGTAAGAAATGTAAATGAATTTTTCACATTTCATGTGGTTTTCTCAGGCCCACATTAGCCAAAGATGGGCACATAATGAGCTCCTTTTACTTCAGCCTGTTTCAGTTTTCTGTTTCTGTCGAGTCTATAACTCTATTTTCTTACTTCATTTACGTGTTTTTCTCTAAAACGCCCAAGTGTTTTCAATGACCACCATTTAGATGGACAGATGTCCAGTGCCATTTCGCTCTATACACCATCCTAGCCCGACACACCAAACACCTAAGAAAGGAAAGCTGCTTTCCAAGCCTGGCTGTTGCAGATCTGAAACACTCCCTGCCTCTGTCAAGAAGGGACCAGCACTTTACTTCCTGAGGCAAGAAACCACAGGAACTTTAAATACTGTTTCAAGAAAAACTTGGAAAATATACATGTTGCTAACATTGTTGGGATCTGAGTAGTCTTTACCTGTTTTGTTTGCTTTTGTGAATTTTTCAAGAGAAAAAAGAATTGCTCGAGCAATAATCGGTAAAAACCATAGCAGCGGTGTATTATTAGGATGGTGTTAAAACAGCATTTGGCTAGAGTCTGAAGTCTCTCAGCTTTGACAAGGAGGCCGCCACAAGAGGCCACTGAGGGAAATAATGTACCAACAAAGTCAAGGCAATGTGACCTTTATTATTAGCTGAGGTGATAGCTGCAAAGTCTTAAGACAGATGGCCGTGTTGAGGGCTTCTCTATCTGAGTTAAATAAAAGACAGAACATCATAATCACTCTCTTTACTCCCATGCTCCAACTCCAAACCCCTAAATCCAAGTTTCTTAACTTATCACTCCAATGAAACCAGAAAACTTCACTTTCTACAGTTCCAGAAAAAGGAACCAGAGAGAAAGACAAAGAACACATGGTATTTACTCCATAAATGGCTACTACCATCTGGTCTCTATTGATCCTGCCTTCTCTGGGTGTGGATACAAAAGGAGGCTGGGGAGAAATGATGACGATGACGAGAAGGAAAACTGATCCCACTAGCGTTAGGAGGGACACTCGGCCTGTGTTCCTCTGCAGACCTCTGAAAGGGACCACAGCACAGCTGGGTCTGGGTTTGGAACTGGACACCATGACTCCACTGGCCAGGACACTGGCCGACAAACTTGCTTTAATGAAACAAATCCAATCCATGGCTTCCCTCCTCCTTATAGCAGTTGTTAGGAAAAAGTTGACGAAAGGAACTTAATTCAAAAAGTGTTTCCGCGTGTTTAGAGTGCCTGATGACCTTGATTTAAGGCATACAAATAAGTGAAAATAACTCAATGTTACGTTATAAACTGATAATATCACTGAAAAAAAATCTAGTCTATTTCATCTCAATTACCTATTTGCCCATCTATGGAAATCCATAAAATGAGTCCAATAGAACACAGCAAACAAGCTCTTTCTTAGACTCTACGGCAATTTTAACACAGTAATATTCATCTCTTCAATACACGGAAAAAAGTAAAGTCTAGAAAATTCATATATTCATATTTTATTATTGACTTACACGTTAAAAAATTGTTTTGAAAAAGTCATGTTTCCATTCTTGCTGAATGCAAAGTTTGTAGCACCCACAGTGGCATATATTTAGCACCAGATCCAAAACCTGATAACCACATATTTATTACTAGATATACTAGATTTTTATATTTTATCGCAGATTCTGTTTACTGGGCTGTCTTATAATGAAGTATCTTTGATGATAATAATTTGTTTTTGCTCAACTCCTACTACAGTATTACAGTAAAATTTATATAGTTTAATTATATACAGACCCTCTGAAGACATCTGTTAATGTCTAAACATCTATTTGTTAATCAGTTTTTATTTAACAGTTGGGATCACTTCGCAAAACGCTTTGTTCAGGGAATGATGGAAGACAACCAAGCTCAATTAACTAAATGGTCACCAGAGTACCATTTTAAGGAGAAATAGCAAAAAATAAAATTCTTCCATGTTTAGGTGTAGCGTTAAAAAAAAAATACAGTTAATACAACACCATGTCTCCAAGGTGGAAAAGATACCATAGTTACAATTGCGTTTATAAGCTTATACCACACACACAAAAAAAAAAAATCAAAAAAATATTATGGTGGCAGCGAAAAACAGGAAGTCAGCTAACTGTCTTGACAGTAGGAAAATGACAAAACGGTAAGGGTGCAGTCATATAATGGAATATGATATGGCAGCTAAAAATTTTGTGAAGAAAAGTATTTAATGATGTGGTAAAATAATTTCAGTATATTAAGTGAAAAAAAAAACCCAGGATGATCTCAATTTTAATTTAACTATATGTACTTATACAAAAAGAAAATACAGTGGAAGCAGACATGCCAAATTTCAATAATAATCTCTGAGCTAATGTATTTTGGGTGATTTTACTTTATTCTATGTGCTTTTCTGTATTCCAAATCTACCATAATGGAATGGAATCACTTAGGAAATAAAATAAATCCCACAGACACTTAATTCTGAAATTAGAAAAAAAATTAGTAATACAGAAATTAATTTATAATTACCAAAAGAATAAGTGTTAAAGGATATGTTTTGACTTTGTTAAAAAAAAAAAAAAAAAGACTTCTGCACCAAGTTCCCAGGTAATCATTCAGACTATTGACTACAAAGTGCAAAGTGCATAAGAATAGACTCTGCACACTTTATTTTGAGGCAAGTTTTGAGTTTTGACCCAATTTCATTTAAAAAAGAGATTTTGTTTAGGGAAAACATAGGGCTGTTTTCCATAGATAATTTCTGAATATTGGTATGAGCAGTCCTGATTTCTGCAAGGCTTGCCAAGCACAGCAATAAAGTTGTGAATGGTATTTAATTAAAATCATTTGCTTTAAGTAAATGGAAGGAGAGTGTATACTGACAATCACCTCTGGACTTACCAAGCGTGCTCTGCTTTTCTCTAAAGGGGGCTCTGCTGGTGTCCTTAGTGATGGAAAACAGTAGAAAGTCAGCATCATCTTCTTGTGGTCATTTAAGAATACTCTCCCATAGAAAGTATGACAGATTCAGGGAAAAACTGACATCAATAAAATTTTCTAGAATTTGTATTTTCTATACATTGAAGAAAGCAATATTGCTGTGTTGAAATGCCTCAAAATAACGGCCCAAAAGGAAGTTTATTTGCTATGTTCTTGCTGGTCTCATTCTATAGATTTCCGTGTCTATTCCAAGTAGCTTGACAGAGATGAGACAAGACTTAATTTGCTTGGTGACTATAAAGGGTTTGGCCCCCTTTCAGAGGAACATGCCAAATCGTCCTATTTTTGCTCAGATTTATCTTGCCTTATGATATTGCTTTCTTTCATATTTAGAAGGTCTCACCCAATTCTAAGACATCATTGCATACAAAGTTTCAAAAGTTTTTTTTTTTAAGAAGCGTCACTTAAAATCAGATTTAAACACATATTTTACTGACTTAATATTGCCTTCCTTTGATTCATTTTTTACTTTAAAAAAATTCTCCATAAAAGCATCCAGGTCATTCATAGCTCTCACAGGCTTATCTTGGTCTTTTCCCACTCTAGAATTTCTCCTTCAGTAAAGCCTCATTCCAGGACGGAAGAAGAAACACAGGGGTGTGGGCTAGGGCCTCATTTCTTCTGAGTTATCGACGCAGTGGTTCCCACAAACCAGACATAACCGGCCTTCATTTTCCCTGTCCTCAGAATTACTCACTCACGATAACAAGGCTTGAGCATCTGGCTCCAAGTGCCATTACCTTTCCTGGTCTGAAAAAATGAGAAGGGAAATTATGCTACCAAGCCATAAATGAAAACACAAGTACTAAGTACTGAAGTCTTAGTAACAGTCATATCTCTTGCATTGGCGCTACATAAGTAAATGGCAAATGTAATTGACAAAATGTCACCAAGCATATTATTCTGAGCGCCCAAGACACGGGCTGACAACCCCTGACATGGAATGTGCATTTAGTTATGTCTATTTCATATCAGCAAAACGGAAAGAATAAAAATTATATCCTGTGTGTCTCCGAAAATAAGACCTAGCCAGACAATCAGCTCTAAAGCGTCTTTTGGAGCAAAAATTAATATAAGACCTGGTCTTATTTTACTATAATATAAAACCGGGACTTTATAATACAATACAATACAATATAATATAATATAATATAATATAATATAATATAATATAATACCATGTCTCATATTAATTTTTGCTCCAAAAGACGCGTGAGAGCTGATTGTCCGGCTGGGTCTTATTTTCTGGGAAACATGGTAAACCCTAGCTAACTTAAGACATTGAGAGTTCACTAAAGGAAATGTTCTTTCATTTGAAGAAAATGGCATTGATTCTCATCATTACAACAATGGCAAGAGAAACTTGCTTTGTGTTTCTCCTCCATGTAACAAAAGCTGTGCGGCTTGGAAGTTGTGATTGAAGGTGAATCTGCCACAATTCAGAAAACACACCCCTAAAAGAGAAGTTCAAAAGACCGCTCCCACGGGACTGAAGGAGGAGCCCTTGACACTTGCCAGCTAACTATAATTATTCTTGTTAAATGTGTTCCATGGAAAGACAGGCCTTGTAGTCTCAAACCTTTATATTAAATGACTTGCTGAGCATGACACATTCACGTCCCATCACCAACCATGATAAAGTTTGCACGTGCATTTCCTCCATTTACTACCCATAACTGATTTTCACCTTGTTTTGTTTTGTTTTGAAAGCCCAGAGTTATGAGCCTGAAATACCATCTAGACGGATAACTCCATTGGGTGTTACATAGAAAAGCTCTCTTAGAGCCACAGAACTTGAATACACGTTCTCTTTGCCTCTGTTTTTCTCAGGGTACAGCCCATTTTGCCTATCTGCTAAATATAATTTCAGTAGAATTTAATTTATGTGTAACTGATTTATAAACACAATTTTAAACCTTAATGTCTTATATGCTGATTCTGAGAAACCAAAAGTCAAGTCTACATTCATGTATGATAGGGCCCAGGTTTGCCTCATAACATCCCGCAAGCAATGCAGCCATCAAGCTAGACTATTCACTGAGCCTGATAACTTCAGGTGGCAGGAGCCAGTATTTCCAGAAACTGCAGCAATGGAAGCTAAGAGAGGGAAAACTGGAACTCATGGATGTTTTATCAGAGGGATCTCAATGATTTCACACTCAGCAAAACCAGGGAAGGTTGGTTCCAGCTCTGGATTCTGCTCTTACGAAGCCAAAGGTGTTTTCTTGCGATTAACTTGAAGAGGTCTCTAATACCAGAAGAACTACTTAGAAGGTTCCCTGAACACCTGTCATGATTCCTGACTCTCCAAACGCAAACCCTCCTTGTATCTACTTGAACTTGGAGGTCACCTTCCCAGGGTATTGCCTTCTGCATTACTCATTCTCAAACTGGCTGCACCATGGAACCAACTGGGAACATCGGCCATCCCATTACTCTGGATGGGTCTCAAGTACAACCTGTGCATGTAGAGTGTTAAAAGCTCCCCATTTGATACGTCACCAAAATGGCGGCGTGAGGTGAGCCTCTGTAAAGCTCCCTTGCAATTTACAACTAATCGAACAACAATAAATTCACAAAGGACTCCCTGCACAGCAGACAGGCAAGACGAAGAGGCCCACTACTGAATTCACCTAAAGGAGGGTGAACCACGTGAGCGGGGGTTGGAGGGAAGGGAGAAGTGCGGAGACGGAGCCCTGCAGGCGCAGGACGCAGACCTAGCTCAGTGCTCCGAGCTTGCTGCATCCCGGAACTACCGCAGCTGCGGAAGAAGGAAGAACTCGGACAGCTAGGGCTCCGCTTATGGCCCACAGGGCTGAGGGGACAGCATATAACACGGCTGAACCCAACGCTCACGGAAGAGACCTCGGAGAAAGACTGAGGGAAGAAGGCAGAAAACGGTGGTCTAAGCCCTCACTGCCGAGCAGAGAACGGAAGCCTTAGGCACTGAGACTAGCCGGCCCTTCCCTACCCTCCCAGAGCTCACCCTGCCCCCACCTGCCCGGTGCTAGAAGCTGAGCAGTAGCAGTGTCAGATCAAAAGAACAGAATATTTGCTGTTCTGAGAACTGTGGACCCCAGACACAGATTTGCAGCCCAACGAGTCCCGACAAAGGGGAGGGAGCTGTGGAAGCAGGACCGGCTGTGGTGGTGGTCGCTGCCATTGCTCTGGGCCACCTCTCACAACCCACCCCGCCCCTGGCCCCACTTATCTGGGTGGATCCCTGCAGGAGTAAACAGAACGGCTGAAACATACGGGCTCTAAATCTGGTGCAGGAAGAGCTTTGGAACTTCAAAAGCTCTCCGCATACCCACCGGGACACTGGGCCCTGTGACCCAAGCGAACTATTAACACAGGAGAAGCCCATCTCCCAGGGAATCCCCCCATTGTGTGAGAAGCTGGAATAGTGCACAGAAAACATAAACTACGGTGTGAGAGAGAAAAAAAGGCTGCAGTCGGAGAAAAAATAAAACATTTTACCAACATGTACTGGAAAACAAAAGAAAGACCTCTTTCTATCAACCTGTTGCAGAAGCCACTCCTGTAGATGTCTAGGAAGAGAAGTAATAAATCAGTAATTGCGATGAATAACCTAGGCAACAGACAACTCAGAAAGAAAGTGAAAAGTCTCCAGAAAAGGAACTTAAATATATGGAAATATGTGACTTAAATGACAGAGAATTCAAGATTGCAGTTCTGAAAAAACTCAACGAGATGCAAGAAAACACAGAAAGGCAGTTTAGTGAACTCAGAAACACAATCAAAGAACAACATGAGCATTTTACGAAAGAGAGTGAAATCTTAAAAAACAACCACATGGAATTTCTGGAGATTAAGAACTCAATAGAAGAAATTAAGAATGAAATAACCAGCTTAGGTAGTAGAGTTGACCAGATGAAGGAAAGACTCAGTGACATCAAAGAGAGAAACCTGGAAATGACACAGATGGAAGAATTAACAGACTTGAGACTTAAAAGAAATGAAAGAACTCTACAAGAACTTTCTGACTCCATCAGAAAGAGCAATATAAGAATAATGGGCATACCAGAAGGAGAAGAAAGAGAGAAGGGAACAGAGAATATATTCAAACAAATTGTCGATGAGAACTTCCCAAACTTGTGGACAGAACTGGATCCTCGAATCCAAGAAGCAAACAGAACACCTAATTACCTCAATCCCAACAGGCCTTCTCCAAGGCGCATTGTATTGAAGCCGTCTAAAATCAACGACAAAGAAAGAATCCTCAAGGCAGCCAGGGAAAAGAAGACTGTAACCTACAAAGGAAAGCCCATTAGGTTATCATCAGATTTTTCAGCAGAAACTCTACAAGCCAGGAGGGAATGGAACCAAATATTCAAACTATTGAAAGAGAGAAATTATAAGCCAAGAATAATACATCCAGCAAAGATATCCTTTAGACATGAAGGAGGAATAAAGACCTTTGCAGACGTACAGAAGCTGAGGGAATTTTCTAATACACAACCTGCACTGCAAGAAATACTAAAGGAGGCTATTCGACCACCATCAACAGGGACAATTTGTGGCAACCGAAACATAAAAAGGGGGAGAGTAAAGGCCTGAACCGGAATATGGGAATGGAGAAAGTAAGTGTGCTGAAGAAAATGGAATACTCTAAATATCAAACTTTCTTTTACATAAATTTAAGGGTAACCACTCAAAAAAAATCCAGAACTGAAATATATACTGTAATAAAAGAAGAAACAGAAGGAAACATCATAGAATACCACCACACAGAAATAATAGACAACAACAAAAAGGCAAAGAAACAATGGAGACACAGCCTTACCAGAAAACTAAAGATAGAATGACAGGAAATCCTCACATATCAATAATCACCCTAAATGTAAATGGACTGAACTCACCAATAAAAACGGACAGAGTAGCAGATTGGATCAAAAAACTAAACCCAACCATATGCTGTCTCTAAGCGACACATCTCAGCTACAAGGACAAGCATAGACTCAAATGAAAGGGTGGAAATTGACACTCCAAGCAAATGGTACCCAGAGAAAATCAGGTGTAGCCATAATGGTATCAGATGAAACAGACTTCAGGGTGAAAAAGATAACAAGAGACAAAGATGGACATTTCATAATGGTAAAGGGGACTATACAACAAGAAGATATAACAGTCATCAATATTTATGCCCCCAATCAGGGAGCACCAAAATGTACCAAGCAACTACTAATAGAACTAAAGGGAGAAATTGACCAAAACACAATTATACTAGGGGACTTAAATACATCATTGACAGCTATAGATAGATCATCCAAACAGAAAATAAATAACAAAATAGCAGCCCTAAATGACACATTAGATGAAATGGACATAACTGACATATATAGAGCACTTCATCCTAAAACATCAGACTATACGTTCTTTTCTAGTGTACATGGAACATTCTCAAGTATAGACCATATATTGGGACATAAAATCAGCCTCAGCAAATTTAAGAAGACTGAAATCATACCAAGCATATTCTCTGATCACAAGGCTTTGAAATTGGATATCAACTGCAAAAAGAACGCAGGAAAAAACACAAATACATGGAGATTAAACAACATACTTTTAAAGAACGACTGGGTCAAAGAAGAAATTAGAGGAGAGATCAAAAGATACATAGAAACAAATGACAATGAAAGTACATCCTACCAAAATTTTTGGGATGCAGCGAAAGCAGTTTTAAGAGGAAAATTTATATTATTACAGGCCTACCTCAAGAAACAAGAAAAATCCCAAATAAATAACCTCATGTTATACCTTGAAGAACTAGAAAAAGAAGAACAAGTGAAACCCAAGGTCAGCAGAAGAAAGGAAACAACAAAAATCAGAGCAGAACTAAATGAAATAGAGAACAAAAAGACAATAGAAAAAATTAATGTGACAAAGAGCTGGTTCTTTGAAAAGATTAACAAAATTGACAAACCTTGGCTAGACTCACTAAGATAAAAAGAGAGAAGACACTAATTAACAAAATCAGAAATGAAAAAGGGGAAGTTATCACGGACACCACAGAAATACAAGGGATCATCCAAGAATACTATGAAGGACTATATGCCACCAAATTCAATAACCTAGAAGAAATGGACAAGTTCTTAGAAACACACAGCTTTCCAAGGCTGAACCATGAAGAACTGGAAAATCTAAACAGACCGATCACCAGTAAGTAAATTGAATCAGTCATCCAAAACTTTCCCAAAAGCAAAAGTCCAGGACCAGATGGCTTCACTAGTAAATTCTACCAAACCTTCAAAGAGGATCTAATACCAATCCTGCTCAAACTCTTCCAAAAAACTGAAGAAGAGACAGTACTCCCTAACTCATTTTATGAGGCCAACATTACCCTGATACCAAAACCTGGTAAGGACAACACAAAAAAAGAAAACTACAGACCAATATCTCTGATGAATACAGTTGCAAAAATCCTAAACAAAATTCTAGCAAATCGAATACAACAATGCATTAAAAAGATTATTCATCCCGACCAAGTGGGGTTCATCCCCGGGGCACAAGGATGGTTCAACATTCGCAAATCCATCAATGTGATACATCACATAAACAAAATAAAGGACAAAAAACATATGATTATGTCAATTGATGCAGAAAAAGCATTTGACAAGGTACAACATCCATTTATGATTAAAACACTTAATAAAATAGGCATAGAAGGAAAATACCTTAACATAATAAAGGCCATATATAACAAGCCCTCAGCTAATCTCATAATTAATGGTGAAAAAGTGAAGCCCTTTGCTCTATGTTCAGCAACAGGACAGGGCTGTCCCCTATCACCTGTGCTTTTCAACATAGTGTTGGAAGTCCTCACCAGAGCAATCAGGCAAGAGAAAGAAATAAAAGGCATCCAAATTAGGAATGAAGAAGTTAAATTATCACTCTTTGCAGATGACATGATGCTATATATAGAATAATCCTAAAGTCTCCACCAAAAAGCTATTAGAAACAATCAACGAATACAGTAAAGTTGCTGGCTACAAAATCAACATACAAAAGTCCATTGCATTCCTACATACTCACAATGAAATCTCAGAAAAAGAAATACAAAAAACAATTCCTTTTGCAATTGCAGCAAAAAGAATAAAATACCTAGGAATAAACTTAACCAAGGATATGAAGGACCTATATGCTGAAAACTATAAGACATTTTTGAAAGAAATTGAAGAAGACACAAAGAAATGGAAAGACATTCCGTGCTCATGGATTGGAAGAGTCAACATAGTTAAAATGGTCATATTACCCAAAGCAATATACAGATTTAATGCAATCCCCATCAAAATCCCAATGGCATTTTTTAAAGAAATAGAACAAAAAATCATCAGATTTCTTTGGAACCACAAAAGACCCTGAATAGCCAAAGCAAAATTAAGAAAAAAGAACAATACTGGAGGTATCACACTCCCTGACTTTAGCTTGTACTACAGGGCTACAATAATCAAAACAGCATGGTATTGGCAGAAATACATACACATAGACCAATGGAATGAATTGAGGACCCAGAAATAAAACCACATAAATATGGACAGATAATTTTTGACAAAGAAGCTAAAAACATACAATGGAGGAAAGACAGCCTCTTCAATAAATGGTGCTGGGAGAATTGGATAGCCACATGCAAAAGAATGAAACTGGACTGCTATCTGTCAACATGTACCAAAATTAATTCAAAATGGATCAAAGACTTAAGCATAAGTCCTGACACAATAAACTGCATGGAAGAAAACACAGGTACTAAACTTATGGACCTTGGGTTCAAAGAGCATTTTATGAATTTGACTCCAAAGGCAATGGAAGTAAAAGATGAAATAAACGAATGGGGCTATATGAAACTTAAAAGCTTCTGCACAGCAAAACAAACAACTGACAAAATAAAGAGGCAACCAACTGAATGGGAGAAGATTTTTGCAAACAGTTCCTCCGATGAGGGGCTAATATCCAAAATATACAAGGAACTCATGAAACTCAACAACAAAAACAAACAACCCAATTGAAAAATGGGCAGAGGACCTGAAGAGACATTTTTCCAAAGAGGATATACAAATGGCAAATAGACATATGAAAAAATGCTCAACATCACTAATCATCAGAGAAATGCAAATAAAAACCACAATGAGATATCACCTCACCCCAGTCAGAATGGCTATCATCAACAAGACAAAAAGTGTTGGAGAGGCTGTGGAGAAAAAGGAACCCTCATACACTGTTGGTGGGAATGCAGACTGGTGCAGCCATTATGGAAGACAGTGTGGAGGTTCCTCAAAAAATTACGAATAGATTTACCATATGACCCAGCAATCCCTCTCCTGGATATCTACCAAAAAAATCTGAAAACATTTATACATAAAGACACGTGTGCTCCAATGTTCATTGCAGCTTTGTTTACGGTGGCCAAGACATGGAAACAACCAAAATGTCCTTCTATAGATAAATGGATAAAGAAGTTGTGGAATATATACACAATGGAATACTATTCGGAGGTAAGAAAAGATGATATAGGAACATTTGTGACAACATGGATCGATCTTGAGAGTATGATGCTAAGCGAAATAAGTCAGACAGAAAAAGCGGAGAACCATATGATTTCACTGCTATGTGGTATATAAACCAAAAACAACCAAAGATCAAGACAAACAAATGAGCAACAAAAACTCATAGACACAGACAATAGTGTAGTGGTTACCAGAGGGTAAGGGGGGTGGGGGGTGGGAGATGAGGGTAAGGGGGATCAAATATATGGTGATGGAAGGAGAACTGACTCTGGGTGGTGAACACACATGGGATTTATAGATGATGTAACACAGAATTGTACACCTGAAATCTATGTAATTTTACTAACAATTGTCACCCCAATAAATTTAAGAAAAAAAAATCTCCCCACTTGCTTTAATGCGCAGCCATGTGTGAAAATCCAAGTCTTATAAACTATTCGGCTCTTTTTATTTTCATTTTGTTTTTGTTTTTGATTTCTGAAGGCAAAGTCTTCATCTCCCCTTCCCCGCACCCAGCCTCTGGTGCCTTCTTCACAGCATTCATCACAATTACAGTCTGTAATTAGAAAACTGGTGAGACATTTTATTGAAGTCTTTCTGGTCCACAATACTCTAAGCTCCATACAAATAGGGTGGTCTCTGTTTTGCCTACTACATCCCCATTCCTCACAGAGTGGCAGAAATATGGTGCACAATGAATAATTATTTTGTTGAATAAAAAATTAACTGTATCAAAGTGAAAGAATAAAATAAATATTAATTACAGCAGCTAATATTTATATAGACAGTAACTATGTACCAGGAACTGGTTTAAAGGCTTTACAAATACTAACTTATTTATCACCACAAAGCTAAGTGCAATATCATGCCCATTTTAAAGATGAGGAAACTGAGGCACAGATTAAGGAAATTGCCAAAGTCAGCCCACAATTTGGTAGGAGAGCCATGATTCAAACGCAGGCAGCCTTGCCAACTAGATTATCTAGTGCCCGGCCAGTAGCACAGGCTGCCAACTGCCCCCTATATATAATGACCACCACCACCACAATGCCAGTGCTTTTATGGAATGACTACCAAGTACCAAGCACTGTGCTAAGCATTTAGCATATTATTTCATCCAGTACCACAAATTATTAACTCCACTTGACAGATTAAATAAGTTAGGCACACAGAGGTGAACCCATGGTCACACAGCTAGGAACTGGCAGAGGTGGAACTTGGCTGAGCTCTATCTGCCACTGAAGTGTAAGCTTCTAACCACTATATGACCCTTCTTGTTGAAGAGTTGAATATTAAAAAAAAAAAGAAATAGAAAGCTACCTAATATGCATGACAACGATACCCTGCAATAATTTCTTGGCCCCTGGTTTTTACTCTTCTCTTCATACATTCACTAACATGTTATTTAGTGTTATCCCATACACCAAAATCACATCATACACACATTGAATTTATAGGAATCCAACTATACATGCACAGGGATGAACAAGCAAGTGAGCAAGAAAGAGTCAAAATTAATGAGTAACATGTAGGGGGTGACTCCACTGCCATTCCATTCACAGGACAGAGTCCCTGAAGGAGACACAGGAAATGAGTTCCAGATATTAATTGAATCAGCATCTCAGCACATTGCTGAGACTCCAGGGCTTAAAGATACTAAAGTGTCTGGGTAAGTAAGGGCTTTTCAAAGCTCACTTTTCTCACATTTATTTTTTTGCCTTATGAACTGTCTTTTGAGCCTCAGCCTCATGTGGGCTGTGGCTACCGAGAGCTAGAGCTGTACAGGAACGAGGAGAGCTAGAGCTGTATAGGAACGACGTACAGGAACGACGTACAGGAACGACATACAGGAATGAAAACCAGCTCACGTCCGTTTCCTGTCTGGCCCACTTGTTCAGGAGACAAACACTTGGTAACATGATACAACCTCAGAGGTGGAAGAAACAGCAATAAGTTCTCCGCTTAATAATGAACACATGAATTAAAAGAAAAGCATGCAAATCTCCATTTCCTGTGGTAGCTGACCTAAAGATGACTTGTTTAATAGTGAGAGAAGTTATATGTTGATTTTTATGACCACAGAGTAATCTGTAAGAGGAATTTTACACAAAGAGCCAACAAGATAAAGAAACATTAAATTGTATTAAAAAAAAAAACAGTTATTTTTTTCACTCCCCATGTATACCAAATAAAATTCAGGAAAGACCTTATGTCACATATCATTACAAATCAATTTTCTTGGCCAAACATAAAAGTTGATTCAACAGTTCCATCTTGAAACACTATTATCAAAACATTTGTCAAATACTAAGAGATCTGAACACCTGCCTTTTCTCAACGAGCCCAAGGAGCCCAGGTAACAAATGTAGGCTATACTTAAAAACAAGAATAGACAGGAGACTGAATCACAGCAAAACACTTACAAATCAAGAGATGGGAAGAACAGTACCAAGAGAGATTAAATGCATAGAGAACAATAATATGTAAGAAGGAAATCTCTTGTGAAAAGAAACCGCTGATGGTAACTTAATCGGCACAAAAATGAATTAGATCTACTTCAGTGACTGAACTACAGATGAAGGAATTTCACAAAGTTTATAGAAAGTCACTTGAAAATTACACAACTTGCTGTACTCCGCTTTTAGAGAGAAGGCAGTACGAGTTCTCTGTGAGGGAACTGATCCTCAGAAAAGTACATTTACAAACCCAGCTGATGAATTATACCTATTAACCAGAAGATTACCTTTAATTCTAATCTGGATAGAAAAGTCACTTTAGCACTGATGCAGTCCCTCTGAGTTTCAGGGAGAAATTTTGACATAGAAATACAAAAATAAAAATCTTAAAATATGTGGGGTGTAGCATATATGGAGAAAGAAATAAAAATAAGTGTTAACAGAGTTGTGCCCGGGGCCACCATATGGCACAAAAAAATGCTGGGCAAATTCTCGGTTTGGTAAGAAGGATACCAAGAATACATGTGGTATATTAAGCAGTGACCAAATATGAACTCTAACTTAAGAGGGGAAAAAAAGAATGAATGAGCTCAGAGCGGGGAAGGACGTGGAAGCAGTGCACAGAAGTAAGGAGAAGCTACAGAAAGAAGCACAGCCATCATTCTCAGACTTAAGCCAACATGAGACTCCCCCACAGGGCTTGTCATACACATACTGCTGGGCCCCACGCCAGAGTCTCTGATTCAACAGGTGTGAGAGGGCCTGAGAATTTGGATTTCTAAAAGGTTTCAGGTGATGCGACTCCTGCTGGTCCAACCACTGAGAACCAGTGTGTTCCAGAAACCTGTGCTATGGAAACGGAGCCCTTTGAGTAGGTAAGTCTCCATCTCACAGCTTTGCTGCTGGATCTCACTCAGGCTTTCACCAGGTGGGAGGGAATATAGTCTCCTGTGCCACCTTATTTTAGTTCATGATCCCAGAGGAAGGAGGCCTTTTTCATGAGCTTCAGGAAAAAAGCCCAGAAGAAGCCGCTGACTGGGCTGAGGGACATCACCCCTGAAAGCTCCCTGCTATGTCAGGGATGCAGCAACGGAACTGTCCTGACTCGACTGCACAGGTCCTTACTCTGTGGGCAGGAGACGGGAAGAGAGGATCCAAGAGGGAATACAGAGGGAAAGAAGGCATCACATTTGATGGCACCACCCAGATCACAGGGAATGGGAGAAGTATCCCTAAAGAAACAGGAGAAGGAGTCATGGGAAAGCATGACGAGCAAACATTATGAAAATATGATTACCACAGCCCATAATAAACTTCACTTTGACATCACAATATACCATGTACCATGAACTTCACTTACAATAATGGGTTTTTACATACACATCATCTATCTGTCATAGAGCAGAGCCTCTTACGTAATCTGTGGTGAAGGACCGATTTTTCTAAATTCCCTGATATTTTGGTAGAATACAATATGAATTACTAGAAAACTGATCTTCAACTTGCATGTCATGGCAATAGCAGTTTGTACTAAAAGTTGCTAGATGCTTATTCTATTTTTGTACTTATCACACCTAAAACAAGTGGCTCACGGACTAGCACGTTTATATAAACTGTCACTGACCCAACACCCCACTTAGATCATTACCACTCTAGACCATGGTGGTTGGGAGGTCTCCGTCACAGTAACTCACCTTATTAAGAAAATGAATGAGCAATGCTGTGTTCCAATAAAACTTTATTTACAAAAGCAGGCACTGGGCAGGATTTCCCTACCCCTGCTCGAGAGCTGTGCTTCTCCAACTCTAATGTGCCTGGGAGTCCTCTGGGGATCCTGTGAGGACACAAGTTTTGACTCGATGGGTCTGGAACAGGGCTGAGATTCTGCATGTATAACAGCCCGCAAAGTGATGTAAACCCTGACAGCCCGTGGCCCATATTTTGAGTAGTAAGGCTTCACAGACTTCTCTGTGAACCCAGAGACTGAAGTGTCACCTCAGGTAGCACAGGTCCTTTATACTGGATCTTTACTGAGCTTAGAAAAAACTGCATCTGTCCATCTGGGACATGTCTTCTTCTGCTTTAAAGGGATGATTACAATCAGAAGAAATCAGTAAGGACAGTCTCACTGGAACCAATGACATAAAATATTGGATGGTTTCCCATTATCTCAATCAGCCCAGAACTCCCTACACAGTTGGTGATCAATGAAATATCTGTTGACTGCCAGCTGGATGCAGGAATACCAAGCCACGTCCACTAGGGGGAGGAAGCTGATAACGGGATGATGGTGGCCCTGTCCTGTTCTCTTGCCTGAGATACTCTGCACTGTTTGGTAAATTGGTACAACTTTAAATAGGTAGTGCTTTTAAGGCTGCACCTGGATAGAAAAATGGAATAACAGAATTTATTCATTCAGTAAAACTTATCTTTTCATGTTTCTTTGCTTTTATATTTTTTACTTTGCTTCTTTCACTCTTCTCATTTGAATTGCAAACACCTCTTCTTTGGAATTTGGTCAGCACTGTCCGCGTTTCAATGAACTATTTGGTAGCTCAGCTTAATGGAGAAGAAGCTCCACTCATAAAGTGCAACCATTAATCACAGGTTATAAAACAGACAAATATCAAATAATCTAAATACAGTAGGAGTTTGGCATTTCCCCACATGTCCACATTCTTGGAACACAATGACACAGTGAAGATTCTAAGTCACTTGTGTCTCCTCAGAGAAATGAACTGCTTGGGACTAACGAGCAAGTGAAATCTAGAAGGTCAAGGGTTAAAGTTCCAAATCGATTTTCTGTTCACTGTTTATGACCTTAAGGTTTCTGAATATTAGAGGAGACACCTAAATATTTGCTCAAAAATATTCTACTGGAGTTCTAATTGAGAAAAAAGGGATATGTCCAGAATGCTTACAAATAAAGATTAATGAAAGAACTCACAGATAAGCTGGAAGAAAAATAATTAACTCGGATTTGTGCCAGCTGCCCCTCGGGAATGCTAACTAATATGTGTATTTGAAGTGCTCCGTTTCACAGGGCCTCAGAGGTGGTCACAGAGCATCCCCACGAGAGGGTCCTGGGTATGGAGATAAAACATCCATCGACGTCCACAAAGGACTTCTAATTGCAAGAGAGTTGACACCCAAATTAGAGTAAAGTTGCAGCATAAGCTATTTAAGTAGACAAAACTCCGTTTTTTTCAGGTTCATAATAAGGCAAGAAAAACTGCTTAGAACACTTTGGTAAAAAAGTGGTGAGTACAGACAAAGGAAGGAGAGCAGTTCCGAATGGGAGTAGACGTTGGACTGATTCCCTCCTTGGCGTATGCACTTCATTTCCCACAAACCCAAACTCTAAGTCATGCAACACCTATGGCATTTCTTTCTCCAAGGAAAACTTACCACACGAGCTTTGTGGGCAAACCTATCAAAAATCACAAAACCCTGGCATTCTCAGGCCTCCCACCCCATTCAATTTTATTTATCAACCTAGCATATACCATCACCCAACGTATTAGGTATGTGTTTTATATATTTATCTAATCATGGCTTTACTATCTTCCCCCTCTAACATGGCAGCTCCAAGAGAACAAGACTCTATTTCACTCATTGCTTTATTCCCAGTACCTAAAAGAATGCCTAGTATATATAGATACTTACTATAGTCTCATTTGGCTGATGTTTCTAAATGGCTTTCTTTCTAGTTTAGTCATTCTGGGATCTGAAGAACCAGTTCTGACTTCTTTGAGGAGCTGCCCACCAACAGACTGGGGATCCCACCTCCACCCCATAAAATCATTTTTGCTGGGGGATGAGACATGTCAACTTCATGGTTGACACACTGACTTATACCTGTGGCTGAGTTCCTTGCTTAGATACTTGCCTGGTACTCCAGTCTCCTTAGAACCAAACTTATAGGATGCTCTGTACGAGTATGAATGAAGCTTGGGCCCTGCACCATGGCCTGGGGATTGTGGCACTGGCTACCTAAACACTAATATTTAGGAATTATCTTCTTACGTTTGTAGTCTTACTGTCTTTTACTAACATGCTGCTTTCAGATAATACCTCCTCCTCACTCTTACAATTCTCCCTGTATAACCATTATCCTCAGCCACTGTGTCTGGCTGGTAGACAGGACCTCATTCCACCCTCTGCAAAGAGATCCTTTGCTTACTTGACCCTGGGGGGGGCAAATTTAGTTATTGTCTACGGTCCCTACCAGGCTGCCCTAAGCCATAAAAGTTTTGCCAGGCACATGGCATTAGCTTCTAGCTTGGAAAATGAATTGTTTCAAAAGGACAACTCATCAATTAATTATGCTTTTCTTTCTGGCTGAAAATATTCAGCTAGATGACTTAGATGGAAATAAACATGAACTGCCAATACGAATTTGTTCTGAAAAGACATTTTTGAAGATCCTACGATGTTCCTTGCCTCATCAGAGTGGCTAGAAATAAGGAAGTATATAATAATAGTTGAACAAAACAAAAGCATAGGCTGAAAAAAAACCTCATGGAAAGACTATACCTTTAGGTATTTTAAAGACTATGGAGCAAATGGGAATTAAGTAAAAGAGCAACCAGAAGTGGGAGGAGAAAACAAGGTAATTTTATAGGATTTAGAGAGAGCAATGAATGAATGAAGGAGATGATTAAGTGGTGTGGACTACAAATTGTAAATATCACATAGAAAATAAAAAGGAAATGGGGACAAATTATCACCAAGGAGGCATCTGCGGAGGGTTATAAAGATTAAAAGACACCTATTTTAGAAGTTTGCTTGGAGTGCCTTGCTCCTTTACAAAGACAGAGCAAACGTAGAAAAGCCAATGGATTCTTATGAAGTTCTTTAGGAAAATAATTCATTTGAAGAGTCCTGGCAAGAAAGAGCACAGAAAAATAAAGCTGAGTTTATTTTCCTCCCTCTAGCAGTTCTCATTCTCGACTCCCTCTCTCCTCACTGAACTGAATATATCAGGAATGTACCATGAAGTTACTGAACTGAGAAAGGGAGCGCCGTTAGGCCACCTCTGGAATTCTTAGGTATTTCAGAGTCAGCAATTAAGAATGACTTTATCAGAGAGTAATGAACAACTCACCATTAATCCTAAAACAATGAAAACAAACTCAGATCAGTAGTCCATTGAGGCAGTAAATGCATAAAACACTCAAGAGGAATCTAGCTTGGTCCTGGATCACATTTTCTTTTCTTTTTTTTATTATTGTAAAAGTTTGTTTTGTACCACAAAGCTTTACATACTTGTTACTACTGCATTTGTTTGTTAACTATACTGTACCCTGCTTTAGTAAACCTGATTTACAAAGTTCACACACTCTTTGAGAGAGATTTTAAATACTGAACTTCTTTAAATAACCTTCTAAATAACAAGATGCCTTTAAAACACTGACCATTATGAACACTTCTAATTAAATTAATGGTCAGGGAGAACAGCTAGCAACATGGGAAGATGTTTATCATGTAACACTGGATTTGGGGGAAAAAAAGCTGTCAAAAGGAAGGGCATTCTAATTACAACCTTATAAAGAAGATATACATAGATAATCCTGTCTACTAGCCAGATACGAAGGAAATTTAACAAAATTATAATAGTGGTTGTGTTATGGGAATAAAGTTGGGGATAATTTTTTAATCTCATAACTTTAGTAGGAAATATAAATTTATAAAAGTGAAAAAAGGACTTTTTGAAATGTAAAGAAAACTTTCAAAACTACAAAGTGAAGGGATCTAAATGTGTAACAAAAACATAAAGTGAAAGGATCTAAATGTGTAACAAAATCATTCTTAACTGCAAAATTAAAATGTTCTCAAGGTTTATTCATGAATGAACCTTGGTTCATAGGTACAAAGGCAGTATGTCTAAAAAGCCATTACTAACACATTCTGAAGATTCTCATAATCAAAGTACTTCCGTCTAGGAAACATAATTGCAAATTATGAAAAGAAAAGATTTTCTTACTTTACATTCAGGCTAGGAGCTCTTGACTCTCTTTAAAAGATAAAATGGAGTGCTTCTATCATATACTTTCTAAAGAGCGGTCCAGAATTATCTAAAACATTATTGAGGCAATTTTCATTATCCAGAGTAGTTATATTCTATAAAGTGGCCACAAACACTGAATTAATGAATACTGAACCATCACCCCAGGGGAAATATGGGGTTAGGTTCCCCAGAACCTCTGGTCACACCTTTGTCAACCAACCCATACATAACTTTGTTTTATGTGTGTTTCTGTTTAAGGCCATCTTAATTAATATATATTGCTGATTCATTAATATTGAACTTATGGCCAATAGCACTATATGTCATGCCTGAACAAAGCTTATGTATGTGCTATGCAAGGCACATCACACTAGACAGCACTTTAACACTATACATGGGGCCATTTTAAATAGCGAAATCACAACCAAACCGGTCACAAATGTGACACTAAATAGATGGCAGAAATGATACTTGTTTACAGTATGAGAGCTGAGACAAGAAGGGAGAATACTGTCTTGTTTGATTTTACCTGGGAACAGCATGTCAGTGACTAAAATTTTCATGCCCTGAGCACTTCTGCAAGTGACTGAAAGCTCTGCGAGTATTGGTTGTGGGGTACAAATAAATGTTAGCACACAGGAAAATGTGCAAATGTGGAAACAGCTAATAATGAGGATCAACTGTACTAAGAATGCTGGTTGAAAAATGCTTATTAGGTTACAATGAAATTCCTTCAGTACTTCAAAAAACATTCCTTGGAAATAACTAAGAATCTTATTAATAACTAGATGAACATACCACGTCAAATCACAACATTCGTCTTGCTTCAAATCAGTATGTAAAGTTATGAGTACAAGGCTCACAGCAGCATTATTTTAAGTTTGAAACACTTTAAATACCAAACAACAGAGGGGTAGTTAATTAAACTTATATATCCATACACATGAATGCTATTCTGCCAATGACGATGTTGTAGAGAACTATACAGGACGGACAAAAAGGTACGTACATAAAATGTGAAAAAAGCAGACTGCATAATAGTGTCAATTATATTGATACTAGTTTTGTCAAAAACACTATACTCTACATTCATTTTAAAAGTGTATGTATAAGTAATTTGATTTATTTTTGTACTTTTCTATGTCTTATGTTTCCCTAATTTAATAATTAGGAAAAGGGGATCCCGTTTCATAAAATACCCGTAAACAAAGACATAAAAACTATTTAGCAAACCACTATTCACCAGTTGTTTTTTCTTCTTCTTTTTTTTTTCTTTGGTAAGCCCACATGGACATGTTCCTCAGTTGGAATGAGACAACCATTCCTAATTCCTAATTCTCGGGCAAAGGGAGGAAGAAAGAAGATTCAGCGTCTCAGTGTCCTCCATCCACTGGGGTTCCTGACTCCCCACTACAGAAAAGAATCAGAGACCTTCACCATTCAAAGCTGAATTTAACAACTTGCTTTTCATTGCAGTAACATTAACAGAGGAAAAAAACAAACATTAACTCTTCTAACAATTATACATGGTTTCTAACATATAAGACATTATAATTTGATTAGTGGTCCATTTCTCTTTCACAGTTTAAAAAGGCTTCACCATACAGAATTCACAATCAGCTATTGATTATATTGGGACTAATAACATTTACTAAAATTTCCCAAAATCTGTTAAATTCTTTAAATCACTTACAATGAAACAAAATAAAGTATGTTAAAATTTGAATTTTGAGAAGCAGAGCAAACACTAAAAACCTTACTTTTGACTTCTTTTTCTGAGAGTATGTCAGTAAGAAGCACGAAAACAGATTTAGAGCATTCCATTGGGGACACTTTGAACATGCGGTAGCTATCAGACACGTCGATCATTTATCAGATACAGAACTACTGCCTCTGCCAGGACCCAGCTCTTACTGGGATGTATTGGCAGGTGAAATGGAATGAGTGTGAGTTGGGCATGGAGAGCTAGACATTCTTGGAAATCTGGATCAACTGGACATCAGGAAAAGAAACACAAAATCAACATTTATGAATTCACGACAGTAGGAAAGCCACTACAAAGAGAGGAAGAGCAATGAGCCCATGCAGATGGTTTTCCATTCTCCAGCTTATGCAGTGTGACCTCAAACAAGGGGCTATTCTAAGTGCAAGGTGACGCCAAATGACAGGTTACATATTCATAGGCACAAAATCATTTTTATTCTTCCCAGACTAGACTATAAAGTTAGGCTATCACCATAAAGAATGGCTGCCTGGACTTTTAATCTTTTCAGCTCCATATGAAAGTAAAATTTGTTTTCAAACAAGCCAGTAAAAATATGGATGCAGGACAGTCATTTCAAAAATAATGCTCTTGTTGTATAAAGTGTTGGGCATTATGTTTGAAAATAAATCTCTCAAGGATTCTATTATCCAAAAATAAATATTCCCTTACAGATGAGGTATTTCAGCACATACATGTAGTATGTAATGCAATGAGTTCTGCTACATGCATCTGATATAAGCATACATATAAGAGAAAAAGAGAATATTGTGCTTTGTATTTAAATATGCTCTAAATGTATGACAATTAACAACACGTGAGGCATTAAGCACATGTTAATCCCAAAACATATACTAAAATTTAGGGCAGTTAAGACATAAACCTAATACTGAAAAGATGGCATGCAGTTTTACTTCTCTGGACTCAAATTCTAAAGACTTTTGAAACACATACCACAGAGCTGGCCTCTTCTCGAATTCATGCCAAATGATATTTTGTGGTTCTTTCAAACATGGATTTAATCCTCCCCTCATTAAATTGTGGTTTCTTGCTTGTCTGAACAGAGAATGACTACAAGGTACTGGATGTTTACACATTTCATCTATTTCAAAGCAGCGCGTGCAGTAACACGGATGTCAGTGAACGTGTTTTGGACACCTTCCATTCCTGCAGACAAGCATTTACACCATACTCTTACAATAATTCGAAGTCTAAGCATTGGAAATGATAATGGAATTGAACACGCAAAAAAACAACACAAACTGCATTGTAGTTTAGAAACGTTTGCCAAGTACTTCCACATATATTACCTCAGTTGACCCTTAAAACAATGCTTTGGGGTATTATTATCATGTCTACTTTAGAGACGTGGTGACAGAAGTTTAAAAAGTATACCCAAGTAGCCAATACATATATGGAAAGGTGCTCAACCTCATTAGTCATGAGGGAGAAGCATTAAACCACAATGAGATACAACCTCAAAACTACTAGAATGACTACCATTGAAAAGACTGACTGTACCAAATGTTGGTGAAGGTTGGAGAAAGTGGAACTCCTATACATGGCTCTGAGTGTAAACTGGTACATATGGAGAACTGTTTGGCAATATCAATTCAAGCTGAACATATGCCTACCTTATGACCCAGAAATTCTAGTTCCAAGTATATATCCCACTGAACACTGAAATGTGCTCCAAAGGACATGAGAATGTTCATAGAAAAATTGTTCATAGTAGTCAAAATTAAGAATGATACAAATGTCTATCAACAGAAGAGGATAAAACAGTTCTGGTGGAGTCATACAACAGAATACTATAATATATGGCAATAGGAATGAGTGAACCATCGTGACATAAAATGGGGATTGATCTTACAAATAAAAGTGAAAGATGGCAAATACAAAGGCTATACATTGTAGGTTCCATTTATATTAATCTTGAAACCAGGCACAATTAGTCTATCATATCAGAAGTTAGGACAGTGGTTACTTTGGGGAGAAAGTGGGATAGGAGCAGTATGGGGGAGGGGTGCACAAAGGGCTTCTGGGATGGTGGTTGTCTTAGTCTGTTCAGGCTGCTGTATAAAACCACCATCCATTGGGTGGCTTAAATGACACTTATCTGTCACAATTCTGGAGGCTGAGAAGTCCAAGATCAAGGCACTGACAACTCAGTGTCTGTTGAGAGCCCATTTCCTGGACAGGAAGTTCCTTCTTCTAGCTATGTCCTCACATGGTGGAAGGCAGAAGACAGCTCTCTTGGGTCTCTTTTATAAGGGCACTAATCCCATCCATGAGGTCTCCACCCTCATGACCTAATACCTTCCAAAGGCCCCACCTCCTAACACCATCATATTGTGGGTTAGGATTTCAATATATGAATTTAGGGGAGAAACAACCATTCAGTCAATAACCCTGGTCATATTCCATTTCTTGATCTGACGGGAGGTTACATGGCTATGTTCACTTTGTGATAATTCATCAAGCTATGTACTTAAATGGTATGTATGTTGTTCCATAGGTAGGTTATACTTTAGTAAAAATTCATTAAAATTTTAAATGATACTATCATATGAAATCATTGCCCCAGTAAATGGGAAATGTGTGTTTAGCTCAATTTATGTAATAAAACAACCCTCTGAGGTAATAAGTACTGTGATTATCTTCATTTTATAAATGAGAAAGTCGAAGCACAGAGAAGTTAAACAGCATGCCCCGAGTCCTATAATTAGTAAGAAATAAACACAGGACTGGCACCCAGGCAGTCTGGCACCAGAGCCCCACAACGAATCCCTTCCTTCTTGAATGAGTATTTGGTGCTTATGTAGCACATTTCTTCCTGGACATTCAAAGGGCTTTGGAAACATGACGAAGTTGGAAGCACAGTGATACCAAGCGGGTATATGATGCCAATCACATACCACTGCTTTTCAAAATTAGGCCTCCACAGGGCAACAGATTCGCTTAACATTGGCCGCCAGAGCTGGGGTTACTATCGAGATGCATGTCACTGTCTTTTCATCTTATTCATTTATGCAAAATGTTTCACATACTCCAGATGTTGTTGGAACTCATTTTTTATATCTTTGGAATTCTAAGTTTAGAATTAGAAATAAAAGCCAAAGCGTGATTTAGGAAAACAAAACCTATCGATAACATTCCTTATAGTGTTTTTCCTTTAAATGTGCCCAAATTCTTTACAGATTACCAGAATACTCTACTTCTAATTCCTATTTTATATCATTTTACTCTCTGTGATTTAAGAACGCTAGTGTACCAAATTTTGTTAAGTTAAAAATGATGAGAATAAGGTCAGATCTATTTTACCACCAGCAAAATAAACTCTATTACCTTGCTCTCATCTCCAGCCCAGCTGGAAAATAAGAGAACTATAAAATATTTAATGATATACTTCATGTGAATCTAGTTTAATAAGTGAACTATCTTGAAAAGATTCTTATAACATACAGTTTGGCAGAGAAACATGGTTTCATATATATTACAAACAAATAAGAGACACATTAGTTATCAAGGTACCCATGTTAGGTCCCAGTGAAAATCAGCATTTGGGCTAATAGTCAAGCAAAATAAATATAAGTTCCAGCTCTATGGCTCACATTATGAGTGGAAATATATGTCAATCCATAATATTTTTCTTTAATGATGATGTTTATTATTTGATCAATAGACTTAGCTCATACATATGGCAAACAAGTAGTTGTTAGTATCAGCTGATTTAAGTTTAACAACAACAGGCCTTTTGTAATTTTGAGTTTCAGAGTATTCAACTGACTAATCCTTACATCTAACAAGAAAATCGATACCTTTGAAATAATTAGGTTTGGGCTCTTGGGAACCTGCTTCTGGGCAGCTGCATAGGGCTGTATTTGAAATAATTACTGCCAGAACTACAACCAATTTCCTTGCAAAACCAAATCAATTCATCTGTACTATTTTTTAGCCTCCGTTCTCTAAAATCAGTGAAACAATGCCAGGAGTGAAAATACCCATTACATTTCTATGCTCTTAACTGGCTTTGAAATTTCAAGACTTGGCAAATGTACTGTAAGATGCGCTATGCATTCATTTTCCTGATATGACAAGAGAAAAACAGCTCCCACATACCTTCCCTACCGAAGATGACAGCCAATCTCAAAAGAGTTTAAACACTCCAAGTATTTGAAAATATTCCATAAGGTAAAGTCAAAAGTTTTGAAGAGATTGTTTAAAAAACAAAAATGTCTCTGCAAATGATTTTTCATTCCCCTCTCATACTTTAAAAAAATTAAAATTCAGAGGCAGCTATGAAGAAAAGATGTTTTTTAAAATGCAATGATTGTCCCGGGAGATTTAATCCTTCGATGGCTCTCACTTGTTCTTAACAACGAATTTCAGTAGACACTAAAAGTCCAGGATTTTCTTACAGTTGCCTGTCTTCCGGGTACTTCGTGGTTCAAGTCGTTTCAAGAGCTGCATGTTATATCCATGGTATTTACAGATTTAAACTGGTTTGAAAATCACTGGGAGGAAAATGACTCTTCTCTTAGAAAGGAGTAGGAAGAAGGGATAAATGAATTAATTAAATGATTCTTTAAATGGGAGCCACTGGTAATGTTTCTATTTAATGAACGAAAACAAGGTGCTTATAGAAACAAAAAGTCAACCCCCAACACTTTCCTCATACTGGGTGACTGGGGGCTCCAATGACATTGCTATTCCTGAGCAGCACTGGAAAACTGAAGACAAGTGGTTGGTAATATTTACCATTTACTTTGTGAACGGGAAGGAAAAGTGTTAGCAAAACCATAAGGTCACCAACTACCTACGTCATAATGGAAACAGATAAACATACCACTCATATAAGATAAAATTTTACGCATGTGAACCCAAAAAGGTTATTATCATACTTATTAATGAGAGGTTTCCATGTTAAGTTCAGACCACATTTCTTAAAAAAAAAAAAAATCTGGTATTGTTTTCATTCATGACTGTCTTGATGGTAAGGGTTCAGATTTCCTGTGTCTTCATAAATATCAGGAACCAACAGACCATATTGTTAGCTACTGTAACATAGCAAGGTAATGATTCTCAAATAAAGTTTAAAATCAAATGGTTGTGGCATATACGCTACCCCACAGAACTGTTAAGAGAATTACATGATACATATCAGACATTCAAAAAATTTTAGTCTTTTCCGTATAACAAACATCCACTTAAACCTTGTGATCATAGATAACTAAGTACAATGGCAACAAGGCATATTGGTATTTGGACTCATTAAATATTTACTGATGCCTACTATGTACCTAGCTAAATTCTAGTGAAGAAGCAACATTGCGCAGGACACAACATTATTTCCTACTTTGACCATGTATTACAAACTGTAACTTATGCAACTGTCAGAGATGAAAATTAAGAAGCATACAGACGGAGGTGAGGTCATTATTTTTCAAAGATATATGATAAAACAGTCCTATCATTTTCTTCTGTCTCCAATCTTATGAAAATACCTTCAGCATCTTTATGAAAGGAGTCTGAGACCAAGTCCTTTTTAAGTCATGTAAGTGTAGGGCTAATTGCTTCAGTGTAAATTACTAAAATAATGTTTCACACCAACCAATGTTTGATTGTTTGGTGCACTACACCTTTTTTATTTCCTGTCACCTCCCAGAATTTTGTAAGCACTGCCTCTAAAATAAGATCCTGGGGGCGGTTACAAACCTTTCACCCAAAATGAGTTAAATTGTCATGTATTCCAATGGGATGCAAGGCAGGATTTGCATCTGGGGCTGCATAGTACATGTTTTGGCTTATACAAACCCTAGCAACAGGAACAAGGTAGCTTTTCATGAAGAGAAATCAGAACACTATGCAATCTCCCCACAAAGAGAAAGGTTACCTTAGGATCAGCTGTGAGCAATTTGAAGGCTTGATATACTTGAGATTCCTTTACACCACCACCAAGATCCAAGAAGTTGGCTGGTTTCCCACCATTCAGGAAGATGATATCACAAGTAGCCATGGCCAGTCCAGCACCATTCACTGTAAAATGCAAATGGCACACACAACAGGGTACATTTAGCAACATGAAAGGATGCACAAACTTTTCGTCTCCCCAATATTGCAAAAGAGAACCCCGTCATAATGGGCCAATTTCTGCCCTGTTTGGAATTCCACTCAACCAGATAAATTGCCAGATTATTAGGATAAGGAATCAGGTAATGTGTACACAGAGAATAACCAAAGGACCTGGGAAAGGGGAGATGGATTTATTGAGAAATTAAATCAATCTGGTAAATAGAAAGAAGGGAAGAGTTTAAGTAATCAGTTTGGGTAGTAATACAGGAGGGAATTTTAGATTTTGGAAGGTATGGAGTTCAAGAGAAGTGGAAAAGAAAAAAAAAGCTATGAAAAGTTAGTAGGGCCTATGAATTACATTCTTTTTAATATCCTTTAAGAGACTTGAGTAAAAAATGGAATTCTTTTCATTTTTTGCTTGCTGAGAAAATTGTCCTTTGAATGTGGCATTCTGGGGTTGAACCATGTGGTGTCCCAACTTCAGTAGGGTCCCATACATTTTTATACAGGGCCACTGTACGTGTTTACATGTTATCTGGATAAAGTCAGAAACTAAATGAACAAATGATAGCATCAAAACAATAATCCTTTCTCCCTGTTCCTTTTTCAAATTAATATAAGAATTGTTCACTAGCGACCTGATCATTAAAAATAGAACCAAAATGTGCTAACATCTTAGGAACTTTAAAAATCCAAGCAAAGAGTTTTAACATCGAAATTCTTATTTTCCAGAACTAAGTCTTATTGATCAATTGTACTTTTGCTCCTTATGCTTAATTACATAAAATTACTTTCCTCAGATTAGAAAGCAAAAATAAAAAAATTTTAAATATCTCCTGAACTCAGCAGAAACTCTCCAGGTAAAGTACCCTTCACTTTTTCTGACCCTTGAATGTCCCAGAGAAGCCTATGAACTGTGACTAATTTAATTAATTCTGGGGTAATTAAAATAAAAATGGTTTATATAGGATCTTAAAACAATTTGAAATTTGTTAACCATAGCTTTTAAGGCTAACTTGGTCAAGCCATGCAGACTACTACAGAGGCTACAAAGAATCTGTATTTAATTTGCTCTAACACACCATTATATCTTTCTCCTATCCAAATGCCTTCAAATATAGGGAGTGCATTAGCTTATCAAGATCAGAACTATGTGAACAATCTGGTCTATAGCAGTTACTGCTCCAAACAAAGCAGGAGTTTTGGTATCACTTGTAATTGGATGTCATTTTCTATTGAACAGCAAACTACTGGATGAGATGTGTTCGCTTCTAAATATAATGATAATGTTGGTTTAATGAATTACAAATCTTTTTTATTTGAATTCCATTAAGATTAAGACCTCAGTTTCCAGTACAATGAATTGGTTCCACCAGAATCACAGAAGCATATAAATCTCAGTTCTATAAGCTGTGGACAATAACAAAAGTTGTATTGCCTCTATAGATCCATTCTTATCTCAGCTGAAGAAGCCATTTTCACAAATTTAAATGAATATGATAAAATCAATTGTTTTATGAATAAATTGGCATAATGGATCAAACATTTTATCATTTAGTTATCAGGGAAACTGAAACTTGAGCATAATGATTAAAGAACATATTCTCTTCTAATTCCTCCGAGAAAGTAATTTTATCTTAAAACCAAATTTAAAATAGCCTACCATATTAACATTGCCTGGAAGAGCAAAGGTTCCAGTTTTCACTAAGAAAAGTTTAACTGAGGTGCTTTACAACAGTAGTTCTCATCTGGGGTGATTTTACCTTTCAGAATATATTTGGCAATGTTTGGAGACATTTTTGGGTGTCACAAGTGGGGGGTGCTAGTGACGCCTAAGGCCCAGGATTCTGACACACACCTGACAGTGCAGGGCAGCCCCACCTAAAATGTCAATAGTGCCGGAGCCAAGAAACCCTGCTTTAAGCCAGTGACCACTGACCAAAATGAACTTTGGGGAGAAACTCTGAAGCTTTTCCTAAGACTCTGGGGGTATAAAAAGTTCTAATAACTAACTATTGAGAAATAACAATTCAGAAATTCCTAAATTCTACAAAAATCCACAAATCGTTCTTTTGCTATAACAGATTTCTTACCGAAGCAGGCAATGTTCCCATCCAGTCCTATGTATTTTAGATCATATCTGGCAGCTTCGTTTTCAATGGGCTCATTCTCTGATTTGTCGTCCATAGCAAATATGTCCTTTTGTCGGAATTCCGCATTATCATCAAAGTTTATCTTGGCATCAAAACAGACAACTAAATTCAAAAAAAAAAAAAGAACATTCATAAATATCTCTTAAAGATCAACAAATTAAATACTCCAGGCTGGCAGGCAGAGGAAAAAAATAAAAGGTAAGATATTGTCATTCTATCTCATGATACAGGCAGAAGCTGTTACAGGTTTCTTGACCTTAAACTATAGAGCCACAAAGACAAACATGACATGGGTCCTGCCCTCAAAGGATGTACATTATAATAAAGCACAGTAATTTATATCTGTAGGTCTCTCTTCAATAAAGTAACAATATAAGTTGGCATCACCCATTAAAGGCAACAGACTGCCACGGCTACATATAGCTTTGATTAGCTATTTTTACATTTTTAACCACTGATCACCTTTTCCTTCTATGCAAAGAGAGACTAGATAATAATGCTTAATCTTGCTGTTCTTTGTCTTTCCTGATGTTGCAAAATGAAATTTTTATTTAATCAGTATCCTCACTAATATTTCTGAAAGATGTAGTGGAAAGAACACTGGGTCAGAATCAATTGTTTTTTTATTTGATCCTTAACTAACTGTATAACCTCAATAATAAAACAAAAAAACAATAACCTACTTCCTCTCTGGGCCTCAGTTTTCCTATTTGGAAAATGGAAATAACTATCCCCAGACTGTTAATGTACCTGCTTTGGAGTCTGCTAAAATGAGGGCAATCATCCTGATGTGTGCAGGATAAGACTCTTTTGATTCAAGTTACAAAACACTAAGAGACCAAGATGCGTCAGAGACAATGGAAGGTTGCCAGGCACTGGCAGAACTGTCTCCACTCCACTCCCTGGTGCTACATAAACCTCTTAACTCTCTCACTGGCCAAGGGTCCTGGACACAGTGACACTCACTCAGTGAGGAGGATGAACCACAGAGTACTTTCCTTGATTTACAGTGATCTTCCATTTGTACAATCGGGGAGAGATTGCAGTGGGGTGGGGTGGCACGCTGGTTTCTGGGATCTGATGCCTCTTATTATACATCCTTTAGGGTAGAATTTAGTTACCTATGATGAGACTCCATTGTAACCTTCTTTTACTTCACTTGGGACATTGATAGGCAGGGATCTTTGACCAAGATTTTAGAAATATTACCCATTCTCCTCCAGCATTACAGATAGGCACCTACTTCTTAGAAAGAAAACAACCATCCAGGCATATTTCACTCAAAAGCATTGACTATAGTCTGTTAATCTCATTTGCTTCCTATGAAAAGAAAATATTGTTACATTATAACATCCAGGGGTTAAGCACCCTAGATAGAGGTTTTTTCCCCAAGGGTCTCTCTACCATAATCATCAAGCACTTTGATACAAATCTGTGCAAAACTGGCATCTAAACACCTAAGAATACTCAGCATAAGTAAAAGTCCAAACCACAAATTACTTAAAGTAGCACTGACTGAAGACAGAATCTTCCATGGCAGTTCATGTCTGCCTGAGTTCTTAGTCTTGCCACAAAGTGTCCAACCACTTTACCCACACACTGTGAATACATGAAACAAATGAGTAATTACTTTCCAGAATACTGAAGTCTCAATGATGGGATGCTACAATTACCAAAGGAATTGGCCAATGTTCTCTGCTTTGCTACAATGGCATTTTTTCAGCAGTTAATGACCGGTATACTAATCAATAGGAAAGCAACTTCATTCCTGGCTTTCCACTGGATTTATAAATACATTTTAATTCATTTATTAGTAACTGTAGCTCCTCCATTACTCATTGGCAGGACTCCTTATAACTGACACCTTTGAAATAAATGGGCAAAGGCTATCAAATTGACTTTGTAAGTGAAGAGTTTCAAATAAAAGAATTCTTGGTCAAGATCAATAAACTAGTAAATCAAAATAGGTCCAGGCTGATCTTTGCCTCTTACAAAGACCGCAGTTACAAGCTGCTTCGGAGAGAGCATAATTAATTGACATGCATGCAAAGTTCAGAAGGCAGTCCCAACTAAATGGCTGCAAAGCGAGATTTTCAAAAGATGCTTTCCCTGTGGTATGATGTATATGCCAAGTACAGAAATGAGTGCACTATTCAGGGGCCACCTTGGGAGAACTTTAGAATTTAACTAGAACTTGAAGATGGCTACTATGGGATTAAAAAGGGGTATCTATAGGGAGGAATAGAGATGTATCTACAGAGTATTACTCTGCCATGAAAAAGAGTGAAATCTTTCTGTTTGCAACATGGATGAACCTAGAAGGTATTATGCTAAGTGAAATCAGTCAGACTGAGAAAGACCTCACTTACATTTGGAATCTAAAGAACAGAAGAAACGAGCAAACAAAACAGAAATAGACTCATAGATACAGAGAACAAACTGATGGTTGCCAGACAGGAAGGGGCTGGGGGGGGGGGGGCGGTGGATGAGAAGGTGAAGGGATTAGAAAGTACAAATTGGTTATCACAAAATAGTCCCAAACATCTAAAGTGCTTTCGTGACTTACTAGCTCAGTTTTTAATGTTGTATCACCTGAAAGTTTTTCCTTGAATTTGATCATTTAAAGTATTCTGGCATCCAAAACACCTACTAGGGATGGATTAGAACTGGTACTTCCTAGTCAGGTAGTCACGTCTCTTAAGCTCAGCGGCCTTGTCTTAAAATGGGGAGCAGCATGTTTTCTATTGCATAGTATAGCTGGAAGGAAAGAACATGTGCAAAGCACTTGGCTTCACAGACAACTGGCACTCACTGCTGTTAGCATCACCACCGCCGTCACCACCGCCATCCTCTACATGCACAGTGCTTTGTTCTACTCAAGAGCTTCCTGCTGCTGCGGCCCAGCCCATAGGATTCTCTTCTCTCCCTCTCACTAAAAATGAAGGTTTGTCCTTCATCCCATTCCCTTATAATCCTAGACTTCTGTTTGGAATAAATCTAAACTAATGCCAGTTGGAGTTTACATCTGTATAGGTTACCTACGGTTTTCAATAAAATGCCATCTTCAGAAAACCTGAGAATTTTCCCACAGGAAAGATTTTAATGGTTGTGGCATTTCAGACTTTGCAATTGATAGAGAAGGAGATTTTTGCTTAAAGTCTGAGGGTGAAAGAGATGCCTTTGTTGACCCTCAAATCATGTGCTACCTTTATATAAGGCCAACGTGGCTAAAGATTGGTATAAAACAGCACAAGTGAGAATGTATGTAAGTAGGGGGTGGCAAAGTACGTCGCTCGGGTCAGCTCAGCACCTGTTTCTGTTTCTGTGGTTCTACTGGAATGCAGCTACGTCTATTCATTTACACATCTCTATGGCTGTTGTCCCAAGACAGTCCCACAGCAGAGATGAGTAGTTGCAACAGGGACTACATAGCCCTTTACAGAAAGAGGCTGTCAATTCCTGCAAGTCACAGTTCTCGTCACACTCGTTATAATAGCCTCAGGTATCATATTAATTATAGTGATGAAAAACTTCGAAAAGTGCATCCTACTAGCTTGAAAACCAAAAGAGTATAACAAACAAACAAAAATTTGCAGCTTGAACAAAAGGAGTAGATTAGTCCCTGAATACTGGACCCTCCAAGTACACTTTCAGAACTGGTGTGTTAAAAATTGATTGATGCCCATGTCAACAGCAGGGCAATAAAATAAACTTGCTTGCTCAGACCTTAGCTTTTTCATTTAATAAAACAACAAACTATGGTAACATGTATTCTGGGAGGTGCTGAGCTTGGTTCTGACATTAAGATTTTCAATGTCACATTAATGAAACCTCAATTCTTTAGAAAATTCAACTTGAACAAAGGCCATTCTGTATACAAAGTGGGTGAAAAAACACACTTATTAATATTTATAAAACAATTTTCACCATCAAAAGCACATTGTTACATGCTTGATAGATTATACAAATGAATTTTCCTTCTGAACAAATATCAAAGAAAGCTGCGATACTTATATTCATAGGGTGTTTTTGTTGTTTTGTTCAGTGGTGTGAGATTCTGTGAACTAATTCAACAGCCTCCGTGAAGCACATGACTGGCAGTTAGCGGCCTCTGACCCTAGAGTTTTAACAGAAGAATGAGCCATGGAATTAAACAAAAGAAAAATACACTTCAGAGGGGAGACTTACACATAAAAGAAACATAAAAACAGCAGGAAATGAGATTGTCATAATTAGTTTGAAAAATAATCTGTCTTCAAGCAACGCACTGCATTTGATTTGTGAGAAGTAACCATAATGTGCTATTGAAATGTGTTTTGCCACAGTGGCCTGAAAATGCTGATACTTTCAAATTAGTCCCCCTTTCCATAAATATTGATGTTCCAAGAGTTGTATACTTTTTAGAACTTTTCTTTAGTTGCTGTGAAAAGGGAAAATAGATACAAGAAGGGAGGGGGTTCAGGGGGAGGTAGAGAACTGAAAATGTTCTTGAAAAGAGAGTCTTATGTATAATGAGAGAAACAGAGAGAAACACCCACCAACAACATGGGCAGTTGCTAACACAAAGCAACAGGGTGGTTATTTAGGGAAATGAAGCTGATGCAAGAAAACGATTTGATGTTAACTTATACCCAGCCTTAATTCTCATGGAATGTTGGCCAGATAGTCACTGTTTTGAATTGGGTTTCATTCCATTTGCTCAGTGAATGGATTTGTGCTCCAACTGATAAGATGCCTTGGAACACAAATTCTTAATCTTGGGACTACTGACATGTTAGGTGAAATCGTTTTCTCTTGGGGATTACTGTGCTGTGCCCTGTAGGACATTTAGCGACATCCCGGGCCTCTACTCACTAGAAGCAAGTAGCAACCTGCACCCTAAGTTGTGACAAACAAAAGGCATGTTAACTCTAATCATATCGAATCATTATGTTGTATACCTGAAACCAAAATAATGTTATACATCAATTATATCTTAATTTTAAAATGTTTTTGGACATTGCCAAACGTCCCCTGGGGGACAAAATTGACTGTACACCCTCCCTATCGAGAAACATTCATTTTAAAGACACCAAAGAAAGGAGTCTGTGTGCACAAAGATCTAGCTAAAAGTGGGAAGAAATGAAATAGGATGTAAAACATCACACTGGCTTTCAAAATGAATGAATGAATGGATAGGTAGATAAATAATGATTAAAAAAACCTTGCTTCTAACTTGGCCACAGTTTTAATGAATTAATTCTGGCACTGCAATTGGACAAGCAAGGAAAATAGTTAATTTCTCTTTGACTAATTAGCAGTTTACTTTCATTTCAAAAAGTTAGGTCACTCTGGTATAAAGGTTTTGACTTACTGTCCCTTTTTCCATTAAGAAACTGCCTTTCTCCTATACCGTGTGATTCCAGCTCAGTGATTGGTCTAGGTATGGACATGTGACCAAGCAAGACCAATTAGAAACATTTGAAAAGATTGGTATGGTTGCTCAAAGAGAGTGATGAGCACAGGGGCGGTCTTTGCTGCCCTCCATCTGGCTGGCAGGCCAAAAATTCCCTTACTCTCTTCATTACTGAAGCCAGTCCACTTCTTGGACCTCCCTGTTCTAAGGCAAATAAGTGCCCCTCCCCTACCTGGGATGTTTTAACTAAAACTAGGCTCACGTAGGTTTCCATCACTAATAACCATTATTATCCGAATAGTCACTAAACTACATTACAGTCAATAGTGTCAAATTACATTCTTTGAATCAGATTATTAATCACATTGAAAAAAATAGTTCTTTCCGCACATCAAAAATTTCCCGTGGGTGACCTAGCAGCATGGATGTTATTAAGGTCATTGTTCTTCCTTCAACCCAGGCTCATAGTTATACAAATATAGGATCGATCACTTGGATTTAAAAATAAAAAAAGTTTCTCAACAAGCAATGGAAGACTGAAGAAATTCTCTTACAAAGAGGCTCTACAATGAATAAATTTAAAGTAAAAGTGTTTGGTGTGATGCCAAGCTCTTTAAACCTCTCAATTAAAAGAGTAATTATTAAATCAATGTTTTAATGTGAACGGTTGTATGTTCTGCTTTTACTGATCTAAATGAAAAAAAAATTAAATATTAAGATTACCAACATTGCTAAGATACAAATGACTGCTTTTACAGCTCCCATATAAAGGATTGCTTGAGGGGGTTGTGACAATGAAGATCAATTTGTACTTTTGGTCATTAATCACCGTTTCCTAATTGGGTTTAATTTGACTACTGCTCATTAGAGTTATAAACCAACACTCTCATTTAATTGTGATTATAATTCAATAGCTGAACTTCTATGGTACAATGAACAAATTAATAGCTAAAGATCATTTTGCTCTTAAAAAGATCACATAAGACTGATGTTTTAATGAACTGTATACATGGAATGTATTTTATGATGATTCCTTCAAAACAGCTCAAGGATTTCCCTTTCTCTTAATAATTAAAAAGAAACGTTGAGATTTCACAAGGTTTTACAAATACCTTCTAGGAAAAGGTTCCCACACCCTGTTCCCTGATGCCAGACCACAATCTGTGACTGACAACTTCCCAAAGGGTTGAATGAAAATAATACTACAGCCTGATTGTCATTATCCCACTCCACGGCTGAATTTCCCCCCCCCTGCTTTTTTTGAATATGAAATAAGCAGGTTGCTTGTGCATATTAGCTTGAAAAGCAATATATGACCTTTAAGAACTTACATTGAACTTCCTTCTCTTTCATTTCTTAGATTTAATTATTATCCACTCAAATTCAAAGAAGCATGAATTTTGACAGATACTCCCAAACTGGAGACTACTTGTAGATCACTCACGTGAAAGCAAATTAACAGTATAAGAGGGAAAAAGCAGAAAAGAAGGCAGGTCACTATAAGTCAGTCGAGCATATCAGAATCAACACGCACACTATACTGAGAGGTATGGGTTCAAATCCCAGCTCTGGTAACTAGCTGCTCATGGGGGAGTCACATAAATTTTCAATCCTCTATAAAATGGGGATAACGACTTCTAACTTTGCAGGGCTGATATAATTTATAAAAAAAGAATATATGTAAACGTTCATCATAGTGGCTGGCGTAAGAGTTTAAAATAAGTGTTTTCTTTCCCTTCCCTTCCTCTCTACCGATGATTTCACAGCCAAATGGAATTTTAAAAATATCTATGATGAAGGTACTTTATTTATAAATGACCTACCACAGAATTTTATCTGGTGGTCCCTTGTGTAAAACATGAAATATATTACTTGCAGTGTCTTCCTAAACATGAACTCTTTGCCTATCCTAATTTGAAATGTTTAAAACAACAACGATAACAACAAAAAGGAAAAACTACATAAAAAGGTGAAGTCCATACCTTTCTTGAACTACCGCTGTGCTATCTGAGCAGAGGAACTGCATTCTCTGAATGTCAGGCACTGGCCTGTTTTGTGTCTGACAGTGGATGCTTACACAAACACCAGTCACCTCATTTTGACAACCTATCTACAAGACAGTTATCATTTTTACCACCCTTTTGGAGTTAAAAAAAATCACGAGGTTTAGCCCAGGTCTGTGGCCAGAACACAGCAGGTCCAGAATTTGAACCCAGGGCTCTGTGTAAAACACTGAATCGTCCACGTTGGTCTAAATTTGGTTGTGTTTACACATAACAGATCACTTCATTTACCAACCCAATGGCAAATCCCTCTTTACTGACTACCTGCAGTATTCTAGGCAGCATGCAAGACGTTGGGGTGAAATGTACTAACAAAGACAAGGCTCATGGAACTTCCTTCCTGGTACCACCATCTTATCCGCCCCTTCCCATAACACGTGCACATACACTAGCTTTTGCTGTAGAATGAATAAGAACTCCATTGAATACTTGGCTATGCAAGACCAAGTGTAGTGGTGGTGGGTGCTGAGATATAAAACAGCTGTTTACACTCTACAAGTACCGGATGGTTAAGAAACACCTTCCCCCAAAAAATGCCTCCTTCTCCCTGCTGAAGCAGAAGCTCGTAATCAAGCATGGCGAAAGCCCTGGACAGTGAGGCACTAAGGCCTTCACCATGAGGATGTAAATCCAGCAGGGGACACAAGAGGAATTTATACAGATTTAGGGAAACTAGAACGCTTCCAGTGGTTCCAGTTCCATAAAAGCAGATACATTCATTATACCCAAGTGCAGGGCTCCTGTTTCCATCCAGATCTTTACCACAGTGATGGGCCTCACAAAATACTGGGGTGCTGGTGGATGGATATTTCTAAATAAAACAAGAAGTAGCTTCCTCTGAGGCGTGGCATTTGGCTACAAACAAACTCAAGTGCTGAAATGTTCAACTGCGTCAGGGGAACATTTGAGATGATGGCAGAAATTAAATTACTGAAAGAAATTAAGGCAAAGCTGCTGCTACAGTCTTTTGTACAATTTAATTTATAGTTTACAAAACCAATTCTATTCATTTGTTTTCTCTTATTTATTTATTTGTTTTACCTTGTCCTTCTGGAGTTTCACCAAAGGGGTTCACTTCCACCTGAGTTGCATCAATTTTCAGGAAGAGATTATACAGCTTCTTAATTTGATCTGCAGCCTAAATGCGATCAAATGAAATGAAATCACATCAAAGCAGTAAACGAACATTTATTTTGCTGGATTAATGAAACCTTAAAAATCACAAGTTATGTCTTTATTTTCAGTTAGGTGTTCTGAAGGGAAAAAAACAGGAAAGCATAATTATTTTCATTTCCACTGCTATTCATTAGAAGGAATGGTGCAACTTTCCTCCAGACACCAGAAAAGACCATTACCAAGAAAACAAAATACTTTCAGTATGGCTTAAAAATGCTGTTAATCTTTCTGCAAATTATCATGTCCCTATTAGCCGAGCTATACCACGATATGAGCGACAGTCATTAATACAAACAAGCTCCATTTAAGAAAAGGTAAACATGATTTTGAGAGTTTATAATGACTAGGTTTTCCTAATTAGGCTGGAATAAAACAGTTATTATATTCATCAATCCAAACGTATAATCTGTGAAACAACAATTACTGAGTGTCTAATGGAAATTGTTGCAAGACAGGAAGATGAAAGTCCTAAACAGTACAGTTACAGAACAGCACAGTTCAAACTGACAACAGTTTCTCCCAAAGGCTTAAACCACAAAGAACAAGAATATCCAGTTTCCCTGATGTTATGTCTGACTTCATTTTTCTCACTCTGCTTGAAGTTCACTCACTCATTCTGTTCAACCCAGATTTATTAACTGCCTATGTCACAGCGTGCTGGCATTGTGTGAACTGGGGCTAGGGGAAGACACCATAACTGAGGCATGACACCACCCTGGAAAGCTTACACCGTCAGTGTACACAGCCTGTGATGCAACACAGCAAGACTGCAGTCATGGCTGAATGTAGGCTATCAGCCGCATTCTTGACTCCATCTTACTTCCCAGCCATGGTTTTCCCTTTGCCCCATTTTTGCTCATTGTTCCAGCCCTGCATAATTTGCCCTCAGAACCATATTCTGCTTTTTCCCATGTCTACTCTGTATATGGGGGAGTTGACACTTGTCGGCTGAGTTTCCCAAGGCTCGTGGGCCAGCTGGCTTCCAGCTCAGTCCAGACAATGGGAAGTAGCCGTGGGAGACAGGAGGTGGGAGGAAGGGCAAAGCTGGGGTATTTCTGCCCTTCTCTTTCTGCCTTGGGCAACCTCTCCTCCTCTGACTTCAGCTCCTACAAGAGAGGCCCACGGGGGTGCTAGCTTCTGTATCCCAATGTCCAGTAACATCACCACCTCACCTTGTTCCTGTAGCATGCAGGTAGCAACAGTTTCCTTTCGTTGTCTAGCTCTAACTAGCCTCTCTGTGCACACTGAGATGTCTCAGCTCTTACAACATCTATACATCTATGTAACCAGTTCCTTAGAATAAAGTTCCACTGGGGTAAATATTGAGAGTGGTTTCTTTGCTCCAGTATTGACTGAAGAACTCCTAGGGATGTAATACATGTGATCTTAATTTATTATATATATATATTTGTAACTTCCTTAAATCCTAATTTGAAACCCAGTGCACATAAACAAAAGTACATAATGAGTAAGACTAAATATTTTTTAACATTAATTTTTTTCAGGCTAGATAATACATGTACATGATACAAAATTCCCAAGGCCACAAGGGTCTCCCTCTGAACCTTCACCAAACTGCACAGCCACCAGGTCCCCATATCAACTCCTGCAGTGGCCACCTTACTAGTTGGTGCTAAATTGAGAGATAGTCTATGCATATGGAAGTAGTATGCATATTCTTCATTCATCTTTTTTAAGAAAGCAAATTTGGTTCTTTTCCTTCTTTCTTTACTTAATAGATTTTAAAGAGCCTTCATCAGCAACATAAATAAGCAATCTTAACCTTTTAAAAGGCTGCATCATAAAGTATCATAACTCATTTAACCTGTCTTTTTAATAATAGCCTTTGCTTTCCAATACTTGACTTCAAATGGTTCCTTCCTTATTTCTGTATGCATATCATACATGCGATTAAACGTCTGTATGACGTTTATTCTATGAGCTTAAGAGACATTTGTATTTCCTTTTCTGTGAATTTTGCCCATTTTCTGTTGAGGTTTTAGTCTTTTTCTTATTACTTTATAAGAGGTGTTTTTACATGAGGGGAATTAGCTCTTTATCTCATTTCAATTGCAAATACTTTCCTCTTTTAACATTTATCTTTTGCCTATGTTTTTGTCACTTCTGCCACATGGGAATTTGATAATAATGTCATTCTTTTCTTTTATAGCTTCTGACTTTTTGTCAGACTTTACAAAGGCTGGTCCCACTCTGAGAGTGTTAAAACAATCCTCCCATTATTTCTTCAAATACTCTTTAAGATTTCCTTTATTTAATGTTTACTTTTTTATAAAAACCCAAACAGATTTTATTTGAGTTGTAGTGCAAAGCTGATAAGTAACACACTGTTGAATATTTTTGTACTTTGAGGGATTTTCTAGGTCCTCGCTATGAGCTTGTACTGTGAGTGCATGAGACTCACGCGTGTGTCCTGGACGCCATGGCGCCCACTGTGCTTACACAGCCTCTGCAGAGTCACACTCAATAAACAACAGCTGAATTAATGAGTAACTTGTAGTAAGGAGAAACTACATTACAGAAATAACTTCTGGGTGCATACATATATAAGATCTTACCCCAGCTACTTTAAAACTTTCTTTTTAAAAATATACGCATAACGTACAATTCACGATCTCAATCATTTTTAAGCATGCAGTTCAGCAGTGTCAATTATATTTACATTTCAGTTGCATTTACATTTTTGTGCAACCAAGCTCCAGAAATGTTTTCATCCTGCAAAACTGAAACTCTATACCCATTCTCCCCTCCCCCAGCCCGACAACCACCACTCTACTTTTTGTCATATGAATTTGACTATTCTAGATTCTTCATATAAATGGAATCACACTAATTTGTCTTTTTGTGACTGGCTGATTTCACTTAGCACAATGTCCAAGGCTCATCCATACTGCAGCACATATCAGAACCTTCCCCAAATTTCCGTGTTATGTATCTACCACATTTGGTTTATCCACTCATCTGTCAATGAGTGGCGGGGTTGCTTCCAAACTTCTTAAGCCTGTATCAACCTCACTTAGCACAAAGCCTGAATTTTCTGCACATTAATATCACTGTAGTTATACATTAACATAGCATTAGGGAGGTATTTGCTATTATAATTGTTTATTCTTGTACAAAGACAACCTATAAACAGGTTTTGAGCAGGCTGACGTGATTAGATCTGTGTTGTAAGAACTGCAAGGGAGAACCAGCCTGGCTTGGGGACACAATTGCCTTGTTCCAGGGGCTACACACTAATGACTGCAGGGGCGGGGCAAGCAATGTGTCCATCAAACAGGTATAATTAAAGGGAAGGACAGGGCCTGTGGCAAGTTCAGGTAGCTCCCCTGCTTTCTAGATGTGTTCCAATTTAAACAATAAACACTAGTCAAAGGAACATTCTTCTGGGTAATTAACAAGCAGCCAGTTGGCTACTGCTACCTGCTCCCTCAGTGCATAACTACACCATAGAGAAAAACTGTTTTGTTTCCTTTTTTTTAACCAATTAGTTATTTTAAGGTTGTTAAGCAATTAAAGAAATTAAAATACCTAAAATCAAATATCCTTCAGGCCATATGCTGGAAACCCTGACAATTTAAAAGTATCTTGAAAATATTTTAACAGGTTAAACAACTTTAAATACTCTTCTTGCATTCCAGAAACTAATATCATCAGTGTTCACAAGTGGTTCATAAAGCTAGTCAAAGGTACAAACCATGCCTAGAGATGTCTGGATCATTGCATCAGCTTAAATCCTAGAGGCACATGTTGACAAGTCACGGTGCCAATGTTTTCAGAAATTAGTAGTATAGATCATAACTAAGACACAGTTGAGAAGCTTGAAATTTGAGTCATATTCAATTTTTCTGTTTTAGTCTTTTCAACCAATTCTTGCTGAAGTAGATTTTCATCAGGAACACATAGTTGCTAGTTTTTATGCAAGGTGGTATTTATTTTTATTAAACCTTACGTCTCATTTTAGAGATAACAGGCACGAGTCATAGGAAAGATATTAAATCTACAAGATAATTATTTTACATGTGGTTCATCCATGAGTGAGGCACCTCCAAATACCTAAACTCCATCCTAGAATGAAAATTAAATAAATTTCAAAGTCATACTGAATCTAAGGGACCTCTAAGATAACATTTCTTTATCAAAGAATCATAAATTGGTAATCTGGATCACTTAAAATGATTTCTCTTCTCAGGTGCCTCCTCCACTGGCTTTCCAGAGCAGTTCACCAATCCCCATGGCTTCAGGAAGCATCATAAAGCAGAGATTCCGAAATCTACAACCCCAATGTAGTATTCCTTAGTACCTGTGCCATATATCCCACCTTCTACTGTACAAATATAACCAGGGTCCCTAATGAACAAATTCTAACCCATCTAAATCTGAGATTGCCCTCTTTCTCTCTCCCCTTCACATGTTCTCTTCCTATAACCACTGCCAGTGGGCTGACCTCCACTGCTCTGTGAGCCCCTGAAGAAGAATGGCCATCATTCTTCGTCTTTGTTCCCCAGGGCCCAGCACCGACTCAGTGTTCACTCCAACTTTGCTGAGCAAATGAAGATTTAAACCTTTTATGTAGTCAGCAATGAAAGAAGAAAAAATATGAATGAAAAAAATGTCTTTCCTTTCCTTGATATATTAAGCTAAAAATAGCATGACAATTAGCTAGGAATGACCCCTGAGAACGTGCATGTTCATCTTCCTTCCGTAGATAACTCACTTAAAACCTAGAGTGTTCGGGACACTGGGAAAACATAATTTAGCCATTTAATGGCTATAAATAACTCTTAATTTTCTCTTATAATATTGGGGTCGGGGTGTCTTTTGATGCATGTAATATTATCCCTGCCTTCTCTAGTACTCTCTGCCAAGTTCAGCTCCTGAGCTTTTCAACCCTGTGGTCAGCAAAATCATTCTCCTGACAGCGATCTATCACTAACTCCTGAGGAAGCTCTTCCACGTGAACATCATACATGTGTCATCTCACGTGGTCACACATGTGATGGCTATTTCTTGGGCACTTATGTATGTGCAAAGCACTCTGCTATGAGGAAGATCGAAAAGTCCCTGCTGTGGCACAGATTGGGATACAGCAACAAGGATTGCACGAGGAAGAGAAATACAGATGTGCAAAGGGACGTGGAGCACAGCAACGGGATCGCTGAGCACACTCAGCGCTGACGGGAGGACAGCAGGGAGAACACATGCCTGTGGGAGTGTGGCTGGGTGAGCATCACTCACACACACGAAGCCTCTTAGTAAATAATATAGTTATGGCATCGTTCTCAAGAGGTAAAACGAACCATGGCGGCCATTACCCAGGAATCGTCCCCTATCTTCCTTTCAGAAGATCACCCCCGGCCCCTCGGCATCTCTTTGCCAGACTCAGTGCCTCTAATTGTCCCCTGAATCCCGAATCTTTATGTCCCCCATTGCGGTTTAGTCCCAGATGAACCCGTCCCCTCTGACCTCCTGAATCTTTTGCTTTCCAAGGGAGCTTTTCCTCCCATCTTCAAATACATGCTCTGTTCTCTGAATTTAAACATATATACACTCTAGTCTTATTCTGCTTCACTCTTCTATTATTTGCCTTATTGTCACTCCTAAACCTCTAGAAATAGAATCAATCAAAAGAAAAAGTAAAGACAAAAAGAAAATCGACTGTTTTATGGGAGGAATGCTGCCCAACTAAATTACAGGAAATGCTCTGTAACCATCCCAGAGCCTTAGGGGAACACACACACACACACAAACACACACACACACACGCACACACACCGTAAGGAAGGAGGTAAAAATAGCCACTGAACTGTTCTGACTGAGCCAAGGGACAAGGACACTTGGCCATGCAGACATGCGCTGAGGCTGCACGGGCTGGACCAAGGGCACTGCAGGGCTGTGATGTTCAAGACAGATGCTCCCCTAATAACTCTGAGTCCAATTTTTCTGTCTTTGAAACCAAGGGATGTAATTACTTAATTGGCATATTTTAAGCTCTTTTCAGTGAAATATCACCTTCATGCCACCTCATCTTAAATGGTCATTAGCTATGAAAGAATAGCAATCAGTTAAGTAAGGTGAACTGTTAAGAACAATAACAACTGACCTCTCAGGAGGACGAATAGCACTTTCACACAACTGCGTGCTCAGTCCTCACACCGACCCTCTCAGCTAGGATTTCATCATCCCCATTTTACAGATGATGAAACTGACCCTAGTTGGGCTGAATCACACACGTGCAGGGTAGCAGTACAGGATTCCAACTCGGGTCTGCCTGAGTCTACAGCCTGTGCTTCTCGCCACTACGCTGCCTCTTGTAATTCATGGGCTGGAGCTGCAATGCTACAGAAAAAACAGAGACTAACATACATAATGTGTCTGCACGTGAAACACACTCACACCCATCTCTTATACACATATGTAATAAATGTCCTCTTTTGGAACACCAGGAAAATATTTTCTTCATCATAAACAACTAGAGGAAAAAATAATATAAAACAACAAATAATCTTATATTGTGGTCATCACAAACATTAGAGACAATTAAGCAAGGTCGCAAATGTTTTCTGAAACAAATCAGACACACTGGCCTCCAATCGCTCCGGTACCTGGTTTTTCAAAGGCCCAAGGAAGCCTAGATTTTCTGCCATCCGCTGAGCTTGGCTGTCCTTTATCCCTTCAATAATGTCAATTTGCTCCTGGTGAAAACAAATCAAATAAACAAAATTCAGATCGTCAAGTGAGAAGACTTACAACCTCAAAAGAAAAATGCTTCATATTTATTTGCAAATGACTAATTAAAGTGTGGCACGTTTCCAGAGATCTCTGAGTGGGGCTACTGCAGCTGCCTATAGGGTATGTTTTAATTAGCAGACCATCTATAAAGCAGCCTTTCCAAAAACTATATAATTCTTCAGGGTGGCATGTTGACAAGACAATCGGATGCCAGTTTTCACTTTTAATTACTATACAGATGGCATTGACGAATATTTAGGCAGTAAATTTTTATGACATCTTTGGAAGCTGTCCAAAGTAAGGTTTTCCTGCCTCATATTGCTATTAAGTTTAGAGCTTGTCACATAGGTTAAATGTTACCTTATCATGATTTACACACACATAATTGATGATGACAATTATGAATATCTTAGCTCTACAAAGTGCCATTTGCTCCTAGGTACTAAGCACTGCTTATATGTGTACACTATTTCATGCATTCTCTTAACAAATGGAATGACTTTTTTTTTTTAAATTAAATTTATTTGGGTGACAATGGTTAGTAAAATTACATAGGTTTCAGATGTACAATTCTGTAACACATCATCTATATATTGTATTGTGTGTTCACCACCCAGAGTCAGTTCTCCTTCCACCACCATATATTTGATCCCCCTTACCCTCATCTCCCACCTCCCACCCCCCTTACCATCTGGTAACCACTAAACTATTGTCTGTGCCTATGAGTTTTTGTTTGTTTGTTTGTTTGTCTTGTTCCTTTGTTGTTTTCAGCTTTATATCCCACATATGAATGAAGTCATATGGTTATCGACTTTTTCTGTCTGACTTAGTTCGCTTAGCATAATCTCAGGATCCATCCATGTTGTCGCAAATGGCAGTATTTCATCTTTTCTTATGGCAGAGTAGTGGAATGGCTTGTTCTAAGTCATGTTAATTTTGAAAATGTCTAGGTATTACAGGTATCCCCACTTTCTGAAAGTTCGCTTTAACCACTTTGCTTTCACTTTTACCAAAAAAAGAAAAAAAGAAAAGCGAGTACAGGCAGTGTACCTTGAGCCAAGAGAGCGGCCCTGGCCCCGCCAATTCCTCCTCCAAGACCACATTCAACGTCTCAGCGTCAAGCCACCAGAGCTTTGAACTGTATTTGTGAGAAGCTCTGCTTAATCTTAATTTATTTTGTGCATCATTAACAAGATGTGTCCTAGCAAAGCTTCTTTGCTGCACGCTATTTTGGCTTACAAAAGGTTCCATAGGAAATCTCTACCTTTGAACAGGGGGGTTAACCTGTATTCGTAAATCAGCATGTAAAGTCTCAATTTAACTTCCAAGACAGTAAATTTGAATACGTAACATTGATAAAAATATTTTCAAACCAAATTATCAGTACTTTACACAAAGAGGTTCAAGAAGTTAATTTCCCACTTTTTGAAAGGAAACAAGATCACTTTCTAAATGAAATAGTGAGTATTTCTGCTAGAAATTTTGAATGTGACTTTTTTGACACGAAGAGCCCAGAATTAAAAACTGGAATTACAGCTCAGAAGTCCTTATATTTTCCTTAGATTTTCTTTCCCTCGGCTGAAGTAGGTACAGGTGCATTTTATATGCACCACATTGTTTCATTCTCACAATTCTATGGAATGGCATTACTCCATTTTAATTTTACTGATTCAAAAAATAAAGCTTAGAGACATTGAGAAACTGGCTGGCTAGTTAGTGTGTGACCACAGATATCTCTGACTAGAAACTAATCTTAATGAAAGGAAAAAGATTTAAAGGCTTGAAAGATACAAAGAATCTGGACATTAGAAGGCTTCTATTTCACATCAATAGTTTTGAGAGACAACGAGGCAGTTTCTAGTTCACATCTGGTCTCCTGGGAGAGATTTTTCTAGACCACACATGCTGTTAAGTAGGTAACAAGAGAAAATTGAAATGTCCCAGTCCTCTTCCACTGCTTAATACTTGGGGCAGGTTTGATGGAAAAGAATGAGTGTGGAAGAAAAGGCAGGAAAGACGAAAGAAGGAAAGGAAGGAAGGGAAAAGCAAAGAAAAAACCTTGAATGGTGAATACCTTGGTTCTACCAACTTTCCACTGGATGCCCAGGAAGAAAAAGAACTCACTATCTTCATGCCTTAAATCACAGAAAGTGATGTATTGCTACCAGCTCAGACTCCACATTAAATATTTAATAGCTTCTGTAACAGCAATCGATGAACATAGCATAGCCGGGAATTGAAACATACCTTAAAAATAAGTTCTGGATTTGAAGCTGCCACCTCTTCAATGTCAACGCCCCCTTGGGGGCTGCCCACTAGTACGGGGCCATTGCAGGACCGGTCCATCAGAATCGCAAGGTAGGTTTCTCTGGAAATGTTCAAGGCTTCAGCAACCATCACCTACCACATTAGCAGTAAACTCAAATTAATTCAGCATCAAACTGCTTTCCATTTCGAAATCTATTCAAACTTGCTACACAAGTCAAATGGCTTCCTTTTCAGGCTCTTTAAACCCAGGGAGTGAGCTTCCAGAGATTTGAGAGTTCTGCTCTCACAGTACACAGTGCCCATTTTCACCTTCTTAATTGATCCTGTTAACTTGTTCAAGTGACAGGTATTGGTTTGCCTCAAGGAACCTTCCTACTTTAATCTTTTTTTTCTTCCTTGAGAACCCTGACACCCAAGAAAAACTCCAGGGAAGCAGCTGTAATTTTAATTTGAGACATTATCAGTACAAATGTATTATCACACTGATTTTTCTCAAATTGCACTGGTGGAAAACGAAGCTTGGTTGCCAAAGAAGAATTATTTTTACAGTATGCCTTATAGATTTGTATATTTCTGTCCCTTGGATCACTGTATTTTTATTTCAATTTATTGTTTCTTTTAAATTGCAAACATAATATTTGCTTGTTCAAAATTAACACAAGTGACACCAAAAGTATATACCATGTTTCCCCAAAAATAAGACCAGGTCTTATATTAATTTTTGCTCCCAAAGATGCATTAGGGTGTATTTTCAGGGGATGTCTTATTTTTTTCATGTACAAGAATCTACATTTATTCAAATACAATCATGTCATCTTCTTCTGGAACATCGTCATAACATACTAAATGCATCCATCTGGCTGACGATCTTAACTGGGGCTTATTTTCAGTGTAGGACTTGTTTTAGGGGAAACATGTTAAATGAGACAGTGAAAGCAGCCCCCTGGTGCACATATATGCCCCCCTGGGCCTCAGTGGTCAGCACTGTCATGAGATGATATGGAACCTCTGAGATAATCAGAAAAGTCGCCCCTTCCTCTGGGAGGATGTGATTACATGCCAGGACCATGGGTGGACAAGAGGCGAGTGGGATGGAAGGATGTGTGCCCCACTCACGGTCTCAGCCAGGTGTGCTCTGGCTCTGTGCCACCTTAATCGCTCTGCAGAGCAACCCTAGCAGGAAAAACCACTATCAACTTTTGAGCCTTTTTTCTATGCATCTGTAAACACGACAGCCATTGGATGGTCCTACACGAGCAGGCACATGACGTGTACTTGAATACCTGCCTGTCTTCTTGCTTTTAATCTTAATACTAGCACTCAGACATCCTCCCAAGTTTCTCTCTCTTCATTGTGACTATATGGTACCTACATGTCAATATTTATTTAGCCATGTCCCTACATTTATATGGGCTTCAACTTTTCTAAAATGTTGTTCTGGTGATTATTTTTATATATGTATCTTTGCGCATTTGTTTTACTATCCCTGTACATAAGATACCTAGAAGTAAAATGGCTAGGTTTTAGAGTCTTCATATTTAAAATTTGGTAAATACTCTCAAATTGCGCTGGAGAGAGAGAGGCTGTACCAACTTAGACTCACAACAAGAATGGTAAAAGATGTCTTGGATCACTATTAAAAGAAAATAAAAACATTTACAAATAATCAGTACTGGAAGTCAAACTAATAAAAAGACTTACACTGATTATCTTAAAAGTAGTTCAATAATAGGTTTCACAAAAAACATTAGATTGAATAGTATTAGATTTTAGCAACTCGTGCCACAAAAACACTGCCTTAAGTCACATGAAATGGGATACATATATGATTTAAGAAGCTATAATGTAATGAATACAGAACTCCTTTTCAAACTTTTATGGAATTTATCACCAGTCAAAAATAAAATACTTTACAAGGGGCTTCATATTAATTATTTTTTCACAATTGGAACCTCATGACAATGTAAGTAATATTTCTTGGCATACATTGTTAGGATTATCTAGAACCATCCTGATTTCAAGTTCACTTTTTAATGCAGAGCTCGTCTAGTGAACAAGACTTAATGACTTTCAATAGTTACTCTTAGAAGCAACACAACATTATGACTTTTGAGGGTAAGTGTCATTCAAGAGTCTTATTCTTATTCTTCTAAAATGTTGACAGATGTGCTCTGGATTGCACCAAATTTCTATTTGCAAAGAGCAGCTGTTGTCTCAAACAGCTCCTGCTTGGTAGAAAGGATGTATCATTCTTTAAGAAACCATCCCCATGAAATGATGATTATCAATAGATAATCTAAGTAATTTATATAAAGACCTCTTTTTTTTTTACATTATTATGCCTTCCGATGACCCAGCATGTCAGAATATTTTAGAAGTTGTTACAGAGAGAACCTAATGGGCTCCATAAAAACTCAACCCAGGAGAAACTCAGTTAGATGCATTATATTTCAAAAAAAGTTTCATCTGTGGCTGACACAAAGCATTTCATCAATGTAGCCTTTTTGTGGCGCCCTCCAGTACAGAAAGCTTTTTAACTTACTTTCCTTAAATTTGACCACTGAATATGTTTGTGTGTTCTTTTTCATATTATGTTACTCAAATGGTGGTCTCTGGATGAGTGGCAGTGCATACACTACATGTAACATGAGAATGACTACGTGAGATTAAAAGTATCCTCTCAGGCTGTGAACTCACCTCATGGCAGAACAGTACCCATCACTGGCACTGGACCAGGGAGCACGTGATGAATAACACTGTCTCCCCAACCCTTCTGCTATCCCAAGGAACACACCACAAACACATTGCCACAGATTTAGAAAAACATATCCAAGGTGTTTAGACGTGTGTATGTGTTGAAGTAACTTCTCAAACAAACTTAGAAATCTAAAGCTTCTATAATCTGGGGACTTCTGACTGATGTCCAAGAGTCTATAAGGAAAAAATACATGGTCCTTAAAGTTGTATAAAATGCTGTTGGTATAGAAATGTGGTAATACTCATTTTACACAGAAAAACGACTGAAACAATGTATGACAATTATTTCTGGGTAGTGAGAATACAAGTAACTTTTACTTTCTAATTTTTATATTTCTGTACTACTGGAATTTTTTACATATGTCAATCACTTTTGCAATCAGAAAAAAAGCTACTTAAAAATAAATCACGTTAGTAGTTTCCTGGCACTGACTCAATTTACAAGAATGTGTTTTATGACCAGTGTTTCAGGAAACTATCTACAAACTAATTTTATGCCTATCTATCTATATAGGGTAAATCTTCCTTGAGCATTTTTACGTACTTTTAAAAAGTATCACAAACTCTAATCTAAAAACCCATGTGTCCATGAAAAACAATGAATTCTTACAAACAAAAATATTAATTATGTCCTCTGTTTACAAATTTTGAAGAAGTTACAGAGGTAAAGGCTCATAACCAGATTTAAAAAGAAATAAAAGTACTGTGCCAGGCCTAACAAAACCAAAGCAAAAAAAACACTTTTGAGGTTTAATCAGTTGCTGCACTTACCTGAGAGGCTGTGGGAAAGGGAAACGACCAGAACCGTTTTGTGAGTGTGCATCCTTAACAACTGCAAAGGCTTCGTGTTCTTAGAGTGAAGAAGCTAATGACAATCAGCTCCTAGAGGGATATTCCAATTTCCCTCCAGCTCAGGGTCCTTTTTGGGAACAGGATAGACATGCTCGTGGCCTCAGTTTCCCCAAGCATGGCACACTGGGAGAGGTCACCTTCTGTGATGTGGTGGCGACAGCGCAGACAGATGCTGCCCACAATGCTGGGCCATAATTCTTGTTGTGACAGGGCCTTCCACTCATCTGTGCCTCCCAGGGCTGGGGTGTGTGACCTGTGCAATAGCACAGGGTCCCATCCATACTCAGAAGGGCCACACTTTTGGTCTCTTGATTTAATGTCCTGCTGTAGCTCACTTGAAATTTGAACAAGGATCCTCATGTTTTCATTTTGCACTGGGTCCTGCAAATCAGGTAGCCAGTTCTGGTGCCTCGGTCCATGAGGGGGGCCCAGCAAAGGTGAGCAGACCAATGGGAGAGTCAGTTTCTGGCCTCAGCTCTGTCCCTCACAAGTTCACAGCCAACGTGGGCCACTGTGCTCTGGGCTTTATTTTCTGTGTGTGTGTGTGTGTGTGTGTGTGTGTACCTATACACATCTGGATGCCCCAATAGACCTCTAATACAACATATAACATAGTAAGGTATAGGTGCCCTTAGAAAAATAACCACGACAGGTAATTCTGATACCTGGGACTGAGGGTGGGGCTGTGTAGGAGTAGAGAATATGCCTCACTGAGCATGGCAGCTGCCACACCACACCCTTTCAGCTTTAGCTGGATGTGTCTGCATTCTGAAAGAGAAGGCCATCGATTCATTCACTCACCCCCGCCCACTTTTATTACATGCTGGTGATAATTAATCATATTACTATTATAGAACCTTTTTATTTCTCCTCAAAGTCATACCACATACTAAACAGGTTACAGGTGGTTTAAAAATAAAATGGTTCATTGCCAAAGTGAATTGCTTCATTAGATTTTGTCAAAACTGAAACAGGATTTTTTTTTAAAACACATACATAGAAAATGACCAAAAGTGTTCATATTACCTTGTTAACTTTCACACCTTCTTTTGGAGTTTGTTTTGTTGCTAGATTATACCCAATCATCTGTTTAGCCAGCTGTCCCACAACTTTAGGGCTAAGAGAGAGAGAAAAAAAAACAGAGAGAGAAAGAAAAGAAAATCAACACTATGTTGAAATCAACTATGTTGAAAATCATTTTAAAGCAGAGTCCATACTGTATTCTCATGTCCACACTGCCCAGGGTCCACCTCCATGCTGAGAATCCAAGGGCCTTTCTGCTCATATCTACTCTGTGCCTAGCAGTGTGTCAGTCTTACAGAGCAAAAGCAAGAAATGGAAGGGAGGGAGGGAGGGAAGCAGGGAAGGAGGGAGGAAGGGAAGGAGAGAGAGAAAAAGAGAGGGAGGGAGAGAAGAAGAGAGGGAGGGAAGATAACTTATGTCTGCTATCCTCTGCCCACAAATAAGTTAGTCACAGTAAAGAGACAAGGCTGAGATGCATAACCCATTCAGATAAGAGTTGAATAACAAAGACTTGATGGTGGATGACTTGGGAAGCACGGCCAATGACGGGGTACAGCTGAGGGTAAGAATCACAATAGATAAGGAAAGGAAAGGTATGTGACCGGAGAGGAGAGGAAAGGGTTCAGTGCTGCAGACCTGGCATCTAAAGATGAACAGGCAGGCTCAGATACAGGAAAACGCGGACTCGATCAGACAGGAAGGACAACTGACGCCACAGGTAATGGGTAGCCACTGCAGTTCTTGAACGGGGCAGTGACATTACAGAAGTGGTATTTAACTTGTAAGTGGTATCATTTCCAACAGTTGTAACGAATCATTGATTGTCTAGGAGAGACAGAGTGTCAAGTTTTCAACAATGACTAAAGATAAATCTTTTCATGGGAGCAGAAGGAAAACTGGGGCATTGCCAGAATCTGCCTAGAATTTGTTTCCTCTGTTTGCTAGCTACTGCTCCTACCCCCATCCCAACCCTCTCTCTCAGTGCTGCTTTCAATAATGAGCAAGATCTTCCACAAACTGGTTGGCCCATAGATGAGGAATTAAAACCTCCAGACTTACTCTTTTGTCAAATGAACGCCTCCTTTCAAACCACTACTGAAGATACCTTTTCCTCTTCCTCCAGCTAAGATCTGGGCTTTTAAAACAATTTCTTTTGCATCTGAAAAGGAAATCCAGAGTAGGTAGTTGATTTTAAATTCTTTTTTTTTTTTTTTAAGTGACAAGGCACAAGGAAAGTGGTAATGACACATCACTTCCAAAAGTGGTAAAAGCTCTCTCAAACCAACTTTGAAAATGAAGGCGATAAAGAACTTCTAAAAACATCAATGCGCCTAAATGCAAAGGCTGTTTATCAAGCATATTCAAATCTCTCCTACCAGTTGAATCTAATGCTCCACTATCCCAAGGGAAAGCAAGGCGTGTGCTCCCTGTCTCTTTTGAGTGTCAGAAGATGCTAAAGAAATCCAGGCTGGAGGTGTTAATTTCACTGTGTAATGACACTCCCATGTAGCAGAGGCCCTGCTCTGCCAGTCAGAGACTCTAACTACCTGTCAGTCATCGGCGAGATCAAAGGAAGACCAGATTACCGGGAGGGAAGGTTTAAAGACAAGATGCAAAGGGAGAATGTAATAACTGCATTCTTGGACACTAAGTTTTCTGACCAGTTGTTCTATTTGTTGGTAGGGTTGAGTAGGGAGGAGGAAACTGATTACAACTAAAAGCTAGTAATATTTTTCACATGTTGGTGGGAAAACAAAACATCCCAGGGAAGGTGGTTGTAGAATCTTCTTTTCTCAACACACTCAAAGAAAGAGTCAACTGTCTGATCTTGACCTTTGAGACCAGAGTCGTGAGCTCAGATATCTTTATGGGCCTGGCAGAGAAGTTGGGTGTGCGAAGCAGCCCTGTGACAGAGATGGGGCCTTCAGCAAACGGCAGAGCTCCCCTCCTCAACCACCAAAAAGAAAGAAAAAGGCAGCCCCCAAATCAAATACGTTTAATAAACCATACATCTGTGGGCCATAGCTGGCATCCTCATGATTCATAGTTGTCTAAAACCAGAGAACTAAGTCTGACAATCTTCTTTAAGGCTCTAATGGTTTTCTGGTTCAGCATGCCAGGTTTAGAATCCACAGACTTAGATGTTCATCCAGCCATATACCCTTACTGAGCTGTGTAACACTGGGCAAGTTACTTAAGATCTCTGAAACTCAGTTTACTTGATTGTGAAATGATGATAAAGATTGTTTTAAAAATTAAATGAGATAAATGCATGTGACTACTTTATCTCAAGTGCCTGAAAACTCGTGACTAAAGAAAGACTATTGCCACAATCAATAGTTCATTTATTATCTTTGTATATTGTAAAGATTCAAAAGGATTATTTCCACCTGACCAGAGGTAGTAAAAAACACTTGTTGGTATCTGCCACCATTCCTGAGAGCTTAAGTGTCGGCTACGTCGGCTAATGTCCTCGTTACTCGTAGGCAAGCAGGCCAAGTACAAACAGAGGGAACCAGGGAGGGTTTGATCATGAAGGAACTGGGAACTACAGAAGGATGGCACTATGACGGCATTGGTAAGACAGTCCCTCCAGCTGCTGCACACAAGATCATTCAAGTCCCTCATCTTCCTTTGTTGGTCCTCCTTTTTCCTGTGTTTGCTTATACTCAGAAAACCAGGCTCACCTCCTCTCAAAATCTCTTTCTTTGTGGTGCTCTATACCCTCCCCAACAACTGTTTCTGCCCTGGATATGAACCATCATAACATCAGTCAAACCAACTCTTATTATAAATGGGTTTCCATCAAACTGAGTAGAAGACAAGCTATGATGGCCACTCATTATCAGAAACTGACCAGGAAAGGAACTGCGTAAAACAGAATTCTTAGGCTAATGCATGTAAGACAGCAACATGAGCGAGGATTTTGGAGTTAAACAGACCCAAGTTACAATCTCCCAGCCCGCCTGTCACTTCGTAGTACAGAAGAGGAAACAGAGGCTCAGAAAAGTAAAAGTAGCAGCCTGGCTGTAAAATGGGCACACTAGTCTATACTGTTAGAAAAGGTGCTTATCTCAACAGCTAGCACATTAAAAAATAGCCAAACTACGATAGCTATCATCATTATAATCAACCAAAATAGTGGTCGACAAGAAGATATTCCCTATATCTCTTTTTAAGACATCAAGTGGAAAAAACATTTTTTGCTGTCTACTCAAATTTCTAATTGTGATCTCTTCAAATTATTTTAAAAGGATAACCTGCATTCAATTGCCATTAGCATTTTTCATATCCTTGCCATCGGAAGAAAGGAATGCTTTCTTCTCTGAGATTTCTAGCAGCAAAACTTGAAAGCCAGACAGACTACCTAATTGGTCACCGTTACTTGGCACTACACAGGCCGATTGATCAGCTTTAGGCACTAACTATCAAGAAGCACAGCTGTTGCCTCCACGAAGCGTTGCCAATCACGTGTGCCACTATTTGACCATGTGTCATGTCAAAGGACTCCATGTGACCCATTTGGTAGTCTAACCAACCACTTCCAACACTGTAGAGACATATATTAGGTCGGGCAAATGGAAAAAGGGAAAGGAAACGATCCATGTACAAAAATAAGTTCACTACAATCATCGCTTCTGGTCAGATCTCCAGTGCTTAATCAGTACAGCAGGTTAGCAGCGCAAAGTAAAGCGAGTTTTTCTCATCTTGAGGGAAATTCATATGAAGTAATTTAACATATGCGGTTCTTTTAATCAAGGTACTGAAAATTAAGTAAAGTGACCAAATCCTACTGACCAAATCCTAACTAGTCTTTTCATTCAGTATTTACCAAGTTGATTCACACTTAACGTCATTATTTCCATTTTATTTAAAGATCTGATTTCTCCAAAAACTCATTTGGGAGGCTTTTTAATTTTTTTTTAATGTTACCTCCCTAGCCCCCAACAGAATTAGAAAAGAATACCCCATACACAACGCTCAGCTTTTGTCTGAATACATAAGATGGCTTAACCATATTTTAAGATAATAAGCTAAAAGGAGATGGAAAGAAAAAAACAACTTACTGTAATAGGTTTTGTATGGAAATAGATTATACCTATCTATACATTGATAACCACGTTATTGGACTCTGAGTGTTATAAGCCAGGTCCGTATACCTCCAAATTCCTTGCGCTTAACTATGTCTATATGCAGTAGCCAAAATATTATGCAACGCATTCATTTTAGTATTTTGTTTCTTTCCTTGCAAGTTTCTAATAAGCAGCAGTGTTCATGGCTAACCTTCCACTCAGGTTTGATGGAAACCTATTTACTATCATTTATATATACTTTAGGAGAAAAAGCACTGTAAGAGACATATTTGATAAACTTATGTAAGACTGTCAAACACCTTATCAGTTAAGAGAACAATATTTATAGCCATTTAGGAAGCCTAAAAACATTCCACACCATGGACTTGTTTAGTTCTATTAGCTGCATTAAAATAATGCTTTCTCAAGTGATTTCCTCTCATGTTTTACCACAAATGTTATTCTAATTATAATAATACAGTTTTATAGCAAATATTATAGTCCTCCAATAGTCCCATGCTGGGTAATAAACATTCTTGGAAGCATTATTAAACCTAGAAGGAAAAAAATTAAATTCATTAAGGAAAGCATAACCTATATAGAATAAATAAGAAATGTTTTTACTTAGGCAAGCTTCGTAAAGCTGGTTCATTTTGTTTTTTTCGAGATGCCATTCAGACAGCATATTTATGCAACATATTGTCCACATGACATTGTTTGGAACCATAAGCAAATAGACCATGGTAAATATCTGAAAATGTTTATCAAGAATCTTGATAAAAAGAAGCTATTTTCCACTATCTTTTTAAAACAGTTTAGTGATGAAATGAATATTTGTGTTACCGAACTGGTTTTTATTCAGCATTGCTCTCTTCAAACACATACTACTTTTCTAACTGCAGAATGCAGCACTATTTACACCGACACTGCAGTGAGATGACGACTATGATCGGCACCGATTTCAAGTCAATACCATTGGAATTGTTGGAGGAACTATGATTTCTATGGTTCACTGACTGCAGCAAAATTGGAATATTCAGATTTCAGTACAACTGCATGGTATCATTGCTAGCATGGCGATCACCTTTCATGAGGTTTGATAGAATTCTTAATTGAGAAAGTTAAAATGTATTTCAGATTTACCTATTGCTATAAGGCAAGGAGAAAGGGGAGGGTGAGGCAAAAGATGAGTCAAAAGATATTAGAGAAAAATGAAACTTTAAAAAGAACCCATAATTATAGGGTGACAAGTTAGAAGCAGAAGTGCCAATTTCCCAATGAAAATGAGCTAACTTCTGTGTTTTCATTATGACCCCTGAACCCAAACTTAAAATTGTAGAATCACCCATCTTCAGTCATTACTGTAATATCTCCTGTAGACTGATTCCTATTTCCTCAAATTGTAACTAGGTCACTGGGAGTAGGTCACTGTAGTGGCTCTTTCCATAAACTCAACGGCATCTCTGAGCCTAAAACAATTATTTCAACTTTCAACATTCCGCACATGGGCTCATCAATGTTGGGACAGAGAATTTCAAACATACAAAACATCAGAATAATCTGTTTCACTATTGGTCACATCTCTTGACTGAATTAGGGTTAGAGATACTTGGCTCTCCATCGGACTGCTACCCACCAAAGATTAAAATTGCACATACCTAACAGTGACTTTCAAATATAAGTCAAAGATGGAACTAGGATCCTCTCTAGGACCAGGGTTTTGTGACACAAACAGGAAGTTTTCCAGGGAGACACTATTTCATACTAAGAAATCCTTTATTGATAAGGCTTTTTATGTGAGTCTTAAATCTTAAATTTCCTAGTAAATGTGGTGGCCAATTAATTCCTTATTATCTAAAGTAATTCCTTCATTTGGATAGTGTGGATATATGAAAATGCTACTTTGAATAGATTACTGATTATAAAGTAGATAATATTATTACCTCAACACAAAACATGCTTTTGTTTTCAAGAGAAAAATTTTAATTTTAGTTCCTATAAAAATTCCTAAAGTATCATAAATCATTGTTTTACATATTGCCATACTCTTTAAAATATTGTGTATTTATTACTGCATTATAGACTTCATTAAAATCTATAATGACAAATTAGCCTACTCGTCTGATTTTGTCACTGTTGGTAATTACATTCATAACCATTAACACACCTTCGTTGGTAATAAAAATTTTAAAGCAAGATAAAAATTACCTCCAGAAAGGCTCAATTCAGTTGTGATATCTTACTCTTTCTGTAGTCCAGTACTAATAAAGCAATCTTACATTTTGCCTATAAGATTAAAATACATATTTCTGTAAGAAAAATTAAGGATAGAACATCGTAACATTGATGGTAAAAATACCCTGTGATCTTATTCAAGTACCTATAGCCAATCAAAGAATTTCTAGTACTATAAGATTGCAACCATAAGATATTAAATCTTTCTGCAAATGAAAAATGAGAATTTTTTAGGAAAAAAAATGTTCTGTAGAAGAAATTTCCAAAAGAAATCTACTGTGTTTAATACAAATTGCAGGATGGATTAATGAAATACATTAATAAAGGGATCTGTGTAACATTTGTAACTTCAGCAGATCCTAGAAAGAGGCATGGAAAATGAAAAACAGTTATGAACACCACGAGCATTGCTACAGTATTTTGTGGTACATTTGAAAGGGAAGGATAAAGGAAAACCAGCTATAAAAAATGTTTTTCTTTTTTTGTTCTGATTTTCACACCAAAGATGCATCCAGTCAAGGTTCCATTAGTAAAGCAGCAGCACTCCAAGTTATGGATAAAGGATTAACTGTAGGAATTAAAGCTCACACAATTGTGGGAGACTCACAGAACACATCCCGGCTAGTGGCAAATCCCTCCTTTAGTAGCAGACATCTGGAAACTACCTGATAACAGGGACATAAAAGGGGATCTCTGATTGATCTTGACCAGTGACGAACAAGATGGGAATAAAATGTGGCAATACCCAGAAGTGATATGGGAAGATAATCTCACAAAGCTTTTATCTTCAGTCAACAGGGATGACTCTGAAATTTAAAATGTATGTAATATAAATATTGCACCCATATTTAAAGATGTTTCTTTCACTTTCACAGCCATATTACTAGTATTCTGAGATCTCCCACCTTCTCGATTAGAAATCTTCATCTTTTCCCTATTTCCTCAGATGTAAGTCACTTCCTCTAACTGGACCTCCTTTTGGTGAAAGATGCTCTCATCTTTCCGGAATCTGCTGGAATCTGTCTGGAGCCTGCTCCGCTGTCTGGTGACCACCCTCATTCTGCTGCCCAGGATCTACTGCCCACACCACTGTTTCCCTTAGGCTGCTCCCTCTCCACCATCAAAGAAGATCCCTCAGCTTCTCGTGAGTGGGTCCTTTCAGAGGACCCAGCTCCCCTAGCAGAGTGGTTCAGCCCCTGGTGACGCAGCTTTTCCCTTTGCAGCAGAGTATCTATTCCAGAGGGGACACACTCTCCACTGAGCCTCATCCTAAACCTGAGACCCCTGTGTCCTCAGAGCTGCAGCCCCTGCCGCCCAGCAGTCTCCTTTCCTCACTCACAGAGATCACCTTGCAGGAGCCTTTACCTTGCTAATCAACTCTGCTCTTTAGAGACATCCACTCTCAGGCCCATTATATGTCTGATTTCTCAATTGCCGAGAACGTTCAAAATCCCTCACACAGACTCCTGAGCCCAGTGCCAATCAAGGAATAGGATTGGGCACCTGTTCCATGCTCCAGAGAAATTCATGATGCTTACGGAGCATCTGGAATGTGTGACCTAAGACAGGAGGTCTACATGCCCAATGCTCACAAAAAACTGTGCGGTCGAGAAATCCAACTTTGATAAAAAGCAACTGCAGAAATAAGGATTTTCATTGCAAAGTAATTATAATGGTGAAACACTGAAAACAACGAAAATGTTCCTCAGCATTTGGACATTCAGGATTGGAAAATAAATTTTATATATCCACATAATTAAATAATATAATATTTGTATATTATATATATATAACATATATATATATATTATATACATCTTAACCATGATTAAGTATATCTTTATGTATGAACTTGGGAAAATGCCTACATACACTCTAAGCTTCAAACACAACTTGATGATTAATATTTAAAAAAATAAATAGATTTGTGAATAGTCCTAATGAAATCTAAATGGATAATGCTAAAACTATAAATTAAGGTTATCTTAAGGGGCTCGGGAGTAGTATTATGGGTGGAACATTTTATCTCTTCAGTAATGATTTAGATGTTTTATGCAACTATCATGTGTTGTCATAAAAATAAATAATTGTAAAAGTTTAAAATGTAGTAAAAACCTAGGTAGTCATCCATAGTAGTTTATCTTAAATATTTAAGTGTCCCTGTCTGTATCAGCCTTCATAATTTTACTATATTGGGTCAGAGGTGCTTATATCTAGGGAGGCCTTCAGAAGACTCTTCCAGAAACACAGCTCATGACCTCCTAAAGTGTCATGCAAGAAAATTGAGAGTGGCAGAAAACTGTGTTTTGCCATTTTAAAACATCTATTGAGCACATCTAAAACATCTACTGTGTGGATTCAAAGATTAAATAAAAGTCATGGTCACTGTATTCCAGAAAGAAAATCTAATGGAGGAAATAGATACAAACAGATAATTATTGAAAAACGTGAATGCTATAATAAATATTTAGAACAAAGTACAGTGAGAAGGGAAAGTGGTATCAAGTTAAGCTAAGTTACAAAAAGGAGAAGAGCCATAAAAAGAAGAGTATTTGATCGGTGTCACAAAGAAGAGCTGAGAGTTTTCCAGGCAAAGAGGGCTGGGGGACAGAAACAGGAAGGGATAACAACTAAGTCATCCACTTAAATTAGAAATCACTATAGCACACTGCAAACAAAGGAGTAAGGCATGCCAGGTTTCAGCACTGAGAATCACTCAACTTTGTTACTTCAGATGTTCAGAAAACCTCTACATATTAAAGTTTATTTCTCTTGTGGGGCTAAAAAAATTAATAATCTTCTTCCCACCCTCTAAGTTCTTCTAGCTGGGCTAAGAATCACATTAACTGAGACAAATTAACAGGAGAAAATCAAATGTTTAATACACGTGTGGGGGGAAATCACACAAACATGAAAATTCCAAAGACTGTGAGGCAACATCAGGTATATAAGAAATTTTTGGACAAAGGAGAAAAGGAAGGAGGAATATTAGAGTTCAGAAGTGAGAATGGACAATTTACAGGTAGTTGAGGAAGAGAGGAACATACATGGCAGGGAGGGTCTTGCTGGGCCATTCAGAAACCATGGGACATGGAGTATCCACGTAGCAAGGCTTGGAGTCTTCCACACTAATGCTAGGATGAAAATTCTTAACGTGATTAAGCCAAGGTTCCTTCCTAAAGCAGGTTTTTCTGTCTGAATCTCTTGGGCAGAAAAGGAGGGAAGAGGCTCCAAGCTTCCTTCTAAGTCTTATTACTTAATAAACAGCTTAAAAATCAATATCCCAAAAAGGTAGCTTCAGGGTGGCAAAACATTGGTTCCTTTCACCCTATATTCAAGAACAGCACATAAATAGAAAAACACATTCATGGTCTTTGTTAAATTTAGTTATTCTACCCTAAGTGTGTTTAAGATCTCTAATACTTTTATCATGGTGGTATTAAAAAAGCCCCCAATCTGGTAAGCTAACTGTCAAACAGGGCACCTATCAAAGCTCTCCAAGGAGTCTATGAGATGCAAACTAAGAAGTTAACAGCAGCATTTATAAAGTACATGTCCAGCCCCTCCTAACCCACAAATAAACAGATACTCCCAACTTAAAATTTGCTACAATTCCAAATGACAGAGATATAGAACTCCAACAATGGCCTGGTGATATTGCCATCAAACGGAACCCAAGAGGTTTTTATTTTCTATTTTGAAGTGCTAAAGTGGTTGATGACATGCTGGAGTTAAGCAGAGGCCAGGAATGACCTACCTCAAGAGAGATGAAAGATCTCAGAACCACTTGCCCACGATACACACATCTACTGAGGGCCAGAATAAATTGTTATGTCGCTATCAAATTGCACTGAGTTTTAAATTGCAATGTCTTGCTCTTTTATTGCCTGTCCTGATCCATTCATTGTGTCTGAAATCTAAATCTATTGCTTGAATGTTAAACACAGAGGACTTTAGATTGCATCCTGGAGGATGAAACAGTGCAATTTCAGTGAACTGAGAAGAGTTTATATTTGGCTGACTTTCAAGGGCTGGGAAGGCCTGAGAATTATTCTGTCCTTTTCTCTCTGTGCTAGCTTTCTTTGGTTTCCTTCCTCCCTTCTTTCTCTCTTCCTTCCTCCCTCCTTCCTCCTTCCCACCCTTGTACCTTCCCTCCCTCCCTTGTAAAGCTTCCAAGTTATTTAGGGGCATAGTCAACTCTATCTGAGATAACTAACTTCAGTTTCCACAGCCAGAGAGCTTAGCACTGATTTCAAATCCCACGTCCCATCACACCCGCCTCAAAACCACTCCCAAATAAGGACTTATGAACTCTAACCCCTGTGAATTAAAGAACTCATTAGCAACCTGCTCTATATCTGACCTCAGAAGCCACAAGACCCGGCCCTGCTTTCTTGGACTGTCTTCAGAACAAAACATTTCTGATTATCTTTGAAGCGTTAAAGCTAGGGTGGTCTCTTCTGGGACTTTGTATGTATTTCTTAAAAATGCATGGTTTGAGCAAGAATTCATACAGGAGGGAGCCAGGCTAAGTGTTATAAATAGAAAATTAAAGAATGAACAAGTTTGTGTGCATTTTACTTCTTGGGGAAAATAATAATAAAATTTTGTTGAGTTGACTTTGGAATCATAACACCTAATACAATATAGGAAAATACCCAAGAGCTAGCTGGCATCCATATCTTGTAAAATTAAAAGGAAATTCTGGCAGCTTTTAAATAGTTCTCCAGTGGTATTAGCATGGCAGAGAAATCAAGTCCTGTTTTACACTTGACCAACCCTTTCAGCATACCTTTGGAAATCCCAATCATTGTAAAACATTTATGTCAAGATTCACATTTCGTTATCACAGCTGGGAAGCTAGCATATATGAGTAAGTCTACTCCAACCCACTGACAGCTCACTGCCCTTTCAAAATGCGGCTAGTATTTGTTCTATATCCCACTCTCTCCTTTAACACCATAGTTTTTTACTGTTTTCCACTTAGCTTGCAGCAGCGTGCTATCAGACATCCAGAAGTAAATGGCACCCCCACAGAATGATCTAAAATACTCCTTTCGTCCCCTGACACTGGTATCCTTAATCCCAGCTGACACTTTTTCTTTGCTTTCCAGCACGAGGTTGGAACAGCAGTCATAGTGCATAACATGATTCAACTGTGGAGGCGAGGAGAGCTTGTTACCCTAGAATTTCCCAGGACACTTGTCCACAGAGCTAAAAACAGGAGATGGCCTAGCCTTAAGCAAAGGGAACAATTTTTACAACCAACTAAATTAACATGGACTCAGGAAGGCTACAAACTCTAACAGAGCAGATGCCACCCCTCGTCTGAAGTCCCTTCCAGTTCAAAGGAGATGCCATGCCAAGGGGGATCCAGAGATCCAGGGAGGTGCTCTGTGAAACTCCATGAAGCCAGTCTCGGCTTTGCTAACCACACCCCTCACACCTCCTTCAGGGTGCAAGTTTCTACTCAAGAGCATACACAGCATGATGCAGAATGAGATCATCTCCTTTTCCTGAAAATGACCAAATGCGAACGCCAAGCACATAGTGGGCCCTCGATCATTCATTTATAAACATCACTTACTTTGCACTGTGAAATCATAATCACAGAGTTTGTTAGGAGCTTACTATGGAGTAAGATTTGCGCTCAGTATATTCGTTATCCACAGTTAACAAATAACCCAACTGAGATCGCACCATCCAGTCACACAGCTAGCAAGAAGCAGAGTCAGGATTTTTAAGCTAATAAGATATTCTAGAGATTATGCTTTAACCTCTTCACATAGAGCATCATTATTGGGTTTTTCCCCTAATGTTTTATTAGAAAAATTTCCAATCATATATAAAAATTGAACGAGTAAACATCCACATATTCACCACCCAGATTCTACAACTGCAAACACTCCACGACATTTCTGTAACAAATAGTAACAAGTGTTGGAGAGGCTGTGGAGAAAAAGGAAACCTCATACACTGTTGGTGGGAATGCAGACTGGTGCAGCCATTATGGAAGGCAGTGTGGAGGTTCCTCAGAAAATTACGAATAGAATTACCATATGACCCAGCAATCCCTCTCCTGGGTATCTACCCAAAAAATCTGAAAACATTTATACATAAAGACACGTGTGTTCCAATGTTCACTGCAGCTTTGCTTACGGTGGCCAAGACATGGAAACCACCAAAATGTCCTTCGATAGATAAATGGATAAAGAAGTTGTGGTATATATACACAATGGAATACTATTCAGTGGTAAGAAAAGATGACATAGGAACATTTGTGACAACATGGATGGATCTTGAGAGTATGATGCTAAGCGAAATAAGTCAGACAGAAAAAGCAGAAAGTGATAGAGCATATCACTTCTCTCTCCATCCATCACAGCACTTCTTATTTTTTCATTCATTTCAAAGTGAGTTGCAAACAGCAGTACTGTTGCCCTTAAATGCTTTAGCACACATATTAGTAACTAAAGTTTGATATTTGTCTACAGTTCCTTTTTGGGGAGCAATACAATTTACATAGAGTGATTGCCCAAATCTGAAGTGTACTACTGTTCAACGAGTTTTGACAAATGCATATATCTGTATGACTCAAATTTGAATCGAGAAATACATTATTGTTTCTGAGAACATACTTGTATTGTAAGAGTGTCCTTAGTACAAAATAAATAGGAACGGCATTGCCAGTAGGGATCTATAATTTGTTACTGAAATTTTCACTGAAACTAGACATCACAAAATGCTACATTTACTCCCTGACTTTAGCTTGTACTACAGGGCTACAATAATCAAAACAGCATGGTATTGGTAGAAAAACAGACACATAGACCAATGGAATAGAATTGAGAACCCAGAAATAAAACCACATAAATATGGACAGATAATTTTTGACAAAGAAGCTAAAAACTTACAATGGAGGAAAGACAGCCTCTTCAATAAATGGTGCTGGGAGAATTGAAAAGCCACGTACAAAAGAATGAAACTGGACTGCTATCTGTCACCATGTACCAAAATTAATTCAAAATGGATCAAAGACTTAAGCCTAAGACCTGACACAATAAATTGCATAGAAGAAAACATAGGTACTAAACTTATGGACGTTGGGTTCAAAGAGCATTTTATGAATTTGACTCCAAAGGCAATGGAAGTAAAAGCTAAAATAGATGAATGGGACTATATGAAACTTAAAAGCTTCTGCACAGCAAAAGAAACTATCGACAAAATAAAGAGGCAACCAACTGAATGGGAGAAGATTTTTGCAAACAGTGCCTCCGATAAGGGGCTAATATCCAAAATATACAAGGAACCCATGAAACTCAACCACAAAAAAGCAAACAACCCAATTGAAAAATGGGCAGAGGACCTGAAGAGACATTTCTCCAAAGAGGACATACAAATGGCAAATAGACACATGAAAAAATGCTCAACATCACTAATCATCAGAGAAATGCAAATAAAAACCACAATGAGATATCACCTCACCCCAGTCAGAATGGCTATCATCAACGAGACAAATAGTAACAAGTGTTGGAGAGGCTGTGGAGAAAAAGGAAACCTCATACACTGTTGGTGGGAATGCAGACTGGTGCAGCCATTATGGAAGGCAGTGTGGAGGTTCCTCAGAAAATTACGAATAGAATTACCATATGACCCAGCAATCCCTCTCCTGGGTATCTACCCAAAAAATCTGAAAACATTTATACATAAAGGCACGTGTGTTCCAATGTTCACTGCAGCTTTGCTTACGGTGGCCAAGACATGGAAACCACCAAAATGTCCTTCGATAGATGAATGGATAAAGAAGTTGTGGTATATATACACAATGGAATACTATTCAGTGGTAAGAAAAGATGACATAGGAACATTTGTGACAACATGGATGGATCTTGAGAGTATGATGCTAAGCGAAATAAGTCAGACAGAAAAAGCAGAAATCCATATGATTTCACTGATATGTGGTATATAAACCAAAAACAACAAAAGAACAAGACAAACAAATGAGAAACAAAAACTCATAGACACAGACAATAGTTTAGTGGTTACCAGAGGGTAAGTGGGTGGGGGCTGGGAGATGAGGGTAAGGGGGATCAAATATATGGTGATGGAAGGAGAACTGACTCTGGGTGGTGAACACACAATGGGATTCATAGATGATGTAATACAGAATTGTACACCTGAAATCTATGTAACTTTACTAACAATTGTCACCCCAATAAATTTAAAAAAAAGAAAAAAAGCTACATTTGTACACCTCAGCACAAAGACCGTCTCCTAATGCCTGGCCTATAGTGCGCACCAGGAGATCTGCCCCTGTGAGATGTACATGAAAAGGAATCAGCTCCCCCACCTCTAAATCAGAATCCTGCTGGAAACATTCCTAATTAAGAGTCAATGATACCCAAAGCACTGATTTTACAAGGGATTTTTTCTTTTTTACCATGAGCATACGTAACTTTTAGAAAACAACTAATTATATAAAACATGAATTTTTTACAGCAGTGATGTTTTGTAAGCTGAGAAGAAACTCAGTAATAGTTGCACAAAGGTGTTTCCTTGTACCACGTCGGTCCTAGTATTTCGGTGTGACTATTCCACGTTGAACGGTAAGGTTAATTCTCCTGGGGATACTTGCAACCTCCAGAAAAGCCAGGATGATGCTTGGAGCCTTGGTCTGATATTAAGTGATGAAGGGATGAAAATGACAGTCTTTAACCCAAAGCTTTTCTATGTTGTCAATGTCACTGTCAGTTGCCCTAAAGCTTAACGGAATCCAGATTTTGATAAGCCTGCAGGGTTTTTGAAATAAAAAACCAGAAAGTATTTCAAGGAATATAAAAGCCAAAACATCTGTGTTACAAACTAAAGTACATTATTCTTGCAAACTTTAGAAATACAGATATAAATGCCTTAAAAAAAAGTCTGACATGATATAAAGCCCCCAACAACACTGGTTATCTATAGGAGTTGAGGATTCAAATAATTTTTACTTTCTTCTTGATAGTTTTGATATTACCTGTACTTCTTACAGTGACTGCTTATATCATTTATAATGAGAAAAACTATTTTAAGATTTAAATAAAATATGTTTATTTGACCTGGTAAGACAGTAACAATATTACTGCTTAAGTGGAGGGTGGGGTGGGGGAAGCTTGCTATAATACAAAATATATACCATTAAATTTATGTACATGTATACATATGTAACATATACTGAGGATAAATGAGGAATAAATATACCAAAGTATTAACTCTGATTATTTGGAGGGGGTAGATGATGGGTAACTTTTTCTTGTTTTTAATTGCAAATTTGCTACAAAGAACATGTATTACTTCTGAAAATAGCGGAAGACATAAAAGCTATTTTTTAAATGAGCTTATGATGATTGTATTGTTCCTGAGACGAACATAGAATACCGCCATTCAGCTTTACTGGGCTAACCACCACGCCGTCATTTCACAGGAGTGACTCAGGATGGACAGGAGCAAAACACTGCCCCTCTCGGGTTCAAAGCCAGCCACTGGTGTTCCTCTGTGCCGCCAGAATTAGCTGCTTCTGGTCCATGTGGGCAGCCTGGGTGTCATCCCTGTGAGACTCAGGACAAATCACTGTGCCTCAAATATGTTTCCTTAAGGGGGACATAATGGGGTGAAGCACCCCCTTGAGGTAACTCCCAGCTCCAGCATTCGGATATATACACGCGGAATTGTTAAAACACATCCTCTCTAGGTACATAAATTCACCACCTCCGTAAGTCCCTCCAAAAGAAGCAAACATACTGGAGATGAATGGAGAAGTCCATGAGCCACGGGCCAGGTGGCTCTGGGTTAGGACGCAGGCTTTGCCCCTTACTTGGCGGGAAGAGAGAGCCTCAATTTTCTCATGTATAAAATAAAGTTGATAAAAATAGTGCTTACCTTTCAGAGTCGCTATGAGTATTAAGTGAGAAAAAAAATATGTCAAGTACTTACAGTGAGTGCCTGGCTTATACTTACTTGGACTGCTGATACTTAAACTTGATCATAAGTACCTAGTAAATGGTAGACAATGATGACAGCGATGAAAATGCTGTCCATTGAGCAAAGTAAGTTTTATAATAATACATCTACTAATACTGACCTTTATAAGCATTAAGAATACAAAAAATAACTGTCTTGTATTTTTTTCTAGTCATTCAGAAATGATACATAAAATGTGCTCATATTTGATGATGAGAACATATGTGTTCACAACAAGTTAAAAAGGGTCAGATGCCTTCGAGTGATGGAGTGATGAAAATGATGACATTTAAATCTTGAGACCTTTAGCACTAACCTGCCACCTCCCAGACAGACCATCACTTTTGTAAAAGTAACTGGGTATCTCTGGATCCCTGATCCGAGTCCCCTGCCACAAATGCACACTGTGTTTTTATTTATATTTGAATAGTTTGTTTAGTTCCAAAGCCTGCATGCTTCCTTGCTTTTTGCCCGGTCCCTTTTCATATCTATGGTTGCCGCAAGGCCCTGCCTGGACCATCCGCCACGTTTCCTGGCAGAGAACATGTCGCTTGACTCCATCTGGAGCTGCTCAACTTCAGGCCTCATTAGCAGGCTGAGGCTTGTACCAGCACGTCCTCCCTCCCCCAGCACGGATGCTGGGACTGCTCCAGCCCTGTGGCAGCCTGCAGGGGAGGGAGACCGAGCTGGGAAGCAAGCTAGACACTGAGCTTGGCTGGTGCTTTGTTCATCAGCGTTAGGACACACACTTATCTGTCCTTTAGTGCCACTACTGCTAGGGCTGTTACTGTTACTGTGGTGCTTGGAGTTGTTGCCGTTCAGCACTGACTACCCACTGAGGACTGTTCAAAGGACGTTACACACCTCGTCTCATTCAGTGCTTACATCAGCCCTCTGCACGACATACCATTCCTAGAGAGCAAGGACACGGAAACTCAAAGAAATTAGGTCCCTTGTCCAAAGTCACATTGTAAATTCCAGAGCACAGGATGCAGCCAGAGCTGACGGTCCACCTTCGGGACCTGAGCATGGCCAGCCGTTCCCCTCACCCACTCAAGTCTGGGAGGAGAAAGATGTCGGGAGGTGGGTGAGGTGACCGTGGTCAGAGATACGGCAAGCCACCCACTTTCAAATCCGACCAGAATTCCTGTTGATGACTTCTGGGCTCTGCCAATTAAAATGAAGGAAAAACGATGACTCGGTAACAGCAACAACAAACACCTCCTGTTCTGAGCAATACGAATGGGCTCCCATCGGGTAGTTGACAAGGATTCGTAGCTTCAAGGACAATTCCCTTTACTGTCTATTCACCTGACTGTCTGTAATAAAACCACGCCTACTCCATTAGTGTATTTCCTCAATACTTCTATAACGCATGTGAGAAAAGACAGCAGTCCAAGTTGATGTATGAGACAGTCACAGAGCAGTTGTGGCTCTGCCTTCTCTGCAGTATTGTTCATTCAGACGGGGATGTTGGTGACACAGGAACCCAAAAGTATAAACCTGAGCCCACTGCCTAGCATCAGGGTCCCTGGATTTAAATTCTGATTCACCTCCTACTGAGCTGTGTAAAATTGTAAGTCACTTAACCTCTCTAAACCTCAGTGTTTTTAACCTATAAAATGGAAAGGATAATAGCAAATATCTCACAGTTTATGAGGAGAATTCAAGGATGCAATCCACGTAAAGACTTTGAACAAAGCCTGGCAACATGGCATGTGAATAATGAATGTGGTTTTTATGTCTCACACCCTCTGATTTGGCCCCAAACAGTTCCTAAACAATCTGTCAACCTTCACATCTTCTTCTAACAAATGCAACCACTGCGTGAGCCCCTGCTAGATGACAAGCAATGTGTCTGGGTGCTTCATATCTATTATCTCTAATCCTCCCAATAATCCCGTATTTAGAAATTACTCTCCCCAGTATTCAGTTGAAAATACTGGAGTTCAAAGGACAATACGTGACTTGTTGACAGTGTGACCTCCAGGCCATGCTTTTTCTATTAGACCTTCCATCCCAACCATGGGGTGGGGGGAATGTGAATGTTATCTCTGCCCAGGGCAACAGCTCTTCTGCTGAGGGCTGATATTCACCCACCTCCCCAGCTGCCCAGGCAGTGTCACCAGAAATCAGCTTTGACAATGAGCTGATTGGCAACCGGTCCCTGCCAGGACTACAGTCTTGCCCACCACACATCTTTGGTTACGGCCACTGCAGCAGGGAACAGTCCCTGTGTCACTGTGTTTGGGAGACCTACACTGTTTCCATGAAAATAAGACCTAGCTGGACAATCAGCTCTAAAGCGTCTGTTGGAGCAAAAATTAGTGTAAGAACCGGTATTTTATATTATATTATATTATATTATAGTATAGTATAGTATAGTATAGTATAGTATAGTATAGTATATGACCTGATCTTATATTATAGTAAAATAAGACAGGGTCTTATACTAATTTTTGCTGCAAAAGACGCATCAGAGCCGATTGTCTGGCTAGGTCTTATTTTCGGGGAAACACGGTAGGGAGGCTTTGCTGCAAAGAGCACATTTGTAGTTTTAAATATTTGCTGGAGTAAAGTGACAACTTTTTAGAAATCTTTTTTCTTTCATAAGCCTTTGAGTTCAACTTGCAATTCTTATCATTCTACTTATAAGTTTAAAATTTTAACATTCACTTTCAAGGGGGCTTTTGATTAATGTTCAAAAAATTCCAGTTGGACACATTAAATTCCCTTTCAGTAATCAGTATCACTTACAAATTTAATTTTTCTTTAACATTTTAAACTGTATTTATAAATCAAATATATCCATTTTTTTCTTGAGCACTTCAATTGTCTGACCCAACAAGCAACTTTCTCAAATATTAAATTGCACCAATAATTCTCTAACAAATTAAAAGTTAGTGAACTTTAAAAGTATTACAATACTGTTCATAATTTTTGTCAAAATCCTTATCTTTCAACATAAAGATTTCAACAGTAATGTCAATTACACAATTGAAAACATATAAAGTGGAATCAATATCTATTGTTAGGTACTTTAATATGCCAAATTCTCTTAACATTACAAACACATCAATTAAAATATATATGCAGATAATTAATAATTGGTTAGGATTACTCATATTGGTTTCAAATTTTCATCATCTGTTTACTAAATTCTAAATCTACCTGGGGTTGAAAGTAACATAACAACTAAGGAAATACTTTTTAAATCCCATGTCATGGATAAGGTCACAAATCCAAGGAACTGAGGTCACCGTCTTAGCCGGACTGGAAGGGACTTTTCATGTGCTCCTAATAGACAGATTGGAACTATTTTTAATAGTTGCAGAGAAAAATGGAGACACCCCCGACACACACCCGACTGAGCAGCGTGGTCTTGCAGATTATGTATAACCTAGGCTCTCTCAGGTTATATACCATCACCTAATTCTGCCAAATTCCACCTGATTCCAGCAGACCAAGTAAGCCACTCAGTAGGGCTTCAGCTAGTACCTTCACTTACTGCATGAATGTTTAGTTTGTTTTCTTAGCTTGTTAGGAATTTTAGTTGTCTCCTTATTATTTGTGAACTTTAATGCCATTCCATAAGATCCTTTATATTCTCCTGTAATTTTTTTATGCTTCTATAAATTCTGTCACTTGATCTAGGGAGGTTAAATTCAGCATCACTGTACCTCTATAAATTTGGTGCTGGCCTCCTTCACAAAACGTCTCCTTACTGCCTAATGGAATTCAGAATTATTTGTGTTTCCTTCTTCGCTAGCAGGGGTAGTGTTTGTTACAATTAGGTTAGTTAGGTGTTGAAGGACCAAAAGTTTTAAATAATAATTATAAAACTTTAAATAAGATAGGAGTTTATTTTTCTCTCACATAATGTCCCGAGGTGACTTGTTAAGAAGTAGTGTCACCATTCTACAACCACCACAGTCCTTCATCATATCACTCCCTCTTCCTGGTCTGCCCTTGGCCGGACCTAAATCACAAGTCCACAACCAGCTACAGGGGAGACTGGGAAATGTCTTCACCCCAGGCAGCCATGTATTTGGTGAAAAACTGCGGAGTCCTCTGACACCTGAGAACAAAGGGTGCTGGGGCAGAAAGGGAAGTATCATAAGGCACTGGCAGCAGACCTGCTGGGGCCCGAGTACAGTGCGAGTCAGTGAGATGGGGGAGCCTCACAGAGACACGTCAGCGGCATACCTGACAGCACCCCAAAGCTGAAGGTGCTGGAGGGTATGGGGCGGGTGGCAGGAAGCGTAGTTGGGAAATTGGCCGTATCGACAGGTTACAATACACTGAGGTAGTAAGTATTTATGGAAGATAAGGAGAGCCAGGTTTCTCACTGTTGGAGAAAGTATTTCCAAATGCAGAAACATGGGAAGCTAGAAAGGACTCTAGGATTTAGAATTGGAATTGGAGGTACTGACATCAACACAATGTTTTTTGTAACATATGTAGACAAAGAAATGGTTATTGATGTATGGTGTATAAGTTTAAATGTGTATGTAGAGTAGAATGAATGCATATATTTTATATATTTACATACGTATCTGTGTGTGTATATATACATCTATGTTTGTGAGCATATGTGTGTAAACACACGCAACTATTTCCTGACGTGGTCTAAAAGCAATGACAACTCAACAATAATGAGCACTACCACATGACCACTTTGGTTTCTAAATGCTGTCTCTACTGGGAAAAAAACAGGGCTTATTAAAGAAATGACTGGTACCAGGGCTAGAACAAGAGAAGTACAAGTTGAAACAGGGACAGCTTGTATAAGAAAGTAAGAATGATGAAGCCACGTCAAAAAGACCTAGGAACAGATGACAATCCATTAAATAAAACAGGAATTCATACATAGGTACTTGATGACATAAAAAAGGCAGAAGGAAAATCTCTTCCTTATAGTAGATTACCAACTCATAAATGTACACAAAAGATGGAAATAGAACCAACTGGCAGTCATCATAGAGATCAGGGATTCAAGCAGGAGCTGCCCACGAAGGGCCTGGTCGGTGGGTGTGAGTTAGATGGGGAACTTGATGTTGGTGTCATCTCAGAAGAGCTGCCCATAAAATTCTAATCTATTACAAAGGGAAAACGTACAATCTAAGGTGGAGAAACCTGACAGATTCCAACCTGACCGGTGGTGGGACAGGTCATATACTTCCTGATGTGACTTACTGTAAACAGCTGACCATGACTTTTAGGGCATTTTTACCAGGAATGCAGGACACTGGGTAGACCCAGGCTGAGAGACACTCTACAGAAAGCAAGTCCTGGACACTTTTAAACAAGGACTTCAAAGAAAAAGAAACACCACGGAAATCTTCTAGAGCCCAGGAGATTAAACAGACGTGAGAATTAAATGCAGCGTGTGTTCCTGACCCCATTCCTGGCTCCAGGAAGAAGAGACACTGTGGAGACAGTTGGTGAGACCCCTATGGACTCTGTGGGCTGCACGGCACCGGTGCACCAGCTCTGTCTCCTGACTTGGGGGTGAATAGTGATGATGTGGTAGAAATACTTGATTTGGGCGAAATATATGCACAGTTTAGGGTGAATAGGCACCACGCCTGTAGCTTCTCAAATGTTAACAGTAAGGGAATCTGGGTCAAAGTAATACGAAGTTGCTTGGTAGTTAGAATTCTCCATAAGTTTGAAATTATTTCAAAATAAAGTATCAAACAATAAAACATTCAGGCCTCCATTGTTCAGGAAATAGAGGAGTCCTGATGTTAAGTGACAGCTAGTGGTCTCTGCTGGCCAGGCCACAAATCATGCTACCATATCTTCTTATCTTTCTTGGGTTTGTTCAGCTTTGCAGTCAAATCCGTCTTCTCATTGTCTCTGCCTCACTTGTTTGCCGTAACATTATTTCCTTCCTTCTGATCCATCAATGAGATCCCAACCTGCCTTATGTCCAAACCAGTCAGTTACCATAGGCAACATGTTTTGGGCCAGATAACAAGATGTTTTCAACATCATAGTACCTGCACAGCATTTAAGAGCTTTTGGACACAACTCTGCCTTAAGGTGGGAATTGAACAGGAATAAAAGAATGGAAGAAACACACTCAAAGAAGCTGGAGAACAAATGCAAACCCAGGTAATGTGGGAAGCATGAGACAGCACAAACTATAGAAGACAAAATAGAAATGACAGCAGGTTTCAGAGATACAGACTTGGGGCACCTTTACACCCCAAGATGCACAAAGACCATTTACCACTAGCACAAAGACCAACCTGGACAGGTATTTACCCAAAAAAGTCCAATCAACAGGTCTCTCAACTAGAATTTTAGACACGACTCTTACAGACATAAGGAATAAAGACCAGGAAAAATCTTCCTGCTGATTTCAATTCCATGGATTCTATCCTCAGTGACCAAACAGAAGGTTGGACTAATACCACTAATCGTGTGGCCATTTATATGACACTGCTGTTAACATCAACTTATGATGAATATAGACTGTGTCTGATGCCTATAATGAAGAGGATATAGTTATTCATTTTAAAAACGAACACTTTTGCCTCTTTTCACACTCATATTCCCCAGTCTATAAACAGTTATTGCATTCCACCACTGTGTGTCTTGAGCACCAAGATGCATAAAAGAGCCCTCAATGAGCCTAAAGTCTTAGGAAGGAGACCCACATAAATGAACAAATTTCATCAGAAAGCACATATGACATCAAATTGTTCACTATGTCTAGATTTACTAAATAAAGTATCAGACTTTAGGTGATATTTTCATTTTAATTTTACTCTACTTTAAAGTTGGGAACCTAATTAGGGAAACTGAACACGCACTAGACTTTACCATTTAAATGTATCAAGCAATGTGTGATATATCACTAAAATCAGTGGTTTCCACGGTCCGTGGCTGAGCTGTATCAGAATAACTCTTAGTACTTTTTAATAATTTAGAAGTCCAGAACTAATGAACCAAAACCCCAGGAATGAGATTCAGAGTTCGGTGTTTTTAAGAGTTCCTCAGTAGATTTTGATACACAGCTAAGTTTGAGAACTTCGATTTAAATAACTGTCACTAATTCTACCATGAGTGACCTTAGCTAACTACAACACTAGTTGGCAAAACAAAAACCCGTCCCCTGGCTGTGACATTCACAAGACTGCTGATTAATTTATTTGGATATGATTAAACTGTTCCCCTCTACCCTAGAGTATGGACAGCGAGGCACTGAAATGTTTGCTGCGGCCTCCATTATTAATGCCTTTCCTTTCCAAGCGTGTCCCTTTGACCTCTGTATATCCCTCCTGGTCTCCTATAGGAGTTTGTAGTTACTTGCTGTTATGTGCAGTGACATCATGCTGAGTATGAGGACACCCCACAAGCTGTTAGCTATATTAACTTAATAATAGATTTCAGGGTGTGATTTCCAATTAATTTCATTTTCCATATGCACATGCAGCTCCATGGGAAGCCAGAATTATAGAGTAGCCATATGGTGCCTCATAAGTAACAATTAAAACTAATTTTCTATTCTTTGACACTAAAAAAAAAAAAATCATACGGTTTAAATGCCACAGAGAAAATTGAAACTTCAACAGCATCTGTAGCTCTCTATAAAGAAGATGCCCCACTTTTCACATTCATGGTCCTAATACTCCAGCTTCCAGCTTGGCAGTGGTTGGGTGAGGGCTGAGATTCCCCCTGGCTTTTAGCATGTTCGTGTCCTCACCACCCACACCCTGGTGTAATGTCTTAGGGCAAGTGTGAGGGTGTTGGTCTTTCTATTTCATAGTAGTGAGCTGGGCTGAAAGAATAGTTCCTTCTGAAATGGGATGATTTCTGGTAATAGAAATTTTTCTATTGACCCATTTCCAAAAGGCCACATGTAATACAATGATGCAATCTGTCCAAACCACGGGGGGAAATGCACAGTCCCACTGAAAGAAAGCGATGTTTTTCAAGCAATAAACGTAATTGTCCTAGACCGGGGAAGAATGGCTCCCTCTGGAAACTCAGGCTAGTGTGTTAATTGCATGGAGGTCCTCTTATACTTAATCACAGGGTATAATTGTGTAAGTTCCCAAAAGTCCAATTTTAGCAGATCCATCCGCTGGGAGGTTAAAAAAATAAAGCAAAACATATTGAGGCTATTCAAGATAGACAGTGGGGCAGAAAATAAAAATCCTTGATTTTATTAGTCTTTCATAATTTTCAACCCTAAACTTGTCAAGTTTTGATGTGACAGCAAATATTACAGTATAGACTTACTTTAAAGAATACCTTAACTGTTTTGCTGAAAATGTAACTAAGCCTCATTATTTAATATTTCCATATTTTATTTCATATTTTCGTATTTTATGATGAGTCCCCTCTATGGGTAATATATGTGGGCGGGAGCAGAATATCTGTGGGGGATGAAGCAAGAGGTCAGAGGTCTCTTCAGATTCTTATATGAATGAAATTATTAACATGTTTTTTTGCTAGTAAAAATATATCAGAGGTAAAACTCTATAAAATCGATACCAAAAATTTCATCAAACTTATAATGGATGCAAAAAAGAAAAACTCTGAGTGTATATCACGCATTGAATTTTGCACCCCCCGCCCCGCCAGCCCAAATTCATGTGCTGAAGTTGTAACCCCTGGTAACTCAGAATGTGACCTTATTTGTAGATACAGTTGTCACATATGAGTATATCGTTAATTAAGAGGTGGACATTAGGGTGGGCTCTAGACCAATATGACAGACATCCTTATAAAAGCAGAAAATGTTGAGACACACACATGTACGGGGACACTACGTCAAGAGGAAGGCAGCGAATAGGTTGATGCGTCTACAAGCCAAAGGCCAGATTGCAAACAACCCCCCAGACGCTAGAATAGGGGTTGGTGCACAGTCTCCGATGCAACCAACCCTGCCCACACCTTGATCTTGGACTTCTAGCTTCCAGGACCGTAAGATAATAAACTTCTGTTTTTAAGCCACCCAGTCTGTGTTACTTTGTGACAGCAGCCCTAGCAAACTAACACAGTCCATGTCATGCCATTAATAGGCCTGAGAAAGCTGGCTTCAGACCCTGACTCCACCATCCCTTAGCTCAGTGACCAAACAACTCTACCCCACAGCAGCCTCCTGAGTGGGTGGTGAGGGTTATAGCAAACAAGGTACAGGAAGCATATGCCGCACTCACAGGCACGCAGGTCAACATCCTATACCCATCACCCCAGGAGGAGGCGCGGGCTCTGGGAGTGTGGCTTTCTAGGGCCTCCTCCCAGGATCTCCAATTTGCCTGGATCAACACACAAGGTCTCCCTTTTCATATCTCTAGAATGACAAATTCCTCTCTTGTTTCAAGTCACTAAACAGCAAAACCTTGACATTCCTATCTTTCTGCCCAAACTTGAGATGTCATTGGTGGGAGTGATCACTATTAATATTAAACAACCAAGTTTCCCCCACCCCCATTGTCTCCTACTCCCCTTCACCCGCACTCACAAAGTGACTACAAAAACAGCACAGCGAACATGAAATAAGCAAATTAATGTTAACACAGTTGTGTGATTCACTCCTCTAGAACGTTAAGCTTCTGACCCTGCCAAATGCTTAGAGAACATACAAAAATCCTCTTTAAGCTAACCTTTTTATCTAGTAGGAGTAACACAGTCCTCTCAGCCATTTAGTATTATATTGGTTGGTCTTATTCCCAGAGGCTCCTCGAATCTTGTTTTAATGACTCCTACAAACTTCTCCGAGCAGAAGTACTGTAACAAGCACTGTGCCTGTTCTCTGCTTGTAGTAACAAGTTAATAACCACTAAACACAGCCGCGTTTTGCTCCAATGCTGTGGACACTGATGAACACCAAGAGAATGCAGTGAGTTCTCCGGTATCTTTTGCTTTCTTGCATAAATTTTCAATTAAATGTTGCCAACATTATATGGGGCATTTCATGCTCAGCACTCTGTGAAGCCCTCAACAACTAGGGAAAAAAAAAAATCCCGCATGCCTGACAGAGGAATAGCACAAAGCTTAGCAGCTCTAGCATCCCACCTGCTTAGCTAACTAAGTATAAAAACAAAAATGAGCTGGAAGATTATGTGGAATATGAACCTTCATATTCCAGTGAAAACAAATACTTGGAAAAACAGATGTTGGATCAAAAATTTTCCCCTTCAGCATTCAGTCATCAGTCAATCATTCCCTCTCAGCTTCTCCTTTTTCTTCCACTCTATACTCAACCCTTCCATGAAAATGACTAACATAAAAATTCTTGAAGAGTTATCACTTTTCAGTGGAGCATACTCAAAAATTCAGATGAAATTAAATAGCTGTTTATCACGTGCATCGTAGGTTTCAGGTATTCCTGTCTTTGTCAGTTTAAAATGCAGACAAATACACACGACACACACCTAAGGAAATAAATCTAGGGGTGCTAGTCTCCTATCACACTGCATTACAGGCATTTCCAAAGCCCACTCCATCCTTTTGGAAGGTTGTTCCTGTAGTTATCAGTCAGTCATCCACGAGGTATTCAGATCACAAAGTTACCCTCTGAGACTAGGCAAGACGAAGACTGGTTTCCACCAAGGTTTCCGCCCCTCTTCCTACACCCCTTTTCCATTTTTTATGGGGAAAATGAGAACAGGTCAGTGAGAAAATGAAACACCACTGTTCCTTTAAAGTCACCAACTGCCCTTCTGCACCCCTCCCTTGGGGCCGATGAGTAGGGCACAGACATTTTCACCGAACTCTTCCTTGTCTATCTGCAGTCATGGCAATTTTCTTCCATGCTGGCCCTTTAAAATGTCCCCAATTCAAACCCTACTTGGTGAATGATTCCCCAATTTTATTCAATAAAGGAGTAGTATGATGTCAATGGTCAAGAGCATGGCAAGTGACATAAACTTTCTCAACACCAATTCCCTCGTCCATAGATGAAGGTAACGTCTTCCATTTCATAAGGCTGCTGAAGAATCCAATGACCTGGTTTTTACAAATTGCCCTCGTATGACACCTGGTACAAGTTAAGTGCTCAGTAGGGGTGGTTCCTGCTATTACTGCTGTTAATATTATTCTTATTAAGGCAGAAAAGTTGTATTCATAAAATATTACTAGGTTGTCTATGTATACACATACAAAATATGTTTATATATTTAATGCTATAATTTCTAAACTGTATAATCACATATTATGTATAATTACATAATTTATATTTTATTTTTAATGATTAATTAAATTAATAAAGTGACATGTTCAATATAATTTATAACTTTTAAATTATAATGCGTATCATTTCTATTTGTATTATTTTAATTGATTTACTACTATTTATCGTTTTAAGTTATAATTTATAATATATAAAATGAATGTTGTGAACGTGTTCTCTGCAAATCTCACAATACCACAAAAACTACCTGGAAACGTCCCGGGTTCTCGCAAAGCCAGGGTCACAAGTCTCTGTCTCAGGGAACAAACAGTCTTGGAATTCTGCTGTGAACAGGGAAGGAGAGTGCGGTGTTACAGGGAGAAGCGAGCTTCTTATTCTCGTTTGGAGCAAGTCCCGTCATCTGTAAAAACGCTCTATTGTTCCAATTTCCCTGAGTTTCAAGTCCTCAGCCACCTTAGAATACTTCCGGGCCTTTAAAAAAACAGCAGGGAGACAGGCCCAGCGAGGATGCGTAAGTAAACTCGGAACACCCATAAACTGGGGGACTAGGAGCTATTAGAGAAGAATGAAGAAGTTCCCTGTACAATGATCTCTATGATACTGTTCAGTGGAAAACGGCAAAGTACAAAACAAATGTAGGACACACTAGCTGGTAAGCAGACCCGACCTCATCCAAGCTCCTAAGGACCTGCATTTGAACTATTACTATTAGCAGATGCTAGAAAAGTTTTAATAGTCACTGAAGTTTTTTTTTATTTGGGGGGATTTTTTGTTTATTTGTTTGTTTGGCTGTTTGTTTTTGCCAATTAAGTCATGTGTGAAGGAATAAAAGAGGAATAGAAAGAGGAACTCTTCAAGATTATTTTAATTTTTCCTCCTAGAAAAATCAAGCATATCTGTAGTAGCAATGTAATTTGAGCAGCCTACCATAAAGAGTGGGTTTCATGCACCAGAAATAAACAGTCTGCAGATTTTTGGACAGCTCTGTTCTACTTGGAACATTATATCTGAAATGGTAGATCCCAGCATATATGTAAACTCTGTTGAGTTGGTTTATAGGGCTCACTGGTTTGGATTTTTTTTCTGCTAGTATTCACTCCAAAATTTATTTCATATTTGAAACTTGATTTAGACTTTCAGCAATTTACAAAGCAGTCTACCAAAATAGGGAAGGAAATAAATCGGCATGGCATGCGACATTAGTGAAACTGGGTGGAAACCAGACCCCACAATTATAATCTCCATGTTTACCATTAAGGACAGCAGTTCCTAAATGAAACCCTCTCTTGTAGGGGCTTCAAATCCCTGTCTTAAATATCTGCTTTAGAATCTACAGAGAACAATAACAGCTTGAAATTCTGATACTCCAGTAGAAAAATGTCATAATTTTAAAAAGAAAAATAACTGACATAAGCGTATACTGCTATTTGTCATCTTAGAGCAACATTTATCCTTTTCAGTGAAAATTAAATGTACCTTGTATTATAATATTACTTCTATTCTTCCCACTGGAATTTTTTTTACAATGAAACATATATTAGATTTTCAAACTATGGCATTGGAAAATCAAAATTATGGGCAACACTGTTACCTAATGGAATCAATCAAAACTTCTCTTAAATAGAATTTTGACATGAACGCATTATTAAATATATGTTGTATGCCAGCACCAAGCTAGATGCTGGCAATACAGAGTGAATAAAATGAACAGGGTCCTTGCTTTCCCTGGAGGGAGAGGAAGTCACTCATAATAATTTCATACACTATTTGAAGTAGTCACATATGCTCTATGAAAGTTCCTGATTTATGAAGAGTAATAAGAACTCTACTGAATACAGTGTAGTTTTCCTTTCATTAGGTGTACAGTAAGTAGCATTATAGGATGTCTTGGGGTTATCTGTATGAAATCCAGTTATTTTATGCTTTCAGTCTTACTCCAACTCGCTAATCCAATATTAGCTACTAAAATACAAAAATGTAACACATTTCACTGGCCAATGGCTCGAGTACAAACCACTTAACATTGGCATTCAAATACCCTTCATAATCAATCACCATGAGAAATCCCAGTGAAATCCCAGTCTGTTGACTCCTCAGGTAAGGTTTGTAAATTATTGTGTTCCCACAATAATTTATAAATTTCTACTACTATGTTTATAACATTGTAGTAGAGTTATTTGTCACCTTCCACAATCTGTGGGTTCCTCATGTATAGGAACCATGTCTCAGTCATGATGTATCACCAGCACCGTCCCCACCCCGCGCCTGGCACACTGCAGCCACTCGACAGAGGTCTGTTGAATGCATCTATGACAGAGGATGAACTTAACACGACAAGGCAGCTGTCACTCAGTTCTGCAAGTTTCCACAAATCATATTCATTGCTTGAGCTGGAAATGCCCTAGAATTCTTGTCCATCTCAGCTGTCTACCATATCTGAAAATCATTCCTTCCTCTTATCTTTGATTTACTGAGGTACACTACTCCAGTTACTGTGGTGACAACCCTGGCTCAATCAGACAGAGCCTTCCACAGCCTAGTAGAAGGGATGACACCTCTGTCCCCTTAAGACAAGGGTCTGCTTTCAAAGACAAGAATTTGTAGAAAGATACACATGAGGCAGCTGATGAGCCTTTTTAATGAACCTTTTGGTTCTTTGAGGATGGTGAACATTCCCATATGTCTTTGACCTTATAAAGTTATATGTCTTTACTTCTCAAGTTGCAAATTTAGAGTAATTTAAAGAAATCAACCTAAACATCCCACAGGAATAAAGTGGTTAAATAAATTCTAATTCATCTTTAATGCAATTATTACATTTGGGAGAAGTATTTAGTGACATAGGAAAATTCTCACACACAATGTAAAACAGCAAACTACAACAAAAGTAGGACAGCAATTTTGTGAAATATGGTCAAATGAAAATAGTTAATATAAATATATATTTGCACATAGAAAAATATAGTAAAGGAGGTGAGCTAAATTATCTCTCTGAGGACAAATTAAATGGATGAGTTTTACTTTCTTCTTTTTAATCCCCTCTGGTTTCAACTTTTCTACTATGACCAGCATTACTTACAGAAATTCTGTTTTTTCCCTAAAAATCGAAAGTACATTTTCTTAACAGATTTTATAGTGGATTTTGTAAAGCAACAATTCCTCCACTATCTTCCACGAATATATTTGCCCTATTTTTTCAATTGAATTGCGCATTCATTAAAAACACATATACCAGAAGTAAAGATGAACCATTATGTTTCTCTCCATAGTGAATAAAATGAACTTTTAAGATATTTAAATGTTATAATTATCTAGGATTTTAAACATTATTGGTTACTTTGTAATTGTGAATCTCTTCCATTCCACATTTTAATGTCTCATAACTGCAGTATGCTTAACCTCCAATGGAAGGGAGAAAATAATGTCAACAGAAATAATAACATACTTTTAAATATAACATAATGCTACGTTTTCATATGGCAAAACTATACTTCTTAGGTCAGGAGTTTCAAGACTAAAAAAATAGTAATTTGAAAACATTTGACAAACCTTTGATTTAACTGGCTCTTTATTCCCACTCCCACAGAAGAAAACTTTAGTCCCTTTAATTTATTCCATTTGGAAAGAGGCTGCTTCGAGTCCACCAGAGAGATGGAGCCCGAGCTAAGCGTCCCGCCTCGCCCTCTGTTGAGACTGTCAGCTTTTCTTTTTGATCTTTCTTTGCACTTGAAGAACCTAAAATTGATTTTTCCCAGTTGAACCAAACTAGAGGAGGGGCGATGTTTTATCAAAAGATTCTCCATTCCCCCAGCATCAACCGTCTTCTTTATTTATATACAAAGAAACTCTGTATTTTTGTTCTTGAGAAAATGTTTTCAGAAACTATCGGTCGGGAAAGTTAATTCAATTGTACTCAGCTCTAAAAAGAGAAAGAAAAGATGGTGATGACAACTCCATAAGCCGCCTCAGCAAAGAATAAAGACGTGCATTGATTAGGTCTCCCAAGAACAAGTGAAACTCCACCAAAATGCAAAACACGGGCACCTTGGGGACAGGTCTTGAGTGACTTTTGTTGGGCCTGACAGGGAGACAACAACAGCAAAAAAACTGCTGTAATTAGTCACTGGATATTTTTCAATTTATGAAAAATTCACTGTTGGGTTTAAAGGTGCTAAACAAAAGGGTATTCCCAAAAGGCAATGGAGTAAGACTCCCTCCAATGAGAAAAGACTGAGGGGCATGGTTTTAAACCAAATGGTGAGATCCAGCCAACTACAACTCTAAAGGAAAAGCATCAGATAAATTTCAAAGTAGCACAGTAAGGAAAGGATGAAAAATGAATAAAAGACAAACAAGTAAT